>NC_135646.1:4973500-6328000 GCF_053574225.1 Canis aureus
CTTCCCAAAGTCCTTCCAGGTCCTGTGCCCCTCAATCTGGCACCCCGTAACACTAACGCACTGCTTGAGGCTCCTCTGCCCTGCACTGTCCTCCACCCTGGGTCCTCTGATCCAGCTTGATGACCCGAGGCTAACAGCCTTGAGGGTCGAGTCTGTGTCTTTTCCTTCCGAACCGCCACTCCCACCCCACCCATCCTCCCCTCCCCCACCTCTTGCTGCCCAGGATCAGCACACTCTCAGGCCCAGCAACCTGAATGGGTAGAACTGGCCATGCACACTGACACCAGTCCAGCCCTGCCCTGGACCTGAAAGAAACTGGGCTTACACCCAAAGGAAGTAGTCCAACACCAAGTGAGGGCTTTCGTAAAAATAGAAAAGGTGGCCTCAGCCACAGCCATCTCCAGAGAGGTGCTCTAGGCTACCCTCTCTTGAGTGCTTTGGGTTCAACAGAAGGAGCAAGGGAGTGGGGAAGGGTTGTGGCACTTAAATGCATCCTTTTTACTCAGGGGAGGGGTACTGTTCTAGAAGAAATGACCTCAGAAGCCTCCTGATGGCTTTGAGCTGGGAGATACTTTTTCTCCAAGACTCACGGATAATTTGCTTTCCCCACAGGATCATTTTCAGGGAAATGCCAGGGGAGGATGGCATTTAGAGGATACATAAAGACAAATCTCAGTGACTTCATGAATTGGCCAGCCTGGTGTGTGTGTGCCTTTGGGAATCTGGCCCCCGCTGCTCTGAGGCCAGGCCACTGAGAATGCTTCCACTGAGAGTCGACCTGTGAGAACAGACTGTGCACACTGGTCTAGAGTGGGGTCACTGCTCATCCCACCCGGGGCCCCGGGGCCCACAGGCTCCCTACCAGGTCTCACGGCCAGCGCGGCAGCACAGCTGGCCTGACCCAGCTCGTTGGTGGCGGTGGCTGTGTAGCTCCCGGCATCAGCCGCCCGGGCCTCCCGGAGCAGCAGGGTATGCCGCTCGCCTTCAGCCCGGATGAGAAGGCGCCCATCACTGCGCAGGGCAGACCCATCCTTCTGCCAGGACACTGTGGGAAAGGAGCGGTGTGACTGGTTGCCACGTCCATGGTCGCCCACTGGGGCAAATCCCCCTTCATCCCACACAGAGCCCAAACCACCCCACTCCCCATCCTAGGGAATCCTGAGGATGCCCCCCTTCATTCACAGAAGCCTAGGCCTGCCCTCCCCACTCCCAGGGGATTCTGGGAACGCTCCCCTAACACACACACACACAGGAGTGAGGCCAGCCCCAAGGAGCAGATGTCCCTCCTCCCCTATCCCTGCCTCTGAGGACTGAGGGGGACCTCCCCCTCTCTGTCTCAACCTTAGCCTGGCCCAGCCCTGGAGCTCACCTTGGGGTGGGGGATTGGCAGTGATGATACACTTGAGCAGCACATCTGCCCCCAGGGCCGCCACCACATTCTGCAGGGGGATCTCAAACACAGGAGCCTCAAGGGGCTCTTCTCCGGCGGACACATACGAGTCATCTGAGGACTCTGCCAGAGACATGAGTGACAGGGTAAGGGGGTGCATGGTCCCTGTGGGGATGACTCAGGGGGAGAGGGGATTATGGCATCCTTGTATCTTAGAATGCCAAACCCAGAGAGAAGGGCTTCCAGAAGGTGCAGGTTGGGGAACAAAGGGTCTCTCTCCCAAATATCCTGAGACAGGGAAGATGGACAGAAGGGGAGGGGGCGGTTCTCAAACAGGACAGGGCAGCCAGCACTCTGCATTCGCTTGGCTTCTCAACTTCAGTCACAGTCACCATGGTTTCTGGAGGAAGGCGGGGACTGTGTCGTGCGAGTCTTTATACAAACCAGTCACTGGGGCTGGTAGATCAGGCCCTGTTCTACGCAAGTGCTCTTCGCAGCAGCACAAGACGTTACCAGCTTCCAAACAGGCAGTACCAGCTAACAGCAACCCGAGCCCTAAGCAGTAATACTGCTGTCACAGGGCAACATGTGGTAAATTGTCAAATTAGTAATGCCGCTGGATTCAAAAGAGGGAGCAGCAGGTGGGTCCAGTAGCCTCTGAGAGGCCTCCGGAATCAGCTTTGATTCCGTCCATCCACCAAACAGTAGGGCCGCACCGACTGCACGCCCAGCTCCGTGTGAGTAGCAGGGATGCGAGACACAAGCAGTGCTCTCTGCTTACAGGAAGCTTGTACACACAAAGGTATCACACACTTCCAGTGCACTGCATCCCTCTCGGTACTTCCCAACTGACGTTCTAAAAGCTAGACAAGGTATGGTCTGGTAGTAGTCAGAAAAACAGTGAGAATCCCAATTATGCTGTTTTTCTAGCTCCATAACCTTGGACAAATTAGATAACCTCTCTGCGCCTCTGTTTTGTTATCTGTAAGATGGAGCTGATAAATCGCACCCAACCTCTTGCAGAGCTGGCATACAAATTAAAATAAAACAACACCCCTGAGCGCCCAGCTCACACGGCGCCTGTGTCGTGGTATGCAATCATGTGGCTGATAGGATGATGGAGAGGTACCTAATTATCTTTAGGAACCTTGAGACAGTAATCCTTAAATGAAAAATAGAGTGATTTCAAAAAAGAAAACTCGAAATGGGTGGTAAGCACAATGAGAGAGACACCTCCCCCCCCGCCACCCCCCGCCCCAACAAGGCGTGCTGGGAGCAGCGAGCGGAGGCATCCGGCCTGGCCGAGAGCAAACCAAGGATGGCTTCCTCGGCCATCGTCCAGGAGTGGACCCCTATATGATGTTCAGGGTGGGCAGACTTAGGAGCAGGGGCATTGTGGCAGTTGGCCACCATCCAGAGGAAGACTAGGAGGTGACACAGGCTGGCATGTGCCCAGTCAGCTCAGCCATACAAGGATTCAAGGACGGGAGAGAGAAGCTAGCTGAGAGACTGGGTCCAATCTTGGCAGCCATGGTGGGTCAGGGGACAGAAGTGGGATGGGGACTGACTTGGCTGGACCAAAGCTTGCCTCTGGGCAGGACCAAGCATTATTTATTGAGGTGGTTTTCCATCTCTTCCCCCACAGAGGGGTGGGGTCCCCACCAATGCCTCCCACCGTAGCTAAATCCCTGACCCAGCAGCCCAGTGGACCCAGGGCACCTACGGCAGGCATCCGGGCACCTTCCTTGGCTCACATCTCAGCTCCACTCAGCCTCCACCAAAACGCACGCTGCCTCACCAGCAGACGGGCTCTAGCACAAGGGCCTTCACAATCCTTCACTCAAACGGGAAACTGGGTCTGTGCCTTCCCTGTGAAACCGCAGCCCGCACCTGCCCGGCAGCTGCCCCCTCCCCGAGCGCCCTCCCACCCCGGTCTCAGCACCTTCTCGGCCCTCCCCGAGGCCTTACCGAGCTCAGGAGAGGTGGGCCGGGCCCGACGACCTCTGCCCTGGCCGCGGGCACCTCTGCGGTCCCAGGCCCCCCAGGGACCGTCCTCCTCGGGCCCTCTGCGCAGCCTCTTCTCAGCCTCAGGCCCCGCCCTGTTCTTCTCCAAGGCCTGAGGCACAGCAGCGCCCTCCTGGCCGGGCGTGGCCCAGGGCAGAAAGCGCACGGCCTGCGCCGGGGGCTCCCGCTTCCGCCCCGGGGGTGCTCTGGTCCTGGCCTCGGGGGGCTCGGGGGCGGCGGGGGGCGGCACGGGGCTCCGGCACTCCTGGATGGCTCTGCCGCGGGTCAGCGGGAACTGGTCCCGGCGCCTAACCTCCTGCTGCGGGCCTTCCCCGGGCTCCGTCCTGCCCGCCGGCCCGCGGCTCCTGGGCCTCGCCGGCTCGTCCCCGGGCTTCCCCGCGGCGCTCGGAGGGGGCGGCTGGGCGGCGGCGGCGGCGGCGGCGGCGGGGCTGTCGGCCCGAGGGCTCCTGGGGGTGGAGGGCCGGGGGAAGAGCGGGGGCTCGCCGGGCTCCCGAGGGGACGGGGCGCGCTGCAGCGTGGCGCGCAGGGACTCGTGCGAGCGCACCAGCTCGTCCCGCGACGCGGAGCGGCGGATGCGGCCCAGCTCCTGGGCGAAGCGCAGCTCCAGGTCGGAGGCGGGGCTGCGCTGCCGCGTGCGCTCGTCCAGCGAGGCGGCCTTCTGCTGGAACAGGCGGCGCCGCTCGGCCACGCTGCCGCTGCCGGGGGCCCGCAGCTCCTCCTGCGAGGCCCCGGGGGTGCCCCAGGGCGCCCCGCGCTCGGACTTGGGCTGCTCCAGCGAGCGGGCCTTGCGCAGCGGCACCCATGGCCGCAGGGGCGCCGGCGGCGAGTCGCTGCGCTCCAGGCTGCGCCGTCGCTCCTCGAAGAACTGCAGCTTGTCCAGGATGCGGGAGCCGGCGCGCACCAGCCTGGGCGAGCGGCCCGGCGCAGACAGGCGGCCCGACGCCTCGCTCAGGGGCGTCTGCGGTCGGGACTCGGCCGTGCCCGCCGGCGACGACGGCCCCGACGGCTTGGACTTCTTCCCTCGCTTCTCCTCGGCGTCGTCGGGGGGCGCGGGCTCCTGAGGGCGCCGGTGGGGCGGCGTGGGGGTGGCCGGGGGCTGGGCGCTGGGTCCCGGCGGAGGCCGCTTACCCACGCGGGGCGACGGCGGGGGCAGCAGCGCGGACTTGGAGGGGGGCGGCAGGGCGGGGCGCCGCGGGGCTTCGCTGGCCGGCGGAGGCTGAAGGTCGGGCTCCTCCCTGTGCAAGCCGCTCTGGGGGACACTGCTGCAGAACCAAGACGGAAGAGGGGTGGAGGATTTAGGGGTCTCCCCTCCTAGACCTTCAGCGCAGTGATAGGAATTGGAGGGTGGGGCATGCTGGGAAGGCTTGGAGGTGACATGGGTCAGGCCCTCTGCCCCCTCCCGCCCGGGAGGAAGGAACAGCCAGAGCAGGTGCTGGGGAGAGGCTGGCAGCCCTGGCACCAGAAGACTGGGCTGGTGGCGGGGGCCCGGGTACACACTCAGCCCCCCCCCCAACCCCACCCCGGGGCTCTGGCCAGCCCCCTCCCCCCAGCCCCGGAAGCTGGGAAACAGCAGAAACAGAACGGAGCGGGGAGAAAAGAATGAGCTTAGGACCCAAAGGATGAAGTGGTGAGGAGAGGCAGGAGGGTTGGATGGGGAGGGGCCCTCTCAGGAATGCAGCCTCCCACTCATTCCTGCCCCCAGCTGGCCCCCACAGCCCTGCCCATCCTCAGCAGGACACAGCCCTTTCCCAGTGGCCCCTAGAAGAACAGGCACCAGTCTCCTGGGCACAACGCCTCTATCTCAGGGACTACCTGGCACCTGGGCTGCCTCACCAGACCTGAGCCCCTCACCAGCTGCTGACATTAACAGCAGGTGGCACCTGAGGTCCCTGGGTGGGAGACTAGAACTGCCAGGGTCCCCTTCCCTTTGATCAGTCTGCCCCCACGATAGGCCTTTGACTTTGTCCTGACTCTGGGAAAATAAGATACCTTGAGTCTTTTTAAACCTACCCTCCCCCTGCCTCCACCCACCCCCCAGCACAGAAGCTCCCCAAAGGGGTATGCTCAGAAATAACTCCACTCAGAAATAACTACTGCGTGGGCCTGAAGAGGGGGTGTGGCAGAAGAGGAAGAGGGAGGGAGCTGGTCAGCTCAGAGTACCCCTCTCACCCACAGAGCTTCGCTGCCCAAGAGCTGAGCCTCAGTTTCCCCCACCTGGACTCTTGGGGGACACATCAAACAGAACGACGAGCAAGGAAAGGAACCCGAAATATTAACACCATGCCTGACACATTAGAGAGAGCTTAATAAAAACTCAGGAAACGGCTCACTGAATCCTTACTGGGGGCCAGGACTGTACAAAAGGGTTAAAATGCATTCACGCTTGTAACCCTCACAACAACACAACCGACAACCCTCAGGACAACCCTCTGAGCTAAGAGCTGTTACCGCCTCCATTTACAGATGAAGACACTGAGGCATAAGAGATACAGTACCTCACCAAGGTGACACAGCTAGGAAATGGCTGGTGCCAGGATTGGAACCAAGGCAGTCTGACTCCTGAGCCCTATTCCCTCCCAAATGTCTAGGATTCTGAGGGCACAGAACGGACACGAAATAGGGTACTGGCCACAGCAGAAGTTCTAGGGGTGCCTGAGAGGAATGCTGTCTCAGACTACCTGGGCCAGCCACCCCCACTGCAGACCCCATCTCTGACCAGGGGCAGAGGGGTGAGGGGTAGAATGGCAATCCATGGTGCCCGGTGCCCGAGGGAACAGAGCCTCTGCCTGCCACCTCCGGGGAGCCAGAGTCTACTCTGGGGGAGGGACAGCAGAGTCCCCAAGGGGAGGGATAGCCTCTGGGAACTGGGTAAGGCTGGGAGAGAAATTGGGGACAGCAGAGGAGGCCTCTCTCCTGCAGTTCTGAGCTCTAGGCCAGCCTCTGTACCATAGACATCGCTAAGGAAATGGGTTCCTCAGAAGTTGCCATAGCAACTCCAGGCTCAGGCTGAGGCCTGGCAAAGGAAGGCAGGGAAGGAAAAGGCAAGTCCAGGGCTCGGGAGCGCTGGTTCATGCCAACCAGATAAAGCAAGGGAGCCGCCCCTGCCCCAGACCTCTCCCCTGCCTACCACTAGCACTCCAACCACCTTCCAAATAGCCTCCCCCACCAGGCTCCTGCTTTCTGCTTCATGATGGTCCCTCCCCCACACACCCATACCCGGCACAGGTTAGGTCCCTCTCGCTCCCCAAAGGTCTCCCAATACCTGCATCATCAGCCACTCCCCTCTTCTACTATAGACTCCCTCCTGTATCTGCCAGCCCCCAAACCTCCAAAAATGGCTCTGACGCCTCACTCCAACACCTCCGCTCCTGCTCCTCACCATCCCCTGCCAGGACAACCCTCACCCCCCCAGCACCCCCCCCCCCCCACACTCTGCACAGGCATTTCCCACCAGGCCCTCACGAGCTCCCGGCCTCCATCATTCCCAGCCCTCTGTCTCCACCCCAGCCCCCTGAGTCCAGCCCTCCCTGCCTCCCACACAGCCCACATCCTCCTGGCCCTTGGCCCCATCAGCTCCCTGACCACCTCACTCTCTTTCTCCCGGCCGTGCTCTTGCTCCCTGGCTCTCCTGCTCTCTCGGGAGCTGCTTGGCAAAAAGGTTCCGTTCCTCCCAGAAAAAGGCCCACATGGGAACAGGAATGTGCAGGGAGAAGAAAAGGCAGCAGCTGCTGAGACAGCAGGCACGGAGGGGGCCCTGGGGCGGGGGGGATCCTGGGGACAACTGGAGCCTGAATGGGCGAGGTGGGAGAGGGCCCCTGGGAAAGTGGACATCTTGGAGGGGATGAGGAAAGGATGGAGGGGTCCACGAGACCATGGAGATGGCACAGGGAGCCAGGACAGGTGGGAGCAGGAGGCTGTGGGTGGTGATGGCACAGGAGGGAGGATGCCGTGTGGGAGGACAGAGTAGGTAGCCGGGGCCAGGGTGGCAGCCGGGGCGGTGAAGTGCACAGAGGGACGGATGGTGCAAGGGAGGGGTGAGGCCACGGAGTGGTGAGGGGCAGTGCAGGACACATGGTGAGGTGGGACAGGGCGGCCTGGGGGAGGCCGTTACTTACACGTGAATGGAGAGCGCCCGTCCTCTGTACAGACTGAATGCGCTGCCATACAGGTCACTGGCCACCGAAAGGCTATCCTCTGACCCCCAGCTTGCGCCCACCAGATTAGCACGAGACGCCCGTACCAGCGGCTCCACCCCCAGGTGCCGTGGCCCGGCCCCGGCCGCCTGTGCTTGCCTTGGGCTGCCCGGGAGGCGGCGGGTGCCACCCCTGCTGCCCGCTTCCTGCTCCAAGACCGTCTGCCCGCTGCCCCACCAGCTCACTTGCTCCTCGGAGGTGCCTGTCACGGAGGTCGGGGGTGTGTCCAGGGAGGTGCCCACCAGGGTGTCGGAGCCCCCTAGAGAAAGCAGCACGGTGAAGCCCAGGCACCTCCTGTGGGAAGCCCGCCTGCCTGCTCCTGGAGCAGCCCAGAGAGCTCACCCGTGGGGGTGCTGAAGTCCCCGTCATCCCGAAGCTCCAGGCGCTGGGTCCCCTGCACATCGCTGATGTCATCCTCGCCCGTCTCCGAGTCTGGAGAAGAAGGGGTCTGTGTGGGCAGGGCCCTCCTCCCTCTGACTCCAACTCTTCCCTGTGTCTCCTCCCGCCTCCCCCGCAGCAGGCTCCCTCTTCCCACCGGCAGGGCTTCCACACCTGTTTTCTCTTCTCTTTTACCCCCACATCCCCTGGCCCATCCTGGGCTGCTCAGGCCAGTCCGGTGGCTCACCTCTGGACCCCTGGCTACTCATCCTGGCCTCCTTGGCCCTCAAAGCCACCTGCCACTGCCCCTCCCAGCCACTCAGTGGATTATCAGGGTCTCCGCCCTCCGCATCCTCCCCTGTCGATGATAGCATAGGTTCCTGTGCAGCCCCCACATAACAAGATCCTAGGTTCCAAGGCTCTAAATTTCGGGTTCCGGTACCCCAGGAACAAAGGAGTGTCACCTCAGAGTCGTACTGTCAGGGCACTTGACCAACCGCAGGGCCAGCCTGTCCTCCACCCCAAACCAGCCGGAACACATCGGGGCGCAGCTGAGGTGGGGTGAGGAGAGGCCAGGGTCGGGCAGGGAGGAAGGGGGCTAGGGCAGGAGCCAGTTTCCTACCGTAACTTTGCTTTCTGCAGGAGCGGAAAACTTCGCTTCCATAGGAGCAGCAGGAGAGAGACATGGACAGACTGTTATCAGAGCGTTTGTGGGGCAGGGCATGGTGGGAAGGCAGGACAGAGGGGCCATGAGGGTACCCAGTGCCCAGGAAGGCCCTGTGGGGATGGGCCAGGGGAAGGGAGACACCTGGAATGGGCAAAGCATCTCTCATCCTGACAGCCTGCAGGCTCCCACTGTGCCCAGCTGGGGAGCGCACATGCTTTGGCTGGTTATTCCAACTGCCCCAGCGATTCTGTACCCTTGGCACTCGCACTGGTGCTGCCACTGGCCACGCGCACACACGCATACACACACACACATCTGCTTGTGCTCAGCCAGGTCTCAGACCCAGGCTCCCCATCAGGGGTCAGGCCCACCCTCTCGTAAAATATTTGCATTGTGCCTTGACCCTTCCTCATAAACCAATCCCCCCCACCCCGACCTGTTCTGCATCATGATGTGACAGGTACCCTCTTCCCAATCCTTTTCTTCTACTGCTGAATGGTCCTCAAAAATGCCCAGGGATTAGGCTATAAGCAAAGTTTCCTGGGCATATTTTTAACTTTCCCAGATTCTAGCAGGTTCTGTGCCTCAGTTTCTCTGAGTGCCATGACAACCAGGAGCTGTGTGCTGGATGCTGACGTATGGCAGTGAGCTCATCCCTCCCGCTTGGCCCCACAGATGGAGCCCCCTGAGCCCAGGCCCATGGTGGGGTGTGCTAGTGAGTCCCCCCCACCCCCCCTCACCCCACAGCTGCAGGGTACAGGGCACCTCCTTGAGTGGGTATGGATGCGTATCGGGGGATCCCACATCTCATGGGCTGTCTTTGGGGCCTGGGTGCCTCGTGGAGGGACATGGACCAAGAGAAGGAGTGGGCATGGGCTAGAGCAGGGAGCCTGTGGTCCACGCACCATGGGTGAGTCGGCCAAAGGCCCGGCGGGAGTGGCCGGTTTTCTGCAAGAGAAAAGCCAGAATGAGTTGTTGAGGGGAAGGCTGGCTCCCGCGCTGTCCCTTACCTCCCATCCAAACCTCTATTAAACAGAAACTCATTCCAGGGCCTGGGGGGAGCTGGGGAGGTAAAGCACAGAACTGCAGCTTCCCCTGGAGGGAATGTCCCCACTCTCCCCGGCCCTTCAGCCCTCCCAGCAAGAGCTCGGGGCTACCCAGCTGGGCCCTGGGGAGGAGCAGAGGAGGAAGCCAGGGCCGCCAAGCTGTGGAGCACACGCTGCGAGTCCCACAGAGGCTCACAGGACTGGGGACCTGAGCTACACCCCAGAGCTAGGAGCCAGGACACAAGACGGGAGGCTGACATGAAGGAAGAGATGGGGGTGGGGGGAGCTTGGATGACTGGGAGATGGAGGGACGAGGACACAGATTCCTGCGGGGGGGGGGGGGACGGATACCTGACATAGGTGTCAGGTGGGCAGGGAGGGTGATGGGGGAGCGGAGGGCGAGGTCCCCCGAGGGCCAGAGCCTCAGGAGCGGGGAAGAGGCCTGGGCGCGCGGAGGACAGGGCAGGGCTTGGGGACGGACTGAGCTCGGCGCCGGTGTCCGCGCGCGGCTTCCAGGAGCCGGGGAAGATGGAAGCCTCGGGACCTGGGGGCGCCGGGCGGCAGGGAGCCCGCGGGCGCTCGGCGCGGGGGCTGCGGGGGCTGCGGGGGTCGCCGGGGGCCGCGGGCCCGGGCGCTGCGGGGCGCGGGGAGGGCGGAGGCGCGGCCCCCCGGAGCCCCGGAGCCCCCGAGCCCGGCCGCGGCCCTCGGCGGCGGGGTGCGGCGGCCGCGGCCCCGGCGCCCCCTCCCCCGGCCCGGCCGCGGTGACCCGCCCTCCCCGGGGCGCCGGCCCCCCCCGGGCCCTCCCGGCGCCGCCCGCCCCCGGAGCCCTCACCTGGAAACGCTTCTTCACCCACAGCTTCTTCATGGCGGGGGAGGGGGCCGCGCCGGCGGCCGGGCGAGGAGGGGACGGGCGGGGGCGGGGCGGAGTCGGAGGCGGGGCCGGGGGCGAGGGGGAGCGGGCGGGAGCCGGCGCCGGTGGCGGGAGGAGCCGCGGGGCCGCCGAGCCCGGGCGGGGGGAGGGCGGCGGCGGCGGCGGCGGCGGCGCCCGCGCCCTGGGCCCGCCCCTCCCCCGCCGGCCTGCGCCCCACCTGGCGCCCCCTCCCTGGCCGGCTCCCCCGGGCGGCGCTCACCTGCCTCCGGGTGCCCCCCACCCCGCACCTGCCTCCTGGGCCCTGGGCACATGGGGAAACTGAGGCACAGAAGAGCGCGCGGCGGCCCCTGTGGGGTGGGGGCCGCCTTCTCCCGGGCAGCCGGCCGCGGCCTCCACGCCACCCCCCGGCCTCCCGCGGGGCGGCTCTGGAAGGTCAGCCGCGGCCGACTTGCTCACCCCACAAACACGCGCACGCGCCGCGGTGCCAGGCAGCGCGGAACTCGGAGCTCGCGGTGGCCCCGACACAGCGGGGGGCCTGGGCGCCGTGGGGGCGCCTAGGTCACACCCTGGGCAAGGGCCCTGGTGGGTGCGGGCTCCGTGCCACCCGGATCCAGAGACCGTGAGGACAGCCAGAGGGGGCCCTGGCGTTTTCTGATGCCGGGTCCTCCGTCCCTGCCCCCTGCGTACACCCCACCCCCCCAGCGACGGGCCCAGCGATATCCTCCTCGGCACCCATAGGACCCGCCTTCTCCCTCGTGGGTGAGCATCTCCCCAGACTTGCCCTGTCCTCCTCCCATTCAGCCCTGTGCACACTTTGCCTTCATAGAGAAGCTCAAGCCTCCCCGCCCCTCCCGCCCCAACAATCATTATAAAACAAGTTTCTTAAGCATTTACTAAGTGCCAGGCGCTTTATAAGTTTTCCTCGTTCACGACAACCCCTTAGGAACACGGAACTGGCTCCATTTAACTGACAAGTGACTAAGGCTCAGAGAAGTCCCACCACATAGCCAAAGCCACGCAGGTTTTGTGTCTCCGCTGTCCTGTGGATCCAAATGCCCACCCGGGCAAACACAAGGGGTGCCACTCCCGGTTTCTGAGCTGTGACTACAGTCACTTTCGTTAACACGTATGGCGTGCTTGGTATCTACTGAGCATTGCGCTAAGCACTTTTATATGAATTCAATTCGTATCAACTCAGTTCAATTGAAAAATTCAATCAATCGTCACAACAAGGGGCGAGACTGAGGCAGAGAGGTTATTTGCCCAAGGTCACATAACCAATAATTGGGAGAGCTGGGATTCTACTGTGACAGTCATTGACCACTCTGCCATAAAGCCTCCCAGGCTAATAGGTCAGTATGTTCCCGAACTTTGTTTCTTTAAAACATGAGTCCAAAATAAATACAGAGCCAACTCATGAGTTTTGCTCAGCCTACACAAATTTTCAGTGGGACAAGCATGTTCAAGTTCAGCCGCTAACAACAATATCTCGCCGTTACTGTTTCTACTTGGCTTCTGAAGTTATTTGAGCTTGCGGGACTCTTTTTCTTTATTTTTTTTGAGGTTCAAAGTCATGTCTTGTACATTCTGGGTGCATACAGGTGGCCCTGTTTCCCAAACCCCCAAAGACCGATGTCATCTGTGCAGATGCATGAATGGGATGTGTGCTGAGAGCCTCCGTGTGTGTGTGATATTATCGGTTCCAGCTAGAGGACCCTGGACACCCATAGGCACTTTCCCTGCCCACCCCCAAATACACACAGTCACAGATGGGGGAGCTGAGTGAGGAGAGGGAGTAACTTGAACCCCTGTTCTCCAGGAGAATCCGAGGGGCTGGCACATTCCATAGCAAAAATAACCAATGGGCAGCGGGCATGAGTGACGGGACAGCTGGGCCGAGGACAGGCCTGTGGGATTCTGTGTTCCTGCTCTGGGTCTGCACTGCTCGCCCCCGCAGGGCTGGCCTGGGGCATGCTTGCAGGGTGGGCCACCCCCAGCTGGCCCTAGATTGCCCTATTTTTCCCTCCGTGGCTGGGCAGCTGTGCCTCTCTGCTATTTCCCCAAACCCCAGACTTCCAATTTCTGCACTGCCAGCCTCTCCCCTTTCAGAGAAAACCCGACTCATCATGACAGGCCTGACCCCTCACACAGACCCTGCTCTGAGCCACATGAACCCACTCCCCTCCTCTCTGCTTTCTTTCTTTCCTGCCTGAAAGGTCCAATTTCTCCCTTCCCTCCTTTCGCTTACCCTGCTCTACATTGCTGACATACTATACCATGTTTACTTATTTGACGTGTTTATTGCCTGTTGTCTATGCACTAGGATGTGATGATCTCTAGGGGGACAGGAATTTGGGGGATTCCTCTCCCCCTCCCCACCCCCATCATGTATCCCAAGCCACTAGAACAGTGACTGGTCCACAATAGACATAGATAAAATGGGAGGGAGTGGCACAGCTGGGGGTGGCTGGAATAGGGGTAGTAAGTCTTCCCGTACAGCTCATTCATCCAGGCTTTCTCCCTCCTCTGTCCTGAACCAGAGCCTTTTCTAAGACATAGCTGGAGAAGTGGCCATCTCGAGTGCCACTCAGGATCTTCCCGGGAGAGCCTGCCCTGCCTTCAGGAAAGGTCTCTTGGAGGCTTCTCTGCTCCTGCCTCTCTCTCTTCCCAGGGCTCCTCACTGCTCCTACTCTGGCTCCTCCTCCCCTCCCTGATGAGGACTGGGCATGAATGGATGGCAACACTCTCCCTACTCATCCCCAACCCCCTACTAGTTTCCTCCTGGCTTTTCATCCAGACATTCCAAATTCCTGGTGAAAAAGATAACTGCAGAATATCCCTCAACACAGGTTCTGGTGCATTCCCCATCTTTTCCTTGCCTGAAGAAGCCCTCTCCCCCGTCTCTAACCTCGCGTCTCCATGCCCTCAAGTTCCCAACATGGTTCACTCCTATCTGTAGACCTTTGGCCCTTCTGATTGAAACCAGTCTCCTGGACTCTGGCTATAAAACAGCCAGTGAACACCGTAAGCACTGTCAGCTTGCCCCTCCTCTCGGCTGTGCCCTCTCCTCCTTACTCCCTGCCCTTTAGGCCTCTCCCTTCAGCCACACATGTCCCAAGGGTTGAAGGTGGTACTTGTTCTGGTCCTTTGGTTTGCATATAGCTCCTCAGCCCACACAGGTGGGAGCCTGATGTTTTGAAGAAGAATGCCCACCTATCTTGGAGACTTTCCAGAAGATGACTTCGGGGATATGATTGGGAGAAGGATGGTTAATGATGGCAGGTCCTGGCCTTAGTCTTCCCTTGCTTCTTTTTATGAGGACAGGCAACGTGGACCTGAACCCCCTAACATATCTGGCTCTGTTACCTCATTAGCCATGTGACCTCAGGGAAACTCACCCTTGGAAATCTAGTTTTCTTTTTTTTTTTTTTTTTTTTTTTTTTTATTTATGATAGTCACAGAGAGAGAAAGAGAGAGTGGCAGAGACACAGGCAGAGGGAGAAGCAGGCTCCATGCACCGGGAGCCCGATGTGGGATTCGATCCCGGGTCTCCAGGATTGCGCCCTGGGCCAAAGGCAGGCGCCAAACCGCTGCGCCACCCAGGGATCCCGGAAATCTAGTTTTCTTATAGGTATAACCATCACCACAGGAATCTAGGCATAGAAGATTAAATAATGACAGGAGATGGGGTGCTGTACCCATGTTAAAGATTCTACAAGTAGCCTGCATGTCTGTCATTCTCAGTATTCCCATTCTTTCCTCATTTCTACACCCCAAACCCCACCCTCCTGTGTCCATTCTTCCAGATTCTCCAGTCTGCAGCCCACTTGTCTTCTCAAGGCCCCGGCCTCCCCAAGCCATGCCGATAGCCCTCCATCCTTGAGCTAACATCTCAGGCTTCAGGAGTGCCAGGAACCTGAGCATCACCGTCTCTTGCCGAGCCAGATGGCAATCCCAGCCAGGAAACTGCCTCCTTCTGCAGCCAGGTCCTGGCTGGGCTTCCTCGAGAACGCTGAAGTCCTCCTGCTGTTGATCCCAACTGAGAAAGTTTTCCATACGTAAGTCTGAGCACTGCTGAGCAGCTTGCCCAGCTGCCCCTGACTAAGACCCATAGTAACTGGGCAGGTACTGATGGGGGGGAGGGGCAATCGGAGGAGGAGGCAGCCAGGCTGGCAGTCAGTCCCCCACCATCTCCAGAGCAAAGCCCTGCCCTCCCTTTCCTGTGGAAGGGGCGTAGTAGTCAAGCACATAGCTCTTTGCAGGAGAACAGACCTCCTTCCATCCCTGCTTCCATTCCCACCTTCTATCTGTACAAGAAATATCACTTCATCCTTTGTACCGGCTTCCCCAGGGTTGCTATGGGACTTCACTGATACGTCAAAAGATGTGATGGTGTAGCACCTGCCACACATGGAGCTCTTCATAACATTATAAATTATTACTAAGAATTATTACCAGTTAATAATAATTATAAGATTGGGCTTGGGGTAAAGATTTCATCAGCAGGGAAAAGTTCTCAACTGTGACTTGCCGCAGCTCAGTCTTCCGATTTAAACATGACTGTCAAAAGGCCCAGGTCCAGTCCTCGTGGCACCCAGGGTCCTTTCCTTACCCTAGGCCTCTCAAACATGCTGTTCCACTGGAGCAGCCTGGAGGCAGTCCTCCTGGCCTCTGTCTAGCTATGCCCAGCCAGCATTCAGTCCTGCCGACCTGCTAGCCAGCTTACAGAGGGACAGAGGAAACCCATCTTGCAGGGAAACACAGTGCTGCTTGAGGGGGGTGAGAGGGTGTCTATCTAGCACCTCGTCACTCTCCCCACTTTGGGGGACCCAAGCAGGCCAGGGTGCTCTCCTCTCAGAATGAAGGCCTGGGCTACTCTCCATACAATGGACAGCTCCCCTCCCTTTCTTTTTCTCTCTCCTCCCTCCAGAATTCCTTGAGTAGTTAAAAAGCCCCCAGAGTGGAAACCAGGAGGAATGGGTTCTTAATTCTGGGTGGCCATAACTAGTAACGCATTTTCCGGCAGATCTTCCTCTGTTCTGGACTACCGTGTCCTTGCCTGCAAAAGGAAGCATTCGGACCTGAGGTTCTCTGTTGTCATTTCAACTCAAAACCAACGTGGCACTCCTCAGAGCTTCCTTATCCTTCCCTGAAACCTCTCTCCCCAGGGCACCTGGTGGCTCAATGGGTTAAGCATCTGCCTTCGGTTCAGGCCAGGATCCCAGAGTCCGAGGGTTGGAATGGAGCTGAACTCCACAGTAGGGCTCCTTGCTCAATGGGGACCCTACTTCTCTCTGCTGCTCCCCCTGGCTAATGAGCTCTGGGTCTCTTTCTCTCCAGTAAGTAAATAAAATCTTTTAAAAATAAAATAGTTTTTTAAAAAATAAAATAAAATCTCTCTCCCAGACCATATTCTTACAGATCTATCATGCCCTTTGATTTGATTTATATTCTGTTTTCAGTCCCCTTTGGCCCAAGGGACCAGAGCTAAGATCCCCAAGAAGTCTGATCCTTCCCCAGCTCAGAGCACTGCCAGGATGGGTCCCTTCCCCTGACTCCAGGCTGGGATAACCTGTACCTGGCCAAGCACAAGGCCAATCAAGAGAAGCCAGCCTTGACCCTCTCTGCCCCAGGCTTGGCCACAGAGAGTCCAAGGAACCAGTGCTCAAGACTGT
The DNA here is from genome assembly GCF_053574225.1 of Canis aureus. Taxonomy (NCBI): domain Eukaryota; kingdom Metazoa; phylum Chordata; class Mammalia; order Carnivora; family Canidae; genus Canis; species Canis aureus. Next base: position 4,989,746 of record NC_135646.1, read on the forward strand.
AGGAGGGTGGGCAGGGTAGGGCAAGGTGCTGACAGAGGGAGGCTGAGCCCCTGCTCCATCTCCTCACATGCTGCCACTCCGAGCCTCCTTTCCCCTCCAGCTGCTGAGGTCCTCCATCCTTGTGCTTCCTTCTCAGCCCCCAAGGATGTACCCTGACACAACACCACCCAGCTGGAGTGAGAGTTCCCACTTGAAAATGCCTGGGACACCCTCAGTGATGCCCAAGCTTTTTGCTACCTCCCCGGCTACAGCCTACTTCTCCAGAATTCTGGTTCTCAAGACTCAGCCCAAGGCTCTATCGAAGGCCCTAGAGAACAACTGGCTGGTTTAGAGGATGAGAAAATTAAAAAGGAAACCCAGACACTGATCCAAGGCAAATCTGCCTGGGCCTGGCCCCAGCAGGACCAGGGGTACCAGGCCCAATCTTGGTCCACTCTCTTCTGCCTCGGATCATCATCTGTCCCTTTGCACATGAGCCTGGCACTCTGTATCCACATACGAAGGGGCCCAAGTACCAGCCTGAGCACCTCCCCCCTTCCATGCCCTCTGAGTCTCAGGTAGAGTGGCCCATTGGCTTTCCATAGCAACTCCACAAACCCCCATCCCTCAGCTGTTTGTACTACCAAACCCTTCCACAGCCTACACAGGTACATACACACACACACACACACACACACACACACACGCTTATGGATTCTCACACACCCTGGGGAGCCCCCAGCCCCAGCTCCACCTCCTGATGCTCTGCACCCTATTCATACTAGTCCACCAGCTTGCTTCTTCCAACTAGCCCAGTGTGGATCACACCAACCTGCCCCAGCGATGGCCTGCCAGGAGCTCTGACCCATCCCTCAACATTGCAGCCTGACCGGGGGAGCTTGCCCCTCTTTCTGACACACGCACACCTGTAAAGTGTCTCCCGTTTAACTATCGGAGTTGATAAAGACGATTTCCCCCCAAGCGATTTTCTCTCCCTACAGGGAAGCCAGGAGGCCTTTCACTGGGCAGTTCCCGGAGAGGCCCGAGTGGGGCTCGGGTTTTGCTTACCAAATGCTGACCCTTGACCTCTAACCTTCCTACTTTGACTCCCCTCCCCCCATGCCCACTTTCCTCTGGACGGGCACCGCTGGGTCCTTGCAGCGGAGAAGCCGGAGCACCCGGGAAGAGGGCGGGATGCACGCACCGGCCCACGTGGCCCCCAGCCCCCCAGCCCCCGGCCCCCCGCCCCCGCCGCCCCATTACCTCCGACCTCCAGCACCGTGAGCACAGCCTCGCAGGAGGCCTGGCCCCGCTCGTTCCGGGCCCTGCAGCTGTACACGCCGGCGTCCCGCGCCCCGCAGCTCCGCAGCCACAGGCAGCTGGGCTCGGGGGCCGGCGGGGGCAGGGGCTGCCCGTCCCGGAACCAGCTGAGGCTGGGCTGGGGCGTCCCGCTCACCGCCACCCGCAGCCGCACGTCGCCGCCCGCCAGCACCGCCGCGTCCTTCAGGGGCCGCAGGAAGGCGGGCGCCCCCGCCACCGCCCCTCCGCCGGCGCCCACCTTGGCTCGCTTGGGGGGCACCCCGGGGCTGGGGGGCGCCCGCGTGCCCGCGTCCCCGCCTCGCGTGCCCCGGGCTTTCTGCATGGCCTCTGCGAGCTGGGCTGCGGGGTTGTCTCTGGAACTCCGGGGGGATGGCGCCCTGGGAGACGGGTCCTGGGGGGCCGGCGCCCTGCCTTCCTGCTGCCCGCCCGCCCTCGGCCTGTGTTACCCAGAAGGTCACCAGGGCGGCCGGCGTTTGCGCCTCGGGGGCTATTTTTAGGCCCCCCGGCTCGGGTTGCGAGGGAGCAGTGGAGGGAGGGGGCAGCAGAGGAGGGGACTTGGACTCCAGTGCCTCCTTCCCTCTCTCCGGGAGCCCCTATCTCCAAACCCTGCTCCAGCGGGTCCGAAGGCTTGTTCCAGGTCCCTTCCCCTGCAGCTCAGGCCTGCCCCCTGCCCACCCAGGAGTCTGGAGTCGGGTTACGCCCGGGACTCGATCCCACTGCCCTTCCACCCTCTCCTCAGGCTCCTGAGTCCCAGCTGGGGCAGAGGGAGAGGAGGTCCTGGACCTGAGTCTGAGAGGCAGATGGGGAAACAGGCCCCCGTGGAGATAAGCAGAGAACCAGGAAGAAGGACCAGTGGTGTCCCAGTGGTGTCCCTGAGCCTCCATGCCCCCTCCGTGAACCCTAAGCCCAGGAGCAGGGAGTTGAGCGGATTCAGACTCTCAGCTGGTCCCACCCTCACTTGCTGGGTAATAGGGAACCTCTCTCAACCTCCAAGCCCTCCTCCGTAAAAATGGGTAGTTGAACAAGGGTTACAACAGGCAGAGAAGGGGGGCGGGGGGGAAGACGTTCCGGGCAGAGGGAACAGCATGACCTAAATCAGAGCATGATGACAGGAGATGACGTGTTCTAGGGTCAGAGGAGTAGGGATTGAGCTGGAGGTGGAAGTTTTGCTCGCTAAGGTCTGTATCTTGATGGCAGTGAGGCGCTGCTGCAGGGTGTTAAGCAGCAGGCTAACATGGTCAGAACTGTGTTTTAGAAGGCTCCCTCTTGACAGCTATGGTGCAGAAGGTGAACTGGAGATGATGGGACAGACTGAGGCCATTTACAGCATGGTTCTCCGAGGACGGTGCCTGCTGGAAGCGCAGACACTCAGGCCCCACCCCCAGAGACGCAGGTGCATGGGGGATGCTGGGAGGGCCCAGGAATCGGCACATTTCACAAGTGGTCCAGGAGATGGTGATGCTTCTTAGGGTTGCACTTTGACAAACATCAAGATAGGACTTTACTGCTTTTAAAAGTTCAAGTGTGGGGCTCCTGGATGGCTCAGTTCGTTAAGTGTCTGACTCTTGATCTCAGCTCAGGACTTGACCAGAGTCATGAGTTAAAGCCCCATTTTGGGCTCCATACTGGGCATGGAACAACCTTAAAAAAATAAAATAAAATAAAATAAAATAAAATAAAATAAAATAAAATAAAATAAAATAAAATCTCAAGTGAGACTTCTGATAGAGCAGTTCCATGCCCTAACTAGTGGTGGTCACATGAATCTACATATGTGATAAAATTGCACAGATAGAACTACATACACACACACACAAACACACACCCACTAATGAATGCATGTAAAACTGGTGAAATCTCAAGAACGTGGGTAGACTAATAGCAATTTCCGGGTTATGATATTGTACTGGAGTTTACACAAGGTGGTACCATTAGGGAAAGCCAAGTGAAGGTAATTGTATTTCTTTTTTTTTAAGATTTTATTTATTGGGACATCTGGGTGGTTCAGTGGTTGAACGTCTGCCTTTGGCTCAGGTCGTGATTCCGGGGTCCTGGGATCGAGTCCCACATTGACCTCCTCGTGGGGAGTCCACTTCTCCCTCTGCCTATGTCTCTGCCTCTCTTCGTGTGTCTCTCATGAATAAAAAAAAAAACAAAAAACAAAAAACATTATTTATTTGACAGTGAGAGAGAGAACACAAGCAGGGGGAGCAGCAGAGAGGAGAGGGTGAAGCAGGCTCCTCACTGAGCGGAGAGCCTGATGCAGGGCTTGATCCCAGAACCCTGAGATCATGGCCTGAGCTGAAGGCAGATGCTTAACCGACTCAGCCACCCAGGTACTCCCGTATTGTTTCTTATAACCCCATGCCAATCTATAGTTATCTCAAAATGAAAAGTTAAACAAAAGTTCAGGTAAGAGACTTAGGCCTGACCTTGAGCCCAGAGGGGTGAAGCCTGGGACGGCAGAGAGGAAGCCAAAGAAGGAGCCCTGAGTCATCCTGAGATAGAGAAAGGTACTGTCAATGTCACCTCATCCCCCACCCTCATTCACGGGCACCAAAGTCAAAGTGTGCCTGTGTGTGTGAGCACAGAGGGTACAGAAGAGACCGCTTAAGCACTGAATTATATCATGGGGATTAAAAGCCTTGAGGAATGAAATTTCTTTGTTGTTTGCATGCATTCGAGCTTACTCTTTGTGCTGTTCAGTTCTTCGGGTTTTGACAAATGCAGAGAATCGTGCATCTTCTACCTCAGGACCATACAGAACATCACCCTAAATATTTGCCTGAACATCCTCTTTGTGGTCAACCACACCCCCTCCACCAACCCCGGCAACCACTGGTGATGAATTGAAATCTTAAACATGAATGTAATTCTAAAAGGTAAAAATGTGGGGGAAGGCTTTGCAAGAGGATGGAACATCAAGAACAAAGGAAGAGACTATTTTATTTTTTTAAAAGATTTATTTATTTACTGGAGAGAGAGTGAGAGTGCATGTACATGTGCATGCAAAGAGTGAAGCAGAGGAGAGCCAGAAAGTGAGAATCTTCAAGCACACCTCCTGTTGAGCACAGAGCCCAATCTCAGGACCCCCGAGATCATGACCTGAGCCAAAACCCAGAGTCTGACCCCCAACCGACTCAGCCACCCAGGCGCCCTGAGACTATTTAAAACAAAAAATAACCCAAAGCCATCTAGCACTGGGCCTCACCAGTTTGCTCAGAATGCATGTAGTAAGTGGTCTGTAAATGTTGGCTGGTTGGTTGGCTGGTTGGTTGGCTGGTTGAATACATGAACTGTGTGGTCTTTTTTTTTTTTTTCTTAATTTGTTTATTCATGAGAGACACAGAGGCAGAGACATAGGCAGAGGGAGAAGCAGGCTCCCTGTGGGGAGCCCGATGCGGGACTCCATCCCAGGATCCCGGGATCACAACCTGAGCCAAAGGCAGATGCTCAACCACTGAGCCACCCAGGTGCCCAAACTGTGTGGTCTTAAGCAAGTCACTTAACATCATCAAGCTTCGTCTCTTCATCTATAAAATGGGGTAGCCCAACTCAGGATTGATTCATTCATTCATTCAACAAACATTTTTTGAGTCCCTACTCTGTGCCTGTCCCTGTTCTAAGCAGTAGGGATGTAGCAGTGAACAAAATAGACAAGGATTCCCGCCCCTGTGGGAAAAATGGAGCAGGGCAAGGGAGATGGGAGTGTGGTGAGGCTTGAGCTTTCCGATAGGGTGGCTGGAGCCTCACTGGGAATGACGGAGTCAATTCTAAAGGAGTTAGGAAGCAGATGGTACAGGTGTCTGGACAGGACTGCTTCAGGCAGAGGGGATGATGCGCCTGGTAGGGCTCCAAGAAGAACCAGGGGCCCAGTGGGGAGGATAGAGACGTGAGGTCAGATGGGGAGCAGGGGTCAGATAGCCTAGCATCTTGTAGGCCGAGGCACTTTTATTCCTGGTGAAAACGGGAAGTCCTCTCAGAGGATCTTGAGTTCAGGAATCACATGATCTGACTTGGGTTTCTGTGATGGCTTTAAGTTATTATATTAAATATTAAAACGAGTATTAACTATTTAAAAGGGCCTGGCACAGGGCCTGGAACATGGCTTATGTATCTCCTGGCCAAATGTCTGGCCTGGGGGCATTCACTGATGCGCGCTCGCGGTGTAGGGCCCGGGAAGGGCGGGCTCCGGCCCGTGTGAATCGGGGGCGCCCTCTCCTGGAGGAGCCTGCCAGGGCTGTGACAGGGAAAGCCACGGGCTCTGGCCAGGCCCGCCACCCAGGGCAGCTGGCAGCTAGGGGCTCATCTGTCCCTCAGAATGGGCCCCATAGTGCCCCGCGGCCTGGCGCCAGGCCTGGAGTGTGTTGTCACTCTGTCCCGCCTCGAGATCACAAGCCTATGGTGTCATGGAAAGAGATCTGGGCTCCGGAGGCCAAAGAGCCCGGGGCCTGGTCCTCCTCTGCCACAGATAATGCTGTGCGACCTTGGCAGTTCCCCCCACCTCTCTGGGCCGTGGGGAGTTTCCTGTGGGTCATAACGTGCACCATGGACCTGGCACATGGTAAAAGGTCAGTAAATGTTGGTTGGATCAGTGAGTGAAGTGGGGGTCATCAGCCTTCCCAGTAAATATTTAATTTGGAGAAAAGTAAATAAAAGTGCTCAGTGGGTATTCATTCAACAAGTACTTAAATATTTCATGAGCACCTTCTACGGAGCAAGTACTCTCCCGGGCACCGGGAAACCCGTGGTGAGTGAAAGAATGAAGACCTTCCCCTTAATTAGCTGACATTCAGGCGCTGAACCAGAGGTCCGAGATGTATATTTGCATAAGGCTCCAAGACAAGCTGGTAAGAGGAGGAAGGGGGAAGGGTGAGTGGGTGGGAGGGGAGGAGGGTAGTCAGAGTGGAGAGGGCAGGACGGTGTCCCTTGAGCCCTCGGTTCCCAGCTTAGGGACACGTTTTGTCTCCATAATCCTTCCTACTTCACCCGTCAGGCGGGGTCTGAGATGGTCTAGAATGGGTCCCCCGGGCCCAATGAGACGCTAGTCTGCTATCCGTGAGCTCTCTTACTTCTCCCTGACGTTCAGAGTCTTGTAAGAGAAGACAACAGAGTGTCCCAAGGAACAGAGAGAGGCTTTGCCGTGGAGGTGATGGGGTGCACATGTATGACCACATGGAACCCAAATATTTCTTGGCTTATTTTGTCCGTTCCTTGGGAGCACCGCCATATCCATGTCCCCTGCCCTACATTCCCTGCCTCATTCTCCAGCTCCCAAGGAGATAAGCAAAGCAGAGCATTTGGAACCAGAGGATTTCTACTTAGGTTTTTTTTTGGGGGGGGGGGGTTGGTTTTTTAAAAATATTTTTATTATTTTTTAAAGATTTTATTTATTCATGAAGACACAGAGAGAGAGGTAGAGGCATAAGTAGAGGGAGAAGCAGGCTCCCTGCAGGGAACCTGATGCAGGACTCGATCCCAGGACCCTGGGATCATTCCCTGAGCTGAAGACAGGCACTCAACCACTGAGTCACCCAGGCGCCCATTACTTATGTTTAAGTAATCTCAACACCCAATGTGAGGCTTGAACTCACAACCCCAAGGTCAAGAGTCAAGGCGCTCTACCAAATGAGCCAGCCAGGCCCCCCCCCAAAAAACCAGAGGACTTCTGCTCCCAGGAAGGCTCTGCCGAGAGAACGCTTCCCCACTGGGGACACAGGGTGGGTCTGGGTCTCCTCCTTTGTCTGAACAAGTGGGTAGTCATCACAGGAGACAGACGTGTGCCAAAGAGGAGAGCTTTCTGGCCCCAGCTACAAGGGGTCACCATGGACGTAGTGTGTTCTCTGACACATTCAGGCAGAGCTTGATGACTGCTCATCAAGATGTTTGCGCAAGGCCAGGAGGGGACTTCTGGATCGTGGGCATCACCGCCTGGGGGCCTTGACATCTGACTCTGAGAATCTGCGATTCCTAGATTCCACTCTAGTGACTGGTCTACACCTAAGCTTTTTTGGAGGGTAGGATGCCTCTAAGACCTTCCCTGACCTTGGTGTCCCTTTATCCTTTGTGGCCTAGATGAGCGAGCATACTCATTTAGGGGAAAGAAGAAATTGCTGAGAGGCTCCTGAAATTGCTCACAGGTACATGCACTACCTCTTGTCTACCTGAGCCCAGCCTCACCCAAGCGTGTTTCTCTCACAGAGAGATGAGCTCAGATTATGAGCCCCCACAAGGGGGCCCTCACCCGCTCAGCCTCCTGTATCCCGGGGTGAAGACACTGCAAATGTTACTTCTAATTTCACTTGCAATTCCACTAGGGATTGACTGGGAGTTTTTCTGGGGCTCACAGCATTCATCCCACTGGAGGGGGGTAGAAACGACCACGACTCACCGGTATAGACAGTGGGGACCTGGGGTGTGCCCACGATGCTCCCCGGGCAAAGATGAAGACTACCACAGAGAAGGGGGCATTCTTATAGGGAGGAGCTACGTAACCCATAACCCAGAGGTAAGGAGCAATTTGTGAGCAAGGGTGACATCCAAGGAGAGGGAGAAAGCTAGAGACACCAGAAAGGCTTTGGAAGTTTCTGGAAAAAGCCAGTTAGGAATGTCAGACTAGGGAACCTAAGACTAAAGCCCTGTTATGTTTTGGGTTTGTTTGTTTTCCCTACAGAATGTCTGAATTTACCATGTTTGTGATCTCTACCCTCTTCCCCCCTCCTTTACAGAACAATCCTTAAGTCTGTGAGGACTAACTTGAAGGCTGAAGCCTATATGGATCCATCAAGCTTCCTAAGTCTTGGATCTATCTGGAATTTATCTTTTGGAAGGAGTGAAAAGAGACAGGCTTCATTCCTGCCCCTCGTGGCTGCCCAATGGCCCCCAAGCCTATATTGAATCATTAAGTTTTCCCCACAGAAGCCTTTAATATATCTGGGTTAATATTTTGTTCTAGGATTTCCTTTTTTTTTTTTCATATGTCCTACACTCCCCTCCCCTGTGCTTACCAAATGCTCCCCAAATTTCCCTTTGGTATTTTCCTTGAGACTGCATTGCGTTGGAAGTACTGGTTAATGTAGCATGAATTGGCATCTTTAGAGTGTTTGAGTCTTCTTCTCCAAAAACAAGATAGAGCTTTCTATTTTTCTTAACATTGTTATTTTTCCTGAATCGGCCCTTGCCCATAGAAGGCATTCAGGCAGCTTTAATGGGAAGAGGCTGTGAGCTCCTTTGGGGAAGGGATAGGGGAGCCCTACTCCAGAGCCAGTCTATGTCCTTCCAAGAACAGCAGGTGGTGTCCCTGGGGCCCTGATGATCTGAAGGTTGAGTAGGGGGCCCAAGGCAGGCAGCCCAGGAATTGGGGTCTAACAGGAGGTATTCAAGGTTCCCTAAACAAAAGCCCCCTGCCCCCCCCCCCAGCCGTGTGCCACAGACACACAGCAAGGCTGGGAGGTTGTGGGAACAGTAGGGTGACAGGCCCTGGGGGACGGTCTGATCGGGCAGAAAGGCAGCACACACTCCACCTCAAGGGGTGCTCAGAAGGGCCCCCAGAGGAGACCAGGCAGTCAACACAGCCAGGGACGTGCTAGGCTAGTACTTTGCTTTTTATTGTTTCTGTCCAGAGCCCCTGCTGCAGGGGAGGGGCAGGCATGGAGGGGGGCACCCCTCCCCCTGCCTGAGACCACTCTCTGCCTCTTTCCTCTCCTCTCCTCTCCAGCATCTCGTCCACCCTCTCTCCTTCTGAATCTCCTGCTCCCACATCTGGCACCTTCGGGGGTTCCCTCTTGCAGCCCTGCTTTCTAAGCCCACCCTGGGAAAGGAAGGGGCCATGGGGTCAGTTTCAAGCCCCCATTCCCACGGGGGCCAGTCCCTCAGTCACCTGCCCGGCTTGCTGGGGAGGCTGCCCTTTCTTTCTGACCCATGCTACGGAGAAGGGAGTGGGAGGTCTATGGGTTCTATCCTCATCCCACGGGGTCCCAACACCCTGCTCTGGGGCCCTCTCCAAAGGCAGAGGCGAGAGCCTGAGGTCACAGGGGCCACAGAGGTGGGAGGGGCAGGGGCACTGATTCCATCTGGGCCCTGCCCAGCACCCCCGAGGGCAGCGAAGAGCCAGGCTCCCTCATTTCCAACATCCAGGACTCACACAGCTGGGGCTCCCTGTGCCTGGGCAGGGGTGGGCCATGCCCCCCCGGGGGGGCCATGAGTTGTGGTCGGTGAGCAGGGGTCAGAGGCTGTGAGGGGGAGCACTGTGGCTGGGTGTGGTGCCCTGGGATGGAAGGAGGCTGGCATCAGGAGGCAGTGAGGACAGGGGCGAGGATGGTCTCTGCTGGCAGAGGGGTCTCTGGCTTTAGAGCACCTCATGTTGCTGTTGTGTGGCCTCACTGACAACCTGGGGAGAAAGAGAGGCCCAGTCCAAACCAGTGCTGGCAGGAGAATGGAGCCCCAGCCAGGGGCTGCTCCACACTCCCCAACACCAGGGTAGCAGGACCCCCTCTCCCTCCAGGCAGGGCCTTGAACCAGCATAGCTGGTGGAAGGCACCTGGCTGACAGCGTCACAACCCCCACAAGGGTAAGGGAACCAGGCAGGTGGCTCACCTCCCCATCCCGGGTCTCGATGGTCTTGATCATCACCGTCTTCTTGGTATGGACCTCAGAACCCCTTTGCTCTGGGCTTGTTTCTGTAACGGATCCATCCACACACTCAGCCTGACCAAGTCTGGCCACTGGTCCCGTGGGGTAGAGCCCAGAAGACTCCTATCCCCTCAAGATGAGCCTATTACTTCTTCAGCAAGACTTTAGAACCTGTCCTTGAGGCCAGCACCCAGCAGGTGGCTCTATAGACACTGGGGCCAGTCCCATGGCTGAGATGGGCTCGGGAGCCCACACATGTCCTCCAGCTATGACTGATTCAGGAGGGTAGGGGACCCCTGAGGCCCCAGGCCACCCAACATTCCCTCTCCAGGCTTCCTCACTCCCTCTCCACTCCTGGGCTCCAACACAGCCCTACATGAATTTGTCTCCTAACAGAACCCTGAACCCTGTCCCAACATACTCTTTTGGAGGACCTCATGGCACCCAGCCCCCTTTAAGAGTCCAGATAAGGGGTGCCTGGCTGGCTCAGTCAGTTAAGGGTCCAACTCTTGGCTTCAGCTCAGGTCATGATCTCAGGGTCACGAGATCGAGCCACACATGGAGCTCCATGCTCAGCTCAGAATCTGTTTAAGGCTCTCTCTCCCTCTGGGCCCCCCTCCTCGCTCTCTCTGTCTCCCAAATAAATAAACGATTTTTCTTTTAAGAATCCAGATGAGTAAACCATGTCTTAATGAGAGGGAAACAGATGGGAGTCAGTTACTGATTCATTGTGCAGGTGGCCAGGCACCTGACTCTCTGTGCCTCAGTTTCTTCACCATCAAACATTAGCAATGATACTTGCACTCTCGTGGCCGCAGAGCCATTGATTTGAAAATGCATTTAAGCAATTTCAGTTGCAAGGCTCCCACTTGGGTGTCTGCAAAAACCACAAATGGCAGAAAGACGTTCTGAGTTTCATAGGGAGGGTCAAATTTGGGTCCCAGGTATTAGGAGTTTGGTGCCCATGAATCTCCTCAGCGAGCAACCAGCCTGTGATGAACGCTGTAACTCGGTGGAGCACAGCATGTATTTTTCCCGATGGAAATGAACATCGAAGACAAAAAAGGTTTGATCTAGGAAAGGCGACGCTGCCAAGGACTCCGACTTGCTTTCCTAATGTATCATTATAGCGTGTTTTTCTGCTCTCTGGGGTTGGAAAGCCACTCGATCTGCATATAACTAATGTCAGGATGGCAAAATGCCCCAGGAGCTCGTTCTTTTAATTGTTTGGCTTTGCTAAGGTTTGGCTTCATTTTTTTTTTAAACATGCATCCAACATCTTGCTCCAGCAAACTGGAGGTGTTCAACAAGCAGCTAGGGGGAGGTGGGGGGTGCTTGACAGTTTGCCAAGCACACAGTGGCTGGAGGGTGCCTTGTAGCTCAGGGTGTATGGTTCTAGATGCTTCTGTTGTCAGATCCCCAAGGACACCCTTGGTACCTTGAGATTTGGGGTATATTGGGAATAGAAGCCATGTGCTGATGTTCAAGACTCTCAGAAGGTCCAGGGGACACAGTCAATATAATGCCATGAAATAAAATAAAAACCCCTCTCTGTTAGAAGGTACCTCTACCTAAATTTCCCCACCCACCTGCAGCAGCTCCTTTTCTCTTTCCTGGACCCCAGCCCTGTCCCCATGGTTCCAAACCCCCTCCCTGGCTGGCCTTGGGCAGTACCCAAGCTGGACTCCTGCCCCTGCCACCCCAGCATCCACCTGCCAACATGCACTCACCTCGGAAGTTGAGAGCAGAGTAGGTCTGGATGGGGAGGTTGATCCTGAAAGGGGAGAGATCAAGCCCCCGAAGGGTTAGGGCCCTCTATCTCTCTCTGTGACCACCCATCAAAGCTTGCTCCGGTTCTCACTAAATGCCATCGTCAGCTGTCCCTGCTCTACTGACCCTAACATTCCCACTTTCACACTGCTAAGGGCATAGGGTCACAGGGCAAAGGGCAACTCCAGCTATCCCAGGAACTGTCCCTTCTGGATCATCCCATTCCATCTCTGACCTGCTGGCTTGACGTGAATACCCCGACCTCCTAGTCTCCCCCCCCCACCCAGTTCACCAGGATCTCCTTCCTCAGGCACCGCAGGATGTATCGATAACAACTGTAGGCCACATCCATCATGTGTATGCCCACCCTCCAGCCAGGCTGGGAACCTCTGGCCTACGCACGGGAGGGCAAGTCCTAGGGTAGACGCCATCCTCACATGCCTAGTGCAGGGAAAATGCTACACATCTGGAGCCACCTTACATGGAGATGTAACTATGAAATCTGACACCTCTCTATGTGCAGGTCTGTACTTACACGTCTGCTGATTTTTTTAAACTTTAAGGTATTATCATTTTTATGAGCATCATTGTTTTTTGAGTAATTGACCTGTTTTAAACTGAGGTTAGGTTTACCCACGGTGATATGCACGATCTTTTGTATGCACTTCAATGAGTTTCGATCAGTGTCTACACCCATGTAACTTCCAGTCTAAGTCAAGATACATAACGTCTCCATCGCCCCAGAAAGTTCCCTCGCATTGCCTTCGAGTCATGTCATTTTTGGTATCTAGAGGTGAGTTGCTCTGAGCATATCACGCTGTCTTTCCCTATGAGGGTAGGTGTGTGCGTGTGTGCGCGCGCGTGTGCAGTGTACCCTTGGGTACAAGTCTCTGCACACTCCTTCTTAGGCTGGGTCCCAGGCTCTCTCTTTGTCTCTATCTGCCCCCTCCCTTTCCTTCCTCACCATTCCCCACTCTGCTTTCATCTCTCCCTTGACTAGCAGTAATATTTTATTACTGGTTGCTGAACATGGTTTTATGCTGCTGGCTCTTAATTCTGAAGGTAGATGAGGGAATACTTATATTTCTCTTTTTATAAAAGCTATTAATTAAATCACTTTTTCCCCAGGTGGCCTTCATTAATTCTCTACAATTAGTGGTGTGGTGGCCTCTTGTATAAAATCATTTCCAGATCTTGCTAAGGGAATCCTCAGCGTCTCACACACCACCCCCCACCGCCCCCGGAGGCAGGAATGGGCCCCTCAGCACTCCCCTGACTCCCACCACCAGCCCCTCACCGGCTTTCCTCGCCCTCCAGCAGCTTCCGGTAGGTGGCAATCTCCACATCCAGGGCCATCTTGACATTGAGCAGGTCCTGGTACTCGCGCAGGTGGCGGGCCATCTCATCCTTGAGGTGCCGGATCTCTTCCTCCAGGCGCGCGATGTTGTCCTGGTAGCCGCTGGCCTCGCTAGCAAAGCGGTCCTCCATCTCCCGCATCTGCCTCATCAGGGAATCATTCTGCAGGAGAGGGACACCCAGGTCACGGAGAGGGCTCGGAGGGGTGAGCACTAGGGGCCCAGGATCGGGAGGGTCGTAGCCTTGGAGCTGGGTCACAGCCCCAGAGGGCCAGGTCCGGGAGCTGGCAAACTGGTCTGAGCTAGGGGAACCCCGAACTCAAGTGAAGTCTGATGTGGAAACCCAGAGAATAGAAGTGATCAAAGGAAACATCCATGTCCTTTCTCTCCAGCCCCCCATGATTCCTGAGAGTTCAGCTGAGAATCCACCTGTCTGTGTTCATGCGTGGGGGATATTTGAAGAGAAAGAGACCCAGAGCCCTCTCTGGGTGATGTGATGAGAGCCAAGGTCATAGCAGGCGGAGGATCAAGGATCAGGCCTGGGGAGGTGGGCGGGGACTCACGGTGCCCTTGAGGGCGTCGATCTCACAGGTGTAGGACTGGATCTGGTGTCTGTACTCCATCATTTCCTGCTTGGCCTGGCGCAGCGCGTCGTTGTTCTTGTTGGCTGCCTGGGTCAGGTCGGACACCTAAGGGCAGGGAGGAGTAGTGAGATGCGGAGTTTACGGGAGGCAGGTCAGGACGGCAAGGGAGCGTGGAGACCCTGGCTCACCGTCCTCCCCACGGACAGAGCCCCAGGGAGCACCTCCAAACGGGGATGGAGGCCCTGGACCAGGTTGCCCACCTTCGACTTGTACCACTCCTCAGCTTCTGAGATGTTCTTAGCCGCGATGGTCTCGTACTGGGCCCGGATGTCCCTGAGGGCGGCGGTGAGGTCTGGCTTGGACATGTCCATCTCCACCTGTACCTGTTGTTCCTGAAGCTGGGCCTGTAGCTCTCGGATCTCCTGCGGGGGCACGATGGGGCTTCAGTGCTCTACCCGGCCCCACACACGCAGCACCCCCTCACGCCCCTGTTCCCAGAGCCTTGCACTGCCCCTCCCCCTTTCCGGCTGTCCTCACCAGGGCCTAAGGACCCTGAGGAGGAAGGCTGAGGGCATACCTCTTCGTGCACTTTCTTAAGGAACGCGATTTCCTCGTTGAGAGATTCAATCCTGCGCTCCAAGTCAATTCGGGCTAGAGTAGCTGCATCCACGTCCTGGTAGTGGTCAAGCAAGAGGGGACAGGGTCACTGATAACCCAGGGCAGAGGGAGACCAGGGGCCACAAGGGGTCAAAGGGGTAACACTGCTTGGGGACCAAAGAGGGCTCACCGCTCGGAAGGCAGCCAAATTGTTCTCTGCTTCTTCTTTCAATTGGATCTCCTCTTGCAGCCTGGCCACAACAGACGGACGGAAAGAGACGGTTGGTGGGGATAAAACCGGCAGTGGGGATGGCCTGGTGGGGCTGCCCAGGGACTGGGACTCAGGACACGGTGAGGAGGGCTGACTACAAGGGTGCAGACAAGAGGCCCTGCCCACCCAGGGAGGGGACAGGAAGTGGCCCAGTTTCTTCCCCAGAGCCACACCCCGGAAGTCTATGTCCCCACCAGATTGTGACCTCCCTGGGATTAGCAACCATGTCTGTTCTATCCACCCCTGTTCCTGGTTTGCAGCCCCAGCCCTAGGCCTCGTAGGGACTCAATTATTGTTTGTGCCCTGGGTGGTAGGACGGTGCTTCTGCTCACTCGGACTGTCAGAAGCAGGTCCCGTGAGCACTTTTGCTCTATTCTTGTTGCCTTTTCCTGCCAGAAGCCTGGTAAAGCCCACCATTAGGTCCTCCAAGGTTTCGGGGGGCTGCAGCTAGCCCCCTCCGCTTCCTCTAGCTCATCCGTTCCCTCTGTGAAATGGCACAGCCTCACCCCAGCCCAGGGACCAAGACCTGCTCTCTACCCACCTCCCCTGGGCCTCACCACAGATGAGCTGAGAGCCACCCCTTGGATTCCCCACCGGGGCTCTCTGCAGCCTGCCTCAGATTTTCCTGGTCTCCTAACAGCCCCCCACCCACCCACCCCTGACTGTGCCAGGGCATCCGCCCTTTGCTCATCTGCTTATCCCCCAGCGACACCACCTCAGCATCTTAAGATGCTTTTCAGGGGGCTGTCCACAGGTCCCCGGGGCTCTCATTTCCACCCCGTTTCCATCCCCCATCCCGCAGAAAACTTCCCCTTTGCAGAGCGAGAGCAGGAGGGAGAGCCGGGGGACACCGGTAGATGACTCTGTCCCCACGGGAGGGGCGGGGGGAGGGGGGCTTCCTGGCGCCCTGGGGACGGGTCCTGGGAGCGCCTGCGGGTCCTCACTTGGCCTTGAGCCGCTGCAGGTCGTCCAGCAGGTTGTCCCGCTCGACGTCCACGCGGGCGCGCTGGTTGGTGAGCACCTCCACCTGGCGCCGCAGCTCGCGCAGCTCCTCCTCGTAGATCTCGGCGACCCGGGTGGGCTCGCGGCCCTTGAGCCGGTTCACCTCGGCGGCGAGCGCCGCGTTCTGCTGCTCCAGGAAGCGCACCTTCTCGATGTAGTTGGCGAAGCGGTCGTTGAGCTCCTGCAGCTCCACCTTCTCGTTGGTGCGCGTGGTCAGGAACTCCTGGTTCACGGCGTCGGCCAGCGAGAAGTCCAGCAGCTCGCCGGCGCCGTAGGAGGGCGCGCGGCCCGTGCCCAGCCGGCCTGCCCGCAGCGCCCCCAGCCCCCCGGCGCCGCCCGACGTGCGCGACACCTGGTACACGCGGGACGTCACGGAGCTCGAGGAGCCCTTGGTGCCGAAGCCGGCGCGCGGGAACACGGGCGAGCCGAGCGGGGAGCCGAGCGGGAAGCCCCCCGCGCCGCCGAAGGTGCGGCGGTACGAGGACACGCGCTGGCTGGACGAGTAGGCCTGGCTCATGCTGGCGGCGCGGGCGGCGGGCGGCGCGGAGGAGGCGGCGGGCGGCGGCCGGCCGAGGGCGGAGGCGTCGAGGGGAGACGGGGCCCCTCGGCCGCCCGCACTATTTGTATCCCTCCTGACATCAGCCCCCGCCGCCCCTCCCCTGACAGCTGCAGGATCCCGCTGTCCTGCCAGGAAGGGCGGCCGCCGGCGTGGGGGCGGGGAGCCCAGCTCCCCCGCAGAGCCCTGCGCCCCTCGGCGGTGGCAAGGGCCCCAGGAGGCGCGGGCGGGACCCGGGGCGGGGTGGCAGGTGGGCAGGCCTGTCCCCCCCAACCGGGCAGCCCGCATCGGAATCCCTGCGCCCGAGGGGGGGGGGCCAGTCTGCGATCCCGGGGTCCCGCCCCCCCCTCCTCCTGGGGGTCGGCAGGGGAGGGAGTGGGAGAGAAGTTTCCAGAGTTTGAGGCCGTGCCTTTGGCTCTGAGGAGAGACTTTGGGTCACTTCCCGAAAGAGCAAGGTGTATTCCCAGGAAAGGCTCAAAATCACCTTTTCTCCCCCCTAAAGATTCTCTAGAAGTGGGAGAGGTGTGGGCAAAGACAGGCATCCCGCCGCAGGGGGAGAGGGCGAGGGTCTCCAGGCGGGCAGGGAGGGTGAGCGAGGAGCCCGGGGGGGGGGGGGGCGCAGAGAGCAGTCCTGGGACAGCCGGCCTACTCGGATATGTCCGCTGGTACCCAGGTTCTAGCGCTGAGCCTCAGTTTCCCTCTGGGCTACAGTAGGCCCATTCCCTCCCCCTCCCCGGAGCAGGGCGGAGCCTCCAGTTTATAAACAACAGGGTGATTTCCAGAAAGAGTCCAGCGCTCTCTCAGTTTCCAGTTACCATGTACTCTCACCCCCACACACCAACCTCTCCTGGCTTCTGCCCCCCGTGTGCCCACCCCCACCCCTCCTCTGATTCATCCCCCTATCACACCACCCACACACCCACACACACCAGGGGTTTGTATTTTGTCAGGAGCCGTGTGTCAACCCAGCCATCTCCCTGGCAGCAACAGCTGCCAGCCCAGCATACCAGAGCTGGTATTTATAGAGGAGAATGCATCAATCTGGGAAACAAGCGCAGGAGAGGCGCTCTGGGGGGTGGGGACCCTGTACCTGAGGAGGCGTGGGCGTCAGATGGCCCAGGAAGGTTTGGAGGGATAAGCCCCAATCACTTCTCACCCCTGCAATGCTCCAAGCCCCCAGCCAGGATGAGTCCCACAGAGGGCTTGTCCCGCCCTTCAAGCCTTCCTCCTCCTCCTGGGGACAAGGCACTAGCTGACCCCTGAGGACATCCCCACTTCTCCATGAACATTGGCTGTCTCCCTACACCTCCACCTGGCACTGTACAGGCCTCTCTTGGACCTGACTCTTTCGGAATGCAAACTTCTGAAATAGAGTGCTGGTTGTACCCGAGCTATGCCATCACCCACAGGCCCAATTACTAGCAGCCACGTCCTTCACATCTCTGTGTCCTCCACTATACAGCGGAAATGGTCAGCCTTGCCATGTCTACCCTACGGGGCTTTGAAGAGGCTCAAATAATGATCTATAGGGCCACCTGGGTGTCTCAGTCGGTTAAGCGTCGGACTTTTCACTTTGGCTCAGGTCATGACCTCAGGGTTGTGAGATCGAGCCCACGCTGAGCGTGGAGTCTGCTTAAGATTCTCTCTCTCTCCCTTTCCCTCTGCCCTTGCCCTGGTCCCCCTCTTAAAAAAATAATAATAACACTACACAACACCTTATGTAAACTGAACACCCACTGTGTGCCACTCTGCTGAGCACCCCCAATCCTCTAACAACCCTACAAGGTGGGAACTAGTATCATTCCCATTGTGTAGCTCAGGAAGTTGAGGCAGTCTGACTCCAGAGCTGTGCTTTGTCCCCAGAAAGAATGTGAATGTGCTAGGTGAATTGTGAAGGGCTTGGTTACTGCTGTCTTCTCAAAGCCTTTCCACACTAAGTATCTAATTTTTATCCAAGAGACAGGCTTATGAGGTGGGTGGGGAGTTCCAGATATTCTTATCCAGGCTTCGAGTCAGTGCAAGCTGTTGCGTTCTGGTTATTTTCGTGTCTCGTCTCCCAAACTAGATTGTAGGCTCCTGGAGAATTTTAGGGACCATGTGGATCCTTAGCATATCCCAGGCAACAACCTTCCTTGTTATAGTTCCAAGTAGCCGGCAAGCTTTCTGTCCTGTCTCCTTATTTTGGTAACAAATGCTACACACACACACACACACAGAGTGCACACAGTGGGTGGACAGGTGACTCAGCTCCCAGCCGGTCTTAACAACTGTATCCCTCTGACTGCAGTGATTGGCTCAAGGAGTGACCCGGGCCTGAAAAGGGCTAGTCAGAGACCTTCCTGAGATTTATAGCTGGAACAGCAATTCGTAAACTGGAGCCTGTGGCAACCGTGTTTCCTGCCCAGTGGGGTCATTCCTACACCAGGGGGAAAGGGAGGTTAACACTCAAGGAGAAGCAGAGACACCTCAAGAGGAGAATGCCAGGCAGGAATTCCTAAATTCCAGCCCCTGGGACCCTGGTCCTGCAACTCTTCCCTTGATTTTGTGAGCTCCCCCAGTGACCTTCCTGACTTTGGGGCCAATACATTTTTCCTTTTTTTTTTTCCCCCACTTAAAGCACTTGGTGCTGGCGTCTGTCACTTGCACCCAAAACATTCCTGACTAATCTATTGTAGGAGACTGCGCACCCATTTCCACAATACCAAGGAGGACAGAACATTTTTGGGAGTCCTCTCTGTGAACAGTGAAAACACCACATAAGGAAATTGCCCTTCGGACCAGCCCAACGCCTCAGTTCCTTGGTTAAATGAAGCAGAAAACAAATAAATAAATAATGTCACTTATTCTCTAGTCAGAATCAACATCTACCAGACTTGGCTCTGAACCACTTGGGGCTTTTTCCAAACTTCAGTTCCAACCCTGAGAATCTGCTACCATGGAGGGCAGCAAAACAACACTCCAAGGCTTGGACAGCAGGTGAAAGAGGAGTGCTCCAAACCACGTTCTGAACTGGGCAGCACCTCTGGAGTAAGAATGTAGCCTCCCCAGGGGAATACTGAGAATTGGACACACTGAAAATATCAATAATTCATCTGGATGGATAATGTACTTGGCACAAAGTTCAAGGGGTTCCATTCTGTGAGTTGCCTTTTCACTCTGTTGATGATGCACAAAAAGTTTCCATCCTGATGAGTCCAGTTAATCTATTTTTTTCTTTCATGGCCTGTACTTTGGGGTCATATCCAAGAAATCACTGCCAAACTCGATGCCACAAATTCTACCCCCTATGTTTTCTTCTAAAAGTTTTACAGTTTCATGTCCTTAATCCATTTTGAGTTCATGTTTGTATATGGTGTAAAGTAAGGGTCCAGCGTCATTCTTTTATGTGGGAATATCTAGTTTTCCCAGCACCATTTGTTGAAGACTGTCCTTTCCCCAGTGCATGGTCTTGGCACCCTTGCTGAAAAACATTTAGTGGTATGGGCAAGGATTTATTTCTGGGCTCCCTGTTGTATTGCGTGGGCCTGTATATCTGTCCTTACGACAGTACCACGCTGTTTTGATTACTGTAGCTTTGTAATCATTTTGAAATCAGGAAGTGTGAAGCCTTCAACTTTGTTCTTTTTAATATGTTTGGCTATTTAGAGTGCCTTGAGATTCCATGTGAATTTTAGGATGGATTTTTCCCATTTCTTCAAAAAAATATCTGTGGGATTTTGATAGATACCCCACTGTACGTCACTTTGGGCAGTATTGACAACTTAACAACATTAAGTCTTACAGTCAATGAATATGGGATGTCTTTCCATTTATTTGTGTCTTCTTTAATTTATTTTAGCAATGTTTTCTAGTTTTCATAAGCCAGTCTTATGCCTCATTGGTTATGTTTATTCCTAAGTATTTTATTGGTTTGATGCTATTGTAAATGAAATTGATCATGTGGGGTTTTCCCTTCATTCTGTACATGTGGTATATTAAACTGATTGATTTTCATATCTTGAACATCCTTGCATTCCAGAAATAAATCCCATTTGGTCATGGTGTATAATCCTTTTAATATGCTGCTGAATTTGGTTTGTAGTGTTTTGTTGAGAATTTTTTTACACCAATATTCATAAGGGATATGGGTCTGCAGATTTATTTTCTTGTGTGTCTTTGCTGGTTTTGGTATCAGAGGAATGCTGGCCTCATAGAATGGGTTAGGAAGTATGCCCTCCTCCTCAAATTTTGGAAAGAGTTTGAGAACGATTAATGTTACTTCAGAAATGTTTGGTACAACTCACCAGTGAAGCCATCTGGTCCTGCTTTTTTCTTGGTTGGGAGGTTTTGAGTCATTCTTCTTAATATCCTCATCTCACTGTATGGATTTGCCGTAATTAATTTAGCCAATTTTTAATGTACGGACATTTATACTGTTTCCATTCTTTTGCTATAGTAAACAGTGCTGCTATGAACACCCTGAGGACAGACTTTTGAATATATAAATTTTGATAAACTATTTTTTTTAAATAGTCACATTCTGGGATGCCTGGGTGGTTCAGTGGTTGAGCGTCTGCCTTCAGTCCAGGGCTTTATCCTGGAGTCCCAGGATCAAGTCCCACATCAGGCTCCCTGCAGGGAGCTTGCTTCTCCCTCTGTCTGTGTCTCTGCCTCTCTCTGTGTGTCTCTCATGAATAAATAAATAAAATATTTTGAAAAAATCATCACATTATCTTATGGTCACACTCTTTCTTGAGCTAATTGATGTTGGAAATGGGAAGGTCCACTAAGACCATTTCATTCAGCATTTTTCAGAAGAAATGGGACAGTTTATAAACTTGTATATGTGGTACAGCGTCTTGCACACCAGGTGTTATCAATACATTTTGTCGAATCAGTTAAAGAAGAAAATCAGTCCTAATTTTGCTTGAAATCCTCCCAGATTACCCTGACCTTGGAGAGTCTTGAGAACTTGAAGTTGAAGATGACTTCAAAGGTCGTGAGGCCCCCCCCGCAGTCTGATGTCCTTACTTCTCAGTTAAGGTTGAAATCTCTCGGGGCGCCTGGATGGCTTAGTTGGTTAGGTGTCTGCCTTCAGCTTGGGTAATGATCCCAGGGTCTTGGGATCCAGCCCCATGTCAGGCTCTCTGCTCAGTGGGGAGCCTGCTTCTCCTTCTCCCTCTGCCTGCTGCTCCCCCTGCTTGTGCTTGCTCTCTGTTGGACAAAAAAAATAAAATCTTAAAAAAAAAAAGGATTGGAATCTCTCTGGTGACTGTAGCAAGCATGGGTCCAGCTGGGAACTCGGTGTCTCCAGGCAGCCCATTCCATTCCATTAAGAGTCATTGAGTACCTCACACATCTTTGTCACGGGACAGTGGACAGCTCTGGTATTAGAAAACATTTCCTTAAGGGTGCCTGGCGGCTCAGTCAGTAGAGCATGCAGCTCTTGATCTCGGAGACTTGAGTTCAAGCCCCACATTGGGCATGGAGCCTACTTAAAAAAAAAAAAAAAAACTATATATATATATATATATATATATATATAAACACACACACACACATACATATGAAAACATGTCCTTATATTTGAGACCAGAAGATGTGTCTCTGCTATGCCACTCGTTCTAACCTGGAAGCCAAGCAGGGAAAAAGAACCCCACTTCCACAGTTCAGATATTTGGGGGCAGAACTCACTCCTCTCAGACACTTTGCCTGTTGGAGGCTCACCTCACTTCAGCCACACTGTCCTCTTTTCTGTTGGATGACACTGCCAAACGCTTCCCAGCCTCCAGACCTTTGCATTTGCTGTCCCCTGCCTTCCCCTGAGCTCGGTGTCTGGAGGGCTCAGGGATGCCCAGACCGACCTCAGAACCTCGCAGAGGCCTCCCTGGAACCCAAAGGCCCAGCTACCCATAGGGCTTCCCCGATCTTGCAGGTGGCGGAGATGGGGGACAGCAGGTGACTGGCACTGGCACAGACTGGCTGGGGTGGGGACACTGACCTGGCCGGCATTGGGCATTTGGATTGAGGAGAAACTGCAAGAAGTCAGAAAGGAGGAACCGGGAGCGCCTTGCCTCCCCCAGGTGTACCTGGATCCCAGGTGGGAGGCACCTCCCTCCGCCCACCGACCCCCCCAGGGAGTCCTTTGTCCCTTTCTCCAGGGCCCACCCCGCCGAGCACCCTGTGCTCCCCGGAGCTGCCTTGGGCCAGGAGGCAGCCACTGCCAAGAGCCTTGGAGACTGTGCAGCTGTGAGCCCTGTTCTTGCCCCGGCTCCAGCACCTGGTGAGGGAGGAGGGGGGCTCAGGCAGGGGGGTGGGCGCAGAGGGTGATGCTCATCCTGGGGGTTCGGCAACCAGCCATCTGTGTGACCCAGGCAAGTCTGGTTTCCTCTGCCACCCATCAGGCCAAGGTGTGAAGGGGGCTCAGGCCAGGTCACCCCTGTGGTGCTCTCAGCCTCTGACATCCTGAGTCTCCAGGACCAAAGGAGTGGGAACAGTGGGAACAGCGAGTCGTCCCCAGCTGAGCCCTTGGTCCCTGGTGCCTCCGTGGCTTAGGGCTTCCAGAGCCCTCCCCCCAAAGGCCCCTCCCCCATCATCCTCCCCCAACAGACCCCTTCCCCACCACCCTCTCCCAAGAGGCCCCCTCCTCCTCCCCCATCATCCTCCCCCCAGCAGCCCCCTTCCCCACTCCCCTCCCCCCAAAGGCCCCTCCCCCATCATCCTCCCCCAACAGCCCCCTTCCCCACTGCCCCCCCATTCCTCTCAGCTCTAGTGGCTGCAAAACCTCCACAGGCTGCTGAGGAGGAGCCTGGGGTGACTGTAAAAGGGAAGGAATGTCCAGAGGCAATTGTTTCTTCCTGATATCACCAGGGGGAGGTTGGAGTGGGGGGCCCAGCTGCACGGTGGCAGCAGGATTCTCCCAGAAACTCCTCTCCCTTATGCTGCGCTGCTCGCCCCCTGCCCCAGGCGGGGCTAGCCATGCACCCCTCGTCTCTCCCTGGTTTAAGACCTCCAGGCCCCACGCCCCCTCTCCATGTAACCCCAGACCCCTTTCCAGGCCCCTGGCTTCACCGGGCATCCCCACCCCATCCCCATCTGTCCCCCCCCACCTCGAGGCCCCCACACCCCTGACCCAGCTTCTTCCCCGGGGAGGCCTCGTAGCCCGGCTCCAAACCCAGCCTGCCCCACGCTCCTTTTACAGCCATGGAACGCTGCGGGGTTTCTGCCAAAGTAGGAGAAGTCTGAGGCCAAGCTCACCTCCTCCCAGCCCCCAATTCTACCAACTAGGACACCTCGACTGTGGAGGCCGGAGGGGGTGCGGGGTGGGGGGTAGGGCTGAGCTTCCAGGGCGAGGGGCCGGGGGGTGGGGGGTGGCTACTGAGATGCTGCAGGTGGAGGTGCCCTGTGGACTCTCAGCCTCCTGGAGGCTTCATCAGTAGGAGACGCAGGAGCAGAGGACCAGGCCAAAGTCAATTCCAGGGAAGGGGAAGGGGCCTCAGTAGCACTAGGAGACCCCCCCCACCCCGGGAAGGCATCCACATGCCAAGCCGCATCTGGGGGGCCAGAGGCCTGGGCCAGCTCCGGATAAGCTGTGTGATGGGATTGCTCGTGTCCCTCCCCGGGGTCTCAGTTTCTCTTTGCTTCAAGTGAAATATCCTTAGACATTCTTCCCTGCTCCGACCAGAGAAGAGGAGTCGGAGAGGCCTTTTTCTTCTGAATCAAAGCTTCCGGGCCTTGCTGGAGCCTCTCTGCTCATCACAGACTCGCCATCAAGTGGGACCCAGATCTCTGGCACAGCCCCAGAAGGGCCCCTATCCCATGATGAGACGTGGCTACACCAGCCAGCACAAATGGGATCGGCTTCCTCCTTGAACATATGTTCTCCATCCCCTCCTGCTCCTCCCACCTGCCCTGGCCTCCTGTCCTCCCCCCCACCTTGTCACTGTCACCATCCCTGTGTTCTGCTCAACAAAACAAATGCAGCCCGCACGTCCTGCACCCGCTCAGCATCTCAGCTGTCCCTGCACATCTCTCTCCTCAGCACACCAGCCACCCTGCACAACTCCCAGCCCTTTGTAGGGGATACCTCTGAACTTCTCCAAACGGTACCTAGTCCTGAGCCATGTCCTAAAGAGACAGAGATCCGAGGCAGAGGAGCCCCCTGTCCCCGCACAGACGTGCACCCCCACTCCCAACCCAAACCCCCACACAGAATCGGGGAAACACTCTTTGACCAGATTTGGGTGTATGTGGGTGGAAGAGGGGAAGGGGTCTGAGAAGCAGGGTGCAGGGTGTTGGGGTGAGTCGGGAGCCCCTGAGATGGGATCGGGTGGCACTCGGCCCTGCTCCAACCTCCCCGCAAGGAGATGTCATAGGCTCCCTCGCCTCCCCACGGATTCATACCCTAGATAGACTCCTAAGGCCTAACTCTAATCCCTCTGCTGAAATGCAAGCCCTGTCTTTCTTTCTTAGAACTTAACCCAGAGAAAGTCGGCTTCCTGTCTTCCCTGGAAGCCTGTCATGTTCTTAGTACCATCACTCAGCCTCTTTCCCTGATCATCCCCATTCCTTTCATCTTTCCTCATAGGCTTTTTTGGTTTCAGCCCCTCCAGTTTGGTCATATCTCTGCTGTCCTGGGCACTTTCCAGGTTTCCTACATCACTCTGAGGCTGTGGAGTGCTTCAAACAGGGCCTAAGCAGGCTGGCAATGACCTC
This sequence comes from Canis aureus, assembly GCF_053574225.1. Lineage (NCBI taxonomy): Eukaryota > Metazoa > Chordata > Mammalia > Carnivora > Canidae > Canis > Canis aureus. Next base: position 5,014,505 of record NC_135646.1, read on the forward strand.
ACATGGCCACTATGCACAGTTGCTATCTATAGCCTTATAGGATCATCCTCCTCTTCCTCCAACCAGCTGAGTCACAGTTATCTTGGGGTCCACTCAGACCCCAGGGCTTTTTCTGCCAGTCCAGACCACACCCCACCACAGCACTCGGGGACGTTCTAGCTACTGAGTGTCATGCTTTATTCTTCAGACCATCCAAGTACACAATGAAAATGAGTCTCGGGTTCCAGAAGATACCCCTTCTTGGACCCTAAGTGTTTTTACAGCCCCAGGCTGTCATCCTTCCATCTTCTTACATCTGTCCAGATAGCCAGCCAATGGCCAAAATTCCATTTGACCCTGCAGAGGGATGGGTGAGGGGGCCGGGGCGGGGGCGCTGATTTGGGAAGCAGCTACTGGACTACTGTCTGGATTCAAACTGGATCTATCACTCTTGGGGGAGTAACTTCACCTTTCTGAGCCTCAGTTTACTCATCTGTAAAATGAGGATAAGAGTTACTCCCAGTGTTGTGAGGATATATGATAGGTGTCTGGAATACCATGCCTAGTATACAGTAGGTGCTCCGTAACTGGTAGTTCTGTTGGGCATGGTATTTTTTTCCAGACACCTGCCACATGAAACCACCGTATCTCTAAGCCTCACATATTGGGAAGTAACTCTTATCCTCATTTTACAATAATGGATACTAGGCTCAGAGAGGTTAGGGAAGTTCTCTAAGTTTGCGTCGCAGGTAAAACCAAAGTCTGGATTTGAACCTTCCTTGATGGCTCCTAGAAACCCAGCTCATTTCTCTGTGTCTCTAAGGCCTTGCCACCGATTGACTTGGCATTCTCAGCTCTAGGTCCTTTTTTAGCTCAGTCCTATCCAGGGATCGCCACTGAGAAGTCCCTTGTATAGCAGGCAAACCTTTCCAACCTTCCACCCTACTCTGCTCCCCCACCCCACTGTCCTCTGAAAGCAACTGGGCTTGTTGGGGGCAGGTTTTAAGGGGCCAGACTCCATCAGCAGAGGAGGAGACCCTCCTCCTGCCCACAGGACCTGGGGGCACGGAAGATTTCCCATCTGGGGAATAGAGGGGTCAGTGGGGCCACTAAGCTCTGTGCCACCCTCAGCCTCACTCTCCCCAGCCGGAGAGGATCCCCTGAGTGCACCTTGGCCCCAGACTGCCCCCAGCTGGTCTGGGAGCAGCCTGGGCAACAGCAGGCACAGTGCTGTCTTAGAGAGGCTGCCTAGAGGACTGGGCCTGGGGGCTGGACTTGATCCTGGGGTCCAAAATCAGCTGTTGGGGATTCCCACTGCCACAGCTCTCCGGCCCCAGGGCCACCCAGAGGTGTCCCAGATACCATTCCCCATTCCCAGCTTTAAAGATCCTGAGAGATAACAATTTGTTGAAAACAGAGCACTGGATTTTTTCTCCCCACCCACGGCAGTCAGAACCCTATCCCCCAACTGCCCCAAAGAGGCTCCCTCATGCCCCCTCCCCATCCAACCTCAAAGAGATGGATCTCCCTCTGCCCTTCCCTGGGCTCCCCAGCCATCCTGGGCCCCAGAATAGACCACTGACCAATTGCCTTGGGAACTGGGAGGGGCTGCAGCTGGTGCTGCCAATCAGGCTGGGGGAGGGGGCTGGAAGGAGGGGGGAGGACCCTGGAACTGTGGGAGGGTGCTTTTCTGTTCTGTGCAAAGAGTTCTCTACCAACACCCTACAAGCAACAGTGCCCCCCACTTCCCAGACAGGGCAAGGTTTGGAGTGCCAGATACCCTCTCAGGATGAGCCTCAGACTGTCTCCACTCCCAGCTTCTTCCCCTTGTCTGGTCTCTGCCCCCTTCCTGTCCTCTCCAGGCCGGTCCTCCTAACCACCCCCCTCTCACCCACTCACCCCTCCCTTCTAGTCTCTCTCCACTTCCCCCATTGTCTCTACTCCCCCCCCACCCCAGCCCTCTGCTCTCTGGGTCTCAGCCCCTCCCTCTCCCTCAGCTCCATCTGAGTGTGGATGCCCTTGCTTGCTGACCCCACATTCCGGCCTTGCTGGGGTCAGAAGGGCTTCCTGCCTGCCCAGGGATCCCTGCCCCCACCCCTAGCTCCCAGCAGCCTCCCGGGGCTGGCCAGCTGCTGGCCCTTAGCAGTCCCCTTCTCCGACACCTCCCCCAGCCCCAGGCCCAATTTAGCTCCTTTAATCTTCCCTGTAATCCAATCCGACCATTTCCTGAGCACACACTGCACTTCCCAAACACTAGTCCCTGGACAGGAGTGGGGGCAGGGTGGCCTCAGCCCCTCCCTGCCCTGGAGCACCCCCATCCCAACCCAGCACCCCTGCGGTAGCCTCTCTTCTTCCCACCCCTAGGAGGCCCCAGTGAACTCTAGCCGCAGGCCTCTGCCCTGCCCTCTGGCCTGACTCCTCACCTCCTTTCCCCACCTCTAGGCCCTTGTTAACGTCCTGGGGGCTGCCAGGAGCACCCTCCGCTCCAAAGTGCATTTCCTCCCGTGGAACTCTAACCTCTCTCTTCTCCAGGCCAGCTCCAGCCTCACCCCCCAAATTCTAGATTATAGACTCTGGGACCAGACTGCCTCATCCCCGCTCTGCTGCTCACTAGCCCTGCGACCTTGGGCACATTGCTGTCCTCTCTGAGGCTCTTCTTTCCTCACCTATAAATGGGGCTCATACCAGTGCACCCCTCTTAGGGCAGGTATGAGGACTAATGGAGTTACCTTATGTAAGGGCTTAGGACAGTTCTGGGTAGATTGCGAGCGCTATTGAAGTATTAAATGAAAATTATCTTTTTCTGCCTTCTATTACAATGACCATTACCTCCAAGTTAAGACAGACATGAACTGTGAAACACTTCATTTATTTAATAGCATCATTTCAGGAGGAAAAAACATCACCTATGAAATGTACAAATTGGAAGCCATCTTCCAATTTCATATGTGTGCAAATTGCTCAGAAAGGATATTTGTGGAGCATACTCCTCTCTACGAATCTATGTAGCCGGGCTGCTTTTCAGTTCCATGAGCATTCACTGGTCCCTGGTTGGTGGTGGTGGTGGTGGTTTTTTTTTTTTTTGCCCAAATGCCCAAAGTGGCGCCTGAACTCAAGACCCTGAGATCAAGAGTTCCCTGCTCTGCCCAATGAGCCAGCCAGGCGCCCCTGTGCACTCCTTGATTACCGTCGGTCGGTGCACAAGGGCTTGGGTTCAAGTTCCTCCTCCCAAATGGTATCTAGCTGAGCAAACTGTTTTTCTTAAACAAGCTTTAAGATAACTCACACGTGTAGTGAATGTTAAATGCGATTCTATATTTTTTAAGGCATTAGAGCTGTATGGGATGTTCCGCCCAGGCAAACCATGGCTGTGAATGATTTAAAAACCTTTTTTTTCTCCCCAAAGACGGAACGGTGGCTGGGAGCTGGTATTTCGGGGTCGAAGTGCCCTCCAGTGGCCAAAAGAGAAAAGTGTGGGCTTCCTGAGGAGTTTGGAGTGCCCTTCCTCCTCCGCGGATCCGGGAAAGAGCGCGGCCCCACCTTCCACCTCCCAGCCAGGCTTAGCCAACCCTTCTGGAATTCTTCACATTATCTTTCCTTTTACAGAGGCCTTAGGGGTTTTAAAGAAGTACTTAATAGGATAAGAGACCAGGGGCAGAGCTTTCGCCCGGGAAGGGCTACAGCCTGGACGTTCAGTGTCTCTCAAAACCTGCGGCCCAGAGCCCGGTGGCAAGGAGGTAGGATGGTGCAAAGCTGTGCACTGGGCATCGGTTCTCCTGACTGGGACACTGCTATTGGCCTGTGAGATACCCCTTCTTGCTGCCCATGCCCAGAAATCCAGCACAGACCAAGTTTAGCCCATTCCAACTACCTGCTTCTATGCGTTGATGGATTGGTCATTTGTTCACCCATGTACCCTTCCTTCCCTCCATCAGCATTTACTGTGTACCAAGCTTCACATCCTGGGTGCTGGGGGTTTAAAAGATCAATCCAACACAGACACAAACACAGCCGCCAAGAGTTGTTCACAATGTCCCAGACACCACATGCAGAGTTAATCCCTGCATTCGAGTGTTTACAGCTTCTCTGTGGGGCTGAGTGGGAGGGCAGAGGCAGGAATATTAGATCCAGGCTGCTTGATTTCCCTTGATGAAATATATCCATAGTGGAAGCCTTGTCTGGCCGGTTTGGGGGCTGACTTGTGCCTCCTGGGCCACACTGCTCCTCTGAGAAATCCTCCCCTGTCTCAAACATTGACCCCAGCTCCCCGGGCCTCGGTCCCGGATCTCCCCTCCTTCCCCCACCGTTCCCCTTTGCCCAGGGCCCAGTTCTAGGCGTCAGGGAGGGATGATGGGAGCTACCTTTACAATGGATGGCCAGGCTAGGGATTTTTCTTACCTGGTACTTAGCATCCAAACCCAGATTGCTGGCCATGTGTGGCCAACTCCCCACTGTCCAGCATTGAGAGAAAGGAGCCTTACTCTAGAGTCATTGCATGGGATGGGGGGGTGACTGGAGGCGCCCAAGGTTTGTCTTTTGGGAAGATGACAGGAGGAGGAGGAAGAGCTGATGGGTGATGTGTGTATTGTTCCAGGGACTCTGTTTCCTCCCTGAGCTGTCATCCTCCCTCCTTCCCTTCATGATCAAACTTCTCAAATGTCTTCCCATCTCTTCCCACCACCTTGCTTGCTCCCAACTTCTCCATTTCTAGCTTCCCAGATGCCTTAGCACAGGCTACTGGTCCATTGTTAGGTCCCCTCCACTTCTCACCCATCTAACAGCAGTGTCATTAGGAGCCACATATATGTCACTTTAAATGTTCTAGCAGCCGCATTTTTAAAAGGTAAAAGAAATAGCTGAGATTAATTTTTATTTTTTGAGATTTTATTTATTTATTTGAGAGAGAGAGAGCATGCATGAGCAGTGGGGAGGAACAGAGAGGGACAAGCAAACTCCCCACTGAGCTTGGAGCCAAGGGCTCAATCTCAGGACCCTGAGATCACGACCTGAGCTGAAATCAAGACTGGGACATTTCACTGACTGAGCCATCTAGGCGCCCCTGAGGTTTATTTTTAAAGATTTACTTATTTATTTTTGAGAGAGAGAGAGAGAGCTCACACATGCATGGTGGGGGAGGGATGGAAAGGGAGAGAAAACCTCAAGCTAACTCCACACTGAGCACAGAGCGAGGCAGGAGTGGGGGGGTGGGGGCCTTGATCTTATGACCCCGAGATCATGACCTGAGCCAAAACCAAGAGTCAGATGCTTAACCAACTGTACCACCCAGGCACCCTATGATGAGATTAATTTTAATAACATAGTATTTTAAGCCAATGTATCCAAAATTTATCATTTCAACATGTAATCAGTATTTTAAAATTTAGATACATATTTTTTCATAAGCTGATGCCTATATTATTTTAAACGTGTAGCACCTCTCAGTTCAGACTAGCCACACTTTTAAGTGCCCGGTAGCCACATTGGCTGGTGGCTACTATACTGGGCAGTGGCAATTCTAGAGCATTCGTTTACTACTTGGCATACATGCTTTTATTATGTGTGGCTCAGTGTCTCATCCCCATGTGTCCTGTCTCTCGAGGGACATTAGAAGCCTCCTGGGCCAGAGTCCTCATTTCATTCATCCCTGTATTTCCCATGGCACCTTATAGCAGTGTGCCTCCTCAGGAGGCCCTCCAAGCATGTTTGTTGATGGGAGTGAGCATTGGGGATTGATTTTGTGGTTTAGTTATGGCTGTAAATGGTGTTTTATGGATTGCTTCTGTAGATGCACCCCGCTGCAATATTAGCAGAAACAAGCAGCAGTGCTTGTCAGCAGAGGCAGCGGCAGAGGCCTCAGGGCAGATAGGACTCCCTGAACCAGGCAGGGGAAATCCTGCCAGACCACAGACCATTTCTCTGGCTTAAGAGCTTGTTGTGGGCACAGCGCAAACCTGCCTGCAGCCCCATCTTGGTAGACCTGGGATATGGCCCTTGCAGGGGCTTGTTACACAGAGGATGAGGCTCCAGCATCCCACCACCGGCTGGGAGCTCCTGGGGGCAGAAAAGAAGTTATTCAGGTCGACCAGAGCCAGACCCAAAACAGATGTACAAGCATGTTTGTCGAGTGAATAAATGACTGTCTGGCTGGAGCCAGTGAAGCCTCTCATTCATGTATTTTTACATCCCCCAAAAAAATGTTCATTGAGCATTTGCTATGTATCAGGCTCTGTGCTAGGCATTAAGGATTCAGCTGTGAAAAGCAGATGGGGGCCAAGCCTTTCTGGAGCTTACCTTCTGATGGGGGGCAGGGGAGAGGATAAATAATAAACCCTCGCAAATGAACACTGTCCCAGGGATGGAAACAAAAGGGCCCAGATAGAGAACAAGGGTGGAATTCATCAAGTGAAGAAGAAAGCCTGTCTGCGGCTTCCTAGGATACGGGGAGCCTCCCAACCCCAGGTCAGGGGTCATCGTGTAGACATTGGCCAATAGAGGCCAGCCTGAGGCCCAGCACTAAGAGGGCGTTACTGTTTCCAATTGCATTGATGATGTCACAATAGGCCTATGGGGACAGGGACTGAGGACCCTGCCAGTTGGAGCAGAGGGGCAGAGGTAGGGGGAGGAGCTGGCTGAAAAGGCAGTAAGGCCCCCCCGCGACGTGTCTATTCAGCCTCTGACAGACCCAGTCCGGCTCGGGAGGAGGTGAGCAGGTGACCATGGCGCTCAGCCTCTCCGCCACATCCATTCCCAACAACTGGCTCCCAGGCTACCCCGAGGTAACCAGGCCTGTCTTCTAGGTCTGTCTTGAGTGGGAGTGTCCCAGCCAGAGCCAGAGCAGAGTGCCAACCTGTAAGGCCGGCGTTGTCCTAGAGCATCGGGGGGATGATAAGATGAGGGAGATAGTTGCCCTCAAGTTGCAAACAAATTAGACCTTGACCAAGACCTTTGAGTTTTACCGGCTCAATACTCATCATCCTCTCTTGGCTAACTTTGGAGGAACTTCGGAGGAGCCATGTGCTAATTGTTGATGGAATAATTCCAAGCAACCCTGTCCGGTCCCCCCGCTTCTTACTCTGTTGCCCCACAAGGCGCAGGCCTCAAAGGCAGCTCACCCATTGGCCCTAGTGTTTTTGAGAATCTAGTGTTTCTCAGGGTGCTCTAAGGATAGAATTTGCAGCATAGGTTAAAAATACACCTTCCTGAGCCACAGCCCAAACCTTCCAAAGTAGAATTGTCGAGTATGGGGCTCATGAATCCGCATTTGAAAAAACACTCTAGGTAACTCTTACCCTAAGCATTGCCCTGATGTTTTTCAGTTTTTGGCTTTTGGTGGTTTGGGGTGTTGTTTGTTTGTTTGTTTCTGGCTGTGGTGTTTAAATACCTCCTACAGTTCCCAAGTCTGGCTGACCAGGGTGGGGCAGTTTCTCAGTCTGAAATGGGTATTGGCTTTGATATTTTTATTACTGATGAAAAGCCATGATTCATAGGCTGTCAGCTTGGAAAGAATCAGAGGCCACTGAGAACAGAATTCTCTATCTTTTCGATCCATCTGTAAAATGCTTACCTGAGCAGACACTGTTTAAAGGCCATTAAAATACCAGACACAGAATAACCCAGTCCCTGGAACTTTATAGACATATTTACTCAAACCCCAGTGCTTGCAAAAAGTAAATAAAAGGGAAGCAAAATGAGCAAGCACCCTTAGAAATACAAACTGAAAGTAAACAGCCCTGTTCACTAAAATAAACAGGACAAATCCAGCGAGGATTAAATGACCTCTAGTCAGACAGGCTCAGAGCCAGAAACGCTCCATCCTGGCTCCGGGGGGAAGGAGACCTGAGGACCCGTCTCCATCATCTGGGGGCATGTGCCAAGATCACTGCCCCGGGGATCAGAGCCAGGCCTGCAACAATAGACACCCTAGGGGGTATGGGTGCTTCCTAGCCCTCCCTGCCAGCCTGCCACAGGGCCTGAAGATCATGTTTATAGATCAAGGAGTGTGCCCTAAAAAGCCTCTGATACAATGCACACTTCCTGGAGGTGTAGAACCTCAAGTCACTATGACATGCCATTCATTCCTTAATGTAGCGACTATTTATTTAGCACTTGCTGTTCTTTGGCCCTGAGCCAGTCACTAAAGTTATCAAGATAAGCATAACGGTGACCTCAAATTGCTCACAGCTTAATATGAAAGAAATGATCATAAATGGTAGCATTGATCATTCACGATTTGACAAACTTAATGACAAGCCCCCACGAGGCACTTTTTAATCCCCATACCATTAAGGGTCTCATTTACTCTTCCTAACATCATGCAGTTACTACTGTTATCCTCCCCATTTTATTGATGTGTAAACTGAGACTCAACGTCTATGGTGTGATGATACATGGGTAACAACTAGCTCTCTGAAAGAAATTTAAAAAAAAAAAGGCCTGATTTGTAGTGTTTGCCAATCTCGGTAGTGTAAATACTCCCAGGCTGGTTTCAAGCCACCAGCCTGCTGTCACTGACTGTGGCATTGGAAAGAGACAGGGGTGTGAGCTGGCTCAGGCACCCCATTGCAAATAAGGCTCCCAGCTAAACTGTGGAGAAGCTAGCACTTGATGGAGCCCCCACGCATGACCACTTTGGTGTACTATCAATATCCTACAGGAGATCATTTGAAAGGGATACATCTTGAGACCGTTATGAAGTGCCAATTTTACAATCCTCCATAAAAATTCTTGGCTGGTTAATAGCCTGTACTTCATCTCTGTTTTTATCACCAACAGGGGCAGCTGGTTTTCTTTTGAGAGCCACTTAAAAAACTTTTAATTTTGAAATAATTATCATTCACAGGAGGTTGCAAAAATAGTATGGAGAGGTCCTGTGTACCTTTCACCCACTTTCCCTCAATGGTCACATGTTACATAACTACAGGACAATGTTACATCAAGGCAAGTGACATTGGTGAAAGGTGTGCGTATAGTTCTGTGCCCTGTTATGTAGGATTGCCAGATTCAGCACATAAAAATTCAGGAGGCTCAGTTAAATTTTGTCTTTTTGGGTTTTTTTGTTTTGTTTTCAGTGGAAGTATACCCCATGCAACATTTGGAACATAGTTATACTAAGAAATTATTCTTTACCTGAAATGCAAATTTAATTGAGCATCCTGCATGTTAGCCAGCAACTCTCACTTTATCACATACATGTGTAGAGTCAGGCAACCACTACCCTAATCAAGATACAGAACTATTCCGCTGCCACACAGATGTTCCTTGTGATACTTCTTTAGAGTCACCCCTATCCCCCCACCCTCCCTAGCCCACGGCAACCACTAATTCACTCTCTATGTCTATAATTTTGTCATTTTTTTCGCACTTAGCCTAATGTCCATGAGATCCATCCAAGTTGTTGCAGTTTTCAATATTTTGTTCCTTTTTATTGCTGGGGAGTATTCCCTGAGGGCAAATTTTCATAAAGAATTTTTTTTAAAATCTCATTCGTTGGATAAACATTGTATCTCTACTATGTGCCAGGTGCAGACATGGAGCAGGTGAGGAGGGGCTGCAGTCAGGGTTGGGTTTCTGCCGGGCAAGCAAGAAAATGCAGAGTGGCAAGGCACAGGGATGATTAAGACAAGGGAACAGATGACTTATGGTGGGTGAGAGGGAAGCAGATCCTAAAGGGGGGGGTCACCAGGGAGAAAACAGGATCAGTAGTTCACAGTTCCATGTAGGTGAAGAACTAATGGAGTTGGGTACCTTTCTCAGAGGGTTCCCTATCTCAACCCCAGCTTATTTTTTGTTTAAATATCAACATCAAAAGGAACATTCCCTCCACTTTCCTTTCCACATGTAGACACAATTTCCATATCAGAAGTAATACAGTTTTACATGGGCATTTTTAAAAAAGATTTTATTTATTTATTCATGAAAGACACAGAGAGAGGCAGAGACACAGGCAGAGGCTGAAGCAGGCCCCCTGAGGGGAGCCCAATACAGGACTCGATCTCAGGACCCCGGGGATCACACCCTGAGCCGAAGGCAGACACTCAACCACTGAGCCACCCAGGTGTCCCTACACGGGGATTTTTAAACTGAAGTTTTTAGGGATCGATGCTAACCAACAAATTGCTTAGTAATTCAATCAGGGTACAGAAGAAAAAATTTTGATCACAGGAAGTACCTAAAGATCATCTATCCACCTGATACTTTTTAAATTTGCTTATTTAGTTTTAAAAGTAGGTGGTACGTGGATATAGACAAACATTCAAAAAGTGCAAAAGGGTTTATAGGAAAAGAGAAGGGTTCCTCCTATGATAGGCCCTTGGCCAAAATTTCTCCTTCCTAGAGTCAGTTACTATTTCCTTGTGACTGCTTTTAAACATATGAGAATATGTGTGTGTCTGTGTTTATACACAAACAGAGCACACCATAACTGTTATTCTGCACCTTGTTGTTTTTTTTTTTTTATTTATTTTTATTGGTGTTCAATTTACTAACATACAGAATAACCCCCAGTGCCCGTCACCCATTCACTCCCACCCCCCGCCCTCCTCCCCTTCTACCACCCCTAGTTCGTTTCCCAGAGTTAGCAGTCTTTACGTTCTGTCTCCCTTTCTGATATTTCCCAGACATTTCTTCTCCCTTCCCTTATATTCCCTTTCACTATTATTTATATTCCCCAAATGAATGAGAACATATAATGTTTGTCCTTCTCCGACTGACTTACTTCACTCAGCATAATACCCTCCAGTACTCAGCATAATACCCTCCAGTTGCACCTTGTTTTTTCATTTAGTATATCTTGGAAATTGTTCCCTATCAGTACCTATAAAAGTGCCACATTCTTTTTAACCATACAAAGGACATTATTTTTAAAAAGATTTTATGGTGGCGAGAGAGAGACCAGTGGGAGGAGCAGAGGGAGAGGGACAAGCCAACTCCACGGTAAGCACAGAGCCCCATGCAGGGCTCACTCGATTTTAGGATCCTGAGATCATGACCTGAGCCCAAATTAGGAGTCAAGCTTAACCGACTGAGCCACACAGGCGCCCCTAAAGCCTCCCTCCTAGAACACAATTGGTTGAAAATTACAATCTTGCAGAAGCTGCTCACCTCAAGGCATCCCGGGATTTGCAGTTCTTAATCAGTTGAATCTTGCTTGGAAAAGAACACTTGAGCAGAAGACGTGTGTTGGAAACGAAAGTGCCCTTCCAGCAACGGTGTAGGACACATTGTATCCTATGCATGCTCCTATCATGATGCCCAGAAGCAAACTATTTATGGTTTAAACAACCAAGATACTCAGGACTGTCTTGGCATCAGGAAATCAAGATCATTTTAGCAGACAGGGACAGTACACGTACACACCCCACACACCTCCTCTTCCTTACAGCATTGCTTTGGTCTTCTGTACCTCAAATCACTCTTGACGATGTGGCAAATTACTACTTAGGAAGCTTTTCTCTCCAAGTGAGGGATCGGAAAGGGCATGTATACCAAATGAACTCACACTGAAGTATGTGTGACCAACTGCTATGGTAACTTACAGGCATTTGCACTTTAATAGTTGTTCAGCCAAACAGAAATGAGTGATGGTAGCATCGTAAACATCGGCTACACTGGTGGGGAAGATTTTCTCAGCAGGCTGAGGGCAAGAATGATTCTCAGAAATGCTTTTTGGATAGCTAGGATCCCGCCTTGAGCCTCCCACTTCATAACCAACACCATTCCGCTCTCCTTCCAAACCTGTCTCCATGCTTTTACATACATACATATACATAAAATCTAGACATTTAACTCACTATGTGAGTTCTACCTAAATGCTCTTGCCTGTAAGTATGATTCTGGAAATTGCTTCTTTTCACTCAGTATATTCACCACTTTTTTCTATGATAATACATAAAAATCGACCTCGTTTTTTACATGGCACTATGAAATGCTGTGTCTCAACTTGAACTTGCATTCAGATCATCTAGGGATCTTGTTAACATGCAGATTAGGATCTGATAGGTTTGGGGTAAGCCCTGAGGTTCTGCATTTCTAGAAAGCTGCCTAGTGTAGATGCTGCTAGTCAACGAATCACACTGTGAGGAGCAAAGATGTAGAGTATGAGTGGTGAAGTTGTGTGTTAGAACTGACACGGACCAGCCCATGAGAACTGTCAGATTTCTAGGAATTTTGTGATCCTGTCACTAAATGGAGCCATAATTTAAAAATTCAATTATGTAAATTTAAAATAAATTACATTACAAGCAGATAAAAATACTAAGAAATCTAGCACTTTCAATCTATGCTCTTTAGGTTATTTATGTGTATAATAGCTGTATGGTACAAATGTACACAATGGCAGGCTTTTGTACATCTCTTCCCAACTCCACACTCAATTCATGTTGGCAGCTTGGAACCAGCCACAGGGAGTGTTTACACCACATAAATTGAATATAAAGGCATGCCTTTACCCAGGCCTTCTCCCACATTTCATATTACCAGTCTTTTTCATTTTTGTTAATCTGACCAATCAAAAATGGTACCTCATTTTTAACCTGCATTTCCTTGATTATAGTGAGACCCAGTCTCTCTTATACTCATTTCTAGGAATTTAATAGTATTTCTTGTTCTTATAAATAGGACTCTTTTACTAGTGCATTTTCTTTCTCTCTCTCTCTCTCTCTCTCTCTCTCTTTTTTTTTTTTTTTTTTTCTAGATTCTATTTATTTATTTGACAAGGAAAGAGAGCACAAGCAGGGGGAGCAGCAGGCAGAGGGAGAGGGAGAAGCAGGTTCTCAGCTCCCGGCTGAGCAGGGAGCTCAGCGCAGGGCTCAATCCTAGGACCCCGAGATCATCAATCTTAGACCCCTTTGTCTCAAGTCAAGCCAAAGGCAGACACTTAACCGACTAAGCCACCCAGACTCCTCTTACTAGTATATTTTCTAGTTGATTATTGCATGGGAAAACTGATGATTTTTAAAATCAAGTCACTCCTCCTAACCAATTCAAATAGGCTGTCACTTTAAATTCTTGAAGGTTTTAGATAATCAAATAACCTATAAGTAATGAGAAATTTTACTTTTCCATATATATATGGAATTCCCTAATGGGAATTCCCTAATCGCTTTCCATATATATATGGAAAAGTAAAATTTCTCATTACATATATATATATATATATATATACACACAATTTATATATAAATGAGTAAAATTTCTCTCTCTCTCTCTCTCTCTCTCTATATATATATATATATATATATATATATATATATAGTTTATTTTGCTTTGTGGCACTGGCTGTTACTGCCAAGTTGACTGTTGACTACTTGCCGTAAAACTCCCCAGGGTCTTACTTGACTTGAAAGGAGCACTTCTCCATTTCCTCACTCTATTTTGCTGTAGATTTCTGGCAGTTAGCCTTTATTTTTTCTCTTTCTGGTTTCTTTCTTTTTTTTTTTCCAAAGATTTTATTTATTCATTCATGATAGACATAGAGATAGAGAGAGAGAGAGAGAGAGAGAGAGAGGCAGAGACACAGGCAGAGGGAGAAGCTGGTTCCATCCCGGGACCCCAGGATCACGCCCTGGGCCAAAGGCAGGCGCCAAACCGCTGAGCCACCCAGGGATCCCCGTCTTTCTGGTTTCTTAAGAGGATTTTGTTTTGTTCTGTTTTGTTTTGTTTTATCAAGAATGGATGTTCAATTTAGCAAATATTTACCTTCACTTTTTAAGTTACCTATTTTGGTGATATTTGAATTTCTCACATTAGCATGTACTCTTTTTTTGGTACTCAGAAGAGCATTAAAATTTTTTTAGGCTGGGCAGCCCCAGTGGCTCAGTGGTTTGGTGCCGCCTTCAGTCCAGGGCCTGATTCTGGAGACCTTGGATCAGGTCCCACGTCAGGCTCCCTGCATGGAGCCTGCTTCTCCCTCTGCCTGTGTCTCTGCTTCCCTCTCTCTGTGTCTCTCATGAATAAATAAATAAAATCTTTATTAAAAAAAAAATTTTAGGCTAAATCTCCTGTTTCAGCTCTGGTCATGTCTGTGAACGGTGTCCCTTCCCCACCAGCCAGCCTCTGGCTCTCAGGAAAAGAATGTTCTCTCCATGACCCACTCAGCACTGAAACTTTATACATAATGACATTTCAGTAAACGATTAGGGAATGCCATGAATTCACCCCACCATCTGTATATTCTTGAACAGTGCAATACCCACTCCTATGAATTGAGGGCTGCTGGGTCTTTCTGACTACCCCCTACCCAACATTCCTACCCCAGTATAGAAAGGGCAGATTGCTCTGTTGACCTGTAATCCCTGGAATGTTGCTTGGGCCCTCTTTTGTACCCTGGGGCCTTTAAGAGTCTTGATCTATGACTAGGCAGGTACCTTGGTTTTTTAAATTGCTACTCACCACTCTCGACATATGAATAGTGGGAGCCTCCAAGAACATGTGGAGTTTGTTTTATTTTGTCCTTTTAAGAAGTAGAAAGAATGCAGATAGGAGTCAAATTCTAGATGCGTCCAAATGGCTGTGTGATCTTGGACAAGTCATTAACTTCTCTGTCCTCAGGGACATTTCAGGTAACAGAACACTTACCAAGGTGCATAGTAAAAGGCCCAGAAAAGATCTAAGAATGGCTTGGAACAAGGCACTGCCTTCGGGTGAGGACCTGGGGCTGTTGCCCGAGGGTAGGGGAGGCATCAGGGGAACACAGGAATCCAATTAGGGTCCAAACCGCACCTTTGCCGCTTAATGCGCTGGGGAGGTTATTCCTCTCTGAAGCGCGTTTTGTTCATGTGTAAAAAAGGGACAGTAAAAGTACAAAGTTGATAGAGCAGGTGTGAAGATTAAACAGATAACACGTTAAGCCTTATCTCACCGTGAGCGCTCCATGAACACTAGTCATGTTGCTTTTATTATCACAAGGGTGCCTGTGGGGAGAGAGAGAACTCTGTACAGCACTCGTCGGACCAGGTGAGCGGGCTGGGGCGGGTTTTCCCTCGTACTCTGACCTGGGGCAGGTCCGGGGGCGCGCGGCTCCAGCTGTCGTAGCACCTCCCGGGCAGCAGAGGGCCCCCGCCACCGCCGCGGACGGTGGGGGCGGGGCTGGCGGCGCGGACTAGCAGGGGGCGGGGCTGGCGGCGGGGGCGGGGCTGGCAGCTGGGCCCAGCGAGGGGCGGGGCTGGCGGAGGGAACTAGCGAGGGGCGGGGCTGGCGGCGGGGGCGGGGCCGGCGGCGGGGGCGGGGCCCTCCGCGGACGGTGGGGGCGGGGCTGGCGGCGCGGACAAGCAGGGGGCGGGGCTGGCAGCTGGGCCCAGCGAGGGGCGGGGCTGGCGGCGCGGCGGGGGCGGGGCCGGCGGCGGGGGCGGGGCCGGCGGCGGGGGCGGGGCCGAGCCCGGGGCAGGGCTAGAGGACGCGGGCACACGCGCGGGGTCATGCAGGTAGGCGTCCACGGCCAGCCCAGCTCTAACTCGGATCCCGGGCCCGGCTCGGCGCCCTCCCGGGCCTAAGCGCAGCAGCGCGCCGAGCTGAGGGCTGAGCCCGACCCAAAGCGAAACCGAAAGCCCGGCCTCGGTGACCCGATCTTCCCGGGGTTGGGCACGGTGGCCTCCGAAAGCAGGGGCGTGGAGGGGAGGTGGGGTGTTCGCCGGACAATAGGGCTTCGGCTCCTTGGAGCAGGCCGGCTCCGAGCCGGGGGCCCGCTAGCGAGCTGGGAGCTCGGAACCGCCCGGGGTTTCTGGGCGGGCTCGTGGGGCTGGGGTTTAGGGGCCGGGCTAGGGCTCGGCTTCGGGGCGGGAGCGGAGGTCTGCGCCTTGGGTCGGTCACTTCGCGGGAACGGGGCTTGTGGGGGGCAGGCGGTTCCCGGGGCCTGGAAAATAACAATCAGGGGTCCCAAACCTCGTGGAAATCTAAGCAGCACCGCCCCCCCCCCACCCCCAGGTGGCCATGACCGGGAGGGCCCGCAAAGAGGCGGTGCAGGCCGCGGCCCGGGAACTCCTCAAGTTCGTGAACCGGAGCCCCTCTCCTTTCCACGGTAAGTGACCAGGACAGAGGGGCAGGGTGGTGGCCCCTGTGCCCCCTAACCCGCTTCCATCGCTCTGAAAGGGCTCTTTTTCTGCAGCTGTGGCCGAGTGCCGCAGCCGCCTCCTCCAGGCTGGCTTCCATGAACTCAAAGAGACGGAGAGCTGGGATATCAAGCCGGAGAGCAAGGTACGTGGGGTGGGGTGGGGTGGGGTGGGGTGGGGGCAGACCAGCAGATCCCTAGGCCAGGGCACAAAGTCCTTTGTGCCAGCTGGCTAGCTAATCCAACTCCCCCCTTCCCCCAGTACTTTCTGACCAGGAACTCCTCCACGATCATCGCTTTTGCTGTGGGAGGCCAGTATGTTCCTGGCAATGGTTTCAGCCTCATTGGGGCCCACACGGACAGCCCCTGCCTCCGGGTGAGGACCTGGGGCTGCGGCCCCGGGGTAGGGGAGGCATCAGGGGAACACAGGGCAAAAGGGAGTGGGCAGGGACAGAGCGGGTGTCTATTTCTGGAGCAAGAAGACTTGCCACCCCCTTCTTCCATTCTTTGGGCCCTTCTCTGTCAGCAGTGTCCTTCCTTAGCTCTTGCTTCATCTGTCTCACCTCCAAATCATGCTACTCGACCTTCTCTACTGCTCACTCCCCATCGTCACGCTCAGGTGAAACGGCGGTCCCGCCGCAGCCAGGTGGGATTCCAGCAGGTTGGCGTGGAGACCTATGGTGGTGGGATCTGGAGCACCTGGTTCGACCGGGACCTGACCTTGGCTGGACGCGTCATTGTCAAGGTGGGAACTGGGGTAGGACCTGGGAGGTTCTCACCTTCCAGCTCCAGACGATTGTGACCTTCCTTCAGGGGACCTGTGGAGAACCCCCCCAGGGAAGGGGCCGAGTGGGCCAGTCTGGGCTCCAGGATCATGTTGGTTAGTCTGGGTGAAGTGGGGGTTTTAACCAGCCGCGGTAGGGAAGCACCGTGGTCTGACCTGGCCCGGGGGGCCACAGTGCCCTACCTCAGGCCGGCTGGAACAGCGGCTGGTGCATGTGGACCGGCCCATTCTCCGCATCCCCCACCTGGCCATCCATCTGCAGCGAAATGTCAACGAGAACTTTGGGCCCAACATGGAGATGCACTTGTAAGCCTGGGGTCAGGGCTGTGGTGACTGGGAGGGATGGCTGGGGCGCCCAGGGATGGAAGGGGCCCGCTGGGACCTGGAACCCTGCTACCTAATGGTAGCCGCAGCCCCGTTATACTCTTGGAACCCAGCTGATGGTATCTGAGGAAACCTCATGGCTCTGCCATTTGGGAAGCAAGTTGGGACTCCAAGGACAAGGACAGTTTCCATTGGGAGATGCTTGAGCGTGGGGGGGTGCCCTGCCCCCCCAGCTCTCCCCACACTTCCCTCACGTGTCTCCCCACAGAGTTCCCATTCTTGCCACAGCAGTCCAGGAGGAGCTGGAGAAGGGGACTCCTGAGCCTGGGCCTCTCAATGCTGCAGTAAGAGAGTCCTCTGCTCTCGAGAAGTGGGGGGCAGAGGAGGGGGGAAGGGACTGATTCTCTGAGAAGGGGGAGGACAGAACAAGCAGACCTTCCTCCAAGCATGCTTCTGTCCTGCAGGATGACCGCCACCACTCAGTTCTCATGTCCCTTCTGTGTGCCCATCTGGGACTGAGCCCTGAGGATATCTTGGAGATGGAGCTGTGCCTTGCTGACACCCAGCCTGCGGTGAGGAATGGCTGCAGGGACTCATGGGTGGGGATCGCCCACATCCTAGCCTACCCCAGTGTATCCCCCAAAGCCGCTCACCTCCTCGGCCAGTCCCCCATTTACTCTCTTCCCTCTTCTTCCCAATAGACACCATGTCCCTCTGCCTCCGGGCCAGAGGTTCTCAAAAGGGCACTTTCACACTCCAGACCTGCCTACTTGGACACCTGCAGTGGCCCTGGGAATCAGCCCCTCCACAGATTCCCTAGGAGTTTCTGCTATAGGTGGTCGCTGTGTACCCTGACTCACACTGGCCCTGCACCTCTGAGGGCAGAAGGCCTGGATGTGGCCCCCCTTTCTCTGGAACCTGCCCTTGTGTCCCTCCCAGTTGCCCAAAGTAGGAGATTATGAAGCTTCTGGATGTTCGGTCTTGTTTGAATACGCACTGTTTCTGGGCTGGTCTCCTCTTCTCTTCATTTTTTTAGCTTTTTTCCTGTCCGTTTGGCTCCCCTCCTTTCCCCCATCCCACAGGAACTGGTAGGAGCGTCACCCCCCTATCCCTCTGCTCCTGCCCAGCTCCATTCCTCGTTGTCCACTCAGCCCCACATAACAGGAGCACAGCGCCCTAAGCTGCAGGAGGGGCATGGGGCACTATACACAGATCCACCGAGGCTCGCTCGAACCCAGGCCTTTGGGAGCAGCAGGTGAGTTGGGGCAGAGGGTTGAAGGTTGGGCTGACTGCCGTGTCTTTCTAGGTCCTGGGTGGTGCCTATGAGGAGTTCATCTTTGCCCCTCGGCTGGACAATCTGCACAGCTGCTTCTGTGCCCTGCAGGTAGGCAGCTGGGGCACCCCGGGCAGCACACACCACTTCAGGGAGGGGCCTTAGCTCCTCCTAATGCAGCCTCATCCACTTCCCTCTGCTCCCCTTGCCCTCCAGGCTTATGCCCACCTAGCCCTCTCTCTGTGCCTTGGGGTCTCAGTGGGGCTGTCTCTCTTCTTCCCAGTCACCTTGGTGTCCCTTCCTTCTTTCTACGCTAGTCAGTTCTATTTCTTTCTTCCCTCTTGCCATCTCTTCTTTTCATACCTCTCCTTCCTGCCCCATCCTGTTCTTGGAGACAGGCTTTGGGCTGCCACAGAGACCAGGGCCATACCTGGGACCTGTATCAGCTTCTGCAGCCAGCCAGCTGTGTCACCTTGTTGGAGTCCCAGTGACCTCTGGGGACCTCAATCTTTTCACGGGGGCCAATTAATTTATGTGCATTGTGTGGCTTTTTGCCTTTCCAGTATTCTCCGCTCCCCCCCCCCGCCCCGCCCCATCTTGCTCCTCCTCCTGCCTCTCATGCAGGAAGGTATAGGAGGCACAGCCCAGGTGGACCAGCAGTTTAGCACTGCCTTCAGCCCAGGGTGTGATCCTGGAGACCTGGGATCGAGTCCCACATCAGGCTCCCTGCATGGAGCCTGCTTCTCCCTCTGCCTGTGTCTCTGCCTCTCTTTCTCTCTCTCTCTCTCTCTCTCTGTGTGTGTGTGTGTGTGTGTGTCTCATGAATAAATAAATAAAATCTTTTTTTTTAAAAAAAAAAAAGAAGGTATAGGAGCAGGCCCAAAGGGTGGTTCTCCCAGCCCAGGTAAAAAGGTCTCCCGCATGCCAGGCAGTGCCCTGAGAGATGACGGCCAATCAGAGCCCCAGCCCACTTCACTCCGGCCGACAGGAGGCAGGAGGGGAGCACGATCCCTCTGATGAGGTTGAGGTGTTGGTGAGCAGCGTTATGGAGGGAGGAGGAGTGAGGAGGATGCTCTTGGTCTCCCCCCTCCAAACAGGCTTTGATCGACTCCTGTGCGGCCCCTGCCTCTTTGTCCTCGGAGCCCCATGTGCGCATGATCGCTCTCTATGACAACGAAGAGGTACGTAGAGGGCTGTGTGGAGGGTCTCTTCGGTGGAGGGTCCCCTCTGTGAAGCTTCCCGCAGCCAACTTGTACCAGGCACCCACCATAAGCCAGGGCGGTTCTGGGAGCCCCAAAGATGGGAAGGCCCTGCTTGTGCTCCCTTAGCACATGGTCGCCCTGCTGGCTCAGCATTTATCTGGCTTCCGGAGCATGACTTTGCCTCGCATAGCGCAGTGTGTGCCACACAGTGAGCTCCTCGAGGACACGGCCTTTGCCCTTCATCTGTAGTCCCAGGGCTCTATGCGTGGTGGGGCCTCACCGTGGGCTGGTGTTAGGTGCTCTAAGATGCTGTAACAGCCTGAACATGGGGCATTCTCTTTCCTGAAACTGCACGGGTCAGGGGTAGCAATTCAGGACAGGACTCTGCCATCCTGAGTACCCGGCTTCTGACTCAGGGTCCAGGCTGCCTGGTCCAGCTCCTGCCATCGTGTGGATACCGAGTTAACAGGAGGAGAGGGAAGGACAGAGGGAGGGTGCGCGCCCCCTCCTTTTAAGGCAGGACTGGAAGGTGGCATTCCTCACTGCCTGGTCCATGGAACTCGGCGTGGCCGTGTTTAGGAGGAAGCTAGGAGCGCCCTCTCTAACTGGGCAATTCTGTGCTTAGCTACAGTTGGATGTTTTGTCGTACAAGGTGGCGTGGATAGTTAGCATCTCTTTTACCTGCATAAAAGACATTTGGGGGCAGCCCAGGTGGCTCGGTGGTTTAGCGCCGCCTTCAGCCCAGGGCGTGATCCTGGGGTCCCGAGATCAAGTCCCACGTTGGGCTCCCTGCATGGAGCCTGCTTCTCCCTCTGCCTGTGTCTCTGCCTCTCTCTCTTTCTGTCTCTCATGAATAAATAAATAAAATCTTAAAAAAAAAAAGACGAAAAAAAAAAAAAAAAGACGCTTGGCCAGCATGGTCGGGCACCTGTGCTGAGCCCCAGAGCTGAGGGTCAGGGGAGGAGGAGGGGAGGCAGTGTAGGAAGCCCACAGGAAGTACTCCTTCTGCCCCAGAGAGGACTTAGGATCAGTTGGGCCCCAGCCCACCATCAGGTTTTCAGTGGCACCGGGTCAGGGAAGTTACTGACAACACCCTGCATTCCTCATCCAGAGTCAGCGGGGTCCTGGGTGTTGGGCCCCCATCCCTGGCTTCCAGCTCAGGCCCCTGACCCAGACCCCAGAGCCAGTGTCTGCTCTCACCAGGTGGGCTCCGAGAGCGCCCAGGGGGCACAGTCACTGCTGACAGAGCTGGTGCTGCGCCGCATCTCGGCCTCCTCCCAGCACCTGACGGCCTTCGAGGAAGCCATCCCCAAATCCTACATGATCAGCGCAGACATGGCCCACGCCGTGCACCCCAACTACCTGTGAGTCTGCCGGGCCGGGCGGTCCTCACAGCTGGAGACCCGAGCGGAGCCTAGCCCGGGGCCCCCAGCCTCTCCCCCTGCCCCTTCTTCCTCATCCTGGCGGGAAGGTCGGTGGTGGCCTCCTTTAGACGGAGCCTAGGCCCAACCGGTCAGAGTCGTGTAATACCCCGCCCGGGTGTGTCAAGGAGACTCTGTCTGCAGGCTGATTCCCTCCTACCCCTAGCGGCTGCCTGGAGCCCTGTGTGGCACGCCTCCGGGGTCCTCCGGGGTCCTCCGGGGCGGGGTGGGAGGCAATGCTGCGCTGCCTTAGTGATGTTCGCAGGGGCGGCAGCGGCTGCTGACAGGCCTGC
Source organism: Canis aureus (assembly GCF_053574225.1). NCBI lineage: Eukaryota > Metazoa > Chordata > Mammalia > Carnivora > Canidae > Canis > Canis aureus. Next base: position 5,035,823 of record NC_135646.1, read on the forward strand.
CTCCTGTTTGCCATCCCGGCCTTTGATCGTCTCTTACAGGGACAAGCATGAGGAGAACCACCGGCCCCTCTTCCACAAGGTGAGGTGCCCCTGTTTCTCCTGAGGGACTTGAGGGCTGGCTCTGGGCCCCGTCTCCCATGTGCGCCTCACCCCGCTTCCTGGTCTCCGTCTCCCCAGGGCCCTGTGATCAAGGTGAACAGCAAGCAGCGCTATGCCTCGAATGCGGTTTCCGAGGCCCTGATCCGAGAGGTGGCCAATAATGTCGGGGTGCCCCTGCAGGTGAGGCCGGGTCCTGCCTGGGAGGATGTGCTAGAGGGAGTGGGGTCGGGGGCATAAGCGGATGGGCCCCCAGTGAAGGGGGGGCACCTGGTAGTGAGCCCTTGGTGAACCCTCACCTCCAGTAGTGTGAGGACGGGTTTTGGATCTAGGCAGGGCTGGCATCAGCGCTGGTTGTGCTGTGGGGCTAGTCCCGTGACTGCCGACTAGGCTCTTCGTTTCTCTGACTCAGTTTCCACACCTGTAAAATGGGGCTGAGAGTGAGGCCTCTCCTGCTGGGTTTCTGTGAGAACTGAAGGTACAGTGTGCTTGCGGCATGTGGGTTAGTCCTGCCTGTTTCCCACGCGCTCTCTTACGCAGCCTGGGGGCTTCCATAAGTGAAGTTCAAGGCTGGGGAGATGGGAACTCCCAACTGCTCATTTGCATCCTCCCCAGGGCAATGGCCCGTCTGGGCAGAAATAGATAGAGGTGGAGCTCTAAGGGACTGGGTCCCGGTGGTCCAGTGACAAATAGCACTTGGGTCCTGGTGAGTCAGGACTGGGACCCCCGCATCCTGTCTCCTGGCTCAGGGCTCTCTCTGCTGCATGGCCCCAACCCGCCCCCTGTAGACCCGAGTAGTTCTGTTCTTGGGGAGGCCTCTGTGGAAGAAGTGATGCTTTGAGCTGAGACTTCACTGTTGAGAAAGAGGCAGCCGTGGGTGAGTCTGCAGGGAGAGCATCCCAGCAGAGGGACGAGGGCAGAGGCCGCAGGGGCGCAGGAGTGTGCTGCGCTGTCTGGAGATGGAGCCTGGGGGGCAGAGGTGGGGTGAGAGCAGGAGTGGACGGGGAGAAGCCTGCCCAGGCCAGTCGTGCAGGGCCGAGGCAGGGGGTTTGCATTTTGTTCTGAGGCCGTGAGAAGACAGTGGGGGAGTTTTCAGTAACTCACAGCAGAAGCAGGACCTGCGTTCTTCACAAAAGTAAGGAAACAAAAATAGAAATAAGAAAACATTAACTTGCAGGCGTTTGTGTATATTTGTCCAGATTTTTTTCTGTGCGTGTACTTAACATGTATTTTATTAAAAATGGAATCATTTTGGTTATATTTTTTGCTTTCTCTTCACTCTGAATTCTCTACCTTTTCATTTCAGTACATTTTTGTCATAGTAAATTTGTATCCAATCTAACACACTAATGTTTTTTTTTTTTTAAGTAATCTCTATGCCCGGCGTGGGGCTCGAACCCACGACCCCAAGATCAAGTCTCATCTTCTACCACCTGAGCCAGCCAGGCACCCTCCAGAGCATTTTCAGTTTTCCCTAGTTATTCCCAAAATACTCTTTATGGAGGTTTGTCCCACCATAGTATCGGTTCAGGGCCACATGTTACATCTGGTTGATGCATTGCTTAAATGCCTCATAATGTAGTGCAGCCCTCATCCTCCCCCCTTTTAAAGTAACCTTGATGGGGCGCCTGGGTGGCTTGGTCGGTTGAGCATCTGACCGGCTTGGGTCATGGTCTCTGGGCCTTGATATCGAGTCCCGCTTCAGGGAGTCTGCTTGTCCCTCTGCCCCTCCATCTGCTCGTGCTCTCTCTCTCAAGTAAATAAATAAAACCTTAAAAAAAACCCAAAATACATTGACTTGGGGCTCCTGGGTGGTGCGGCCAGTGAAGCATCAGACTCTTGGTTTCAGCTCAGGTCCTGATCTTAGGATTGTGAGATTGAGCTCTATGTCGGGCTCTGTGCTCAGCATAGTCTCCTTAGGATTCTCTCTCCTTCTCCCTCTACTTCCCGCTGGTGCACTTGCTTGCGCTCTCTCTCTCTCTCTCAAATAAATAAATGTTTTAAAAAATAAACTAACATTGACATGTTGGAAGAAATGAGGCCCATTGTCTCATACAGTATCTCACTTTCTGGATGCATCTGGTTGCTTCCTCGTGGTGGTGTGTAACTGGTGCCTCAAGGCCCTGTGTTTTCTGTAAATTGGAATTCATACATAAAAGTTTGTTAGATTCAAGTTAAACTTTTTTGACCAGAAGACATTTTGACTGATATGTCCTTAATTTTGCATCATACTCATATTATCTGGGCAATCTGCCCTCAATAATGGTAAGATTGAGCACCTGATTGGGGTTTCCTCCAATCCTTCCATCATATGGGGGGTTTCCTCCTTTGGCTGGACAGTAACCTGTGAGAGTGACGAGTTTCCTACCAGGCAAACACCTTATGGTTCTGACACCATGTTAATAATCCTTGCTGAGGGCAGCCCCGGTGGCGCAGCGGTTTAGCGCCGCCTGCAGCCCAGGGTATGATCCTGGAGACCCTGGATCGAGTCCCACGTCAGGCTCTCTGCATGGAGCCTGCTTGTCCCTCTGCCTCTGTCTCTGCCTCTGTGTATGTGTGTGTGTCTCTATGAATAAATAAATAAAATCTTAAAAAAAAATAATAATCCTTGCTGAAATCAGTAATTTCATTCATCCCTTCTACGTGTCATCTCTTCTGCATGAATTAGCTGCTATTCTGGGAAGCAGAACTTTCTTCTCATCTACTAAGGCTATTTGGTTAACATGAAATATGGTTTCTACTGGAAAGACCAGATAAGTGCTAATTCTTTCCCTTAAATAATCAGTTTTTAAGGTGAAGCATATTAACAGCCACTTCAAATGGTGACACATAGGATTTTCTTTTCCTCTTCTGACATGGAGTCAGATTTTCATTGGTTTAGTGTGATCTGATGCAGTATAATTATTTTTTTAAAGATTTTATTTATTTGCGAGAGTGGGGAGAGGGAGAGAATACTAAGCAGACTCCCCACTGAGCACAGAACCTGACATGGGACTTGACCCCATGACCTGAATTGACAGCATGGCCTGAATTGAAATCAAGAGTCAGGTGGTTAACTGACTGAGCCATGCAGGCTCCCGCTGTAGTCACTTTATTTCATTCTCAGATTGTCATAACTTTGACCAGTGGGAGTCCTTTTGACAGGACTCAAAAGTTCTCTTTTTTTCTATATAACAGGAAATTGCAGGCTCATCTTGTTCATTGTCCTACCCAGATGTGGCAGCTTTGGATGGATGGTGATTTTAGAGACCAGAGTCTGGCGCCATGACACCATTGTTATCACGGGGGGACAGTGCTTTGGGGTCATCTCTGATGACATACTTAGAAAATACTATATATTTTTTAAAAACCATGAGTTAATACTATAATTCTTATTCTAAAAATAATAGTTACTACTGATCTGATTTTAAAGGTTTTTTTTAGAGAGCATATGAGAAAGAGAGCATGAGCAGAGGGGGAGGGGCAGAGGGAGAGGGAGAAGCAGACTCCCTGCTGAGCGAGCCTGCCGTGGGACTCCATCTCCATCCGTGGGACCCTGGGACCATGACCTGAGCCAAAGGCAGATGCTTAACCGACTGAGCCACCCAGGCGTCCTTGATTTATCTGATTCTATGAATGTGTTTTCCCTTCACTGAAAATCTTAATATTGAATGTCATGGTTTTCTTATTTATTTTTTTAACAGGATATAAAGAAAATGCCAATAGCAATATTTCTGAAAGCACTAACACTGCTGAATGATCGTTCTTTGTGTGTTGGGGGAGTGGGGACATGGGAACACAGTGTGTGTAAGTGAGAGGTTAATATAAACGGCACATTTTATTGTTTTTAATTCCCTTGCCTGCTATGGTGGAGAAGGGATTCTTAATGGCAGGCAAGATAGCGGCAGCCGGAATTAGGGTGACAACAGTTCAGACAGAGGGAATGGGACCAGTCCAGCATCTGCTGTCCTTGGGGCCTGCTATTTAATGTGGGCTTTCCATTTTCATTCTGGTCCCATCCACTCTCTGAGGGGCAGAAGTGGTCCCCTTTAGGCCTGCAGTTCTTAGGTGACTTCCTCTTCGGGTTTGATGAGCAGACACCACATGTTGTTCACGAGCCTCTCCTCCTGCCCGCTAGGATCTCATGGTGCGGAATGACTCGCCCTGTGGGACCACCATCGGACCTATCTTGGCTTCTCGGCTGGGCCTGCGGGTTCTGGATTTAGGCAGCCCCCAGCTGGCCATGCACTCCATCCGGGAGACCGCCTGCACCTCAGGAGTCCTCCAGACCATCACCCTCTTCAAGGTGACTGGGCTCCTTCCTCCCCTGGTGCCGGGGTTGGATGCTGGGGCAACATTACCATCGCTAGGTGGCTGGCTTGGGTGATGGGATCTGGCTGTCTGGGTGCTACCATGTAGGAAAGGAAGGGTCCCCATTCTTCTTGAGGCACAGGGGCCCCTGACTAGTCCCCAGAGGATAATAAGAGGACAGAGAGGAGATGAGAGATGAGAAGACCAGGGCATTTGTCAAGTGTGGGTGACGCACCTGTGCCCCTCCGGCTGGGCCCTGTGTGGGCGGGAGGCGTGCAGCGGGTGTCCACTGATGCCGGATCTCATGTTGCTTTCTATTTTAGGGCTTCTTTGAGCTGTTCCCTTCTCTGAGCCGTAACCTTTTAGTGGATTGAGGCCTCTTGGAAAGACTTCTCTTACACTTGAGAAGTTGTCAGCTGAGCTGAAGCTGGATTATTAAAGTGGATTTTTCACTCAGCCTCATTCTGTTGTGTTTATTTGGAGACTGGAGAGGTGGGTGGGAGTTGAACCTGGCTTGACCTCTGGAACCAGAGCAGCGGAGCAGGTAGTGGGGTCAGTTAGAGTAGCCACAGCTCCTGGGAGCTGATGCAGGCCAGACCTCAAACCTCTTTCCCTTAAGCCCATGCCTGAGGTGGGCGTCGGGTAAATGGGCCCACAGTTGGAAGGCCCCCTTCCATCCCCGGTCCTCCCTTCCAGGAAGCGGCCTCAATGCTCCTCTGTTACCAGAACAGTCCCTGAGTCCATCTCAGTGCCATGAGGTCTCCATGCTCAGCACAAGACCTGGGCAGCCCCGGGCTGTGTCCCCACCTCCCCTCCCCATCTCATTAACTTTTATAAGCCAGCCCTTATTATTAAATATTTTTTCCTCTGGTTAATAACTTCCCCCATCCATTATCTCTTTTTCTCTTTTATCTCCTTCCTTCCTTCCCTTCCTTCCTTCCTTCTTCCTCTTCCTCCTCCTCCTGCCCCTTCTCTTGTGTTCGTTCATCCCCCTTCTTTGTCTTACAGTTTGCCTATTTTGTGCACCCCCAGCCCAGTAGTCTCATCAGTGCTAAGCGTGCTGCACCGTGTGGTCCCTTGGAGGCCAGGTTGCCGGGAGCCACTGCTGTGGGTCTAAGCTCCCCGGGGTTGATGTGGTCCTAGGATTTCTGAATAGCAGAGACCAGGTGACGGTGCTTGATCGCCAAAGTCTGTAGTATTTTCTCAGTTTGCTGGAAGCACGAGATACAAGTGTTTTTATTTCCTTCCTTGTCCTTCGGTTGAACTGAGTGATGTTTGGAGGACATTTGGAGAGAGCTGGACTCAGGCAGCTGCTGCCATCCTATGGGGACTGCCGGGGCTGTTCGTAAGAGTGGAAGGTGTTGGTAGAAGACATGTTAGGAACCCACCTCCGTCCCTCACTGTGATCAGTTCCTAGACTTGGCCCAACTTCACCTGCCAATAGTAGCACTTCTTTGCCTGGGGGTGTCTTGCTGCCTGACTGGTTTCCCACTCCTGCTAGGGATCTAATGCTCCAACCAGAGACTGCCAGGACTCTAAGAATTAGACTCCAGCTCCCTCAGGGAGATCACCCTGACATGGGTAGTTGACACTGGCTCTTTGACCCCAGCAGAATTAAACTCCAGAATTAAGCCTGATAACACACCGCTTTCTTTACTGGCCACCCTCCCTTCTTTGTCTCACATCCCCATGCCCCTACCAGTGTTTTCCTCCATTTCTCAAACTTGCACCTGGATCCTGATCTCAGGTCTGCTGCTGGGGAAGCCTAAACCAAGCCAGTGCTCTTTTGAGAGTGAGAATAAGACAAGGATGCCGGGTTTTCTATTTCCAGTCAACATCATACTGTGGGTCCCTAGCTTGGGTGATAAGGTGAGATAGAGGATAAAAGGTATACCAAAAGGGGAGGTGAGCTTCCATTTGATAGGATTTGTTACACAGGAAATCCAAAAGCTCTCTTATTTGAATTAATAAGAGAGTTTTATCAAGGTGGCTGGCTGAAAAACCAATATACCAAAATTAATTCAATTTCTTTAGACCAGCAATGAATACTTAGAAAATGAAAATTTTAAAAGGACAACTACAATGCATAATAATCAAGTACCTATGAATAAATATTAAAAGATTTCTACAGAAAAAAATTATATGAAAGAAGGTCCAAATAATTGGGAAGATAGGTGTTGTTTGTAGGATGTGAAACTCCATATTGTAAAAATACTAGTTAGCCTCCAAATTGATATATAGATTCAGTGCAATCCTCATAAAAATGTAATAGGTTTGCTCCTTTCTGCTTTTTTCATAAATAGTGGAAATTGACAAGTAGATTCTTTTTTTTAAAACATTTTATTTATGAGAGACACAGAGAGAGGCAGAGACACATTCAGGGGGAGAAGCAGGCTCCCCATGGGGAGCCTGATGCGGGACTTGATCCCAGGACCCTGGGATCATACCCTGAGCCCAAGGCACATAGTCAACTGCTGAGCCACTCCGGCGTCCCTGACAAGTGGATTCTATAATATTTATAGAAATAGCTAAAACACTTTGAAGAAGACAATCGCTTTACCAATTATCAAAGCTTATTATAAAACTGATTAAGACAGGATGTGATTGGTTCAAGGTTTGACTTGACCAGTAGCATCAACAGAGGGAAGTGAGTATCTGATGAAAGCAACTCAGATGATCTTTTCCATAAACTGTGCTTTGAAAATTGGATATTCATATGGGAAAATTAGGTTGGAGCCCTCCCTCCCACAATATACAAAATCAATTACAAATGGATTTTAGATCTAAATATAGATAGCAAAATCATAAAGCTTTTAGGAACTATTAAAGGAGAATATCTTTATGATCTTGGTTAGGGGAAGGTTTAGACAGGATACAAAGAACACTATGCATAGAGGAAAATATTGACATTTGACCTCATTGAAATTAAGACATTAAGAGGATTAGAAGGCTTATTTGCAACACATGTAATTTACAGAGGGCTCATATTCAGAGTACATAAGACGGTCAGTAAGAAAAGTCAAAAGAAAAAAAATAAAAGTCAGACATGAATAAAAGAATGAGCAAAATACTTAAATGGGTACTTCATAATAAAAAGCCAGTAAATATATGAAAATATGTTCTACTTCATTAGCTATCAGAGAAATATTAGGTTGAGTTATGAAATTGTTTGACTATTTTGACCTACAAAATGGCAATTTCTTTTTTTTTTTTAAGATTTATTTATTTGTTTATGATAGACATAGAGAGAGAGAGAGAGAGGCAGAGACACAGGAGGAGGGAGAAGCAGGCTCCATGCCGGGAGCCGGACGTGGGACTCGATCCGGGACTCCAGAATCGCGCCCTGGGCCAAAGGCAGGTGATAAACTGCTGAGCCACCCAGGGATCCCCCAAAATGGCAATTTCATATGGTTTAATCTAATCTAAACTAAAACCATGGTAAGTTGGGGTACCTGGGTGTCTCAGTGGTTGAGCGTCTGCCTTTGGCTCAGGCGCGATCCCGGGGTCCTGGGATCAAGTTCCACATCAGGCTCCCTATGGGGAGCCTGCTTCTCCCTCTGCATGTGTCTCTGGTTCCCTCTCTGGGTCTCTCATAAATAAATAAAATCTTTAAAAAAATATGACAAGTCACTGCTACACACCCATTATGATACAAAAATATTTTAAATCTGACAATACCAAGTGTTGCAAGGATGTGGAGCAACAAGAACTTTTATACAACATTAGTGACAATGTAAGGTGACAACAGTTTAGGACATCAGCTTGGCATTAGCCTCAGTGACCCAGCTATCATATACCTGTAGACCCCTCAGTAGAAGTGAGATAGGGAAACTGAAGGATGGTGTAAAAATTGCTTTTTGCTCCTTCTCCTGCTTCTCTTCTTGCTACAACTGCACACTTAGTCTACACATGCCTCATAATGCAAATAGCATATGCCCTCCTTGTAGGGGACAAAGAGTTAACGATTTTTCTGGAATAGATAACATCTAAAGAAGGACCAGATGAGAACGACTTGGACAAAACCCTCATATGCATATTCCAGACAACTCAGGCTAGACACCTCGACACCAAGACCCCCTGGCTCCAAGGAATAATATTGGGGCCCTTGTCTTTGTTCTAATTGGTTCCTGGATGCCTGAGACAACAGGTACACCAGACCACAGTTCTCGATAAAAACCCCAGATCCCAAGCAAAGATGAGACTCTCTCTCCTTTCCTTTCTGAGTCTCCCAGATACTCTGTACCCGCATTCTCTCTCTCTCTCCTTTCAATAAGCTTTCATCTCCTGCTGGCTCGCATTTGATTTCTATCCTGCGCACAGCCAGGAACCCTCTTGGCTCATCCTATGGAACCCTTCTGGGTCCCTGGCCCCAGCCTTCTGGCATCTAAAGCATTTGCATGTCTACCAGGAGACATGTGCAAGAATATTAATAGCAATTGTTCCTAAGATTCCCAAACTGGAAACAACCCAACGGCCCATACAAAATAGAGTAGGTGCTGGGAGAGACAATTTTGTTGGGGCTGAAACATACAATCTGGGGACTCTCTTCACGTAGAAGAATACAAAATTACAAACAAAAATTTAGAATAAAAGGAGATATCTCCTAAGAATGAGGACAAAGGGCGCCTTCGTCGCTCAGTTGGTTAAGCATCTGTCTCAGCCTTGGGTCATTATCCCGGGGTCCCATGCTTGGTTGGGAGCCTGCTTCTCCCTCTCCCTCTGCCTGCAGCTCCCCCCTGCTTGTGCGTTCTCTCTCGCTCTCTCTCTGTCAAATGGACAAATAAAATCTTAAGAAAAAAAAGGAATGAGGACATAAGGAAGAATTATATGCAAAAACCACATGTTCATCTCAATAGATGCAGAAAAGCATTTGACAAAAATCCAACGTCTTTTCCTGATTAATACCCAGAAGGAGAAGGGAACTTCCTTAATCTGATAAAGGGTATCCATGAAAAACCCACAGATAAATATCATACAAGCTTTTAGGCTTTCATGACTGAAAGCCTAAAGCTATTCCCTTAAGGATCAGAAACAAGCAGGGATGTCTGCTCTCATCAATTTTAGTCAACATTAGACCGGAGCTTCTATCCCGGGCCATCAGGCAAGAAAAAGGTATAACTAATATGAGAAAATAGAGTATTATAACAAATTACTTTTGCAAATCATATAAAAGTATTTGATCATGTGAACACATTGCTAGGGCTCCTCCCAGAGCCTTGGAAGGGATTTGTGAAGACAAGGATCCCCAAAGCTAGAGGTTCCTCAACTTCATAGCAAGCCATTCTCCAAATCCATACTCTGAATCCTAGTGTTAACGTTATCACACAGTGGAAGACTATAAAGCAATGAAAATGAATACAATACTGTTTTATTCAATGTCATGGGTAAGTCTTTAATGTTGCGGGGAGGCACCTGGGTGGCTCAGTTGGTTAAACATCTGATTTCAGCTCAGGTCATGGTCCCGGGGTCCTGGGGTCAAGCCCCACATCAGGCTCCCCGTTCAGCAAGGAGTCTGCTTCTCCCTCTCCCTCTGCACCCCCACCCCACTCATGCACACTGCATGCCTTCTCTCAAATAAATAAAACAAAATAAAGAAAATACAGTGTTGGGACACCGGGCTGGCTCAGTTAGCAGAACATGTGACACTTGATCTTAGGGTCATGAATTTGAGTCCCACAATGGGCATAGAGATTACTTAAGAAAAATAAAATATAGGGTGCCTGGGTGGATCAGTCAGTTAAGAACCTGCCTTTGGCTCCAGTCATGATACTCGGTCCTGGGATCAAGCCCCATGTTTAGTGGGGAGGGGGGGGTTCCCTGCTCAGCAGGGAGTCTGCTGCTGCCTATTCCCCTGTTCATGCTCACTCACTCTCTCTCTCAAACAAAATCTTTAAAAAATATATGTTGAAAAAAAGCAGGCCGCACAAAAAAAATACATGTTGTAATTTAGTGAGTTGAATGATGTCTCCCCAAAATTGCTCTCTCCCTGGAACCTTGGAATGTGTCCTGATTTGGAAGTAGGGTCTTGCAGATGTAATTGGTTAAACTACTCCAGATGAAATCGTTCTGGATGAGGGTGGGCTCTAATCATTAGTGTCTTTACAAGAGAAAGGAAAGGGAGATGTGGACACACAGACGCAGAGATAAGCAGATACTCTGTAGAGCCTTTGGAGGGAACATGGCTCTGCCAACTCCTTGATTTTGGACTTGTGGCCTCCAGCAGGGTGAGAGAATACGTTTTCTCTTGTGGAGAGCAAAATGGAGCCTCTTGTGTTAAGCAGGGGCCTGTGTCAAGCCATGACACAAGCAGATAAGGTACTGCCACTAGGACATATCATGAGGACCAACGTCAGGTGACACCCCAGAACCAGTAATGAGCAGAACCAGAGGAGGTCTGCAGGGACCCAAAATCAATTAAATACCTTTAAAAAGGGAAGGATTGGGATCCCTGGGTGGCGCAGCGGTTTAGCGCCTGCCTTTGGCCCAGGGCGCGATCCTGGAGACCCGAGATCGAATCCCACGTCGGGCTCCCGGTGCATGGAGCCTGCTTCTCCCTCCTCCTGTGTCTCTGCCTCTCTCTCTCTCTCTGTGTGTGACTATCATAAATAAATAAAAATTTAAAAAAAAAGGGTGGGGAAGGATTTGGGCAGCAAAATGTCAGACTCTTCAGATCTGACCCCTCTATGCCTGACCACTTAAAAAAGGCAACTGCCACCAAAGTCTCTGCTCGATTGATCTCCAAACAGAACCAAAATCCTTCCTTGCTTGAACATAAGAAGCAATAAGTGCCGAGAGACCTGCCCCAGGCCTTGTCTCAACTGCACGCTCACAGATGGACTTAGCGTTTGCTTCCCTGCTTCATAATCATGATTTAACTTTGCTTTATGACCGAATAAAGCTGACATTGCGGAACGACACAACTCAGTTATGCGCCTTCATAGCGTGCTCAGGACATTTGTTTTAAGTCACCAAGCTTGTAATTTGTTACAGGAGCCCTAGGAAGCTAGTACACCAGATAATTACATTTCTAAACACTACTCCTTAGAAATATGTTTTTACTTATGTTTTGCAACGACCAAGATAAGGAAGGGGAGTTATGCCCACAAAGTCAAGAGAGTGATTAATTTGTGGGGGAAGGAGGGGAGATGTAACCTGGCTAGAACGAGGGGATGTTTCTAGGGGTACTGGCAGTATTCTGTGGCCCAGAGAGCACGACATGGTTGTTTACACTCTAATAATCTGTTGAGCTGCACCTGTATGTCTTATCCACTTTTATCTGTATCATTTTTCACAATCATCAGGTAAAAATACTCATTAAAAAGGGGGGAGGGGAATAGGACACCTGGGTGGCTCAGTCACTTATGCATCCAACTCTTGATCTCAGCTCAGATCTTGATCTCAGGGTTGTAGGTTTAAGTCCTCTGTTGGGCTCCACACTGGACATGGAGCCCACTTAAAAAAAAAAAAGCGGGGACAGGGGTGGATCATAAAGTCCTCCAAACACAACAGTTGGCCTTAGACACATTCTAAATGGAAAGAGGAGAAGAGTTCCTCTAGGATGATTGGGCTTCATATCAGATGTAAAGAGATGCCCCCTTCCTGCCTAATACACCAGAGCAGCTCAGGCTAGGCCCTGGGCAGAGAGTAGATGAGACGGTCCCTGGGGCTGGGGGGGTAAAAGCCCCTGCCCCCCGGCCCGGCTCCCCTTGCTTCCGCGAGGGGGCGCTGCTCTCCGCTGAACTCACCTTCCTGCCACAGACCATCCCTCCTCTGCTCCCTCAGCACACAGCCTCTTTTCCAGATTTCCACCAGGGAAGACCTGTCCCCCGACGAAGGGTCCTGCAGACCTCAACACAATGCTCTTATCTGCTTCCCTGGATATCCCCGAGGAGGCCCAGTCATGGAGGCCCACGCCTTGCTCTGTGCCTGACCCTGCTTCCCAAAATAAGGCGCAGACAAGAAGCTCCTAGGGAGCCTCCTATCCAGGGTGCCTCATAGCTCCCTCTCTCCCCCTCGGGGTGGGCAGCTCCTGGGCTCCGAGGCCAGCTGGGATCCCTTCCCCCATACTCCTCCAGACCAGGCCTGCCCTTCTGGGTTTCAAGGTCTCCCACCCACCCATGGGGCTGGGCTGTGGTCTGAGCATCCCAGGAAGGCTGACGCTGGGGTGGAGCAGAACTCCACTCGCTGCCCCTCCGTGTTTGTATAGCATGCACTGTTCTCACGGCCATCATCACCATTCCATTCTCAAGGCTCCCTCATAGGGTGCCCATCTAATGGATGAGAACACTGAGGCCGAGACCTTTCATGCCTGTGTCTGGACCCAGAGTCTCTTTCAGTTGCTCAAAAAACATATACTGAGGGTCCACGCTGAGATGGGCCTGGAGCCAGACACTGACGTGTCCCTCGACCCTCTCGAAACTTATACTCCAAGGCAGAAAGGGACAAGTGGCTATAAATAGTGGTAAGTGTGAAGGAGACAAGGGATAGAAGTGAGGTGGTAAGGATGCATGGGGAGAAGAAGCACATCTCTGAGAGGGTGGTATTTATGCCAAAACCGAGGGACAACCGTGAGGTCGGGGAGAGGAGGAAAGAGTCTGCAAGAAGAGTTCAGGGGTTCATGAGTGGAGAGGAAGCTGGTGCGGCTGGAACTTGGAGAGGGAGGGAGGCTAGGTCATGCTGCGCCTTACAGGTCAGTGATTAGTCTGAAGCACAAAGGAAAGCCATGGGAGAGGAGTAAGCAAAGAAGAAACATGCTTCAAATTTTTTTTTAGATTTTATTTATTTATTCATGATAGAAAGAGAGAGAGAGAGAGAGAGAGGCAGAGACACAGGCAGAGGGAGAAGCAGGCTCCATGCAGGGAGCCGGATGTGGGACTCGATCTCGGGAATCCAGGACTGTGCCCTGGGTCAAAGGCAGGTGCTAAACCACTGAGCCAGCCAGGTACCCCAACTTACCATGGTTTTAGTTTAGATTAGATTAAACCATATGAAATTGCCATTTTGGGGGGCTCCCTGGGTGGCTTAGTGGTTTAGCGCTGTCTTTGGCCCAGGGTGTGATCCCGGGGTCCCGGGATCCAGTCCCACATCCGGCTCCCTGCATGGAGCCTGCTTCTCCCTCTGCCTGTGTCTCTGCCCCTCTCTCTCTCTGTGTGTGACTATCATAAACTAATTAATTAATTAATAAAAAAAAGATTATTGGGAGGCGAGAGTGGAACAACACCAAATCTAGGCTCCTGGAGCACACCCCAATTTATCAGTCACTCCAAGCAACCGGATGAGACGCAATCTCAGTAGCAGGTAAGAGATGATGGTAGTTTGAACAAGGGCCGCGGTTTTGGGGTTTGGAAAAGATACGACCGATTGACGGGCACATTTTTGCGGGGAGAAATATACCTTATCAAGGCCTGGGGCAGCAGGGGGTGGGCGTGGGGGATGGTGATAGAAAGGCAGGGTCAGGGGACAGGCATGGCCAGTGTTAACCGAGCACTTACCATGTGCCAGTCCCGTGTTACTTCTAAATGCTTCACCGGCTATTATACTAATTAGTCCTTCTAGAAACACCGTGAGCTAGAGCTAGATAGTATTGTCTTCCTCATCTTAGAGGTGAACTGAGGCCCCCTGGGAAGTGAAAGGGCTGCTGCCTGCGGTGGCTTGGGTCTGACCCCAGGCAAGCTTACCCAGCGCATCTTAAGGAGTACCTAATAGGGATCCTACTTCTCAAGAACCATGCCCAGGGCTGTTTGCAGGTTTTCAATTGCACGTGCTACTCCCCCCCCCCCCCCCCCGCCCCATCTCTAATCCTTGGAGATAAGGAGACGGAGGCGATGCTCCCGTGTGCGTGAGGGGGGTGCCCGCAGGGGAGCAGAGGGAACAGAGGGTCGCCTGTGTTGGGGAGCAGCCCCTCTTCCAAGCAGGACTCCGACGCCACGGCCCCAAGCGCCGGGGTTGCGGCCTGGTGACCCGCCCGGGCCGCGGCCGAGCTGCCGGAGGGGGGCGCTCGCCGCAGCCGCCGGGTCGGGCCTGGGCCGCGGTGCGGGTTCGCGGGCAGGCGCGGGGCGACCGTGCAGCAGGCGGCGCGGCGGGCGCGGGGCCCGGGGACCCGGGAGGCGTCGGATTCTCTGCTCCCCGCTGCTGGGCCGCCCCCCGGGGCTGGGCCGCCGCGAGTCCCCAGGTCGGGAGGAAGCGGGGGAAAGGCCGGGAACGCGCTGCGGGGGCGGCGGGGGCACCGAGCTGGGGGCCGTGCGGGCGGGGCCAGTCGGAGGGCGGGGGGGGCGGGTAAAGGTCGGCAGGGGGTGGTAGGGCGGAAGAGAGGCGGGTCAGCAGGAGGATGCAGGGACCCCGAGCCGGCCAGGGCGCCCAGAGGCCCGGGACGCAGCAGGCGCCGAGGGCGGAGGGCGGAGGGCGGGGCGGAGGGGCCCGGAGCTGGGGGGCAGGCGGGAGGCCCCGGGCATCCAGCCCCCGACCTCGGGGAGGTGACTGCGCCCAGCAGGGGCCTGGGCTTCCCCCCTCCCCGGGGGGCAGGTCGGGCGGCGGTGGGAGGCAGCCTGGCCTTGCCCGCACTCCTGCCCGCCCCCTTCGCCTTGTCCTCCGCGGGTCCCTGAACCCCCAGGTCGGTGCAGAGGACTCTGCGGACTGCTGGACGGGCGCGACGCGGCGGCGGTGCAGAGGCCTGAACCCTTTAACCTTCTGGCTTCTCCCCCACGCCGCGCCGCCCACCGCACCCCACCGCACCCCACTCCACCCCGCCCCCTTTACCCAGACTGAGGAGAGTCTGCATGATGGAAAGGTTTTTCCCCACATCGTGTAGCTGGTTATACTGTGGTTTCCAGGGTAAGAACCTGGGCTCGCCAGCCCTAACGGTATGAACCCAGGTTCCAGGTTTATGCTTCCAAGGATTCCAGAACTCTTTGCAGCTCTCCACCCAGGAAGCGGCCAGACTGCTTCCCCCATCCCTAGCCTGTCCGCCTGTCCATTCACCTTGTGTAGCCCTCTGAGGCTCTGCTCACCTGTCCACCTATAGGCTGTCTCTTTGCCTGAAGACTCTGCTCTTACCTGGAAGTCTGTGCCAAGGGTGAGTGAGACCCCGAGGATAAAGAGCAAAGGGTGGAGATGAAGGGACAGCTGATAACTGGGAAGGGGAGGGATCTGAGAGTGATGGTGGAGAGGGGGCTGCTTCTCTGCAACCAGGACCTGTTGAAGGCTTTTGGCCAAAGTCCCTGCTAATGCCGTTCTGTGCCCTTAGAGGGACAGAGCCAGGTGGGAATGCAGCCAGCCAGGTCCCAGAAAGATGTCATCAACCTGGTCTTCGAATACTGGCAAGCTGTGCTCCGGTGGCTTGTGCCTCAAGGTGAGAGCAGAAGAGCTGAAAGAGACAGGCTGGGCTGTTAGATGTAAAGGCAGGGGCGGGGGTTGCCCAACCTGACATGAAAAGCATTTTCCACAAATTCCTCTGTCTGAAACTTTCTCATCATACTCACCTTTGGAGCCTCACCTGCCCAGACCCTGAGCGAGACAAGGGTGGTGGCCTCCCAGCCTTGGTGGGGAAGCTGTTCTCACTTGCCTTCTTTAGAGGGGCACAGTAGAGATGACTAGAAGTCCCTGGAAGAGGCCAGAGTCCATCTCCTTGGGACTAGCCCCATACCCCTCCCCACCATGCTATCCAGGTGCTCAGAGCCAGGAATTCTGGGATCCCCAGTCAGACCCTCTCCCTCCCCCCGCCACATATTCCAGATTCTGAACTGGGGCAAATAGAAGCGAATGGCAAATAGAAGCATGTTGGATGGGGGTGGAGAATGGGAGGGGATTCCTTGGGGGAAAAGCATCCAACCCTCCTTGAAAGCAGGGTTTCATGGTTGCAGGGTCCAGAGGGGAGATCTGCTTGGAGTTCAAATTACTGCTACTAATGATCATCGTGTCTAATGTGCAAGTAGTGCCTCAGAGTTCTAAAAACACTGTGTACATCCTCAACTTCATTCGGTTCTCATAATAGCACCATTGTTAAATTCACATTTGACCACTTACTGCAACGCGAAGCACTATGCTAAGAGACTTACCTGGATTATCTCCTGTAATTCTCCCAACAATGGTTCATCATTTCATGGATGAGAAGACTGAAGCTCGGCCAACTTAATTAAGTTTCCCAGGGTCACAGAACTCGTAAGGGCAGGGATTCCAATGCTGAGGAGGGCAGAAGGCAAACTCCTATACCCCAGCCAGTCTCTGGATCCCTCCAATGCCCGGTGCCTTATGCACTTTGGGGAAAGCAGAAATTCTAATATCACACTCTGGTTTCCGGGGTGGGCCAATCCCATTGTCCCAAGTGACCTTACGCTCCTCCCTCTCTCCCTGCAGGACTGTTCTGGAAGGATGATGTCACTCAAGATATGAAGACCCAGAAGATAGAGCACATGCCCAGGCTCCATGCCTCAGAGACCAGCATGAGGGATGGGTAGACAGCCTTTTCCACCAAAACCACCACGCCCAGGTGTGTGAGGCCTGTGATCTGTCCACACTGCCCATGACCGGTAGACAGAACAATTGGGAAAGGAAGGAGTGTCAGGGCAGCAGGTAGGAGCTGTCTGAAGTCCAGTAAATAGAATGAAGAGAGCACCTGTCTGATTCCAGCCAGAAGCAATCCCATGATACCTTGGTGATGTCTGCAGAGGGAGGGGATTGGGATACTTGGCTACTAATTGATATCCCTGGCTTAAGATTTGTCTTCTAGGGACAAGTGCAAAGAGGAACTCTGACTGTTGTTCCCTAAGGTGAGACTCCCTCAGGGATTTTGAAATTCCTCATTTGGATCCCATCTCTTCTCCTCTGGGCCTTCTCACCATTTTCTCTTCACCTTTGACTCCTGCCTTCCTTCCCATCACAGCCCAGTGACCAAGGTGAACAGGGAACAATGCTTGAACTCTGAAATGGTTTCAGAGGTCCCGAACCAAGAGATGACCAACCATGGCAAGGCCCCACTGCAGGTGAGGACCTGGCTTGTCCAGGAAGGCTGAGCCCACCCAGGGCCTGTTTATAGAGGGACGCAGGGTGAAGGAGGGAATATACATTGGTTGATAAATAAATGACAAGACTTCACTGAGGCTGATGGAGAACCTTCTGGAAGAGAGGGCCTGGAGGATGGAAGAGAACAGAGCTTTTAATTCAGAGCCAGCTCAGTCCTGGCTCTGCCACTGCCCAGCTGTGACCTTGGACACATTGCCTAGGCCCTTCAAATCCCTTCTTCCACACCTGTGAAATGGTAATGGTAATAAAGGCGACCCCTCTGGTGTTGCTGTGTGGCTTAAAGACAATATATGAAAAAGGCCAGTGGTTGCTGGGTAAGGGGAAATTCTTCCTTTCCTCACTGGGGAGGGGGGGGTGCGCCCCTACTTCCTCTCTCACAGACAACTTTTCATATATTTCAGCAACTGCAGGGTGCAGGGGCTAGGGGCCTCCAGGAGCCTCTGGCTCTGTAAGATCAAGCACAGGCCCAGAGCTTGAAGGGCCTGCGGAAATCTACTTGGGAGGCTTCACAACTTAAATATGAACTCTCTGTTTTTCTAAGGAAATCTTGAGTGTGACATGACGCTAATTCTTACCTTGCCCCTCCACCCATCCATATCTATATAAGTTTCTCTTTCTCTATGCACACGCACACATACATATCTACACACATATCTAGCTCTCTCTATAGCTCTAAAGCTACTATCCTTAAATGGGGGAGGAGTTTCCAGAAGCCCTTGAATTCAGCCTCCCCCTTGCTCTTCTCTGTGGTGTGGAGGGCAAGTCACCTGGGGAAAGCTCTCGGGCATCCCCTTGGGCACTTGAGCTCTTGGAAGCCCGGGGCGAAGGCTACTCACCTATTAGGTATCATCCGTCTTTAGAGCTGAGAAGCTGAGTGGGCAGGCAGGGAGCAGGGCCAGACCTGGTCTCCTGACCCAACTTGCACCCACCCAGCCCCACCCTTCCTCTCCAGGGCCCCAGGAGAGGTTGGGCTGCTTCACACATCGACTTCTCCACACTAATGATAGCCGGAGGAGGTGACACTTGAACTTTGACCTAAATGATACCAGGAAGCAGCCCTGGAAAGATCTGAAGGAAGAATCCCCAAGGCAGACAAAAGTACAGATGCAGTGGCACTAAGGAGGGCATGGGATGGGAGGAGCACTGGATATTATACTGTATGTTGGCAAATTGAATTTAAATTTAAAAAATTTTAAAGATTTTATTTATTTATTCATGACACACACACACACACACACACACACAGAGGCAGAGACACAGGCAGAGGGAGAAGCAGACCCCATGCAGGGAGCCTGACGTGGGACTCGATCCTGGATCACAGCCTGGGCTTCAGGCAGCGCTAAACTGCTGAGCCACCTGGGCTGCCCTAAATAAAAAATTTTTTTTTTAATTGCCCTTAGGTGAGATTGCAGGGCCAACACGGCTGGTGACAGGGGAACAGCCAGGACTACTCAGGGCTCATAGTCTGTAAGACAGGATTTGGGTTTTATTCAAAGTGGGAATGATCAGCAAAGGAAAGGCAATTTGAGGGTGTTATACTATATGTTGGCAAATCAAACTCTAATAAAAAATATACAAAAGAAAAGCAATCTGATACATATTTTATAAAGATATAGCGATGCTGTAGGAAAATGGACCATAAAATGGACGAGAGTAAGACCAAGTAGAACAGTGTTCGGGGCTTCCAAGTTATCCAGGTGAGACCTGGTGGTCCCCTGGATCAAGACCAAGGCAGTGTTGCTGGGAGGCTCTCAGCTGGACTCCATCCAGAGGCAGCCTGCTCCTCAGAGGTGCTCCAGCCTTTTACCCCTTTCAAAGAAACTGGTCGTCATCTCTGTCACCATGGCAGCCAGGCCTCCTTAGCTTGGATTGGTTGCTGGACCACATCACTGGTCCTATGACTGACCCCATGATGGGGACTGGTTGCCATGGTTCTATCAAGTGTGCAAACAAGGAGCTACCATCCTCCTTCAGGCTCAGGGGACCGGCCAACCAGCCCTGTGTCTAATGGAAAATCCCTGGAAGGAGAGAAGATTAGAGATGGGGACCAGGGAAAGACCTATAGTCTGACAGTGCCTGAGCCCCTTGTCTCAGGACTTATTCACATCAAGATTGCTATGGGAAACTTGTTCTGAATTGGGCGGGGGTGGGGGTAGGGGGGTGAGGAAAGGAGTCACAATCCCTGCTTCAGAGCATTCGTTGAAAATTCCTATTTCTTTCCCTTGTAGAGTATCTTTGAGCCATTCCTTAGTCTGAGTCACAAGTCACAACCTCGCAGCTGATTGAGTCCTCAGGGGAAGCCTCTCATCTCCCACACCTTCTTGATGCTCTCAAGAAGGACCATTTCAGGCTGACCCAAATTTGGATCATTAAAGCTGATTTTCAAGCAAAATCTTTCTACAGACTTGTCTGGAGGCAGGACAGGTGGGGTTTGGACCTGACTGGAATGTCTGAGGTGAGAGAGGTGGGATGGGAACACAGGGAAGGTTGAGTATGGGATTCAGAGAGCACAGCCCTAGTTGTGCCCAACACCTGGGTTCTGACCACTTCCTCCCTTCACAAATCATTTTTTTTTTAAGATTTTATTTACTTACTAATGAGAGAGAGAGAGAGAGAGAGAGGCAGAGATAAGCAGGCTCCATGCAGGGAGCCCGATGCAGGACTCAATCCCAGGTCTCCAGGATCAGGCCCTGGGCTGAAGGCAGCGCTAAACTGCTGAGCCACCCGGGCTGCCCTCACAAATCATTCCTAAGGCAGATGAAGGCAAGATGGAATCACAGCTGGAGGGGCCGCCATCCCCACCCACGGGCTTCAAATGGTCTTCTTGGTCTCTCTTCCAACTGTGGAAGGAAAGTCTTCCCTCCAGACCTCGGGTCTGGCAGGCCTGGGACCTCATTCTGCCCTTGAAGTTCACAGTACCCTCTAAACTTTAGGGTCCCCTACAGAGCAGTCATGCCAGCCCCAAACCCAAGAACCCCACAGAGAATTCTGTGACTGAAGGCTTTGTACATTTCACATTCTGATACCTGTGGTCACCTTGCCCCTGGGAGAGGGGAACCAGCCACCATTGTTCAACCCAACCCAACTCCAGACATCCCATGCCTCAAGCTTTATATTTCTCAAAGCACTTAGCTCATTTGATCCTCACAAGTGAGAACACGTGGGAAAGTACCAAGCCTACTGTCTGTTCAGGCTGCTGTAACAAAATACTATAAACTGGGCGGCTTATAAACAACAGAAATTTATTTCTCACAGTTCTAGAAGTTAGGAAGCCAATATGAGTCTCTGGCAGAAGTGGTGTCTGGTAAGGACCTGCTTTCTAGTTCATAGATATTTGTCTTTCCACTGTGTCCTCACATGGAGGAAGAAGCAACAGATCCCCCTGGGATCTTTTTTCATAAGGGCACTAATCCCATTCATGAGGAGCCCACCCTTCTGACCTAATCACCTCACAAAGGCCCCACTTGCAAATACTATCTTATCACCTTGAGGGTTAGGATTTCAACATATGAGTTTTGCGGGGGGGGGGGAATACAAATATTCAGATCATAGCACCTACTTACTTACAGAACCCAGAGAAATTAAGAGACTCTCCTCTGGTAATACAGGCCTGATCATGCTGCCAGTGCATGTCCTAAACCCTGTATCTGTGCGCCTAAGGACACAGCTAAATACAATGCTCAACTTGTCATATTTATCTCTACCTTGTTTTTATTAGTTCGGTTGACCCCTACCACCTACTCTACTTTTCCCCATCATCCATTCACGGTGTCTGGTCACCACAATACATAGGTCTTGCCTCCTCGAGGCAATTGAGGCCTAGTCAGGGAAGTAAGTTATCCGTATAATATAGTCATGTGATAGATGTTTATTGAACATCTGTATAGCAGACCATGTCGATTCCCTGCTTCATATCCCATCTCTGGGATTCACCTGTAGCTGCAGGTAGACTGTGTCTGTACATGCTGACAGCTTCCCATCTCAAGCTGGGACTATGCTTCTTGTTGGGTGGGTTTTCTGGAATGCAAAGGGGTCTTGCCTACCTGTGCTCAAGACAGCTTTGAGGGTCTGGGACTTAACACCCCCAGAGGCAGCTCTCAACCAGTTAAGGACTGAGTTTAGTGGATAAATATTCCAACAGATCCGTCCCTGGGGAGGGGATGGTAAATCTGAGACAAGTTCTACACAGATCCTCAGGGGTCCCCAGCAGAGTTCATTCCCAGTTGCCCATTGTGATGGTTAATTTTATGTGTCAGTGTGACTTGGTGAAGGGATGCCCAGATAGATGGTAAAACATTATATCTAAATATGTCTGTGCAGATGTCTCTGGAAGAGATCCGCATTTGAATTAGTAATCACTAATCACTAATGTGAGTGTGCATCATCCAATCCACCAAGGTCCCAAATAGAGAAAAAAGAAAAGAAAAGAAAGAGCAGGTCTGTGGGTCACAAGTTAATTTTTCCTCCAACTTTGTTTTACCTTTGTTCCTGAAGTATATTTTGCTGGATATAGAATGCTGGGCTGACAGCTCTTTTCTTTCACTGCTTTATTTTTTTAAAATATTTTATTTATTTATTCATGAGAGACACAGAGAGAGAGGCAGAGACATAGGCAGAGGTGGAAGCAGGCTCCTTGCAGGGAGCCTGATGCAGGACTGGATCCCAGGACCTCGGGATCACAACCTGAGCTAAAGGCAGACACTCAACCACTGAGCCACCAGGTGCTCCCTGCCCCCTTTTAAAAGATTTCTCTTTCACTGCTTTAAAAATATTATTCCATTCCCTTCTGCCCCTGGTGGTTCATGATGAAAAATCCACAGTCATTTGGATTATTGTTCTCCTGTGATATATTTATTGTTTTTCTCTGGCTATTTTCAAGGTTTTGTTCTTGTCTTTAGTTTTTAGAAGTTTGAGTAGGATGCATCAGGGCATGGATTTCTCAAGTTTCTCCTGTTTGTGTAACCAAAGTCAAGTTCATCTGTTTGACACAAGGTAAATGCCAATCACTGAGATGTTGAGTATGCAGCAAGGAGAGGGTTGACTCAAGAGGCAGAGAAGTGAGGAGAGGGAAGAGCAAGCCTCATATTTGCCTCCCCAAAATTCTGGAGAGTCCAGAGTTTTTAAAGGCGAGCAGAAAGGGTCTGGGTAAAGGAAAGAGAAGCTTCATGACCCCAAAGGAAGTCAGAGGGTATTATGTGAAACAAAATAAGTCAGAGAAAGACAAATACCATGACTTCACTCATATGTGGGATTTAAGAAACAAAACAAATGAACATATGGGTGGGGGTGGAGAGAAGCAAACCAGAAAACAGGCTCTTAACTATAGAAACAAACTGAGGGCTGCAGGGGCCGTGGTGGGGGGATGGGCTAACTGGATGATGGGCATTAAGGAGGGCACTTGTGATGAGTACTAGGTGTTGTATATTAAGTGCTAGATCACTAACTTCTACACCTGAAACTAATGTTACACTGTACACTAACTAATGAATTTAAATTAAAACTTGGAAAAAGACAAAGGAAATTACTAAGTAGGAGACAGTTAATTTCATTTTGCTCTTTCATTTCAAAGAGGTGGCCATTGGTCCTGACTGGTTCTGGCCAGCTTCTTACTGAAACCTTGAGTCTCTGCAAAACTAAATCAACAGTTGGTGATCATATTGTCAGGCAAGGATATGATCTTATAGAAACATGGTGGCAGACAGCATTCCCAGAACAATCAGATTTGGGTTAAAAATTGAAGCTCTGGGGTATCCTGGGTGGCTCAGCGGTTTAGCGCTGCCTTCAGCCCAGGGTATGATCCTGGAGACCCGGGATCAAATCCCACATCAGGCTCCCTGCATGGAACCTGCTTCTCCCTCTGCCTGTGTCTCTGCCTCTCTCTCTCTCTCTCTCTATCTCTGTGTCTCTCATGAAAAAATCAATAAAATCTTAAAAAAAAACAAAACTGCAGCTCTGTTTACCTGCCCCATTAGCCCTTTGGTTCCTGGTTTCTTTTTTTTAGATTTTAAAAATTTATTTATGAGAGACACAGAGAGAAGCAGAGATCCCCGGGTCTCCAGGATCAAGACAGTCACTCAACCATTGAGCCACCCAGGGGTCCCTTTTTTAATTTTAATTTTTTTATTTTTGGTTCCTGGTTTCGTGTGGAGTTCACTGAACTTATTGGATCTGTAAGTTTGTGGCTTTTGACAATTTGGGAAATTTTCAGCCATTATTTCTTCAAATATTTTTAATGTACTACCCCCTTTTCTCTTCTTCTTCTGGGATTCCAGTGACATGCATGTTAGATGTTTAGTATTGTCCCACAGGTCCCCGAGACTGTTTACTTTTTCCCTCAATGTTTTCCTCTCTGTTGTTCTGATTGGATCACTTCTATTATTCCATCTTCAAGTTAACTAATACTTTTTTTCTGTATTCCTATTCTGTTATTGAGCTCATCCAATATTTACTTTTGGTTTTTATTTTGGTTATTGTATTTGTGGTTCTAAAATAGCACATTAAATAAGTGAATGAATGAATGAATGAATGAATGAATAAAATAGCACATTAGAGGAACAAACAGAACAGCCAGTGGTAGGAAATGCAGTTACAAAAGTAGGCCCAAAAAAACAAAAACAAAAACAAAAGTAGGCCCAGAACTGACCACTTGGAGCCTTGCAGTTAGTAGTAAAGAGTCTAGATCTTATACAAAGGGCAGAAGAAAATCACTAAGGATTATAAGGAAATGGATAGAATGATGTAATGTACAATTTTAAAAGACCACCCTAGCACTGCTGGATAATGTATTGATAGAGGGCCAGAGTGGAACAGACAGGCCTGTTGAGAAGTATTGTTTTGGTCTAGGGAACACTGTGATAGCTTGAACTGGACAATTGCATAGAACTGAGTACCTCCAGCTGGCCATGCACTTTACCCAGAGACAGCCTGAACCTCAGGGGGAATCCAGACCCTCATGCTTTCAAGGAAACAATTTCTGCCTCCTGTCACCATGGTAACTGCACTTCATCTGCCCAGATTGGTCGCTCTGGTGACATCAGCTGCACTAAGTGACTGATCCCCACAATGAGAACTGGTTGTCATGGTGCTAAAGTATGTATAAAAGAATCTGCCACTCTTCTCCAAGTCAGGGTCCTTGACTAGCTCTAAAATTATGGAGAAATCAAGGAGGGAAGAGAAGATCAGATACCAGACCCAAGGGGATGCCAGCAGTCAGGCATTTGCTAAGTCACTATGCCTCAGAACTTGCCCAAATCAGGACTGCTATTAGAGTCTATTACTTATTGGAGGAGAGGTGGTTTATGTTATAGATGGGGAATCCTCTAGCACATATACCTACAAATTCCAAATCCCATGTTACTTTACACATTAGAGTTTGTTTTGTTTTTTTTTTTTAAAGATTTTATTTATTCATTCATGAGAGACACAGAAAGACAGAGACACAGGCAGGGGGGAATGCAGGGGGAGAAGCAGAAAGAAGTATCTGAAATGGAATGCAGGGAGCCCAATGCAGGACTCGATCCCAGCACCCCAGGATCGCACCCTGAACCGAAGGCAGATGTTCAACCACTGAGCCACCCAGGTGTCCCACACATTAGAGCTTTTTAAACTGTTTCCTTCTCTGAGCAAAATTTTGTAGCTGATTGAGGCATCCCTATTCCCCACACCCTGCATTGCTGTCTAGAGGGGCGGTTCTAGAAAAACCTGTTTCTGGATTTTTAAAGTGTGTTTTTGTCAAAACTCTTCTTGTGGGCAGGACAAGTGGGCTCCATCCAGATCCTCTGGAATAAAATACGTAGGGCCAGAACAGAGAAGACACTTCGGGTGGTGATGGTGCAGATGGAAGCCTGGTTTCTTATCCCTTTCTCCTTTCAGACATCGTTCATAAAATGAATGCAAGGCAGGGTAAGACCACAACTGAATTGCAATCCTTCCTCACCCATTCCCTGCCCCTCACTACACTTTCTGGTGGTCTTTTGCCCTTGGGAAAGGAACTTCCTCCTTTTAAAAAAAAATATTTATTTATGATAGACACAGAGAGAGAGAGAGGCAGAGACACAGGCAGAGGGAGAAGCAGGCTCCATGCCGGGAGCCCGACATGGAACTCGATCCCAAGACTCCAGGATCGCACCCTGGGCCAAAGGCAGGCACCAAACCGCTGAGCCACCCAGGGATAGTCTCTGTGACTATCATAAATTTAAAAAAAAATAAAATAAAAATAAATAATTTTCAAATGTGTAAAACACAAACCAATGATAATTAGGTAAAACTCCAGGTTTTGGTGTGACAAATGAGCTTGTTTTAGTCTCCTTTTAACATTGAATATATACATTTATATATATATAAAATATATAAATATAAAATATAAAATAAAAATAGCTGAAAGCATGGAGACCAACCAAAAGCAAGAAAAACAAGGACTATAATCCTTGAAAATAAAAGGAAGTCCACAGGTGAGTCCTACAGTTAACAGGCTTTCCTCCTAAGGACACTTCACAGTTCACAGTGTGTTAAGGAGACCAAGTGTGGGGTTCAGGACCCATAAAATTAGAAGGTATTGGTAAACACTTTGGGTTTTTCATTGAAATCCCAAAAGGACCAAACCCTAGGTATAAGTACAATGTCCCAGGACTGACAGTTACAGCCTAGGATTAAGAGCAGAACCAAGGTCAGCCCCAGTGGCTCAGTGGTTTGGTGCCTTCAGCCCAGGGTGGGATCCTGGGATCCTGGGGTCCTAGGGTCCTAGGATCGAGTCTCGCATCAGGCTCCCTGCATGGAGCCTGCTTCTCCCTCTGCCTGTGTCTCTGCCTCTTTCTCTATGTCTCTCATGAATGAATAAATAAAATCTTTAAAAAATTATTTTAAAAAAGAGCAGAACCAAAATACTCCTGTCCTAACTAGGCTTCAAAGTTTTCTGCCAAAAATTTAGTTGTTTGCCAGAGGGCAGCCTCGATGGCTCAACGGTTTAGTGCCGCCTATAGCCGGGGGCATGATCCTGGAGACCCGGGATCGAGTCCCACGTCGGGCTCTCTGTATGGAGCCTGCTTCTCCCTCTGCCTGTGTCTCTGCGCCTCTGTCTCTCTCTCCTCTCTGTGTATTCTCATGAATAAATACATAAAATCTTTAAAAAAAATTGTTTGCCAGAACAAACTCAACACCCTTTAAAGGAAGATAACATAATTCAGCATCTCTACTATGCATCAATCCAAAATATCCAACATACAACAAAATGTTAGTTGGCAAAGAAGTAGGAAAATGTAAACTGTAATCAAGAGAAAAATCGTCAATAGAAGCAGACCTAGAGGTGAGCCAGATGTTAGCACAGAATTGAAAGCAGCTATTGGAGATCCCTGGGTGGCTCAGCAGTTTAGTGCCTGCCTTCAGCCTAGGGCATGATCCTGGAGTCCCGGGATTGAGTCCCACATCAGGCTCCTGCACGGAGCCTACTTCTCCCTCTGCCTGTGTCTCTGCCTTCCTCTCTCTCTCTCTCTCTCATAAACAAATAAAATATTTTAAAAAGCAGCTATTATAAATATCTTAAATAATTTACCAGAAAAGATAAACGATTGAGGAATCAACAAAGAAGTAGAAATTATTTTTAAAAATTCAAATTTTGTAAGTGAAAAAAGTATCTGAAATGGAAGATTCATTGGTTGAGTTTAATAACAGGATGGATATAGCAGATATAATGATCAAATCGACAGAAATTATCCAAATAGAAGCACTGAAAGAAAAAAGATTGAAACAAAAACAGAATACAGGGGTGGCTGGGTGGCTCAGTCAGTTAAGCATCTGCCTTCAGCTCAGGTCATGATCATGGGGTCCTTGATCGGAGCCCCACATCAGGCTCCCTGTTCAGTGGAGGGTCTTCTTTTCCTTCTCCTCCCGCTTGTGCTCTCTCCCTCTCAAATAAATAAAATATTTTTTTAAAAAACCAAAACACAGAACCTAAGATTTGTAGGATAAGAGCAACTAGTGTAACATGTATGTAACTGGAGCCTCAGATGGAGAGGAGAGACACAATGGGAAGCAAAGAGTGTTTGAAGAGATAACTAAAAATTTTCCAATATTGATAAAATACATCAACCTACAGATTAAGAAGCTCAGTAAACCCTATTCAGGATAAATACAAAAAGGACACATTTAGCCACACCATAATCAATTTGCTGAAAACCAACATAAAGAAGAAAATACTAAAGTTAGGGAGAAAAAGACATCTCAGAGGGAAAAAAAGACCCATTTTTTCAGAGGGACAATAGTAAAAATAAAGGCTGTTTTCAGATCATAGAAGCCAGAAGACAATAGAATGAAATTTTTTTTAAAGATTTAATTTATTTATTTGAGGGAGAGAGAGAGAGAGAGAGAGAGAGAGAGAGAGAGGAGCAGGGGGAGGGGCAGAGGGAAAGGGAGAAGCATACTTCCCACTGAGCAGGCGGCTCTATCCTGGGACCTCAGGATCATGACCCGAGCTAAAGGCAGACACCCAACCAGCTGAGCCACCCAGGCAGCCCCGAATGATATCTTGAAATGCTGAAGGAAAAAAAGGTATACCTCAAATTCTATATATAGTAAACTCATCTTTTTTTAAATGAAGGAGAAATGGAGATATTTCTAAAATGATTAAAAATACGAGAGGTCATGGTCAGCAGACCTGCACAAGAAATGCCAAAGAAAGCTCTTTAAACTGAAATATAATGATCCCAGATAGAAACTGGACTCTAAGGAAGGAATAAAGAACATACCAGAAATGGTAAATATGTGAATAAATATAAATATTTTTTCTTAATGTCCTTAAAAGTCTACTGACTTATTAAGGCAAAAAAAAATGTAAGAAGTACTGTGTGATTTACAAAATATGTAGAAATAAAATATATCACAATAATACACAATGGGAAGGACAAATGAATTATACTGTTGTAAGGTTCATACATTTTAAGCAATGTGGAATAATGTTAAAGTAGTTGTGATTAAGAATGCCTACTGTAAATCCTATAGAGTAACCTCTTGAAAATAGTACAACATGAAGGAATATACCCAAAAAGTCAATAAATACAGTTGAATACTAAAAATTACTTGATTATTCCAAAAGAAAAGAGAAGGAGAAACAATGGAAAATGGGTAAAACAAATAACAAGATGGCAGAACTAACCCCAAACAAATCAATAATGTGGGACTAAACAGTCCAATTAGAAGGCAGGTGGGACGCCTGGGTGGCTCAGCAGTTAAGCACCTGCTTTTGGCCCAGGGTGTGGTCCCGGAGTCCCAGGATCAAGTCCCACTTTAGGCTCCTACATGGTACCTGCTTCTCCCTCTGCCTGTGTCTCTGCCTCTCAATCTCTCTCTCTCTCTCTCTCTCTCTCTCTCTCTCTCTGTCTCTCATGAATAAATAAATAAAAAATTTTTTTTAAAAAAAGAGAAGGCAGAGATTGCTGGTCTGGATTTAAAAAAAAACAGAAACAAACTATATCTTGTTTATAAGACATATCCTTAAAATATAATGACAGAGACAATTAGAAAGTTAAATAATGGAAAAAGTCCATGAACACGCTTACCAACAGACAGCTGTTGTGGCCATCTCAATATCAGAAAAAGTAGGCTTAAGATAAGCAGTATTACCAGAGATAAAGAGGGATATATATATATATAAAGAGAGATATCTCATAATGGTAAAAGGCTCAATTCTTCAAGAGGGAATAACAATCCTAAATGCAGATGCATCAAATAAGTTTCAAAAAACACAAAGCAAAATTGACAGAGCCTAAAGGAAAGATGGACAATTCCACAAGTAACTTTGGTTATGATGGATAGATAGGTCAAGCAAACAAAAATCAACACAGATATGAAAAAAAATGAACATTAACCAACATGACTTACCTGACATTCATAGGACACTAAAACTAATAATTGCAAAATACATATTCTTTTCACATGCACAAGACAGAGTACATGCTGAGCCATGAAACAAAATCAATAAAGTCAAAACAATTGAAGTCATACAAAGCTCATTCTCAGACCCTATTAAATATAAATAACAAAAAATCTTTAAAAAAACTCCAACACCAACATCCTTCCAAATGATCCATAGATCTAAGAAGTTACAAGAAAAGATAGAAAATACTAACCAGGGCATCCTGGGTGGCTTAGCGCTGCCTTTGGCCCAGGGTGTGATCCCGGGGTCCTAGGATCGAGTCCCACATCGGGCTCCCTGCATGGAGCCTGCTTCTCCCTCTGCCTGTGTCTCTGCCTCTTTCTCTCTGTGTCTCTCACGAAAAAATAAATAAAATCTTTAAAAAAAATAATAATTAAAAAAAGAAAATACCACTTGATAATTAAAACACAAAAATGTAACACTTAGAGGGAAACATATAGCTTTACATGCATTTACTCTGGAAAAGAAAAGATTTAAATCACTGATCTCAGCTATTAACTTAGAAAGCTAGAAAAAGAAAAAAAATGAGACTGAAAGAAAATAAAGTGAAATAATAATGAGTGGAAAACAATTACATGGACAAACTATAGAGAAAAACCAATAAAACCAAAAATCAATTCTTTAAAAAGACCAATAAAATTTATAAATCTCTAGCTACACTGATAAAGAAAAAAAAAGGAGAAAAAGTACAAATGGTCACAATCAAGAATTTAAAAAGTGAAGCTTTAAATTCTATAGCTATTAAGAGGATAATGGGGCATGTTAATGCTAATAAATGTGATAAATATTATAGACAAATTTCTTGAAAAGTTCAAGTTTCCAAAATAGACGTGAAAAGAAATAGAATATCTTGAGTAGCTGAAGAAATTGAAATTGTAATAAAACTCTCTCACAGAGAAACTCCAGGCCCGAACACTTAAAGAAGTAATACCAATCACGTACAAACTTCTTTCAGAACATAACCGAAGAGGAAATGCTTTCTGACTAATGAGATGAGGTCAGTGTAACTAAATCTTTTGAAGAAAGCCTAAGAGAAAAATATTTGTAACTGGGTTATGACACATTTTTAAGAAACAGAAAACATTTGCCATAAAAAATAAAACTAATAAATTGGACTTCCTCAAAATTAAAATATTTGCTCTTCAAAAGACAGTAGTAAGAAAATTAAAATGAAATGCTCAGGGATCCCTGGGTGGCGCAGTGGTTTGGCGCCTGCCTTTGGCCCAGGGCGCGATCCTGGAGACCCGGGATCGAATCCCACGTCGGGCTCCCGGTGCATGGAGCCTGCTTCTCCCTCTGCCTGTGTCTCTGCCTCTCTCTCTCTCTCTCTGTGTGTGACTATCATAAATAAATAAAAATTTTAAAAAAAGTTAAAAAAAAAAAAAGAAATGCTCAGAGTTGGAGAAAATATTCACAAACCATTTATCTGATAAAGGAGTTGTACCAGAAGGACTAGAGAATTGTGGAAATTAGGAAATTATAAATATGTTTAGCTGTTATGTTCCTTTCCAATTGCTGCTATAATAAATCACCTCAAACTTAGTGGCTTAAAACATTACAAATTTATCTCATGGTTCTGGAAGTCAGAAGCCTAAAATCAAGAGGTCAGCAGGGCTGCGTTCCTTCTGGAGTCTTAAACAAAGAATCATTTTCTTGCCTTTTTTAGCTTCTAGAGGCTGTTTGCAGTCCTTGGCTTGTGGCCTCTTCCTGGCATCTCTCCAACCTCTTCCAATGTCACTTCTCCCACTACTGACTCTGACCCTCCTGCTTTTCTTATAAAGAACCTTGTGATTGTATCACATATACTTGGAAAATCCAGGCTAATCTCACCTGAGGTTAATCACCTTCTAAGGTTAATCACACTGCAAAGTCCCTTTTACCATATAAAATAACATATTCACAGATTCCAGGGACTCTGACATGGACGTCTTTAGGCGACATTATTTAGCCTACCACAGGTGTCTGGTATTGTGGTTATGTAGGAAACTACATAATTCTAACAATTGTTAATTCTAAGAGATACATATTGAATTACTTAGGAGTGAAATGTCATGATGTCTGTAAGTTACTTTTATTTATTTATTTATTTATTTATTTATTTATTTATTTATTTATTTATAAATTTATTTAAAAGATTTTATTTATTCATGAAGCACAGAGACACAGGCAGAGGGAGAAGCAGACTCCCTGCAGGGAGCTACATGCGGGACTCGATCCCAGGTCCCTGGAATCACGACCTGAGCCAAAGGCAGACGCTCAACCACTGAGCCACTCAGGTGCCCCTGTAAGTTACTTTTAAATACTCCAAGAGAAAGAAGCAATTCTGAAAAATCCTAATAATTGTTAAGTCTGGGATACATATATGAGTGTTCATTAGATTCTTCTTTTTTATTTATTTTATTTTTTGTTAAAGATTGTATTTATTTATTCATGAGAGACACACAGAGAGAGGCAGAGACACAGGCAGAGGGAGAAGCAGGCTCCCTGTGGGGAACCTGATGCGGGACTCAGTGCCAGGACCCCAGGATCACTACTCCAGCCGAATGCAGATGCTCAATCACTGAGCCACCCAGGTGCCCCTCTTTTTTAATATTCGAGAATGTTCACAATAAATTTGTTAAGCTTAATGAAAAAAAAATGTGGAGAGGTGCTTGGCTAGCTCAGTTGATAGAGCATGTGACTCTTGATATCCATGTCATGAGTTTGAGCCCCACGTTAAGGGTAATTTTTTAAAACTTTAAATGTTGAAATGCTAATCTATGGTTTAGAAAGCTCACACACTAGCTTATAACTAAATAAGAATGAACTCAAGAAATCAGTTAGCTTGTTAACTAGTTATCAGAGCACCAGCGTTTGAACCAAGGCACTGGCGGTGGATGTGGAGAGAAGAGGATGGATGTGCGCTAGATTTTGCAGGTTGAACGCATGCATGTTGAAGATTTTTAAGAGGTGATGGTAAAGTAAGCATCAGGGATAATAAAAATAGACCAATTACATTAAGTGTCCCCTGTCCAGTCGCTATTCATATTTAATCCTTATAATAAACTTATGAAGTAGGTACAATTTGGACCCGCATCTTAGGTGCAATAGGTTTGTACAACTTTGGGGCTGGGAGTAGAAGCAGTAGTCCTGGGAATCCCTGGGTGGCTCGGCGGTTGAGCGCCTGCCTTGAGCGTGATCCTGGAGACCTGGGATCGAGTCCCACGTCGGGCTCCCTGCATGGAGCCTGCTTCTCCCTCTGCCTGTGTCTCTGCCTCTCTCTGTCTCTGTCTCTGTGTGTGTGTGTGTCATGAATAAATAAATAAAATCTTAAAAAAAAAAAAAAGCAGTAGTCCTTTGGACCTGGTTTACATAAAAAAAGCGGGCGCCCGGGTGGGAGCTGGGATGGCTCTGCCCGCGGTTAGGGAAGGAGGAGTGGGCTACACGTCCGCTGGGACAGGGACCGACCACGATTGGCCAAGCTGCCGAGGGTTGCGCAGACCCAAGCCTCGCTGCGGGTGCGAAGCTACAGACCCGCTCAGCCCCTACGGCTGCTCGCTCTCCTTTCTCTGCGACTGAGGAGGGGGGCGAGCGCGCCGAGCTGGGGAGGATGCAGCACCTGCTGCGGCCTCGGGGCTCCGGGGGGCTCTGGCTGCTGCTCTGCTTCCTGCTGCCGAACACCCGCCCAGGGGGTTGCAGCGACACCAGTGGTCACGTTCCGGAGGAACCTGGGGGCGGGGTGGGGGGAGGGCGGGCAGCCAGAGAGCACTCCTGAGAGAGGTGGGTCGGGAAGCCTTGAGGTTAGGAACCCAGGAGGAAAAGGATGGGGGGGAGGGCGTGAAAGAAATGTAGAAAGAGACGCAGCCTTGAGGTGGGGCTCCGCATATGGGATCTGGACTTAAGAGAAGCGACTTCAGGGGAAGATGGGGGATGCGGGAGGAGGACGGGAAACGCGTGGGCAGAGGGAAGTAAGCCCCGCCTGTGCTGCCATAGGCCCGCCATAGGCCGGCCGAGGGGCCAAGGAAGAGATGCCGGGGCTGAGGGCTAGGCAGGGACCAGGGTTTCTGGACTCCAGGTGCAGGGACGCACGGCTACGGGGTCCTGGCTCCAGACAGAAAGCTGAGCCGCGCTGGGCTAGGGTTTCCTCAGAAGCCCTCAGAGCCTGGTATCTGCGGTCCGCACTCCGACAAGAAGGGGAAGCTGAGGCTAGGGCCAAAGAGTAGGAGGGCAGGAGCCCATCCTCCTTCGTCCGCCTGCACCCCGAGCCTCCCGGGATAGACCCGCGCTGGCTCGCGTCGGAGCATCCAGAACCCGACTGCGCAGACTCAGGATCCTCGTCCAAGCCGGGCTTCGGTCGCCCGCTCAGCACCACGGACAGCGCCTCGCCCCTCGGGCGTCCCATAGAGCCTGCTGCAGCGACGCCTTCCCTAGCAATCTCCCCTTCCAGAAGAAGCTCTTTTCTTTCTCAGTAGGGTGCTGGAGGTTCTGCTTCTTCCGAAAGCCGGGAAATTGGTATGAGAATCCATTTGATTTCAGAGGACAATTCCCTTTGCTTAACACCTGTCCATAATGGCTCATGGTAATTCCATGAATTCCATAAATTTAATTTATGTAAACAAAAAAAAAAATGCACTCTCTGCAACCTTACCCCCATCTCTTTGGAATAATGAAGGTGTTATGGCATTAGGGATTATCCTCCTCCACACTCTGTTCTTCCCCTATGCACAATTAGGTAAACTGTGGCTTTCAAGACAAAGATCCAGACACACAAACCCTATGCATACCAATACTTACTTCCTCTGAGGATTCTAGGACTCCTTTATAATCCCCTCCAGCCTTCTAAGCCTTTGAGATGCAGTTCACCTGCTTCCTATGCTCCATTTGTTCACTCAATTATCCATTCCATGTGTATAGCTTTCTGAGTCTCTGCTTACTTCACCCTCCACAGGCCGCTCTTTGCCCATAAGCTTGGTTCTTATCTGGAAGTTGGCATCAAAGGCGAATGAGGTTCTGAAGAACAGAGGCTGGTGGTGATGGGGGAAGGGAAACATGAAAAGAAGGAAGACTTAGAGGAGGAAGTGGTCTGTGAGAGGAAGGACAGAGATCAGGGAACCCAGGGGTGATAATGGAAGAGATTTGAAAGACTTCTAGCCAAGCTCCTTGCTGATGCCACCATTCTGCCTCGTAGATGGTCAGGGCCAAGTGGGAGTAGGACAGTTCTGGTCTCTCCCAGGATTTGCCACTCCAGTCTTCCAGCACTTACAAGCTGTATTCCAGCAGATTGTGCCCCAAGGTGAGTAAGGGCTAGGGAAGAGAAGCTGGGGCCTGATCAGAAAATTTGGGGAGAATAAGGGACTGTTTGATCGGAGGATGGGCTTTCTTCCTCAGATATCTCTACTTGAAACTTTCCTGTCATGCTCACCTGATGGAGAAAGGAGTATGACTGAATGGGGGTGTAGTTGGATGGGTAGGTTTGTCCTTGAACTCCCTGGAAGAATCCAGCAGAGGGGAAGGGGCCAGGATCCAATTTCTTTGATGTGACCCAATCCCTAGTAATATCTGAGTTTTTCCATAGCCAGCAATCCTTAAGATCTCAGCCAGGAGAATACACATACACACCCTTCAGCCTCTGAGTAGGAAGCAGAGCAAATGGCATGATAAGTGGACAGGAGGAATGAAAGGCAGTGAAAAGTCCCTTGGAGACAGGTGTCTGACCCTTCCTTAGAGCACAATTTCATGGAAAGGAAATCTACCTGGAGTTCATATGACTGCTACTACTACTGATGTCTAATATGTGTGTAATGACTTAGAGCAGTGCTTCTCAAGGTGCATCCCAGGACCAGCAGCACCAGAGAACTTGTTAGAAATACTCATTCTTGAGATGCATCCCAGACCTACTGAATCAAAAATTTGGGGGCTGGGGACAGTAATTTGTGGGGATTTTGTTTTGTTTTGTTTTTGTTTTAAGATTTTATTTATTTATTTATTTATTTATTTATTTATTTGAGATGGGGAAAGACAGCTTGAGCATGGCAGGGGGAGAGAGAGAAAAGCAGATTTGCCACTGAGCAGGAAGCCAACTTGGGGCTCCATCCCAGGACCCTGAGATCATGACCTGAGCTGAAGGCAGACACTTGACTGACTGAACTCCCCCAGGTGCCCCTAATTTATGTTCTAACAATGAAATTCTAATGCACAACAAAGTTTGGAAATCACTGCCTAAGAATTTTCTAAGCTCTCTTTACACCCCTAATCACATCAAATAAATCAGCAAACAGAATGTAATCCTAGTTGAAGGTTTATTATGCTAAGGCATTATGCTAAGCAACTTTTATACACCAGCTCATTTAGTTCTCTGTACAAATTGCGATTTTTTATCTACTTGAGGGAGATGGCGACTGCTGGTCTCACTCTGGTTCCTGGAGTGGACCAATCAGAGTGTCCCGAGTACAATTCACCACATCCTTTTACCCTGCAGCTTTGTTCTGGAAGGATGACATCACTCAGGATGTGATGGCCCAGAAGATAGAGCAGATCGGCAGATTCCACCCCCAAGATCCATGTCTGAGGCATGGGCAGGCAGCCTTTCCCACCAAAACCACTGAGGTAATGTACGTGAGGACAATTGTTGGTCCATGCTGTCTAGCAGACAGACAGCATGGAGGGAACAGATATTAAAACTGCAGATAAGAGCTGCTGACAGAACTATGAGAATGATTCAGGGGTTCTGTCTGGGATCCACAAAAAATAGCTCCATTAGCCATTAGTGATATCTACAAAGGGAGAGGAGGTGGGTGTTGGAAAATCTGGCTTCCACCTGTCATCCCTGTCTCTTCTAGGAGCAAGCAAGAGGAGAAACTTCGACTCCTATTACCCAAAGTAAGACTTATGAGTCTTCTCAAGAATTGTAAATCCCTAACTTTGGGGCCTATTCCTTTCACCTCCAGAGCCCTGTCATCCTTTTCTGCCTTCCTCTTGACTGCTGGCTTTCACCTTCCCAGAGCCCAATGACCAAAGTGAACAGGGAGCAGTGCTTTACCTCGAAAGTGGATTTGAAGACCCTTGAATGAGAGATGGCCAACCCTGTCAAGGTAAAGGTTTTACTTTTTCTCACAGTTTGGAACCACCAAAAACCTGTTTAAATGAGAGAGGCAGCTATGAAGAAAGAAATGGATATTGAGGTATGAACAGAAAAACTAAAGAAAAGCTCTTTCCTTTTCCAATCAAAGGGTATCCTCACCCTCCTTCCTCACAGAAACACCTGTGGGTATCAGTGTGTGACATTGGGAGGGCAGATGCTCCGAGCTTCTAAGGATGAAATGATCTAAAAGATTGTGCATAGACATTGAGTCAAAAATAGGAATTGAGAGCAGCCCCAGTGGCGCAGCAGTTTAGCGCCGCCTTCAGCCCGGGGTGTGATCCTGGAGACCCAGGATCAAGTCCCAGGTTGGGTTCCTTGCATGAAGCCTGCTTCTCCCTCTGCCTGTGTCTCTGCCTCTCTCTCTCTCTCTCTCACTCTGTCTGTCATGAATAAATAAATAAAATCTTTTTTAAAAATAGGAATTGAAAATTGCCAAATTAAAAAAATTAAATTAAAAGTCTTTTTTTTTTCTCCATATACTCCTTTGCAATATGCAAAGCAAGAGATAGCAAAGCTCCTTTGGATAAATGGGAGAGGTAGCCCAGAGGCCTTCATATTCAGCACTCCCTCCCCTCCTTGCTCTACTCCATGGCCTGGGGAAGTGACCTGGGCAAGGCTCTGGGTTATCTCCTTGAGATGCTTGAACTCTTCAGAATCCATATTAAAACACCCATCGTGGGGGAACCTGGGTGACCTCAGGCAGTTAAGCATCTGACTCTTTATTTCAGTTCAAGTCTATGATTTTAGGGTTGTGGGATTGAGCTCCGCTTTGGACTCCTTACTCAGTGTGAAGTCTGCTTGAGATTCTCCATCTCCCTCTACCCACCCTCCAACTCAAGCTATAAATAAATAAATACATACATACATACATACATTCATACATACATACATACATACAATCATTTTTAAAGAACCCAAAACACCCATCTAGCACTCCTATCTGCCTTTATAAATGAGACATTGGGGCCCGGGCTGATCAAGGGACTTACTCAGAGCTGCACTGCAGGTTCATGGCAGAGCCAAGATTGGACCCAGATCTCCTACTTCCTAGACCTGTCCCTTGCACAGCCCCTGCCCTTCCTCTCAGGGTTGCAGTAATAATTGGGCTGGTCCAAACATCAGATTCCTCTACACTGATGAAGGGTGTTTTTTGTTTGTTTGTTTGTTTGTTTTTGGACTAAGACGTAAATTCCAAGAAGGTGGCAGCCAGAGGAAAGTGTAAGTAATGGGCATCCCAGGCTGAGAGCACTGCAGTGACAAATGCCCTGAGGCAAGTACACCATTCACATTAGAGGAACAGGTGGAAAAGTCAGTGGCAGAAGGTTAGGCTGGAGAGAAGCAGGCCCAGGAATGACCATATAGGATCATGGTAAAAAGTTGAATTTTATTCTAAGCATAGTGACAACTTAACTGGGAAGTTTCAAGGAAGGAGAGGTCATAACGTGATGCATAATTCCAAAAGCCCCCCCTCATGATATCGGAGTATAACATCTGGGAATAGAGCAAGCATGAAAACTGAGAGAGGCAAGAAACCTGCACCTCAGGGGGCTTCTATCCCCTCAGCTATCCTAGGAAACCAGTTTCCACTCCATCAAATAGCAGCTGGTCTTCCTAAGCCTGGATTGGTTGCTGGGTCAAGGCATTCAGAGCTAAGTGACAGACCCACTTGTGAGGGATGGTTGCCATGGTGCTTCTGTGAATGCAAACAAGGTGCTGCCATTCTTCTCCAGCCCAGAGCCCAAGGGAAAAGCATGGGAGGGAGGGTGAACTATTTGTGGGAGCCAAGGGGACAGACAATGGTGATGGGCTGAGTCACTGTAGTTTACATAAATCAGGCTCTTATGGAAGCTTTTTGTGAAGGAAAGTAGGTAAGGAAGGGGCCACCTCCCCATATACTGATTCCAGTCCTTTGTTTCTTCTTGTTTTAGGGCTTCTTTGAGCCACCCCCCACTGTGGGCCGCCACCTTATTGCTGACTGAGACTTCACATGAAGCCTCTCTGTGCCAGTGCCCTCCCATTTGTCCTCCAGAAGGGCAGTTCTAGGATGACCCTAATCTGGATCATTAAAGTGAACTTTCATGCAGACTCTTTCTGTGATTTGTCTTGAGGCAAGATGGGTGGGATTCGGACATGGCCAGAGCCCCTGAAGTGAAAGAGTAAGGGTGGACCAGAACAAGGGTACAGTGAAAAGAGCACAGCTCTTCGGTGCTAGTAGGAGACTGGTTTTTGTCTTATCTTCCCTCCATGACCTGAAGCAGGGAAAGTGAGAGTAGGACCACAGCTGGAATGCAGGCTCTCTCACCCACACCTACCTGCACTGTGTGGTCTATCGCATACCCTTCCATGTCAGACAAGCCTGGACCCTGCTGTCTTATGAGGGGCTCCCTGTCCAGCATTACCACCCTTGCCAGCCATCTCCCACACTCATCTTGCTCCCAAGAATCACCAGAAAAGTGCTGTAACCAAAGTGTACATACATTAAATATTTTGATGGCTCTTGCTAGTTTGCTCCTGGTAGCTGAAAATCTTAAAAGGGAGTGAGTCATCTGACCACTGATGCTTAGCCCAGCTGAACACCAGAATATCCTGTTTGCAGAGCTTTATACTTCTCAAGTACTCTCACACTCACTGGATACTCAATGGTGTAAGCAAATGGGCAGGTGTCAGGATTTGACTTCTTTAAGGGGTTATGGAGTTGTGTACATATACTAATGTTCATGTAGCTATAAACCTAAGTTTCCATACTTTATTGGCTATAAGTTATACTTCAATAATAATAATAACTATGAGCCTCTCAAAGTAAAAAAATGTAAAAAGTGAATAGGAGAAAAGATGTTTCTGAAAGGAAGAAAATGGGGTGATTTGCTCTACCTGCTTTCAATACTCAGTATGAAGCTGTAGTAATTAAAAAATTGTGGCATTAAAAATAAATAAATAAATAAATAATAAAAAATTGTGGTATTAATGTGAGGATAGAAGGTAGATGTGTGAAACAAAGAGCCTAGAAATAGGTCCACAACAATGAGGACCCTTTTTTTTTTTATAATAAAGGCAGCACTGCAAAGAGGAGAAGATAATCTTTTCAACAAATAGTCCAGAAACAATTGAGTACCCTTACAGAAGGAAAATCCACCTTTGTCCATAACTTACAACATACACACCAATAGAATCCAGGTGGATTATAGGCCAATGTGAAGAATTAAATGATGAAACTTATTCTGTAGTTTAAAGCCATTGGTGGTTTTATTTCACTTCTCTGAACTCCTACTCTGCAAAATTTTATAGATGAAGCATTTAGAAGATAGTATAAGAGGGGCACCTGGGTGGCTCAGTCAGTTGAGCATCTGCCTTCAGTACAGGTCATGATTCCAAGGTCCTGGGGCCCTGAGATCCTGGGCTCCTGGAATCGAGCCTCAGGACAGACTCCCTGCTTAGCAGGGAGTCTGCTCCTCCCTCTCCCTCTGCCGCTCCACCCCATTTATGCTGTCTCTCTCAAATAAATAAATAAAATCTTTTTTAAAAATAGAAGATAGTGTAAGAATAATTTCATGTCCTAATGATTAGAAAAGATTTCTTAAGAAACAAAAGTACAAAAATAAAGGAAAAGATAGTACATTTGGTACATTAAATTAAGAATATCTATCAACTTTAGGGGCACCTGGGTGGCTCAGTTGGTTAAGCCTCTGACTCTCGGGGGTGCCTGGGTAGCTCAATCAGTTAACTGTCTGCCTTTAGCTCAGGTTGTGATCTTGGGGTCCTGAGATGGAGCCCCACATCAGACTCCCTGCTCAGCAGAGAGCCTGCTCCTCTCCCTCCTGCTTGTGCTCTCTCTCTTTCTCAAATAAATAAACAAATCTTAAAAAAATAATATCTATAAACTCTTACAACTGAAGTAAGACAGTTTTAGGATATACTATTATCTCTGCCATGTGAATACAAACTTCTTCCAGCTATCTTCCCTGATAAGAATGGAAAAGAAAGAATTTCCTAAGTCAGTGTTGTTCAGTAGAAATTATAATTTATAATTATATATGTAATCTAAATTTTTCAAAAATAATTCTCAGTCATATTTTTTAAAAAGTAGAAAAGAAACAAGATTATATCAAATCTCCTGCTCTCTGTAAAAGATATTTTTTACTTTGATATCCCACAGAAAATCACACTGGTCCATTATTTGTTGTTGTTGTTTTTCTTTTTACATAGGCCTTTAGGGACACCTGGGTGGCTCAGTGGTTGAGCATCTGCCTTTGGCCCACATCATGATCCCCGGGTCCTGGGATTAAGTCCTGCATCAGGGTCCCCGGAGGGAGCCTGCTTTCCCTCTGCCTATGTCTCTGCCTCTCTCTATGTGTCTCTCATGAATAAATAAATTAAATATTTTTAATAATTAATTAATTAATGAATTAGGCCTTTATTATAAATTTAAAATCTAGGGAAGCTCCTTTTTCCCTCTACCCAAAGAGTTCATAAATACAGACATTGGAACAAGTTCTTCATTGAAAGATAACACTCATGAATTTGTAAAAGATGATATCCATGGGCACCAGTGTAGC
Source organism: Canis aureus (assembly GCF_053574225.1). Lineage (NCBI taxonomy): Eukaryota > Metazoa > Chordata > Mammalia > Carnivora > Canidae > Canis > Canis aureus. The sequence continues at coordinate 5,076,825 of NC_135646.1, forward strand.
TTCTGATACACGGTGCAATCCTCAGATAGTCACCGTGCCAAAGTCAGCGAGATTGTGTCACCATCTAGAATATATAGGTTAATTCCCACCCTTACCAGGAAAGGATAAAAATTTATGGGTCCAAGGGGGGAAAGCTATACCTAAAAGACATTCATGGATGAATCCCCACATTTTTCCATTTGAGGTGATATTGACTTTTCCTGTCCCATTTGGCCCTTGGGATGTTTCTTCATATGTACTACTATTATTCTTTATCTCTTTTTGCACACAGCTGAACAAATACTTTCTTTGATTATAGTATTATATTGGGAGGTAACCAGTGATATTTAAATATGCTGGCTCATAAGTGATTGAACTTTCAATGAGAATACCCTATGGGTGCCCTTCAGCTTTGATTCCACACAAAGAGATAGGGTAAAGGAACTCAAAGAAATCCAACAGCCCTCAGGTTGTAGGACAGTCAGTTCCCAGATATATTTCATAGTGCTGAGGTTGCTGATAATGCAAATAAGGCTTTTGTTTAATTCTGATCTGAAGCCAGTGCTCATTACAGGTTACAAACACATCCTCAAAACCACATATCAACACAAAAAGCCCAAGTAGCCCTCCAAACAAGCCAAAGACCCTTATCATTTCAGATCTCAACCCAAGATGTTAGAGGAAACAGGAAATCACACTGGTCCATTATTTTGATGATATTGTAGCAACTGGATACGGTGGGCAGGAGAGCATGTACCCTTAAATGTCATAAGACACATGCATGGAAGAAGAATGTCAAGAAAGTCCAGAGTCCTGCTACATTAATGAAGTTTCTAGGGTCCAGTTATCTGTAGTATGTCGAGATGCCCTCTCTCTGAAGGAAGATAAATTAATTAACCTTGGACATCTACCACAATAAAAAAGAGACATTACTCTCCATGGAAGAATGAGCCTCTTTGGCATTTGAGGCAACATAAAACACATTTAAATGTGCTACTCTGACCCATTTAACAGTAACCCATCAGGCTTTTAGTATGACCTGAAGCAAGAAAACATTCTGCAGGAATTCCAGATTGCAATGCAAGATGTCCTTTCACTTGAAAATTATGACCAGTAGTCTCAGTAGCATTGGAAGTGTCTGTAGCCCACTATAATGTCATAAGAATCCCCTGGCAAGCCCCAGTAAGATTATTATTATAATAATCCCTAGGATTATTAGGATCCCTAGGATTTTAACGGAAGGTGGTGCCCTTTAAGGCCATCAGCTATTCTCCATTTGAAGAGCAGCTTAGTTTCCTACAAGGCTGTCGTGTACTGAACACCTGGCCATGAAACAACCAGTAATTATGCACTAAGTATTATCTGATCCACTAAACTATAACATTGGAAGTTAAATGGAAATGGTGTATGCGAGACTGGGCCCAAGAAGATCTGGATGGAATAAGTTACATGAGAAGGTAGCTTTCTTGCTTCACTGCATTTCCCACAATCTTATTATAGCCTTATGGGGGAATTCTCTATGATCAGCTAACAGACTGGAGGTAAAGCACAGTATAAGATGTAGAAATGTTTGCACAAAAAAGGGGGGGAGGGGCATCAGTTAGAAGTGGAAGGAAGCTATGTTACAGCACAATTTACAAGTGTCTGTGGATTACATTGGTGAAGAGCAATCCCCTCTGTGGGAAGTTTTGTTAGTAGATCTGGTGGTCCACCTGGGATGGAAGAAGAAAAGAATTGAGGTATGTGTCTATACTGACAATATTCATGACTAACAGGTTGGTTGGCTGGTCTGGGATTTGAATAGAACAAGATAAGAAAATCTGTGGCAAGAAAGTCTGAGAGGGATCAATTGGAATGAACACAGTGTGAAGATAGTCTTGGTTTCCTGTGTAAATAACCATGAGAAGACATAGACTATAGAAAACTTCATCAGTGATCAGGTTATGAAATGACCAATTCTGTGGATATCAGTCATCCTCTTTCTCTAGCCACCGGGGTTCTTTCTTAATGGGCCCACATATCAGTGAATATAGTGGCAGGAAATGAGGCTATACATGGGCTTACCAACGTGGATTTCTCTCCTCAGGAATGATCTTTTAAAGGGAGGAATGATCTTTTAGGCCCACTATTCTCCATTTGAACAGCCACCTCTGAATACCAATTTGCCAGCCGCAGAGGATAATATTGATCTCCCAGTATTGCACACCTAGTGACAAATTTTTCTTTCGAACCTCTTTTCCCATGAAAAAAGGCAGTGAATTATATTCTGGATATAGATTTGCCCTTTCTGTCCACAATACTTCTGATAACACTACTCCCCATTAGTGAACTTACAGAGTGGTTGTTTCCATCTGCAAGAGTTTTGGAACCAAAGGGTACAGGTCAGAGTGGTTCCCTCACTATTAAACCTCAAAAATCTCTGAAGGAATCTTTGCTTCCCATCTTCCCATCTCCTGAATGATGAGTTTTCAGGTGCTAGTGCCCAAGAGAGAATGCTTATACCATACTCATCGTCATAGTTGAATTGGAAGCTGAAAACTACCACCTGGTCACTTTGGGTTCCTCATGCCACAGAACCAATAGACAGTATCACTGTACTAGCCACAGTGATTGACTCTAATTACCAGGAAGAAGTTGAGTTGCTGTTACAAAATGAGGGCAAAAAAAGGTTATTACTGGAACCAGAGGAATTAACCCGGGCTCTTTGTATTCTCCTTCCCAGTAGTACTGGTTCAATAGAAAACTGTAGAAACCGGAGGGGTAGGGGGGCTCTGCCTTTGGGGCATCTGCCTTAGGCTCAGGTCATGATCCCAGGGTCCTGGGATGGAGCCCCTGGTGGGCTCCCTGCTCAGTAGGGAGCCTGCTTCTTCCTCTCCCTCTGCCCCTATCCTCCCATTCCTGTTCTCACGCGCTCTGCTCTCTCTTTCAAACAAATAACCTTTAAAACAAACAAAACAAAACATCCAGAATAAAGCACAGAGAGACAAAAGAATGGAAAATACAAAAGAAAAGGTAGAACCATAAAAGATACCATATGACAGTCTAATATAGTTTACTTGGAGTTCCAGAAGGAAGGGAACAAGAAAGTGGATAGAATCAATATTTTTTTTTTAGAATCAATATTTAAGTAGATAGTGTCTGAGAATACCTCAAAATTGATGAAAGACATCAAGCTATGTATACAAGAAGCTCTTTGAATCTCAAGGAGAATAAATGTAAAGAAATGTCTCTCTAATCACAGCCTAGTAAAACTGTTGACAATCAAAGACAGGTTACCTACAAAAGAGTAACATTATACTGACAGATGGTTTCTCAAAGAGAGAGAAAGAGGGAAAAAGGTGATCGAAAGCAGATAACCAGATACTGTAAGTTTAATGATGGATCTTTTTCTCTACTTGACTTTACCCTATTTTCTCTCCCAAGAGGCTAACCTGTCTGGAGTACTTCAATGATCTCTCTCTTCCTCTGGATTCTGGTTAGGTTAGGACAATGGGAATATCTAGGAGAGCTCAGAGGGAGGGAATGAGGAGAGTAAGAGCCGGTTGTTTTTCCCCTCATTCTCCTGCCTTTAAGGTTGTTACAGGCTGTCTACTCCTCCTGGCACATATGTGCAATAGGAAACATGTACATGCTATACATAGTCACACTATTCATGATAAACCAAGACTGGAGATAATCCAAAGTCTATGTATTTTTACTTTTCTTTACAGTTTCATAACCTACCCATGCATCTTTAGGTTATAAAATCGTAAAGAAAAGTGAAGAAATATGGTCAAAAAAGAATGAATAATGGTTACCTTTGGGAAGAAGTAATGATTAGGGGGACACAAAAAGGTTTCTAGGGTGCTAGAAATGTTCTATTTCTTGACCTGGGTTACATGAGTGTTCACTTTGTGACAATGTATTGAGTTGTTCATTTTTGTTTTATGTGTTTTTCTGTTTCTTTTATTTCTCAATTTACAAAGTTTTTAAAAAGAAAATAAATGAGTGAAGTGATAAAAATGGCAGGAGAGGGGTACCTGGGTGGCTCAGTCGGTTGAGTGTCCAACTCTTGGTTTAAGCTCAGGTTATGATTTCAGGGTCTTGGGATTGAGACTCACATTGGGCTTGGTGAGTCCGCTCGAGGTGGGGAGTCTGCTTGAGGATTCCCTCCCTCTCCCTCTGCCTCTCCCCTCACTTGTGCTCTCTCTCTCTCAAATAAATAAATAAATCTTTCTTTAAAATATGGCAGGAGAAATCGTGGAAGATGCAGAGAATTCCCTGAGTATATTTTATTATATAGTTTTGATTTTTGAAAAATGTAAATATTTTACATATTCAAAAATATGTATTTTACATATTCAAAAAATAAAATTATATATAAAGTAAAAAAAACCTAATATTGAAAACAGACAAACCGAGTTATATATCAAATTGGTAAAAATGCCTACACAAACAAAAGAACTATTTCAAATGACTTTTTTTTTTTTTTAAGATTTTTAATTTATTCATGAGAGACACATAGATAGAGGCAGAGACACAGGCAGGGGGAGAAACAGGCTCCATGCAGGGAGCCTGACGCGGGACTCGATCCGGGGTCCCCAGGATCACACTCTGGGCCAAAGGCAGTGCTAAACTGCCGAGCCGCCCGGGCTGCCCCTCAAACAACTTTAGAATGCAGTATTTTAATGCTATACTCTGAGGGATTATATTCCAAGGACAAAATAAACTACCACACATCTTAAATGTCTTTATTGTTTTATTAGTAGAGTAATATTTGTATCATTATTTGTAAATAATTGTATGTATATTATAGGATTACACATGTATGTGATTATATTAGATTATAAGAAACCAAAGTTTAAAAAAAAAAAAGAAACCAAAGTTTTCAGTATAAGAATAGAGATATGAGTACAAAGTCAAGAGTTCAGTATAAATCACAGTTATTTTATTTTTTTTTAAAGATCACATTTATTTACTCATGAGAGACAGAGAGAGGCAGAGGCAGAGGCACAGGCAGAAGCAGAGTCCATTCAGGGAGCCGAAGGTGGGACTCGATCCCAGGTCTCCAGCATCACACCCTGGGCTGAAGGCAGGCCCTAAACCGCTGAGCCACCCAGGGATCCCAACACTAGGGCCAATTTAAAGGAGCTTTCACTGACTTATTCTGAGGGAATTTGAATATAAAAAAAAATAATTACTGCAATTGATTGATGCACATTGAATATATGAAAATCCATACTTCCATAGTAATGCTCAAACAAGAAAAGTCGTTAAAATATTTTTTAAAAATTTATTTGTGGGATGCCTGGGTGGCTCAGCAGTTGAGCATCTGCCTTCGGCTCAGGGAGTGATCCCATACTCCTGGGATCGAGTCCCACATCAGGCTTCCTGCGGGGAGCCTGCTTCTCCCTCTATGTCTCTGCCTCTCTCTGTGTCACTCATGAATAAATAAAATCTTAAAAAAATTTTTGTCACTGTTGGAGGTAACTACTATACCTAAATTCATTATGCTGCAAATGAAAACCAAAAAAATTAGAATGTATGCTACCTTTCCAAGGTGGAATTGTATTTCAGAGTAAGTAACCCAGTTGATGAAGAAAGTTCATCTTTATACAATAAAATTAGCTAACAAACGTTAAAAGAATGATAGAATTAAAAAAAATAAAAGAATGATAGAATTAGAAAAATCACTATTTTGTGACCCTCTAATGAAGTAATTTAGTCAAGAACCATCAAGGAACAGCAAATCCATTAGGTGAAAAGTTGATGGGAACTAAATATTTTCACAATGCCAAAATATCATCCCATGGATTACATATTAGTTATAAGAGGGAAACATAAGTTTACATACAGTGATCGATCTTTACCTTTAACAAGTGATCAACTTTAGCATCACTAATAGTAGGACAGGCAGACATTATGCAGTTCCTGAAATGACACAATTGGAGACATAAACATCACCTATAAAGCATTTTGTTTAAAAAAATTTTAACCTGATCCAATCAAGACTTTAGATATAACATCTAGCATACAGGGGATCCCTAGGTGGCTCAGTGGTTTAGCACCTGCCTTTGGCCCAGGGAGTGATCGAGTCCCGCATCAGGCTCCATGCAGGGAGCCTGCTTCTCCCTCTGCCTGTGTCCCTGCCTCTCTCTGTGTCTCTCATGAATAAATAAATAAAATCTTAAAAAAATAATTTCCAGCATACAGTAAATGCAGGGGATACACAGGATAGATACTGGAGAAATACAGGGAAACCTATCATGAGGAAATAATCAGAAAATTTTAGAAGGTGGGGAATTGTAAAGAAAAACTAACCTCATCTATTCAACAAGACAATGTCAAAAATGGGGTGGGGGGCCTATGTTAATTTAAAGAGAATTAAGAAACATAACCACATGCAATGGTGGCCTTTTATTCCTATTTTTTTTACTCCTATTTTAAACAAAACAGATGGAAAGGGCATTTTTGGAAACAATTTGAGAATTTGAATATGAACTAAGCATTAAATGATATTAGAGAGTTACTGTAAATTTTGTTAGAAGTCACAATGGCATTTGGATTATGTGGGAAAATATCCTTATTTCTTGGAGATGCACACTGACACGTTTATAAGGCAAACATGACGTCTATAACTGAGTTTTAAAAAGAAGCGAATTTGGCAAAACAAAAATAACTGTTAAGTCTAGTTGATGAATATATGAGTATTTAGTATGCACCACTATCTTTTCTTGTATTTTGGAAAATTTTTAATGACGAACAAGAAAATAAAGTGATCAAATTTGAACTTTAGAAAGCTCACTTCTTAGCTTTCTGGGTGAAAGGAGTTAAAACAAAAGATTAGTTAGACAATTACAGTCTAACTAATTAGACTGTAATTACAATATTCATGATGAAAGAGCACAGTGGTTTAGATAAAGTAGTGGAGGAAAAGAGAAATAGACAGATGGGAGATATAATTTGCTGGTAGAAACCGTAAGATTGTTGATAGGCTTGAGGCAGGAGAGGTTAAAAGAGGAGTCAAGACTAATAACAAAAGCCAATATGTATCATGTGTTTAGCATATGCCAGGGCAGTCTTTGTTCTATGTGATCCACATGAATTTAACTCGTGTAATCCCCCACAACCACCTTGTGAGGTAGGAATTATCAGCATATCTATTTTATTTTCTTTTTAGATTTTATTTATTTATTCATGAGAGACACAGAGAGAGAGAGGCAGAGACATAGATAGAGAGAGAAGCAGGCTCCCCCGACGGAGGCTGATGTGGGACTCCATCCCAGGACCCTGGGATTGCGACCTGGGCCAAGGCAGACGCTCAATCACTGAACCACCCAGGTGTCCCAGCACATCTATTTTACAGATTAGGGATTTGGGTGCAGAGAAGTTAAGCAACTTCCCCAAAGTTATACTCCTAGTAGGTAGCATTGCTAGATTTGGAATCCAGGCACACACGCAGGACCATCCCTGCTGTTAAGGATGACACCAGTACCATTCATTGAGATGCGTAACAGTACCTCCTCTACTCACTTTTATGTTCATCCTAGGTCTATACTAACCGACTCCTATTTCCTGGCCTCTGCCCAGCTGCAGCCCTTTCCTCCAACCCTGGGACTGGGTGACAGAGGTGGCAGTCCTTGGCGAGAAATGTGTGTCCAAAGGGGGTGGGGCCAAGGGGGAATGCTACTGCAGCGCCTACTCTACGGTGGAGGGAGAAGAGCTGCGGGCAGGCACCTCCGTAAGACAGAGCTCTTACGCCACGTGTGACGCAAATAAGCGTAAGAGCCGGGGGTGGAGATGTCGTCACCACCCGCCCAGGGTTGGCCGAGTTGCCGCGAGAGGGGCGTATAGACCCCGCCTCGCCGGTGGGTGGGGAGCGGCAGGCCCCGCCTCGGCCCCTGTGGCTGGCTCCGGCCGGCGTCGCTGCGGTTGTGGCAGGGGAGCGAGCGCGCCGAGCCCGGAAGGATGCGGCGCCCGCGGCGGCCTGGGGGTCCCGGGGGCTCCGGGGGGCTCCGGCTGCTCCTCTGCCTCCTGCTGCTGAGCAGCCGCCCGGGAGGCTGCAGCGCCATTAGTGCCCACGGTCAGGAGGAAACGTGGGGGGTGGGGTGGGGGGTGGAGGATGGGGCCGGGAGCGTAACTCGGTGGGGGGTGGGGAGAGGTGTCACGAAGGTAGGAACCTCGGGTGGAATAGGTGTCTGGAGTCGGGCAGGGGTAAGCGCTGGGAGACGGGGAAGACGAGAGGGCGTCTGGGAGGAAAGGGGCGTAGGCCTGGAGGTGGGGCTGGAATACGGGGGCGGGACCGAGGAGAAGCAGGCTCGGGGAAGGATTGCGGGTTTGGGAGGAGGAATGGGGGTGCTTATGGACGGAAGGATTTAGAGACGGGCTGCAAGACCACGGGCGAAGCAAGTGGCGCTGAGGCGCCAAAGAAGTGGTGATTGGCGCTGAGGGATGGGGGTGGGAGGTAGGGGTAGGAAGAGGGAGCCCCGGCGTTCGGGCAGGAGTTGGGGCCACTGAGCATGGGGTCCCAGCTCCCAGGAGAGGATCAGACCGAGGGAGGGGCCAGGGTTTCCCTCTAAGTCCCGAGAGGCAGATTGCTGCGACCTCATCTCCAATAAGAGGACGACGGCTAGAGGAGGCGGCAAAGGAGGGTGAAGAGAGAAGGGTCCTTTCCGGGCCCCCTCCCCACAGCCAGGCCGGTGCTGACTCACATCTGAGCGGACAGAGACAGTCAGCGCTGACTCACGGGCCGGGGGAGGGGGATGGGGCGCGTGGGGGAAGGGGCGCAGCCTCCCCGTCTGACGCCCTCCTTCCCCACCTGGCTTGGAGACCAGTGCGGGGTACTTCCTGTGGCGCTGTGGATTGGTAGGGGGGTAAGTGAAGTCTAGAACGGCGGAGGGGTCAGGTCTCGTGGAGGCTCCCGACCCTAGTACCCTTCCCTCCCCGGTAACTGCTTCCGAGCTAGCTAGCCCTCGGCGGCGCCAGACTCGGAGCTTCAGCACCGCGGACAGCGCCAGCGGCTCGGGCCGCTGACCTAGGGACGGTGTGGGGAGCGCTGCTTTCCAGACACCCCACCCCTACCCCTTTCCTACACGAAGGGAAGGTGTGCCTGGGTTTCCATCTCGTTGGAGTCCCAGCCTATCATAGTGAGAATGCTTTTGGAGATTTGGGGAGGAAAGTCCCGTTTTCCTCAGAATTTGGCCAAAAATCCCCCCCATAGTAATTCTATGACAATAGAAGTATACGATCCTTCAGTACCCCCTGCGCTTGCAAGGCTTCTTCTCCCCATCACTCAGTTAAGCCAACTGAGGCTTTTAGGGAAAAGATCCAGACTCTCAGATCCTTAAAATCCAAAGCCAGATCCTGTGCTTCCTTCTCTTAAGAATTCTAGGCCTCCCTACTCTCCTCCCAGCTTAAAGCCTTTCTGAGAATGAAAGAATGGGCCTCATCTGTTTCCCCCTTTCCCAGCCTGTCCATTCTCTTACCCTTCTATGTGTGTGGGTGTCTTAGCCTCTGCTTGCTTTTCCCTCTACAGGCTGTCTGTTTGATCGCAGACTCTGCTCTCACCTTGAAGTCTGTATTCAGGGTGAGTGAGGACCAGGCATAGGATTTACAAGACAGGGGACACAACATGAAAGATGTGTGTGTGGGAGGCCTGGAAGGGGGGAAGGGGTGCTAGGCTTGTGAAGAAGGAATGGCTTGAAGGAACAGAGTTCTCTGAAGCCAATAGAGATGGAGAGAGTAATGCCCTTTTGCAACCTGGACTCTGAAAGCTCCTTGCTGACACCACTTTTGTGCTCTTAGATGGCTTATTTGGACAGTGCCAGGTGGGAGTGGGGCAGGCCCGGCCCCTTTTGCAAGTCACCTCCCCAGTTCTTCAGCGCTTACAAAGTGTGCTCCGACAACTCATGTCCCAAGGTGAGGTCTAGCTGCACTGAAGGAGAGACACTGGAATTTGGTTAGATAAGGGTGGGGAAGTGAGGGGCCACCTGACTTGAGAATTTCTCTTCATGAAACATTGTTATCACACCTACTTCTAGAGCCTCACCTTCCCAGACCTTGCTGGAGAAGGGGACAAGACAGGAGTCGGGGTGGAACCATAGAGATGGGCTATTCACACTTGGACTCTTGGAAGGAGTCTAGAGGCTTCCACAGAAGGAGCCACTGAAAGAAGCCAGTGTCCATCTCCTTAGGACCAGTCTATTCCCTGGAACTGTCTGAGTGCTCCACAATTATGAATTCTGGAGTCCTCAGCCAGAACAGCTCACTCATCAAAATCACTCACTCAACAACTATTTGTTGAGTATTTACTATGTGGCAAGCTTAATTCTCGGTGCTTGGGATGTATCAGGGAATAAAACAGACAATGATCTCTGTCTACTGGGACTTACATTTTGGGAGATAAGGGGAATACAATATACAAATTAGAAAATACATAGTATGTTATAAGGTGATAAATGCCATGGAAAAAAAACAAATATCATAGCATGATAAAGGGGTCAGAAATGGTGGGGTAAGAAGCTTCAGTATCAAATTGAGTGGTCAAGATAGATCTTATTGAGACTATGAAATTTGAACAAAGACATCAAGGAAGTGGAGATGTTTTCCAGGAGGTTATTGGGGGCAGTGTTTCAAGCTGATCAAAGAGCTAGAACAAAAGGCTTTACTAAAGCAGGAGCATGAGTTTGAAGAATACCATGGAGAACGCCTCTATGGTCTGGCTGTAAAGGAGGGATAGAGAGGGAAAGTGGAAGATGCAGATAGGTATTGGGAAATAGGGATGCAGATCATTGTAGGGACCTACAAGAGAATGTATGGATGGATGTTGTCTTTACTCTGAGTCAAAGAGGAACCCATGACAATGTTTTAAGCATAGGGATACATAATCTCACCTCTACTTTAATAAGATCAAGCTTGTTGCTGTTAAGAATAGATGGAAGGGAGTCAAGGGTAGAAGCTGGAGGTCATTAAAAGCTACCACAATAACTCATGTAAGAGATGAATGTGGCATGGATCAGGTGATTGCAGGGAGGTAGAAAGGAATAAGAGAATTCTATATATATTTTACAGGTAGTAAGCATGTTATCATGAAATATTGGAAAATGCTGTGAAAGAAAGGGAAGTGTCAAGAATGACAACAGGTTTTATTGCCTGAATAATTGATTAATGGAGATGTCATTAATTATACAGAAGGATCAATTTGGAGGAGGAGGTGTTCAGTTTTGAATATATTAAATTTAAGATGTTTATTCAAGTAAAGTGGAAGTTGAGAGTATGAGTTCGGTTTTGAAAAGAGATGGAGGATTCTGGAGTGGAGATATGAATTTGGAGTTCTTTGGCATATTAATGGCAAGTGAACTCATAAGGTAGGTGAGATAACCAAAGGATTTGGTGTATATGAAGAAGAAGCCTAGAGAATTATAATAATAAAAGGACCAGGACAAGGAGAAGAACCAACAAGGTAGACTGAGAAGAGGGAGACAATGAGGTAGGAGGAAAAACAAGAATGTTCAGTGTCCTAGAAGCCACGTGAAATGTACCACAGAGGAAGGAGTGATCAATAGTGTCAAATAATGATGGTAGGTGAAGTAAGATGAGATCAGAGAATTGGCCACTGGCTTTAGTTAGCTATGCAGAAGTTACTGGTGATTTTGATGAAAATAGTTTTGATAGAACAGGTGATTTTGATTGAAATAGTTTTGGTAGAATGAGTGGGAATAAAATCCTGAATAGAGGAGGGAAGGAGACGAAAAGAATTGGATACAGCTGGTAGATAGAGATAACACTTTCAAGGAGTCTTGCTGGAAAGAAAAGGAAAGAAATGGAGTGATCACTGGAGAGGAATGTGGGGTCATACAGTAACTTTATAAGATTAAAGGTATTCCATGTTTGAGTGATAAAGGGAATAATTCAGTAGAGAACAGAGGAAAATGATCATGTAGGAAATAGGAGGAAGTTGTGGAGAAGATATTCTTAAGTAGATAGCAAGGGATGAAATCCAGTGCTCAAGTGAAGCAATTGGCCTTAGATAGGATGAGTGATCTGATGTTCAGAGGCAAGGAGGCAGGTATGGATGCTAATCAATCTTAGAATGTGAATTAGAAGCAGTACAGACTATTAACTTAGGAGCAAGGAAGAAGGAATGGAGGTGGAGCGTGGGAGATTATGCCTTTAGAATAGGTAACTGACTTTGCCTGAGAACAGTTTCATGAAAGGAAAGAGTCAAACAGGAGATCTGCCTCAGCATAGGATGATTGATGCTGCTGCTGCTGCTGCTGCTGCTGCTGCTGGTGGTGGTGGTGGTGAATGTTTAAAATGTGTGTAGCTTTAGAGTTTTCTAAGCACTTTCATTTCTCTGATTGCACTTGATCTTCACAATAGCTCCATGAAGGATGTATTATTCCCACTTTACAAAGATAAGTAAGGTTCAGCATCAACAAAAAGAATAGGAATAATAATGAGGATAATAATAATAATTAATAATAAGAGCAGGTGTTTAAAGTTCACTATGTGACAGGTACTGTTCTTACCAAGTTACATTGGGTTATTTTAATTATCACAATCTTAGGAAGTATAAACCCCTATTTTACAGATGAGAGAATTGAGGCTCAGACAGGTTTGGTAATTTGCCCAAAGTTGCACAATGAATAAATGGCAGAGGATTCAAACTTAGTCTCAGTGGAGGCAGTCTGACTTCAAAATCTGTACCTGAGAGTGGGAAGGATAGCTCAGATCACCCCCAGGTCCCTGGGCCACCTCCACTGCCCCTCTGCTCTGCCAAACTCAATATACTGCAGGGTAGGGAGTGCAGTTTTTGATTTCCACTGGTCCATGTTACTGGGCCCTCAGACTGTCCCGAGCCAACCTCACCCTATCCTATCCCCTGGCAGGATTGTCCTGGCACGATGACCTCACTCAGTATGTGATCTCCCAGGAGATGGAACGCATCCCCAGGCTTCGCCCCCCAGAGCCCCGTCCAAGGGACAGGTAGGCATCATTTCTCAACAGCTCTAGCATAGCAAGGCTGGTGGGTCTGGGTCCCATCCTGATGGACAGAGGGAAGGGGAAGGGAAGTGGCCTTCAAGGTGAGTAGCCTCAGGCACAGGTAAAAGAGGTTCAGGAGTGGTCATAACATATTCACATGCTCAGCATGACCTGAGATCACCCCTGGGGATCCAGCAAAACAGAAAAAAATGTAAAAACTTGGACATTTCATAATTTAAAAGAAGCATCAAGGGGATCCCTGGGTGGCTCAGTGGTTTAGCGCCTGCCTTCGGCCCAGGGTGTGATCCTGGAGTCCCGGGATCGAGTCCCACATCAGGCTCCCTGCATGGAGCCTGCTTCTCCCTCTGCCTGTGTCTCTGCTTCTCTCTCTATATATCTCTCATGAATAAGTAAATAAAATCTTAAAAAAAAAATAAAAGAAGCATCAATGGAGTCAGCATGGGACAAATGAGAATCTTGTCATACTGAAATTATTTAATGTTCCATTTCATTAGTATGTGGAAGTGTATGTGGAGAGACCATAGTCTTTCTGTGGTTAGGGCCTCCGAAGGCATTCTTCAGACCCTGCAAGCAGAGAGGAAAGCAAACGAGGGCCATGGGGCTCAAATGATGATTCCAAGATGAAAAAGGCAGAGTGGGGTGGGAGAGCAGAGTCGGGGGGCATAGTACTGAAGTTTGAACTGAATGCTTGAACGTACACTTGGAGAGCCAGGTGTGGGAATGTGAGTACAGGGGGAATGGGGCATACTGCAGCCACAGTTTGTCTGTAGAGGTGCCTGACTGCCTCCCCCTGCACCCATTCTTTCCTCCATCCCTCGTCTCACATTTCCCTGACCTCCTGGGTGTTTCAGGGACCTAGGTGTGCTTACCAGGGAGGCAATGCCCAGGCTTGGCCCTCTAGCCCTTCCCCATTCTCTTCTCTCTTCCCCTGAGGCTACCTCATTTCTTAAGAGGTTGGGCTTACCCTAAGCTTCTAAGCCTGCTGGTCCACCATCTCTGCCTCTTGTAGTTCTCTGGACACTCCTGCCCCACACAACCAACACATACACACAACGCTTTGCTTTCTTCCCCAGATCTGGCTTGGTGCCCAGAAGACCTGGTCCTGCTGGGGAGCTGCTTCTACAAGGCCTCCCTACTGGCTCCACCCCTGCTGCCCAGCACCGGCTTCCTCAACCTCCAGTGGGTGGGGGTGGAGCTGGGGTGGGCTCTCCACTGTCCCCCCTGCAGGCTGAGCTGCTGCACCCTCTCTTGGAGCATCTACTGCTACCCCCGCAGGCCCCCCACCCTGCTCTGAGTTATGAACCTGCCCTGCTGCAGCCCTACCTGTTCCATCAGGTGAGCTGTGAACACTGGCCCCAGCCCAATGTCTGTCCCCCAAGCCCTGATATCTGCTCTGACCTGGATCTCCGATTTCCCCACAGTTTGGCTCCCGCGATGGCTCCCGGGGCTCAGAGGGCTCCCCAGGGATGGTCAGTGTTGGCCCCCTGCCCAAGGCCGAATCCTCCACCCTCTTCAGCAGAACTGCCTCCAAGGCCATGTTTGGGGCTCACTCTGACCATTCCTACGGGGACCCCCCAGGGCCTTCACCTGGTCAACTTTTCCAGGAGTCAGGGCTTCTCTACCTGGCCCAGGAGCTGCCAGTGCCCAGCAGGGCCAGGGCACCGAGGCTGCCAGACCAAGGGGGCAGCAGACGGGCAAAGGACTCCTCAGAGGGCTATGAGGAGGAAGGGCTAGAAGGTCGCAGAGAGAAGCCTCCTTCTCCAGCAGAGCAGCCAGGTAACAGAGTTCTCAGCATCCTTCCGTGGGGGCTGCTTTCGGGGACTCCTCCCAAACTATCCATGCATTTGTTAATTTGTCTTTGAAGTCATTCCTACATTTAACTAATATCTACTGACAGCCTGATCTATGCCAGGCACTAGGTAGGCAGTGGGAATACAGGGTGGTGGGGCGGTGGAGGTGTTATAACTCTTCCTCAGCTGGAGAGTCACGATGTCCATAATGGGCCTGTAGTTTGGTCTTGGCCCTAAGAAGGCCTTTCCCCCAAAGTGTGGACAAGAGCTGGAAGGTGGAGGGCATCAGTGTCCTGGTGTTTGAGAAGAAGCTCTTAAGTATACTAGTGCCCTCCCACCCCCAAATGCATCCCACAAGTTCATCTTACCACCAGCACCTCCCCACCACCATCTCGCCATAAGCTCTGTGTCTGGCTCCCAGCAGACGTGACTCTGCAGAGACTGGCAGCTATGCTGGCGGGCTATGGGGTGGAGCTGCGTCAGCTGACCCCTGAGCAGCTCTCCACCCTCTCAACCCTGCTGCAGCTGCTGCCCAAGGGCGCAGGACGAAATCTGGGTGAGTGTCCAGGGCGAGAGACCAGCAACTACCAGCTCCATGATGGCCTCTTGCCCCACCTGTCAAGACCACATGGAACAGCCTAGAGGGGAAGGGTCAGGGTCAGAGAAGGGAGTTCTTTTGAGACACAAGCACAGGGTCATTGCCTGGCAAGGGCAGGAAGCAAGGGAGTGGGGTGGTGAGCTGGAAAGACCTGGAAGGTGGTAGTAATGGAAAGAAGAGGCCAACAGGGGGATGGGCAGGGATCAGGAGGCACCAAGGAAGGTGGGTTGTTGATAACAGCCTCTGAGGAAGGAAGTGGCCAATACCAAGTGAAGCCAATAATTGATGGGTAGGGAGACTGAACAAAGAATAGTTTTGAGAGGTGTAGCCAATAACTCTGGAAGGAACTGATACAACAATTATAAGGTAGAAGCAAACAAGGATGAGGTCATGCTTAGGATGAGACCAAAAACAGGGCTAGGTCACTGACAGAGAGAAAAGAGGCCACAGAAGATACAACAGGCCCAGGGCCTCTGGCCCTTTCTCCTGCCTATGTTATGTAGACCTTCACCTTGGTCCTTTGCCCAGAATCTTGTTTATCCTGTCTCTACAGGAGGGGTTGTAAATGTTGGAGCTGACGTCAAGAAAGTGAGTTCGTGACACCTCCCTGCCCCGTGGTGCCCCTAGCAGCAAACCCCCCTTGTCAAAATCTAAACCTCAGCATTGGGACCCTGATCTGTATCCTCCAACCTTCCTCATTTGGGGTGGGGGCTGGGGAGCACCAGGGACCAGAGACTCCAAGCCGTGGCCTTAAGATCTCACCTCAAGTTGAGGGCAAATTGGGTCTAGAAGCTGGAATTTCCAATTTGCTGCTTTTTTCACTACAGTCATTTCAGACCCTACCCTGAGGATCCCTAGGTGAAGAGGGGAGTTGCAAGCATGCAGGCTCTGACCCCCTGTAGCCTGAAGAGCTCTCTTTCTCACATGTTCGACTTCTGAGATTTTGGAGCTAAACAGAAGTCTAAAAACCATTACCTGCCTGTTCATGTCTCCTAACACCACCGGCCCTCCCTCCAGAGGTTCTCCTCACTCCAGCTCCATCTTCTGGATCATTACTGACCATGTCGCACTCATCCAGTCCTTTATTCATTCATTCATCCACCTAAATCACTTTTCTGGGTGACCTCTCTGGGCCCAGTGCTGCCCTGAGCCCGGGGGTGGGGGTGGGGGTGGGGGTGGAAAGAAACAAGTCCCAGGGTCCTCTTTAGGGACTTCAGAGTCCCTACAGTGTGGACCCCCATCCCTCCCATCCCCTATACTGTCCAGAGACCACACCTCTGTCCTCTCTTCTATGCAGACAATGGAGGAGCAGGTGCAGGGTGGAAACACGGCAGAGCCTCCACCCCCCACACCCTCCCTGCCTGGGTACCCCACTGCCAGCCCCACTGCCAGCAAAGCCCAGCAGGTGCCGAGCTCTGGATCCTCTGAGCCTCCCAAAACTGCTAGCCACCTTGCCACACCTGTCCTGCTGGAGAAGAAAAGTCCACTGGGCCAGAGCCAGCCCACACTGGTGAGGCAGCCCTCAGCTCAGTCATCAGCAGAGGAGTATGGCTACATTGTCACCGACCAGAAGTAAGGGCTTCAGCCCCCCAGGGTGGGGGGGTGTTGTGTGGGCTGGCCTCCCGGCAAGAAGCAGAGAGCAGAAATCCAGATGTAGAGTGGACGGGGGGTGGGCTCCTCTGCACCCTTGGAGATAGCTTGTTTCAAGAAAGTGGCCAATAGGATCCCTACTTTCTTTCCATTCCCTGCTCCCCACCTCCAGGCCCCTGAGTCTGGCCGCAGGAGTGAAGCTGCTGGAGATCCTAGCTGAGCATGTGCACGTGTCCTCGGGCAGCTTCATCAACATCAGGTGGGGCTGGTATCCAGCTGGGGAAGCAAGGATTTAGAAGGTAGCTCGAGGGGAGAGGTGGCTAGAGGGGCTCAGGGAAGGAAGGGAAGACAAAGTCTTGGGTAAGTGGCCCAGGTGGGGTCAGAGATGCTCCCAGCTGCATTGAAGGTACCCCCACCACACACACACACACACACACACACACACACACACCCTCACCGGATGCTGGCCTCATCCAGCATTGCCCTCAAACATCCCTTTAAGGCATCTCTGATCAGCCTCAGCTTGGTCCTCTCCTGTGCAGAGGGCCCGAGCTCACCGTCTGGGGGCTGTGGTGGGTGAGGCGGTAACGCAGCTCCTGTTTGGCAGTGTGGTGGGACCGGCCCTCACCTTCCGCATCCGACACAATGAACAGAACCTGTCTTTGGCTGATGTGACCCAGCAAGCTGGTAAATACCGCCTGGTCCCAGCCCCAGCCCTAGTAGGACATACCCAGGCCTGTGGCTGATGCCTCCCCTTGAACTGTTCCCAACACCCGGGCTGTGCCTGCCACCTAGCAGAGCGGGACACGGGCTGGAGAGCACATGGAGCCGGAGACAGTCTGACCTATGTCTTCCCTGCAGGCCTGGTGAAGGCGGAACTGGAAGCACAGACAGGGCTGCAGATCTTGCAGACGGGAGTGGGACAGGTAGGAGCTAACTGAAGAATCAGCGGAAACCCCGGAGGGTGGACATTGCCCACAAGAGACGGGGGCAAACTTGGCAGGGAAACCGGAGCCGAAGCCTCCTGTACCTGGTTGCCCGCCCCGCCCCCGACCCGGGCTTTGCCAAAGCAGCCTCCCCCCCTTGCAGTTCTCTTTCTGGCCACCAGACGGCCCCAGTGGCTCCTCCCCCTCCTCCTTCCCCCTGCCCTTGCCTTCCCAGCTTTGCCCTAGAGATACCATAGCAGGGAGTGTGGCATGGGGGGACAGGGTTGAGGAACAGCCCCTCGGCTCCCCAGCCACTGACCCCCGCGGTGATGCTGGCCTTGTTCCCACAGAGGGAGGAGGCAGCTGCGGTTCTTCCCCGGCCAGCCCGCAGCACCTCTCCCATGCGCTCAGTGCTACTCACCGTGGTGGCCCTGGCAGGGGTGGCCGGGCTGCTGGTGGCTCTGGCAGTGGCTTTGTGTGTGCGGCAGCATGCACGGCAGCGAGACAAGGAGCGCCTGGCAGCACTAGGCCCTGAGGGGGCCCATGGTGACACTACCTTTGAGTACCAGGTGTGCAGCCCCAAAAGCTTGCTGATGAGATGTAATGGAAGGGGTGTGGGAGTCTGGGTGTCACATGGGGTGAGGGTGGGGTGTTGGACGGAGAGTGAGCACCCGTCCTTGGGAATACCCAGGCCAGGGCTACAGAAACCCAAGCAGAGGTGTATGGCGGGCGGGGGGGGGGGGGGGGGGGGGAAGGGGGGGTATTTTGAATGGATGGGAATTGGGAGCAGGTGCTTCCTAAAGTTCTTCCCAGTGCAACAACTCTGGGATTCCACTCCAGTGTCTGAGGCTGTCATAGGCACCACCCAGATGGGACAGCCCTGAGAAGAATGAGGGCCAGGCCCGAAGAGCCAACCCGGAGGAGACGGGTTTCATATGGAATCAATCAGGATGAGCCTAGAATGGAACCCAGGATGCTGCGAGAAAGGCTTCAGGGGGCCTGGGACCCTGCCTGATTTTTCTTCTGCAGGACCTGTGCCGCCAGCATATGGCCGCAAAGTCCCTGTTCAGCCGGGCAGAGGGTCCCCCAGAGCCTTCTCGGGTGAGCAGCGTGTCCTCTCAGTTTAGTGATGCGGCGCAGGCCAGCCCCAGCTCCCACAGCAGCACGCCGTCCTGGTGTGAGGAGCCCGCCCAGGCCAACATGGACATCTCCACGGGACACATGATTCTGGTCAGGACCCGGCCTGGGCCCGGAGCGGGTGAAGGGACAGGATGGTCGAAGAGGCAAGGCGGGTGGCGTGGGCCAGAGCCAGGCCGTGGTATCCCTGTAGGCCTACATGGAGGACCACCTGCGGAACCGGGACCGCTTGGCCAAGGAGTGGCAGGCCCTGTGCGCCTACCAGGCAGAGCCGAACACCTGTGCCACCGCCCAGGGGGAGGGCAACATCAAAAAGAACCGCCACCCGGACTTCCTGCCCTGTGAGTGAGTCCTGCTTGGCCCACCAGGCCCAGCCATCTCTCTGCTGGGAGCTCTGGAGGCCTTGGGGGAAGGGCTGGCTCCTGGCTCAGGCCAAGTGGCACAGGTTCCAGGGCCCCAGTAACTGGAGGGGCCTCTGAGGTAGGGTGTGGGGTCTGTGCAGATGATCACGTCCGCATCAAGCTGAAGGTGGAGAGCAGCCCTTCTCGGAGCGATTACATCAACGCCAGCCCCATTGTAAGTGGCCCTGGCTCCGGCCCCCTCCCCTGCCCCATTTTTATCCTGCCTGCATAAACTCCCATTAAAAAAAAAAAAAAACCAAACAAACAAACAAAAAACTCCCATTTCCTTATGGTCACCATCTGCCCACCCTCTGCCCCAAGCCCTGGAATTATAGGGCCTGGTATCCTGGCAGGGAAATGGAGGTTTCTCAAGCCCTCCATGCCCTGGCCTGCTCCCTCCAACCACGCCTCTCCATAGTAGCGTTTCCCATTCAGGCTCATGGTGTGTCTTCCCTGCCCCAGATTGAGCACGACCCTCGGATGCCAGCCTACATAGCCACACAGGGCCCGCTGTCCCATACCATCGCAGACTTCTGGCAGGTGAGTTTCTGGAAGGAAGGCTTCTCCAGGGACCGGTGGTCTCTGAGAGCAGCTGGACAGATTAGAATGGAGTCTCTGTCCTTAGATGGTGTGGGAGAGTGGCTGCACTGTCATCGTCATGCTGACCCCACTGGTGGAGGACGGTGTCAAGCAGTGTGACCGCTACTGGCCAGATGAGGGGTCCTCCCTCTACCACGTATATGAGGTCAGCAAGACCCCACGGCCAGGGGACAGTGGAAATGGGGAAAGTGGACAGTGAACCATTCATGTTCGTATGGATGTACATGCATATACACATACGTATGTACACACGTGTATTATATATTTACGTGTGTGTGTGTCCAGTCCAGGGCCAGAGAGCATTTGTAGTGACCTGTGATGAAAGGTACAGAAATAAAACTATAAAACCACCAAAACTGAGGTAAGAAACTAAGAGCTGAGAGTATAGGAGACAGAGAGATAAGTAAAAGCAAAGACCAACATTGGGACCTACTTTAATCGAGCCTCACTTAGCTCTGAGTTCCCTGAAGACCAAAGCAAAGAAAGAAAGAACCAGGCATGCCTGGGTGGTTCAGCGGTTGAGGGTCTGCCTTTGGCTCAGGTCATGATCCTGGGGTCCTGGGATCAAGTCCCACATCGGGCTCCCTGCAGGGAGCCTGCTTCTCCCTTTGCCTGTGTCTCTGCCTCTCTCTCTGCGTCTCTCATGAATAAACAAATATCTTAAAAAAAGCGAAAGAAAAGAAAGAACCACCAGTCACATGAAGAATAGAAACAAACATTTTCATTAGGAGAGACGATAGGCAGGGGGAACTGGGCAGAGGCAAAGCCCAGGGAAGAGGAACAGATTCCTGACACATGGAAGGCTTTACCCCTCCGTGAAACAAGAGCCACTGTAGAGCACAGCAGAAGCTTCTTGTCACCCGGTGAGCCTGGATAGTTTTTTTCATTATTAGGTGGGCACTCAGCAGCCTGTTTAAAAGATTTTATGTAATTATTCATGAGAGAAAGAGACACAGAGAGAGAGGGAGAGGGAGAGGCAGAGACACAGGCAGAGGGAGAAGCAGGTTCCCTGCGGGGAGTCTGATGCAGGGCCCCATCCTAGGACCCCCGGATCACGCCCTGAGCCCAAGGCAGATGCTCAGCCTGAGCCCAAGGCAGATGCTCAACCAATGAGCCACCCAGGTGCCCTGAAGCTTTTTTTTTTTTTTAATTGGTGTTGCTCATGGTTAAAGAAAACAAAACCAGAATTTCATCAAGGTTTATGGTGTGTGTCGCACAGACACTTTGCTAGACTCTGTGAGGAAGAGGAAGGAGGGACCCTGGCCCCCAGAAGCCCACAGTAGTTGTGGGGGGGGAGGCACCAGTTGTCCTGAGCCGCAGATAAGTGACACAGACAACGAGGGGCCTGGGGGACAGCAGGGGGCGGCCGGGTAGGCTCCCTGGATGGGTGGCATGTGCACGGCCCGGAGGCTGGGAGGGCTGGAGAGGCCGTGCGGCGCTCGGGGCGCCCAGGTGAGCTCAGGCCCGGGCCGCTGCTCGGCAGGTGAACCTGGTGTCGGAGCACATCTGGTGCGAGGACTTCCTGGTGCGCAGCTTCTACCTGAAGAACGTGCAGACCCAGGAGACGCGCACGCTCACGCAGTTCCACTTCCTCAGCTGGCCGGCAGAGGGCACCCCCGCGTCCACGCGGCCGCTGCTGGACTTCCGCAGGTGAGGGCGGCGGGGAGGGCGCGCGCGGGCTGGGGTCCCCCCCCCCCCGCCCCCCAGCTCCTCCCCGGGCCCTGGTCCTGTGAGGCGGGCCCTCCTCCGGCCTGACCCCAGCCTCCGCCTCTGACCCCGGCCCCCGCCCCCCTCCCCCCACCCCAGCCCGGACTGATGCTCAGGCTGGCCGCGCGCCCCGCCCCGCCCCGCCCCGGCCCGCTCCCCGCTCCCCGCTCCCCGCTCCCGTCCTGCCCTCGCTCTGCTCTTCTGCCGGCCGTGCCCCCCCACCCCTTTTTCTCGCCCTGCCAACCCCCGCGTCTGGCTCCGCCGTGCCCCCCCCCCCCCCCAGGAAGGGCTCACCTTAGTGCAAGCTCCCTCCACCGCCCCCGCCTTCTGTCCCTCCACCTGGTCCCGGCTCCCGTGTCTCCTGGGCGTCGCCTCCTGCGCTGCTCTTTGCGATCTCCAGCACATTCTGTGTGTCTGCTGTGCCCCGGCCCCTCCCTCCCTCCTGCCCACCTCGCCGTTTCTTTGCCTCTGTTCCCTCTCCCCACCCCCCCACCCCCGTCTGTCTTTCCTTCCTTTCCCTCTGTGCCCGCCCCTGCCTCTCCCCTCATCTCCGTCTCTCAGTGTCTGAGTCTGTCCCCCTTTCAGCCCCCCTGCACCCCTCCCATGTTCCACACCGTCTCTCCTCCTTGTCCACCTCCTGGCCCCCTCTGCCTCTGTCCGTCCGTCTCCCCACTCTGTCCACCGCCTCCCCTCCTCTCTCTCTCTCCCTCTCACGGCTGCCAGTGTCATTTTTGTGATCTGCAGCTAGTGTTCTCTCTCCAGTTGCATAGTCACAAAAGTGATCATTGGCAGGCGTGGCCGCTGCATGGACAGGACAACCCAATCAGGACATGTGGGCCCAGGGGCCCCCTGAAGGCTGCTGGGAGGGCTGGAGGCGGGGGAGGAATCGAGGAGACAAAAACACTATCAAAGGTAGTGGAAGGATCTCGGGATTCCTGGGGACTCGGTGGAGCCGGTGGGGGCTGGTGGGGGTCGGGACAGGAAGCTAACTAGGGGACTTGCCCTGTTCTGACAGCAGAACCCCCACCAGGCCAGTCCTCCAGCATCCCCAGCCTCCCCATCGCCCGCACTGCAGCCTCCTCCTGCTTCTCTGCCTCTTGCCAGGCTGGCCTGGGGTCTCCAGGTGCTGGGCAGAGAGCAGAAGAGCAGAGCTGGGGTGGGAAGCTCGGGATAGTTCCTTTCTCTCTCTCTCTCTCTCTCAAGTTTATTTATTTAAGTAATCTCTACCGTCAATGTGGGGCTCAAACTCAAGA
Organism: Canis aureus; assembly: GCF_053574225.1. Lineage (NCBI taxonomy): Eukaryota > Metazoa > Chordata > Mammalia > Carnivora > Canidae > Canis > Canis aureus. Next base: position 5,099,790 of record NC_135646.1, read on the forward strand.
CCCTGGGATCACATGCTCTTCCGACTGAGCCAGCCAGGCAAGTCGGAAGCTGGGGATAGTTTCTGAGGCTTCTCAAAAGCAATGCCAGGGGTAATAGAGCTATTTCCTGTTTTCCACATTTAAAAAATGCTTATAGAATTAGTGCATGGGCCGTTTTTAAGACCACAAGGGGGGCTAAAAGGTTACACTTCTTTGCTTTAGGTCATAATTATGTAAACTCAGTTGGCATTGGACACCCAGAACAAATTAGTTGCTGCTTAATAAATATGGTTTGCTGAAGGTCTACCAGAAGGAAAGCAAAATAATCTCTAAGTGCTAAGAGTGACCCTGAACAGGTTCCTTGATCTCCCTCTGTTTCCTTACCTGTGAAACAAGGATGATGACCCATACTTGAGGGGGTCGTTACGAGAGTCGATGGGAAAAATTCTGTAAAATCTAGTTTAAGTGCCTGACACACAGCAAAGCCTCAATGAATTCTAGATGCAATTCATCGTCTTTATTATTAAACGATTGGGAGCTACTGCGGAGACTTCTGTTCGGCCCCAGCTCTCTAACACATGAGCCAACTTGCTTGACAACCACGTGGACTCCTTTAAAACCATTCAGAGTCACCTGGCCCTTGAAAATCTGGGGGAATCGAACTGGAAGACCATTAAATTCCAAGCTTCCCCTGAAATAATCAAATAATCCCGAAGGTGGTCCTCCCTAGTCCGGGCCCACTGCAGGTGACTCTCAGAGCAGGAAAGTCATAAGGGACAAGGGCAGGTTAGACTGGGCCCACTGAGGAAGGGAGAAATCCCCTGCTCCCTGCTGAGAGGACAGAAGTCAGGGTAGCAGTAAAGAGTTTGAGGTCCAAGTGGACCCCAAGTCGAAATATGACCCAACCACAGAGCCCCTGTGCTGAGACGAGGGAGACAGCCTCATAACATTCTGGGCTGAGAGGTTGTCCTCCCCTGGCCAGAACTTTGTGCCAAGGGGTACCCGTAGTCCTCTGTAGCAAGGAATACAAGGGACCTGGGTGGGGAGGGGAATAGCCTGGGCAGCTCTAAGGGAGAACAGAGGAACAGAGCAGGAATGTGACAAGATTGACACCCTGGAAGTCACCAGAAAGCCTATTCTCCTTGGACTTCCAGCAGAGGTGGCTATTGATATTGTCTATTATCATTGATAGCACTGCCATTTATTGAGCACCTACTGTATGTCAAACCGAAGAAGGTCACTATTATTATCACCCTCATTTTACAGGCAAGAAAACTGAGGCCTTAAGAGGCCAAGTCAGGTATTAAAGGTGCAGAGCTTGGGCCCCCAGCTCTTTAAGTGACAAGGCAAGCCCAGCGCCACCCACGCCATCTCTGGTTCTTTGCCCCCTGCCCTGCCTCATTGCTCCTGCCCTCTTCCCTCCTCTGCCCTGGGCACTCGGGGAGCAAAGGAAGAAGGAGAGGCCCACAGGTGTGTGCTGGTGCCCCCCACCCTCACACCCGCTTCTTGTTGCAGGAAAGTGAACAAGTGCTACCGGGGCCGCTCCTGCCCCATCATTGTGCACTGCAGGTGCGTGTGGAGGGGCTGTGGGCAGGGGTGCGGATGAAAGGGGACAGGACAGCCCGGGCCGGGGCCCTGAGGTGGGGCATTCCCGGTCCCCACCCCCTCTCTGGTCCTCCCCCCGAGTACATCTCCCGTGCATGCTGCCCGCCTGTGCCCTTGATGCTGGCCGACTGCAGCCCACGGGCCAAGTTCAACATCCCGTCTGGTTTCTTTAATGACCCGGGAGCTAAGAATGCTGTTCACATTTTTAAATGGCTGAAGGAAAAGAAAAAAAAGAAGAATGTGCCACAGACACTAACATGCAGCCCACAAAGTGGAGAATATTTACCCTCTGGCCATTTACACCAAACGTTTGCTGAACAAAAGCCTGGCCAGAGGCTGGAAAGGGCCCTTCCCATCCCCTCCAGGGCTTCCACCTTAGGACCCAGCCAGGGCTTTCCTTTTCGGTTGGCCCATTACCCAAGTGACACCCCCAAGGGTCACAGGCTTCCCACTCAAGGCCCAATTTCTGGGGCCCAGGGGATAGAACTGCGGCCCCCTCAGCCCACTCATGCTCTCCCAGCCTAGCCTCCCCGTCTCCTCTGCCCTTCCCCCTTTCTGCTGGGTGAGCCTGTCCTCATCTCCCGTTTCAGTGACGGTGCAGGGAGGACTGGCACTTACATCCTCATTGACATGGTACTGAACCGCATGGCAAAAGGTGAGGACCTTCCCCGCAGCGCCCGCAGCCCAGCCCGATTAGACCACTCGCACCCAGGCCCGCATCACATCCCCAGGCTTTGCCCAGTCCTCCCAGCCTCCCACCCCAGGGCGCTCCAGGCTTCCTGGGTCCTCTCCTCTCCCGGCCACCCCCTGAGCAGCCCTGTGCCCTCTCCAACCTCCAGGCGTAAAGGAGATTGACATCGCTGCCACCCTGGAGCATGTCCGTGACCAGCGGCCCGGCCTTGTCCGCTCTAAGGTGACTGTTCCTCCCTGCCCCGCCCCTAGCCGCCAGCCCTCCCCGGGGAAGCCAGCAACACCCTGCCTCCCCCACCTGCCCCCCTTCCCCAAGAGGACACCCCCCCCTCGCCCGAGTGACCTCCCCAGCTCCCCCTCCCAAAAGCTGCCCTGGGGCAGGAGCAGAAGTCAGCCCTCTCGTGACCGTCCTCCCACTGCCCTTCCCAGGACCAGTTCGAATTTGCTTTGACCGCTGTGGCGGAGGAGGTGAACGCCATCCTCAAGGCCCTGCCCCAGTGAGAGCCCTGGGGCCCCCCGGTGGGCAGACCAGCCTCTGCCCCCTCTTTGCCTGTGTGAGCACCCGTCCATGTGCCCACTCCTCGGTCCCCAACCCCACCACCTTGGTCCCTCTTGGGCACGGCCAGTCGTCTGCAAGAAGTGTAAGGAAAGGGGAGTGGGAAGGGACAGACCTACCCAGCCTCTTGCCCGTCGGAGCCCCCGCAAGTGCCACGGGGAGCTGGCAGCCAGCCAGGAGCAGAGGACCGTCGTGGGCAGTCATTCTCCCCGGAGCCTTCTCCTGCCTGAGTTCCCTGGCTCCCGCCCCCTGTTCTTCTGAGCCCTTCCTGCTTGCCCAGCCCCTGCTGCCTGCTGCCCAGCCTCTGTGGCCCCCACTCTGCCCCCACCCTCCCTGCCTCCCTCGGGCCTCCTCCCCTGCCCTCCCGCCACGTGCCACTCCACTCTCACCCTCTGACACAAGAGAACATTTCTAGAAAGATCTACTTTTGTATCAATGTGAATAAAGTTAGTGTGTCGTGTGTGCAGCTACAACCCGGACTCCTCCACTTTTGCATCGTCTCTGCTTCCAGACCCATCTCCAGTGTCAGCGAGGGGCCGGCCCTGCTGCCCTCCTGGGGAGATGCAGGCGGTGACAGTGCGCCAGGCTGCAGAGGCTGGCCCTCCTCGGCTGGAGTGGTAGCCCGTGGTGAGGCAGTTGGCGCTCCCTGCTGGCTTCCCCTGAGGCCCGCGCTCTCAAGGGGCTCACGCACACGGCTTCACGATGCTGCCCGTCACTAGCTCCAAAGACCTCTCTTCCGAGGTAACACGAATTGTATACAGTGGAGTTTGGATTCGAACCAGGCACGCTTCATCTCTCTACTGCCCCCCTCTCAGTTCTTGACCAGTTGCTTCGTGCCCTTCAGCCTCAGGCTAATGGACCTCATGCAGGCGAGGTGCCTGGCACCCCTCAAGCAAAACTAGCTGGACTCCAACAGCAGCTTGTAGACCAGGCCTGTGAGACATCACAACAGGCATCCATCCACCTGGGGGCAGGGGGCGCTTTCTCCCCCTCCCCCAATTCCCCCCAGAGGGGCCCTCACCTGCATGTCAGGAGGCTTCCCTGGACAAAAATGGTGGATGTAGAAACAAGGCAAAAAGAGCCTTGGGCCTGGAGCTGCCTGGGACTACTTAACCTTGCCAAGGCTGTGCCCTCACATGAAAAATGGGGAGGTACCATCTGCCCTGCACAGGGAGCAAAGGGACCTGTGAGCAGATCACAGGCCCCCCTACACCTCACATGTGTTCTGCTGAGGCTCAGCGCCAGGTGTTTGACATCACAAAGCCTAAAAGTGGGCAAAAGAGTCATTTTACAAACTGCCAGCAGGGTCTCTCTTTCAAGGTAGAGGCTTGAAATGCCTTTCAGGGCAGGCTGCTTCCTTGCTTTGAGAAAAATACAATACAAGCCCTCTGGCTGTTGAAGAGGAAGCCATGCGCTTCTCCTGGAATGGCAGAGTGTTGCTGGGGAGCCACAGGGCTCTGCTTGATGATGGAAAGTTGCCTGTCGGGGCTCAGCGGCTGTCTCCGAAGGTGTCTGCAGAGAAGTGGGGGGGGGTCCCCTGGCATTTTCCTCCCCAGGTACTGGTGAGTTTGGGGCCTGCACTCTGGGCAGGGTGGACTTGGACCACTGCACGTGGGAAAGGCAGGCCTCGGAGACAGGCCGCCGGCCTTGGGAGGGGCTCATTTATGGGCTTGAGGAGTTTTTACAAGTTTTCACCATGCATTCCCTACTTCCAGGAATTCCCATGCTTGTAGTCGAGGCATAACTTCATCTGGTCTGGTCCTAGCTGTGTGACAGAGTAGTGAACGTTGGGTCCCTGCTAAGGGGAACAACTGCTGCCTGGGGAAAGCCACCATGGGGCCACAAGACATGTGTGTGGGCAGAACTGGAGCATTTCTCCGGATTCAACGATGTACTTGGGAGGGCAGCCTGGTCAAAGGGGGAACTTCTGCTGTCATCTGGAAAGGCTTGTGACCGCCAGGTGTTTGGGCAATGGGGGGTGGATGCTGCCCACTGGTCCCGTAGGGTCCCTCTGGGGCCACCCTGGAAAGGAAGAACACAGGGACACGGCACACCACCAAGCTCTCGAAACAGCTTTATTGACTTCCAGTGTTTCTCTCTCGGACTGAGCTCAGCCCAGCTGGCTTTGATAGGTCTCTGAGATGCAACGTCACAGCGCTAGCACCACCCTGGCTCCACCACTCCCCTCCCCGGCCACGGGGCTCCCCAGGCAGGGAGGAGGAGAGGCAGCTCACTTGTGGTGTTGGAGAAAAAGAATGGGCAGCAGGGTCAGAGGCCAAAGAAGCCATACAAGCAGCAACATGCCTGGAGCACCCATCACACACCAATCCCGACCACGCGCGTGCGTGTTCTTGCCCACACACACACAGACACACACAGACACACTCTCTCACACTGGCCGCCTCCCCTTCCAAGCTCTCTGCCTGCCCACGCCCGATCCCATCCATCCCACGGGGCAGTCCTCGGATCCCAGGACTGCCCACAGGATGAGAGCCTCCCAGATGGCACAGGGCTCTGATCTGTACGCTCTAAGCCTGGCGCTACCAACAGGTGTCAGGGGAACCGAAGCTTGGTCCACTACCCCTTCATCCACATTATTGCCACCCCTACCACAGTCAAATCAGATGACAAGATGTCCCCAGTTCACAGCGAATGACAAGTCAACCGGGGCTGGAACTACATGTCCCAAGATGCACAGCTCCACAACCACGCATCGCTTCCCCTAACATGATCTATCAGAAATGAGGCAGGGTGTGTTGCATTCTGGGACTTGTAGTCCCCAAGAGACAGCACCAAACACCCAGGGAAGAGTTCACAGACTAAGACTACAGATGCCTCCCACCCGGCCCCCACCCACCACCCAGGCCCAGCTCTACGCTCAGCATAGGTGAGGGAGAGGAATGGAGGGTCCCCTCCCAGCGCACGGGGGAGGGCGCTGTCCTGTTGGAACTGTGCAGCGGCTCTGGATCCCGGCCATCCAGCTCAGAACACATCTGAGGAGAGAGCGGGGGCGGGGTGACAGGAGAGAGGGTCAGCAGCAAGCCGTGGAGGACAGAGCCGAGCATGCAGACCTGGGCAGCCCTGTGGCCTCTCCCTGAGCCCTGATGCATGGTGAAATAGTACGGGGTACAGCCCCCTCCTAGGCCTCCCTCCTGGGGCACCCTGACCTTAGCCCACCTCTCCAGGGATAGCCGGCCTCACCTGCCTAGTCCCGAGGCCTGGGGCAGGCTGAGGCAGCAAGAGGAAGGGAGGAGGAGTGGGCTCCGGTTCCGTATCTGGATGAGAGGCGCCCGCCCCACCCAGCTAGCCTCCCCAGAAGACCTTATGGCCCTACCGGCCACAGCATCTTCCTGGTCACACTGAGGCTTTCTTGGGGAAAGAAGAAGGGAGTCCTAGCCAGATGGCAGTGAAAGCAAGCGATGCGGCCCGCGGGGAAGTGCAGAGAGAAGAGAGCGAGGGAGGAGCAGCAGCACCAGAAGGAAAGCAACAGAGACACGTCAGAGCTCAACGCTGCACAGAAACCAGGGTGGGGCATCTGCAGCTAGACGGGAGCACAGGAGACTCCCTGGTGTAGCTGCGGATCCGGCTCAGAGAACCCCAGGCCAAGTCCTCCTTCCTTGACGTCATCAGCAACACAGGTGGCAGACCTGGGCACAGAAGGCCCGACCCAAGCCACTAATGCCCTTGAGAAACTCCCCATCTGGCAGGAGTGCCTGCCTCCTGGCTCCTGGGAGGCCCTCCCACGGCCCGAGGCTCCCCACCCTGGGCCTCACCAGGGACCTATCAACTGTGGGCTGAGCAGAGCGATCCCGAGTCTGCACTGGAGTGCAAGTGGACATGGGAGGTGCATCTATGGGGGGGTGCTGAGCGGAGGAAGAGCTCCTGCAACTCAGGCCCTGCCCCTCTGCTCCCGACAGCGAGCAGGACCCCCGGTCGCCCCGAATCAGGGTGGTTCGGGCCTGCTGATCAGAGAATGAGGCAGCGAGAGGCCTTCTCCTCTGGGGATGGGCTGGATTTGGCCGCATCCCCCCTTGCAGCCTCAGGGGTCCCCCCCAGGCCGGGCTCTTGGTCCTGGGCCTTGGGCCGCCCCTGCCTTCGACGCTGCGCCCCCCGCCCACCTGCCGGTTTCTTCCCAGCCGCCTCCATCTCTGACAGGCTGTAGGCCATGGCGAGCTGCAGGTCCTCGTCATCCTCGGAGAGATCGCTGTCAGAGGGGTGGGAGGCAGGAGTCTGCCGAACCTGCGTGCCCCCGGACCTGGAGGTGACAGACTGTTGCTGCTCACGACGGCTCAGCTCCAAGCCCAGCGCCAGGTCATCTGGGACACCTGCAGGAATCACGGCCCCCATGAAGCCCTCCAACTAGGCCAGGGGAGTCCTGCCAGGCTGCCTCATGCATGGCAACTCTGAGCACTTACAGCCCCCCCTTTGGAATTGGCATGCACGCACTCTGGCACCGAGCGCGGTGGTCATGCGCGTGGGCAGGTACCGAGCTCCAGCAGGGATGAAGCTGTCTCCTTGGGCAAGCTACTCAACCTCCCTAGCCCATCCTTTCCTCATCTATAAAAGGGAAACAGTGAGAGAACCTATGTTGTCAGATTGTTCTAATAACCAAAGACGGCCCAGGAAACGCACTAGGCGCGCAGCATTCCCAGAGCCGGCAGGCACGGGAGGGACACCATGCTGAGCATGCCCTACAAAGGGATGCTGTGGGAAGAGTTCCGCCCCTGGAGTCCTGCATCCTGGGTGTCACTCCCAGCTTTACAAACCTTACTAAGCAGGACCAGGCCTTGAGCCTCATGCTACCTAGGAGTTAGGGCCATTTGATGATGCAGAGGTTCAGTCTCCTCACGTGAAAAATAGGGCAAATACCAACAGCCCCACTTCCCCCGCCCGTTTCCATACAGAGCTCACGTTCTGTGCACAAGTGCTTTCAGAACAGTCAAGTGCTCTGCAAACACCAGGCACCCACTGATGAAGATGGTGATTAGCTGGCCCTCGGAGACTCCTCACTTCCCTGCCCCAGCCCCCCTCCCTGGCATCCTTGCCTCTGATTCTGCAGTGGGGCCGGTGGCTGCCACTCCTTCCCTGCCCCAAATGAGTTCAGAGAGGAACAGTGTGGAGGGGGCTTCAGGGGCTGGGGCTTCCTGCCAGGGACCAGGGCACACAGCCACTCCTCACCATTGATTGTGACTGACTTCAGCTGTCCATCTTCTTCCACTTCCACCCGTTCCTGCCCGTTCTCCATGATTCTGCAGGGGACGGCATGGTTCACTCATGGAACACGAATCCTGCAGGTGCCTGTCCATGCCCTGGGATGCCGCAGAGACCGAGACAGACTCCGCCCACAAGGAGCTGTATGCAGCGCCCCCTCCCCACCTCCCCCCTGCACCCCTACACCTGGAATGAGCCCAGAGGAGCCCTCACCTGCGTGTCGTGATGCGGTGTCCTTGGACAAAGGTGGTGGATGTAGAAACAGAGCGAAAAGCACCAGCCCCAGGACTGAAGGAGAAAGAGGAGGAGGAGAAATCTGGAACGGAGACAAAGGAGGAGGCAGAGAAGTTGTCAGAGGGAGGCTGGACCCAGCATGCTGCAGTTACAATGCGCCCAGGAACCTCTGTGGCATCTCCCTGCAGAGCTGCCCCAAGGCAGGGCTCCAGATACTCAGGAGAGAACATTTGGAACAGGAGAGAACATTTGGAACTCTGGGTCCTGGGTTCCAGGACCCAGAGCTTCCAAAAAACGTAAAGGGACAGCACATACCAGAGTGCCCAGGAAAGGAGGAAGAGAAGGTGAAGAAGGGGCCCGAGGGTCGGGAACCCCGGCTCTGAAGCTCTGAGAAGGGGCCCAGGTCATCTGCAACAAGCAAGCAGAATAACAATCTAGTAAAGAGACCTGTCCCCCCACCAAAATGTGTGAACCCTGCCTTTCAGTCTAGAAGTATAACCTGCTAAGCATTTCCAATTTTTTTCTTCTTTTTTGACTGTGGACTTGTTTCTGAAGTTTTGTTTTGTTTTGTTAATATTACATATGAAAACGATCACTGGTAAATTCTGTCCAGGGTACCCAATGAAGGGGGGGGGAAAGGGAAGACGGCTAGCTCCTTCAGCATATGCCTACCCTGCTACGAGGCCCGACTCCCCCGTTGGCTGGGGGAATCCAAGCACACTGAGAGTACCTTTGTGTTCTCACCTGTACATGGGGAGAACCCTACCCACCTCACAGAGTTCATAGTAATCACCACAAACATGGTATCGGTCATTTATGACGCCACTGTGATTGTCACATGGCACTCTGAGTCTTGCTTTCACGGCTCCTATTGTGCAGGCCTAACAATGTACCATTGTTGCTGTCATTGAACAAGGCAAGTCTCTACGGGTTCGGGCCTGTGTCAGGTTCTGTCCCCACTGTCCCCGGATCCACCCCAGCAAAATCTTCTGTCTGTGGAATTCTGCTGCCCTCTCAGCCTTCTGTCTCAGGGGATCCAGGCTGATGGAGAGCAGGCCTGGAGCAGGAGTCCAGCCAGTCGGAGGCGTCCTGAGCCCACTCACCAAAGAGCTCCGCGAAAGGGTCTCCACTCCCAAAGAACTCCCGGAAAACCTCCTCGGGGCTGCGGAAGGTGAAGGTGAAGCCGGGCCCACCGCCACCAGGTTCTGCCCGGGATGGGCCAGTTCCTGGAAGAGGGACAGGATGAAGAGGGGGCTCAGGGCACACATCCTGCCCTGAGCCGCACACCCCACCAAAGGCACGCCTCCAGAGAGCATCTGTTGCCCTAATCTGCCCTCCCCCTCTCTTCCGTGACCCACTTTTATCCCCAGGCCCTGCCGCCATTCCACCTACCTGCCCCAGTCAGCCCTTCCCGGCCATAACGGTCGTAGATTTCCCGCTTATGCTCTGGAAAAAGAGACCAGATCATTTCTCCCTCCCACTGGGATGATGGCCTCCCCTTCCAGGCTAGGACCCTCAGAGGACTGCCCAGTGACTGATGCTAGGGGGACAGCAGGGTGCACATGGGGCACCGGCTATAGGTTTTAGCAGCGCCAGCTCTTCGCACAGTGGCTCCCTCTCATCTGTAGAATGGACACAACAACAGCACCAACCACACAGGATCATTGCAAGAATTAAGTAAGACAATCCACGTGCACTGCTTAGCAGTGTCTGATAACACATTGTGTTCAATAAATATCTGCTAATTATTACCATGGTATCAATCAGGGCTCAGCCTAAATATCACCGCCTCTAATGTGGGTCAAAGGTCAAGGTCAGAGGCCCTCTGTGACCACCAGAACAAAATCTGGTGCCTCTTATTTCCTATCAACATCACCCTGTACCTTCCTTCAGAATACTCCTAAGTATTTCCTTGGTTAATGGTGGTCTTCCTGGACTACAACGTAATAAACCCATCATGACAAGGACAGTGTCTGCTTGTCCTCCATTGCTCTCCAGTACCCAGCAAGGGCCCAGCACCATAAACACTCAATGAATATTTTCTGAATGAATGAATAAAAAGAGACCTGGAGGGACATCTGAGTGGCTCAGTTGGTTAAGCAGCCGACTCTTGATTTCTGCTCAGGTCATGATCTCAGGGTCGTGAGCTCAATGCCCCAGTTGAGCTCTGCGCTCAGCCCGGGGTCTACTTCAGATTCTTTCCCCTTTTTTTTCCCTCCCCTTTGCTCCTCCCCCTACTTGCTCTTTCTCTCTCAAATAAATAAAATCTTTAAAAAAACAAAACAAAACAAAAAGCAGACCCGGATTTATATTCCAGCTGTGTGACCTTGAGCAAATTACTTTACCTCTCTCAGCCTCAGTTTCCTTGCCTGTAAAGTGAGGATGACAAATCCTGCCTCATAGTATGACTGTGAGGATTTCTGCAGATTATACCCACCAATGCTTGGCACAGAGAAGGCTCAGCACATGTAGGTTATGCGCCCTGCTGCCATCCCCTTGTCAAGACCCATGCTGCAACTACCATACCAGATCCGGGGGAGCAAACACTGAGCATGGGGGATTAGGGGTAGAATAAAAGGCTGCTTTGCACATAATAGGTGCTTGCTTGAATTGCAGCAAAAAAAAGAAAAGTCCCAGAGTCCCCTGTTGGAGGAGGCACTGAAATCCCAGGCTGGAAACAACAGGCCTGGAGGAGACAGGAGGTAGCAGCTTGGCTTTGTTTGGGAAGGAGGAAGATAGGGCATGAAATGGGGGGGCGGGGAGGGGGGTGTAGGTGCTGCCCTGCCTTGCCCTCAGCCCTTACTGTCTGACAGCACTTCATATGCCTCGGCCACCTCCTTGAACTTCCTCTCAGCAAATTCTTTATTATCCGGGTTCTTGTCCGGGTGCCACTGAAGGGCCTTCCGGCGATATCTGCAAAAAGTAGGTTCAGAGGAGTGGGTCAGAGGACAAAAGCAAGCACCTTCCACCATGAAACGGAATGACCCATTTGCCTATTAGCCTGCCACTGTCCTCTCCTCGCTCAGCTCCCCATCCACCCTAGCTGCCAGGGCTGCCTCTGCGGCGTGTGTTAATGGGGTTCCTGTCTCTTCCCTCTGCAGCCAGTGCTAGGACTCCTTGCAGTAGCAGAGGAATATGGAAGCATGAGAAAGCCCCAGCCCTAACCCCCCGACCCCCACCCCTGGAGTTCGCTGGGGCTTAAGTTGGAAATACGTGTGGCCATGGAGCGTACCCGGCACTGGTCCCTCCTGGTCACAGGCCCTGGACATTTTTGCAGGCGTCCCGAGAAAGCCCACACCCTGGGCTGGGGATGGGAGTGAAGGGGAAGGGGGGATCCACCGAGAAGGACCCACAGTGCAGCTCTCTGCAGGGCTTCGCGCTAAGGACTCGCCCCTGCTCCTCCAGGAGTCTTCTTCCTCCCTATAGAGGGAGCCCCCCGTCCTTTCGAAGGACCCAGTTCCCTGGGCCGGCCAGGCCTCCGAAGGGCCCCGTGGGGGGGGGCTGGGGTGCGGGGGCGACAGGCTTCCTGACGCGCGGTGCAGGCACTTACGCCTTCTTGATGTCGTCAGCGGACGCACTTCGCGGCACGTCTAGGATGTCGTAGTAGGATGCCATGGCAACTCGTCACAGCCAGACGGGCCTCGCCGGGGCTGCAGGACGGGACGCGGCGTCAGGCGAAGGCCAGGGCCCCCCGCCCCCCGAGAGGCGGCCCGCCGTGCCGAGGCCCCCCGCAGGCCGGGCCCCGCGATCTCGGCGCCCAGGCCCCAGGGCGCCCCGTCAGCCCCGGCCTCCAGCGGCCCGGCCGGGGCCCCCCCAGCCCGCCCCGGGCCCCCCGCCCGCACCTCCTCCGCCGCCGGGGCGCCCCGCCCCTGCCCCCCGCCGGAACCGTCTGGCACCGGCCGCGCGGCTCGCGGCTGCTGCGGAGGACGCCGGGCCCGGCTGTGCGCGCCGGCCTGCGTCAGCGGCGCCGAAACTACCAGAGCCCGCGGCGGCCCGGCGGCCTGGGCCCGGGGGCGGGGCTGCGGCCGCCGCGCGGGCTGCCGGGAGGCGGGGGCGGGGCCGGCTATTTTGGGCTCGCGCCGCGGCGACGTCATCCCCGCACGGGCGGGGGCGGGCTCGGCGGCGCTCAGGGGCCCGCAGCCCGCGGTGCCTCGGCCGCTCTCCCGGGCGCGGGCTGGGCGGTGGGCGATCGGCGCAGGGCGATGCATGGCCGCGCGGACTCCCGGAGCCCCCCGGCCTGAAGCCTCCGCCTCACACCTCCGCTCCCGCACCGGGTCCCGACAACAGGCCGCCCGACTCCCCGACGAGGTCAGACCCGCCGGCCCGCGCCGCGCCGAGCTGCGAGTCAGCCCTTACTTGTCTGATTCTTCCTTTGACGGACGTTCGCCTCCCGCTTGAGACAGTGAATTCCACGGGACAGACATTGTGTCCCCCCCACCACCTTTTTTTTTTTTTTTTTTTGCACAAGAGTATGTGGGGCAGTTGTAGGGTTCAGGAATGGCCTTTGGATGATTAAATAACGAACAGGTTGGAACCTCTTGTGGACGGTTTTGACACATCGCGGGGAGGTGGGGTTAAAGGATAAAACGAAAACAGGAAAAGGAAGTCCCCCAGATGGAAGGTTTTGTGGTTTTTGTGGTTGTGTTCCTCGCAGAGGGATCCCAAATAGACCTCGTCCATCTCAAAATGACTCCTGGGTTCAGGCCTCGTGGGAGAGTTAGAGAACTTTCCAGAATTGGCTCCTGCTTGATACCATCCAGGCTAAACCACAAGTATTAATTGAACGTATTCTACATAGTAGATGCAGGCAGGATGTGAAAAGAATATGATCTAGTCCCTGGTCCATAGAGCTCCGACTTGATAAGATAACAGCCCAACAATATAGTCCACTGGGAAATCCCAAGGTTTTATTTTATTTTATTTTATTTTATTTTATTTTATTTTATTTTATTTTATTTTATTTATTATTTTTTTTTTTTAAATCCCAAGGTTTTAAAAACAGACAGAACTGGGTCTGCAACCTGGCACTGTTGTGTGACTTGGCAAAACCTCTCTGAGGACTCAGTTTTTCCTACCTAAATACAGGTAAATGCCTAGGGCTGTTTGAAAGTCAGATAAGGTGTGCTACACACTATGTCTGGGTCTTAGTACATATCCTCTCCATGAGCGTGATTGGCCCAGGCAGTCATGCCTATGTGAGTCCAGAAGAGTGTTTTTCTGGCTGGGTGACCCAGAAATGCTTCACCAAAGATTGAGCCACACATGAGGAAAGAAGGAAGTGTGCATTTGTCCACTTTCCTTGGCTGCCCACAGTCGGAGACTTCCGCCTGTTTGGGCAATTCCCATTGTGTAGGCCTTGCTGGGAGGCAGGCCACCACCTGTCACAAAGCCCTGACACTTGCTGTCCCAGACATCTCAGCTCCGGAGGTACAGGCAAAAGCCATACGTCCTGCCAATTGAAAGCTCCAACTGGGACTTTGAATGTGGAGCAAGCCACAGAAAAATTGAGAATTCTGGAGTGGTTGTGACATGGGAGCCAGCAGTGGCCTCTAGTGTGTGGAGGAAGAAATGTCAGTGCCTGGTGGGGAGGGAGCCTCATTGCAGCTCCTTGTTCTGTAGGGAACCCCCTTCTTTTAGGCAGACTGTCCTGTGCCCTGACCTTGACTAGGATGCCTAATGCTCAGCTTCCCTTGGTCCCTATCTGTTTGTGGAGCCTCACTTGGCATCCCTCGTATTAATTCTGTGTGCAACCCAGTGTCTCTAATTTGTGCATGTATGTGTGTGTATTGGAGTGGGGGTGGGGGAGTGTCTTTTTTGTTTTAATTTGCCAGAGCTAATTTTTGCTGTTTACAAGAGCCCTGACTGGCCTTGGTATAAGAGGAAGAAATAGGGTAGATCACTCCAAAATTTTCCAAATCTCTTTCTCCTTACTTCTCTTATCTCAACAGACATTTGTCTAGCATCTACGGTGTATGTGGTATTATATTAAGAATTAGGAATACAAAGGGGTTTAAGTTCCAGCCCTTGTACTCAAAGAGATAAAAATCTAGTTGGGACATTGACAAGTGACACCTGAAGGAAATGATATCGAGCCATCTAGCAAACCAAGGGTTAATTTCCTTTGTTCGCAAGGAAAGACAAAGAAAGAAAGCAGTTTTTTAAATGGCCAAAAGGTGGGGATCCCTGGGTGGCGCAGCGGTTTGGCGCCTGCCTTTGGCCCAGGGCATGATCCTGGAGACCCGGGATTGAATCCCACATCTGGCTCCCAGGTGCATGGAGCCTGCCTCTCCCTCTGCCTGTGTCTCTGCCTCTCTCTCTCTCTCTCTGTGTGTGATTATCATAAATAATAAAAAAAAGACCATTAAAAAAAATAAATGGCCAAAAGGCTCAGACAAGACAGTTCACAGAAGAGAAAATGCTGACTTTTAGACATATGAAAAGATGCTTGATAACAAGAGAATTATAAAGGAAAGCTGCAATAAAATGCTTTGTTTCACTTATCAGATGATTGACAAAGATCAACAAGTTGTATACACTGTATGGGCAAGGCCCCAGGCATAGGCGTGCTAGCACACTGGTAGTAGGAGAGCAGCATGGGGCATGTCAGAGTTAAAGGTGCATAGTCTTTGACCCAGCAGTTCTGATCCTAAGAGTTTATCATTGAACGTATGTGCAAAGAAGTATGTACAAGGGTTCCAGAATTTGTTTCCAAAGCAAAGGATTGGAAACCTAAATACTCATTAATAGTAGACTGGTTAGGGGCACCTGGGTGGCTGGTTAAGCATCTGCCCTTTGGCTTAGATCCTGATCCCAGAGTCCTGGGATGGAGCAGGGAGCCTGCTTCTCTCTCTCCCTCTGCCCCCCCCCCCCCCACTTGTGCTCATTCACACTCTTTCTCTCTCAAATAAATGTTTTTAAAAATAGTGGACTGGTTAAATAAGCAATGATACACTATGCAATGGAATAATACATTGTTACCAACAAGAATGAGGTATATCTATATGTACTGATAGGGACAGTCTTCAAGATTTCTTGTTAGGGATCCCTGGGTGGCGCAGCGGTTTGGCGCCTGCCTTTAGCCCAGGGCGCGATCCTGGAGACCCGGGATCGAATCCCACGTCGGGCTCCCGGTGCATGGAGCCTGCTTCTCCCTCTGCCTATGTCTCTGCCTCTCTCTCTCTCTCTGTGACTATCATAAATAAATAAAAAATTAAAAAAAAAAGATTTCTTGTTAAATGAAAAAACGAGGGTAAGATAAAATGTATCTAAACATGTGTGCCCACCTTATGGATGGTTTCAGTTACCCGAGGTGGACCACAGTCTGGAAAATGGTGATCCTCCTTCTTGTATCATCAGAAAGTCAGTAGTAGCCAAGCACCATATCACAATACCTCCACCTCACTTTATCTGATCCCGTAGGTATTTCAGCATCTTCTATTGTCGTAAGGAGAGGAGTACGACATGAGATATTTTGAGAGAGACCACATTCACATAACTTTTGTCACGGTATATTATTAGACTCGTTTTATTTTATTTTTTAAAAGATTTTTTTATTCATGAGAGACACACAGAGAGAGGGAGAGAAAGAGAGAGAGAGAGAGAGGCAGAGACACAGGCAGAGAAGCAGGCTCCATGCAGGGAGCCCGACATGGGACTCGATCCCAGGTCTCCAGGATCAGGCCCTGGGCTGAAGGTGGCGCTAAACCGCTGAGCCACCGGGCTGCCCTGTTTTATTTTATTATTAGTTATTGTTAATCTCTGGGCCTGATTTACAAGTTAAACTTTATCATAGGGATGCATGTATAGCAAAAAACATGGTATATATGGGTTCTGGTACCATCCATGGTTTCAGGCATCCATTGGAGTCTTGAACATATCCCCCATGGATCAAGGGAGACTACTGTATACACATTAATATATATGTAGATGTCTCTGGAAGGAAACACTAACAAATTAATAGTGGAGGCTGTCAAGAGGGGAACAAAAGAAGGGGACTTATTTTCACTTACAAACTTCTTTTTGCTCTTTGTAAACCTTTGTACCTTTTCCATTTGGAAGCATGTTCACATAGTAACTGTTCAAATATATATATATATATAAAATCATATATAATCATAACATAACATATATATATATATGATTTTTTAAAACTGTAGTTGAAGAAATACTGGCAAGAAGCTGAGCGCCACAAGGTAGTTCATGCCAAGTTCCAAATGAGTGTTAGACAGTAAGGTGCTGGGCGAATCTAGAAGGGGGAGCTTTCCAGGGCGGATGGTTCTGGGTGGCTGTGACCTAAGCTGGAAGGAATGGCAACATTGAGACAAGCAGGGGGAGGCAGCGTTCCAGAAGGAGGGAATGGTGAGAACGTAGCTTTGGAGACAGGCATGTTCTTGACACCCCAGAGATGAAGGAATAAATGTGTTGGGTGGAATCCACTTTGGGAATATGTCTCTTGTGTCTGCCTACAGGAGGTAATTGTACCCTGGTTTTAGAAGCATCGGGGATGAAAGCGCCCTGCACTGAGGGAGTCCCCGGGAGCCAGGCTGGGTGGTGCTCCTGGCTGTCCCGTGGAGGTCTGGGTTGCCACCTCCCACACCCACACCCACACCCACACCCACACCCAGTCCAACTTAGGCCTGCCAGTGCCTGCCAGCAGACTTACTAGCTGGGAGGCCTGGAAGGGTCTGAGAGGAGATAATGTGGGATATGAGGCAGAGCTGATGAAAAGGAAAGAACCAGCTCATGCTGTTTCAACTGCCCAGGGCAGGTGGGCTGGTGCAATAGATGGAGGGATGCCTGGCCCCCTCTCTGCTGCCCAGCCACCCTGGCTGGTTAAAGACCTCACATCCTGCTGGGCTTTTCCAAGCCCTTATCTCACCTCCTATGAGATGTTGGGGCTGGGGGCCCTTTCCAGAGGGCATGGAGAGCCCCCAAACCTGGCCCCAAAGATGCTTCTGCCCTGGTTCAGCCCCAGAGGCTGTGTCTCTGCCCCACCTAGTGCCCTCCACCGCAGCGCCTAGGCAAAGGAGCGTCAAGCGTCACCCCCTCCTTGCCTTTGAGGTGCCTGAGTCACTGTCTGGGCATTAGAGATCTGGCAGGTTCTGAGCCGCGTCTGGAGGCGTGCCTGGAACTGCTGTGGCGGGAGTGGGGAGGGCAGCTGAGGGAGGGGAGGACAGCACCATAAGCTTCTGTCCAGGCTGACCTGGGTTTGAATCCCAACTCCTCCATTTGTAATTGAATAACCTTGAGCAGGTGCCATAACTTCTCTGAACCTCAGTCTCCACGTCTGTAGAATAGGCATTCACTTAGCAAGTCTATTCAATGACCATTCAACACATATGTTGCCTAATATGTTCACCCAGCAACATTCTAGGTGCTGAGAATAGAGTAAGCCTTGTTTTCCTGAGGCTTCCAGTCCAGTGTGTGTAACTGTATTTACCTCAGGATTTTTTTTTTAAATTTTTATTTATTTACTTATGATAGTCACAGAGAGAGAGAGAGAGAGGCAGAGACACAGGCAGAGGGAGAAGCAGGCTCCATGCATCGGGAGCCTGATATGGGATTCGATCCCGGGTCTCCAGGATCACGCCCTGGGCCAAAGGCAGGCGCCAAACCGCTGCGCCACCCAGGGATCCCTACCTCAGGATTTTTTTTAAGATTTTATTTGAGAGAGAGAGAGAGAGCATGAGCAGCAGGAAGGGGGAGAGGGAGGAGAAGCAGACCCCCTCCTGAGCAGGGATCCCCAATGTGCGACTTGACCCCAGGACCCTGGATCATGACCTGAACCCAAGGCAGATGCTTAAACAATTGAGCCACCCAAGGCTCCCCCACCTCAGGATTAAACAAGGTAATATGGGTACAGGGCCGAGTACATAGTAGGGACTCAATAAATGACAATGTTTCTTGGGATGTGAAGGGCTCCCAAAATGACCCATCTTGACTTCCCAAGTTTGAAACCAGGTGAGAGAGAGAAAGACCCAGGAGTCAGAGATTTGAAAGTCAAGCCCTTTGATGAGGGAGAAAAGTGGATGTGAGGGTATAGCTGAGCTCCTCAGCCAAAATGGGCTTCTAAATACTGCCACTGAGTTAAATTACTCCCGCGCCAGCACCACCACACACGCGTACACACAAAACCA
Source organism: Canis aureus (assembly GCF_053574225.1). NCBI lineage: Eukaryota > Metazoa > Chordata > Mammalia > Carnivora > Canidae > Canis > Canis aureus. Next base: position 5,118,201 of record NC_135646.1, read on the forward strand.
CAGGCGTCTCTCTCCTCAGGACAGAGCTGCCCCCGTAAGCTTACACCGTCATAGAGGAGTGGAGAACACTTGCTCTCCCTGGGCAAATAATTGCAAAGTGGAAGGAGCAGGCTGCTGTGCTGGGCCTGCCCACTTTCTTCCCTAAACCCCCCACCATCTGTTGCTTTCATCCCATCCTCTGCTTACTACAGAGTTATTATCTGGATAAGACAGGGATAGGTGATGCTACCGGGAGTCACTCCGTTTCCGGTTTGGTTTGAGACAGGCCCTGAATGCTAGACCTGGTGTGGGTATGCGTTTGCTCCGAGCTCCAACCCCCCACCTTCCCAGCCCGCTCTGTCTCTCACTTGCTGCACCCCCTTGTAGCTAGGCCCCCTTGCCAACTAGCTCCTGCCTAGGTTCAGACAGTGGGAGCCACCAGCCAGAGATTGAGGGTGCAAGGAAGGAGAAGCCAGGGTCTTTCTCCCCCTCTCTCTAAATCAGGGGGCACCTCTGGTTTAGTGGTTGTGTCACCTCCGTGGCTCTGGATCTGCCAAATATCCCTCCCTCCTTGGTTCCTCCTGCCACCTCTGAGCAGCTCCACTGCGGCTCCAGCTCCCACCCGGCATCTCAGCTCCAATGCTCTGGCATCACCAGAGCTTGGCTCCTCCAGCCGTAGGGTTGCTAGCAGCATCCTGGTGTTGCTGACCTTTCGGATGCCTTCCCAGCATCCAGTCTGAGGAAAGGGGAAGCTGCAGAAAGGACAGATCTGAGGGAAACACTAAGCATTGAATCTCTTTGGTGGGAGGCAGGGATTGCCCTAGTTTCAATTATTCTAATGGTTAAATCATCCCTCCAGCCACCAGAGGCTACAGAAAATCCATATATAAGGATTTTAGGGCCAGCCGTCTGGTTGGAGGTGGGGGCTTGGAGCTGTGCTTGCATAGCCTGAGGCATGGAATTGAAATAAAGGTCACTTGTCTGTTATCAAAAAGTGGGACTATCGATGGAGATCACAGGGAGGTCAGCCCCCACCCCAGCTGTTTCCCCATTGTTGCTGCCACTGGGCCACCGTTCTGCCTTAATGCCAGCTTCTGGACTCTCGATACCCAAACCTCCTGCCTGAAGGAGACAAACCTGTGATCTGTGGGACGGGACTAGTGAGCACCAGCTCTGTCTAAGGCACACTGCACACCCTCCTGGCCTCACTAGACTCTCCTTGCAGCGCTGTGTGGCTGGGACCAACGTCACCCATGTCCTGCCCCAGGGCTTCCCTGTGGGCACTGCCTCCTGAGTGTGTGCCACCCAGAAGGGCAGGGGCGTTCGTGCTTCATGGGGGGAAGGCTTAACCAATGGAGGAATGGGGCCAGTGCATACATTTCCCCACCCTCCCGTCCTCTGCTGCCCCTTCACCCAAGAGCTGATCCCGAGATGCCATTTATTCTTCTCCGGGGTAAATTCTGTCTCCTTCTCTGCTTTAACCTCCTTGATCCCCATTGTGCTTCTTTTTCTTTTTTTTCTTTCTTTCTTTTTTTTCCCCATTGTGCTTCTTGGAACTTCACTCTTTCCTAAAATCTGGAACCAGATCTGGTTTCTGGGGAACCCAGGTTAAGATCCCAGCCTTCCTATCTCTCTTGAAGCAGAAAGCCCTGCTCTGCAGATTTTCCCAAGAGCAAAAGACACTTGCCAGACGGTAAGGCCACGGCACTTTATTTAGGACAGGCACATGGGGTTCCCCTAGTATTCATCTCCCTCCTCTTCTCCCTCCCCCTCCACGCTATCCATGCCCACCTCCTCGTAATCCTTCTCCAGGGCAGCCATATCCTCCCGGGCCTCAGAGAACTCCCCCTCCTCCATGCCCTCGCCCACGTACCAGTGCACAAAGGCCCTCTTGGCATACATCAGGTCGAACTTGTGATCCAGGCGGGCCCAGGCCTCAGCGATGGCGGTCGTGTTGCTCAGCATGCACACGGCGCGCTGCACCTTGGCCAGGTCGCCCCCGGGCACCACGGTGGGTGGCTGGTAGTTGATCCCCACCTTGAAGCCCGTGGGGCACCAGTCCACAAACTGAATACTGCGCTTGGTCTTGATGGCGGCGATGGCGGCGTTGACGTCCTTGGGCACCACGTCGCCCCGGTACAGCAGGCAGCAGGCCATGTACTTGCCGTGGCGGGGATCGCACTTCACCATCTGGTTGGCGGGCTCGAAGCAGGCGTTGGTGATCTCCGCCACCGACAGCTGCTCGTGGTAGGCCTTCTCCGCGGAGATGACCGGCGCGTACGTGGCCAGCGGGAAGTGGATGCGAGGGTAGGGCACCAGGTTGGTCTGGAACTCCGTCAGGTCCACGTTGAGGGCCCCGTCGAAGCGCAGGGAAGCCGTGATGGAGGAGACGATTTGGCTGATGAGCCGGTTGAGGTTGGTGTAGGTGGGGCGCTCGATGTCCAGGTTGCGGCGGCAGATGTCGTAGATGGCCTCGTTGTCCACCATGAAGGCACAGTCCGAGTGCTCCAGGGTGGTGTGGGTGGTCAGGATGGAGTTGTAGGGCTCCACCACGGCTGTGGACACCTGGGGGGCGGGGTAGATGGAGAACTCCAGCTTGGACTTCTTGCCGTAGTCAACCGAGAGCCGCTCCATCAGGAGTGAGGTGAAGCCCGAGCCGGTGCCCCCTCCGAAGCTGTGGAAGATGAGGAACCCTTGGAGTCCTGTGCACTGGTCAGCCTAGAAAGTAGACGTTGAAGAGAAATGTGGGATATGAGGCAGAGCTGATGAAAAGGAAAGAACCAGCTCGTGCTGTTTCAAATTCCCCAAACATTTCTTTCATTGAATCCTTGGAAGATTTTTTTCCAAGAGCACAAAACAGATCCTCATAGGGAGGGCCCACTCTCTCTCCTCTTGTTCCTCTTCCTCTCTAAACCCACCTGAGGTCTCTAAAACAGGTCTCTAGGATCTCATGACATAGTCACTTTTGTCACCATAACTTGCCAACCCCACCCAGCTCCATACCTGTTTACCCCTGATTTAATTTCACATGTTTCTGGAGGGCTTCCGTACTGAGATCAACAACCCAGGAACCTGATCCCCCATCCTCAGTGGAGGCCAACTTTGATCATAGAGCCCTGGGTCAGGATTATTTGGATCCCTGCTTTTCATTGGGATTTCTGCCAGATCCCTGCAATTCCTATTTTAGGAATGCGTAAGGACCTCCATAGCTTGGCCAGGCAGCCCATGGTCATGTTTGCCCTGGTGGCCATTCTGCCAGGCCTCGGGCTAGTTGCTATAGGAGGTAAAGAGGACACCCAGCTCCAGGCTAGAGCTTATACCTCCCCTGATCAATGTGTAGGGCCCCTCCTCACTGGTCCTGATCCTACATCTTTAAAACTCATCCAAAAATAAAATAAAACTCATCCAGGAGGCTCTCCCAAGGGCTAAAGCTGCTCTTCCTACATAGTGTCCAGATCTCTTCACTACAGGAATCCAGATTCCTCTTTCCCCAGCCCTCAGCCACCACCACTCACCAGCTTCCGAATTCGGTCCAGTACCAGGTCGATGAGCTCCTTTCCAATGGTGTAGTGACCTCGGGCGTAGTTATTGGCAGCATCTTCCTTGCCAGTGATGAGCTGCTCTGGGTGGAAGAGCTGGCGGTACGTGCCTGTCCGAACCTCATCTGCAATGGGCAGAGTTGTTTTTTTTTTTTTTTAATTTTTTATTTATTTATGATAGTCACACACACACACACACACACAGAGAGAGAAGCAGGCTCCATGCACCGGGAGCCCGACGTGGGATTCGATTCTGGGTCTCCAGGATCGCACCCTGGGCCAAAGGCAGGCGCTAAACCGCTGCGCCACCCAGGGATCCCAATGGGCAGAGTTTTAAACGCCTCCCTGCCCTTGCAGCCTGGCTCCCCAGGTTACCCAGAAGGGGTGGGGTCACCTGGCCCCAGGTCCTACCCTAGGGGAGCCCCATTCGGGCTGATGCTATTGCCCTTGACTCTTAGTATTCTTGGACAAACAAGAAATGGATATGGAGCAACCCTGAGACTTTGGAGCTGAGTGGCAGCAGATCTATGTTTGTTTGTTTTTAAGATTTTATATTTATTCATGAGAGACAAAGAGAAAGAGGCAGAGACATAGACATAGGGAGAAGCAGGCGCCATGCAGGGAGCCCGATGTGGGACCCGATCCCCAGACCAGGATCACGCCCTGAGCTGAAGGCAGGCGCTCAACCACTGAGCCACCCGGGTGTCCCAGATCTGTGGTTTAATGGGCTGCCACACATGGGAACTACAAATTCTAGTGCTCTAGTTATGGAGAAGGGCTTGCTGTGGTACCTGGGACAAGGTGACACATGTGGCAGAGACTGAGCATCACTCACCAATCACAGTGGGCTCCAGATCCACAAACACCGCCCGGGGCACATGTTTCCCAGCCCCAGTTTCACTAAAGAAGGTGTTGAAGGAGTCGTCCCCTCCACCGATGGTCTTGTCACTGGGCATCTGTCCATCGGGTTGGATCCCATGTTCCAGACAGTAGAGCTCCCAGCAGGCATTGCCAATTTGCACACCGGCCTGCCCCACATGGACTGAAATGCACTCACGCTGAGCAGGCAAAGTGCAGAGAACACTCTTAGCAGAGAGGAGACTGCCGTGCCTGGTCACGGTTCCTGCCTGTAATCCTTTCCTGAGTGGCTCTCTGGCTGAGGCCAAAGGTTCCTGCCCAACTTGCCCCCTCTCCTGTGTCTAAGCATTGACTGGTGGCCTCGGAGGTCCACAGGCAGTGGCTCCAGGGGGCTGGGCCCAAACTGTCAGGAAGCAGATGTGGGCAGTTCTAAGATTATAGTTTTGCTCAGTGACTAAGCGTCTTAAGGAGCGTTGAAGGGGTCAGATGAGTCTGGCAGAGCATGATAGTCAATCCACCCGTGTTCAGAAAAAAAAAATTAAGGGCCATCAGCGAGAAAAGTAAGATCCAAGGCAGGTTTCAGGGATCAGAGGCAAGGGAGAGGTTTTGAAAGCAGGAATATCTCTAGATTCATGCTACAGCTTAGAAATGCCAGCAAGGAAGGGAAGAGTGGACCTGGAATGGAGGGGGATATGCTGTTTTTTCCCCTCTTGGGTGTGCATAATTCTGCAGTGGAGTGTAGTGGGGCTGAGTAGATGGTCTTCCTCACATGATTCAAGGCTGGTGTCAAAGAATGCTTGGCCCCTAAAGCAGGACAGGCATAAACTGCTTGGTCCCAGAAATCAGAAAGGTCAATGCTTTCTCCTGGGGAGCCCCATGAGAATCAAGAAGGTTGGACTTCTGGCTTCATCAAATATTTTGAGGCTCTGCTATGCTCCTGACACTGTGTTGACACTGGGGATACATGGCACCTAATGCATGGTCCCTGGCTTCAGGTGGCTCACTGTGGGGGGCCAGGAGAGTTTCACACATTAACAGGTGTGTGACAGTGTGGTAGGTGGGGTACCAGACTCTGCCTCCTTGCTCTCCTTGAGAACTAATTACCACAGGCCTTAAAAACAAAATGAGCATATCCATCAGGTTTCCCCAAGCTTTAACGCTTAACCATGTGGAGGATGTGGAGAAATGGGATCCCTTAAATAGTTGGTAGAAGCCTAAATTGATTATCTCTTTTGGAGAAAAATTTGGCAATATCTAGGAAAGCTGATGATTTTCTTGCTCTAGAGAAGTTCTCACACAGGTAAACAAGAATAGGTGCAAGAACAGTCACAGCACCATAGCAACCGAAGCCAATTAAATGTCCTTCCACAGGAGAAAATGGATGAGGAATGATTCAGAAGTAGAAATGGATGAGTTACAAGAAAGAATCTTACCAGAAAGTTCTTACCAGAAAAACACAAAAGCAAATTAAGGAAGAATCATACCATATGATACCATTTATAAAAATCTTTAACTCGTAAAACAATGTTGTGCGTCATTTACAGATAAATTTATATTTTACTACATAATCTTGTAGTGTGTATATTACAAAAATAAAGCAAGAGAAAATATTAACACTAAATTTGGAACAATGGCTCTCTCTATAGAAGAGGGAGGTGAATGCAGTTGGAGAGAGATTCTATTTCTTAAGCTGGGTAGCAGGTGTTTATTATATTGTTCTTTACACTTTCCTGCCTGGAATATTTCATAATTTTTTTAAAAGATTTTATTTATTTATTCATGAGAGACACAAAGGGGGGGGCAGAGACACAGGCAGAGGGAGAAGCAGGCTCCATGCAGGAAGCCCGACGTGGGATTTGATCTCAGGTCCCCAGAATCACGCTGTGGGCTGAAGGCAGAGCTAAACCGCTGAACCACCTGGGCTGCCCATATTTCATAATTTTTAACGAGGATACTTTCTCCATAAATTTAACACTTGACTGACTTTTTAAAAATGTGACACAAGGGCCTTGATTTGGATTTTGAGATGACTGGGATTAAATCATGCATCGTTGTTACTTCTCTACTTGCCTTGGGCAAGAGCGTTAACCCCTCTGTGGGCCTCCCAACATCCCATGAACTGGGGCAATAATAAGAGCCCCCCCCCCACAGAATTCTTAGGAGGATTTTTTTTAAAAGATATTATTTATTTATTCATGAGAAACACACACACACACACACACACACACAGAGGCAGAGACACAGGCAGAGGGAGAAGCAGGCTCCATGCAGGGAGCCCGATGTGGGACTGGATCCCTGGTCCCCAGGATCAGGCCCTGGGCTAAAGGCAGCGCTAAACCTCTGAGCCACCCGGGCTGCCCTCCTAGGGGGATTAAATGAAGAAATGCCTACAAGTTGCCTGGCTCACTGTATGACACAAACTGGGTGCACCATACATGTTGGGTCGCCTTCCCAACTCCCATCCCCCAACCTCTGCGGTCATTAAAAAGAGAAGGTAATGAGTTAAGCTGGGGATGTTTAGGGACAAAAGGATTCCAGAAATCCCCCTATCTCACAGGGAGGACTAACAGGGCTTACCAATCCACTGACAGCCCAGCACCGGCTGTTGTAACCAAGCCCGCCCAGGCTCTGTCTACAAAGCCAGACACCATCTTGGCCCCTGTGACTGCTGCAGGCCCACACAAGGTGTCTCTGACCTCTTGGGTATACTTGAGATGCTAGAAATGATACCCCTTACTGTGGGGCAACAGGTGCAGGGCAAAGAACTCAACCCCTGGAATCACATAGATTTAAGGTCAAGTGCCCATCCCCCTATGACCTCAGACAAGTTATTTCTCTTCAGCGTCTCTAGTGCCCTTTTCTTGAATGTAGAAATAGTATGATCTTGTACCTGTTGGGCTTTGTCATTATGCCACTTAGTTCCCCTGTGCTAAGCATTAATTAGGGACCCTATGCTAAGCACTCCACCTAATGTTATCCCATTTCATCTTCGTGACAACCCTATAAGTGGGTACTTTCATGCCACCATTTTGCACATGAGGAAACTGACCCTCAGAGAGATTAAGCAATGAGCTCAAGGTCATGAGTAAACCAGTGATATTCAGAGTGAGAACAGCTTGGCTCCAGCCATGTTCTTCACAGCTCTTCTATCCCTCCTGATGGGGAGCCTGGCAAAAGATACCAAATGAGCCCCCCACACAGCCAGCTTTCAATAAGCAGGAGCACCTTCCCTTTCCCTCCCCTTCCTCCTCACTCTCTCTGTTGAAATAAGGGATCAGATCAGACACATCAGCTGGGCAGGGTGGTAAGGATGTGTCCCTACAGCTGGGAGGTGAGATGAGAAGCCAACAGTAAATCTGCTGTGGGGCCAGGTTTGTAAAGTGCCAGCACTTCCTGCTCCAGTCCTGCTGAGTCTATACGCCCTACCCCTAAATTCAGAGCCCCTCAGCAGCCCTGCTCCTGAGCAGAGGCTCAGACCCACGTCCTGGTTCCCATAACTCTGTCCTCCACCTCTGCATGCGTTCTCACATACCTATACACTTGGGGAGCCACACTCACATCTGGAAGTCTTTCCTTCTCCCCACCTCACCTGGCCACACACCAGCCCCGGGAACACTTGGACTCCCCAAGGGTCCTTCACACCACCCACCTAGGGCCACTAGGATCCTCACTTGCAGGCCCAAGCCCCCAACCCTGCTTACCATGCTGCTTCACTTGGGGCTGGCTAGGATTGTCTGTCTATCTGTCTGTCTGCTGTTTGATGAGAGGCAGATATGGGTCTGTGAGAGACCCACTGGCCTCCTTATACTCTGCAGCCGGCTATCAGCTGGGAAAATGTTGTTAGAAACAGCCCCAGGAGGGCAGGCTTGTTGACTTGGTTACCAAGTGCTGGGCCTGGGCTCAAACAGGGCAGCAAGGTGGGGTGGGTAGAGGAGGGGCTCCGCTGCTCACCCCACACAGGTACCCAGGCCCCTGGGTACACAGTGTCTGCTCCTCAGTCCCATTTCCTGGTGGTTCAGCAGTCTCTAGCAGGTGGGAGAGGATTCAGACATCAAACCCCCTGTGCTCCAGCTGCAAGGCCAGCCCTAGGGTTGGTGAGGACTGGAAGTGGAATGGGGGTGGTGCCAGGAAGAGTGCACTGAACCAGAAATAACGAGTCCTAGGGCAAGAGATCAAGCCCCAGGGTCTTCTGGGTGGAAGCTCAGAACATTATAGGCCATAGGGAACTAGAGCTCAGGCTCAGTGCCAGCTCTGGTATTTTACTTCTTTTCCCACCTCAGTTTTCTCATCTGTAGAATGGGGAGAGGAAATATGGTGAGGATGAAACAAGATAAACTTCTGTAAGTGCTTAGTCTAGAATTGCTGTTGTTCTCCACAGGGAAAGCAAGATGAGGAGCAGGGGTTCAGGGCTACTCCTCGGGGTCTCTCCCTATGCCAAGCAAGTGGCTGCCAGCCTCGCTTGGCCTTATTTTCCCACAGGAGTCTCCCTATGGCCTTACGCAAACTTGTGAAATACAAGTGTTAATCTCTCACGTTTGTACCCCACTTTGTGGCTCTTAAGGTGACTACACCCCTTACCTCCTTTGAGTCCCTCAACAGCTTTGTGAGGTAGGCAAGGTGGGGCCTCCATTCCCCCTGAGGAAGAAAAGGAAATGGAAGCCTCTTGCGTCTTGCCCAAGGTCACATGGGGGCTCATTAGTGGTGGAATTAAAATTCATCTGGGACTCAGGCTCCATGCTTCCTTTCCACAAGGCAGAGCTCTGACTGTTCCTCACCCTCTTCCCGTGTCTTTATCTCCTTCCTTTCCATCTTAAATTCCTTGGTGGGTCATGATCATTCTCTTGCTTCCCTCCAGCTTTAGCATCCTCATCGACTAAACCACAACCCTGGTTCATCGTCACCAACTCTGTCTGTACTGACCCAGCTAAACAGTAGCTACAGAAAAACCCAGAACCAGGCTGGCTGATCTGACTTCAAATATATGACCGCTAACCTCAAATGGACGCTAACGCTGCCTGGAAACCACACTACGTCTCTCCAGTCATTCTCCAATTAACAACCATGACCAGGAATAGGAATTCCAGATTTAGCAAATAAAGGAATTTTATTTAGCAACCCTATCCATGAAGCAGTTGCTAATATGGAATTTCAGTCATTGTGGCAAATGGTGGGGAAGCTATTTTGAAGTGGGGGCTTTTTCAGAGCCCTTCTCAACACAGGATGCCAGGGAGTGACCTAGAATATCAAGATGGTTAACTCTGGTTTTGGCTGTGGACTACAGTCATTGTTCTCCTAGCTGGAATTAAGAGGCCAAGATCCCCAGAGAGAAGAAACAGCAAACCAACACTTCAAAGGTACGTAAGCCCAGCCTACACTTGGTTGATCCACAAAGCCATAGACTTCAGGAATTGTTTAACAGATGGAAGGATTTGGGACCCAGAGAGCCCAGTGGCCCCCCAAAACCTCTTGTCTAGCACTTCAACTTCCCTACTGGCCTTCAAAGTTTGGTATCTGAAGAGACAACATAAACATCACCAATTCTGGAAAGGAAAACTATCTTTAAGGTAGGCCGGGGGAGGATCTTATGTACGATCAAGTAAAGAGACTGAGATTTTTAAAGCATATTAATATATCTCAGTTATAAAATGAGAGGAAATCCTTAATTTCTTCAACAAATATTTATCGGGTGTGTCCTATATGCCACGTACTGTTCCAGGTGCCGAGAATACAGTGGTGGACAAAAGGTTTGTGCTTATAAGGAGCATGCATTTTCATGGGGAAGACAGATAATGAATAAACAAACTAGGCAATTTCAGTTAGAAATAAACACATGAAGAAAATAAACCAGCATAATGATGCAGAAAGAGATAAGGAGGGCTACTATTGCCATCTAAGAAGCTGATGTCTGAAGAAAGGAAGGAAGGAAGCAAACAAGCAAGCTAGCTGATGTTTTAACTGAAACCAAATGCCAAGGAGTCAACTATAACAAGATGTGGATCGTAGTGCTCCAGATCAAGAGAATAGTGGGGACAATGGAGAATAGTGAGGACAAATGAAGCCAATGGTGTGTTCAAGGAGGGTGGGGGAGAGCTCTACAAGATGAGAACACAGAGGTAAAGGAGTCTGGGAAGAATGGCTTCCATCACTGGGGCAATGGGAGGTTTAAGCAAGCATCATTGCCTACTTTGTGTTTTAGACAGATTATTGCAGCTGTTGTGTAGAGGATGCATTATAAGGTTAATCAGGTCCAGGGGTTCAAAAATAGAAGCAGGAAACCAGTTAGGAGGCTACTTCAGGCATCCAGAAATGAGGGACGGTGGCTTGGACTGGGGTAGGGATTGTGGGAAGTAGCTGGGTTCAAAGTAAAGTTATAGGACATGCTAACGTGGGGTGTGCAAATCTACCCAACAGCCTTACCTGCCCCCTGACTCTTTTTTTTTTATAATATTTTTTTTAATTTATTTATGACAGTCACACAGAGAGAGAGAGAGAGAGGCAGAGACACAGGCAGAGGGAGAAGCAGGCTCCATGCACCGGGAGCCCGATGTGGGATTCGATCCTGGGTCTCCAGGATCGCGCCCTAGGCCAAAGGCAGGCGCCAAACCGCTGCGCCACCCCGGGATCCCTGCCCCCTGACTCTATTTCATTTTTGCTGGCTGAAACTCAGGGTCCTGGGTTCGTATAATTATTTACCCTCCCACTTGCTCAAGGAAGATGGTCTTTCCCCAGCCCTAGGTGTGAGTATAAATTAGTCTAAACCATTCATGGTAATTCCATTCGCTCCTTCCAATGACTGGTTGAGGCAAGGCACTAGTGACACACACGAGAAGTCTGCAAGGGTGCTTGAAGGCAAGGTTTTTCTCCCTGGTAAAAAGATTATGGGAGGAGATCCCCCTTCCCAGCCTTAGTAAATGAGGACATGACACTTGGAGCTGCTGAAGCCATCTGGTGATCATAAGGAAAGACATCACCAGCCCACTGAGGATGTCAGAACAGATAGCTGGAAATGCTGGAGTTGTTGGTAACATCACTGAATCAACCCTGGAAACTGCCCTCCACTCAGATTTCTTGTAGGATAATAAATATCCTCATTGTTTAAGCCTCTGTTAGGCTTTCCATTACTTGCAGCCAAGAAATTTCTAACTAAAAAAGAGAGGGAGGAGAAAGGGAAAGAGGAATGTAGGATGAATCTAGGGTTTTAACTTAAGCACATGGGTAGAAGACTTGAAAGCCTTAGGACAGAAGCATTTTGGGCAGGGAGCAGGACGAGGGTAGGACATTGGGAGTTATACTTTGAATGTGTTATGTTTGAGATGCCTAACAGACTTTCAAGTGGTAATGTCAGAAAGTAAAATAAGCATGTGAGTCTGAAATTCAAAGAAGTCCAAAAGGACATATAAATTTGAGCAAATATATAAATTATTAGCATATAGGTGATATTTCTTCCTGTTCTTTTTCTATGGTTTGAGAATGTATACACTCTAGTTCTATCCCTTTTTGAATAACCCTAAAATGTCACAGTAACTTTTTATTAAGGACATTTAAAATATACCCAGGGACACCTGCGTGGCTCAGTGGTTGAGCGTCTGCCTTTGGCTCAGGTCATGATCCCAGTGTCCATGATCAGGTCTTGATCCCATGATCGAGTTCTACATTGGGCTCCCCACAGGGAGCCTGCTTCTCCTTCTGCCTGTGTCTCTGTCTCTCTCTGTGTCTCTCATGAATAAATAAATAAAATCTTTCAAAAAAATAAAAATACACCCAAAAATAGAGATAATGTAACAAAACCCCATATACTTATCACTTACCTTCAATTGTTCCTTCAGGGAGAAAAACAAATGAAAAAAAGAGAGGCCCTGGGAAACACTCATTAGCGGTAAGCCATCAAAAACCACCAAGAAGGAATGGCCAGGACCAAGAGGGGGATGTGTCACTGAAGCCAAGAAGAAAGTGTTTCAAGGAGGCAGGAAGAATCAGCTATCTCTACATTGGTGAGAAGCTGAGAAAGATGTAGAAACGTGACCTTTGGCTTTGGCCGGTTGGAAGTCACTAGAGATTTTGGCAAGAACATCTCAGTAGAGCATATGAACCAAGCCTGCATGAACAGTGAAGAGAAGAGAAGACATGAAGATATCCCTTTGGAACGATTGTGCTGTAAGGAGGAGGACAGGTGATAGATGCTCCATCCAGTCTAAAGAAATGGAAGGATATGTACTAAGGCCCTGCTCCACCTTGCCCAGATGGAATCAGTGGAGACATTTTCAACTTTGAGGACCTTGCTGCAGCGCTCCAAGACGAGGTGAGACTCTGGGAAGGGGTTAGAAAAGAGGGAGATAACAAAGGGCAAGGGGAAGAGGGAGAGAGATCCAAAGAGAGAGTGGTCTGCTGGACACTCCTGTGGAGTAGACACACTAAGCGGTGATTCAATTGGAAAAATGAGGAAGTGCCTGGCATCATCTTCTAGATGATGTCCATGTATGTGAATGTCTAAGTTTTCAATCTGGTAATATGGATTGTTAGTGTACACCCACCCAGACATTGTGACCTTAATTCAAGAGATGCATTCATACTCACAATCGTGTGCACATGTACATGAGTGCACACCCACACACACATAGAGTCAGTCAGAATCTGTCTCCCACTAACATGCCTTGGACGTTTCTCCCTGCACCCCTGTCTTCTCCATCTTGCTTGCCCGAAGTCCTGCTCCAGGTGGGGTGGGTGGTTATAAACTCCTTGCTACAGGGGGCCAGAGTAATGTAAATATGTTACAATTGAGTATATGATGGTAAATGGTAGATGGAGTGATTTGGAGCAGCTTGCTGTCCATCCTAAGAAGGGAGCCATCACCCAGCTCTATCTGTTGCGCACTGGTTTCCTACTGCTGTTGTAACAAATTGCTACAAACTTAGTAGCCTAAAACCACACAATGTTATTATCTTACAGTTCTGGAGATCAAAAGTCCAAAATAGGCCTTATGGGGAATGCAATACTGTGATTCATAAGAAAAATATTTATTTGGTTATTCAGATGACTAAAATATATTCCTCGTATATATTTGGTCTTTGTCTAGGATTCCTGGCTCACAGCTGCTAAAACCCTTGGAATTCCATAAGGGTTGAGAATGATGAAGATATGTTTTGTTATGTTAATGAGGTAACTTTTGGAAATCACCCTAAGGTTGGGGGCTGGTTGCCAGTGGAGCCAACCAAATGTTAGAGGGTTGGAATCTTCAGTCCCCTCCAACTCCAGAGAGGGGAGAGGGGCAGGAGACGGAGCGCAAACATGGTCAATGGTCAACCATGCCTATGTAATGAAGCCCTCATAGAAATCCAAAAAGATGGAGTTTGTGGAATTTCCAGTTTGGTGAACATGTGCAAATACTGGGAGAGTGGGATGCCCAGAAAGGGCCTACAAACTCCTTGTCCCTTCTCCATACCTTGCTCTCTGCATCTCTTCCATCTGGCCATTCCTGATTTATATCCTTTTTTTTTTTTTTTTTTTTTTATTCCTGAGAGACAGAGACAGAGACACAGGCAGAGGGAGAAGCAGGCTCCATGCAGGGAGCCTGATGTGGAACTCAATCCTGGGACTCTAGGATCACGCCCTAAGCCGAAGGCAGACGCATAACTGCTGAGCCACTCGGGCGTCCCTATATCTTTTTATAATAAACCAATGATACAGTAAGTGAAATGTCTCTCCAAGTTCTGTCAGCCACTCTAGAAAATTAATTAAACCCAGGAGGAGATCATGGGAACCTCTAATTTATAGCCAGTTATCAGGGGACCAGGTAACAGCAAGGGTGCTGGAGAGGCAGTCGTATAGGACTATACCCTCAACCTATGGAATCTGATGCTATCTCTGGGTAGGTAGAGGCAGAATTGAGTTGAATTCTTAAGACACCCTGCTTGTGCCTGAACAATGTTCCGTGGTGTATGGGGAAGCCATCCCTACCCCACCACCCACTGGAATTAATACCAGAACCTATTTAGGTACAAATAATCTAGAGATTCTAGGAGAATCTATCCCTTGCCTTTTCCATCTTCCAGAGGCTGCCCATATTCCTTGACTCTGGCTTCCTTCTATCTTGAAAGCCAATAATCGCATCACTTTGACCTCTGTTTCTGACCTCTCCTTCCCTGACTCTGACGCTCTTGTCTCCCTCTTCCATTTATAAGGACCTTTGTGATTATATTGGGCCCACCAGAAAATGTAGACCTCAAGGTCTCTACCTTAATCATATCTGCAGTCTCCTGGCATGTAAGGTAACAGTCACAGATTCCAGGTATTAAAATGCGGACTATAACTCTGCCTATCACAGTTGCTAAATGGGACTGCAGGTCTCATATAGCCAGATCTCCCAATTTGCTTCAAGGCAAGCTAGAAATCTGGATTGTTATATGACTATGCAGAAAGAGTTAACGCAGCAGGTTGAGACTTCTCCTTAGAAAGGTCTGCTTGTAAGACAAGCCCTTGTCTTGGCTCTTAAAGTGTTCCAGGCTGGTTTGTTGTGCCTAGACTGTGTGTATAAAGAATATGGTTTATGCTGTGGGGCACCCGGGTGGCTCAGTCAGTTAAGTGTCCAACTCTTGATTTCGGCTCAGGTCATGATCTCAGGGTTGTGAGACTGAGCCCCAAGCCAGGCTCTGTGGTGCTCAGCACAGAGCCTGCTTGGTATTCTTTCCCTCTGTCCCTCCCCAAATGTTCTCTCTCTTAAATAAATAAATAAATAAATAAATAAATAAATAAATAAATCTTAAAAAAATATATGGTTTATGCTCAACAGCTGCTTTTCTCCTAGACTCTGGAATTTGGGTATGTGCAAGGCAGAGGTGTCTATGTGACCAGCCTTCACTATAAACCTTGGGTGCTGAGTCTCTAATGGGCTTCCTTGGGCAGAAACACTTGCAGGGAAATGTTGCCCCATTTTCATTTTGGAGGCAGAGTGTGCTGTGAGTCCCCCCGGAAGGGAGAGTGCATAGATTCCTTCAGATTCTGCTTGTGTCTTTTCCCCTTATGATCCAGCTGTGTAGCCTTCCTACCTCTGTAATAAACCCTAGCTGGGGGGTACAACTTTATGCTGAGTCCTTCTAGTAAATCTCCTGACATGGGGGTCAGGTTGGGGATGCTCTAACACAAAGGTAGTCCCTGATTTTTCTTTCTACAGGCTATAGGGATTAACACTGTGAGGGTCAAACAAAACAATTCTGAGAGGGAACCTGGCCTCCAGGCTGCCAATTTGCAATTTCTGGCTTCTTAGAGTTCTACCCTAATTTTACTCTCATCTCTGAACTGAAACAATTCTTCTGACACACATTTGCCAAATGCTTACCATGTGCTAAGCACTATGCTAGGATCTAGGGACACAAAGATGAATAAGACACAATCCTTACCTGGAATGAGTTTGCAATTTATAAGACGGACGTGCACACAAAAACTGCAGTGTGGTGTGCTAGCGCACTGAAGCAAAAGAATAAGATGCTCTGAGAATCCAGAGAGCCACTTACACAGCACTTTTGCCGTGTCTGTGCACATCCCTAAATTCATCTAGTCCTCGCAATGTGAAGTTATCCCTGTTTCACAAAGGAAGGACCTGAATCTGAAGGTCAAAGGAGTTTGGGGTTTTACCTGAGAGCTCAGGTCTCTTGCCAGACTCATTCTGCTGGGGTAAGGTTGTCTTACCCCATGAGGGTAAAGGAGGTCCTGGGAAGGTCTGTAAGAGACTGTATGTGCTGGAATCACCAAGGGTCCTTCTCTGTAGAGATCATGACCCCATTTCCCAAAGCAGCCTCACAATAAAATATGCCCTTGCCACTTTCCATTTTTATAAATGAGTCTTGTTCTCCCAACCATGTGGCAAGTCTACCGAGAAGAGAGACCTTGGCATACTGCACTGTATTCCTTCCCATGCCTTGCCTAAGTAAGGTGTCAATTAGCTACTCTGTTGATAGGAAGTTGCCATTGCTAGTTATTACAGCCTCCTCGGTTGTCATGCCAGACAGCTCTGGCCCTAGGAAACCTAGGTTCTCCGTGGTAGGAGAGGCAGGTGAATCTTTTCCAAGTGACTAGCCTGGGAGACAGGTTTCTTCAGGGCACGTTGATGGGCACATGGGGCACTTCCTAATGATTTCCCCAGCGAAGGGAGACAGAAAATGTAAGGCATGCAAGGGGAAAGCAGATGGAAAAGCTCGTCCTTGCAGGAAGTGGAAATGAAACATTGAAGGAATAACTGCCATAGAGGCCTCCACCTGAGCCCTAAGAGTCAAGACGCGGGGGGGGGGGGGGGGGGGGGGGGAGGTGAGAAGGAGAAGATGGGAAAGTCAAACCAGCTATGATACCAGAATCTCCACTTTCTTTTTTCCTCTTCAGAGTCAACACGCGTTTGGATACCTCCCGGCAACGCTTTCAGTGTGGAATCATTATCTCCTTTTCACCGATGAATATGCCAAGGACTCAAGGAGGTTAGGTCGCCCGTCCAAGGTCGCAGGGCAGTCGGGATGCGAATCCCGGTCCTGAGGGCTCGGTCCAGAGCTCCGGCGGCTCTGGCAGCGGGGCAGCGGGCCGGTGGCGGTGGCGAGGGCTCGCTGATAGTGACGGCGCTGATGACGGGGCCAGTGACCCGCGGGCCGGCGGCGAGGCGCGCCAGATGCCTGGGGTCGGCCCTCGCGGACAGGCTGCGGGGCTCGGCGCCCTAGGGCACTCTGAGGGATCGGCACCCTGGGGCTCAGGCTGTGCAGCTCCTGGTCCGCGGCCGCCCACAGGCATTGGCGAAGGCCAGCCGTCCCGGCCGAGGACCAGCAGGCCGCGGGCCGCGGCAGGGGGCTCTCCGGGGCCTGGCCGGAGCCTCCAGGGAGGCAAGGCGGGGAGGGGGGCACGGGCGAAGGCCAGCTGCAGCCACTTCGCAAGGTCAGCCTCTGCAGCACCTGGCCTAAGTCAGAACACCTGGGCCGCGGGCGCCCCCATGACTCAGGTGAGGGCGAGAGGCGCCCCGGCACGGCGCCCTGCGTCCCCGCGGTGGAGATCCGGAGCCCAGAGCACCGGCTCAAGACCCGGAGCGAAGGGCTAAGGCCCGGGTCGCTGCCCCCAGCCCAAGTCAGACAGGTGAGAGACCGGGACCCGGCAGGGGGAGGGGCCCCGCCCGGCCCCACCCTCGGGGCCGCCCACCCGGGGCGGGGCCTCCGGGCCGCTCAGCCCCTAGCGGGCGAGCCGCGCGGGCCCCGCCCCCCGCCTATAAGAGCGGTGCGGCACTGCAGCTCCGCAGTTCTCACCGAGACCCGTCGCCCGGACTCTACGTGAGACCCACCGCCCGGACGCACCATGGTGAGTGCGGCCCCGCGGGACCGCGCCCCCTGCCTGGCTGCCCCGCGCCTCCCGGGCCTCGCCCCCGGGACGCCGCGCGCCCCCGCCCGACGCTGCGGGTCTCGAGGAGGTGCGAGGGGTGGTGCGTTCCCCGCCCCCACTCCCTCCGGGTGACTTGGGCCGGGCCGCGCGGTCCACTTCTGGAGGCCGGGGAAGGGAGGTGGGGCGGAGCGGGACTCCTCGCCCGCAGAGAGGAGTCCTGCTGGCAGTCGCCTCCCGCTCCTCCAAGCATTTGTGCCCTGAGCCTCCTGAGGGGAGTCGCGGTCCCGCGCCCCGTCCTTCCTGCGGGCGGGGGAGACCCGCTGGGCGGCCCTCCGCCCCTAGCCTGCCCGACCCCGACCACCACCCCCGCTCCCAGGACCTGACCGAGCACGTGCTTAGCGCTGGAAGGTGGTAGGGGGTCACATTACTTGGTCCAGCATCCCCTTTTCCTCCGACTGTGCGTGCATCCCTCCTACCCACTCCCCCCCCACCGGTGACTCAGCACCCCGCTTCTGAGCCGGGAGGGGTGGCGGGAATGGGGTTCGGCCTCGTGAGGCGAGCCGGCCCCTCTCCAGCCCGGCCGAGTGAACGGACGGGCAGAGACAGCTGGCGCGGAGCGGAGCGCGGGCCCAGGCCAGGTTGGGGGGAGGGGTACGAGGTGTGTGGGGGGTGGTATTTATAGCCCGGGAACGGGGGCCGAAAGCCAATCTTCGCTTTCCGCTGGGATGTAACTGGAAAGAATCTAGAAGGGGGGCGAATGCAGGGCCCGGGGGCAGGGTGGCCCCTGCGCAGGGGCCAGGCGGGTTACCTCTGGGGCCCCACCGCAGGTTCCGCTTCCTTTTCTGGGTGTTTGGAAACCGTCACCCCGCCATTTCGGTAGGGAGGCTGCGCGGGCCCTGCGCCGCACTACTTTGGCTGTTTAGGGGTTAATTTCCGACTGGCAGGGATGAGCCTGAGGCAGCCAGTGCCCCAGTGCCCACCACAACCCTATTGCCCGCCTGCCATCTGCACTCTGCTATTTCCGCGAGGGCTGCACGATGGAAGAAGGTGGTGAAGACACCCCAGAGTGCGTGGGTGGAGGTGGGGAGAGGAGCCAGCTGGGATCGATCCCCAGAGCCAGATGGCATTTAGAGGTGGGGGAGAGGGCATCCTGGTGGCCAGTGTGGCCGGCTGATGCCAGACTGGAAGGCTGAGACGTCTCTGCAGCTCACAGGAAAGAAAGGGGGAGAGGGTTATACGAAATTCTAGTTGTTTACCCTCAAAGAATTAAGTTGGGGGGCTTTTAGCTATAAACTCATGCCTCTGGGAAACCTGAACCTTCTCAGGCTGGGGAAGGTGGCTTCGGGAGCAGAGAGCTGCAAACAGCTGAGAAGTCGCTTGTCCTTGTCTGTTACTGCAGTGTCTGCCTGTCTTTCATATGCACTTGCCCTCTCTGTCCTCCCTGAGTGTCTCGTGAGTGTGGCAGGGTCATGTGGAGCCACAGCTCTTACTTGACAAGGTCCCCACAGAGAAATGGGCTAAGGGATTGGTTTGCTCTACTGGGTGCCTGCAGTGGTTAAGTCCTACGGAAGGGCGGGGGGAGGGGAGCCTGGGCAGGCTGCCAGCCTCTCTCGACCTCTGCCCAGCCCCAGGCCTCCACTTTTGCTAACCGAATCATCCTAGCTGGTTAGGGGAGAGGGTGGAAGAGAGGCTCCTGAGAGGAGAACTGCAGAGGTGGGGCTTACGCCGTGTCCCCTTCTCTTTATCCTTCAGCGCGAATGCATCTCAGTCCACGTGGGGCAGGCAGGTGTCCAGATGGGCAATGCCTGCTGGGAGCTCTACTGTCTGGAACATGGGATCCAGCCTGATGGGCAGATGCCCAGTGACAAGACCATCGGTGGAGGGGACGACTCCTTTACCACCTTCTTCTGTGAAACCGGCGCTGGAAAGCATGTGC
The DNA here is from genome assembly GCF_053574225.1 of Canis aureus. Lineage (NCBI taxonomy): Eukaryota > Metazoa > Chordata > Mammalia > Carnivora > Canidae > Canis > Canis aureus. The sequence goes on from NC_135646.1 coordinate 5,137,854, forward strand.
CCCGGGCAGTGTTTGTGGATCTGGAGCCCACTGTGATTGGTGAGATGAAGATGGGGTGGAATTGAGGGGAGCAGAGAACGACTCTAAGCTTCTCTCTGGAGAGATGGCAGCCAGACCGGGCTCTCCTGGCCCTGCAAACGCTTTGCCCTGTTTGAAGCCGAAGAAGGGAGGCTCACCCGCAGGCTGGTCTGGGTTTCTCACACGCTGCTATCACAGGCTGGCAGACGATGAGCTCTTCCCCACATCTGACCGCAGCTGCCTCAGTGGGGGAGGGAGATCCCTGCTGAGCACGGCCTCATGGTTTGTGCCCTCATGACATGTTTGTGCCCTTCCAGATGAGATCCGAAATGGCCCCTACCGGCAGCTCTTCCACCCAGAGCAGCTCATCACTGGGAAGGAGGATGCTGCTAACAACTACGCCCGTGGTCACTATACCATTGGCAAGGAGATCATTGACCCGGTATTGGACCGGATCCGCAAGCTGGTGAGAACTTGGGATGGAAGGGAGGGAGTTTCTGAGATGATGTTCATGGTCAGGAACATTGTTTTTTCCCCCCCAGGATCCACTTTAGGGGGTCATCTCTAATTTTGTGTGTTGTAGAGCATGCTGCTGCTATGAGATGCTTACTAGTCCCTGCCCTGACGCCTGAAAGATTTTAGGCTTTTGGGGAGCCAGAAGGTAGGGTTCCTCAGGCCCCTCGCCTACACTGTTCTCTCTCTTTTCTGCCTTTCAGTCTGACCAGTGCACGGGACTTCAGGGCTTCCTGGTATTCCACAGCTTCGGAGGGGGCACCGGCTCGGGCTTCACCTCACTCCTGATGGAGCGGCTCTCGGTTGACTACGGCAAGAAGTCCAAGCTGGAGTTCTCCATCTACCCCGCCCCCCAGGTGTCCACAGCCGTGGTGGAGCCCTACAACTCCATCCTGACCACCCACACCACCCTGGAGCACTCGGACTGTGCCTTCATGGTGGACAACGAGGCCATCTACGACATCTGCCGCCGCAACCTGGACATCGAGCGCCCCACCTACACCAACCTCAACCGGCTCATCAGCCAAATCGTCTCCTCCATCACGGCTTCCCTGCGCTTCGACGGGGCCCTCAACGTGGACCTGACGGAGTTCCAGACCAACCTGGTGCCCTACCCTCGCATCCACTTCCCGCTGGCCACGTACGCGCCGGTCATCTCCGCGGAGAAGGCCTACCACGAGCAGCTGTCGGTGGCGGAGATCACCAACGCCTGCTTCGAGCCCGCCAACCAGATGGTGAAGTGCGATCCCCGCCACGGCAAGTACATGGCCTGCTGCCTGCTGTACCGGGGCGACGTGGTGCCCAAGGACGTCAACGCCGCCATCGCCGCCATCAAGACCAAGCGCAGTATTCAGTTTGTGGACTGGTGCCCCACGGGCTTCAAGGTGGGGATCAACTACCAGCCGCCCACCGTGGTGCCCGGGGGCGACCTGGCCAAGGTGCAGCGCGCCGTGTGCATGCTGAGCAACACGACCGCCATCGCCGAGGCCTGGGCCCGCCTGGATCACAAGTTCGACCTGATGTATGCCAAGAGGGCCTTTGTGCACTGGTACGTGGGCGAGGGCATGGAGGAGGGGGAGTTCTCTGAGGCCCGGGAGGATATGGCTGCCCTGGAGAAGGATTACGAGGAGGTGGGCATCGACTCCTATGAGGACGAGGATGAGGGAGAAGAATAGAACAGCTGCCTGGAGCCCACGCACTATGTTTATTGCAAAATCCTTTCGAAATAAATAGTCTCCTTGCACGGTTTCTTGTCCCCTCTGTGAGTGCTTGAGCTTGTGCTGCTGCCGCCCGCTGCTTCTGCTGCTGCCCTCATTCTTTGCTGCCCATGACCCTTTTCCCTTCCACGGCTGAAGGTGAGACCTGCCAAGGGGTCCTTGCCAGGCCCAGAAACGTGGCCCCAGGGACCTTGATGTAAGACCCCAGGGGCGCCCAGGATGGTAGAGAGAGGAAATGAGGACTGACTCCCGGACCTGGCTGGCCAGCCACAAGCTGTTGAAAGATGCAAGTTTTCACTTCCTTTCCAAGTGGGAGTCTAAGTCCAGCACAGTTTCTGTATTTGAGTTAGATTGCTAGCCCGTTTCTTCCTGCTGCTGCTGCATTCACCGACTCTGGAAGCTTGGCCCGGGCACCTCTGTGCGTGATGAGGGCTTGGGAGCGGGGCTGGGCAGGCCCACAATTCCTGGGCATGGAGCCTAGTCATGAGCTTGGGGGATGGGAGGGGACGAGGGCAATCTCCTCAAGTTGTTTGTGTCGCCGCACCTCTGAGCAGCTTCCCACAGCTGTCTCTCTCGCTGCATTGCTGGGGCCTAGGGCTGTGCCATTAAAAGTCAGGTCGTCTCCCCTCTGTTTGTTCTTTATTTCTGGCCTCAGCCTCTATGCTAGCCTGGGGAGCCTCCCGCCGGGCCCTGGGGAAGATTCCAGCATTGCTAATAGGCACCCCAGGACCCATATCGACGTCAGCACGTGGGGGTGCACACTGCTGGGGTGGGGGCAGTCGGGGAGGAAGCTTCAATCTCAGGAGCAGGTGATGCCAGCCCTGCCCCTGCGTTCCCCTCCCTGGTGATTCAGGGACGCAGTGCCCTTCCCTAGGGAACAGGTTTCAAGCCCGGCAAAGGCAGGGCCCCTGTTTACTCAGCAGAGTAGGGCAGGAAGTGGCAGCTGGATACTGCTGCACCACACTGGCCTCATTAATCATTAACCGTGTGTGAGCTAGAACCCTCTGGGACAGACTGGGCCAAATGGCTGCCACCTCCACTCCCCTTGCCCCCAGGCCGAGGCTGGGAGAGACCTGTTAAGTTGCTGTCAGGAAGCTTCCTCAGGTGTCTCCACCCAGAAGCCCTAGCCTGGCAAACCGGCTGGGCTGCTTTGACTCAGCTACCCACTCCTGGGAATGAAGGGAAGAACAAATTCAATGTGCTTCTAGGGGGCCCTGGTCCTAGTTCTTAGCAGAGAAGCCAGCTCGATCCAGAAGAGCTTTAAGTTTTTGACTAAGACAAGCTAGGACAACTGACTCCTCCCAGCTAGTCAGATCTAAGGTAGGGACACCTGCCTCCTTAGGCAGAATGGCGAAGTCATGCCATTCCTCATTAGGCCAGTCCCTCTTCCCAAGCGGTTCCCTTGGAAATGGCAACCAGACCCTGGGCCCTGGGCACCTCTTCTCTTTCATTCCAGGAACAATGAGACTAAGATCCACACCAAGCTGCTTTCACTTTATTCTTCTATTTATACATTCTCCTGCTCCCAGATGTGAAGGCAGACCATGATGTAAGCTCAGCAGTCCTGCTCAGAGCCTTTCTAGATTCTATCCATTTCCCCTTCCCCATCTCCTGCCCTCGTCCACACCCAGTCAGTCCCCTGTCCAGTTGTTGTAGAAGCAAAGAAATAAGACTGAGCTGACAGTTCCCATCCACTTGTCCCCGATGCCAAGAGAGCAGTCCTGGAGACACCGGGTGGAGATTCTAATGAGGGATGAGAGCCTCCTTCCAAGGCACAGGGCCACCTCAACGTAGCCATTGGTCTGTTTAGATTTGGGTGGTATGTTGGCCTGAAGCTGGGGGTTGCAGTGCCTCCAACTGACTGAGGAGGAGAGAGATGGGAGGGCGCTCCTGGGGGTCTACAGTCATCATTGAGGCCAGCAGCTGCCGCAAGGTTGAAGAATGCCTGTGGAAGGAGGCGGGCAGGGTGACTGGAGGGTCCTCATTCCCCATGCTACGGTTCTAACTCCACTAATGCCAGTGAGGAGTCTGAAGTGTTTCGTACCCCTTTTATTGCTCACCTGGGGCTCTGCGGGATGCTGAGTTGGTTCTGCACAGCAAGGGCCACACTGTCACCCTTCTGGAACACCATGTCATATGGGCCTTCCCCAAACATCATGGCATACAGCACGCAGCCTAGGGACTGAACATAACTTGGTTATTACTTGACAAGGGACCAATAGAAATGATCTCTTTCCTCTGGACTCTGTAGTGAAAGGTGACTACATAAGCTAATAAGAATAGGCTGACCTCAGCCCCATGACACCACCAGGGTCCAGAGAAAGCACCAGCTAGCTGGAGGCTTCTGCACCCCCTGCTTGCCACTGCCTTCAGTCCTGACACTTAGCTGTACTCATTCTGTTCAAAGGGAGGAATGATACCACTTCCTGAGCAATTGAGTACAGTGTCAGTGACGGTTCCCAGGAAGGAAGTCGAGGGGGATGGGGACATACACGGTTCCTGGGGCCCCATGCAATCGAAACCAAAGACCTGCCCCTCTGCTGCACAGCAGGTACAGAGCGGTACTCCTCCCCATCCATGTGCCCCCCCACATGCTCCTCACCCAGACATCAGTCCGCTCATCAATGACACAGTGGCTCTGCACGGAGAAGAGCTCTGGGGCGCGGTAGGAGATGGTGCATCGCTGGGCTGCCCAGTCCTGGAAGAGTGGCCCCATAGCTCAAAAGAGAGGCACAGGTCATAGTCATGTGACCAAACTGGGGCATGCAACAGGAAAGGCTGAGGATGGGGAACAGGAGGGCAAAGGAACCTGGACACTCTTTTACCTGCAGGGCCAGAGCCTGGCGGGAGCCTTCCACATGGATGCAAGCTTGATTCATGGAACCCAAGTCCATTAAAACTGGCTGCCCCTCATCTCCAAGCAAGATATTGGTGGGCTTCAGGTCCCTGCAGGAAAGTGGAAATAAATGGCCCATGAACATCCCTGGACAGGGAGACTAGAATCCTTGGGGGCAAAAGAATCATGGGGACTGTTCCTTGGGAGGAGAGCAGAGACCACTCAATCCTTTTGGTGAGGCTCTTTCTTTCTGCCCCATAAGCACACTGGGCCCTCCCACTGACCTGTGGGCATAACCTCTGGCATGAATGGCCTCAAGGCCTCTGCAGATACCCAGCAGCAGCTGAAGGATTTGATCTTCAGTCAAGAAGTTGCCTTTGTCCTTCAGCCTTTCTATCTCGTTCCACAGCGTACCCCTCTGCAACACAAGTTTCCCCACGGTTGGACAGGTTTTCTGGGTCTCTGCTCCCTCAGCCTGATCCCTTCCCTGTGTCACAGCCTAGCAGCTCTTTCACCACACACACTACACACCTCACAGTCCCACTTGGGTTCCCCTAAACCCCAAATCTGAAGCGGTCCAACACAGGACATGGTCTCTGCTTCCTAACGTGCTTGGCTACTCACACAGCCCTCGGTAGATGACTCTGTTGCAAGCCCCTCCATTGCCAGGAGACTTTCTGACCTTGAAGAAGGGTAGCAGCAGCCAGGCCTCATGTTTAGTGCCCCGCTCCCTCAGACAATAAGCCACAAGTCGGAGGATGTTGGGGTGATGGAAGAGGCGATGCATGTCTGCTTCTCGTTGGGCTTCCTCCCGATCCTGCTGCTCGTGACACAGGATCCGCTTCAGGGCGTAGAAGTGTCCATCATGTAACCCCTCCACTAGGTCCACATAGCTGAACCCACTGTGGGCCAAAGGGGTCAGTGAAGGACCACGGTCATCTCCCACACTGCTTGGACCCAGAGGAACTCCCTGGGTGGGGAGGGGAGGGGGTGTCTTTCCCAGTCAGCAGAAACCCTCCCAAGACGTGGCTTCAGGAGAAGTCTGAAGATTTTACACTTTGAGCTCAAGGGTAGGAACACAGCAATCTTTGAGGTACCTTGGTCATAATGCACAGCTCTGCACGTGACAAATGCTCCGGAAATGTTACATGAGTAACAGTCAACATCTGTCAAGTGCTGTGAACCGGGCCCTGGGTGAGATTATTATTATTATTTTTTCTCTTTTTGGTGAGATGATTTCTATGCACTATCTCATTTAATCCTCACAACTCCATCAGCGACAAAAGATAATTATCTCCAGGGCAGCCCGGGTGGCCCAGCGGTTTAGCGCAGCCTTCAGCCCAGGGCCTGACCCTGGAGACCCAGGATCGAGTCCCGCATCGGGCTCCCTGCATGGGGCCTGCTTCTCCCTCTGCCTGTGCATGTGCGTGTGTGTGTGTGTCTCTAATAAATAAAATCTTAAAAAAAAAAAAAAAAGATGATTATCTCCATTAAGCAGATGATGAAACCACGGCTTAAGGTCACACCAGGTGGAGCCAGGAGGCCTGGCTCCAGAATCCACTTTCTTGGCATTCGGGTTGCTAGGCTCTGTCAGGGGAGCTAAAGGATGCTTTACAAGGATGAACCTCCTGAGGCCCTATCACGTGCAGACTGCTGTCCTTCACTCACCAGAACCCTGGGGGCTGGCTAGGCGATTTCAACACTCACCCCTCCCCCAGTTTCTGGATGAAGAGGTAGCGCTTGTTGTCAATGAGGACGGTTCCCCGGGAGCAGACACACAGCGCGTGGCCCATAGCGCCTCAGTCATCCTCCTCAGGGGCGGTCCGGGGCTGCCGACGGCCGCGTGCGGGCTGAGGGGGCTCTTCCAGGCGACGCGCTGGGGGCCCCGCGGATCATGCTGGAAGGCAAAGGACGGCAGGGTCGTGGGCCAGGCACGACCCCCGAAGTGCCGACGTGCAGAGCTGGCGCCCGGGCCTCGGAACGCAGAGGAAACGAGCCTTGGCGACGCCGGCTCGGGCACGGCCGAGGTCGGGTGCCCTGGAGCCTCGGGCCACGCCGCGACGCCCAGGCCGCGTCCTCGCCGTCGGGCCGCCTCGGCAGCCGCGGAGCGTGGGGGCGAGGCCCGGGCCCACCCGGCGGGGCCCGCCCCGGCCTCGGCGCGCAGAGCCCCGGGAGGGCCGGCCCCGACTCCCCACTGACCTGGCTCCGGCCGGAGACAAGCGCCGCGGACCGGAAGGAGCGTCTACGTCATCAGGCCGCGCCGGCGTAACGGCCCGCGGTATCCTAGCAACCGCAGGGCATCCGGAGGATGTGGGGGCGCGGAGCTGAGAGGCCGGGGGCGGGCTAAGGCGCGGGGAGCACGGGTCCCGGGACCCGGTGAGGGTTCCACACCAGGCCTTCAGTAGTGGGCAGGACGCAGGCACCCGCGCCCAAGGGGAGCAAAGCCGGGCTCGGCCCGAGGCCCCCCAGGCCCCCCGTCTCCCAATGCCGGAGGTAGGAAGCTGCAGTCCAGCCCCGAGGGGCGGGGGCCGGGCGGGGGCCGGCGGCCTGGACCCCCACAGCGCCGATCGGTGCACCCTTCGGGGCTCAGGCCTGCATCCCACTACCCTAGTTTCAGTGGTTAAGAGCTTACTAGCTGCGTGACCTTGGACGACTTAACCTCTCAGAGCCTCGGTTTCCCCAGTTGTAAACAAGCTCTAACAGTACCTAAGGTTAGGTGCCCGTACGGGGAGGCCAGGCTGCAGCTCCCAGCTCTGCTAAACTAGCTGCGTGACCTTGAGCAGACTATTTAAAATTTCTGCCTCTCAATTCCCTCATGGGTAAAATGGGAGTGATAATTACCAACTGCACGGAGCTTTTTGAAGATGAAGTGAGATGTAAAGTGCTTAGCACACTATCTGACACAGCCTTGGTGTCAATAAATAGAAGTTGCTGTTATTTTTATTATGATTCTATTTTTCTTATCCTGGTCCTTACATCCCAGGCTTGGGATTGTGAAGGCAGGAGTCATGGAGATTCATAAATTCCCAAGCCTTGGCCCCAGGTAGTTGTTCTTGACAGCTCTCGCTGAGGCAGGCAGGGATAAATTGAAGAGCGGTGGAGATCCAAAGAAGACAGAATGGCTGAGGTGGTCTCTTTTGCTGTAGCAGGGCCACTAGGAGAAAAAAAAAAAAATCCCATTTATAACTTGGTTCCTACTTTCACACCACTGGGAAGATTGATTCTGAACCTGTTTTAGCCCCCTGGTTCCGACATTCATTCATCTAGATTTAACCTGCTATGTACCGAGTCCCGTGCTAGAAGCTGAGGATACAAGATGGACAAGGTACTCTTCACCCTCAGGGAGCTCAGTTTAGTACCACAGTGCTTCTCAATCTTGAATGCCTTTCGGATCGCCTGGGAATCTTGTTAAAATCCAAATTCTGATTCTAATAGGTCTGAGGTAGGACCTGAGACTCTGCATTTCTAACAAGCTCCCAGGTGATGCTGATGAAGCGGATTCAAGATGTAGAGGATCTTACAAACTAGTAGAGTAGCGCGGGTGGACAAGTCCAGGCTAATTGCCTGGTGACTTGAGGTGGTCTCCGCCCCCTTGCTCGCTGAGGTTCCCTCCCAGGAATCCACCACGTGACAGCCGGACCGCCCTCTCTGAATAGAGGAGCCCTGTTAGCGCCATGGCTCCCAGGAAGCGGCTCTGCCTTCCCGTCCTGCTGTTGCCACTTCTGTCCCTGCTGCTGCCCCAGGTAAAATGACAGGATTGAATCGGCAGGCTGGGCGTGGTGAGGCGGGATGAGATCCAGCCCAGGAGAGAAAGTGAAAATAACAGAACAACAGGCTGGGCTAGTTCCATCTCCTCTGCAGACTCTGACCCCTCCCTCTGTTCCAGGCCTCTGCTGACCCCGGGCTCTCTCTTTGCAGGCAGACAATCGGTCGTTCATAGTGGATCGGATAAATGACAGATTCCTTCTAGATGGGGCCCCGTTCCGCTACGTGTCTGGCAGCCTACACTACTTTCGGGTACCACGGGTGCTTTGGGCAGACCGGCTTTTCAAGATGCGAATGAGTGGCCTCAACACTGTACAGTTGTAAGAAGTGCTCAGGACAAGCCATGGAGGGTGGGATTTACTCTTCCTACCACCCCCCGTCAGAAGGGGATTGGGACAGGAGGACTAGCTGGGTATGAGAGCTCCAGGGCTTCCAGGCCAAGGGTGGGAAAGGGTGGGCCAGGACCTCCTTCCAACAGCTTCCTGGAGATTCCATGCAAGGCCTGAGCCCTTAGGCCTCTCCAGCACCTCCCGCCTTGGGCCCTGTTAACCTTTTTCTTTCTCAGTTACGTGCCGTGGAACTACCATGAGCCAGAGCCTGGGGTCTATAATTTTAATGGCAGCCGGGACCTCTTTGCATTTCTGAAAGAGGCATCTCTAGCGAACCTGTTGGTCATACTGAGACCAGGACCTTACATCTGTGCAGAGTGGGATATGGTGAGTTAGAAGGGATAGAACCAGAGCCACTCCTGTGCAGTTCCTTCACTCCCCCCATCTGCCCACACTGTAGGGCCACTTCCAGTGCTATACTCAATATCCTCCCTTCATACCTCTTCCACCCCACTCCCAAACAACAAAACCTGCTGTCTTTATGTTTGTCGCAGGGGGGTCTCCCAGCCTGGTTGCTTCAAAAACCTGAAATAAATCTGAGAACCTCAGATCCAGGTGAGCTGAGACAAAAGTTTCAACACAGAAAATAAAAGCAACCGATAGGAACACAATGAGTCATTTGGGTGCTCAAAACTGAAGAGACCATCCCCAAACTGGAGATCATCCATGCAGATATTTGAGTGTTTCCTTCATGCCTAGCAAGATGCTACAAACTGACACCGGGCAGACCCAGTCCTTGTGTAGTGGGGCTTATGGGGAAAGAAACAGGTTTGTTTTTGTTTTTTTTTAAAAACAAAACAAAACCTGTAAGATTATTGCAAATTGTAAAAATACCACACAAGAAAAAAACAATACTCATGAGGCCATGAGTAACAGAGAAGGCCTGTTTTGGGTAGGGAGGTCAGAAAAGGCTTTTCTGAGATGATGACATTTCACTTGACTCTAGGGAAGGAAAAGCTTTGGTCATATGAAGAATGAGGTGAGAATGACCCAAGTAGAGGGAACAGCATATTCTAAAGCCCAGAGGTGGGAAAGAAGTGGTATGGTTGAGGCCAACTCGGCCAGACCATAGTGGGTAAGGGAGAGAGGAATGTGACGTGAAATTGGAGATAGACAGGGACTGTTAATGCAGGACCTTGTAGGCCACCGTAAGGGGTTGGTATTTTATCATAAACACAGTAGAAAGCCATTGAAAGAGCTTAACCAGACAGGTTTGATTTGTTTTCAAATTACTTTAGCCCGGATGTGGAGAATGGAAGGAGGGGGCCAAGCAAGGATGGAGGTGGAGAAACTAATTGGGAGACTCAGGCTGTGATTGAGGAAGGAGGTGATGGCTCGTGGATTAAGGCAACGGTGGTGGAGATGGGAAGAAGAGAGCAGTTTTGAGATGTAGGTTGAAGATCAAAAATCACCAGGCCTTGTTAGATTCTGATGGGAAGGAGAAGGGTGGGGGCAGCATGAATCGGGTTTGGAAAGAAAGGAGTCATGTTTCCAATGAACATGGTGGTGCCATTTACTGACACAGGGAAGTAGGAGGAGACTAGGGGTGGCAAAGGACCACCTTTTTTTGGGGAAAAACAGTTCTGGTTGTGTTAAATTTGTGTCATCACACACAAGTTAGGGTGTTAAGCCACAGGCTGTGTGAATGTGACGCTCACGGGGAGCTCTGAGCTAGAGATAAATTTGGGATTTATCAGTCTAGAGATGGCATTTAGATCCTTGGCTGTTGAGACATTGCCTGAGGGAAAGAGCATCAGGAGAGAAAAGATGAGAACTCAAGATTAAGCTCTAAAATGCCCTATATTTTAAGGAGTTTGGATTTTACTTCAAGTGTAGATAGGAAGTCACCAGAACAAGGGAGTGATCTTATCTGATTTATCTTTTAAAAAGATCACTCTAGTAAAAATGCTTTGTATCTGTTGGGGACCATCCCGCTTCTTAGGGCGCTGAAGAGCTCTATGCTCCTCAGAACAATTCCCCAACTCAGCTGGCTCTGAAATACATTTGAAATGGCAAAGTAGTGCTGGCACACCGGCATGCAGTGTCCACTTTTCCCAAGAAAGCAGCGACCTCTTCACTGCAAGTCCACAATTCCTTTCCAGGCCTCTCACCTCCTTGGCCAGTCAGGAGCACCCAGCCCGGCTGTTCACCCCATCCTTTCACATACACTCTTCTCTTGGCTCTCCAGATACCATCTTTATGTGGTCTGTGCTCCTTTCCCTGAATCCCAGCCTTGCTGACCACTCCTCCTTAGTCTCTTGCTGGTTCTCTGCCCTTTCTCTTTCTGCTAAATGCTGGATGGGGTGCTGAAGGCCTCAGTTCTCCGACCCTTCTCTTTTATGTGTTCACTCCTTAGACAATCTCATCCATTCCCATCGCTTGCTTTTTTTTTTTTTTTTAGATTTCTTTTTTTTTAATTTTTTTAAAAATTTTATTTATTTATGATAGTCACACACAGAGAGAGAGAGGCAGAGACATAGGCAGAGGGAGAAGCAGGCTCCATGCACCGGGAGCCCGACGTGGGATTCGATCCCGGGTCTCCAGGATCGCACCCTGGGCCAAAGGCAGGCGCCAAACCGCTGCGCCACCCAGGGATCCCTAGATTTTATTTATTTATTCATGAGAGACACAGAGAGAGGCAGAGAGGTGGGCAGAGAAGCAGGCTCCCCACAGGGAGCCCAATTCAGGACTCACTCTTTCCCAGGACCAGGGATCACGCTCTGAGCCCCCAGGTGTCCCTCCCATGGCTTTCAATCCTATCTAGTAGCTAACAACTCTGAAATAGAAAACCTCTGCAATAGGTTCTCCTCTCCTTCAGAATATGAACCATGGATTCCTTAAAATGGCCTCTCAGGCCCTACCTAATGGACCTAGTCACCTCCCTGACCTCTACTCTTTTCTTCATTGTTCACACTGGCCTCATTGCTGTTTTTCAAACCTATCAGGCACATTCCTGCTTTGAGGCCGTTGCACTTGGGGCTCCCTCTATCTTCCTGCAGAATCACCTTTTCAGAGAGGCCTTCCCTCAGCTGCCCTCTAAAACTTAAGCTCTCCTGCCATTTTATATCCTTCCATGCTTTATTTTTTCTCCTGGGCATTAACATACTGTGTATTTTAGCTATTTATTTATTACCTGCTTTCCTCACTGGGAAGGAAATTCCACAAGGGCAGAGATTTTTATCGATTTTGTTCCATTCTGTATCCCTAACACCTAGAATGTTGCTGGGTACATGCTAAACACTCATAAATATTTGTTGGATGAGCTTTAATATATGCTTGGATAGAAGGAGGCAGTCAGACCTGGCACCCTTTGTACAGAATGCAAAATGGAAAGGAATTGAACGTTTTAAGAATGCAAAAATACCCTCGAGTACATCTTCCATTGAATCCATTTTTGAGAGTCTGCTACATGTTAGGCATTGTCCTCAAGGATAGGGATGAAGCAGATGGACCTGACAAATAGGTTCCTGTTCACTGGGTGAGGGAGACTGACAGGAGACACTTAGAGAGGGGCACCTGGATGGCTCAGTCTGCCTTTGGCTCAGGTCAGGATCTGGGGTCCTGGGACGAGTCCTGCATCGGGTTCCATGCTTAGTGGGGAGTCAGCTTCTCCCTCTCCTTCTGCTTGTGCTCTCTCTCTGTCAAATGAATAAAGCCTTTAAGGGGGGGGGGGCATTTAGAGAAATACTGATAATTTGTTATGTGCTTGAAAAAAAGTAAGAGGTGACATGAGAGTATGTAACAGGGACACCTACCCTCATCAGGATTATCAGAGGTTTTCTTGAGGAAGTGAAATAGAAGTTAAGATCTGAAAACTGTACTGAGAATGGCCAGATGAAGGATGGTGGAGAGAAAGTGTCAAGCAGAGGTCATAACAGGTGTGAAGACCCTGAGGATGAATCAACAAAAATCACAAATAGGGCCTGAGATTTTAAGGCACAATACTGAATATAGTGGTCTTCTGATGGATGACTTAAATCACCAGAACTGTCAGTTCCATCAGGGTGCAAGTCATCATTCTGCATTTTTGTGAACTCCCATGCTACTTCACAGCTCTCTCAAGTATACATCGATTATAATTAGTTCCCTATGATGCTTTTAACATTTTTCTTACATTAAAAAATTTCTTAATTTACAACTTTAAGGTTTCCTGTGCTTAGATGTCGTTGCCATGCAAATTCACAAGTGCTCAGGGTTCAGTCACCACTGCTCAGGTTCATTTGTGGGTGAGTGGGCTGCAAACAGTAGCCCAGGGTTCAGGCAGCACTGAAGTTGCTGGCCTTGATGCTATGGGTGGGGGCTGCAAAGGCAGTGGTGTCCTAATGAGCAGAGCACTGCTCCTTCCTTTAGACTTTCTTGCTGCAGTGGACTCCTGGTTCAAGGTCTTACTGCCCAAGTTATATCCATGGCTCTACCACAACGGGGGCAACATCATTAGCATTCAGGTACAAGGGACTGGGTGAGAGGAAGGAGGTGCCAGGGGTCCTAACCTCTGCTGCATGGCTGAGCTCCATTTTCCATTTTCCTGGCAGGTGGAAAATGAATATGGTAGCTACAGAGCCTGTGACGTCAACTACATGAAGCACCTGGCTGGGCTTTTCCGTGCGCTGCTAGGAGACAGGATCTTGCTCTTCACCACAGATGGGCCTGAAGGACTCAGATGTGGCTCCCTCCAGGGCCTCTACACCACTGTGGATTTTGGCCCAGGTCTTCTGAGCGAGGGTGGAGTAGAGTCTGGGGAAGGGGCACCTCTTCTATGTTTATCTTTCACTTTTGTCTCCTCTCTGCAGCTGACAACATGACCAAAATCTTTGCCCTGCTTCGGAACTATGAACCCCATGGGCCACTGGTGAGGAGCTGGAGGGGAGGGCAATCAAAGCAGGAGTTGGGGTTGGGAATGGGTCGAGCTCAGTCCCCATCTCACTTGTGGCTGCTTTCTAGGTGAACTCCGAGTATTACACAGGCTGGCTGGATTACTGGGGCCAGAATCACTCCACACGGTCTGTTTTGGCTGTAACCAGAGGCCTAGAGAACATGCTGAAGCTGGGAGCCAGTGTGAACATGTAACTGGAGACACGGGGGCCAACATGAAGGCAAAACGGGATGTTGGGGAGGAAAGTGATTCAGTGGGTCAGCTTTTCCCTTTCCCCCCACCTTACCCCCCTTCAGGTACATGTTCCATGGAGGTACCAACTTTGGATACTGGAATGGTGAGTCCAGGTGGTCCCTGGGGTGGAAGCAGGGAGGCATCAAGGAATTAGAATCCAAGGGCTGGGTAGATTAGGAGGTCTCAAAGCTGGATGTGGCCACCACTGCCCCTTCTGATGGCAAAATTCTTTGTGTGAATTTCTTTGCTTAGTGCCTGTCATTTGAAAGACACTGAATGAATGAAATTGGTTTGACCCCAGGTGCTGATGAGAAGGGGCGCTTTCTTCCAATTACTACCAGCTATGACTACGATGCACCAATATCTGAAGCAGGAGACCTCACACCTAAGCTTTTTGCTCTTCGAAACGTCATCAGTGAGGTGCCCTACCACTTCATTAAGTGCCAAAGGCTTTTATCAATTTGGGGAAAGGGAGTACCTAAATTGTTAGTAATGGGATCCCATAAATCATTGGTTGTTGTCTGGGCCGCAGAGCCTACAGAACCACTTCCCAGCCACCCAGACGGGACTACTTGGGAAGACGCACACAAGCATGTGCAAAATTACAGGATCTTCGTGACCCCTTAAAGCCTTTCCCCGGAACCCAGGTTGAGAGCCCTGTGCTTAGTAGGGTCTGGGAGTAGGGGTTATTTGTGTGGTTTTCCTATGGCTCCTGAGAGAATTTGGGCTCAGTTCCAGGAAATTCCCTTGGGACCTTTACCTCCCCCCAGCCCCAAGATGATGCTTGGACCTTTGACCCTGCATCTGGTAAGCTCTGGATCATCTTTTCTCTGATCCTACCCCTTTGTTCTCTAAATGGCCCAGCCTTTCTGGCCCTCTATTCTGACTTACCTTTTATTCTAACATCTTCCCCTTATCCTAACAGGATGGGGATTTGCTGGCTTTCTTAGACTTCCTGTGCCCCCAAGGGCCCATCCATTCTATCTTGCCCTTGTCCTTTGAGGCTGTCAAACAGGTAAGGGACAATCCCACGTCCTGGAGGCACGGGAGCCTTCCCCAACAGCTGTAGCCAGAGGTTCCCTCTGTTGCCCATCTTCCCCATAGTATCCTCTTTCCTCTCATTTCATCTTAAGTACTTAACTCTTCCACACCCAGGACCATGGCTTTATGTTGTACCGGACTTTTCTGCCCCATCCCATTCCTGAGCCAACGCAGTTCTGGGTGCCTAACAATGGAGTCCACGACCGTGCCTATGTAATGGTAGATGGGGTAAGGACCTCATTCCGGGCTACCCTGTGAGCCCATCCCCTCTCCTCCCAGCACCCCGTATCTGCCCACGTTTGCAGGAGGGGCCACAGATAAGCTGGGATGAGGAAGAATTTGAGGCGAAGGTTCCAGAATACATGGGTAACGAAGGACGGGCTACATTCTCTTTGCTTTCCAAACACGTGTGCTAACGTAGCTTCCTGTGTCATGGCCACAAGCTAGAGCCCTTCCTCTCAGAGCGCATCTTATCCACAGGTGTTTCACGGTGTCTTGGAACGAAACATGAAACACCAACTATTTTTGACGGGGAAAGGTGGGGCCAAATTGGACATCTTACTGGAGAACATGGGGAGGCTCAGTTTCGGATCTAACAGCAGTGACTTCAAGGTGAGCTAGCCTTGCCTGTCCCTTCTCCTGCATATTAGTGTCCATCAAACTCCCCTGGAAAAATAGGGGCCTAATAGAAGACAAACAAGAGCCCTGTGCTTAGGAGTTAGGCAACAGGGATCCCTGGGTGGCGCAGCGATTTGGCACCTGCCTTTGGCCCAGGGCACGATCCTGGAGACCCGGGATCGAATCCCATGTCAGGCTCCCTGTGCATGGAGCCTGCTTCTCCCTCTGCCTGTGTCTCTGCCTCTCTCTCTCTCTCTCTCTCTCTCTCTCTCTGTGTGACTATCATAAATAAATAAAAATTTATTAAAAAAAAAAGAGTTAGGCAGCAAAAGAGTCGCTTGTGGGGATCTAGACATGGCCACTCGTTGCATCCCAGGGCTTGATTAGGGACAGTTACACCATAAGAGCTTAAGAAATGATGAATTTTTATTTGCCTTCTTCACAGGGCCTACTAGAGCCACCAGTTCTGGGGCAAATGGTCCTTACCCAGTGGCTGATGTTCCCTCTGAATGTTGATAAGCTCGTAAAGTGGTGGTTTCCCCTCCACTTGATGAAAAGTACACGTCCTCAAGCTCCTTCTGGCCCCACCTTCTACTCCACAACGTTTCCAATTTTCGGAGAAGGCGGGGACACTTTTCTCTTTCTACCTGGATGGACCAAGGTACTGCTGACATTGGGGTCAGGGTGATGAGAAGAAAATAACGTTAGAAGGGGGAGTGGAAATTATTCCTGATTAGAAACCCAAAAGGAGGGACACCTGGATGGCTCAGTCAGTTGAGTATCTGACTCTCGATTTTGGCTTGGGCTGTGATCTCAGGGTTGTGGGACTGAGCCCCGCATCAGGTTCCATGCTCAGCACGGGGAGTCTGTTTGGGATTCTCTCTTTCCCTTTCCCTCTGCCCCCTACCCCCACTCCCGTGCTTTCTCTTTCTCTAAAATAAATCTTAAAAAAAAAAAGAAACCCAAAAGGGGGTGATTTTACCCCCTTGAGAGCTGACCATTTTCTTCCACTCTCTATTCTCTTCTTCAGGGCCAAGTCTGGATCAATGGGTTTAATTTGGGCCGGTACTGGACAAAGCGAGGGCCCCAACAGACCCTCTATGTGCCACGACCTCTGCTGTTTTCTAGAGGAGGCCTCAACAAAATTACATTGCTGGAGCTAGAAAGCGTGCCTCTCCAGCCCCAAATCCAGTTTGTGGATAGGCCTATACTTAATAGCACTTCACATAAGACATTTGTCTATTCCCTCTCAGTTGAAACGCCAAGCGCCCCTGAACCAATGGAGTTAAGTGGGCACTGAAAGAAAGGTAACCTTGGACCCGGGACATGGAGTGGGCAGGATCCCTTGGTGCTGGCCACGGTGACCGCCAGGAACCAAAGGCCACAACCTGAATGCAATACAAGTGCAGTTTCCTTGCCAAACTTTATTACGATTAAAGTTCCAGAGACAGTACCAGCTCCACACCCCTCTATGGCCCTGTCTTTGCCCTGGTTCCTGAGTGTCCTTCTTAATCTTCCAAATACTCCGGTTTCACGGGAAAGAAGAAACCTAGGGCTACTGTGAATGCACCCTCTCAGGGCCCAGAGTTGGCCCAGGTGCAGCTGTAAAGAGGTCAGGAAGAGGGCTTGGCGGCCTGGCAGCGGTGATCCCGGAGGCAGCGTGTGGAGCAGAAAGAGAAGTCAAGATAGTGAAAGGGAATGAGGCCTTGGAGGGATGTCCCACAACTCCAGCAGCGCCTGGACAAGAAGAAGATAGATGGCTGAACAGGTACCCCAGAAACTTTCCAATCCAAGCTCTTCCCCGCTCCTCCGGCCATATCTGGTTTTGTTCCAGAGGTTTTCTCAGAACATCTCAAGTCCCCCCTCCCCCCAACAGCCTTTTGGAGGACTCTGCAGCATTCATTCCACTTGCCCACACCTGGCCCTGTACTTACTGAGCACAAAGGGTTGCAGGACCGGGTGTCTGCGGGGTGGAGACTCCCAGCTGGGCAGCCAGCCTGCGCTCTGCGGCCAGAGCTCTCTGAGGGGAAGAGAAGTCTTATTAGGGACAAGGCCCCAGAGCTGGACAGGGTGCCTGCGAAGTGACAGCTGCACGCTGGGAAGGGGTCAGACCTCTGAGGAAATCAGGGCTGTGGAAGAGAGAACCTCCAGCCTCACCTTCTCACGATCGCTGAGGGCGGCAAAACGCCGCTGCTCTTCTTGCTCCCTCTCCTCCTGCTCCCGCTGCTTCCGCTGCTGTTCCTCCCTTTGCCGCCGGGCAGCCTTCTGCTCCCTTTTCCGCATAGCCTGCCGTGCCTCCATTTCTGGCGTCAGTGGCCCTGGCACCTGGAGGATTTCCAGGGAGGTGTAAGGTAAGACCCATACAAACTGTCCTTGGGAAAACTATAAGAAAGTGGAAAAGATCTTAGCCAGGATCAATGCTGCCTTCCTACTCTACTGCTGCTTCCTTTTCCAGCTGACCTGAGCCTTGCTGTAATCGTAAGCATCTGGATTCTTCTCCATGAACCTTCGGAACTCATTACGCGTTGACTTGTCAGCTGCAACCGTATATGGTGGCCGGGCCCGGGAGTCCCTAGGTGCGAAAACCCCCCAAAGTGGGTTCAGCTCGCCTCCTCCATCTCCCAACCTCACCCAAACAGATCAAAGGGAATACTGTCAAGTAGCCAGTACCAACGTTAGCCTCCAGATGATCCTCTCTATACCCCAAAGGGCTCGGCTTGGGGACCATTACTTACTGTACAGTGGGGTTGGCACCTGCCTCCAGCAGCAGGCGAACCACTGAGCCTCTCCCAGCTGCAGCTGCTGCATGCAGGAGGGTGAAGCCATTGGAGCCCAAGGGGGCACTGAGCAGAGACAGAACTCCAGGGTCTGTGGGGCCAGCAGCTAGCTGGAGTTTCAATATCCCAACATCTCCAGCTCTGCAAGCAGCCAGAAGCATGTCCCAGAGCTCTGACTGATCAGGGGTCTTGGCCTCATCCAGGGAAGGCCCCAAAGGGGCTGCATGTGCCTGGGCGGACTGTGAGAAGGCCTCATCTCCTTGAGGTTGCTGGGGAAGAGTCACATGCACCCCGGCTTCCAGGTCCTGGCTTCTCTCCTTCTTATTCCTTTTTCTCCTTCTCCGCTTTGGCAATACCTCAAACTCACGAAGATCCAGGGTCCCTACTGTCAATTCTACTAGCTCCAGCTCCACCTGAAAGCTGTCCTCTCCCTCCGACCCTGAACCTAGGGAAAAATACGATGTTAGGTCCATCTAAAGAAATACACAGAGGGTGGAAGGATGTGGGCTGCCCCAGATGTATAATAATGTACATAAAAAGAGAATCCAGATTGTCTTGAAATGAAATTAAGTATTTGTATTTTGTCACCAAAGATCAAGTAGCACATCAAAAGCTGAATCCATTAGTATCCCATGTAGAAATGAGGCTCTCAGCTCAGATGGAGACAGGCCCAGAAGGACCCACGCAGGGACAAACGTCCTTAGGCTCTCCCCTTGAGCAGCCTTAGGATGGTACACAACAGGGGAGAGCATGGGAGCTGTGACAGCCGTGCAGGCTAAGAACCAAGCAGGCCTCAGCTCCAAACTGCAGCATCCAGTAAGAGGGCAATTATGTGAGATTCGCGCCACACAAGCCTCTGTTTCACATACTTATGTCATATTTCCTAAGTGTTGGGGATACATCAGTGAACAAAAGAGAACAGGAAGTTGGGAAAGGTGATTAAACCCATCTTAGTAATTGCTACCGGGTGCCCCTTATCGTAACAGCCCTATGCGTGTGTGTAATGGTATGTGTGTTATGTAAGGGCTCATTATAAAGAGGCAAGTGACAGTAGGAGATTTGACACTGCATTTCCAGGATAGACACCCAGATAGAGTTGACAGTTGCCAGATGGTGCTCAAACCCTGTTTGGGAGATTCCTCATTCTGCCCAAGTGTCTCATTTTCATCACTGGAGACCTTTCTTTCTGCCTCGAGAGCCTTCTTCCCCACTCTCATTGTCTTCCTATGTGCTTGAGGTGAGTCCAACCTGGCTGTCTCCCGGGGGTCTTCTCCTGCCATAAAACAAAAGATGTTTCTCAAGTTTAGCTGAGGAGAAGCCAGCTCAGGTCTCTCTCAATGAAGATGCTGTCTGGATGTACAAATGAGAACCCAAGGCTTGGGCTGGAAGGTACAGGAAGATCTAGGGAGTCTGGGGGGTCTGGATCAAAGGCTCACCATGGACATGCAAGGTGGTCAGCTTATGGAACACACGCTGTAGCTCTCTGAAGGTAGGTCTGCGGGTAGCGAGGGGGATATCCCAAAGTCGGGGGTCCCCTCGTTGCAGGGGTGCACCATGGCCTCTGAAGAACAGGGACCGGCCAGAGCGGGGGGCACGCAGCAGTATTGTCCCAGCCTCCTCCAGTGCTTTAGCCCAGCCTGGCCCTGCCAGCAGGTCACGAACATCCTAGGGAAGAGAATAACTCAGCCCTGTGTATCTTCACTTGCTATTTTTAAATCTCCAACCCAAAAAAATGGGCCACAAGATGATGTATAAGGAATGTGAAATAGAAAATAATACGAGGGAAGAATGAGAGGATGAAGACTCTTGGGGATCCATTCCTAGTCTACTGTTGCCTTCCCAGAAATAATGGGGTCAAGCTCCCCACGCTAACATTTGATGAGAGGGGGGGAAAAAGTAGATTAGCAGACCACCAGATCCGAGACACCTAACTTACCTTGTATAATGTGGCTTCATTATAGCGCCTCAGGTTGGCTCCGGCAGACCGAGAAGCCCCACCCCGGGCATCGCGAATTCCCTGGGCTGTGCCCCGCTTGGCCCGCACTGTGTAGCGGTGAAAGGTTTTGTGTGTCACCACGTCTCTTCTGTAGACAACACAGACTCAGTACTGGAAATTAGCCCGTACTCCCAGGCTAACGGGGTCCAGTCCATCCTTCTACCCCATGCAGCACCCTCTCACCCTTGGAAAATGGCGCCAGCAAAGTGCCCAGCTGCAGCCATGAGCACCACATAGGATCTGGGACCTCCGTTCTGCAGGTTCTGTAGCAGCAGTTCTGGTTCTTCTGGTGGTACCTGGATGACAGCACAAACATGCCCACTGTATTCACGGAGAGGAAGAAATCAGTGCCAAGTGTCTCACGTGCATGATCTCATTTCATACAACCATCCTGAGGCTTGTCTCCACTTTACAAATGAGGACATTTGAGGCTTGTAGTCGCGATCAAGTGGTAGAATAACCACTCAAACCTATATTGGTCTGTTTCCGAACTTAATTCCATTACACTCGACCTCAGATTCAGGCCAATTCAGTCCAACACTGTGCTGTCCATTGTGGTACCCACATTCAACAGGAAGAAGAGAAATAAGAAATGGCCTGGGCTTAGGGGAGATCTAGGCTGAGTGCTCAAAGGCCACAGTTGACCACACAACTTGTGCTGCCACTTGCCTGGCGAGGGCCTAGCACACAGCGATAGGCATAAAGAAACTGGCCCTGGGCGTTTTGGAAAAGAACCCGATGTGGGTGGAAGCCTTGGGGTCTGCTGGGCTTCTCAAATTCAGCCCTCTCCTCATCTGGTATCTGCAAGTCCTCCTCACTGGCTGATTCTGAGTCTTCTGATCCTGAGATGCTGGAAAGATCTCCTGAAAACGACATGAGGTGCACAAGTTTGGTGTTCCATCTTTGACCTTTCCTCAAGCTCCTAAACTAGGGCCTTCCTCCACCCCCATGTCCTACTCAACACAGGTCTCCTACCAGCCGTCACCTGTGGAGCTCTGCTTTTCAAAATCCAGGGCAGACAGGAAAGGCTTGTCCTTGAGACGCTGCTTTAGGTTAAACCGATGCCAGTCAAGTTTATAATGTTCCCTCTGGTAGGAGGCAAAGAAGGAGGCTGATGTGGAAATATGCCCCAGTCTGGCCCTTAATAGTAAGTATTCAAGACCAGAGAGAGAACTCCAGGAAGTATGACCAGGTAATACCAACTGCCTTAGTCAAAACATGGACCTTTATTAATTAAAGACAAATCACATGTCTGCCTCTCCTCACCCACCATTATACTTTTTGCTTCTACCATTTAGCTCAGCACCTGGCCTTTTACCTGTTCCTGGTGGTTCTGGAAGGTCTGGTCACAAGTGGAACAAAATAACTTCTCTGAAATATCCAGGAGACCCTGGGGTAGTTTTCTTTCTGGGCTTGCTGAACCTAAATAAGGGGAGGGTAATTAGAGGTGGAAAGGGAGTCCAAATCTGCAGTACCTAGAAATTACATGCAGTGTCTGATACACAGATGAAAAAGGTGGCACATCCTTTCCTTCAAAGAATTTATAATCTAGGAATCATGAGATAAATGGCACAGTGATCATTTTATATGGGAAGTATGCTTCTGAAAAGATGTGAGACAAACATATCAAACAGTCTGACGGGATGGGTTAAGGGAATCCTGTAGAAACGTTAAAATTATTTTTAACTGCAGAAAACACTTCCCAAATGCCCAGTTTTTAGCTTACATTTACTTTTTTTTTTTTTTTTTAAGATTTTATTTATTCATGAGAGACACGGTGGGGAGGGGGGGCAGAGACACAGGCAGAGGGAGAAGCAGGCTCCATGCAGGAGCCCGAGGTGGGACTCCATCCCGGGTTTCGGGGATCAGGCCCTGGGCTGAAGGCGGCGCTAAACCGCTGAGCCACCGGGGCTGCCCATAGCTCACATTTCCAATTACCGTGTGGTTTGTTTAAAAAAAAAAAAAAAAAACTAAGAAAAACAGCCAGAGACAAAGGTTGTAAAAAAAAAAAAAAAAAAAAGGTTTTACATTCAGCAAGAATGAATGATTTGATTGGAATCCAGTTACCTTTGGACAATAGGAATTTTGAAGGATTTTTTTTTGCAGTCTCACCCAGAGACGGAGTGAATGTTAGATAAATTTTATCCAGTAGGAAGATGTCAAGGGCTCTTAAACCGGGGAATTTATCAATTAGAATGTGTTCCCTGGACAAGCGCTAAGCTCTAAAGAGCCTGCCCCGTTCCTCATGGGTCCTCCCCAAACGTTCCCAGGTACCTGGACAGGAAGTCCGCAGAGCCTGGGCCGGAGCCGCCTCCGATGGGTGGCTCACCAAGCTCAGGCCCTGACAGACCCGAGCATCCGCGTTGAGGTCAAACAGGGAGACCAAGGCAGGAACCCGGGCTGCAGCTGAAACCGGCGACATGGCTGGGCAGAAATTATGTGGGAGCAGCTCCTGGAGCAGAAGGGGGTGTGGGGGGGTAAGAACGGAGCCCCCAGGGTGCGATCCTACCGCCCGGCGGCCTGACTCGGCCTCCTCCACGCCGCGGGGCACCCAGTCCGCTCTCGGGGTTAATACGTGACCCCAGCCCGGTTTCTCAAGGGGGAAGCATCCGGCTCCCACATCGAGTCCGAGAGAGCTGAGGCTCCCCCATCGACCGCTCCTCGTTACCCGTGCGACGAGATCCAGCAAGGGCTAAACCGCGTGGACTCGCCGCCGCCCCCAGCAGCTGCACCAAAGGTCCCGGGCAGCCGGCGGCACAGACGTCCACGATTCCAAGCCCGGATTTCTGCAACACCACAACAATCTCGTCACTACGGGGCCGCGGAGGGGACACGCGGCGTCGCCCGCACCTTGGCCCCGCCCCAAAGGGCGCGCACTATTGGTCCTCTGGCCGCCCGAAGCCCACTGCGAGCCCTTAGTCCCGCCCCCGAAGCCGGGAATGGGCCGTCGTGTCTCCGCCCCCTCGCGCTCATTGGTCAGACCGGCTGCGGTGACAGTGAGTGGCAGGCGCCGGGCCTAGAGCTTCGGGTCCGGACGAACCCAGTGGAGCCGACCGAGCCCCTGGAATCACTCGGGTCACGGTTCCTGAGGTGAAACGCGAGATCGATTACTGGAATCTCCGGGCCCGGGCCGGGCCTGACGGAGGGCGCCCGCGGGGCCCTAAGTGAGCGCACGGCGGGTAACGGGGGGCAGGGGGCGCCGCGGGAGGGGCGGAGGCGCGCGGCCGGAATGTTTTGATGGCGGGGGCGCGCGGGCGGGGGCGCGCGGGCGTCGGGGCCGCGCGCGAGGTTGTCCGCTGTTGGGAGCCGAGCCCTCGGCCTGGCGCCGGGCGACCCAGGGGCGCGCCGGGCTGGGTCTTGGCTGGGTGTCGGCTGCCGGGCTGGCTCGAGTCTTCCAGCATCCGCAGGCACCCCGAGCCCCCCCGGCCCGCGGGGCTCCTTGACCCTGGGGCCACACTGACCCCGTGAGTGGTGAGTGCCCCGAGCGGAGCGCCGTCAGCCCTTCCGACCCAGGGCTCCCACTAACCCAGGGAATCCCACTGGGGCCAGGCTGGGCCGCGTTCCACGGCCCCCGGGGTCTGCACCGGCGGGTGAGTTCCCCGAGCGCCGCCTAGACGAGCCTGGCTCCAGGGACCTACAGACCCCACAGCTGGCCCAGGATCTGGGTCCACACCGGCCCAGTCAGGATTTCCCGTCCAGGAATTACGCCTGCCTGTTGGGCCTTTGGTGCTAGGGAGCCAGGGGAAGAGGATGAACAGAAAAGTCATTTCAGAAAAGACTCTTCTTGGGTGTTGGCTTTCGGGGGGCTTTGAGGGCTTTGAGGACCCTGTGAGGCCTAATTTCTGAGAATGAGGTGGGGCGATGGAAAAACAGTCCAGGGTAGCTGTCTGACCTCAGGCCTGTACTGACTCAGTCTTTACAGGTTCAACAAGCCACTTCTTGGGATCCCAGAGTTGGATGAGTGGCCAGTATAGTACAGACCAGAGGAAGTACGCGGAGCCCCCATGCCTCTCCCCCACTGCAGCCTCCCTGCCCCGTGCTTGGCCTCCTCTTAGTGGAGGGTGGGTGGGCAGGAGGGCTGGCTTTCTTTTATCCCCACTCCCCACTCTCTGGGGCCTGACACCTTCTCCTCCAGCAGCTGCAGAGCCAGGGCATCAAGGGCTGGAGTGTGGAGCAGACGCTGTCCATGGAGCTGGTAGGGCCATGTGCTTATCTCAAACCTTTGTTTACAGACTGCTTCCAATCTGCTAGTCTCTTGGGAGACCCGGGTTTCTCCAGGAGGGCAGAGGGAAGTCCCCTTATCCCCACTAAATAGAAGATGAAACAGCACCCCCCCACCACCAGCACCAAAGGGGCAAGGGCTGGCTTCAGACCAGCAAGACCTCAGTAGGCACTCGGTAAAGGCTCTGGGATTGACTGGCTTCCCAGGCCCCAAGCTCTCGGCTCTCCTTTGGTAACTACTCCTCTGCCTCTGAGTGGAAAAGACTGGAAGTAGACACCAAGCCCAGAGATCCTTTCTCACTCTTTCTGGTCTACGAGGCAGGGCAGGAGACAAGCAGCACCAGAGTCTGAACCTGGATCTTTTTATCCTTACTGTTAGGTGGACAACGTGGACAGGGGGCGGTGGTGATGGCGCAGTTCGACACGGAGTACCAGCGCCTTGAGGCCTCCTATAGTGATTCACCCCCTGGGGAGGAGGACCTATTGGTGCACGTCCCTGAGGGGAGTAAATGTGAGTTCTTGGACATGACAGCAGAGCCGGGGCATGGGGAGGAGAGGGTCGGTGGAGGAACTCCGAGGGAGCAGGGGGGCTCGTGTTCCTTCAGGGCTCTGACCTCTCTGCTCCTGCGCCCACAGCACCTTGGCACCACATCGAAAACCTTGACCTCTTCTTCTCTCGAATATCCTTTGGGTCTCTGTGTTGGAGCTGTGGGACCGTTAGCCCCTCTCTAAGCTGGGCCCCAGATGGGAAGTTGGGGTGGCTTTGATTCTAATCTCTGGAAGGGAGATGGGAACTCTTCTGAAGGCTGAAAGAGGCTGGGGCAATGGTGATCGTTATAGATAATGATACCTCACGTTTCCCAAGAGCTACGTGCCTTTCACTTTGTGGTGTCAGTTTTTATAAGGAACCTCTCTAAAGAGGATCTTTCTTTTTGATGGGACACTAATAACTATAATAATTAGTATCTTTTGATTTACTCTGTGCCAGCTTTGTGTTAAAATACTTCACGCTCATTATCTCATACCTAATAATACCATGAGACAGGCGCTATTACCTCCAAAGTACCACTGCAGACGAAAGTTGAGGGAGTAACATTGGCCAAAGTCACACAGCTAGAAAGTCCTAGAGCCAGGAGTTAAGTTCAGGTATGTGACTCCCCAAAGTCTGTGCCCCGAATTGCTGTCTCTCTAATCAACCACATTTTTCTTGACAATTCTACGTGTATAATCTACACCAGAAGAATGGCTTCACTTGCATGCTCATCGGGGAGGTCTTTGAGCTCATGTAAGTCTAAGAAGGGACGGTGATGTGGGGAAGCACTGTGTGTCAGCCTTTTCCTCGTCCTGAGCTCAGCCAGCCCTGGCCATTCCTGCCAGTGCGGCTCAGTCCTCTGCTCAAAACCCTGCAGACCTAAGAGTTCAGGGACTGGGTGTGGCACCCAAATTCACAATCCTGTTTATTTGTTATCTCGCTTTTAAGGAATTCTTCCTAAATCCTCACTCTTCTCTGAAGAGAGCTCAGACTTGACCATTTCATCAGAGCTCCCGTGGGATGGACAGGGTTCAGTCAGGAGGTCTCAGAGATGCCCGCCACTTAAGAAAAGTGTGTGTTCTGCTTTGGTTATACCTAGGAAGGCAGAGCACTTTCTCAAAGGAAGAAGCCACATGACCTTGCCAAAGGGGAAGGGATTGAGAAACCCTCCCTCAATAACTAAAGACTGTAAATCCCTTTCGGGCTTCTAAATACTATCTCAAAAGGAAATCAGGGATTGGGAAGCCAGACCACAATCACAAGATCTTGGAGCGACTCTAGTAAATGGTGGTAGAGATTACCATGCGGTGAGGTGAGGAACGCAGGCTAATTGTGCGATGCCCAAGGCTAGGAGGAAAAAGCAGGAGCTGGTTTGGGCCTAAAAAGGTCCCTGGGGCTGAGCGGTGGAGAGAGCCCATGGGGAGTTTTCCAGCCTCAGCACGTCCCCCGGGGGTTGCTCTCTCACCTCATTCTGCTGCTTCCAGACTCTTCTCTCTGCCCCACACTATTTCACTGGTGCCCCTCTGACTCTTGGGCTGTGGCCCCTCTTCCCAATTCCTCAGGCAGTTCCTTTTTGTGGTTGCCTTCACCACCTTCTTGGTCAGCTGTGTGGACTATGACATCCTATTTGCCAACAAGATGGTGAACCATAGTCTTCACCCCACGGAGCCTGTCAAGGTCACTCTGCCAGACGCCTTTTTGCCTGCCCAGGTCTGTAGTGCCAGGTAAGGGCCGCAGGTCAAAGGACACCAGAGCCAGAGTTCCACCAGCAGGTAGGGAATGGAGTGGGGTGTGAGGCAGTAGCGCATCCCCTAGAACACAGACCGAGGCTCAGCCCCACCATAGCCTTCAGGAGTGTCCTGTCTGCCAAGACTCCTCAAGGGCCACCCCTCCTCCCCTGCTATTTCCCCCACCAGGATTCAGGAAAACGGCTCCCTTATCACCATCCTGGTCATCGCTGGGGTATTCTGGATCCATCGGCTTATCAAGTTCATCTATAACATTTGCTGCTACTGGGAGATCCACTCCTTCTACCTGCATGCTCTACGTATCCCCATGGTGAGGCTGGGAAGTTGGGCAGCTGGCACCACAGCCTGGGGAAGGGTTGGGCCTCACTGGCAGGTCAAGGAGCATCTGCGTACAGGCTCCAGTGGGCTAATGCGGGGCGAGGAGTCCAGGCTGCAAGCCAGCCTTGCCTAGCGTGTCCCTCCCCCGCCCTGCAGTCCGCTCTTCCGTACTGCACGTGGCAGGAAGTACAAGCACGGATCGTGCAGACCCAGAAGGAGCACCAGATCTGCATCCACAAGCGTGAGCTGACAGAGCTGGACATCTACCACCGCATCCTCCGCTTCCAGAACTACATGGTCGCCCTGGTTAACAAATCCCTCCTGCCTCTGCGCTTCCGCCTGCCAGGCCTTGGGGAGGCCGTCTTCTTCACCCGTGGCCTCAAGTACAACTTTGAGCTGATCCTCTTCTGGGGACCTGGCTCCCTGTTTCTCAACGAATGGAGCCTCAAGGCCGAGTACAAACGCGGGGGGCAACGGCTGGAGCTGGCCCAGCGCCTCAGCAACCGTATCCTGTGGATCGGCATCGCCAACTTCCTGCTGTGCCCCCTCATCCTCATCTGGCAGATCCTCTACGCCTTCTTCAGCTACGCTGAGGTGCTGAAGCGGGAGCCCGGGGCCCTGGGAGCACGTTGCTGGTCACTCTACGGCCGCTGCTACCTCCGCCACTTCAACGAGCTGGAGCACGAGCTGCAGTCCCGCCTCAACCGGGGCTACAAGCCCGCCTCCAAGTACATGAATTGCTTCTTGTCACCTCTGCTGACACTGTTGGCCAAGAATGGCGCCTTCTTCGCCGGCTCCATCCTGGCTGTGCTTATCGCCCTCACCATCTACGATGAAGACGTGTTGGCTGTGGAACACGTCCTCACCACCGTCACACTCCTGGGGGTCACCGTGACCGTGTGCAGGTGGGCTGGGGCAGCAGGCAGGAGCAAGCTGGACCAGTGTCCCTGGGAAAGGCTTGTCTCTCACCGTGGCCCCGATCCCCCAGGTCCTTTATCCCGGACCAGCACATGGTGTTCTGCCCCGAGCAGCTGCTCCGCGTGATCCTCGCTCACATCCACTACATGCCTGACCACTGGCAGGGTAATGCCCACCGCTCGCAGACCCGGGACGAGTTTGCCCAGCTCTTCCAGTACAAGGCAGTGAGTGGAGTTGGAGTTAGGGCCTGTTAGAGACTGGCCGATGGCTCGGTGGTGAGGGCGGGGAGCCCTCCTGCTCCCCTCTGACCTCGATCCCCTCCCTTATAGGTGTTTATCTTGGAGGAGTTGCTGAGCCCCATTGTCACACCCCTCATCCTCATCTTTTGCCTGCGCCCACGGGCCCTGGAGATCATAGACTTCTTCCGCAATTTCACCGTGGAGGTTGTAGGGGTTGGAGACACCTGCTCCTTTGCTCAGATGGATGTTCGCCAGCACGGCCATCCCCAGGTACCAGGAGGGGACGGGGGCAGGTGGCCAGAGCTGATGCTGGCAAAAAGACACCCCTCTGAGCCAACGATTTGCAGGAAGGCAGCCCTGCCTCTGGGCAGCCATGCACGAGGGTACACACTGCTTGGTGAATAGGAGCTTCGGCTGGATTTTAGCCTTAAACTTGCACCTTTGGCCAAGTGCCCTTGAGAAAGGCACAAACCAAGCAACTAGCCCAGCGAGCCGACTGTGCCGCCTGGGGTGGGCCTTGGGGCTGCGGACGAGAGACAGACAGCAGCGCATTGCTGTCTCGGTCCTCCAGGGGCAGGGCCTCCCTGCTGGCAGGAAAGGTACAACAAGCGTTTCTGTCAGAGGACGGTCCTGCTCACTGGAGCCTCCCTTGTGCAGTGGCTGTCCGGCGGGCAGACGGAAGCCTCAGTGTACCAGCAAGCTGAGGACGGGAAGACAGAGCTGTCACTCATGCACTTTGCCATCACCAACCCCGGCTGGCAGCCACCCCGTGAGAGTACAGCCTTCCTCGGCTTCCTCAAGGAGCAGGTTCAGCGGGACGGAGCAGCCGCTGGCCTCGCCCAAGGGGGGCTGCTCCCTGAAAATGCCCTCTTTACGTCCATCCAGTCCTTACAGTCTGAGTCTGAGGTGTGTCCTTGGGGACTAGGAGGTGATGGGCAGAGTGTGAGCTGAGGGCCAGGCCTGGGGTGGAAGGGCCTTGCTACCTGGTTGGTTTCCTTCTGTCAGTTCAGTCTGTGTCCTTGGGTGCTGACACCCAGGGCCCTGTGGCCTCCCTGCTGCCCTGGTAATTCAGCTCACCCCTTTTTCACAGCCACTGAGCCTGATTGCAAACGTGGTAGCTGGCTCCTCGTGCCGTGGCCCCCCACTGCCCAGAGACCTGCAGGGTTCCAGGCACAGGGCCGAAGTCGCCTCTGCCCTGCGCTCCTTCTCCCCTCTGCACCCCGGTCAGGTTCCCGCAGGCCGCGCTCCTAGCACCATGACAGGCTCTGGGTGAGTAGAGATGGGCCTCGGTGGAAGGGCGTGGCAATCCCCCCCCCGCCCCAGTAACTTTGGGACTCTTAGAAATGTTGACGGCTGCGGTCTGTCTGTGCTGGGAGGGACAGGGTGGATGCCAGGACAGCCAGCTCCGGGAGCAGCGTGTGGGAAGGACAGCTGCAGAGCCTGGTGCTGTCGGAGTACGCATCCACCGAGATGAGCCTGCACGCCCTCTATATGCACCAGGTGAGTGGGCAGCAAGGGGCAGAGCCACAGAGTCAAGCTGGCCACTGACAAATAGAATAGAGGGTTCTAGGCAAGGAAAAGCAAGACATGGGTCTGGAACCCTTGTCTGTTATTCACCTACTCTAAGCTCCATTCCTGCAGATACCCTTTTGCCATCCATTTTTAGGCAAGCTTATTGTCATCCGGGGCCTTGACACATTTGCTATTTCCCTTGCCAAGAATCCACTTCCCTAGATATGCTTATGGCTCCCTCCTTTAATCACCTGTCTGTTCTTAACTGTTCCATGAGACGTCTCTGGCCACCCTGACCAAAAGAGTCTCCCTTGGCCACCCCCGACTCTCCCTGCTTTTATTTTTCTCTGTAGCATTTATCTGATCTATTGCATTTTCCCTCTTTTATTTTATTGTCTCTGATCCCCCCCCACCACCTCTGCCTCCAGCATACAAGCCATACAAGGGCTGAGATTTTTGTCTGTTGTTCAGTGCTATCTTCCTGGCACCTTGAAAGAGTGCCTGGCACTTAGATGTACCACCAACTTGTTCTTGACTCAAATGACTAGGCAAAACGAGTGCCATCACAACTTATGCAACAGGTTCGTTCCAGGGATCTGCTGAGAGTTTAACCTATAAGATGTCGTATGTGTCTTACACACTGTTAATAAGATAGTTACTCTGGGTCAGTGATTCTGGGCGCGGTGCCAGAAATGGGAACATTTGGAACAGTGTAGTGGGGGCAGCTGTTTCAGATATCCTAGCCTTAACTAATGAGTGTCACCCTCCACTCCCCACACTTCTCAGCTCCATAAACAGCAAGCCCAGGCCGAGCCTGAGCGGCATGTGTGGCATCGCCGGGAGAGCGATGAGAGTGGGGAGAGCGCCCCTGAAGAGGGGGGAGAGGGCTCCCGGGCCTCCCAACCTATCCCCCGCTCTGCCAGCTATCCCTGTGCTGCACCCCGGCCTGGAGCACCCGAGACCACCGCCCTGCAGGGGGGCTTCCAGAGGCGCTATGGGGGTATCACAGGTATCCAACGGGGGTACAGCAGGGTACAGTGGCTCTTTGGGGGGGCCTCTTGGGGAGGAAAGAAGTCAGAGGGATCAAGCCCAAAGAGACTAACCCTTACCCCCACCTCGAACAGCCCCAGAACCTTGCTCCACATTTGTGTTCGTTCTAAGACCATGTTCACTTGTGTCTCTAGATCCTGGCACGGTACCCCGGGCTCCCTCTCACTTCTCCCGGCTGCCCCTTGGAGGGTGGGCTGAAGATGGGCAGTCAGCATCAAGGCACCCAGAGCCGGTGCCCGAGGAGGGCTCGGAGGATGAGCTTCCCCCTCAGGTGCACAAGGTAAGGGCCCCAGGACCGGAGAACAGCTACCAGATGTAGTAACTTCCAGGCTGAGATCAAAGTCTCCTGTGAAAGAAGGCAGGCCTCTCGTATGGAGGTACTGTCCCTTCCCCTCCAAAATACACTCCCGTTTTTTGCCTCCCCTACTCTGGAATCCAGGGCTTAATTTTCCCCTTCACTTTCCTCCCCTGGAATCAAGCTTTCCCCTTCATTTATCTCCAAGGTTTTATGTGTGTGTGTGTGTGTGTGTGTGTATGTTTTTGTTTTGCTTTTTTGCAGGAAGGTGGTAAGCAGATAGCTGAAGATGGTCTCCACTACTGACCCTTTTCTCTCTACAGGTATAGACAAGGCTGAGGAGGGTCCCTATGTCCCAGGATGGAGGCCACGGTTGCCCTGCCATCCCATCTGCCCGCCATGGAGGGCTCCTCTGACTGTTGCCTGGCTCCACGTGTGTGGTGTTTGTGTGTCTGTGCCTGGCCAAGGGAGGTGCCAACGCTGGGCTTGCCGCAGCCCCAGGAGAGAAATTGGGGGCCTAGGAACCAAGGCACACAGGACTCTAGCCTCATCCCCAGGACCCCCCTTGGCTCAGAGTGTGGTGCTAGAAACTGGTCCCCGGTCCAGCCCCAGTACTGCCACCTTTGCACCCACCCCTGCAAGTCTCCAGAGGACTGCCCACCACAGAAGCTGCCAAGCAGGGAGAACCTGTGCCAACTGTGGAGTGGGGAGGTTGGGCCCGGACCCTCAACCTCTGCAGCCTCCCTCCCCCACCCCGAACAGATGAGTAGCTCAGGCTGTGGCCCTTACCTCACCCCCAGTTCTCTCCCAGTGCTACAGCCTGCTCACCTCTCCTGCTTCCTGCACATGACAGGCATGTATGCCGCTTACTCTGTTCTGTTCGCTTGCTCCCGTTCTGTTCAGCTTTTGCTTCGCACTGGTGTGGAGACCCTAGCTCCCAGCTCCTCTCATGCTACCTTTTGACACTACGAAGGAAGGTTTCTAAAAGGCAGGAGCAGGATGGAAGTTCTTTGCTGCCCTCTCCAAGTTTGAAGCAGGGCCCCTGAGAGACTGAGGCCGTCCTGGCCTCCATTGCTGCTTATTGTACCCCTTAACCGCCTGCACAAAGGACGGACTGGGCTGGTTGTGCCCTCGGCTGTCTACCTCCCAGCAAGAGAGCTCTGGGCTGCCTCCCGCTGTTCCCCCCGGGGCTGGAGGGGCGACAGGAGGCCCGCGCCCGAGGCTGTGAGCTGCCGCATTGCATGCTGGGACCCAGCTCCTACTCTCCGCCCCACCCCTCGCCCGCCCGGGCCGCTGCGGGCGTGGAACGCGGCGCTGCCCGGGCTCACAGCGGAAGGCGTAGGAACTGTGTACAGCTTGATAACCCTTAATAAAAAAGGGACTTTGACCGGGCTTGTTGCGTCGCGCGGCTGGGATCCCGGGAAGGAGCGGAGTGGGGTGCGGGCGAGCCCCCTGCTGGTGGGGGCCCGGCCGGGCGGTGGGAAGGTGGGCCGACGCCGTCACTCGGATACACCGGGCGGGCCAGCGAGCAGGACCACCTCCCAGCGCCGCGCCGCGGAGGTCAAGGTCTCGGGTCGGACGTGCGGTCAGATTTCGCGCTCTGAGCACGTGACCGGGCCGGCCCCGCCCCTGTATTTTGCCTTTTCCGCGTGCACGCTCTCCCCGCGCCCCGCCCCCTCGGCGAGGCTGGCCAATGGGGGCCCCGGTAGGGGCTGGGGCCGCCCCGTGGGCGGGGCTGCCGCGCCGGCGCCGCGCCGGCCGCACGCTCCACATTCCTTGGGCCCGGACGCGGCCGGAGGGTCCCGGACGGCGAGCGGGGGGCGGACGGACGCGCGAGGAGGGCGTGCGTGCCCTGCGTGAGTGCGCGGCGGCGGCGCGTGCGCGGGGCGGGGGAGCGGGGGGAGCGTGGGCGGGCCCACGTGTGCCCCTGCGCGAGGCCCCCGCGGCTCGGCGCCCCTCGGGTCCATGACCCGGGACCCCGCGGCCTCCGCGCCCCGCCCCGAGCCGCCGGTCCGGGTTTCCGCCCCCGCAGCCCCCGCAGCCCCCGCGGTGCCCGCAGCCCCGGCCGGCGGCCACGCATCGCCATGGTGACTGTGGGCAACTACTGCGAGGCCGAGGGGCCCGCGGGGCCGGCCTGGGTGAAGGGTGGCCTGAGCCCCTGCTTCTTCTACACGCTCGTGCCCTCCATACTGATGGGCCTGGGGGCTCTGGCCTTGGTGCTGGCCCTTCCCTGCAAGCGTCGCGAGCGGCCCACTGGCGCCCACGAGCGCTCTTGGACCGCCGGCCCTCTTGTCGCTCCCTACGTGCTGCAGTTGCTCCTGGCCACGCTTCAGGTGGCGCTGCCCCTGGCCAGCCTGGTCGGCCGGGTGGGCACTGCCGGGGGCGCCCCGCTGCCAGGCTACCTGCTGCTGGCTTCCATCCTGGGGACTCTGGCCAGCGCCTGTGGCCTGGGGCTGCTCGTGGTGGAGCATAACCAGGCCTGGCAGAAACTAGCAATGGGCATCTGGATCGAGTTCAGGCACAGCGCGGGGCTCCTGCTCCTCTGGACTGTGGCGTTTACAGCTGAGAACTTGGCCCTCGTGTCTTGGAACAGCCCACAGTGGTGGTGGGCAAGGGCAGACTTGGGCCAGCAGGTAAGGGACCTCCTGGGGACAGGAGAGTCATGAGGGGCAAGGGCTGGGAAGAAGGATGGTGTGTCTGGCCACACTGGCTCCATACTTTGGGATGCCTTTAAGGAGGTGAAGGGAGAGGCCTGCCTGGCCTGGTTGCTGATAGCCAGCTGGTGGGGTGTGTCCGTGCTGAGTCACTCTAAACTTTTTCCAAGCCTTCTTGATGCTGGGGCCCTGACCTGGGTGTGTGCCCTACCCCAGTCCTGTTGTAAGTGGTAACAATGGCATTTTGGCCTTCTTTGATGCTCTCCCTACACGTTTTATCCTAGGTTCAGTTTAGCCTCTGGGTGCTGCGATATGTGGTTTCTGGAGGGCTTTTTATCCTGGGACTCTGGGCCCCTGGACTTCGTCCCCAGTCCTATGCCCTGAAGGTTAATGAAGAGGATCAAGATGTAGAGAGGAGCGAGGTATTCCTGAACTTCTGAACCACAGGGTCTGTCTGAATTTCATTGCCTGTCTTCATTCACATTTTTTCACCGTAGTACTTCTTTCCCAAATCTCAGTTTGTGCCCTGTAAGCCTTTCTGACCTCATCAGGGGATCATTTGTGAGTCTGAGATAACTGGGAGCTGTAATCCCATACATTTTCCCTAGAGGAGTTCGACTAGGGCACTTCTGTTCAATTTCTGAGCTCCCCTCCTCTGTGTTGCACCATCCTAGGTTCAGACAACAGAGGCACCCCCAAGATCTACCTGGCGAGACCTTGGCAGGAAGCTCCGCCTGCTGAGTGGCTACCTGTGGCCTCGAGGGAGTCCAGTTCTGCAGCTTGTCGTGCTCATCTGCCTGGGGCTCATGGGGTTGGAACGGGGACTGAATGTGTTGGTCCCCATATTCTACAGGAACATAGGTGAGGGAGAAGGGGTGCCAGCTCAGCTCTCTGGTCCTTCATTGGCTGGATGAGGAGTAGGGACCCTAACTTAAGGGAGGTGGGACAGCATTAGGAACTGGATGATCAGAAAGGGGCTGTGGCTGGTGCCTGGAGTAGTTTCTCCTGAAGAATCCCCGGGGGCCAAAAGTGGGCTCTGACTTATTTTCTCTGTAGTGAACTCACTGACCGAGAAGGCACCTTGGAACTCCCTGGCCTGGATTGTTACCACCTATGTTGCCCTCAAGTTCCTCCAGGGGGGTGGCACTGGCAGTACAGGTATGATAGGACTCTGCTGTCACCCTGGTTGGCGTTGGGCTCTCCCCCACTTCCCCCCAAGCATCCCTCCCCTGGCCCCTTGGTGATCTCAGACCTTTCATGTCTTGGTACTGGGCTGATGTCATCTGGCCCCTAAGTTCTACTGAGGTCCACTCTGGCTTCCCCTAGGCTTTGTGAGCAACCTGCGCACGTTCCTATGGATCCGGGTACAGCAGTTCACATCACGGCAGGTGGAGCTGCGCCTCTTCTCCCACCTGCACGAGCTCTCTCTGCGCTGGCACCTGGGGCGCCGCACAGGGGAGGTGCTGCGGATCGTGGACCGGGGCACATCCAGTGTCACAGGGCTGCTCAGGTGCCAGGCCAGTGGAAATGGAGTGTGGGAGGGTGGAGCTGGAGAAGCAAGAATGAAGGGGCTGGCAGGAGACAGCACCCTGCTTCAGCTACCTCTCCATTCTTTTTTTTAATCCTTTATTTTATTTTATTTTATTTTATTTTTTTAATCCTTTTTTTTTTGAGATTAACATATACGTGCTTTCATAATAAAACGAATAAAATGGAAGAAGTACCTCATAAATTCGACTCCTTTCTCCAGAGGTTCCCACTCCATGTAGGATGTTGAGTTCTGCTCTTGACATTTTTACATACATATGTGTGCAGACTCACAGCACTGATATGTTATTGGGCAGGATTTTCCTAAAACACATGAGATCATGACATAGGTATTGTTCCAGAAGTGCCTTATTAACAAAACATTATGGAGATCT
This sequence comes from Canis aureus, assembly GCF_053574225.1. Taxonomy (NCBI): domain Eukaryota; kingdom Metazoa; phylum Chordata; class Mammalia; order Carnivora; family Canidae; genus Canis; species Canis aureus. Next base: position 5,173,540 of record NC_135646.1, read on the forward strand.
ATTCTTTATCCTCCGTGAAGATCCTCCTTGTTCATTATAATTGGCCCAGAGCATTCTGTACTTGGGGCATGCTACAATTTATTTGGCCCTCCACCTCTTGAGGGGGCATTTAGCTTGATTCTAGTCTCTCGTCACTGAAAAACAAAATACCACATGAGACTCTTGGGGGCAGAGTTTCTGGCTCTAAGCCCCTAAACTGTCCTTTGTTGCTTGACTTGCATTCCTAGCTACCTGGTGTTCAACATCATCCCCACACTGGCTGACATCACCATTGGCATCATCTACTTCAGCATGTTCTTCAATGCCTGGTTTGGCCTCATTGTGTTCCTGTGCATGAGTCTTTACCTCAGTGAGTGCTGCTTGGTGGGAGCGTCTCCCTGAATTGTGGTAGGGACTGCCTTGGGTATGAGCCCTGCCCCTACTCAGTGGCCCAGCTAGGAGAGGCTGTCCATTGGTGGACTTGAATAAGCTCCTGCTGCTCCCCAACATGATGGCTTGGCCTCCTCCTCTGCCAGGGAAGCCTTAGCTGAACCCGGATAGAGGGCCAGGGAAGGGCATCCTGGTCACATTGGGGGCCTGCTGTGGGGTGCACATCAAAGAGAAACCTCAATTTCTCTAACCAGATGCAGCTCGCCTTCGTTTGGTCGCCAACAGCATTTTCACACACAGGGCTTGGTGCAGGCTGCAAAGAGATCTTGGGCACGGCCCCTTCCCTCAGGGAGCTTAGGGCTCTTTCCCTTTGGGATCTAGGTCCCTGGTCTGTAGCTCAAGGTTCATGTGTATGTGGTAGGTAGCAGACCTCCCCCTGTGGTCTCTGGTGTTGGGAGTGATGTCTTGATCTCTTCTTCTCTTTCTTACCCAACCTATTACTCTGTAGTCATGACCATTGTGGTCACTGAATGGAGAACGAAGTTTCGACGTGCTATGAACACACAGGAGAATGCTACCCGGGCACGAGCTGTGGACTCTTTGCTAAACTTCGAGACGGTAGTGAAGGCCTTGGTGGCAGTAGTGTGAGACACAGGGATGTGGAGCAGTGGGGCTGCCAAGAAGCTGGGGGTGGGGGTGCTGTTTAAAATGAGGAAGGCAGGGCACCTGGCTGGCTCAGTTGGAAGAGTGTGCAACTCCTAATCTCAGGATTGTGAGCTTGAGCCCAGGTTGGGTGTAGAGATGTCTTAAATAAAAATAAGACTTAAAAAAAATAGATAAAAATACGATGAGGAAGGAGGCATTGGGAAGGCTGGAGGAAATGATGCAGGCATTCATGCTGCAGCTGTGTCTTAACACCAGTGATTTGACTTGGTCAGGTGAAGTATTACAACGCGGAAGGTTATGAAGTGAACTGCTATCGAGAGGCCATCACCAAATATCAGGTGAGGATGCTGGTTTGACGCCTGTTGAGAGCAGTGGCCTAGCCTTGTGGAATTGCCAGGGCCAAGAGGAGTATGGTTTGGGCTGAAAAATCAAGGTTGAAGATACCTGGGCCCAGGTTTGGATTTGGTGAGACTGTATACATGACATTCCACTTACGCCCCCATATTATTATTGCCCCAGGATTTGGAGTGGAAGTCAAGTGCTTCACTGGTTTTACTAAATCAGACCCAGAACCTGGTGATTGGACTTGGGCTCCTTGCTGGCTCCCTGCTTTGTGCATACTTTGTCAGCGAGCAGAAGCTACAGGTGAAGAAATGGTGCTGGGGACGGAAGAGGGGCCCGAGACCTACATCCAGGCCCCCAGGTGTCTGGGTGGGAAGTGGGCAGGGGGACAGCCTGTTGGTGGCTGGTGACTCGGTACTCCTCGTTGGATTTCCACAGGTCGGGGACTTTGTGCTGTTTGGCACCTACATCATCCAGCTGTACATGCCCCTCAACTGGTTTGGCACCTACTACAGGTAACCTGATCTCTGCCCCTCACCTGTCCGGGATGCATGGTTATTTCCCCAGCTCCTCAGAGGAGCCCCAGCCAGCACTATTCTTGCAGGATGATCCAGACAAACTTCATCGACATGGAGAACATGTTTGACCTGCTGAAAGAGAAGCCAGAAGTAAGTGGAGTGAGGGGAGTTGGGGGCAGGGTGGGAAGCGGCAGTCTGCGAGGTTGCTCCTGGTGTCTGGAGAACCCCAGACCTATGACGGCAGCACCCATGGGTGGTACTCTGCTAGGTGAAGGACCTCCCTGGAGCAGGGCCCCTGCGCTTCCAGAGGGGCCAGATTGAGTTTGAGAACGTGCACTTCAGCTATGCGAATGGGTAAGGCCCTGATTTTGCCACCTCACAGCGCCCTTTTGCCTCATCCACATATACGTGGATAAGTATGTATCCCCACAAGTATCCCCACACCCCATCCCTGCCTTTCCACCCACCACTGCCTAGGAAGAGAGCCTGAGCAGGGGAGGAGCAGGGCCCAGTAGCAGCTCTCCCGATAGAAGGAGTCACTGGGAGCACAGCAAGCCTGCTGACCATGCTCACCCTTCCTTCCAGGCGGGAAACCCTGCAGGATGTGTCCTTCACCGTCATGCCTGGACAGACAGTGGCCCTGGTGAGAGAAGACCCAGGCACTTGGCCCCGACTCCTTGAGTTTCCCTAGCCCAGTATTCATGGAAGTTTGTGACTGAGGCTGTGGAGTCAGAATGCTGTCATGACAGGCCACAGGATTGAGTGTAGCAGCCTCCTTGGACGTTGGTGGCTTTTTGGAGAGCAAGCCTTAAAAGCCAGCAGGCCTGAAAGTGTTCTCCCTTTGTTTCCAATGCAACAGGTGGGCCCATCTGGAGCGGGGAAGAGCACAATATTGCGCCTGCTGTTTCGCTTCTATGACATCAGCTCTGGCTGCATCCGGATAGATGGGCAGGACATCTCCCAGGTGCGGTTGCTTGGGAGAAGATTGTAATTTAGGGGCCCGTTGTGAAAGAATGGCAGTTTGTGAAGTGCTGGCTACTCTCCAGGGAGAGGAGATGTCACCCCTGCAAAAAGCTGCAGCAGGAGACCTCAGCCTTCCTGACACCATGTAACGTACCCAAGTAAAGTAGTCATGAGCATAAAAAGCATCTCTTCTCTTTATAGATGGGGAAAAAGACTTAGGGAGGTCGAGTGATTTGTCCTCAACAGCTAGGATTTGGGATGGTGGTGACAGGGTTCCTGTACTCATCCCTTGTGTTTCCTCCTCCAGCTTGTCCTACCTCCCAGGCCTAGGGGTGGGGGTGGGGCAGTCTCACAGCCTGAGCATATGGTCTTCTGGCCCCAGGTGACCCAGATCTCCCTCCGGTCTCACATTGGAGTTGTGCCCCAAGACACCGTCCTCTTCAATGACACCATCGCCAACAATATCCGCTACGGCTGCATTACAGCCGGGGACGAGGAGGTGATGGCTGCTGCTCAGGCTGCAGGCATCCATGAGGCCATTATGAGTTTCCCTGAAGGTGAGCCTCCCGGGAGAGTGAGTCCCTCCCCTGCCTGGTTTAGTCCCATTGTTCCCTCTGAGCTCTGTTCCATCCATTCCTGCTCATGTGGTCACGGAAACCCCATGTATTACGTGTGACTTGAGAGAGGTGGGCAATATTCACAGGTTATGAGACGCAGGTGGGCGAGCGGGGACTGAAGTTGAGTGGTGGGGAGAAGCAGCGTGTCGCCATTGCTCGCACCATTCTCAAGGCTCCAGACATCATTCTGCTGGATGAGGTGAGGGCCCTGGGCAGCCTGCTCCCCTCTTCCTCCCTTGCCCACACCCGGGCCATTCCTGCTGGATGGCTTTCCATTGTGGAGAGATACTATGAGTCCCTGCTTCATAAAAACACCTTAGGGTTCTCAAATACAGAGAAGGTTTTTTTGATTCCTGAGGTCTCAGCTAGCAGCCTGTATCCTCCTTCTACTTGGATTTTGGGTGGCGGGGGCAGGTTTACCCAGATCCTCTCTGTAGGCAACATCAGCGCTGGATACGTCTAACGAGAGGGCCATCCAGGCTTCTCTGGCCAAAGTCTGTGCCAACCGCACCACCATCGTAGTGGCCCACAGGTACAGGACCGGGCTGTGGGCACCGGGGGCCCGCTTGTGTTGTGTGGTGCGTAACTCAGCTCTGATCTCTCAGGCTCTCAACCGTGGTTGATGCTGACCAGATCCTTGTCTTTAAGGACGGCTGGATCGTGGAGAGAGGACGGTAAGGAACACAGCTGGATGAACACGGCAGGGCCTCCGAATTGGGGGCCTGAGGAAAAGGAAATCCCAGGGGTTTCTGAAAGGGCTTTCCCCTTGAGGATCCCTCTCACCTCTGTGGGCTGGCGGTGAGCACTCTTGAGGTGAACTGGGGAGTCGGGACTCACACTTTCCTCCTTGCCCCAGGCACGACGCTCTGTTGTCCCGAGGTGGCATGTATGCTGACATGTGGCAGCTGCAGCAGCGGGGACAGGAAGAAGTCTCTGAAGACACCAAACCCCTGGACTGAGATATGGTGACCAAGGCTGTGGCCACGTCCCTCCCAAAGGATAATCCAGTGGGGAAGAAGATGTAGCCCTTTTCCTGGTATATTTCAAGCCAGTGTTGGGGTATGGTGCTAGCTATAGGAGGGAAAAGAACCTTCCAGAGAAGCACTTTTTGGGGGAAATAAAAAAAAGTGTGGATTGTGCTCGGATCCTTGTGACTGGTGTGGGGTATTGTGGGGGGCCCCTGCCCTTAGGTCAGGGGAGCTCCTTTGCTTTCAGTCTGACAGGAGAAAGAAACACATTCGGAGGTCTTGTTGACTGCCAAGATCCTTTATTCCTTCCAGGACCCCCTTGCCCCTAGAGATGGGGGCAGCCCCAGCGTAAAGGGGGATGACACGATGCAGGGGGCTGCCCTGCGTGGGGCCTGGCCAGCACTCTCCCAGGGCCCAACCACCAACGGTTGTAACTGCTCTCTCCTATGCAGCTGGAGAGGCCAGCAGGGCCATCTGTAGGCTCCGCTCCACAAGCTGCTGCTCCTGCTGCTCCCTGGAGGTGGCCTGCTCGTCTTCACTCCTGGCTGCTCCCAGCCTCCTCTCCCAGTGTACCCTAGAGGTGTGGGGGCCACAGTCCTCCTCAGTTGAGCCTCCCTCCCCAAGCCCAGGGCCCTAGCACAGGCTGCAGTTGGACGGCTTCAAGCTGCGGCTTTGGGCCTGGAGCAAGGAAAGGGGAAGGAAGGGAAGACAGGGCACGATGTCAAGGAAATGAGAGCCGGTCCTCACTTCAGAGCTCTGCGTGGGCTGGAGTCACGACGAAAACGAGAAGATGACCACCATTCCAAAACTCTCTACCACGTGAAGAAAGCCCCCGGGGTTCCTCCTCCCAGGGCAGGACTTCAGCTCCCCCAGCCCTCATACCTGCTGCTGCCGGTACTCTGCCTCACTGGCTGACAGCGCCTGTGCTAATGCTAAGTCCTCTTCCTCCTGAGAACTGAGAGGGAAGAGCAAGTTGGAGGACAACAATATCTAAAACATGAGCCTCTGATCTGTTAGGCATCCTCCTGGTGCTGAGCATGTGAGTATTCTCTGAGTCTTCACACAGCCCGATGGGGTAGGTAGTAGCACAGTCCCATTTTACAGAAAACCCTCAAGGGTTAAAGAACTTGTCAAAGGTCATAGAGTTAATCAGTTTACTTTTGAGCCCGGGTTCCTAATTATTATCCTACACGGGGTTGGAGTGGTCCCACGGCCCTCCTTCCAAACTGAACCACTGCCCACATCCCACCATCTTTCACTCGGGTAGGTACCTTGGGACCTGGGGTTTGGTTTCTGCCAGTGACAGTTCCAGGGCTCGTTGCAGAGCCTCGTCCTCACTCTGCGAGAAATAGAAAGACCACCAGTCGCCTTGCACTTTATTCTCCACGTGGGTTTGCTTCTGTCTGCCCAGCCTCCGCCCAACTCACCAAGCCATTCTGCAGGGCAATCACTGGAGGGGCTGTCCGGGATGGAGACTGGGTGGTTGCTCTATGGCAGACATTCAAGAGACTCAGGTCAGAGACACGAAGGGAAAAGAGGGAGAGAAGAAACAGGCAGGCCTACCTGCTGGGAGAGGTAGACGAAGGCAACGTTCGACTTGGGCTGGGGACGGTGCTCGTAGAAGAAGCTAGACCTTGTGCTCTGGAGATGGCAGCAAGTCTGTAGGGAAGAGACACTCTTGGCATGCCTCCAACAACAGCCAGCTTGCATGCTCCTCCCAGGCCTTACCCAGGAAGTCAGGAGGGAAGTTCCTCCAAACAGTCTGGAAAAATAGGCACTTGAATAGGAAGCTAAAAGACTCCTCTGGCCAAAGGCAACAGGTTTGAAGCTCCCCAACTGGTAATGATAGATAGATGCTGAGTCAGTTCCAAAAGGATGGGGTGATCCGAAAGGCAAGTACTGGACTTGGTTGCAATTACCCTGCCCGGCTGGTTGGGTGACTCTGCCCAGAACAATCATGGTCCAGTGGGTGCCGGTGCTTGATGCAGAAGTTCCGGCCGCAGCGCTCACAGGTCAGTTTCATCATTTCTCGCTGCCGGCAGCCAGCGCGTTCACACTTATTGGTGAAGATCTGAGGCGGAGAGGGAAGGTTTCTCTCTGCTGAGACCTGGGCCCGCATCTCCAACGCCATCATAACAGCTGTTGGGGCTTGCAAGCGTCCGTGGCCCAGGCCGGGTCATGGCTAACCCCTCCAGTGCTTACCTTACGTTTTTGCTGGGCTGGATCTGAGCGGCAGTCTCGGTCAATGTGCTCCCCGACAGCGCGGTCGGGAGGCTCCCCTCTGGCCACAGGCACAGGCACATTACAGAGCGGGCATACAGGTACCTGGATGTCCTAGGGTTAAGGAGCAGGGGTCAGGCTGTGGCCCGCTCCCAGCCCTGAAATCCTTCCAGGCTTCCTCCCTGAAAGAACCCGGATGTGCCCCCTACAAACGCACCAGGAAACCGTGCTCCCAGCACCGAGCCTCAGAAACACAAAGGAGAGGAAATGGGAGGCCGAGGGAGTCCAGAGTGGCCGCAGGCACCTCCACCCGCCCCCTCACCTTTTGGTACGCGGATCCACAGTGATGCTGGGCGTAGGCCACATGGTCTGCGCAGAAGATGCCGGAGCAGGCGTCGCACTTGAGCGGCAGAAAATCTGCAGGGAGCGGGTCGGGTTGCAGGTCCAGCGGGACCTCGACGTCGTGCCCCCTCAGAGGAAGGGAAAACGCCGCCCGGTTTGCAACAAACTGCACCGGGTCCGAGGCCCCGCGCGCCTTAGCCACGCCCCCGCGGCCACCGCCCCCAGCGCCTCCCCCCGCCTCCCCCCGCGTTCCCGGCCCCCGAGCCCCCGCCGCCCCGCCGCCCCCAGCCCCCGGCCCCCGGCCCCGCCCCGGCCCCGCGCGCTCCGCCCCTCACCCAGGCGCTGACAGCTCGGCTCGGAACAGTGCGCCCCGAGGTCCGGAAACTCCATCGCCGGGCCGGGCCGAGCGGGGCCTGCTGGCGGAAGCAGCGGTGCCGAGCGCGTCCCGGGCTCCCGCTCCGGGCCGGGACCACGACCCCGCGCTCGCAGGGGGCTCCGGCCCCGCCCCCTCCCCCGCCCAGCCGGGATTACGGGAGCCTCAGCCCTTCCCGGCCAGCGACTCCCACTCCTCCCCCCGCCGGCGCGCGCGGGCGTGCTGACGTCATCGCGCAGGGCGAGGGGCGGGGCCTCCCTGCTGGGCGGGCGGGGCGGGCGCGCGACGGCGCGGGGCTGCGGGGTCCAGGGCGCGGGCGCCGGCGGGCACCTTGCGGTGTCTGACGCACAGCGGGCCCTCGGCCCTTTCGCTCGGCGCCGCGGCTGCGTATTTCCTGCCGGTCCTTCTCGGGTTTAGCTCCGCGGCCCTTTCTGTAAAACCTCCCTGGGCCTCCCCGCCCCGAAGTAGGGGCACGTGCTGTGGCGCCCCCGCCCCACCCCCCCGGCCCCTCCGGCCCCCGCTCACCCTCCGGCGATCCGCGCGCAGATAAATGTGCTGGGAAACCGGGGACCACCTCCGCCTTGTGCTGGGTCCCCAGCACCCGGCGCAGCGCCTACAGTTGTGTGGTTTTGTGCGTGGGGGTTCGATACGACTTCAGAAGGTTTCAGTCGTAAAGTTACTTTGACCTAAGAATGAAGTAAGTTGTGTCGGGATGTCATCATCTGTTCCCACAGGTGAGAACTCAGTAGCGCAGCTGCTGAGGGGCCCCTGGGGCTTGTTAATAAACATGTGAAGCAGCTGGATGATACATGCAGCCGTGACTTGCAGGGCAGTATAGATGTGTATGTGGCTCAGGTGCCCCGAGTCTGGGCGGACAAGTATTCTTCGCTCAAAACCTGGAAGGGTGAATGGCTGTTGTCTAGGTGAAGGCCAAGGGAGACAGGACAGAGGGGAGGGAGATGGTATTCCAGGTAGAAGAATCAGCAGGACAAACACTTGTAGATAGGAGAGGGAACGAGGCCCTTTAGATGAGCTTTTAAAAAGCTCTGGGCATCTGGATCTTGGGGTATAAAAAGCAGTCTGCAGGAAGTGAAGCTGGAGAGCTAGCAGGGGCCAAATTAGCTCAGATGGTGGAGGGCACAGCAGTATTGAGAATTTCAACATAAATATAACAAGAGACTAGAGATAGCTTTAAGCAGGGGAGTGAGATGATCAGGTTTGTATTCTGGGAAGGTCACTCTGGCTTCAGAGTGGAGAACAGATCAGGGAAGCATGAAATTGGAAGAAGGGAGACCAGGTAGGAGGCTGTTGCTGTAATCCAGGCAAGAAATAATGGTGGCCTGAACCAGAGTAGGGGCAATGTTTAGAACTAGTGAGAGTTCAGTAGAGAGTTTAGGTATGAGACAGATATTTTAAAATCAGTAACTTTCCAAGATATCACTGAAAGAATAAAATGGGTGGAGGGAGTGCTATTCTATTCCCAGAACAATTATAAAGTACTCAGAAAAAAAAAATTTTTTTAAAGGAAAATTCTAACCGTACCTGCGGGAAACACTTTGACTTACCTCTATGCAAAACTTCAGCCAAACAGTGGGTTAGTGTATGGAGCACCTTTGGCCATTCCTTCGGGGAAATTCTGACAGTTTCTTCCCTCGCCCCACCCTCACACCCTGGGGTGGCTCGGGACAGCGGTGTTTCTGCCCTTGCAAAGATGATTGGTCTGGGAGTGATCATCTGACACATACTGAGTAGCTAGCTAGGTTTGTGTTCCCCCAAAAGCATAGCCTGAGAGACAAGGATTTGGGCGCAGGTAGTTCATGTGGGAGGTAATCCTAGCCAAAGTAAGAGAGAGAGAGAGAGGCAAGGAAGGAAGGAAAACCAATAATGTTATTGAGCCGATTACCACTGTTGTAATAAGAGCTCAATTCCATTGGGAACCATAGGAAAAACCATATAGAATGCCCCACAGAATTATCTTCTAAAAGTCAGAAGGCTGGGCTGACTCCTGGCATAAGTTGGCGTTGCTGCTGGGGGTGATAACTCTCCCACACCCACTTTCTTTGCACAGCCAGTCTGCGCATGTGTGCAAGCTGACTGAGAGTGATGGAGGTTTTGTCTTGAGGCAGAAATGGCTAGGCTAGGCTTTGAGGTGGGAGCCATTAGGGCTTACAGGAACTGTCCACAGCGTGGCACAGAGCCCCAGGAGCATCTGCTATACTTGGCTATACTAGGCCAATTAGTTTCTCTTCCAAGAATTTGGGATCGAGGCCAGGAGAACCAGTGTTCATAAAACCATGGGGCCTGTAACATATTACCTACGGGATGGCCATCTGCCATACTTCCATACTGTCATACTGTCTGGGGGAGAGGAGAAGAGATTATTGTCTGCAATACTCTATTTTCTGCAGTGGGACACAGCGTCATAAAAAGAGGTTGATCTTGTAGCTCACATATATGGGCTTAAGTCATATCATCAGCTAATTATTTTGCCTCCTCTCGAAGTCTACACCTCAACAAAACTATAGCTAACTGCCATTACTCACTGACTTCACTTTGTCTGTTTTTTATTTTTTATTTATTCGTGAGAGGCACAGAGAGAAAGGCAGAGACACAGGCAGAGGGAGATGCAGGCTCCCCACGAGGAGCCCGATGTAGGACTTGATCCCAGCACCCTGGGATCACGTCCTGAGCCGAAAGCAGACACTCAACCACTGAGCCACCCAGGTGTCTCACTTCGTCTGTTTTAAGATAGTTATAAGTCATCCCACTAGATTCAGGGTATTTCTCAAGGCTTTGTTAGAATCTCTGATCACAACCCAACGGCAGGTTGATGACATTGTGGAGGCTCCTGATACAGTGTATACATTAGGGCCCTCTGCCATGGGGGTTTAGCTTTTGACCTAGGCTTTTTAGAAAGAAGAGTTGTTGCCATTTGTGAATTCCAGAACTCCATACCTGTAAAATCTAGCACTAATTCTGTTAGACTTAAACTTACGAAATGGCTAATATTTGTGTTTTTTTAAAGATTTTATTTATTCATGAGAGAGAGAGAGCGAGAGAGGCAGAGACACAGGCAGAGGGAGAAGCAGGCTCCATGCAGGGAGCCCGATGTGGGACTCAATACTGGGTCTCCAGGATCACGCCCTGGGTTGAAGGCGGCGCTAAACCACTGAGCCACCCGGGGATCCCTGAAATGGCTAATATTTGACTTTTTTTTTTTTTTTTTTTTTTTTTACTTAAAAATTTTTCTAATGGGGTGTCTGGCTGGCTCAGTTGATAGAGCATGAGACTCTTGATTTTGGGGTCATGAATTCAAGCCCCATGTTGGGTGTAGAGATTACTTTTAAAAAATGAAATATTGAAAAAAAATGAAATATTGAAAAAAATTATATGATTTAATCTAAGCTGCATACATCATGGGCAAGAACTATTTTTCTCTGACCTTCTATCTAATCCTCAGCCTGCTGGGTTTTTGAGCCCAGACATGAAGGCAAACAGTTACTGTCTGGGAGTATGGTTTAAGTCCACACACCTTAAAAACAGATGTGCCACATCTCTATGTACCTCTGCCCTTCAAACTTCCATTTTCTACTAATCATATATAAGAAAAGGATATTAGATAGGATACAAGCTATGCCGCCATAACTGGGACTCAAAACCAGTGGCATAAAGAAGAAAGAAGTTTACTTTCTTGTTTGTGTAATAATCCAGGGCTGGTAGGAAAGCATGTGTCAAGGACCTGGACACTTGCTATTGTGTGGCTTCATCAACCTAAACTGTTGCCTTTGTCCCTGCGGTCCCAAATGGGTAGGAGACCAGACAGCAGAATGAGGGAAAGGAAAAGGAGGTCACCCCCAGTGATTTAAGGGTATGACCCTGAATTTGCATGCATCACTTCTGTGTGCTTTGGATGGACCAGCACTTAGTCACATGATCATACCTAGCTCCATCATGTTCATTCCCTAGCTGGGGAAATGGAGTTCTTAGCTGGATGGCCATGTGCCCAGATCAGATTTCAATTATTATGTCAGTAAAGGAACATAGATATTTGGGAGAAAACTTGTGTTACAAGGGGAAATAAAGGATACATTTTATGATATGTGGGCCATCTTAAGCTTGAGGTGATGAAGCAAGGGGGTTGGTCACTTAACATCACATAGCAGCCAAGACTGTAGAAGGCTTCTTAGCTCGTGTGATCTGAGGATGAGAAGGACAGGATTGAGCACCACTTGACCAGTCTCCTGTTGGTTGTCTACCCAATAATTTTTTCTCCAGCTCCCTCCTTGAGGACAAAACGTGATTTTAATCACTCTTCTCGAAACAGTTGTGTTTTATAGGGATCTCTTTTCAGCCCCCCGGATGAGTCTCAAATGGCCTAAGTCAGTGTTTTTCAAACTTTTTAACCACTACCCACATTTTATACCCATTTTCTAACTATATTTTATAGCCTGACACACACTTAGGCCAAAACTGATACGTGACCTTGTTATGTTTGATACATTCTGATGTTCCATTCTATTTCATTTTTTATTTATTTATTTTTTAAAGATTTTATTTATTTATTCATGAAATACAGAGAGAGAGAGAGAGAGGCAGAGACACAGGCAGAGGGAGAAGCAGGCCCCATGCAGGGAGCCCGATGTGGGACTCTATCCCGAGACTCCAGGATCACACCCTGGGCTGAAGGCAGGCGCTAAACCGCTGAGCCACCCAGGATCCCTATTTCATTTTTTAAAAATCTGGTTGCCCATTCACTATATTGATTTCCATCTCACCATCCCATTAATGGTTTCAACCTTGGTTTTGGGGGCAGGAGGGGAACAGCCCAGCTGGTCTAAGCCAATTAAGCTGCCATCATTTCCCTTGGTTAAAACATATAGCACAATTTGTATCTAAATGATAAATTTATCCTTAACTATTTTTTAAAAAGATTTTATTTATTTATTCATGAGAGACACACACAGGGAGAGGCAGAGACGGAGGCAGAGGGAGAAGCAGGCTCCATGCAGGGAGCCTGATGTGGGACTCGATCCCGGGACCCCAGGATCATGCCGTGGGCCAAAGGCAGATGCTCAACCACTGAGCCACCCAGGCATCCCAGTTTATCCTTAACTTTAAAAAAGACAAAATTATGATAATTCTCTTTAAAAAATAGAATACTAAAAAAGATAATGCTGGAGTTTTTCTAATAATCCTACATGACCTTCATCTGGTGCTCTTGGAAACATAACTGTTGTCATATTTGGCTAACAATCCACTAATGGTAAAAGCACAGTTTACAGTTTTGTAGCATTGACCTGTGGAAACTGATAAGTTGTTCCTCACATATAGCCTTGAGGAAACTAACCCGAAAGGCATTATTTTTTTGCCCTGTGGAACGTTAATCAGTTTGTAACCAACCTAGTATTTTGTTCATTTATTGATATGCAGATTTCTTCCTTGAAAACACCAGCTTTTTGTATTCTTTACCAGTTCCCTCGCTCATGATTTAAATAAAGGCTTTATATGCACATACTATCTATTTAGATGAGAATTTATTTCTTTTCTAAACATATGTGTGACATGCTGCACATAGTGACCATGAGTGGAGCCAAGCAGAGAGGATGACATCTACAACATCAACATGTTGAAGATGGCAGAGAAGAGAGATGGAAAAGACCCAGGACCATTGATAAATTAACTACACTGACCACATCTGATCTTTTGTTATAAGAGAGTAAGTGTCCTTATTAGCAAAATCTTCTGCATTTTGTAACCCAAAGCTTCCTTTGTGATGTGCCTATTATGGAAGCTCATATCAATAGAAATGAATATTTGATTCATTCATTTGGAACTTTTTGCTGGTGTATTGTCTACATATGGTGTTGGCTGTGATGGTAACAGTAGAATGATTTCTGAGCTCCCTAAACCAAACTTATAGACCCTTCCTTCACAGCTCTGGTAAGACTCTTGATATACTAACATTACACTCTGTGCATTAATATTCTATTTATTTCTTTTTAATTTTAAATAATTTCCAGGGCTCTATAAGCACTTTTATTTTATTTTTTAAAATATTTATTTATTTATTTATTTATTTATTTATTTATTTATTTATTTTTGATAGACACAGAGAGAGAGAGAGGCAGAGACACAGGCAGAGGGAGAAGCAGGCTCCATGCTGGGAGCCCGATGCAGGACTCGATCCCGGGACCCCAGGATTGCACTCTGGGCCAAAGGCAGGCGCCAAACCGCAGAGCCACCCAGGGATCCCCAAGCGCTTTTATTTTAATATATAGTTGTCAGATTTTAAATAATCTTTAAACTATAATCCTTTGGTTTCAAGATTTTTTTTTTTTCCCTCTGCATTCATCAGTGGCTTTAGAATTGTAGGCTTTCAGTTTTTGGAACCTTGTTTTGAGCAGACTAAACAATGATAAACACTGTCTCTCCCTACTCCTGCTCCACGGTTGCTCAGATAACCCAAGGCTTAGAGAACCCTGAAAATAAAGTCTTCAGAGCTCTCTCTTGGGCATGAGCCAAAATGTTTTAACCGTCACAAGACTTTCTTCAGACACCACAGAGATTGTAAGAGAGAGTGAAGCTCTCTCTTTTTGAGGCAAGACTTCTCCTAACTAAGGGTTAGAGTCTAAGCTATTCATGGGGATCAACAGCCCAGGAACTTCCCAAGGCTTCAAAAGGGCGATGAACAGATCAAAATCACCACTCCTTAGTGCAGAGTTTGGTTGTAGGTTCTTCACTTTCTGAATAAAGGAATAAAGGAGAGAAATCCAATAACATTTCCACCTTGACCAAGCTGTATCAGAAGGGATCAGTTAACAATTGAGCACTGAGTAAAGTCTCTTTTATTGTAGCCCAACAAAGCCTACACAGACCTGATAAGCAGCTTCGTGCTTCAGCTGCGAATAACTGAGCAGCAGCCTCCTTTCTGGAGTAGCAGAAATCAGCTCCTCTACAGCTTGGCAGGTGGGGTCATGGCCGGACACCTCTTATCTCATCAGCAGGTTTAAAGCAGACAAGGTCAAAGTGAGGATGTCAGCAAGGATGTCTCAGGCCCAATTCTACTCAAATATTAGCTTAATGGTATCTGTTCGGTGGTTTTTGTCCTCCTCAATTAACTCTTAGAGAAAGAGGGCATTAGGAAAGGGAAAGGAAAACTGTCGTTAACCAGATCCTGTCCTGCTCTTCCTCAGGTGTTAATTTAATCCCATTTGAAGTAGATATTATGTGTTCCCATTTTGCAGGTAAGAAAACTGAGTTTGAGATAAGTTCTATGCGAAAATGGGATCTGAAGCCAGATTTTTGTATTGCTTAAGTCCCATGTTATTTCATTACACAACATTGCCTCCTTGAAATCTACTCTATAGCCTTCTTAACAACTGAAAAGAGGAGACTTAAGTGGTGCTTTGTTTGTGGGAAATCCCAAATCTCTTTATGGGTTATCAGTAATCAAACACCCTATCACAGCAAGGTCTTTAAATATCCAAGTGAGATAACCAGGATGGAGAAGCTCTTTGGAACTGGCTTCAGGGGACGCCTGGTTGGCTCAGCGGTTGAGCGTCTGCCTTTGGCTCAGGTCATGACCAGCCTAAGAGAAAAGATCCACAGATACTGGTATATAATAATATTTTTATTATGTATAATTATATGTAATGTATGGTTATAGGACACATTAGTAATGATTAATACAATACCTTTACAGAGCAGATTTTTCATCTAACACACTAGAGGAAGAAACTATAACAAAGGATATTTGGAAAACGAAGTGCTTAGAAATACAAAATATAATCACAGAAAAAAAATTCAGGAGAATGGTTGCCATCTAAAATTGAGAAGATCTTTTAGAAAGTAGAGCATAAAAGAAATGTAAAGATGGAAAAGCGAAGATAAGAACATCTCTGTTTTAAAGAAGGAGTCAGAGTTGGCCAGGAGGAAAACGTAGGGAACCATGTTCCCGATTGAGAGACACAAATGCAGAGGAGTGACTAATGACAATGAGGCATTACAGATACTTGTGCTGTGGTTGGAATATCAGATCAGAGGAGGGGAAATGGACAGAGACAGAGGCCAAATAGCCAGGTAACTTCTGTATTATTTTGAAATGTGTGCTTATAAACATTTATACACAACTGGTAAAATAGCATTCAAACTCACCTTGATTCCAAGTGTAGTATTTTTTTTTCTTTTTTTTTTTTTTTAATTTTTATTTATTTATGATAGAGAGAGAGAGAGAGAGAGGCAGAGACACAGGCAGAGGGAGAAGCAGGCTCCATGCACCGGGAGCCCGACGTGGGATTCGATCCCGGGTCTCCAGGATCGCGCCCTGGGCCAAAGGCAGGCGCTAAACCGCTGCGCCACCCAGGGATCCCCAAGTGTAGTATTTTTTCTGTACAGCCAGGGGCGGTATAATTTAGATCAATAGTTCTCAACAGGGGGCAATTTTGCCATGAGGGAACATCTGTGTAGGTGGAGGGGAATCAAGGAGGGTGCTACTACTGGCAACTAAGGGACAGAGGCCAAGGATCCTGTTATCCATTCTATGATAAACAAGAAAGTCCCTATCACCACCGACAAAGAATTATCTGGCAAAGAAGGTCAATAGTACATTTAGTCAGTAGTTGAGAAACCCTGGTTTAGATGAAATGTAAAATTGAAGCTATTCTGAGTGAGCTCAAATCAGTGTCAATAATTACTCGCTGTTAGGAGTTAACAGATCAGAGCAAAATGACTTCACTGGTATTTCAGTATTTATTTTACATAAAACAATCATTTATTTTACAGCAAAATGCTTAACATTTTTAAAATTCTTTTTAAAAAGATTTTATTTATTTATCCATGAGAGACAGAGAGAGAGAGAGGCAGGGACATAGGCAGAGAGAGAAGCAGGCTCTGTACAGGGAGCTAGATGCAGGACTTGATCACAGGGCCCCAGGATCACGTCCTCAGCTGAAGGCAGACCTTCAACCACTAGGCCACCCAGGATCCCTGCTCATCATTTTAAAAAGTAGTTTCTGAATACCACTGAAAGACATATACAGGGCAGCCCGGGTGGCTCAGTGGTTTAGCACCGCCTTCAGCCCGGGGCGTGATCCTGGAGACCCTGAATCAAGTCCCGAGTCAGGCTCCCTGCATGGGGCCTGCTTCTCCCTCTGCCTGTGTGTCCCTCTCTGTGTCTCTCATGAATAAATGAGTAAAATCTTTAAGAAAAAAAAAAAAAAAGACATATGCACATAACTAAATGTAAAAATGTAAGTTTAAGAAGCATGAATATTAAATATACATTATTTTAATATAAATTACTAGGATATAAAATTAATAAAATTTTAAAGTACACACTAAACACTAGTACAAATTAAAATGTGATCATAAATCATTGAAAATAAAATTATTTGCTCTTTTTAAGAATAGTAATCTCCTTACGAAAATATATAAAGGTGTCACTGTTAAGTCTTAAGTGTATTTTTTGTGCAAATTTTCCTAGCTGCTGAAAAAGCCCTTTCTGGTACAATACTTCTAAGAGCATGTGAGGATATGAAGTTATAAATCTAACTTCAAATATAGTTATCTGGCTCTTCGTTATTCAAATAAATTCATCTCTTGATTTTAACTTTTTTTTCAAAGATTTTATTTATTTATTCGAGAAACAGATAGAGAGGCAGAGACACAGGCAGAAGAAGAAGCAGGCTCCCTGCAGGGAGTCCAAGGTGGGACTGGATCCCGCGACCCCAGGGTCAGGTCCCGGGCTGAAAGCGGCTCTAAACCGCTAAGCCACCCAGGCCGCCCGATTTTAACTTAAAAAAGAAAATTTTTTTTATTGGAGTTTAATTTGCCAACATATAGCATAATACCCAGTGTTATGTCAAGTGTGATTTTAACTTTTTAAAGGAATAGTTGACACACAATGTTACATGAGTTTCCAGTGTACTGCATAGTGATTTGACAAGTCTATACACTGTGCTGGGCTCAGCACAAGTGTAACTAGGAGATAATTTTTAGCCAATATTTTTGTTTCTTGGGTTAAATGTGATGTTTTTCCTTTGATTTCTGGCAGCTCTAGTTTTTGTTTCAAATACAAAGTTTCTGATTTGTATCAATCTCTTCAATCTCATAGATTGAGATTCTGATGCAGAGAATTGAAATTAATTTTAATATTGGGGATCCCTGGGTGGCGCAGCGGTTTGTCGCCTGCCTTTGGCCTAGGGCGTGATCCTGGAGACCCGGGATCGAATCCCACGTCGGGCTCCCGGTGCATGGAGCCTGCTTCTCCCTCTGCCTATGTCTCTGCCTCTCTCTCTCTCTGTGACTATCATAAATAAATAAAAATTAAAAAAAAATTTTAATATTGTCCTGTTTCTGGGATGCCTGGGTGGCTCAGTGGTTGAGTGTCTGCCTTCAGATCAGGTGGTGATCCTGGGATCCCAGGATCCAGTCCTGCATCAGGCTCCCCACAGGGAGCCTCCTTCTCCCTCTGCCTAAACTCTGCCTCTCTCTGTGTGTCTCTCATGAATAAATACATAAAATATTTAAAAATATATATTGTCCTGTTCCTAATTGTACTAGTCTAAAATATCTCTGAATTAGTACCACTATTCTTGTTAAAGAGAAGCTTGTTTTGTTCATTGACATTGTCTCTCCTCCTGAAGTCCGTGAAGTGCAACAACGCTTTCTAAACAAATAAAACGTTAGGTTCAAATTTTTCATCATTTATAAATGATTCAGAATTCAGATTTCTTTTTCTAATGTTGAAAGAATGATTTTACCTCAACTAAAATTCTGTTTTGGTAATTTAAAATATGAGGCTATATGGGAAAACCAGAATACTGAAAAATAGTGCCATAACCACAACTAGCTGTGTAACCTTGGGCAAGCCCAATACCTCACTCAGCCTTAATTTCATCATCTGTAAAACGGGCAGGGGCAGGGGAATCCTACATCAAAATGCAGTGGTGAGGATCACATAAAAGGATATGGGTAAAGCACTTAGATCTATGACTGACATGTGTGTGTGTATATGTGTGTATATATATATATATTATATATATATGTAACTTAGCAAATGCATATAATTAGTTATTACTAAATTATCCACTTCCCATGTATTAATACACTGGTCTTTTTTTAAATATGTAGATTATCAGTCCAAATCTTTTAATATAATTTCCAGATAAGCTTGGTGTGGTGGTTTTATTTTTTTATTTATTTATTTTTTAAAGATTTTATTTATTTATTCATGAGAGACAGACAGAGACAGAGACACAGGCAGCGGGAGAAGCAGGCTCAACGCAGGGAGCCCGATGTGGGACTCGATCCCGGGACCCCAGGATCATGCCCCCGGCCGAAGGCAGGCGCTAAACCACTGAGCCACCCAGGGATCCCCCGGTGTGGTGGTTTTAAAATGCATCCACAAATGCTTTGCTACTTCTCCCTTCACAGGTGTGAGCTAGACTCAGTGATTTGCTTCTAACAAATTGAAGACAGTGGAGTGTGACTTTTTAAAAAAGATTTTATTTATTTGAGAGAGAGAGCTAGAGAGTGAGCATGAGCCGGAGGAGGGGCAGAGGAAGAAGCAGACTCCCCTGCTGAGGCGGGAGCCCAATGCGGGGCTGGATCCCAGGATCCCAGGATCCCGAGATCATGACCTGAGCCAAAGGCAGATGCTTAACTGACTGAACCACCCAGGCATCCCATAGAGTGTGACTTTTGACACTATGTCAGAATGAAAACGCATTATGGCTTCCTTCTTGCTCTCTCTTGGATCACTTGCTCTAGGGAAGGTAGCTATCTTGTGATGATACTCAAGCAGCCATCGGAAGAGGTTAATATGATAAGGAATTAAGGCCTCTTGCCAACAACAAGTGAATAATTGAAGCTTTTAGCCAACGCCGTGTAAAGGAGCCATTGTGCAAGCAGATGTCCTGGCCCCGGTCAAGCTTTCAGATGACTGCAGCTACCCAGCCCTAGCTGACATCTTCATTGCAATCTTGTGGAAGACTTTGAACAAGAACCACTGAGCTAAGATACGTCCAGATCCTGATCCTCAGAAGTAGTGTGAGATAATGTTTTAGGCTGCTAAGTTTTGGAGTAATTTGTTGGGCAGAAATAGATCATCAATACACTTGGTATTGACATTTTTTATTGATGTATAACGTACATACAGACATGTACATGATTGAATTTTCACAAATTCAACACTCCCATATAACCAGCACTTTGATCAGGAAATAAGACATTACCACTCTCAAGAAGACCTCTCCAATTGCTGCTCCTCTACCCCAAAGGGTAGCCACTATCTTGACTTCTAACAATATAAATGTATTTATATAAATGGAATCATACATTATATATATATATGTGTGTGTGTATATATATATATATACTTAAGACTTTATTTTTTATATACTTAAGACAACAAAGAATTATCTGGCCTTATTTAAGACTTATTTTTTTATTGGAGAGAAAGAGAGCACAGGTGGGAGGGGCAGAGGGAAGGGAAAGAGCATCTCAAGTAGACTCTGCTGAGCATGGAGCTTGATGTGGGGCTTGATCCCATGAAGACCTGAGCCAAAAAAAAAAACAAAAAAAAAAACAACAACAAACAAACAAAAAAAAACGACCTGAGCCAAAACCAAGAGTCAGAAGCTCAACTGACTGTGCCATCCACGCATCCCATATATCATATTTTTTTTGTTTTGTTTTGTTTGTTTTGTTTTTTGTTTTTTGTTTTGTTTTGTTATATCTAGTTTCTTTTACTCAATATTTTATTTATGATATTTACACATATTTTTGTACTTATAGTTTGTTCATTCTATTTAGTTTTCTGAATATACACTTATCCATTGAATAGCAAACTTCTATGTGTTATATTTATCATATGTATTTCTTCCCAACATTGTGCCATATTTATCATTCTCTTTCTCCTCACACACACACCATATATTCATACACTCATTTATTCACGTTTCTAAATCATTTGGTATAATTTGCAGAGAGCATAACCCTTCACCTCTAAAATCTTTGGAATGTGTAATTTAATCTTCTCTTATATAAACAAAATGAATCTCAAGAAGTTTCAACTTGATGCAATCTTTTATCTAATATACAATCCATATTCAAATTTTACCAGTTTTCCCAGTAGAGTCCTTTATAGTAACATTTTCCTCCCACTTAGCATTCCATCCAAGACCATCATTTATTGCCTTTATTGTCATTTCCCTTTGGTCTCTTTTTGAATCTTGAATAGTTCATCAGCTTTTCATTACCTTTTATGAAATGGACATTTTTAAAGGGGAGTCAACTCACTTTTCATACTTAAAAAGAAAAAGTGAGATTTCTTGTAACCTTATCCCATTTCTGCAGAATCACATTTTTTTCAAACAAGCACTGATACATCTAATTGGATTTTTGATCAAACTATTTAGCTGAGTCTAAATGGTTTGGTCAAGATTGTTTTTGAAATAATATGATACTTCTATATAATCGCAGAAGATCAAGCCCATTGGGTAATCTTGCTTTAAACTCAGAAAAGCCTTTAGCTCCAAAACCAACAAATATGAACCTCCAAATCTAGATCATTTTCACTGCCTTTGGCCTAGTCCAGGAACAAAGAGTTCACAAGCCTATATGCAGATTACCTTAATTTAGCTACCATCTGCTCTAAAAAGTAACAAAGCCAAGGTATCTACTCTCAATAGGTATGTACCAATCACCAAAATCTATTTCTGTTGGCTGCTTCAAAAGTTCAAACACCATTTAGTTTAGCTTAACATATGTTTATTGAGTATCTACTATGTGCCAGGCACTGTGCTGGGCTCTGGGAATATCCAGATGACTAGAACATAGTCCTTGCTTTCAAGAATAAGTATTACAGTGCAAGGTACACATAAACACATACATCTATGTCTCCTATACCACACTTGTATAGAGAGAATGAAGCTCCTAAGTGATATGTAGAAAAAATAGAAGTACACTGAGGGAACAGTAGAAGAGCAAGTCTGATATGGGGGCAGGTGACCTGAGACATCAGGGTAGTCTTTGTAGATGGAGTATGGCCTAAAGTACATGTTAAAAGACAAGTGAAGGGATCCCTGGGTGGCGCAGCGGTTTAGCGCCTGCCTTTGGCCCAGGGCGCGATCCTGGAGACCCGGGATCGAATCCCACGTCGGGCTCCCGGTGCATGGAGCCTGCTTCTCTCTCTGCCTCTCTCTCTCTCTCTCTGTGTGACTATCATAAATAAATAAAAATAAATAAATTAAAATAAAAGACAAGTGAAATGTTTGCCAAAGAGAGGGATAGGGTGTGTGTTTGTGTGAAGGTCAGGGGTGGGTGAGGGCAGAGTAGCCAAACAGAGGGAAGGACAAGCTGTTTGAGGTAGTGTAAAAGCAAGACAGGGCATACTCAATTTTCAGGCCTCACTGAAATAAATTACATTCTTGTTTCACCACCAAAATAAAAAAAGTCAAGACAGGCAGGGGCAGATGTCAGAGGCTTTTCATCCATTATCAGGGAGCTTGATGAAAGTTTGTAGGAGAGCCTTTGATCAATATTAAACGGTAGAGGGCAGCCCTGGTGGCTCAGCAGGTTAGCGCCACTGTCAGCCCAGGGCGTGTCCTGGAGACTCGAGATGAGTCCCACGTCAGGCTCCCTGCTTGGAGCCTACTTCTCCCTCTACCTGTCTCTGTCTCTCTGCCTCTCTCTCTCTTTCTCATGAATAAATAAATAAAATCTTTACTGCAGAAAGGTCATCAAATTTGTATTTTAAAATAATCTAGTGACATTTGGGGGCATGAATTTCAGTGAGGGACAAGAGTGTAGACAGGGAAACTGTCATAGTATGTCGGGTAAGAGATGAGGAGGATGTGAATCAGGGCTGTGACACATGTGACAGAATCAAGGAATAATTAGGACATCAAGTTAGCACCAGCTGTGATTGGGTGTGGGATGAGGGTGTGGGCCTTCATAGTTGGTGGTGCCAGCAAGCAAGATGGAAAATACAGAAAAAGTCTGTTTAGGGGAGGTGGGGGGTGTTGTGCAGAGTGGAAAGTACCTATGGGATGTTCAAGTGGAGATGCCTAGTTGGAAGTTCTGGGCAAAGAGTTGAGCTAAGATGTAGAAGCCATCATCACGTGAGTGGAAATGAAGCAGGGGAACATGTGAAATTGCCCAGGCAGTGAGAAGCAAAATGAGCCAGTGACACTCATTGACCAGCAACATTTAAGGGAGCAGGAGGAAGAAGTCCAAGGAAGCTGAAGTCAGCCATTAAAAGCAAAGCCATGTGGTTATATATTGTCCTTTCATGATGGAATGAACAATTCTTGGCCTATTAATCCTTGATTATTGTACTTTGAAAGATCATTTATATCTACTCTGTTCTGCAATATCCCTTGACCAGAAAAAAAAAAATCTGCCTAGCACTATTATTGATCAAATTCTTCTTGAAGGCTTCATTTCTGCCCTCTGAAGTCCTACAGGGCACCCTTCAAAGTCTGAAGGCAGCTAATGTGGCTCAACTCCGCTCTCTCTTCTTGGAAGCTTCTCTGTTCCCTCCATAGTTCCCCGTAAGACCCTATGTTCAGCGTTCATCTCTGGCGATCCTTTCCGGGGAACACTGCATTTGTCAACTTGTTCATGAGCAAAGCAAGTCATCTCCTGGCAGTACACTATATACAGGTATTAACTTCCTAGATTTGGAGACTATTTCCAGTAATATAACCTAAAATTTAGTTTATAACCAGTCACCTTACACTATGAGCTGTTGGGAGTATGTAGTTGACTAGAGCGCACTGCCCTTCCCTCCAATGTAAATGTAACCCGCTCTTCCTGCCCCCGCCTGTACTCTACAGGTGATTTTTGTTTAGCCTAAATTGTAGGTTTCATATTTCTGCTCACTTTTCTTTCACTCACAGGGAAAGCTTTCTTGTCTCTAGCCAGGACACCCAAAAAACTAGATTAACATGGAGCAACCATCAGATCAAGGTGAATGTCAACAACTGACCCTCATTGAACTCCAAATCTGTGGCGAAGGTTTTGATCTAACTAAAGCTTCTAGCTCCATCTTCAGACTGTAAGTTTAAGGAAACGGATTAAAGGTGAGACGTAGGGCAGCCATTGAATTTCTGATTAGTTGATTCTATTTTTCTTGAACTTCCGGTTTGTTGATTAAAACCTTTTCCTATTCCCTTCTGAGACCTCTAGATGATTAAAAGTTCATGTTCCTTTGGAGGCAGAGGATGGCCCCAACTCTAAAAGATGGTCTCTCAGGAGAGGGTGAAATAAATAGAAGGGAAAATATTCTCACTCTGTGGAGAGACATAGCATAGGAGTCAACTCCAAGAAGTCAGGTAGCATCACAATCAGGTACCTCACCAAGAGGCCACCTGCTCAGGTCAGTGCTTTCTCTAGTGCTGTTCTTCCCCGCAAAGAGCAGGACCACTATGAGTCCACTCCGTGAAGCTGAGATACTAGATTGGTTCTCTATAGTTCCCGTGTCCTTGGGGATCTCCCCATGTGTACCCTTTTAATGGACAGGGGCTTTCTGTTCCAGTGTGATCACTGGAGTCATTCACTAGGACTGTGAGCTTCAGAAAAGTTAACTCATATGTAAAATGGAGTATCTCAGGATTTTTTTTTGTATCTCAGGATTATGAGGGAAAAAGTGAGTTAATAAATCTAAATCACTGGGGCCCCTGGGTGGCTCTGGCTCTTGGGTTTCAGCTCATGAACTCAGGCTCGGGAGATGGACTCCCGAGTGGAGGGCCGCGCCTTGGTGCAGTGGGCCTGAGATTCTTTTCCCCTCCCTTTCCCTCTGCTCCCCCCACCCCTGCTCACACACACTCTTATCTTTTTAAAAAGTAGACATAAATTACTCAGAAGACTACTGAGCACACATATTATGCTTTCAATGCGTTAGATACTATTTCTTTAGTGTACTTTGGCCTCAAAACAGTTCTGACATGGGCGTGAAGTCCTCCTTGTTTGGGTCCCCAGGATACAGAAACCATGGCTGAACGTGCTAATTGTTAATGTGGATTGGTAAGGACTTCTGAAGACATTAAGGTTGTAGGCGACATAGTAAACAACTGTTACGGTCCTCAATTTCTACTGATTGGGAAGACGAGGCAATTTCCTCCTGCATACACTTTATTCACACATGCTAAATCTCACTAACATATCACGCTGTCAGGGAAGATGACTAAGGGCAAGTTAGGGCTGTTAGGGTAATCCTTGCTTCTGGCCTAGTTTTGCACCACAGTAAATATAAATAGCCAGGAGCAAGACTGGGGACAGGGGGGCGAGGAGGGAACAGAGCAGTGTGGGAGGCAGCTGGCAGTGAGGCAGGCAGGCAGGCGGCAGCAGTTCTAGCCAATCAACACTTTATTTTTCCAGTCAACACTTGCACAGATGTTACTGTCCACGTCCTGACCCTAGAAGGGGGGGTCCCACCACACTGGGAACATCCATGGCCCCCTAGAGAGCAGTCTCTTTAAACCTTCCTAGGATAGTTAAGAAAGCCCTTCATCCCAACAGGATGGAGCTGCTGCTCACTAATGCAGTGCTGGTGCACGTGCTGTGGGATTCCCACTCTCCTCCCTTCTCAGGGAAGGTTGGGATGAAGTAGGGCAAGGGTGCAGTGGAGTTTTTGTGAGCTACAGTGACCTAAGCGCATAACCACTGGCCTGACCTACCACTCCAGGTTTAGTCTGTACCACCCAGACAAGAGCCTCCTTGAAGCTTAGCCACAGCCTGCTGGGGAGGAGGAGCTGGCAAAGAGTGCAGAGTGAGCTGCAAAGGACAGGACACAGCCAGGAAATAAAGCAGAGAGGGACATGGGACAGGAGAGGAAAAGGATAAAGTGCCCAAACTAAACCACCAGTGGGACACGAGGACAGAGCAGCACAGGTCCCTGAGGATAGGAGGAAAATAGAAAGGGCCAGACCACCAGGGCTTGAGGCATAGTGGAATGAGAAGAGAGATGAGGCAGGGAGGCAAGTGCAGGGTGGGAAGGACTTCCCTTAGCCCTGTTCACATCCACTAACCCAAGTGTAAAATTATTTACAAACTTAAAACCAATCCCAGGCATGGGTACTGTACCAGGCCTGGGACAGCAGGCAGGCAGGCAGGCAGGCAGGCGGAGGGTGGACGGGCTCCCATCTGACAGCCAGCTTCCCCACACATGCCCTCTCCCTAGAGCAGGGAAGAGGAACCAGGGATGCCCCTAGCCAGGAAACCCTACTGTGCCTGCAACTCCTTCCCCCGTGGCTCATGGCTCTGCCATGGCCTGAGCCTCCTGGTCTGACTGTACCAGAGACAGGGTGTCGGGCCCCAGGGATGGAGGGGGTGGGGCATCGGGGGGCTCTGAGGATGTCTCTGGCCCCAACCCCAGCTCGGCATTCAGCTGTTCCAGCTCCCCCTGATCCAGCAATTCGAAGTCCTCCGTGGTGAGTGCCTCTTCTTCCTCGGGGGCAGGCAGGGGCTGGGGCAAGTCTTGGGGGAGAGGGGGAAGCATGGAAGGGGACGGGGAGGGGGCTGGGTCACTCTCAGCAAGGCAAAGTAAGGGTGACAGGGTGCTTGGTGCAGTGGTGAGGTCACCACTCACTGCCTCTGGGCTCAGTGTCTCCACTGGTCCTCCCGGGGACAGCTGCACTCCATCTGTGGGAGAGCCCGCCCCATTGAAGTGCGTGTTCACAAAATGAAGGGGGGACGAGAGCCGAAGCAAGGTTTCCTTGGCTACCACATCTTCCTCCTCTTCCGAGTCTAGGTCTTGCCTTGAGAGGGCCTGAGGGGGGCCCAGCAGGTCTTCGGGGGGGGCCGGCTCGGTCTCCTCTCCTTCTCCCAGCTCCCGGCTCAGGGCCTCCTCTGGCTCACTTGGCAGGCTCTGCTGGTCCAAATCTGTGCAGGAAACAAAGGGTCAGGAATGGGTGTATGGGCCTGCTGTTCTGAACCATCACAACAGGCACTCAGTTCAAGGATGAGAACTCAGGACATGGAATACTGGACCAGCCTCAGGTGTTAAGGTCTTTCAGAAGCTTGAAGTCGAATTAGAGGATCAGTTCCCAGAGGAAATATTTACGGGGGTGACAACCAAAGAGCACAGCCAACATCCACAACAGGAAACAGGAAGATCGGAAGGGCAAAACGCTTCTCATACCCTCGGAGACATCAGTTAGTTGTGGAGTCGTGGCCCGGGATACAGAGAAGCCACCACTCTCCAAGATAGAAGCCTCCTCATCTGACAGCTCTGAGTCTGTAATGGCCAAAGCCAAGGCTGTTTTCTTCACATCCACCTGCAGGAGAGCCCAGACAACACAACAGGTGAGAAGAAATCCAATTATTCAAAAATACCCCCCACTGACTCCCAGTCCCTTGGGAGGTGGCTGCTCTGAAATGGATGCTCCTCCAGCGTTCTACTTGACATCCCATCTCCCTTGGACCTCACCACCGGGGAGAAGCCAGCCAGTTCTGCTTCGCTTTCACTCTCGGTCTCCGCCAGTGGCTCATCACCTCCGGGGGGTGCGTTCTTCCCCTGTCGCTCTAGAGAAATAATAGCAGAGTAGTGACCAAGTAGAGACCGTGGTGGAGGACAGACGTGGCCAAGGAACTGGAAAGGAAGTTCCAAGGCACTTCATGAGCCCTCCCCCAGGATCCCCTCTTGGGTACAGGAGCCCCTTACTCTTCTTGTCATGTTTGTGATGCAGGGCATCAGCTTCTGCTTTCATGCTGTAGTCCAGCTGCATGAGCAGGGGCTCCAGGCGAGTGTACATCCTCTGGATCAGCTCATGATAAACCACCAGGGGCCACAACAGGATGCTCAGCACTAGGGGTTAGAGAGTTCACTCAGAGCTCCCTGTGCCTATTTCCTAAGGGCCCCCATTTAACCGGTCCCTAAACAGAAAAGACTGAAGGCTTTCTGGAGGCTGTACCAACCTCCTCCCTCCACATCTCCTACTCTCCTCCCCAGATGACTCTTCCGCTGTTACTAATTCTCCAGCATCCCCTGGAGATCTCCGTGAATGGACAACCAGAGAGGAAGAGAGAAAGAGCGCACGCACCACCCTCCCTTAGAGGCAGTCAGTCCCTTTAATCCAGTGCAGTAAAAGAGAAGGAAAGGCCTTCGGGAAGGACAGAGATTGAACCCTACTCACAGACAATGTAGGAAATCATAATCCCCGGAACGTAGTGTCCCAGCACAGCCAGCACAGCACAGCCAGAACAAACTCGAGCACAAAACTGCAGAGAGAAGCAAGGCTAAAAGGCATACGCCCCATTCACCTGGGCAAGACACTGCTGCTCAGCTGGCAGGAGCAGGGGTAAGGATGTCTTCTAGGGATGTGGTGATCCACTCTAGTCAAGAGGATGTCCAAGACCACCAATTCAAGAAGTTTACCCCAGACCTCACCAAACACCTATAATCCAAGCTGCCTCTGCCTTAACAAGCAGCAGCATGAGAACATCAAACACATTATTCCCTGAAATGAGACTACTCCTGTACCAGGACACTACCTGTGAATGTTGCCTTAAAAGGCACCAGCCCTCTTCCTTCAGTGTCCATCCAGACATTTCATGTTCCTCCTCCCCATCTGCCACCCCCCCTCTGTTTCCCCACAGCGCAGAAAACTGTTTTATGACATGGAGGTTACCTGAGCTGGATTCTGCCTCTTGTACTGCAGCAGCTCCTGCAGGTGAATCTGGAAGGTGAGCCAGCTCTCAGCCAGGTATCTGCACAACTCGGGCACACTCAGCAGGTGCGGCCGGGCGCCTGACCCCGCACCCTCACTGGGGAGACAGGACATGACCCCTGGAAGCCTCAGACACCAGCTTCCTAGGCACTCATAACCCTCTGAGAATGCCAAGGAGATCTTCAGTCTAAACATGTGGACAACCCCACTTCCCAAAGGGAGGCTGGCCTGGTCTTGGGAAGCAAAGCCCAGAGTTTCCAACCCTCTGCCCCAAAAGGAGCAGGCACCCAAACACCTACACAGGAACCCAGGACCAAACTTGTTGCCAGTCCATTTGCTACGCTGGGGTCTGTGCTGTAGTGTCACCCTGCAATGTGGTGACACTGGCACCAAAGCAAGATAGGGCCTGGGGTATTTGTCTTCAAGAGATGACCTGCACTCACCTGTCAGAGTGGGGCTCCTCTGGGGATGATGCTATAAAGAGACGAGGGGAAAATAATTGAGTGGAGACATGTCCCGGGCCAGGAATAACTGCCCCACCTCTGCATTCCCAGGGCACTTTATTCAGATGCCAAACGCAGGAACAATTACATTGTTATTATGGCTTGCATTTGTATGCCTGACTCCTTTAAACCTCACTCTTCTTTTTTTAAGGACTTTTAAAATTATTTTTATGTAATCTTTACACCTAACGTGGGGCTTGACCTTACAATCCCAAGATCAAAAGTCACATGCTCTACTAACTGAGCCAGCCAAGTGCTCCAAACTTCTCTATTGGGATGCCCAGGTGGCTCAGCGGTTAAGTGTCTGCTTTCAGCTCAGGGTGTGACCCTGGAGACCCAGGATCAAGTCTAACATCGGGCTCCTGCATGGAGCCTGCTTCTCCCTCTGCCTGTGTCTCTGCCTCTCTCTCTCTCTGCGTGTCTCTCATGAATAAATAAATAAAATCTAAGATTTATTTAAAAGAGAAAGATGCAACAGGAGGAGTAGAGAAAGAGGAAGAAGCAGAACAGACTTCCTGCTGAGCAGGGAGCAGGATGAGGGGCTTGATCCCAGGACCCAGAGATCATGACCTGAGCTGAAGGCAGATGCTTAACAGACTGAGCCACCCAAGGGCCCCTAAACTTCACTCTTTTCAAACACACCTTACTCGTGTTTACATCCCAAGCAGCTCACACAGCCTGACATCTAACTGCTCCAAAAATACCTATTTAATAACACCAATAACAACAACAACAAAAGAATCTAACACTGCCATGATTCCTCTAATATGCGGAACTCTATCCTAAGCACATAACACCTATGAGCTCGCTCAGTGCTCCCCTCTTTACTAAATACATTTTATCACCCTCGTTTCATAGAAGAGAAAACCGAGGCAAACACAAATTGAATCGCTATTACAAGGTCACATACACGGCGAATGGAACCCGGGCAATGTGGCTGTAGAGCCCACGCTGTTTACTACGCTCACGGTAACACTGATTTTGAGCTGGAGAAGTGGGGGTGCCTGGACGCTGGCGGCCCCCCGCACGTTCGCCCTCCTCCCAGTCAACCCACCCGGCGGGGTCGGGCACGGGGCAAGTGCAAGACACGGCTTGGTGGGCGAAGTTAACACTCACCCGAGAGGTCCGGGAAGAAGCGAGGCTGCCAGAGATCCAGCAGAAAATAGGCCAAAAGTGAGACGCTGAGTAGGAAGAAAGGCCGGAGGGACGACGAAGAGAGCAACCTTCGGGAGAGACGGGCACCGCGGCGCTGAGCGGCTGAGCCTCCCGCATCCACCGCGAAAGGCGGAAAAGCGCCCACTGATGGGGGAACGGGAAGCTCCGGGCCTAACTCGAGACCCCAGAGAGAGGGATGGGCAACCCCGACGGGGGTGCTTCCCCGCGGCAAGCGTCAAGCCCGGGCACCGACACGGGGGACACGGGGCTCCCGGCGCTCCCGCCCCCGCCCCCCCGCGCGCCCCCGCGGCCCGGCCCCGCCCCCTCCGCCTCCTCCGCGGCGGTTACCAGAAGAGGCCGTTGAGCGCGGCCGCCGTGACCAGGCTGTGCAGCGGCTTCTCCCACACCAGCAGCCGCTGCGCCGCCGCCAGCACCGCCTCCCAGCCGCGGAGCCGCAGCCACAGCGTCGTGGCCAGACGTCCCACCGCCTCGGCCGTGGCCGCCTCCTCCTCCGCCTCGCCGCTCGCCTCCCCCATGCCCAGGCTCAGACCCAGGCCCAGCCCGAGGCTCAGGCCCAGCCCCGGGCCGCCCCCCGCGCCGGTGCTCCCGCCGCCGCCGCCGCCGCCGCCGCTCGCCATGGCCCCGTCGCAGCCGCCGCCCGAGCCCGCGAGGAGCCAGGGCTGCGCGGCCGCCGCCGGGGGCGCGTCAGGCGGAAGGGGGCGCACGCCGCGGAGAGCGCAGCCCCGGCCGCCGAGGCCCGTCACGTGACGGCGGAGCGACGAGCCCGTCACGTGACGCGCCCTAACCGCCGGGAGAGCGCGGCCCGCGCCTGCGCGCAGGCGGCTGCCGGCCCCCCTGCTCCTGCGCAGGTTCGTGGTGCAGCTGCTGGAGTCGCGTCGGCGCCGGGGCCGCGGCGCTGCTCTGCCCTTCCGGCCCGAGGGGGCCGCGGGGCCTCACGCCAGCCCGGTTTCTCCCCCCTGTACGGGCAGGGCGGCTGGGGGGTCCGTGACTGCCCCGGTGTTCCCGGTGCGCTGCGGCCCGAAGGGGCAGCAAGTCGGCTTCCAGATGCCCAGGGTCGCGGGCGGGACCTGCTGCGGCCCGCGGAGGGCGGCGGCCGCCCTGTTACTCAGCCCCTGACTTTCTGGTCCTCCCAGGTCCCTCCCCTCAGCGGGTAAACAAACACCGGCGCGTGACCCGAGCGACTCAAAAACAGCCTCCCCTAGTCGGAAGAGTAGTTTCCTCCCGTCCCTTTCCGTAACCTTCACGGCCAGCGCCTCTCGGAGCTCCTTGCAATCACTCCCTCGCTCAAACAGGAGATTGGGGTTGCGGGGTGAGTCTCAAAATAGAAGCCTGTTGAGGTGTTCGCTTTGGGGGCGCGTATTAATGGTATTTATTGAGGCTCCAGAGTCCCAGGCGCTTTATAGTCCCTCGTGATCCCTAATTTCTGCAGCGGCCCCACAAAACACCTACTTGTATGTAGCAAACTACGGAAAGGGAGGAATACGGCAAGACGTAAGTTTCTTTCTCCGCCACCTTGACCCCAGGGCACGCACTGTGAAGCGTTTTTGTATTCTTTCCAAAAATGTTGTTTAGGCACGTTAGGGATGTCTTCAAACAAACAAGGAAACATTTGGCAGCAATTCGTTGTCGCGCATCTCGCTTTTCAGTGCCTCGAACGTCCGCGTCGGTACAGAAGGCGGCCGGCTCGGTCCCCCCCGCGAGGCGTGGCCCCCGGGACTGTCCCCGTCGCCCAGGCGAGGGCTCGCCGCGCTCGGGGCGGCCGGGAGCGGGGGGGGGGAAGGCGGGCCCAGCGGGCGGCGCTGGGTGAGGTGAGCGCCCCGGCCCCGAGGCCCGCGCCCCGCGCCCCGCACCCCGCACCCCGCGCCGGGGCCGGATCGCCGAGCCCGGAGCCCCGCCCGGGGCGGAACAGGAAGAGGCGCCCGCCAGCCCGGCCCCGCCTGCCGCCGCCGGCGCGAGGAGCCGAGGCCCGGGGGCTGCGCTGGGGAGGGCGCGGGCGGGCGAGGGCTCCGCGGCTCCCGGACACGCGCGCGTTCCCTTCCACGTTCGCAGGGCGGCAGGTGGCGGCGCGATGGACCTGGCCGGGCTCCTGCGGGACGAAGAGGGCACCTTCTGCCTCACCGGCTTCCAGGACTTCACGGTGAGTCCCCCTCCGTGGGGGCCGCCCCCTCCGTGGCCTCCCCGGGCGCTCCCCGCGGCCGAGCGCGGCCGCCAGCGCGCCTGCCTGCCGGCTGGGTCTGGAAGCCGGGCGCGAGCCCCTCGAGCCATGCCTACCCGAGGCCCTGGCGCCTTGGGCCCAGGGGGAGAGGAACGGGGTAGGGTTGGCCTCCAGGACCTTCTCGGGAGGACCTCTCCGGGGGCGAGCCCGTGGTGCAGGATCTCCCCCCACCCCCTAGATAGGCCGCCGTTGGCAAATAATCCCGAGAACCGGGCGGGGTGGGGGCACGGGCCTCCTAGCAGTGAGCTGAGCCTGCTGCCCGCACCCCACTCCCACCCCGGAGCCAGGATCTCCACCGTAGCCTCCCTTCCCTGGCCTTCACCGGCCACCACCTGCCGTTTCAGTTCCTCCCAGGACACCAGAAACTGAGTGCTCGGATCCGAAGGAGACTCTACTATGGCTGGGACTGGGAAGCTGACTGCAGCTTGGAGGAGCTCTCCAGCCCCGTGGCAGGTTAGTGTTGTGTGATTAGAGAGAAGCATGAAGGTGGGGCTGTCAGAGGCCACCAGAATGACTGGGTGTATACCCCACGAGCTATGTTGTCTGTTCGTAGCTAACTTATCAATACCTGGTACAAGGAGTTGGTTTCCATTTCACATCTTTTTTTAGTTCAGATGAGTGAAACACATCACTGTCTTAGGAATTTGTATCGCTCTTGATTTGTAAATGGGCAACGTAACACATGTATCCCAAATTTACAAGGTGTGTTTATTTTCTCAGATTGGTGGGATGAAAGACAAATCTGGGTAATTTCAGGTGACCCGCAAATAAGCCCTTCCTGCTGGAAGGAGCTGAAAGTCAAATGTGGAATGGGCTTTTTGTCTCAGGGTGGGAGAGTTTGTTTTGTTTTACTGTGGTCTGTCCCTAAGGCCTCAGATTATACTGATCCGACTGTTCTGTTGATAGCAGTGGGAACTAGGTGTGTGTGGGGGTGAGGTGGTAAGGGAGGAGTTGCTTGCCTATCTGCCGGCCTTTTTGCCTCCTGCAGACATTGCTGTGGAACTGCTCCAGAAGGCAGCCCCCAGCCCTATTCGTCGACTCCAGAAGAAATACGTAGCTCATGTGTCCAGGTGAGCCTGGAATTGAGGCCGGTAGGACGAGAGAGTGTTTGGGCCCCAGAGAAAGGGAAGTGTTTATCTGTAAAGCAAAGATGTAAAGGCACAGGGATGAGCGTTGTAAGAGTGGTAAGGGCTGAAAGACCCTTGGGGTTAATTAGAGATCCTTTCTGCCACCCAGGGAGGCGTGCATCTCCCCATGTGCTATGATGCTTGCCCTGGTGTACATTGAGCGGCTCCGGCATCGAAACCCAGGCTACCTACAGCACGTGTCATCCTCTGACTTGTTCCTGATCTCCATGGTAAGACGCCCCCTCCCCTCCATCTCCCTGCTGAGCCAGAGGCTGGCCCTGAGCTCTTGAGACACCGCTTCTGGCTCCTCTGTAGATGGTGGCCAGTAAGTACCTCTATGATGAAGGGGAGGAGGAGGAGGTCTTCAACGATGAATGGGGAGCGGCAGGGGGCGTGGCCGTGCCCACTCTCAACGCCCTGGAGCGGGGCTTCCTGAGTGCCATGGTGAGTAGCTGTTCTGTCTCACTCGGCTTCTCTGAGCTCTCGTTATGTTCCTTTCTTTTTTTTCCTTTTCTGGTAGTGCTCTGTAGTTTCTTTCTTTCTGTTTTTGCCTCTTTTCCTGGTGTCTTTTCTTATTAGTGGCTTCCCTTCCCAGCCCTTCTGGACCAACCACAGCCTTTGGAGGTTCCTGGCATGGTGAGGCCAGAAACGAAGTATCCCCCACCCCTTCCTTCAGGCCCTACATGTTACAATCTGAGTCAGAGCTTATCTCACTGGATTCTGAATATTTGCCTCCAGACTTACTCTGCCTCACAACTCTGAGCTTCCTATGGGCATAACTGAGGGGTTAGCTGAGGGGCGTACTGTGAAACAAAATAACATGGTGATAAATGAGTTAATATGTAAAAGCTCTCGAAACAAGTATCTGCACGTAGGAAGTGCCGAGTAAGTATCTGCGGGAGTGGTGGTTGTAGTTGGTGCCATGGTCCTGGTTATTCAGTGACTGTGGCTCGTATCTGAGTTTGGTCTGGCGCCCTTGTTTTCCTGCCCACAGGATTGGCGTCTCTATACTGATCCTCGGGAGATCTTTGAGGTGCTGAGCTGGCTGGAGAGCTGGTAGGTTCTGGAGTTGGGGAGAAAGGCTCAAGGGATTTGGGGGCTTAGCCCTAAATCGTAAGAAGGAAACAGAAATAAGGGTCTGTGTCACTGGGGGGAGGTAGGAGAGAGGAAAGAAAATTGCCCAAGATAGTGGCTCCTAAACCTGTCTGCCCTCTTTGTAATCACCTTTGGAAGGGCGGGAGAAGGGATCCCTGGGTGGCGCAGCGGTTTGGCGCCTGCCTTTGGCCCAGGGCGCGATCCTGGAGACCAGGGATCGAATCCCACATCGGGCTCCCGGTGCATGGAGCCTGCTTCTCCCTCTGCCTGTGTCTCTGCCTCTCTCTCTCTCACTGTGTGCCTATCATAAATAAATAAAAAAAAATAAAATAAAAAAAAAAAGGAAGGGCGGGAGAAGCTCCTTTAAAACACAGATCTCAGTTTCACTCTCAGTTTCTGGATCAACAGGTAGCCTAGGAATCTGTACGTGTAACAAGTTCCCCAGTGTGTCCTGGTGGGCCCCCAGGGGAATGAGGGTGCCACTGGGCCAGCTGCAGAAGAGCTGCAGACGCCCCTTGTCTTTCTCCCCTGCCAACAGTGTGGCTGAGCAGCAGGGACGGCGGCGGGGCTGGTATACCTACACAGACCTGTGTGTGCTGCTGGAGCAGCCGGCCTGGCAGTTGGCCCTGGGCTCCCTCTGCCAGCGCCTGGCAAAGGTGAGGATGGCTGCGAAGGCGAGGGGCCTGGAGCGAGCGGGCGGACTGCTCTGTAGGTGTGGGATGGGCAAGTGCTGCAGGTCTTGGGAGATGGGTTTGAGACTAGGCGATGACAGCTCTGACTTGAGTACAAGCTTTCGGACAAGGAGTGAGTGGGTTAAAGACAGTCAGAAGCAGGTTTTAGGGGAAGGGTGTTTGCGAACTGACTTTTCTTACATTCTCTCTTGCAGCTGTCCTGTCTGTTGGCTATGGCATATGTGAGCAGTGTGGCCCTGGCGGTGGCATCGGTGGCCGTAATTCATCAGTCCTTGGGGCTGTCCTGCAGCCCCTCCCCAGGCCCCCCCGACCTTGGACTGGTCTCCAGGTGCCTCTTGGAACCCTGCCTACCTTCTTCTGTGCCACAGTGCCTGCCGCGTCCGGTTAATGTCTCCAGCTGCCTAGATGGCGACACAGGGCTGCGTTCACTCTGGGGCAGTCTTCTGGCTTCACTGACACCTCCA
Source organism: Canis aureus (assembly GCF_053574225.1). Lineage (NCBI taxonomy): Eukaryota > Metazoa > Chordata > Mammalia > Carnivora > Canidae > Canis > Canis aureus. The sequence continues at coordinate 5,208,862 of NC_135646.1, forward strand.
CCATTGCCTCCCCCAGACCCTCCTGCCCCTCCCACTCTGCTCCATAACTGTCCCCTCTGCCAGAAGCTCCAGAGAGATACCCCAAGCTGCCACGCCTGCCACCACTCCAACCATACAGTTCCCACTGGGCCCCCCAACCCTGGGTACCACTCCCGTAACCTGGCTCCCCCCTGGCCCTGGAGCCCAATGCTCCCTCTGCTCCCCCAACCTCAGCAGTGTTCCCTTTTCAGTGTCATGGAGCTAGCCCGTCTCAAGTCTTTCATTTTCCCAGGCTAGGCGGGCCTCCGAGGAACACACTAAGAGGATCTGGGAGTCCCTGAGAACCTGGAGGGGCAAAGCTTGATTTAGATCCTCTCTACCTCTCTGGGTCCTTGGCTGGTCCCTGTCCTCCTAGGCGAGGGAGCTTAAGGGGCTATGGGGCCGAAGGACTGAAGGTCACTCACTCTCAGTGGCTGGCTGCTTGGCCAGGGCAGTGATGATACCAGGGAAGGCTGCAGGTTGGTGACCAGGGCCATGTCACGACCAGGGCCTTGTCACAGCCAGACCAAGAAGATTCCTTGTCTCTCTACCTCCCTCGGTTCTAAACTTTGGCTTTTAAGGATGGAAGGGGAAAAGTGGGGTGAGGGAGGGAGGAAAAGTTGACTGGGGGCCTGCGTGATGTCCCTGAAGCAGGAGAGTCAGGGACTGATAGGGCCAAGGTGGATCTGCCGGGGGAAGGCGGGGTGAGGTGGGGAACCCTCTCCACACCCATCCCTCGGATGTAGCCTCAAGGAGCCAGGGACTGCTGGGACCTTCGGCCTTTCCCTTTTGTCTTCCAACCTCTTCTTAGTACCTTGCTCCTGGGCTTCTCCTCTTCCCCTGGTTCTTCTCCTGGGTGTTCTCTTCACAGGCCTCTGTGGCCACTGCTTTGTATCTGGGTTTTTCACGCTTTTGTAGAACTGAGGTTTCAATAAACAGTTTCAGTTGCACGGCCTGGATGTTTTTCTTCTGCGGCAGCCCTAGCAGAATTTCCCCCTCGTTTCTGTGTTCTAAGCCTTTCTACTTCCTGAGCCCATTATCTTGCAACTCATTCTCTCAGGGCCCCATTTTAGAACTTCCTGTTGTTTGAGGGGCGCCTAGGTGGTCAGTGGGTTGGGCGTTCAACTTTTGGTTTCGGGTCAGGTCATGATTTCAGGGTCCTGAGATCGAGCCCTGCATTGGGCTCCATGCTCAGCAAGGAGTCGGATTGAGAGTCTCTCTCTCCCTCTCCCTCTGCCCATCCTCTGTTCTAGCATGCATGTGCGTGCAGTCTCTCTGTCTCTTTCTAAAATAAATAATTTTTTTTTTAAAAAAAAACGTCTGTATTGTTTAATGGTTACAGGCTTCCATTTCCAACGTCCCCTCATCCCTGCTTCCAGCACCGTGGGGCCCCTGGTGTTGCTTGACTTGGGTCCTCTGGGATGCCTGAGGTGGGCCCTGTCCTTGTGGATCCTTAGAGGCCAAGATCAGCATCCTCTCTCTACCCTGACTTCCAGTCTCCTCTGACACTTGGTAATGGTGGTGTTAAGAGGAGTCCAAGGCTGAATTATCATTGGAGGAAGGATAACCCTTCTGGCACCGGGACTGAGGGCATTTGGGACAGGTAGTACTGCCCCCTAGGGGGCATTCTGGTAACTTACAAGGCATTTTTTGAGGCAAAAATGTGAAGGAATGCTGCTGGCATTTAGCTGTTATGTGCAGGATGCTAGGCAACCTGAACTGCTTGAGACTCTTCCCTTATTATGAAGAATTCTCAAGGCAACTCTTGAATGACCCACTGGACATCATAGATATGAAAAGCCTGTTTATGTGAGCCTAGAACTTTTTAGCACGTAAACACGAGATAGTTTGCACATTTTGAAAAAGACTGTTTGCCAGGAATGTACCTACGTGTAAATTAAAACTGGACTTTGCTTGGTTCAGCACTTTGCCAAGAACTTGCTCGTTATTTTGGAACATCAGGTCACCAATGGCAGCGCGGCTTGTGGCACGTGAGTCACCAGGAAAGCACCAGTATCAGTGGGCATTGTAGACACCACATCCACGGTGATTCGACATGCGGGCTGGCAGTGCATTACATTGTTTCCTTGTTTAGCTGGGCCCAAGCTTTCACATATGAGATACTTGTTATCGATCACCTTTATTTCTCCTTTCTGTTACGGTGAGGATATTACACGGAGTTGTGGTCACTGTCGCCATGTGCCATGTATGGATATTACCCATGCATTTCCTTCCTGGGGAGTCCTGGGGGCTGGACTCCGAAAAGGCTGAAAACTGGTGTAACACTGATCTTTCCAGTTGCTGGTGGTGAGGAGGGAACACTGTAAAACTTCCCCAGGATCTTTGATAAGTCTTTTCCCCACCCCTGCTCTCCTCATTGCAGAGCGTGGAACAGGGGATCTAGATGGAGATTCTTGGGGGGAGGGGTCTAGAATGTGGTTCCACAGTTAATGGGTGATGGAATTTGCACAAGAGCTGGGCAAAGGTGAAAGGGCCTGTCCTGCCCCAAATCCCTCACCCCTTCGCTCCGCTTCACTGACACCTCTACCCCCTCCTCACACCAGGCAGCTAACTTCATCCAAACTCTGACCTCTTACACTCTCTACTTAACTCTGGCCCAGGACAGCCAAGACAAGAAGAGAGCAGGGCTGCATGAGCCGATCACCCCACCATCCCATCCAACTCCGATCCATGGACCTGCAGGATGCCCTGGCTCCTCTGCCATTGTCGTCGTCACCACTGCCACCACCGCTGCCGCCACCACAATCTGCTGTCCAAAATCCCTCCTCTCACCTTTGGGCTTCTCAGTGTGGGCCTCCTCCCTGGGGCCTCAGCTGTCTTCTGGCTCTGCAGGTAGGAGCAGAGGTGTAGGAGTTGGTGCTGGCTGAAGAAGAGTTCTGGGGGGATAGGTGTGACCTGAGAAGCCCTCTGGCAAGGGGTATTTCCACTTTTTCCTGAAGACCACCCATCCCATTCCTCCTCCTGCAGCATATCTTGGTCCTGGCTTCTCTGCTCTGTGCCTCCCACCTGCTCCTGCTTCAAGGACTCCCGCCAGGAGAGCTCTCTTCCTCCCCTGCCCAGCTCTTGGCCTCCAGCTTCTTTTCCTGTGGTGTGTCCACCATCCTGCAAATTGGGATCGGCAGCAGGTGAGGGGAACTCCCTGAAGAGAAGGGGGCGGGGTCCCACGTGTGTGTGTATGTGTGTGTGTGTGTGTGTGTGTACTCGTGTGAGTGTGGGAGAGGCCTGAGGAGTCCTTTCAGCTGCTGCGTTTCCAGACCTGCCAGGGCTGCTGTTCCTACAGGCTGCCTCTTGTCCAGGCTCCATCCTTAGAGTTCCTTGTCCCTGCTCTGGTGCTGACCCAGAAGCTACCTCTGGCCATCCAGACCCCTGGAAACTGTGAGCACAGAGCCAGGGCAAGGGGTGAGGGTGGGATGGGGTACCAATCTGAGCCTCCGGGTGTATGTGGGTGCTGGATTGAGAGCGGGCGGGGATGGGAACCACCAGGCTGTGGGGGCTTGGAGCTGTGCCAAGCACCAGCTAGGACTGTAGAACACTGGGGTTCTGTCCCGCTTACCGCTGTCCTCTCCACACCCCCAACTTGTCCCTGTCCCAGCCTCCCTTGTGCTGCGCCGGTGTGGGGGGCCTGGCTGCCCTGGCCTGGCGCTCTGGAACACTTCTCTCCGAGAGGTGAGTGCCTGGGGATGGAGGGCAGGAGGGCTGGAGGTGATGGCAGGGAGGAGGAGGTTCTTGTTTCCAGCTGGTGGGGACTGAGATGGTCTGGGGGAAGGAGCGAGGGCAGAGGCCCACCCCTAAGAATTCATCAAGAAGTCCAGGCCTAAGTCAACTCCGTTGAGCAGAACGCTCCCCCTTTGTTCTTTTTCTTGGCTCCTCCAGGTGTCTGGGGCTGTGGTGGTATCTGGGCTGCTGCAGGGCACGCTGGGGCTGTTGGGGGGTCCTGGCCACTTGTTCCCCCACTGTGGGCCCCTGGTGCTGGCCCCCAGCCTGGTGGTGGCAGGGTTCTCTGCTCACAGGGAGGTGGCCCTCTTCTGCTCTACTCACTGGGGCCTGGCCTTGCTGTACGTAAGTCCTGAGAGGTGTGGGGTGGTGACCAGTGGGCTGTGCGGGACCTGGGGGCGGGGGGAGAGCAGCTGGCCCTACCCAACTCAGCAGCCATCTGAGCAGGGCCAGACTCTTGTGGATTTGGAGTCCAGGATTTTGGCTGGATTCGTTTGGTCTCCCTGGCTTTTACACTATCCCCCGCTAACCTCCCCCCAAGACATCCTCCTTCCTCTCTTCTCTGGGACCCCTTTTAACGAATTATTCCGTTCTTACCTCTATCACCCGACACAGGAGGCCTGCTTCCTCTTGCTCCTAAAACTCCTTCTCTCTCCTAGGCTTATCCTGCTCGTGGTGGTCTGTTCTCAGCACCTGGGCTCCTGCCAGGTACCCCCGTGCCCCTGGCGGCCAGCTTCAAACTCTTCACCCCACACTCCCATTCCTGTCTTCCGGCTCTTCTCGGTATGTGAGAGTCTGGCCACATAGACATAGAATGCTCGCTCAGCCTGCTATCTTTTAGCTTCTGTCTACCCCTCAAAGGCTGGCCTGGAAGGTTCTGGGGGAGGGGTTCTTTCCTACCTCAGTTTTTGCCCCTCAGGTACTGGTGCCAGTGGCCTGTGTGTGGATCATCTCTGCGCTTCTGGGGCTGCGCCTCATCCCTCTAGAGCTGGCTGCATCCCCCAAGGCACCATGGGTCTGGCTGCCTCACCCAGGTAGGTTCGTTCTTCGTCCTCCATCCTCATTTCTTTGGACTCAAGATTTAGGGAATTTCATTTCTGAATTAAATCCTGTGTTTTCTCAAAACACACGGGGGAGAGAAATTGCCAGTCTGAGGGGGGCAATGGCAGCCCCTTGCCACGGGTGTTTTTTGGGGGTGTGAAGAGACATCTGCAGGCCCACCGCTCCCTGTTGATACTCCTTACCCAACTTACACCTTTGTGCTACCTCCCCCCACAGGCATTTGAGTTGGTGACCTACATATACAAATTGCTTTTGAGGCGTTGTGTACAAAAGTTGTTCATTCGTCGATTTAACAGAGGTCTGTGGTGTGCTGATTTTGTGCTGGGCATGTGATAGGGGACGTGGTGATAAATATGACACAGTACCGATACCCCTGAAGCTTATATCTGCTGGGGAATGCAGATCCTGATTAAATAGTCACCCAAGTAAATGTAAAATTGCATGTGGCAAGTGTGATAATGGGGAAATACCTTGTGTAATGACAGCTTATCATGGAGACTCTGTATTTGAGACATCAGGAAAAGTATTCTTGAGGAAGTGATCTCTGAGCTGAGATGTGAGAGATGAGTAGGAGCTAACAGAGTGAAGGCCAGGGAGAAGAGCGTTCTAGGAGGGAGAACAGCACATGCAAAGGCCCTGTGGTAGCCAGCAACACACCTAGTACAAAGGGCCTGAAACAAGGCCAGTATATCTGGAGTGAAGGGAGTGAGGCAGAGTGTGGTGAGACATGACGCTTTGTAGACCATGGTAAAGGGAAGAGTTTCTCCTGGGTTTATTGGTTTTGTCGCAAGAGATTGTCTTCAAAGACAATGGGGTCTCAAGGATTCCTGTGGCACAAAACCTTGGAGGCAGGGAGGTGCTCCAGCCTTGGGTCTGGCCCCAACACAGCTCCTTCTCCCTCCCCAGCTGAGTGGACCTGGCCCTTGCTGACACCCAGGGCTCTGGCTGCAGGCATCTCCATGGCTTTGGCAGCCTCCACCAGCTCCCTGGGCTGCTATGCCCTGTGTGGCCGGCTGTTGCAATTGCCTTCGCCCCCTCCACATGCGTGCAGCCGAGGGCTGAGCCTGGAGGGTCTGGGCAGTGTGCTGGCCGGGATGTTGGGGAGCCCAATGGGCACTGCATCCAGCTTCCCCAACGTGGGCACAGTGAGTCTTATCCAGGTATGTGTGTGAGGGTGGGGGCAGGGGAGCAGGAGATGTGGGCGATGGGGGGACACTCGTGCCGCCTGGTTGCCACCTGCATCCTGCACTCTGTCACGCTCGCCACCTCAACTATCTCATTTAGGGAGGTGCCTAGAAGTGGAAAGGGGCTAGGAGTGTGAGGAAGACACTAAGCCACCATTCCATTCCTTCTCTTCCTTGGGCTGGGAGTTGGTGAGATCAAGTCTTATAAAGTCCCTGCTCTCTTGGGCACTTCAGAGAGGGAAAGGCAGACAATTTAAGGAAAAATGTAAGATAATTTCAGAGTGATAGGTGCTATCAAGAAAACAAAGCGGGGAAAAAAAAAGAAAACAAAGCAGGTAAAAATTAAAAATAAAGTCTTTAAAAACAAGAAAGAAAACAAAGCAGGGTAGTTGTGGGATAGTGGTTGAGAAAAGGAGGACCCTTCAGGTAGAGTCCTTCTTGGAAGGGTCCCATTTGAGTTGGGATCCAAACGATGAGATGGGCCAGCCAGGCAAAAACTTTGAAGAGTTTTGTTTGAATAGGTGGCTGTGTCTTCCAGCATGTCTCCTCCCCCTAGGCGGGATCTCGGAGAGTGGCACACTTGGCAGGGCTGCTGTGCGTGGGGCTTGGGCTCTCCCCGAGGCTGGCCCAGCTCCTCACCGCCATCCCGCTGCCTGTGCTTGGTGAGTGGACGTATCAGCGGGTCTGGTATTGAACCAGCACTCCCCTCCCCCTCCAGGATGGCCCAGCTGGTTGCTTGAGGCTGGCTGGCACCCTCTCTTTCTGAACAGCCCCCCTGACACGGATAGCAGTGAGCTATCATTTTCCCCAGCCCAACGTCTTGGCCTCGAGTGGGCTTTTGGCGTAACTGGAAAATGAGTTGTCTGTCTCCATCCCAACCTGCCCTGCCCCGCAGTCCTCCCTGCCCTGCCAGCCCTTCCCAACCCCCTTGGTTACTTCCCTACGAGACAGGTGGGGTACTTGGGGTGACCCAGGCCGTGGTTCTGTCTACTGGATTCTCCAGCTTCCACCTGGCTGACATTGACTCTGGGCGGAATGTCTTCATTGTTGGCTTCTCCATCTTCATGGCCCTGCTGCTGCCAAGATGGCTTCGAGAAGCCCCGGTCCTGATGAGCACAGGTGGGAGGAGGAGGGATGGGAAGAGGAGGAGACCCAGGGCTGGAGGCTTTGGGGCTTGGAGGCTCTGTGGACTCCAGGTCCCACACCCTTTCCTAGGCTGCGGTGTAAATAGTTCATCCCTTCGTATAGCAAATATTTATCAAGCATCAGATAAGCCCCTTGGGATACAAAGGTGCCTCCAGAGGTTACAGTCTAGTAAAAGAGAGAAGAGCTATGTACAACTATAACAGGAAAGGGTCAGATAAGGAGCTGGGGTGCTCAGCGGTGAGAGAGAGTTTCTGTTTAAGATGATCCAAGTTAGGTTTTACGGAGAAAGTAACATTTTGCTGGTTTGAAGGATGGTAAGATCTGAACGTACTTAGTGAGAGGAAGCTTGTTTCCGATGGGGGAGCCATCATAAACAACAACCTAGATGTAAGAAGTCATAGGGTATGTCCAGGGAGCAGCAAATACCTTAGTTTGTTAGTGCAGCCTAGCTAATAGCAGTGGCACTCAACAGGAGGATTTCCCCCTGCAGGAAATATCCAGAGACATTTTTGGTTGCTACAAAAAAAGGAGGGGATTGTTATTGGCACTTAGTAGGTACAGGGATGATGTTAAGCATCCTACAATGCACAAGACAGGCCCCCTCAAAGAGCTATCTGGTCCAAAATGTCAGTAAGTATTGAGGTTGAGAAAACCAGGCTAGAGCATGGAAGGTAAGAAGTGGGGAGCAAGATTGGGGCATTTATATATTTATTTGTAAGATCGATTTATTTTTATTTTAGAGAGAGGGAGAGAGAAGGTGCTAGTGGGGGAGGGGCTAAGGGAGAGGGAGAGAGTCCACAAGCAGACTCCCCATTAAGCTGGGAGCCTGGGAGCAGGCTTGACCCCAGGACCCTGAGATCATTATCTGAGCCAAAACCGAGGGTCGGCTGCTTAATCAAGTGAACCATCCAGGTGCCCCATGGTTGGGGCTTTTAATATCAAACTTTCCAGAGCCTGGAACTATCAAAATATATCTGGAGGGCCTGTGGATGGTCAGAAGACAGGATGATGGGCTGGGATCTTGTGGGAAGGGCCTAGATGAGGGAAATACAGAGTTGGGGGGCAAAGGCCGGGGGAGACGAGATAACAATTCAGAAAGATCTGTTCTCAGCCTGAGATTTAGATTTAGGTATAGAAATAGAAGATTCTTTGACCCTGCATAGGATCAGAGTTCCCCTCCTGCCTGGCCCCAACCCTCTGTAGGCTGGAGCCCCTTGGATGTGTTACTGCGCTCGCTGCTCACAGAGCCCATCTTCCTGGCAGGACTCTTGGGCTTCCTCTTAGAGAACACCATTCCCGGTAAGTTGAGGCCAGGCCCCAGCACAGTGGGGGAGTAGCCAGGATGTTCTCACTCCCTGGATGGGGCAATGGCCTGACCAACGTTTCTTTTGCAGGTACAAGGCTTGAGCGAGGCCTAGGTCAAGGGATGCCATCTCCTTTTGCTGCCCCAAAGGCTCAGATGCCTGAGAAGTCCAGGGAGAAGGGTGCCAAAGAGTACGAGCTTCCTTTCCCCATCCAAAAGTTGCATCCCTGCATCCCCCAGCCCCTCCGTTGCCTCTGCCCGCTGCCTGAAGACCCTGGGAATGAGGAAGGAGGGCCCTCTGAGCCAGGAGAGACAGCCGACTTGTTGCCTGGCTTTGGGGAGCAGTGTCCTGAGTCTAGCAGAGAACTTGGGTCCCAGTGATTACCAGGACTCCTATTCCTGCCCTGGTTAGTTTAGCCCTAACTCCCAGCTTGCTGGAGACTCAGCTCCCAGGTTCTAATTTCTCCTAGAAAGAGGTGTAGAGGTGTGTGTGTATGTGTGTGAGAAATGGGCCCATCTAAAGCTCATTTCTCGATAGGTGTGTTGCCTTTCCTTCTTTTAATTAGGCCTAACTTCAGGCGGGGGCCATGGTTTAGTGGGCCAGGAATGAACGAATGAGATTCTGCATGTGAACTATCTATAGTCGAACCCCAGCATTCACTTAAGAAATATTTATTGAAGGCCTCCCATGGGACGCCCAGGTGGCTTGGGGGTTGAGCGCCTGCCTTCAGCCCAGGGTGTGATCCTGGAGTCCAGGGATTGAGCCCCACATGGGGCTTCCTGCAGGGAGCCTGCTTCTCCCTCTGCCTGTGTCTCTGCCTCTCTCTCTCTCTCTCTCTGTGTCTCTCATGAATAAATAAAATCTTAAAAAAAAAGGAAAAAGAAAAAGAAAAAAGGTCTTCCATGTGCAAGGTCCTGGAATTACAGATATGGATAAAACACAGTCCCTGCCTTCTTTAAGGTACTTACCATTTAAAAAGACTTATGTAATCACTAACTAAAATTTAAGGCAAAAGGCAGTCTATAATAAACATTAAAACAATGCTATGGGAGCAAAAACGAAGCAACAATGAATTCTGACCATGGATAGGGGCAAACAAAGGCAGCACCGAGGCTGGCCTCGACACGAGGAGGATTTTGGGTTGTGGAAAGTGAATGTGGAGACTATTTCAGGCCCAGGTATTCAGCAGAAACAGAACCATCAGTTGTACAGAGCAGATAATGAGTTGTGGGGCTTCAGGTTTCTCCGTGGTGAGGGGGCACGCGCATGGGGTTAAGCGGAAGGAGAAATATGGGATGAAGGCCGACCGTGGGGTTTGTGGGTGAAGACCCCCTCAAACAATTTGAGTGCTAGCGAGGACCAGAGAGACTATCTAGTGAATTTCAACCCCCTCATTTAAAAAATTTATTTGTAAAGATTGTATTTGTTTGAGGGGAGAGGGGCAGAGGGAGAGGAAGAAGCAGACTCCCTGCTGAGCAAGGACCTCGGAGGTGGACTTGGGGCTCGGTCCCAGCACCCTGAAATCATGACCTGAGCTGAAGGCAGACTCTTAACTGGGCCAGGCATGCGCCCCTCCTCATTTAAAAAAAAAAAAAATTGGTTGGACAGGTGCGGGCGGTAAGGGACCTGAGCTGCCGACAGGGCCACATCCAGGGCGCCCTCCCGGGCTCGGTGCAGGGCCCTCTTCCCGCGCCCGCGCGCCTCCGAGGGCCGCCGCCCCGCTCCCCGAGCGCTCCTCCCGCTCCCCTGCCCCGAGCCCCAGATGCCCCGCCCCCGCCGGGCCCCGCCCCCGCCCCCGCCCCCGCCCCCGCCCCCGCCCGAGAGGCCTCCACTCTAGGCCTTTGGGTTGGCGCGGGCCGGCCTGCAGCGGGGAGGCCGGGAGCTGTCGCGGCCGCTCACGGTAGGCGGCGTCGGGGGACTCGGGGCCGGGCCCGGGGCGGGGCGGCGCGGCGCGGCGAGGGGCCGCCGGGACCCCGCGGGCTCGCAGGCTCGGGCTGGCGGCCCCGGAGCGCGGCGGCGGGCCTGCGGGGCGGGGCGGGGCGGGGCGGGGCGGGCGCGGGAGCCGCGCGTGCGCAGCCCGCCTGCTGGCGGCGAGGCGGGGCTTGGGGGGCCGCCGGGCGGGGGGCTCCTCGGTCCCCGGGGGCGGGCCGTCGGCTTCGTCACCGCGGGGGGTCCCGAGCCGCGTCCCGGGGCCGCCGGCGCTGTGACGTGCAAAGGCGGACGGCGAAGGCCCTGGCAGCGAAGGCGGGGGCGACTGCGCCGGCCGGGCCCCCGGGGGTGGGGGGGCTGCGTACCGGGCGCGAGGCTCGGGCCCCGCCGCAGGGAGGGTGCGGCCCCGCCCGCGCGGTCGCGGGCCGGCTGCCCCCTGCAGGATGGCGGGGGAACTGCGCCGGGAGCGGGCCCTCTGCGTCGTGCAAGAATAATAAACGGGTGCGTGTAGGTAACGTGGCGGGTACGGACGGCCTTGAAGGGAGAAACAGGACGCGATGCAGAGCCTTGGACTCAGTGGGACGCGCTGGGCGGGCGCAGCCAACGCCAGGTCTGGAGCTGAATGTCTCAGACCTTCCTATGGGGCCTGTGGATCTCGGGCACAGTTTTAAAAAATTTTATTAATTAACTTTTAAAATTTTATTTTTATTAATTTTTAAGTTTATTTTATTTGAGTTCAATTTGCCAACGTATAGCATAACACCCAGTGCGCATCCCAAGTGTCCCCCCTAGTGCTCGTCACCCAGTCACCCCCCCCACCTCCCCTTCCACCACCCCCTTGTTGGTTTCCTAGAGTTAGGTGTCTCTCATGTTTTGTCACCCTCACTGATATTTTCACTCATTTTTAAATTCTTCCCTCGCAGGTGTTTGGGTGGCTCAGTGGGTGAAGCGTCTGCTGTCAGCTGGGGTCATGATCCCACGGTCCTGGGATTCAGTCCCATATTGGGGCTCCCTTCTCAATGCGGAGTCTGCTTCTCTCTCCACTCCTCCCCCTTTTTTTTCTCTCTCGAATAAATACATTTTTAATTTTTTAATTTTTTAAAAAATTTATTCATGAGAGACACAGAGAGGCAGAGACACAGGGAGAGGGAGAAGCAGGGAACCTGATGCGAGACTCCATCCCTGGACTCTGGGATCCTGACCTGAGTCAAAGGCAGACGCTCAACCACTGAACCCTCCAGGTATCCCATTTTTAAAACAAATAAATAAACTCCTCCCCTGTCCCCCAAACAGGACCAAAAAACAAAACAAAACAAAACAAAAACACAACCCCACAACAACAAACAACCCAACCAATTCAGTTTGAGGGTTTTGAGCTCCCAGGCTTTCCAAAGTGATGGACCAGGGAAATCAACCCAATTTGGGCCACTCTTAGGGAGCACCCTGCAGAGTCCTACGGGGACAGGCAACCTCACTTGTTCCCTGAATCTGTGACCTTTGGCAATGTGGAACTCTAGTGAGGACTGGCTTAATCATTCCAAGATCTCCTCCCCGTGGGAAACGACTGTCGTCCCATCCTCCAAACACAAGGTTTTGAGGCTGCTGCAAATAAAAATCGCTGTACATATTTACTTTTCACCCAACTACGGGCTGCACACATGAAGTTTTGTTACAGGGCCATACTTCAAAAGCTAAATTATGGTTGGAAGAATGACTGGAGGAACAGAACTATGCTAGCTGTGTGAATGAAATGCAAGGAATTTCATTCACTTTGTATTTATAGACTGAAAAAATGAAGAGAATGGTATCACTCTGCCCCCTGCTTCCCCCCACACACAGAAAAAATGACCAAACCTCCTGCAAAATAGCCATAGTCACTAAATATCTACTAGGTTAAAACTACAAACATAGTCGCTGAAGTAGAAAAGTTGGTTTCCAGGATTTCCAGGATGTACAGCAGGGCATGATGTTGTCCATGGCTGTACTTGGGTTGGAATATGGGGGATGAGTGAAGCCGACTTTAATGAATTGTTTCTATCTCTGTGAAATGCTGTGTCTTGTGTTTATGACTTCTTAGTCATCTAGGTTCTTGAAATGGGATTTGGGGCTTTTTTTTGTTTGCTTCTGGACACAGATTATTAGCTCTTTATTTGTGTCATTGATTCCCTTCAGAATTTGACATAGCTATGGACCTCTTCGTCCCAAATGGCTATATGCACGTCTACACAGATTTTGCTGGTAATTCCAGAAGATTCACATGCGTAGGCTCTAGATTAAGAATCCCTCTTTTCCGGAATGTATGTATCTATGTGTATATAAATATTTAGAGAATATACATACATATACATACAGAGAGAGAGAGTGTGTGTGTATTTGAAAATCTGAGATTTTCTGGAGTTTTATTTCTAGATAATGATCAGATAATTTAAATTTCCTGCTCACAACACTTATGACGATGTTTTATAAGACAAGAATTATATCTTCTAGAAGTTCTGGGAAAGGCTAGCGTTGGCATATTTATTAGGGATATGGTAAAGAATGGTTTAGGTTTCCACATTAAGTTATATTGTTAGAAAGCAGAAATACTAAGACTAATATGCTGAGGCTTAACCACTATAGAAGAAAGACATTTTATGCCCTTTAGGAACTTAATTTGAAAAATTGAATTCTTTTTTTTATAGTGAAGATTTATTTTTAAATAATTATGGAGTTTGTTCAGGGATACATAGTGTGTACATGAATATTCTAATTTTTTCAATTTACTCACCTTGTGATATATAAATCTATGCATTACAACAGTGTAATCAACATATGCTGGTTGATTTTTCATTTTAAAGACAAGACCAAAATCAAAACCTGTGAACTTATTACACTTTTCAAACTGAAAGAATCAAATAGCTAGCTACAATTCTAAAGTAGCATCAATAAATTCAGTATTTTTCTTGTAAGTATCAACAGGCTATACTGAAACAAGGTAAAATATAAATACCCTACTCTGTACTTAATTTGAAGTGTTACCACTGAAATCAATTACAGATGTTTATTCTGAGATGCTACTATGAAGGTTGTAGACTCAAATGCTGATAATGGTAATCAAAGTTAAATTTATGGGATACCCAGAAAACAGGCTGGATTGAAACCTGTACAATTTTAAAATACTCATTAACAACAATTTTTGAAAGACACATAGAAGGCTACTGTTTTCATATAAATTGGGAGTTTTAAAATCATCTCCTTTTAGTGCTTCAATAGTCACATGGCCATAAACCAAAGACTAAATCATTTCAAATGATCACAAATACTATTTAGGCAAAAATTCTCATGTGTCAGTACTTTTAATGTTGTATACATCAAATTATAGTAAAAAGATGACTATAAACAACATGCAGCCCTGCTATTTTCATGAACGGCACAACAGATTACAGTGAACCGAGTTTATATTCCACCATCAAGTGTGGTTCTCCCGTTAGTTCACTTTGTGATGGGTCATTAAGAATATCTTCAAATCCAATAGTCTCATAATTACCCCTTAAAATATCCAATGAAAGGTTTGAGCTTGCAAGAAATGGAAGACGCTGAACCTGCTGCACTGCCTTGAATTCCATTTGTAATTTTAGTGGAGCAAACAGACCCTGGAGTTTCTTAGTGTAGAAAAATTCATTTTATCTTGGTTGAGCTGGAAATTTTTTTCTGATAATTCGAGAGGATGACTGGGCAAAAGTTCATTTTTCACACAAGGGAGACCTTTTCGAAGAAGATAATGCTGTTCAAAAGGTCCACTTGCTGAAAGTTCAGTAACTGGAATACTCTCCTTCAGCTGAGATCCAAGTCCTCTGGCATTCATCTTCACTTGCTCGGCCCTATTACTGTCGCCGGCCCCGCTGCTCACTTCCCTGAAAAATTGAATTCTAAATAGATTTTTCATAGCCAGGAGGTAGTAAGGTGGGGCAGGAGATGGTGTGTGTGTGTGTGTGTGTGTGTGTGTGTGTAAAATGTAAATCCATGCCTTCCATCTCCTTAGGGAGGAGTCCTTCACAAGACTTATTTGATATAGAACTGTTTAAGTGGTACCCCATCCCCAGACTGTGGGGCCACTTTCCTAAATTAAGGCTTTTCTGCAGATGAAGGAACTGGAGCAAGGCCTGTTGATGCAGCCATGGGCCTGGCTACAACTTGCTGAGAACTCCCTCATGGTCAAGGCTTATATCACCAAGCAGGGGTACGCCTTACTGGTTTCAGATCTTCAACAGGTGTGGCATGAAGAGGTGGATGCTAGTGTGGTCAGCCAGCGAGCCAAGGTAAGTTGAAGAGAAGTACTGCTGTGGGGGCGGTGTGGATATAATTTCTCTTAGTGAGGGTTGGGGTGTATTCACATCAACCAGCTTGTGGGCTTGTAGGTGGCCAAGGGAGGTCAGATCAGGTTGAGACAATTCCAGCGAATGGCCTGCCCTTCCACCTAAAGCCCTGGGATCTTTCCATATTTCTGTCCTTGTTTGTTTTTTGCGCTGCCCACAGTACAAGGTAGGATTGTGAAGTAGGCCAGTTGCTCTCTCTGTGTTCTTCTTTCCTCTTCCTGTTTATTTTTCTTAAAGATTTTATTTATTTATTTATGAGAGGCACAGAGAGAGGCAGAGACATAGGCAGAGGAACAAGCAGGCTCCCCATAGGGAGGGACTTGATCCCAGGACCCCGGGATCACCACCTGAGCTGAAGGCAGATGCTCAACCACTGAGCCACCTGGGTGCCCCCTCTTCCTGCCTTTTTGTCTTCTCTTCATCTCCACTGCGCTGTCTTCATGTTAGCCAGAGTTTTCCTTTACTGTTGAGGGGAGTCTGTTTCCTTGTTACACCCCGACTCCATACAACTCCTGCTGTCTTTTTAGGAGCTGAACAAGCGCCTGACAGCTCCACCTGCGGCTTTTCTCTGTCATTTGGATGATCTGCTTCGCCCACTGTTGAAGGACACTACTTTCCCCAGCGAAGCTATGTTCACCTGTGATCATGTGGCCGAGGCACTGATACTACGGGTGCGGAGTGAACTCTCTGGTCTCCCCTTTTATTGGAATTTCCACTGCATTCCCGCTAGCCCTTCCCTGGTGAGTGTAATTCAAGTGTGGAGTGGGGAAGGGGAATGCCAGCTGCTTCAAGATGAATCTTTAGGTGTTCTTATTTTTGTGTGGATTCCACTTGAAATTCTTCTTCAGTCAGAACACTTTCCTTGATTAGACAGAAGGCAAAACAGATTCTCGACTGGTACATCTTTTCCTTGCAAAGGGAGCAGGGTTTGGGTTTACCTGCTTTATTGAGCATCTTTAATATTCAACATTTATTAAGCATCACTTTAGGCTGGTTGTTAGGTGTCCAGATCTAAAACAAATAGCCTATTCCTGGAGTTTATAATCTAGTGAGAAGATAGACAGGAAGCAGAATAAAGTATGGTAAATTCTTTGGTTGAAGTAAGCTCAGGATGAGTGAAAGTTTGAAAAACCTTTTTTTGAAGAGAGTTTTTTTTTTTTTTCCTTTAGAAAGTGGAGGGGGAGAGAGAGAGAGAGAGAGAGAGAGAGAGAAAGAGAGAGAGAGAATCCCAAGCAGGCACCATGCCCAACAGGGAGCCCAACATGGGGCTCAATCTTACAACCCTGAGATCATGACCTGGGCCGAAATCAAGAGTTGGGTGTTTCACCGACTGGGCCACTGAGGCACCCCATTGAAGAGATAGTTTCTAAGTTGTGTTTTGGAGATGAGGAGGGGATAACTGGGAGAAGATCAGGTCAGTCTAGGCTGGAGTGCATTTTGAGAGGCAGGGAGATGTATAGGTATGGGGCAAGGGAGGGAATTTCATGACTGCAGGAAGTTGTGGGAAATGAGGTGGGCATTTTGAAGAATTCTAATGAGTTTGGATTTTATC
The DNA here is from genome assembly GCF_053574225.1 of Canis aureus. Taxonomy (NCBI): domain Eukaryota; kingdom Metazoa; phylum Chordata; class Mammalia; order Carnivora; family Canidae; genus Canis; species Canis aureus. The sequence continues at coordinate 5,225,147 of NC_135646.1, forward strand.
CTTAAGGCAACAGAGATTCATTGAAAAAGTTTATTTTATTATTAGAAAATATTTAATTTATTTATTTGAGAGAGTAAGAACCAGAGAGATCAGAGGGAGAGGGACAGGGAAAAGCAGACTTGCTGCTGAACAGAGATCCCAGTGTGGGGCTTGATCTCAGGACCCTGAGTCATGACCTGAGCTGAAGGCAGACGCTTAACCGACTGAGCCACCCAGGTGCCTGCATTGAAAAACTTTAAGCAGGGGTTTAACATGATCCAGTTCAGATCAGTCTGGCAAAGGATAGAGTACGTGCCAGTGTTAGCTACCTTTCTGAACATTTGTCATTGGATCCTCATGACTATCCTGCAAGATAAGTAGTATTTATTCCTTGTTTTCAGAGTAGGAAGCCAAGATTGAAGGCAATGTGTCCAAAGTCATCTAACTTGTAAGTGAATGAGCTGGAATTTTACTCCCAGGGAGGTCTGATTCGAGAGCCTATTTTCAAAGACTAGGATGATAATGTCTTCTGCTTACACAGCTTTCTAGGCTTCCAGAGCTTTTATTTTTTATTTTTTTAAAGATTTATTTATTTAGTTATGATAGACACACACGCACACACACACACACACACACACACACACACACACAGAAGCAGAGACACAGGCAGAGGGAGAAGCAGGCTCCATGCTGAAAGCCCGATGTGGGACTCGATCCCGGGACTCCAGGATCGTGCCCCGGGCCAAAGACAGGCGCCAAACCGCTGAGCCACCCAGGGATCCCTCCCAGAGCTTTTATTAGAAATTGTTTGACACCTAACTCTGGGAAAGGGGTAGTGGAAAGGGAGGTGGGTGGGGGGTTGGGGTGACTGGGTGACGGGCACAGAGGAGGGCACTTGGCAGGATGAGCACTGGGTGTTATGCTAAATGTTGACAAGTTGAACTCCAATAAAAAAAATTAAAAAAAATTAGTTTGAGAGAGACGCTGGGGTGACTCAGTGGTTGAGCATCTCCCTTCAGCTCAGGTCATGATCCTGGGGTCCTGGGATCGAGTCCCACATTGGCTTCCCCACAGGGAGCCTGTTTCTCCCTCTGCCTGTGTCTCTGCCTTTCTCTGTGTCTCTCATAAATAAATGAGTAAAATCTTTAAAAAAATAAATTAGTTTGAGAGTAAACAGTAAGAACTTGTTTGCAGGAATTACTGCCACTGGTCCCTTCCACCCTTTTATATAAACAGAGCTGTTTCAGTCAGTAGCATTAGAGGCCAAGGTCTTCTATGGGAGGCCTAAGGGTGTAGGTTTATCAGCAGAAGCACTTGAAGACAAGTGGGCATCATTTCCTATATCCTTTCTTTAGTTTTCCTGAGGTCATGTGATCTTTTGGCACCAACGGAGTGGATGGGACCAAGTATTTTTGAGAAACTGTTCTTTGGTGGATTTCTTTTCTTAAGATTTATTTATTTATTTGAGAGAGAGAGAGTGTGTGTGTGTGTGGTTGGGAGGGACAGGGCGAGGGAGAGAGAGTCTCAAGCGACTCCACGTTGAGCACAGAACCCAATGCGGGGCTTGATGCCATGACCCTTAACTGAAACCAAGAGTCAGAGGCTCAACTGACTGTACCACCCAGGTGCCCCTCTGGTGGAGTTTTGATTTGGAATCCAGTAAAGGTGGACTTGAGTGCTTGGAGAACTTCTCATTCATCTCTGAATTTCTGAGGTCCATCAACAGTGTTTAGCAGATAATAGTTTTTTTTTTTTTTTTTTTTTTTTTACAAGCAGATAATAGTTTTGATCTGTTGATTTTCGTGAAATTTTTTTGTGCAATTTTCCATCCTTTAGATAGTTTACCTCTTTGGTTCAAAACCCTGTAATTTTTTTCTAAGTAACACCAGGGGGCACTGTTCCCTCAATAATGCTTGTTCTGGAACCAAAAAAAAAGTGTTCCGGGAGCCCTTGGGAAGTCCTAGCAATAGCTAGTCTCATTGTGCATCACACAGCCCTCGAAATTCAGAATAGTGAGATTGAGAAGGTAGTTCTAGGAGGGTGATGGGCTCTGATAGTTTTTTTCCCCCCAAATTAAAAGGAAACTTGTATAATGATATTATACTAGAAAATAATATGTAAAGGGAAAACGAGCTATTCTAGGCAAATTCCTCTAATTGGGCAGCCCCAATAAGAAAAGAAGCTTCAGTATTGGGGAGACCATTGAACAATTGGTGAACAATTAGGCTTTAAGGTAAAATAAAATATGTATTATTATAAAAAAGAAGACTACCAGCCCAGGGAAACCCCTGAGCCTGAGGAAGCTTTATAGGGAAAAAGTTAGAGCCAGCGGACACTGTCAAGGATGTAGGCGGATACTATTCCAGGCTTGTGTGTGTGTCTGTGAGGTCACACAGTCATAATTTTTGTTTATTACTCATTCTTGTGATAGTTTTTATTTCATTTTTTTTCAATGAGTAATTCATGCAAAAGGCAAACATTTCAAATAGCATTAAGAAAGGGTCTAGAGTGAAAAAATGGGTCCTTCTACTCCACCCTCTAGTCTCTTATTTTCCTTCTTTAAAGCAACTACTGATACCATCTTCTTGTGACTTCTTAAGGAAAGCTATACGTATGTTTGTGTAGATGTAAGTATGTGTGTACTCACACAATCAAATACTTATCTGGGCGTATGGATGCCTTTTCACAAATGGCAGCATACTATCCACACTATTCAGTAGCTTGCTCTTTTCACTTAATTATAGAACTTAGAAAATATTTGTAACAATCTGCTTGGACAATCTGCTTTAATATTCTTTAATAGTAACATAGAGTTTTATTTGATGGCATATATCAACTTGTATTGAATCGATACACTACTAGTAGATACTTAAGTTGTTTCCATTCTTTTGCTGTTACACATAGTGGCTACTCTTGTATTTACTTTTCCTACGTGTAAATGTAAGAGTAACTTTCTAGCAATGGAATAGTTGAATCAAGGAGTATTTGGGGGCTCCTGGATGGCTCGGTCGGAAGGGCGTGCAACTCTTGATCTCAGGGTCGTGAGTCTGAGCCCCACATCAGGTGTAGAGATTGCTCAAAAAAATAAATAAACAAATGTAAAAAAAAGGAGTATTTGTATCGTTAATATTGCTCACAATAATGCCAGATTGTCTCCCAGAGAGCTTGCACACCTAAACTCCTACTAGCCATGCAGGAGAGTAAGAGAATACAGCGTGTGGTGTGTTCACGCTAAGATCTCAAGGCTGTGCAGGATATCATGAAATATCTCAAGCCTCGGATTTCTGCTTTCTAGCCCATTTCCACTTCCAGCCAGCTTCCTTCATTCCTTCTTCCTCCTCAAAAATGAAGGAGTCCGAGTATGTGCTCGCAATGACTTATCCAAGGTAATACAAATCGAGTGGTGGAGCTGAGTTACAAAAGCATGTGTGTTCTTCCTGCCACACAAAAAACCCGTTGTATTACCTTGGATAAGTCATTGAATTTTTATGAGACTTGGCTTCATCATTGATAAAGAGGAGGCACCAGTCCCAACCTTACTATGGAATCCTGGGGACTAAATACGAGAACATACATAGTAGTACTTAGCTTCAGCATTACTGTGGACCTTTGAGAACACATACTCGGACTCCCTAATTTTTCCTTGAAGAAAATAAGGACCGTGAGAGTGCTTGGGATTAAGCCATTTTCACATCTAGATGCTCTCAGAGCCAGGGCTAGAATCCAGATGGAATTTCCAGTCTGTTGCTCTTGTCACCATATCCAAACCTGATAGGATTCATTTTGGGATTGATAACTGCCATTCAGCTCTCCTGCCTCTGACTGTCAACATTTCAATGGGAAATCTGCAGATGTCAGGGGCGGGGGGGGGGTGGGGGTGGGAGGGTGTTATAAATAGATTTCCTCTGGAAAAGATGGACAACTCCTGCTTCTGTATCTACCACACTTCCTGACCTCCTTAACTCTCCTGAGAAATTTGAGAGCAGAAGCCTCATGGGTTCACAGCATGTACTAGGCACATAGTAGGTGTCTGTTGAATTGGCTTGTGGAATCGCACCTCTTCATATATCATCGTCTGCAAACGAAGGGGTGGGGGTCTTCCTGACCTGAAGTGCTTCAAGATTTTTCCTTGAAAATCCTTGAAGTATCTGTGGATTTGCTTTGAAATCTATTACTTCAGCCACATGACTTGTCCTAATTAATTGATCTAAGCATGCATCTAACTTGGAAATGAGTTATACCCCAGTGATTCAGAGTGGTGTAGTCCAATTCTATGAAATTATTTGAAAAGTTGAGATATTTACTGATAAAAAGCTAAATTATTTTTTCTTTGTTGCTATATAGACATTGGCGTCTGGTACATAGTTTTGGGTGCCTGGCATGGCATTACCTTATTTATTTATTTATTTATTTATTTATTATTATTATTATTTTTAATGATAGTCATCACAGAGAGAGAGAGAGAGAGAGAGAGGCAGAGACACAGGCAGAGGGAGAAGCAGGCTCCATGCACCGGGAGCCCGACGTGGGACTCGACCCCGGGTCTCCAGGATCGCGCCCTGGGCCAAAGGCAGGCGTTAAACCTCTGCGCCACCCAGGGATCCCTACCCTATATATTTAGATACAGCATTGATTAAAAGCTGTTTCTCCTTATGTTTCCTGTTTATTTACCACCACTCAAAGAGATCGCTGTTAAGGTGGATTCCCAGAGAGAGGCTGGTTGTCACCTTTAGGAGTTTCTGTTATTTGAGGGCTGCCGCCAGAGGGATGGTGATGCTGCTTGGTTACCAATTGCAATTACTTTCAGTTCAGCCCCTCTAAACACGGACTTGCTTTCATACAAGGATTCACCTATTTTTCCACTATTCACCTCGAACAGGACAAACCTAACAAAATAGTTCCTAGGAAAGAAGGTTGGGTCTGGAGCAGATGAATTTCCCCAAAGCAGAACTTCTGCTGCATTTTGAACAGTACTTGGAGGCTTCAGTTTATCCTTAGGACCTGAACTGGGAACCAGGACCAGGTTGGGATGTGCTGCATGATGGGAAGAAGTGACTGGTGTTTCCAGCTCCATTTGACTTCTGGCCTTCTGCTCTGCATCAGCCCCCCTGCATTTATTGGGTCCTGGTGGTGGTACAAAAGCTGCTGCCTCTCGCCCGTATCCCCCTCACCCCAATCTCTTCTCTTCTGATCTGTCCTTAGAGAAGCATAGGGGTGCCTATAATATGGCCAGTTGGCCAACTCTGGCTTGCTGCCTATTTTTCTGAAGTTATGTTGGAACCCCACTACCCTCATTTATTACATGTTGTCTATGGGCATTTTCATGAAGTAACAGCAGAGTTGAGTATTGTGACAGGGACTGTATTGGCTGTAGAGCTGAAAATATTGACTATCTGACCCATGCAGAATATGTTGCTGACCTCTGATCTCGGGCCTTTCTTTTTAATGTTTCCTTTAGCTCATCTCCTTGGGGAATGTGAAGGAAACCCTGATAGCATCCTTTGTCACAAAGAGATTATTGATTTTATTTATTTATTTATTTTTAAAAGATTGTATTTATTTATTTATTTGACACAGAGAGAGAGTACATGCACAAGTAGGCAGAGCGGCAAGCAGAGGAGAGAGGGAGAAGCAGGCTCCCTGCTGAGTAGAGAGCCCAGTACGGGATCATGACTCTCTGAGCCAAAGGCAAAGACAGACTCTTAACTGACTGAGCCACACAGGTGCTCCGAGATGATTGATTATAGTTATTTTCTTTGGCTAAGGCTCTTTTCTTTCTAAGGCTACTGGATACCTTGTGTAGGTGAATTAGGTGATTATTCTATATAGGTATATGTTGTTATATGAGAACAGCATCCTAGTTGCACAGCAGCATGGCTATGCTTATGTCCTTCTTACCTTGTTAAGAGCAAGGTGTGCTGGGCCAGTTTCATCCTTCCTAGGCTGACCTCTTGGTGACTGGCTGGCTTCTGTTCCGATGACCTTAGACTTTGCTGCATTTGTGGGAGCAGATCGAAACTCTCATTCTGGACTATCATCAGCCCTGAAATGGCTTGTAAGCAGTGGCTGGGTCTAATTTCCAAGGCTTTCTGCTCTCTGTTGACTTTTGTCTTCTGTTATGTGCCAGCTAGCACACTCTTTTAACTACACCTACTTTCCTGAAGCCTACTTGGATTTTCTGCTTTTGTTAGTCTCTGCAGGAGAGTTGGAACAACACCTTTCTCTTATCAACTCTGTTACAACCTTCTCTTTAAATCACCACTCTGGGCTGTCTATCCATGTGTTCTCCTCTCTTCTTCCCACCCTTTTATCTATGCTACAAAGAAAGCCCTCGAACTTCTTTCACATACCTATTTAGTTACTGTATTTTTATAGCCATGTAAATGGATTGCTTGCTTATGAAACTGTAAGTCCCTGTGAAAACATATATTTTTCAGTATTTTTCTAGTTCCTAATATAGTGTTCGGGAGTACTCTGTAACTGTCTGTTGGCTGATTGATATCTCTTCCATGAAAGGTCTCCCAGCATTTGGTTCGTCCTCTCATGGGCATGAGTCTGGCCTTGCAGTGCCAAGTGAGGGAACTAGCAACCTTGCTTCGCATGAAAGATCTAGAGATCCAGGACTACCAGGAGAGTGGGGCTGTGCTGAGTCGAGGTGAGAGGGCATTCTTTGGGGTGTTGGGTGGGGACTGGTACAGGTGGCCAAAGGGCCTCAGAAAATGGGAGAGTCATTTGCATTAGAGGTGTGCTTCCCTGAGGAGGTGCTGGGTACTGACCATAACTGGAGACTTGAGGCTGGGTGATACTTATCTCTGCCTTGATGACCCAGCTGGCATCCAAGTAGCCAAAAGAAACTGTAGCTGAGTCCAGCCATTGCCCCAGGCAATGGCAAGGAAAGAGTTTGGAAAGGGGCCAACAGTTGTGCAAAACTGTACGAGGTCAGCACAAACATAGGGTGGGACCCTATGAAGCATAGCTCCAGCTTCAGAATAAAAATTCAGTTCGACCTTCGTCTTTGTGGCGGGATGAACTCCTAGAGCACATGCTGCCACTGAACACATCCTGTGTTGCTAATCACCCTCTCCTCCTCCTCTGTTTGCTCACACACTCATCCCTTCTCCCACTGGACTCTGGGTGTTACATGTTTATGCTCCCTACCAAGAAATCTTGGGCTCTGTTTCTTTTCTTCTCACAGGCAGAAAGCTCATCCTAAGACTAACATTTCTTTTCTGTATTATTACAGATCGGTTGAAGACGGAGCCATTTGAAGAAAATTCCTTCTTGGAACAATTTATGGTAGAGGTAGAGTATACAACAATAAGGATTTTCTTTCTCCTTGTGCACTTTTGCTTTATTTTCTTTCCAGGTGCCCGAGTAGTGACTTGTGTTTTGGGTGCTAGCTGGTTTGCATGGTTGGAGAATCCTTTCTCTGCAAAAGTTGCCTATAGAAAATCTGTTAAAACTTGAGATGCATGTGGGGAAGATGGGGTGAAATAGGGGGCAAGACTATGAAAGGCAAAAGTGGGCTGGTGAACATTTGTAAAAACATCTGTGCTAACGTACCTAGGAGTTTCATTTAGAATTCCCTAACCTTGGAGAGTTTGGTTGCCCAGTCGATCAAATTTTTGCTTGTTGAGATCTGATCACAGGTCTGGATTGTGGAGCAGGGTGGGGGGAGGAGTCATCATGACTTGCCCCTCCAACATCCCACAGCAGAGGAAGGTGAAAAGCACAGGGTTACCATTTGGGAACTGTCTTGTGGGCACAGTAGTCTGTGGAAAATCACAGTGTTTATACAAGGGGACTGGCAAAGGAATGAATGGGGAGTAGATAATTGTGGCCTGTCAGAAGCTCCTGCCTAGGTTTCTCTTCTAAGGATTGAGCTTGGCCAAAAGAAACATCTATTAAACGGCAAACAGGGGAGTATTAATAATAGTGACCTTTGATAATACCAGTCAATATTGATTTTCTCCTCTCACTCTTTTAGGACTTGTTGGTTGTACAGTTAGTACCTTCGTCTTATTGCCCTCTTTTCTAATTATACACATTAACCAAGCTGGTACTTTACTATGTAAGCAAATAATGCTATTATAATATTGTGTTCTGTATAGATTACTCGTGTTTCTGTCTTGTCATCTAGGCTACTTTGTAAACTCCTGGTGGACAGGGACTATGACTCATATTTCTTTTGAACATGAAGTTAGTATTTTTCGCAGGGCTAGACAGAAAGCAGGTGTTTTTGACTTGGAACCTTCTGTTCTGCCTCTGTGCAGTGGCTGAGCAAAGACGCCATCGTGCTTGGGGTCTTAACAGTGAGAACCAAAAATGCAAGTTGAGTGCTCAAGCCTATCTCCTGAAGCAATCTAACTCTGGAGAAGAAGGAAAGCATGCACTGTGAAGTCCTGAGGCAGAGTAGATTTCAAGTCTTTATGGGGAAAGAGAGCCCCTTACACCTGGACTTGCACAGAGATTTCCTAGGCCATTTTTCTGTCGGAGAGCTTCCTCCGTCTCTAAGTGTAGGTTTTAAGGAGGCTAATGCAGGCTGAGGATGATATGCTGATTCCCTGTCTCTGCCCCTTAGTTAAATAATACAAGACTTATTCTCAGCCCAGCAGAGAGGTCCCTTCCTGATCTGGTGCCTGCGTACCTATCCAGCTGGGTTTCTTGAGATTTTTCTTTATAAACCTTAGGCTTCAGTCAGAGAATGGCTTTGAATTGCCAAAATGCCTTCCTCTCGCCTTTATGTCTTGGCACACATTGTTTCCTTTATCTATAATGCCCAATGCCCTGGCCTTATCTACCTTGTAAACTTCTATTAATCTTTTAAGTGTCAGCTTTGGCTTCTTTGAGAGACCTTTCCAGACTCTCCTTGTAAAGATAATCCTTCTTCCCTGCTGCTATAGTACCTTGGTTCCTACCTCCGTTTTACCACATAGAACTTTGTGATATTACTGTCTATAGGTCTTCAAGACAATGCCTTTCTCCTCTGTTGATCTCTGAAAACCATCTGAGGGCAAGGACTGCGTTGCATGCATTTCTATATCCCCGGGGCCTGAACATAGTGCCTGGGAGTGGTAGATTCTCTGTAAGTTTGTGGGTGAAGATGTTACTAATTTTGTGCTAGGGGGAGTCTCATGAAAATTGGGGCAGTGTGGCCTGTGGATATGGTGCTGCTGTGAGACCTAAGTTTGGGGTCTTCAGTTATTCTCCTGCTTTATTTTGCAGCTTTGGATAAATTAGTACTTCCAGAGACTCTGTTTTCTTATTTGCAAAATTGGAGGCTCATCTCTTCCATGCTTTTGGGGTAGGGGCAACCCTGCAGAGTCGAATGAGAAAGCATAGAATCCTGGTGCCAGCCCGGGGAAGAGTATTACTGCATTGGAACCAATTACCAATTACTTCAGAAATACTGGTCTCTTAAGTCCTGGGTGGATCACACCCAAACCACATAGACGTACAGAATTTTACATATCTGCAGAGGATCTGAGAGACAAGTAGCTATAGCTTTCCATTTCACAGACTAAGAAATTGGGCCTCAGAGAGGTTAAGTGACTTACCTAAGGTCATGTCGCTGTAGCTGTATGTTTAGAGCCTTCCTACATTTCTTGTCTGGGATCATCTCTATTTTGTTTTGCCACTCTAACTGGTTGTACACACCAATTAAAGGATGGTTAAGGGCTAGGATCATGGGGAATTATTGTGACCTCTGGGATCACTGCATCGTCCTCTGGGATCACCAAATGTTCTGCATAGCTGCTAGAACCCATTTTCTAATGGGACTGCAGAATTTCTTATGGCCATTGCATCTTTTCAGTTACTCTGCTTGTCTGGGGTCCTACAAACAGGACACAGAAGGGTCATGGGGTCACCTAAAACAGCTGAAAGGATGTGCCATCAAAATAAGCAACATAGGAAGATAAACAAACCAGGGACAGAGAGCTCGGGGTGAAGGTGCAGGGGGGCCAGGGCTGATGTCAGAGGGCCACGCGGTCAGTGCCTGGGGTCTGTTTTTCCTGGTTCTAGGCGAGAGGCTGGAGAGATAGGGCACAGAGGGCAGTAGGACAGGGAGGTTTCTAGGATACTAAGGCCAGGAAAAATATTTAAGGGTTGAACAGAGGTTACATCTTCATATTTAGTTCTTTTGTTTTTCCTCCCCTACCCCCCGCTTTGAGCCTTGGATTTCTCATTTCCAGGGAGCCCAAGGGGGCCAGTTGATGGTGGCCCGACTGGAGGGGGAGTGCTGGCAGTGTTCTTCAAGTCGACTGGACGGGGTGGCTTCAGGCATGATTTTCATAGAGGGAAGATCCTCGTAGAGAGCATCTCCTAGGACTGGGGGCTGGGAGGCACCGTTGGGAGTAGGAGATGAGTCAACGAATCAGGGACCATTACTGCAAGGCAGTAGGAACCGTGTGAAAGAAGTTTAGGAGGATCAGGCTGGCATGGCCTTCTCTCACTCTGGTCCACTGGAGGGAGTTCCTTCTCCCGGCCCCATCCATGCCTCCTCCTCTCCATCTGGTTGCCATCAGGCTGTGCGGCTGCTGGCGGGCTCTTTATTTATTTATCCCAGTGTAATGGGGTGAGGAGGGAGCTGGCCTGAGGCTGGCATTCCGAGGCCATGCCACTGAGCCACAGGCGGTTTGCATGGGTGTGTGAGTCACTGGGGCTGCATGCTGCTCAAACCAGACGCGGCCAGGCTCAGGGACAGCAGGCAGCCCAAAATAGAGCCCCGCCCTCTGCAGCTGGCAACCCCTGGCCAGGAATCAGCCCTTGACACCAAAACCTGAGCAATTGCATGAAGTTGGCTTCTTTAAGTGAGGGTGGGGGTGGGGGGGGGCACTTGACAGAGAGATCCTCTCCTTCCCTGTCTTCAGAGGAGTGTATTCAGCACAATAGTCCTTCCCACTGATGCATGCCTTATACGATTTAAATTAATCTGTTCAATCCAATACCTTCAGCAGTTTCTATCATATACTTATATGACTATAGTGACATTGATTTGACTCAGCATCCTAAATGTAGCCACAGCCTTTGTGTCCTGTCTAGTTTTAGTACTGTCTTCATTCCCTGTCTGGTTGCAGCCTGTTGCTAGAGCAGATGCTTCAAGTTGTGACGATATTCATTGCTGCTCTTAGAAAGCTGGAAGTTATATCAAAGCCGCCCTGGGAAGAGGAGGAGGAGTCCTTGAACCTGGAAATTGCTTGCTGTCCAGTTGAGTTCATTCACGGACAGCTTCTGCTTGGTTTCCTTGGCTGGCGTTCCATTCTTTACCTGCTCCTTAAATGTTAGTGTTAATTCAAAATTGTGTCCTCATCCACTTGTCCTTCTCTCTCTGGGTCATCTCATCCAGACCCCAATTTGAACTGTCACTATTATACCACCAAGTGCCAATTTTATATCTCCCATCATGCAGCCCATATTTCTTTCTGCACATTTGATGTTTCTACCTGGATGCGTCCCACATTGTACTACCCTAAACATGTCCAAAATAAGCCACCCACTCCCCCTCTTTCTCTTCTGATATTCCTAATCTTGGAGAATCCTACCCGTATCCATTCAGCTTTCTAAGCCAGAAACTTGGGAGTTACTCACTTTTCTCTTTGTCCTTACTTTCAAATCCTACTTGTCAACTATCTTTTGAATCTGCTCCTCTCTAATCTGGTGTCTGTTGCCTTAGAATAGCAGCACCCACCCGACTCACCCCACAATTGAATTTGTATTATGTCAGAGTGATCTCTTTGAGACAGAAACAGAAATCCAGTTGCTTAAAGCCATTTAGTGGTTCAAACTCCTTGCATGGCACACAGGGTCGTTCATGATTTGGTCCTCTTGACCTCTACAGCTTGATCCTCTGCCACTTTCCCAAATTGAAGTCCTGATGCTTATTTATTCCTTGACCAGTGTGCCTGGGATTCTCTTCTTTCTTGTCCTCACGGCAGACTCCTGTTCAGCTTTCCTGACTACACAGACATCATCCCTTTTGTGAGCTTTCCATGACCATTTCTCCTTTCCTTGGTCTGTTTTCCTTGCCGGCACAGGTACACTCTCCTGCTGTTCCCGCCGCCTCCTGTACTGACTGACCTCTCCCATAGCATTTGGAGGACATGGAACGAACAGGATATGGGAATGAAAAGGAAGGATGGGGAGGCAAGGAAAATTGAGTTGGCTGATCTTTTCTCATTTAGATTTTTCCTTTAGAAGACTTGTTAATTCCTTCTCCTCAATGTTTTCTTGATATGGCTTCCATACTGCAACACTCTCCTGTTTTTCTTCCTACTTCATCGGTTGCTCCTTTTCAGAATCTCCTGCTGGTTCTTTCTCTCCCTTACCTCTTTTTTTTTTTTTTTTTAAGATTTTATTTATTTATTCATGAGAGACACAGAGAGAGGCAGCGACACAGGCAGAGGGGGAAGCATCTCCATGCAGGGAGCCCGATGTGGGACCCGATCCCAGTCTCCAGGATCACACCCTGAGCCAAAGGCAGGCACTCAACCATTGAGCCACCCAGGTGTCCCCCTACTTTTTTTTAAAGTAATCTGTACACCTAACGCAGGGCTGAACTTACAACACTAACACCCCAAGATCAAGAATCGCATACTCCTCTGACTGAGCCAGCCAGGTGTCTGTCCCTTACCTCTTAATGTTGGGGTGCCTCAGGATTCAATCATTGGTGCTCTTTTTTAACTTTAGTGATCTCATATAGTCCCATGGCTTTAACTACCACTTTATTGACAAATCCCAAATTTAATCTCTACCCTTAGACCTTACCTCCAAACTCTAGACTGTCTGCTTGATATTCCCATGTGGAAGTCCAACAGAATCTGAAACTCTACATGTCCAAAACTGAACTTCTAACCTTACCCCCAAATTTGTTTTTCTAACAACCTCCTTCCATCTTAGCTGATGGAAATGTCACCTTTTCATTTGCTAGGGCCACAAACCTTAGAGTCATCCTTGACTTCTGTCTTTTTCTCATATCCCACATCTAGTCCATCAGGAAGTCCTGTTGGCCTTCAAAACACACCCATAATTTCACCTTTGCTGCTGCCACTCTGGTCTGAGCCACAATTGTCTCTTTCTTGCATCATTGCAATAACCTCTTTATTGGTGTCTCTGCTGCTACCTATGCCCCCTTCTGGCCCATTACCAGCAAAGTGATCTTATTAAAATACAGATCACATCATGATACTCCCCTGCTCAAAGTCCTTCATTAGTTTACATTACACTTCTAGAGTAAAACCTAAAGGCCTTTACAGTGGCCTACAAAGCCCTACGTGATCTGGACCTCATTACCTTTCTGATTTCATCTACCACTTTCTCCTTCCTTTACTCCATTGCACCCACACTGGCCGCTTGCTGTTTTTCTACCACTTTCTAGCACCACTTGCCTTTAGTCCTTTATGCTGCCCATTTCCTCTGCTTGGAATGCTCTTTCTTCAGATATTTGTGTGGCCAAGTCCTTCACTTCCTTTATGTCTGGATTAGTTATCTATCGCTTTATAACACATCATTCCAAAATGTCATGGTTTAAAACAACAAACAGTTGTGGAAGGTCAGGAATTTGGAAGCAGCTTAGCTGGGTGATTCTGATTCAGGGTCTCTCATGAAGTCACAGTCAAGATGTTGGCTGGGAATGTGATTATTCTGAGGCACTGGAGAATTCACTTCCAAGTTCTCTCATGTGGCTGTTGGCAGGAGATGCTGTTGCCCTGTAACATGGCCTCTCCATGGGGTTTCTTACATGACATGGCCCTGCCTTCCTCCAGAGCAAGTGATCCAAAAGACAGGCGAAGACTGAAATGGAAGCTGCAGCCTTTTTATAACCTAATCTCAGGAGTGACAGCACATCACTCTCTTGTGGTGATCTCTTCATTAGTAGTGAAGCACTAAATGTAGGCCACATTCAAGGGGAGGGTAACTAAGCTCCACCTCTTAAGGGGAGGTGTGTCAAAAATACAATACATGGTTTTGTTCAAATGTTACCTTCACAATGGAGTTTACTGTGAGTATCCTATTTAAAATCATAAGCCACATCCTCGCCTCTCTGCACATGACTCTAATTTTGATTTTTTCTATAGCATTCATCTTCCAACATACTATAAAATTTCCTTATTTCATTATGCTCATTGTTCATGGCATCTTCCCCCTGTTAGAGCTTGTAAGCTGAGCAAGGACAAGGATGGATGTTTTGTGCCCTGGTTCATCCAGAGTACGTAGAACACTGCCTCTACACACAGTAGGCACTCAGTACATATTTGTTGAATGGATGAAGGAATCTTAGCTTCCCACTCTTCTTTATTTTCCCTATCTTATGAATAGGCCATGAAATGATCACCCTGTTGGTAGTCTGAGACCTAGATAGCCCTACTATAAATAGATGAGTAACCTAAGGAGAGAATTGCTGTCAGATTGCCATTCATTCTCCCACCTGCCTGTTTACTGGGATATAATCCCAATTTTGGGATGAACTATAAACCTTGAATCTTTTATTACTGAAATCCCCTAAAACCTCTCTTTTAGACCCAGTTCAGAAAGCAACTATCTGGGATCCCTGGGTGGCGCAGCGGTTTGGCGCCTGCCTTTGGCCCAGGGCGCGATCCTGGAGACCCGGGATCGAATCCCATATCGGGCTCCCGATGCATGGAGCCTGCTTCTCCCTCTGCCTGTGTCTCTGCCTCTCTCTCTCTCTGTGACTATCATAAGTAAATAAATAAAAATAAAAAAAAAAAAAAAAAAAAGAAAGCAACTATCTCAGAAACCAAAAGAGTAAGAACCTACCAGGGCACCTGGGTGGCTCAGTCGGTTAAGTGTCTGCCTTTGGCTCAGGTCATGATCTCAGGGTCCTGGGATTGAGCCCCACATCAGGCTCCCTGCTCAACGGGGAGTCTGCTTCTCTCTCTCCCTCTGCCCCCTCCCCCCGTGCTTGTGCGGGTGCTCTTTCTTTCTCTCTGTCTCTCTCTCAAATGAATAAATAAAATCTTAAAAAAAGAAAAAGAACCTACCAAAATCCTGGAAAGAACATTAGTCATACAGCCAAAAGCAAGTTAATTAGTTTCCTCTTTCCTCAGTTTTTCCTCTCCCTGAGCTGCCCTGCCACCATAAGCCCGTTATTCAATATGTAGAGGAAGACACAGGACTCAGCATAGGTATTTTCAGTATCCCCATGGGCATCATGAAGCAGGATAAATCTAGGGGCATGAGACTGTCCTCCGTACCATCGTGTGTGTCAGTACTCTGATCTAGAGAAACTTACAGTTAATTCATTCTTCCGGTAGTCAGCATGGTGCATGTTCTTGTGGGCATACGGGGGATGATAATATTATCATCAAAGAGCTCGCTGTGCTTAATGAATGATAATAGGGGCTACAATAGTGTAGTGATTGGAAAAAGCTTCCTGCAAAAGGCAGGACTTGATCTGGACTTCTGTGTTTGTTTGGGGTTTTGCTAGGGAACTAGGTGGAAGGCATTTTAGCTGGGAAGCACATGGGCAAAGGATGTAAAGTCATAATGAGTGGGTGAGGATTAGCAGAAAATAAGGTTAGCAAGATGATAACTCGAGGCCAGGTTGTTGGGGAGCCTTAAATGCTGGGCTGGATGATTGGTACTTTATTCTGAAGGTAAATGTATTTCAGCTTTTTTTTTTCTGCCAGTAATCCATTTATTTGCCTGTTTCAATCCAGTTATTAACATCTATCATTACACGCAGTGATTCTCAAACAGGCACATTTCCTAGGAAGGAGATGGGCACTTCCTTCTCGCAGTTATTAATTACTGTTATAGATAGTGGGAAGCCGTGGAAAGTTTTGGCTGGAGAACTGACATATGAAAGCGATCTTTGGCAAGATTAGGCTGTCAGTGGTATGCCTATGTGAGCTGAAGAATAGTGGTGCTATTGACAGACTAGGAAAATCATGGGTGGGGCTCAATTAAATCTAATCTTGGGCATACAAAGGAATGGTTTTCCTTATTTAAAACACAAATCCACCAGTATTTGAGCTCTGGAATGAAAATCTCCAGGGAGGAAGGGATGGCTGCATATGTTTCTCAGCTATATTTCTCGGGAATTTTGCCTCCTCTTTGGGGTTTTCTCAATGTGGTTCCTGTAGTCACCATTGAGCCCTGCTACCAGGGGTCACCACCTCTTTTCTTTTTGGCCCCAGAATATATTAAAAGGCTTCTTTCTTTATATTCCTTTTATAAAACGTTATAGGGGCTTATGCTTTCAAAAGAAAATTTATAAAAAATCTGAGGGCAAACAAAAAGGAAATCAGGATGAAAATTCAAATGGGATAAAATTACTGATATCCAAGAGATGGATTTCTGATGCTGGGAATCCTTAATAGTGGAGATCTTCATTAACTTCTGAATTCTCATATCCTAAAAGCCTCAAAATCAAGTGTTTACTAACTCAAATGTCTAAAGGGGACAGACATACAATATAAATATGATATCTTATATCAGGCTGGATATAATACAACATGTTTTTGGGGGTCTGTGGAAAACTGAATCGCACATGCCCCCCTCTATCTAGACCCAAATAGGTTAGCACAGTTGAACAGACACTGTTCTGGGGGCTTGTGTAGTTTACTTCACTGAAAGGAAGTACCAGCTCCTTCTAAAATGAAAACTGTTTTTTATTTGTTTGTTTAGCTCCACAGAATTCACTGTTAGTCGCTCGTTTGGTTTCATTCTCATTTCCAGTCTGAGAAATCCACTTAGTTCAGAATTGAATTCTGAGGCAGAAATGCTTGAGATCTTATTTCTGGCAAACATCTAGCCTTCTTAGGTGTAAACTATCAGCTTCTTGTACCTCTGGAGCATTTTTCAGTGATTCACATAGTTGAGTCTCTCTCCTCTTCCCTTAGTAGAGGATGGGTTTCATAAAAGTCCATTCATGACATGACAATTAAACAGTGTTTTAGTCTATTAAAAAATGGTAGCTTCTATATAATCAGAGTTAATTGAAAAATATAAGATGAAAGTCTTTTTCACATACATGTTGGATTTAAATTGATTATAGGACCTGTAAGTGGGAATGCTCAGGAAAGCACTGACAAAGTAGCGCTGAAGTTTTGGTTGAGAAAACCTTTAGAAATAGAGAGATCTGGGAGTGTGCTGCAGAGGAGAAATATTTGAAGTCACAAGAATGGACACTTTTTTTTTTTTTCCCCCTGAGAGGAGCACAGAGAAAAGAACAAAAGTCCAATGATTGAGATTTGGGGAACAATCATAATTGGAAGGAGTAGTAGGAGCCAGTGAAGGAAGTGTGAGCAGATAGGGGAATCTGAACAGAGTAATAAATTAGCCCAGAAAAGGGAACAGACATCTGTGCATGTGCCAGACATAGTTGCCAGGTGCTTTATCTAACTTATAACTTTTAATCCTTACAGCAAACCTATGAGGTTGGTGATATTATTCTCATTTTAAAGACAAAGAAGCAGAAGCTCAAAGGCTAAGTAGTTTGTTTCAGGTCAGCTCACCTGATTTGCTCTTATTTGTCTTTACCCATGTCTCGTGTTCTTCCCATCACCCAGAGAGTGATCCACAGCACCACATGTGGGAGAGAGACCAAGGAGAATAGGCGCCTGCCTATCCTAGGAAAGACCAGTAGACAATTTGTGATCTTGGGCAGTATCAGCAGATTTCAGGCAGCTAAAGAAGGATCCATTGATAAGGTAATGAAGACAATGAGTTATAGAACTCTCACCAGAGTGGTTTCATTATGAAAAGGAAGTGAGAGCTAGCTGCTGAGCTAGCAGGGCCCGAAGCAGAACCCCTTCTAATGATAGGAAGATGCATGTGTGTTTGAAAGCAAAGGAGAAGCCATTGGAAATAGATAAATGTAAGCTGGTGGAGGGAGAATGACCATGTGAGAGCAGGGAACTGTGGAGTTGGATGCAGTGGGAGAATTAGTCCTTCCTCGGAGATTTGCCAATGGCATGAGGGCACAGGCAATGTTTTGAAGCAGACAACTTGATTTCTGCCTATGTCCCTCCTCTTTCCCCAGGAGATGTAGCCCTTTCTTTTTTCTTTTAAGATTTTTATTTATTTATTTTTGTGAAAGAGAGAGAGAGAGAGAGGGAGTGCGAGAGCGCGTGTACATGCACGTGAGCATGAGCGGTGGGAGGGGCAAAGGGAAAAGCAGACTCCCCACTGAGCAGGGAGCCTGATTCGGGTCTCGATCCCAGGCCCCTGGGATCATGACCCGAGCCGAAGGCAGATGCTTAACTGACTGAGCCACCCAGGTGCCCAGCATAGCCTTTTCTTTTCTTTTTAAAAATTTTTTACAAATAAGATTTTATTTATTTATTCATGAGAGACACAGAGAGAGAGAGAGACAGACAGACAGACACAGGCAGAGGGAGAGGCAGGCTCCCTGCAGGGAACCCAATGTGGGACTTGATCCCAGGACCCCAGCATCTCTACCTGAGCCAAAGGCAGACGCTCAACCACTGAGCCACCCAGGCATCCCCCGACATAACCTTTTCATTCAAGAATTTTTTTAAAAGATTTTATTTATTCATGATAGACATACAAAGAGAGAGAGAGAGAGAGAGGCAGAGATACAGGCAGAGGGAGAAGCAGGCTCCATGCCGGGAGCCCAACATGGGACTCCATCCCGGGACTCCAGGATCATGCCCTGGGCCAAAGACAGGCACTGAACTGCTGAGCCCCTCAGGGATCCCCGTCATTCAAGAATTTTAAAGTCCTTCCCAAGGGCATTTAATTTTACTTACTTAAAGAATCAGATGATTACATGATTTTTCTGTTAATGACCAAAGTAGCAAAACTGACAGAGGTGAAAATATCAGCCATGTTCTTTCCATCTTCTGAACCCCCATGTCACTTTGTGTCTTTCCTGTCATTTATCACCACATTGCCTTGTAGATAGGAGTAGTCAGTGGTTGTACCTTAAAGGTCTTGGTGTTAGAAGAGTCTCTCACATTGGTAAATGTTGTCTCTGGTTATAGAAACAAAGAGGGAAAACCAAAGTACCAAATGACTTAGCTTTAAGTTTTCCTGATCTGTTGGCTTCATAACTTATTTCTTAAACCTTTCTTTTTTAAAAAATTTAAATTCAATTAATTAACATAGAGTGTATTATTTACTTCAGAAGTGGAGGTCAGTGATTCATCAGTTGTATATAACACCCAGTGCTCATTACATCATGTGCCTCCTTAATGCCCATCACCCAGTTACCCTGTCCCCCCACTCCTCTCCCCTCCAGCAATGCTCAGTTTGTCTCCTATGATTGAGAGTCTCTTATGGTTTGTCTTCCTCTCTGATTTCGTCTTGCTTTATTTTTCCTTCCCTTCCCCTATGATCCTCTGCTTTGTTTTTTGTTTCTTACATTCTACATATTAGTGAGATCATATGATAATTGTCTTTCTCTGATGGACTTATTTTGCATAGCATACTACCCTCTAGTTCCATCCACATTGTTGGAAATGGCAAGATTAATTTTATCTATCTATCTATCTATCTATCTATCTATCTATCTATCTAAGACACGGGAGGGTGGGGCAGAGACACAGGCAGAGGGAGACGCAGGCTCCATGCAGTGAGCCAGATGTGGGACTTGATCCCAGGTCTCCAGGATCATACCGTGGGCTGAAGGTGGCGCTAAATGGCTGAGCCTCCTGCAGCTACCCTTTTTTTTTTTTTTTTTTTTGATGGCTGAATATTCCATTGAATATAGATACCACATCTTCTTTATCCATTCTTCTGTTGATGGACATCTAGGCTCTTTCCATAGTTTGGCTACTGTGGACATTGCTGCTATAAAATTGGGGTGCAGGCGCCCCTTTGGATCACTACATTTGTATCTTTGGGGTAAATACCTAGTAGTGTAATTGCTGGCTCATAGGGAAGCTCTATTTGTAGCTTTTTGAGGAACCTCCATATTGTTTTCTAGAGTGGCTGCACCAGCCTGCATTCGCACCAACAATGTAAGAAGGTTCCCTTTTCTCTGCATCCTCGCCAACATCTGTTGTTTCCTGACTTGTTAATTTTAGCCATTCTGACTGGAGTGAGGTGATATCTCATTGTGGTTTTGATTTGTGTTTCCCTTATGTGTTGGCTTCATAACTTTAGCCTTATCCCTAAAGTGTTCTCTTATTATGGCCTTCACTTATGGGTAATCTTTCTTTTGGATAGTGAGCCACACTGAAAAGTGAGAGGCTGAGTCCCATAGGTTAGCAACTTAGCTGTCCAGTGTGTGTGGAACAAGATGTCAGGATTCATGGGTATCCTTGTTATCTCCCATAAAGGAATCGTCAAGGGAGTAATTGCCAGAAAGTCTCAGGAAGCTTTTTTTTTTTTTTTTTTTCATTCTGTATGGGACATCTTTAGTCTATTTGTTTTTATACTTAGAAGTTTAAACTCTATGTGGATGGGACATTTTAAGCACCATTGAAAATATTAAACATTGTGGAATCATGCTGAAAAGTGAAAACATGGTTTCTGCCCTGAAAAGATGGCCTTTTGAGGGCGATTAGACCCCTGAAATTTACATATGTACAAAGGATATTCTAAATACGTAAGGTATGTTACTGCAGAGGGAGAAGAAATGGGCTCTGGGCTTCATAGCAGGTCAGTTTGGAAGAGGTATTTCTGGAAGAGATGAATCTTTGAGCTAAGAGTGTGAAGGGATTTTGTGTGGTAAATGGCTGCCAAACTAGGTATTTTATTCAGTTACACAATCTTAGAGGCTCTTTCTATGTGTAGTGGTTTGAGGGAATCCTTCAAAAGCTCCTTGGCTTCTGTTACTCTTACGCTTGAAGCCTGAGCAGCTCTGAGGCTGCAGCTCTGATTGTACTTTGAATCCTTTACTCCACAGAACCCCTTCCAGGGTGGTGTGAGTGAAGCTAGGAGTGGGGAGGAGCTTTGAGGCAGGATGACAATACTCCTTGATCTAAAGAAGGAATAGTTGATGATTATCTTAGGGTTCAGTTGTCTCCAGCCCTAGCAGCTGGGGAAAGAGCAGAGGGAAGTTGCTAAATTTAGTGGACACCAAAGGAGGTACTCATCTCAAGCAGACTCTTTTCCCTTCCACCTTTCCCCCAATTTACCTCTGAGATTGAGGTAAATAAGAATCAATACGAAATGGATGAGATTAGCTGTCTCAGAAGTGACCTACTTGTAAATATAGTGCTTATGAGACTAGGTTACAAGTCTGGACAGGCGCCTCAGCTAGTGACTTAATGAAGGAAATCCTGGCATCTCCGATATAGGTAGAGAAGATTAGAGTCATGGACTCTGGGGAGCTGGAAGGGATTTTATCAATCTAAGCGTATATCAAGCCTTTTTGCTTTACTTTTGAGGAAATTAGGGCCTACAAAGATAAAAGAACTCTCATGTAGATCAACAGTGGTAGATTTCGGCACCAGGACCCAAGGCTCTGAACTTTGGGCCCAGTATCACTCCATCATATCCCATTGCCTTGCCTCATGTTACACAGTGGCACTTGGAACTTTATGTGGACCGTAGCTGAGACTCTTTTTGTGAGCATTGTGGGGACCTAACTTATATAAGAGATGGGAAAATGGTCCATGGCTGGAGAGCTCTGTCCCAAGTACTGCCTCCTTTCTTCCTCTACATCCCTTGCTTCCAACCCTTGGTCTTACACACCTCTAGGCTCTTATAAGCAATCAGAGAAAAACTCTTATGTAATTAATTCATGAGGTCTGAGGAAGAGATGTACTAGCAGAGGAGCAGAGTTGTATCACATTCAAAATGAGAAACTAAAGAGGAACAATTTATCAATGTATCAAGCACAGTGCCAAAGCAGTGCTATAGTAGATTGGGGATGAATGTCCCATTTTTCCCCCGCAGTGTATATGAACCCTCCCATAAAGTCATTTGCTGTTTTCTCTGTCTTTTTTTTTTTTTCTTCCCTGCATTTAATAAATAGCACTCAATGTTTATTCGGCTCCTCAGGAAAAATCAGTGGAAAATAGTTTGGTCACTGGTATGATATAGACCCCACCTTATAAAGAATACACTGGCATTTTAATTTCTAAAATGACATCCTATGATTTTAGTTCGCATTTGTTAGTCCTCTGGACTAATGAAAATGAACTAATGTAAAACCAAGCTGGGGACTCTTTGGTGGCCCCTACAAAGAATAGTCTTCCCATGAGATGCTGGTTAAACAGCTCCTCAGGGGGTCTCTCAATCTGTATATCTGTGTACCTCTCTCAACATCTCTTATTGCAAACACTGAATAGTGGGGGCTCTTGTAACCATCTTAGAGGATCAAGCTGGGTTTAAAAGCAGCCAGGTAAGTACCTGGATAGTGCTTATTGGATGCTGTGTCACTTGTTTGGTACAGTTGGTGGCCTCGACCATACAACCCCTTTCATCCAACCTAACATGTACATTAAGAAAACCTGCCATCACTTTGGGGCTTTGCCCAGCTGAAGAAGCCCTTTGGGTGGTGAGTGGAAGTGTGGAAGTTCTGACTTGGAGGGGGGATCTCTCTCAGCATCCCTGTAATTAATTAATTTAAAGATTTTATTTATTCATGAAAGACACAGAGAGAGGCAGAGACAGGCAGAGGGAGAAGCAGGCTCCCCGCAGGGAGCCCCATATAGGACTCAATCCCAGGACCCCGGGATCCCCACCTGAGCCGAAGACAGACGCTCAACCACTGAGCCACCCAGGTGCCCCAGCACCCCCATAATTTATAGTTTCCCATTCTTTGACTTCATCCGCCAGTGGAGGAGGGAAAAGATTGGCCCTTTTGCTCTCTCTGTTTTCTCATACCCATTTTAGGAAATTCAGGGTCAGAAGACTTCCCAGAGTTTTGTTTCCCGAGCTAGACAGCTCTAATTCCTCACAGTCCCAGGGTTGGTTCTGGCTGCAGTAACCTGGTTGGACCTACCTGGATCAACCAGCAGTGAAATTCAGACCAGAAACCGGTCTCTCCTGAAACTGCTTCTCTCTCAGGCCTCAAAGCCCGAATCAAGTGACCATTGTACCAGCCTCATATCGGGGCTCAGAATGTCAGTTTTCAGCTTGTCCCCATATATAAATATAGGTCTCTCTAGATATAAAAAGTGAGAGAGTCTGTAAGTTGCTTTTTTTTTTTTTTTCTATACCCCCTTTCATGGGGCGAGCTAATGAGATGCATATCATTAAAGACCCGATGTTTTGTGGGACGGGGCCTTTTAAACTGGATGTGCCTGGCTTAGTCATGGCAAATATTTACCAAAAAAAAAAAAAAAAAAAAAAAAGGGACATACCATATAAAATTAGAGTTCTGAAAATAGTACTGAGAGAGGGAGAAAGAAAAAAAAAAAAAAAAAAAACCAGGACAGAAAATACAGGCCAGTCTGTTTGGGGAAAAGGGAAAAAGAGATAAAATGAGAGAAACCTCGGCAGTAAAAACAGCATCTTGGTAAACAGACTATAAAAAAAATTGTGACCTGCTTTCTGGCAGCCCTGGCGGCTGTCGAGCGGGCGAAGGTGGCAGAGCTGGCGTCTGTGTGGACACATGGTGCCCGGGGCGCACGGCTCCCCTGGCCGCGCAGGGCGTTAAATTTAGCCACATAATGATGGGCCTGAGGACAGCCTCTTGTTGACCACACCATAATTACTGCTTCGCTTTATGAATTTTATTTTGCTTATTCTGTTTCCTCTTTCTTTGGCATGAAGGGGGCCTGGAGTGGGGGGGAGTCCCGCCCCCACACTCCCCTCCCCTTACTGGACAAATGAGTCTTCATAGAAACTTGGGCTCTTGGGCCATCAGGGTAAAGAGTAAGCTCTCTTGATTAATCAGAAAGGGAGAAAGGCTTCTGGTCCCCAAGGATCTTGATTTTGGATTATGATTTAAAGTCATCAGTGGAACTGGCTAGCCCTGCTTCTCTGAGCTCTCAGAGAGAATATCCTGAAGTCGTTGGTCTTAGGGGGCACTTTCATGTAAATCTGAGGGGTTGACACTCTTACTCTGTTTATAAAACCCCAAGAGCTAGGCTCCCAAGTTTTGCTGTTTTGTTTTGTTTTTGGGTTTTTTTTTTTTTTTTTTTTTGGGTCCTTGGTCCTAAGCTCCCTAGCTAGCTACTTAGAAATTTAGTTTTGACAACATTGTGCATCGTAAAGAGGTACATTGTTTTATATATACCTTGGTCTTGGTGATAACTGGGTTCTTGAAGCTAAGGATCTACTATAATCAACTCTGTTCAAGTAACATAAAAATACTTAGAATATTCTCTTGAAACCTCGAGTATTATTCTTTTGGGGCACTTGAATTGACACTGATCCTTTTGGTTTTATTTATTTATTTTTTATGGTTTTATTTTTTTAATTAATTTATTTGTTTATTTTTAAAGATTTTATTTATTTATTCATGAGAGACAGAGAGAGAGAGAGAGAGAGAGAGAGGCAGAGGGAGAAGCAGGTTCCCTGCAGGAAGCCTGATACGGGACTCAATCCTGGGACTCCAGGATCATGACCTGAGACAAAGGCAGACCCTCAACCACTGAGCCACACAAGTGCCCCTCTTCTTGGTTTTAGAGTTAAATCGCATAGTTTGCTAGAGCACACCATGGCTTTTGTCAGAATGGTGCTCTGAGGCTTATTAGCTTTATCTATAATTCTAGGGAAGGGGCCAGGAGCCCATGGTCTCGGGACCTAAAGTTCCAGACAAGGGAGAGACAGTAAGCTGTAGAAAGGGCATCAGAAGAGTTGCATGGAGTAGGTATTGGGTCATTGGGGGTGAAGTTCTTGAATGGTGACCTAGGCTGGCTGCTACCTATGGCCCCACTGTGGCCCTCCAACTGAGGAAGTGGTGGAAAAGGAAAAGCAAACAGGGGTTGTGGTCAGGGTACTGGTTTGTCTATCGTTGGCCAGGACTGTCCTGTTTGTATGTCAGGGGTGGTTGGGCTCCTCCCGAAGCCAGGCAAGAACGTGTCAAGGAGAGGCTTCTTGCAGTTCTTGTTTTCCCAAAACAAAGGAAACTCCTTGCATTGCTGGAAGTCGCGTGCTTGGATGCTGAGTTTGTTATTGCCTGATAACCTGGCCACCAACTCCTGCCCTCCTCTTCACCCCATGCAGCCAGTGGCTTTAGCGGGGGCAGCTTCCTGTTCTTCCTCTTAGGCAGCAGATTCACTCCCTATTGTACCCAGAAAGGGGGAAAAAGGAAGAGTTAGGTTAGCCTTCCTATCCCCAGGCCTATCTTCTTCTCTTCCCATGGAACCTTCTAGAACAGTGCTTTTCAAAGTAATCGGGCACATGGTCTTGCTGTGTGTAACTGATATGTGGCATGTGGCCTATGTGGTAAGTTCAACAATACTCAAGCCATTTTATATCTTGTTCACTGTGATGAGTCCTCTTGACCAAGTGTTTGGATGTCATGGCAATGTCAGATGGCTATGAAACTTTTTAAATGTTTATTATACTCAATTTCCATACTTCTCCCATCATGGGCTAGTTGCAGAGAGTTCATGGACTAGCACCAGTTTGCTGATCACACTTTGAATAGCCTTGTTCTAGAACTGGAAGCAAGTGAGTTTGAGCTGTTTCCTATTGGACATAGAGGTCCTACCCTTAACCAGTTCAGTGGGGGATGAGTAGAAAAAGGAATTTTTTTTAATTTAAGATTTTATTTATTTTGAGAGAGAGTGCGTACAAGTGGGGACGGGGCAGAGGGAGAGAGAGAATCTCAAGCAGACTCCACGCTGAGCTGAAACCAAGAGCCAGATGCCCAACCCACAGAGCCACCCAGGTGCCCCTTGAAGAAGGAATTCTTTTTTTTTTTTTTTTTTAAAGGAATTCTTAAGGAAATTTCAGGCAGTAAGAATCTGATCTCAATTGCCAAGTCATGCCAAAGAGCTCTGGTACTGAGGTGGAAGTTTGAACTGGCTGATTAAAGGTTTCTGTGCTGGTGCTAAGGTTCAGTGATTCTCATGCTAAATGGGAAGGCCAAGAGGTGAAGTTAATGGCCTTGATGATTTTCCTGCAGGGCAGTGACTCTAAGTCTTCAACCCCAGCTCTAGGTGACTTACCAAGATAAAGAAAGAGAAGGAGGGGATGTTTTTCACAGGGTTCATTTACTAGCTGTCATTTTCATCTAGATATGAGGTCTTTTTTATACAGATCGATCATGTGTTTGGTCAGCATTATCTTAGTCTTCTGTTAGGAGGCCACCAAATTGTTTCCAGAGGTTGAGAGATCTAGGATTGAGGAGAAAAGTAAATATTGGCAGAGTTGGTGGAATTCAAGTAAGAGATAAGAACTGGGCCTTGGATTAGAACTGGAGGTTATTGGCAGGGTTACTTGACAGCGCTAGTGGAGAGCAGGGGCTCCTAGCCCAGGTCCGTAGGCCAGCGGGGTGCAGGGGGGACTGGTCACGCAGTGAAGGGTTTGTCTTTGCCAGAGAGACAGCACTAGGGCAGTGAGAGGGAAGACTGGAAAGTAAGCCAGGAATTTAAAGGACTAGAGACTTCCGGGAGGGAGGGAGTAGGAACCTACTGAGTTCCACCCTCGCTAAAGGCCAGAAGGAAGAGAAGTAGGCCTGGACTCACCCCCTGCGTCTTTTCTCTTTTTAACACCCCACTAACCCCAGGGATCTGCAATCAGGAAAAGAAACCAGGTGGACGCTCCTGATTAAATCGAGTCACGTGTCCCTGCTTAAAACTCATCAGTGGTTCCCTATTGACCTTAGGATAAAGTCCACACTCCTTAATAAAACCATTAAGGCCCTTTATGATCTGATCTCTTTCTTTGCCTCCCCAGCTTCATCTCCCACTCTTCTGCAGGCCACACTCACTCCCCGTCCACACTTCTACCCTCCATCCCAAATCTACACTTCAGTCACAGAGCACTGCTGCCGGTTCCCAGAGCCCATTATTCCCTGTCTTATCTCTAGTCCTTGGCACAAGTTGTTCTCTCTGGGAAGCCCCTGCCACCACCAGCAGACCTTTTCACCTGGATAACCCCTGTTTATTGTCTGGATTACCGTGAAGATGTCACTTCCTCTGGGGAATCTTCCCCGGCCCTCTGAGTTTAATTTAGTTGCCTTTCTTGTGTGCCACTTTATTTGCCGTATCAAGGCCCTGTCACGTTGCATCGTAATTGCTGTTTTTCTGGTTCCCCCCACCCCCTCAGGGGTAAGTTCCCCAAGGGCCGGGATATTATCTGTTTTATTTAACTTGTCTGATCCGTTGTAGGTACTCTGTAAATTTGGGAGTGTTATATATTCTGCTGAGAAATTTTGCCTTTATTATTTAATTTGATGCTCTTATAACTAGCCAGTGAAATACGCAGGCTTCATTGAATAAAATTCAACACAAATGTATCGATCACCTACACAGATAAAAAGAAGAAACAAATCTATATAATTTTTTTTAATTCCACTAGGGCCACCTCAGGATGAAGAGATATGATGGCTTAGTTCAGAGAAATTAAGTAGTCCTGAGTCCCACAAATAATTGCAATTGAAACCAGAAGCTCATCCTCCGACTTTCTAGTACAGAGCTTTTTTCCCCTACTATCTCACAACCCTGTCTCAGAGGCTCTGTTCTAATGAAATATATTTAAGAAGGGAGGATACTCAGAGAGTAAAAAAGCATTCCTGTAACTCTTCTTAAATCTGCCCACTGAAACATAGGTCTGAAATTATAGAAGAATGGCTAAGCACCAAACTGGATGACCATCACATAGAAGGTCAAGGAAAAATGTCAGGACCGTGAGACATGGGAATGTCTCTGAGGCACACAGTTGGAGGGAAATCCTCAGTCTTGGAGAAGGATCTGAGAAACGCTGACATTTTCAGCTGCCAAAATGTTTTCCTTGGGGCTGCCCTGAGAATGGGACAGCCAAGTAGGATGAGGGCAGAACTGGGGGCCTGGGGGGACACTTGCTGGCCCTCTTGCAACTCTAGCAGTTTCTCAGTCACTCAACAAGGTGGATGAGCTAGAACCTTTCAGGCTGCCTCTCAGCCCTTTCTATTCTTTAGCTCTTGGGAGCTGGAAGGAATCCGTATCACCCAGATCAGCGGAAACCTAGTCTGCAGGCAGAGCTGGCCACAAGGCCAGCTTCAAAATTACTCCTGCGCCCTGGCTTTGGGGCAGGGAGAAGCATGGCCTGGGTTCTCTCACCATCAGGGATCAGTAAATTCTAGCCATAAGGGGACCCAGACGCTCTTTGTCTGGCAATGTTTCCACAGTGTCTCCTGGGGAGTGATTCAGGGCCAAGGTGACAGTGGGTTTGGAGCCCAGATGAAAGGATCGCAGGGACCACAAGACAAGATCCCTTGTGTGGTGGCCGGCTGGAAAGAGGAGGGAGTGAGTGTGTGTGGAGGTCAGTGACGCAACTCCCCTGGCTTGCAGGGATGAGGAGAAGGCTCGCGGTGTGTCTCCTTATAAAGAGGCCCTTACCACATGAAGCAGGGGGTGAAGGTGATCCCACAGTGAGTCACCCAGGAAGGGACGCCGTGTGCCCAGAGCCCAGAAGAGAAGACTTGTGGATTTCCCACTCTTTCCTTCTATGATTTTAGGTGTAATACGGTTGCTTTAGGCACTCGGGTTGCGCTGCTTCTCTTTGTGCCTTCTAACCCAATCTTTCTCCTGGCTCTGCATTGTCTCTGAAATGCATGGGTTCTAATCTGTCAATTTGTTCTTGATTTTTGTAGTTGGGTTTTTTTTTTTTAATCTGAAGTTTGATATCTACTGATTTCAAGAAATCCAAACCATACTACTAATTGTATTTGCCTTTGAGAAGATAGCTGGGTGGCTCTTTGCCAAGCATGGTTGTTCTTAGATTGTGTTTGCTTTCCTTCTTATCTTCAACCAAGGCAGGTATCATATCCTGGACTGGAATCTGAAGGGATTCTAGGGGGCCCCTGGATCCAATTGCCCCCTAGTTGAAAGCAGCTCTAGTCTGGCCTTTATTGAGGTCTGGGACTGCAGAGAGCTCTGGGGAGTGTCCCTGTAATCAGCCAGCCACCAGCCCCACACTGCCTTGTAATAAAGCAGCTCTATATTTGTTCTGTTTATAGTCTCCTCTGTAATAATGCCACAGCCCTCACTGCTCTCTCTCTTTGGGGAGATTTTCTGGGTAATAGAAAATTTTGAAATGGTAAAGAGGGTTGTAGACTCAGAGAATGTTTTTATCTAGGATGTGTCTCAGGTTGGGAAGATGCCCGGGAAGTCCAGGCAGCCAGTGAGCGCTCTTGGGGAGGAGCGTGTTGTGGCGAGCCTGTTTTGTGTGTGTGTGTATGAGAGAGAGAGAGAGAGAGAGAGAGAGGGAGAGAGTCTGTGGCTGCAGGGCCCATGCGTGCAGAGGGGAGGTGTGGGAGAAGCTGCGGGTACGTGCTGTGAGGTCATGGTAGGTGTGGAGCGCACTGCCTTGGTGCTGATGGCCAGTGGAAATGTGGTTGGAAGAGGGGCGGGAGGTGTGCAGAAAAGGGCTGGTGCAGTGATGGAAACCCCTGTTTGGGCAAATTGCAAAACTGTCAGGTATGTAGGATGATGACACCTAGGAGTGTGGCCTCTGGACAGAACCTCTTAAAGCTCACATTCCATTCATTCTTTCAGCTGTGTCCCCTTGACTCTGCTCCCCAGCCTTTTCAGGCCAAGGCTCCACATGCTTTCGGGATCTTCCTTCTCCTCCTCAGTTTCTCATCTCTTTCTCTGGAAGAAGACAGAGACAGATGGTTACGGGGAGGGGGTGGACAGTAAGCCACCCTGATCTAGCTTGGTGAGAGTGGCCCGACGTCCCAGGCTGCCGGCTTTGACGTTTACCTGTGTGACGAATCCTGGGAGTGGTCCTCGCCAGGCCTCCTGCTAACAATTCTGATTCCTCCTTTTTCCCTCCTGGTCTCTACCCCGGCCCACCCCCACCCCCCGGATTCTATAAATACTTTATTATATGGCACCAGTAAAACTTCAAGTATTTCTTTTTATTAGAGCTACATAATATGGTAATTGTGTGACCGAACACAGCTCCCGTGAGCGGCCCCCACCCTCTTCCTAGGTGTGGCCTCTTGCCGCCTGGGCTGGGGCTAGGCCCACAGACCTCTCTGTTCCTCTTGAGCCTGTGCGGAGGGGGCTGGGGTAGCTTTTGAGGCAGAACTAAGGGGTCAAGGCCTTTGAGTAGGATCAGGTCAGAGGAGTAGAGAGGTACATTCCCGGTTTTGAGCCATCCGTCCTGGTGTGTGAGGACAGCTAATAATCTTATCAGCATAGATTCCAGGCACCGTGTGAGGCCACTCAACCTGCCTTTCCTTTTCATAGTGTTGACATGTGCCGTACAAGTAGGTTTTGAATTGAGACCCTGGACGAGGGGTGCATGGGTTTCTCTGGTTGACTCTGGTTCGCGGTGCTTTTTATTTATTTACTTCTAATAGCAGTCATCATTCTCTCTGATGTCTCCTGGGTTCAGAAGCTGGAGGTGCTGAAAGAACCTGATCCCTCCCATCCTCTTGCTGCTTCAACCCTAGAATATCTGTCTTCTTAAACCTGAGTCACTGCTCTCTCTGCATCCACTAGTCTCCACTAGTCCTCTCTTCTCATGAGGCTGGAAATGCCACGGTCTCTGGTTCTATCGTTACTGTTACCTATGTGATCTACAGCGGTGTATTTTGTTGCCCAGTTGAGCCTTATGATTTGATTCTGTGATTTACTTTTTATTTTTTTTATTTTATTTTTTGTCCAATGAACTGACTTGGAACCTTCCCTTACCCCCTGTGGAAGCTGTTGCACCAGTGTCTCCCCATCACTACCTCGCCGCGTTGTGCAAGACGTGGTTTCTGCATCCTCACTTCTGCGAAGCTTGAAGATTGGGGGTTCCTGTCTGGGTAGCAGCTAACGGGGTCCTCAGTGCCAGGGATGTGGGGTACAATGTTTAGTCCTTTCTTAACTGCCTCTGTACCCAGTGTTTGCATAGGGGCCAAGCCCCAAACTAGGCCCTGCCATGCACTCTTTACTCCCCATGGAGACCTATGGGCATATGCTCTTCCCACGTTTTGGGCCTAGCCAAGGTTAATATTAGGCCTTCTAGCTGGGTTGCTGTTCCCGAAAGCCACAGGGTGTTGTTAATATTCATGTGACCGCAGAGGCTCATTAATATTCATAAGGTATCTGCAGTCTTCCTTTAGGCTCTGCGCTCGGAGAAAACAGGAATGATTAGAGTTTCTAGAACTTAAAACTAACCCCGTTTCCTGGAGTCTTTTGAGGAGGAGGCAAACCTTAAGAGTAAATGTCTGGGCCAAGAGAAAAAGGAGTTTTCATGCCAATATCCTAAACTGGTCTGACAACTCAGTAGAGTTGGGCTGGATGGCTGCTCATGTTATCATCCTTATCCAGTGTTTATTGAATACCACTGGGCTTAGGTTCTCGTACAAGGCACTGCGGGGAGGAGGAAACCAGCACTGTGAGGTCTTCAGTGATAACCGACATGATTCCGGCCCCAAGCAGCATATGGAAGAGCAGGGGACACAGGTGTGTACATACCTGTAGTCCGAGGTGAGAGTGCCATGCTGAATAAATCCATACACCTGGTGCAGAGGTGTGTACGCATGAGGAAGTCCTTCTCTGCAGGGAGCTCTTGAAAGGAGGGTGAACCTAAGGAAAGTGAAGGAGAATTTTCTGTGACTCTCTTAATAACCTTCAACGAGGCATTAAACCACTTTGCATGCCCCTCCTGCGCTCTGTTCTTACCAACCTTGCCTACCTTTCCTTCTGCCAGATGCTCCAGCTCTTCCAATATCTTATTTAATCTACTTCCTAGATGGACACTTTTCTTTTCTTTTGTTTTTTCTTTTTTTAATCTCAGAAATTTAACTAATAAGAGCTCCCAACTGTGATGTAGTCTTTGACAAGTTTGGGTATTTAAAAAGATGAACATAATCTCAGGTTATATAATTGAAAGAAGAGCCCAAGAGCCCAAGATCACCGTCCCATCATATTTAGCACTTGTTGGCATCTGAGGATTTTGGTGTCATGTTTGAAAGATGTGTGGGGGCCTCGGTGCCTGTAGGAACATCAGGATGATAATAAGAGGATTGGAAATCCTCTTATTTTTAAATTTTTAAAAAAGTGTCCAAGCAATACAGAGAATCGATTGGTAGCTCATTCTTTTAAGTAAGAGAAATTGGTACATGTAGGATGGTAAAGAACTTCTCTGCATTTCCTCCAAGATACTGTAAGAAAGGATGAACTAGAATTATAGCAATAAGGATATAGTTCAAGTGGAGAGACTTTCATTCTCTCTTTTTTCTTCTCTTCTCTTTTCTTTTCCCTGACTGGAATGTGACTGAGAAAGCTCAGAAACTCCTTTCCTAGAATTCTTCAAGCGTGCTTCAGGTACAGTATATTAACTTTTTCCGCACGCCATCATCCTCCCCTCTATACATCCTTCCTCTTCTGTCCCCTTACATTGCTTCATTCTGTTTCTTTATGGAATCTGCTCATACTTTTTGTCTTGACCTTTGCTGTTCACATAGGTGTTCTTTAAGATGAGTGAGAGATTGCTAGACTGCCTTCATGAATCAGGCAGATGATGCTGGGGTAGAGGCTGTGTGAGAACAGGAACCTTGTCTTACTCACTCTCTACCTCCAATTTGCGCCTGGTTCATAGTAGGTGTTGCAGAAATATTTGTTAAATGGATGAGCAAATGTTTATATTTGTGAGATGAACCGACATCTCAATGAGCTTATTGCTTATGAGAATGTTTGCCCAGACCATAATGAGGACCACAGGAATGAGAGAGCAGTGCAAAATATCTAAGTCGTTGCTGTTGGGTGACAGCGTTTTCATTCTACTGTTTGATGACAAAGGATCGTGTCATCTTGGTGCAAAATTAGAATTTCTACCTAAAACCCAAAAAACCCAAACAGGGTGATATAGAATTAATTTTAAAATACTGAAAAAAATATAGGGAATTCATTAAACAGAGAAAAGGTTTGTTGAGTATTCACAGTTCTCAAGTCAGCAAGGTGCTGGGAGAAGGAACTTTGCAG
Source organism: Canis aureus (assembly GCF_053574225.1). Taxonomy (NCBI): domain Eukaryota; kingdom Metazoa; phylum Chordata; class Mammalia; order Carnivora; family Canidae; genus Canis; species Canis aureus. The sequence continues at coordinate 5,258,086 of NC_135646.1, forward strand.
ACTAATGGCCATTAAGACTGGAACTAGGGATCCCTCGGTGGCGCAGCAGTTTGGCGCCTGCCTTTGGCCCAGGGCGTGATCCTGGAGACCCGGGATCAAATCCCACATCAGGCTCCCGGTGCTTGGAGCCTGCTTCTCCCTCTGCCTATGTCTCTGCCTCTCTCTCTCTCTGTGACTATCATAAAAAAAAAAAAAAAGACTGGAACTAAAAACCAGTGACAGGGGTCTGGGTAGCTGGTTTGCTAAGACCTCAGTCCCAGGAAGCAGAGGAGGGGCGGAGCCCTGGAGAAATCCATGCTGCTGCATTGGAAGAGTCCCTTTGGTGGAAGTTATGGTTTCTCTTCTATTCTTTTAGGGCTTATGATGAGTTAAAGGTAAATTTGAGGTTCATCCAGTTTTCCGATCTAGTCTACTCATATGTCAGCAAGGGACAGCAGGTGGCGCCAAAACATTGTCATAATTGCACTGGCTTGGGAAAAGGCTCCAGATGGATAGACAGAAGGATTCTCTTTTGAACTGGGGACAGGAGAGGGAGACTGGCCACCTCAGCCATTGCTCAGGTAAGAAATCTTTGTGGGCTCAGTGTCTGCCAGTTCCCCATCAGCCAGACTCTGTACCTCCAGTGTCCAACTTTGGCAAGAGGATCGGTGGGGAGAGAGGGATCCCAGCAAATCAAAGAGTGGAAGAGGAGCCCGTCCCCTTTCTGTCCCTGGCATCACTGTGTTTCCTTTGGGGCCGGAGTCTCCCAGGTGCCGTGGTTTCTGAGGCCCTTGCCTCATTCTCTCAGCCTCTTTTTTCCTGTCTGTAAATTCATTTCTAAATGATGACAGATGTCCATCTTAGACTACTTTTCTTGTTTTGGGACACTCTCCATATGGGTAGATTTCTCTTTCCCACCTGTCTGGCTGGAAGTAGGGAAAAGGGAGCAGGGAATGGAGAACACTGGCCCCCGGGTGGATTTCAGCTGGAGGTGCTGGTCGGGAGAGCGGAGGAGGAGAGGGCAAGCCAGTCCATTGGAGGCTCTCTGGTTGAGGAGGAGGCAGAGAACTGTCCAGATGGGGGGACACAGAAGCAGTGTTAAAAGTCAGGTCAGGATCGACTGGAACTCAGAGGTTCTCAGGCAGCTGGGCTTGAGCAGCCAGGCCTCCCTCAACCCCCATTGATTCCCACTGCTGAGCCACGAGCTCCCTCCCAGCATTGTCCCTGACGCCCCCAGTTTCTCCCACTCCCTTCGTAAACCCCGCCGGGCTGTCTCCAGCCTTCATTCCTTGAGCTTGTTCCCTGGGCCTCCCCCCTTCCCTGGGGCGGGTTTAAGGGCTGGGCGGAGCTGTCCGCCTGAATCCCCTGTGGCCCCTTTGGTTCCCGGTTCTATATATATCCCTGTCCTTCTCTGCACAGGGTTTGATACGGCTTTATGGGCATTTCCATCCGCTTCACAGGCACAGCCATCACAGAGGCGTGTTTCACCCGAGAAACCTCAGCGGAGCCTGGCCTGTGGCGGACTCAGTCTGGCCCCCTGAATCAAGGCTCTCTTCTCTTCCTGCCCTCCCCCGTCCCTCCCCCTTCATCTCCCACTACCTACCCCCAAGTGAATAACAGAGCTCTGGGGAGCACTCAGCCTCGTTGGCAGAGAGCATTTTGGAACTCTAGAGACTCGGGGAGAATTCTTTAGTGTCCGTTTCTTTCCTAGGTTAGCCGGGGATGGTATGAACCCTGACTTCTGGTGCAGGCTCTGCCGTGATAGGGCATCCAGGCATTTCACGAAACGAAGGGAACCCAGTGGGTGCTGGCAGGTTCTCTTGAGGCAAATGAAGAGAAAGAAGAGCCTTGATAGAGCCTTGATAGCCTTGGAGGAGCCAACGGGGGCCTGGTGAGGAGGGTCAGGAGCAGAACTGGGTCATATGAGTTTAAAGTGGCAAAGGGACAAGGGTCCTTAAGGCAGTGGGTAGGAAAGAATACTCCCCCAGGGGATTCCTTTTGGCTCAATCTCTGGCCAGGAGATGAAAAGGTGAAAACCGATCTAGAAAGGGAAGGTTTGCGTAGAATAAAGGAGAAACCTGTTAAGTGGGCTACAATTTGCATAGGGAAGCAATAGACACCCCCGCCCCCCATTTTAGGATGTCTAACACCCCCAAATAATCATAACAGCAATCGTGTCTTAATACCTATTGAGTGCCATGCCCTCTGGCTGTTGAATCTTGTTGTTAATCTTCACAACCTTCTGAGGCATTGCTATTTTCCCATGGGACGGAGAGCAAAACTGAGGTTCAGGGAACATGAGTTGCCTCGAGTCACATAGCTAATTGAGAAGTGATGCAGGCAGCCTTCAGAGCCGCGCAGCGAACCCCCCAGCCCGAGCTCTTTCCACTACACCATGCTACCTCCCCGAGGAACCCAGAGGAAGGTGACAAAGCTGATTCCGACTTAATTTGTGGTCTGAATAATGTTTAGTCTCTTTCCGTTATGTAAAACTTTCACGTTTCCACATGGTCTCTAAACCTGACACCTGTGTTTACTTGTGAGTTTCCCTGCCATTCTGGCTGCTTCTATGAGCCTGGGAATTCCCAGGGCACCAGGATGCTTGGCTGTGCCCCATCAAGGATTGGCACATCCGTGCGTGGATCTCTTTGTTACTACCCAGCTGAGCCCAGCGTGGGGGAGAAGGCAGCTCCCTGTTGTCACCTAGACGCCTTCATCCCTGGCTCAGAGACCTCAGTCCATTTGTGACTCTGCTGTCCAGAGTGGCCTGGCTAGGTATTTTCTTTTCCCTGTGATGTTTACTGTTCTTTCGTGGGATTTCAGATTTCCATGATGGTGGAAGGCTTGTAAAATGCAGGGGTGGGGAAGGGTTACTGTGGCAGGAGCCCGGGCCAGGCCAGGTCGAGCCTGCAGCACAGACAGCTTTTATAATGGTGTGCAGGACTAGGAGGCTTGTAAAGGCGATGCAGGCAGATAGGGGGATAAATCATGCAGGCAGTGGGCAGGGTGGTGAGCCGAGGTTAGGAATTAACTTTGTGTTGGATGGAGCCCAGGTTGTGGGATGGGAAGGGAGGCCTCCCCTCTTTGCCTCTCCTCTCAGCTCCCTTCTTTGCCTCTCCTTTCTGTTGGCCGTATTTGCTGCAGGCTGTGACATGTTTGCCCTGGCCCTTCCCGTCCCTGCTCCAAGTTGCCCAAACTAAATCAACAAGGGGGAAGGTACCCCAGCGCAAGGGAGAAAGTCCTTCGTGCTTCTACTGATCAGACTGCTTTGTTTCACTGCAAGTGGGAAATGGAACTAGCTTTCCCCTTACCCCCCCAGAGCCGTGGATGAGTGTGTCCGTCCCTAGTCTAGTTTTTCTGCTTGTTCTCAGGGAGTGTGGCCTTCACCTAGAAAATGGGCTGGAAGGAATCCTCGGGATCATGAAGAAAGCAGAAAAGGCCCTCGCAGCTAGCTATTCCGACACTCCCATGTTGCAATAGGATCTCACTCTACCCGAGCCAGGGTGCAGTCCTTGACTGGCTGCTTTGGGCGGCTGGGGCAAACCCAGATGGTTTCCTTTGGGCATTATACCTCTAATGGCTCCTTTTTCGGGTTGGGCCACATGAACATGTGCAGGGAGCTGGGGGAGATGCAGAGAGAGGCCACGTGAGTGGTTAGACTGGACTTGGTGTATAAAAAAAGAGAAGCCGAGGTTAGATTTTCTCTGGAGATGGATGCATGTGCATTGGTGGCCGAGTATTCCGAGGCGGGTGCCCAGCGCAGGGACAGTGTTCATATGCCTCTTCAGGTCAGAGTTGCCTCTGTTAGGATGATCTCGGTTGTTCCTTGCGACCCTTCATGTGATGCTTTGTGCAAATTGTGGGTGATCGATGGATGCTTTGGGCACTCTCCTTTGGCTCGTGGCTGGCACCATGTGCTAGGCCTGGGCCCTCTTCTATTCCCAGCTCCCCTTCCAACATCTCTCACCATAAACTGTCCCCCTAATCATCACAGCTTTCAAGTGGACGGCTCAGCCCAAACTAAAGCCGTTGACTGCATTTCTTCCTCCCCAGATCTGTAATAATAGCACTGCCACTTTCCTTTCTAATTAGGCCCTAATTGAAAACCGGTTGCATTTAGACTTTTCTCCTTCTGTTCTCCTTGTTGGTTCTAGTGGCAGAAAAACATTCAGCTGAGGTTTGGGTTTTTCCTTTCTCCCCCCACGACCGCCTTTCTTTTTCTTTTTCTTTTTCTTTTTCTTCGTCTTCTCCTCCTCCTCCTCCTCCTTCTTTTTTTAATATGGTGGGATTCTTTTGGAAAAGCTGTCCCCAGCCTGTTGGAGCCGCACTCACAAACCCCAGCCTTCTCCTAGAAGACCGGGTCTTTTCAAGTGGTTTGCGTTGCACACGTTGGAGGCCCCCAATGCCTGTGACAGTTTCTGTTAATTATAGAGGCTCTTTCCCCCTCTCACATTAGTCAAAGGAGTTTTGTGTGTTTTAACAGCGTTTTTCCCTTGGCTTGAATAAGACTCTGTTCAGACATTTCCTAGGGCTGGTGGGTCAGGAGCACTCCCTGGGACCCGGTAGCAATGTTTCCTTAGTGGCTTCTCTCGGGGCTTCAGAGATTACGGTGGAGGGACGCTTCCTAGGGTGCTTGAGATGTAGTCGTTTCAGGATCATGGATGTAGATCCTACACCATCAAACACTTCTGCAGTATCTGGGCCATAGAGAGAAAACAGGCGTGCACTCGTGTGTGGAGAAGTTCCTCGGGTATCTGCCTCCAGTCTGCTCCTGGCCTCATCCACTCCCTGTGTACGAGTCCCCTTCTTGTCCTTCTTGCCCTTGTTGGGTTGCATCAGAGCATCTCTGGGACCTTGGCTCCTATTCTCTGTTTTGTAGGCCTTGTAAGCATCACCTTTTTTTTTTTTAAGTTTTGTTTTAAGATTTTGTTTATTTATTCATGAGAGACACACAGAGAGAGGCAGAGACACAGGCAGAGGGAGAAGCAGGCCCCTCGCAGGGAGCCTGATGTGGGATACAATCCCAGAACCCTGGGATCACAACCCGAGCTGAAGACAGACATTCAACCGCTAAGCCACCCAGACGTCCCTAAGCATCACCTCTTGTAGGCCTTTGGAGCACTTACGCTGCCATTGTCCTTTGTATTAAGGTGTCATTCTGTCTAGAACCCCCTGGGAATGACACATCATTCACTTGGCGTGGACCTCGCGAGGCATTCTCACCAGGAATCAGCCCTGGCACGTGACCTGCTTAGGGACTTCTCTGAGAGACCCATCTACCTGTTAGGTGAGGAGAGAGCAGGAGATCATTGAAACAAACAGTATCCAACTAGAAATCCTATGTGGGGCTATATTTTTGTTGAATTTAGGCAGTTTGAATGTAATCGGGGAGGAGATCAGCAGGGTCTCCTGGAGGGAGCTGTAGGGAGGTCAAGAGAGCCCTCACAGGCAAAGTGTCCTTGGACATGTGACTTCTCTTTTTTTCAAAGATTTTATATATTTATTATGAGAGATACAAAAAGAAAAGCAGAGACACAGGCAGAGGGAGATGCAGGCTCCCTGTGGGGAGCCCGATGCAGGACTCAATTCCAGGACCCCAGGATCATAACCTGAGCTGAAGACAGATGCTCAACCCCTGAGCCTGGACACATGACTTCTAATTGCTGGATGATAATCACTTGTCCTGTCGTGGGCTTTCTTCCCCCCCACCCCGCCCCCCCAGAGATCTACTGAGCCATATGTGTTTCTCCTTAAGAATATTTTGCCTTTAAAAAAAAAAAAGATTAAAAAAAGGATTTAATTTTTAAGTAATGTCTACACCCAACATGGGGCCTGAACTCACAACCCTGAGATCAAGGGTCATGTGTTCCACTAACTGAGCCAGCCAGGTGTTCTAAGAATATTTCGCTTTTGAAAATGCTTGTGCTCAGCTCCTGAACTATCTTCCTAGTCTAGAAACCTCCCTGTTTGAGGCATTGATTTTATTTGGTTGAGAACATGGTGGGAGGAGGGGGCACTTGGGTGGCTCAGTTGGTTAAGCACCTGCCTTTGGCTCAAATCTTGATCTCAGGGTCCTGGGATTGAGACCGCTGCTCATGTTCTCTCAACCAAATAAATAAAATCTTTTTAAAAAAGATTTGAGGGGGATCCCTGGGTGGCGCAGCGGTTTAGCGCCTGCCTTTGGCCCAGGGCGCGATCCTGGAGACCTAGGATCAAATCCCACGTCAGGCTCCCGGTGCATGGAGCCTGCTTCTCCCTCTGCCTGTGTCTCTGCCTCTCTCTCTCTCTCACTGTGTGCCTATCATAAATAAAAAAAAAAAAATTAAAAAAGATTTGAGGGACACCTGGTTGGCTCAGCGGTTGAACACCTGCCCCTGGCTCAGGGCGTGATCCGCGGTCTCAGGATTGAGTCCCACATCAGCCTCCCTGCCTGGAGCCTGCTTCTCCCTTTGCCTACATCTCTGCCTGTCTCTCTCTGTATCTTTCATGAATAAATAAATAAAATCTTTTAAAAAAGATTTGAGAGGGAGAGAGAGACAGGGAACAAGAGAGTAGAGAGAAAGCACGAGCAGACAGGAGAGGCAGAGGGAGAAGGAGAAGCAGATCCCCACTTGGGACTCGATCCCAGGACCCTGAGATCATGACCTGAGCCGAAGGCAGATGCTTCACAAACTGAGCTACGTAGGCGCCCCTAAATAAATAAAATCTTAAAACAAAACAAGAACATGGGAGGGGGATCTTGAGGAGTGATTAGACCAACTGGTTCTGTTCAGGGCTACTCCTCTGAGCTTTGGCGCTTGGAGGGAGAGAATGAACTTCTTTGGAGTATGAAATGGGTGACAGCCTTGAATATGGAAACTCTCATTTTCCTTTTTCTCAAAGTACGGAAAGTACGGAATATTTGAAGATGCCCTCCGTTCTGGCTGTAGCTTCCCAGGTTTGGCAGGGAATCCAGGGAAGGTCAGCTAACTCAGTTTCTCTGTGTTTTATAGAAGACAGAGCTAAGGCCTATGGAGGGGAGTCACTTGCTCCTGGGAAAGATAGGGGTGGAGTCAGTAGGGGACTTTTGCTCACAGTTAGAAAAACAAAAGCCTTAGAAGCCCCAGAGTGGCAGGACCTGGCGGCAGAGCACTTCTCTGGAGTCCCAGAAGGAGAACAAAGCCATAGGAAGAGAGTTATGGAAATTCAATGATTATATTTCAAAAAAAAGTTCTTGGATCGGAATTCAAGGAAGCTGGTTCCCCACATGGAGTATAATTTCCCCATTTTCTTCCCGTTTTCTTTCCTGTCTGTCTCCCCCTCCCCAATTTGTTTGGAGTCTGTGCTTCAGCACATATTTGGTGCACCAAATGCAAAACATCTCCCTGCCTTGTGACCACAGAGACTGCAGCGTTGGAAATTCTTCCTGAATTTGCTGACATGGTTGTGCTGTACATTGCTTATATTTTATGGCACACGTTTAACAATATAAACTGTAATATATTAAGGTAAAACATTGAACAAGTGAAACAGAGTCAAAAGATACTAGCGACATGTGTTTGCTTAGCAGAGAGGAGGCAAAGGGCTCTACCTTCATCACTGCCTGCTTCTCGTGCTCTAAGTGACAGACGCTTGTCTATGCCTGCAAGGTGTAGAGTGTAAATAGCGTACCACATAAAGGCACAGGAGCTTTCCATGAACCTGGGCGACAAATAAGATTTTGGCAAAATCTCTTCAGACGTTTTTTCAAAGTATTTTTAATTGAAATACTTATAGATTGTGATTCCTGGTGGCACAGCTGCAGATGTTGGAGAGGGGTATTTTCATTCCCAACCATATAGAGACTGGACCCATACTTTTAATGCTCATTATTATTAATTGTGGAAGTTGACAAGTATAAGGAAAATATAAAAGAGGATGAAGGAAGGCATCAGAGGTTTGGAACAGAAGTTATCCAGCATCTGCGATGTTTGTTCCTAAAAAAAAAAAAAAATGTAGGTTGTCAGAGATCAGCTTTCAGGGAAATAGTATTGATGAATCCTTTCTCCCACTTTGTATCTGGACCTTTGAAGCTGGCGGTGTGGCTTTTGGGGCCGATTTCGGCAAGCTGGCCTCCCTGTTATCTCTCAGCCAAGGAAGGATTTAGTTGTATGCCTGTAGGGGGCTTTTAGCAAGTTCAGGGGAAGCTCAAGTTCCCCTCCTGACTCCTGGCTTTTTCTTAGAGAGACTGCAACTTATTGGCCAGTTTGGAGTATAAACGTACACGGTTAAGTTGGGGTAGAATTAATTTAAAAAATTATTTATATCTGTGTAGTGTTTATGGTTGGCAAAGTGCTTTTACTTCCATTGTCTTCTTTTGGTTCTATCCTTGTGAATTAGAGCAATGTTTTTGTAATAGTGCCCCTCTTTTGTCGATGGAAAACTGGGGTCTGGAGTTTGCCAAGGTCACAGGGTGAGTAAGCAGCAGAGCCAACACTCAAACCGGGTCAGTTTGGATTGTTCCGTTAGGTTAAGTTGGTCACCTGGTCTTCTACCTTATGACTCTTGGTTTGACCAAGGGCCAGGGTTCAAAAGGGTAAGTTCCCTAGTGTTCCCTCCATTCTCTTTCAATCTCTGTCGTCTTTCTCCCTATTTTTAGCAATTCTTTTTCTTTCTGTCACTTCCTTTTTTCCTCTCTCTCCCTACTTCTTGGATCCCCCCAACCCCCCCCCCAGCACATACACACACACACACACACACACACACATACACACACATACACACCCTTCAGAGACAGCCTCATTTGCTTTCTTAGAAATTCCTCTTGTAAGGCTTTCGGGAACTTTGACCTACCTGTAGTCACTGCATTTCAGAGAGTGTTTAAAATGTCTCCTGCCCCCTCTCATTCATCCCCCACCCCCAAAGCACGGCCTCGCCCCATCCTGCCATCAGGCTGGCCAAGCGCGTGGGGCAGCTGTGGTCAGTCCCATTTATAAAACTGGTAAATATGGGACCGGTTTCTGTCCCCTCCAAAGGTCAATATTTGTGCAGAGTTTAATTTTAACTTAACAAGCAGTTGTTTTCTGCAGCTGCCCTGGTGTGTTGTGTTGTGTGTGCTTCCCTTCCCCTCCTTCCCACTGACTGTGTACGTCTGTGTGTGTATCTGTATTCTCCCCGGAGGCTTGGTTCTGAACCTGCAGCCCACCGGCTTGGCCAGGCTCTGTCTCCTGGAGGGCCTTTGGGCTGAAGGGGGCTAGACAGAGGGCAGAGGACCTAGCCTGTAGAGACAGACTCTTTCAGGGGCCCGGGGACAGAGAACACTGTTAGTCTTCGGAAATCCTAATGTTATCACCGTATCTTCCTCTGCAGGCGAGATTCTAGGATTTGAGAGAAATGGTCCCTTCTTGTAAAATCGGCACCATCCCCTACTTTGCTTTCTAAGGAGTGTCAGACCCGGATCCTGGGCTCTAATTTCAGCTGCTGCTTCTTGAGTAAGATGAAGGGAATATATAAGGTAATCTTGTTAATGCCTCTTCCAGCTTTTACCATCCTGTGATTTTTATGAAGAATCAGAAAGCATTGGACTGCATCCCAAGAGTAAATTTGATTCCTGCTTCTAGCTTTAAAATCATTTAAAAACAAGTTCTTGAGCCAGTCATTTTCCCCTTCCAGCCCTTAGTTAAGGGTATAGGGCCTTTGCTCCTTACAAGGATTTTGTGCGAGTGGATGAGATTTTATGTAAAAGAAATCTGAGACATGCCTGGGTGGTTCAGTGGTTGAGCAGCTGCCTTCGGCTCAGGGTGTGATCCCAGGGTCCTGGAATCGAGTCCTGCGTTGGGCTCCCCATAGGGAGCCTGCTTCTCCCTCTGCCTGTGTCTCTACCTCTCTCTGTGTGTCTCTCATGGATAAATAAATCTTAAAAAAAAAAAAAGAAAGAAATCTGAGCTGTTTAAAGAAAGAGAAATACTTTACTACTCAGCTCATCTTACCACCCATGTCCCCTTTCATCAGGCTATCTAAGTTTTTCCTGCTTATGAGCATGTGCCTGGCTTGGACAATTTAGTCCAGCAGGTGATCAGCCCAACTCCTTAGAGCCATGGGATCTGAGCCGAAGAAGAGGACATGTGAGCACCAGGGTGGCCACCTCCCGCTCTTCCTTGAACATACCAGCTGTGAGCCCCACCCTAGGACCTTCACACTTGCTGGTCCCTCTGCTAAGAATGCTTGTTCCCCAGATATCCGCATGGCTCCTTCCTTCTCTTCCTTCAGGAAGTTGAAGACTTCCTGGCCACCCTATCTAAAATTTCATCCCCACCTCCATCCCCGCCCCCACCAGCACTTTCTGTCCCCTCCCCCGCTCTGTTTTTCTCCTTAGCACTTATCATCCATTACCCACCACGCCACAGATTTTACTGTTTTATTATATTGTTTTTCTCCACTACAAAGGCCTGGATTCTCTATGAGGGCAGGGAATTTTGCCCGTGTGCTCATTGCTGTCTCTCCACTGCCCCTAGAACAATGTCTGGCACGTGTAAGCTCTCAGAATGTGTTTGTTGAATACATGGAAGGGAGGGAGGGAGTGAAGGAGAAGTAGGCTCCCTACACCGATGATTCTTCATAGGGGGTACATAACCCCTAGGGGAGATGGTCGGGATGATTTGGAGACCTTTTTCAGATTATTCATACCCTTCCCAAAAACTTTCTGATATGTGCCTCCCTTTGCCCCAGGATGGTTAAGAATCACTGCATAATGACCTGTAGTTACTGATGAAAATATGCAGTATGCCTCATGTGTGTTGGGTGGGAAAAAAGTTGAGAACCACCATCCTCGGCAGCCCACCAGGCCCGACCCGTCCTGGCCTGTGACTTGCAGACAGCTGTCCTGGCCAGGAGGACATTTGTTTCTCTCCCCCTGCCCACCTTGCCCTACCTCCTCTCTACCCCTGGCCTCTATTCTCCTCGCCCCTCCCCCTTCCTTTCTTCTCAGCCAGACACCCACCCGCCTCCCATGTATAGAGGCTGCGTGGCTGTAGTCGGGACACAGAGAGCCCTTGACGGCAGCAAGCGCTTCTTGTGACATCAACTCTGTGGCTTTAGGGGGAAGGCTGTGGCTCCGGGTCCCCAAGGGAGGGGGCTGTTTTTCTCTTCTTGATCGTTCACGTTGGTGCCCGTCTGACTTATAAACTTTAATGGCCAGTTTTAAAGGTTACTGCCATGGGGCACCTTTGTTGCCAGTTTTAGTTTTTTAATTTGGAAACTTTTTTTTCCCCTTGTGGTCTTGGGAGGAAAGATTTGGGGCCATTTGGGGCTGGGAATTGGTATTTGTGGGTGATGATGAGATAGCACAGCGGCATTCTGGTTCTGGCTGCAACAACCAGAATCCTTGGCATGTTACCCAGTGGCCCAAATGAACCCCAAAATGAGAAGGGGGAAGACTGACGCTGAGATGTGCAGTCTTGGGCAGTAGTGGTCAAGGGTATAGGGGGCCGTGAGTCTGTTAGGCTATCTGAGAAGAGAGGCAAGCCCAGCGCGGGCACTGGAGCACTGGGAGAGGAAGGGCCCTTCTTTCTCTTACTGTCCCCTCACTTCTGGTCCCAGTCATCTGCTCTTAGGATGAGCTGTCATTGACGGTGGGTGGGTTTCACTGGGAGGGAGACAGGTAGGTCTTCAGATGTAGAATTAATAGTCACAGATAAGGCCCACAGGGGATGGCCCCAATGTACCACAGATACAGAACTGACAGACCATCATGGAGTCTTCTGGCCAAGTTCTTTTTTGTTGTTGTTGTTCTTTGCCCCTCGGGCCTTTATTTAAAAAAAAAAAAAAAAAAGCTTTTCGCCACTCAGGTTAATGTCACAAAGCCTCATATGTCAGAAAATGGTCATTGCTCATCTCAGAGTCATCTGCATTCTTAGGAGGAAAGTAATGCTCTAGAATAATATGCAAATAATAGCATCTTGGGACCAGAAGGGATTATTTATAGCACCCTAAGAAAACTGTTGTATTCAGGGCCTCTGTCTGAAACTAAGAATGTGGGGGATTTCAAAGTATTTGGTGGGTGCTGGAAAAGAGTTTTTAGAGGTTTAAAGACAAGAGCACTTCTTCCCTGGGCACTTTCCTTGTTGTAGAGTAGTAAAACAAATAAACGGGTAGGTCATCCAGCAAATCCACCCCAAGAAGGAGCAAGCATACCAATCTATGGATGCCTAGACACCTACTCAAAGAAGTAATGCTCTTTACTGGACCGTCCGCTGGTGTCTTTGGTGGCCAAAACCCATATCTCCCCTTTCTAGTATTTGAATGGGTTAGCCTGAAATTAGGATTCAACTTTGGATGAACTTGAAGAATTCAGGAAGGGATGCCTGCTATATAGAAGGAAGGGACAGCACAGCTCTCCAAGACTTACAGTACGAGGGCAGACCCTTCTGGACAGTTCTGATACCTCCTACAAGACATAGAATATAGGGTCTTGGATTCAGATCTCACTCCTGGCTGTTTTTCCTGGGCCAGACAAAGCTGGATTTGCTTCTTTTTTCCCTGTGTTGCGAGGGCGGGGGAGGAGATGGGGGGATTGGCTCGGGGCTGGGCCACAATTAGTGACCTGGAAGCTGGGCTGGGCACCCAGAGGCTATAAATAGCAGACGTGGAGCAGTCGCTGAGCGGATTCGAAGCCCAGCCAGACTAGCCGCGTTTCAAGTGGTCTGGGTGGGATTTTTTTTTTCTCTTTCTCTCTCTGTTAACCATTTGTACATCTGGTTTCCTCAGTGTTGGTGGGGGTAAAGGAGGAGGGTGGGGCTGTGAGCACAACCAGAAGTTCATAGGTGGAGTTGCTTCTTGGTTGGTTTTGCCATATGTGTGTCTTGGAGCTTCTCAGGGTCCTTGGGACTAGAAGAGACCTGGGAGTAGGCACAGTGGCTGCTGGGAGCTCACTCTCAGAGCAGGGCATGTAGTGTAGGAAATCCAGAAGTCCTGCAGAGCCCCTGTAACTAAGGTATGATGGGTGTTCCTGGACGGGGACAGAAGTACAGCCTCACGTGGAGCCGCTCGGCTCATTTGAGACTAGCCTGGGCTCTGCTTCTGTCTCAGGACCTCAGGAGATAGGCCCCTGGTCACAGCCAAGCCCGTGCGCTCCCCTCTTCCTCACAGGCATTCACCAATTCTTGTTCCTCTGCAGTTATTCCTGTCATCGGCCCTGGATTTGAAGATGGAATACTTTGATTTGAGTTCCAGTTCTTCCACTCCTCTCTGGGTCACTGGACATTTTCTTGCAGCCCCCTGGGCTTCTGTGGACTCCATCCGTCAACACGCAGTTTTGATGGAATCTGCCGCAGGCCTCCTTCTAGCCCTTCTAAACCCACACATTTGATTTCCATCTGTCCATTTCAGCTGTTCTTCAGGAAGAGACGTCACCTCTGCCGGGAAGCCTCCCTGAATTATCAGTTCCGTCTTAGCTGCCTTTTGCTTCCCAGACCATTTGCAGCTATATAAATAGTTGAGCCCATTTTTTCTTGCGTGCATCACGTGTTGCTCTGCAGTGATTTTCTTGCGATCTGCGCATATTTATATTTTGTCTCTTCGAGTAGATTACAAGTTCTTTGAAGCAGAAGGCCCTATCTCCTCTGTCCCTAGTGCACAGCACTTACTATTAATGTCGTAGGCACCAGTGGCGCCTGCTGTAACATCCTGAGAGCAGGCGGGCAGACTTGCAGTGGGACGGGAAATAGGAAGCAATGGGAATAGGAAACAGCAGGACCCGGAAGGGAGAATTCGGGTGTTTTTATGGAACCAGGGGCACCGAAGAGGGGTGGGCTCCAGGCCTGGGGCTATGCTAATCCCCTTCTCCTCCCTTTTTTTCCTTTTCTCTTCTCTCTTTTTTTCTTTTTAAGATTTTATTCATTTATTCACGAGAGACACAGAGAGGCAGAGACACAGGGAGAGGGAGAAGCAGGCTCCCTGTGAGGAGCCGGATGCAGGACTCGATCCCAGGACCCTGGGGTCACACCCTGAGCCGAGGGCAGCCACTTAACTGCTGATCCACCCAGGTGCCCCTCTCCTTTTCTCTACTCTTGAAGGTGCTTTTCCCTACGGGGAGTAGTCTGAAACAGTGGTTTTGGGGGACACCACTCACCAACACTGAGCACGGGGCTGTATTTTGCATCCTGGTTAAAGGACTTTGTGTTCCAAGCGGAGGCTCTTTGTTTTAGGCTTCCATTCTTCTCTCATTTCCAGAATCCATCTGTTTGCAGACCTCCTTTCTGCCTGAAGGCGAGGATGATAACCCTTGTTGATATCCCTGAAGACCCTGCCGTTGTTTTCTGAGCCCAAGGAGGGCAGTGTCTCCCCTGGTTGGCTTTCCTGTCATAGGGCTTTGACCTTCCGTCCCGTGTTTCGTCCTCTCTCCTACTTTTAGCTCCTCGGCCCAGGCTAAACAATTCCTCCCTTCTGGGGTGTTTACACTCTCCCAGCCTTAGCAGAAGATTATCGTCTGTGGGCCCCAGATGTCACTTGGGCCATCTGCCCCTCATCGCTTGCTGCATTTTCAGCCTGCCCTCCCCCTGCTCCGACAGTGATGTTCCCCGCCTGGCACTCCCTCGCACTTATCTTGGCGTGATCCCAGGCAAGTCTCTCAGACCATTGCTCTGTCTTCCAAGGCATGCCCTCCTGCCCCGGGATTGGAGGCAAAGCCCTTCCTTTGGTTGGTCTCTTTTAGTTCCTTCATGTAAGAAACATTTATTGAGCACCTACCAGATGCTGGCTTTTTATTAGACACCAAGAGTGTCATTCTGTGTTGTTAAACTGAACAGGCATTTAAGTAATTACCGTTTGTAAGGCATTGTGCTTGAAGATGGGCTTTCCAGAATCACTGAATCCCTCGAGAACTTGGCCCCCGAGGTGCTTATAACCCAGCAGAAGGGTCAGACATGTAAATCCTCAATCACGGCACAATGAGGAAAGAAACGAGAGCAAATGTAGATCCAAGTGGATGGGCTTTGGAAGCAAAGCACGAGAAAGGCTTAGTTTTGGCCTTTTGAAGGAGGTAGGATTGTGGGCGGCAGGAAGGGGTCTCAGAGAAGACTAAGAAAGTGAAGAAATTTCTGCTGGACCACGAAGGGTGAGAATTTCCCCAAATAGAGAATGTGAAGAAGGACGTTAGAGTGAACAACATTCCTTTCCTTCTGGAAATGTGTTTTTTTGGGGGGTGGGGGTGGGGATGAGAAAAAAAGCATTAAACAGGATAGCATTTTTTCCTCTTTTGAGTATTTTTTGAGTGCCTACTATGTGCCAGTCAGTGTTCTAGCTGCAGGAAGCAGTGACCAAAACAAAGCCTTTACTCTCATGGAACTCACACTCTCGTGAGTCGTCAACATGACCGTGGCATTCTTTTCCTCTGTCCCGTTGCTGCTATCATCACCATACTTCTAACTGTATTAAGTCCTCTGAAGTAAAACAACAGTAATAATAATAATGACTCTTATCTCTGGGCATCATCATCTCCTTATTTGGTGCCATCTACATCTTTCTAGGTTGTTTCTTAGCCAGTTGGTAACTGAGACCAGATTCTGCAGTTTGTGACAATTGATACTTTTGATGAACACCCTGTGTCACTGGGAGATTATGAGGCATCTTATATTTTAGTGTTATTGTTATTTCATAACGTACTTGTGAATTCTTTGAAAACTGATCATCTATGTAAGTAACAAATGGTAAATATTAAACTGGAAAATGAGATGACCCAGAATATCTCCTCCTCCATCGAGCAAGTGATTGGCGCTCACCATCGTCGTATTTACCTCGGCTGCATCTGCTCCGTTTCTTTGAGTTACTGTGCTGATTCGCAGGGCCCATCTTCTGCCCAGCTGATGTGTGTTTCTGTTTTACCCATGGTCTCCTCATGGCTTTAAGCCATTTTAATTTGGTCAAGTTAAGCCTTTCTTCCCAAGTCTGCAATTGCCTTTGCCTCAATTCTAAGAGAGGCTGACAGTAGGAATGAATCCAAAATTCCATTCATTTTACATTCACCACATCTGGGTTTCTTTTAGCATCATTTTTCCCCTTGAGAACATTTTCAAGGTTCTCCTAATTTTCTAGTGTTTTTTTTTGGAGGAGGGGGTGCCTTTTGGAAGATTACTCAGAAGTTTCCAGGACTGATTATCTAGTCTTAAGTCTATTTATGTATGTTCCCACCTTCTCTACCACCTCCTCTAGTTTAGGAAAATCATTTTCCTTTCCTGTCTTCGTTTACGTGTAGGCATCTTATTCTCGAGACCCAAATTCTGGGTGATACTTATCCTCTGTTCCCCTCTGTTTCCCGGGGGAACTGTTGATTCTCCAAAGAGTAGTCTTGACATATCTTGCGTTCTTTTATAAGGGCACCCTCTAGGTAGAGCAGCAATTCATTTTCACGTCTCCTGATTTCACTTCAGCACCCACCCTCTTTCTGTCCGTTCTGGAGATCTCTAGCTGGTCTTCTGTGGTTGTCCACACCATTCTCAACCACTAGGGGACACTCCATTTCCCTTAGCTCTTTTGGCCTAAATGTGGGGAGAAATCTGCCATTTCCTTTAGTTTGTATCTGGTCCAGGGCCACCACATTCAGCCCTGCAGGTTGTGTACTGAACAACTCCATTGAACTCCATTCACTTAAAGCATGTTGCCCCTTGAGTCATGCAATGCAGTGGCCCTGCCTTCAGTTCAACCAAGGCAATGTCGGTATTTTTTTTTTTTTAACCTTAGGCAAAACAGAACCAAAAATATCAAAACCAGAACCAAAAATAAATAAATAAATAAATAAAAAAGAGAGAGAAGAAAAGTTTAGATAGGAACAAATTGTTCCCCACACTGTCATTACATTATTCATATAGATGATGCAAGTTTTGTTAAACAAACAAACACCTTACATATGGGTGCTCTGTAGGTGGGCAGACCTGGCTTTGAATCCTGACTGTGCCATCCACTGGCTATGGCATTTGGGTTGAGCAAGTTACTAAATGGAGGCTCTAGAGTCAGGCGGTCTGGGTTCAAAACGTTCAGGTACTAGATGTGCGACGTGGAGAAAGTTACTTCACCTGTCTGGCTTCAGTTTCTTTTTGTGGAAAGTGGGTATATTCATACTGTCCACAGAGTTGTAAGAGCTCAGCAAGATAGCATACTTGAGTACCTTTCATGGTGTGGGGCACAATAAACATTCAAAAGTGTTGGTGGTGTGTCTATTTGTTATTGTTCTCGTACTTCTTTCCATTTAGCAGCCAGTATATTTAACACAGATGCTATCTTTTTGGTTCAGTGTTTATGCGTATAAATGAATTTGAAAATAGTTCTCATTGTTCTCAAACTGGCATATCGTCCCCCAACAAACCAAACAAAGAGAACAAAATAGAGTTCACATTGAGGCAAGGATGAGATCTTCTTCTGTCAGTCGGCAAAAATTGAAATAAATTCTTAGGTCTTTGGCGAGATTATGGGGAATTGGGCATTCTTCATACAATTTTAGTGGGAATACAGATTGATATACTATTTTTGGAGGGCGAGGTGTTTTTTTTGGCAGTATCAGATATATCCTTTAATCCATCAGGTAGGAATGTGATTTACAGAATTATTAACATGAGAACACTTGTGCACGAGTATGTTCAAAGCAGTGTTGTTTATAATGGGGAAAATTGGAAATAGTTAAATGCCTGTTGTGTAGATATGAAAAAAATTACTGTTTATCCATACAATATGATACAATGATGCCATTAAAAAAGAAATGAGGTAGACCTGGGGGTACCATCTGACTTCGGCTCCAATCATGATCTCACTTAGGGCATTAGGGCTATCCTCACTAACCTTACTCAAGCCTCACCCTTCTTGAAGATTTCCTTAGCTCCTGGGTTTTTGAAAACCCTGTCCTTATCTCTTGATAGGTATGTGTCTGTTTGGTTGACTTCCTCATATTAAAGGCCGTTCTTTGGTGAAGCCTGGAAAATTATTCTCTTGTTCTAGACCAGGTCTAGCCTGGGGTTAGTAATTATAGTGTGACTGCTAGTGGCCTGTGCCATATTCCCGGCAGATTCTTACCTTCTGTCCACCTTCTTGCTTAAATGACAGGAAGCTTCCTTTTTTTCTTGTTTTGAAGATCTGTGTCCACTAAGCTACCACTCCCCTTAGTGGACCTCCCACCGGGTTCCACCTTCCAGTTTCAGGGACAACATGTCTTGCACTTCACTCTGTTCTCTTTTTCCAGCCCTCCCTAGTTCCTGAGCCCTTCTGCTGTGCCTTCTGGAATTAATGGTGTATCATCAGCAAAATATCCTTTATCTTTAGTCTCTTCTCTGAGCATTCGCTTCTCCTCACTCACAAACCTGGCTTTTGCTGAGGATGCTTCTTTATCTGCAGCTCCTCTAACGTGGTAGCTATTTCTTCTCTGATAGTCCTCTTACCACCGAGTGGGGTGGTGGGATATGTGTCCTTAGTGCTTCTAATTGCTGCTTTCTGACCATTCTCCTTCTTCTTCCTTAAAAAGCCCAATTTTGACTCTCTTGTCAGATTCTATCCTCCAGTACTCATTCTTGTTGCAGTGCAATGACTCTGAGTCATTCCCATTTGTTTCTTGAGGACTTTAGCTCCTGACTCACTCCACTTTCTCTAATCTTCCCTAATTATCTTGATTTCTGCTCTATCTCAATTCACTAATTTCTCTGCAGCAGCGCTTCTCAACAAGAGGAGATTTTGCCCACAGGGAACATCTGGCAATGTCTGGAGACCTGTTTGGTCATCATAACTTGAGAGGCACTATTGGCATCTAGCAGTAATGGGTAGCCACCAGGGATACTGCTCAACACCTTATGTACGCAGGGTGCCTACGTCACCCTGCCATGGCAAAGAGTTGTCCAGCACAAAATTGCTGTAGTGCCGCTGTTTAGAAACCTGGCCCTAGAGTCTACTCTAGACATTATCATGGCTAATAATTGCCACTGCTCCATAATCTCAGTCTTACACATCTTACTTTCCAAGCACTTCTTCCTCTTATTGTTCCAGCTCTTTTTCTCTACCTTGACTCAACCTTTCAACCTTCCTTTAATCCTGCAAGGACCTCCAGTCCCTTGATCTTACCCTCCTTTACATTGTCCTGGCTCCTTTTAAGTCCTGCTTCCCTTCTTTACTCAGCTTCTGTGGTCAATCATTATAAGCACTTCCTTGAATGTGTTCTTGGTCTATTGCCCATCTCTTATGTAGAGTCAAGCTCAACTTTTGGCCTCTTCTATCTACATATATAGCCAAATGTGGTCAGTTCAGGAGAAAAACAAAAAAAAAATGTAACAACCATGCTGACTAGTTTCAATTTAAATTCTTGATATACTACTCTTGATTCCAACTCAGGTCATGATCTCAGGGTCGTGAATTCCAGCCCTGTATCGGGCTCCACACTGGGCATAGAGCCTGCTTAAGATTCTGTCTCTCTCTCCCTCTCCCTCTGCCCCTCCTTTTCTCTGTCTCTCTACACAAAAGATCCCTTTCTGATGAGCACTGGGTGTTATTCTGTATGTTGGTAAATTGAACACCAATATAAAATAAATTTATTATAAAAAAAGATCCCTTTCTGTCAAATATAAATAAATAAATAAATAAATAAATAAATAAATAAATAAATAAATAAATAAATAAATAAATTCTTGACCATAAACCTCAAATGTACCCTTAAAACTCCCAGGCAAAAAAAAAAAAAAAAAAAAAAAAACTCCCAGGCAATCATATGGTATTACTCTGACCCATTCACTCCCCCATTATTTCACACCTTCTCTTTCCTCAAGCCACCTTGACCCTGCTTCCTGTTTTGCTGGGGGAAAAAGGGTAATCATCAGAAATGAACTTTAACATGTTTACCCCACCACTTCTACTTACTGCTAACATATATACCCTCATACACTGTCTTTCTACTTATTTGAATAGAAAAATTTACCATCTGTCCATCCAAAGGCAGTTCTTCAATTTGTGCATTAGATTCCATGTCACCTATCAAGGAAATTGCTCCAGTAATTCTCCTTTCTCTAACGTTTTGCTTTCTATAGGTGTATCATATTAGCACGCAAATGTGCTGTTATTTTTCCCATCTCAAAAATCATCCTCTTGATACCCCACTTTGCCCACCAGTTACTAGCCTGCTTCTTTGCCTGCTTTACTGCAAAACTCTGTACAAGAGTTGTCTATTTTCATTGTGTTCAATTCCTCTCTTCCTGTTCTCTTGAAACCATTTCAAGAGAATAGGAAGGGTTTTTAACTTCCATCACATCACTGGAGTTGTTCTTGAAGAGGTCAAGACTGACTTTCTCATTGCAAAATCCAATAGTTAGTTCTTGGTTCTCCTCTTATTTGGTCTACAAGCCACCTTCATACAGTTGGTCACCCAGTCCTTCTTGACATACTTTCTTCATTTGGCTTCCAGAGATATGCACTTTACTGGACTTATTTTCTATTTATATTCTCTCTTTCTTCTTCACAATCTCCTTTGATATTTTCCTTTTTTCTGCACTACATCTAAGTCTCTGTCCTTGGGGCTCTTCTATTCTTTACCTACCTTCACTCTCTTGGTGATTACATTTAATCTCATGGCTTTAAATACCATTTTTATGCCTGTATCTCCAGCCCAGATCTTCCAAACCCTGGATTTGTGTTTTCAGCTGCTTGTTCAACATTTCCAATTGAAATTCTGATAGCTCAAACTCAACACATTCAAATACAATTCCTGATTTCCCCCTCCCTATCTAGCGCACATGTGCCAAGCATGTTCCTCCTATAACCTTCCCTTTGCAGTTGATGGCAACTCTGTCCTTCTACTTGGAGTCATGTTTAATTAACTCTTATCTTTCTCTCATCCAATCCATCAAGAAATTCTGTTGGTTCTTCTTTCAAAATAGATATAGACTCTTCTGCTTCTTCTACCTTGATCTGAGCCATCTTCAATTTTTGCTGAGATGACTAGAGCAGACTCCTAACTGGTCTCTGTGCTGCCACCCTGGCTCTCCTACAATCTGTTCTCAATTTGGAAGCTGGACTGATCCTTTAAAGTTCTAAATCAGCCACTTCTTTGCTCAAAACCCTGCAAAGGGTTCCCACATCACTTTAAGTAAAAGCAGCACTCACAATGGCTGTTAAGTCCTGTTTTATCTGACCCCCGTAACTTCTCTGACCTTTCCTACAATCTCTTACTCCTTTACTTCACTCTAGATACATTGACCATCTTATTATTCGGTACGCTGTGCACTCTCCCTCATTAGGCCTTTGCACTAGCTATTCCCTCTGTTTCCAGCACTTGTCCCTCATATACCCATGAGCTAAATCTCTCAGATCCTTTAAATTTTTGCTCAGATGTCATCTTGTCAAATCCCACCCTGACCACCCTATTTAAAATGGCAATCCATAGGGGCACCTGGGTGACTCAGTCAGTTAAGCATCTGCCTTTGGCTTAGGTCATGATCACGGGGTCCTGGGATTGAGCTCCCCCTTGGGCTCCCTGCTCAGTGGGGAGTCTGCTTCTCCCTCTTTCTCCACCCCTCCCCCTGCTTATGCTCTCTCTCTGAAATGAATAAATAAAATTGAAGATAAATAAAATGGCAATGCACCCCTCCATCTCTACACTCCCAATTCCTTATCCTACTCTTTTTTTTTTAACCCCTGTAGCATGCAACATCCTTTAACATACTACTTTATATTAGTGATCTTCTACCCCCAGAATATAAGTGCCATAGGGCAGGAATTGTTTTATGTTTTGTTCATTTTTGTGTCTCAGTAACCAAGAACAGTAGCTGGAACACAGTGGGCCCCAGTAAATACCTGTTGAATCAATGCTCATCTAGTTTTAGGCTTGATCACAGAACACAGACGACTGACAGGTTGAGTTCAATGAGCAGTAATTTCATCTCTAGCACCTGATATGTACAGAATCTTTCTCGGCTCATTACCGACACTTCTACCCCGTCAGGTGTTCTCCTCATGAGTGACTAGTCTTGCAAAATTCTACCAACTTTATAAAATAAAAAGTTTAAAGAGGTTAAAAAAAAAAAGACCAAAATAGCAAAAAGTCAGTTCTCTCACTTTCCTCCTGCCCTGCGTTATGTAGAAAGAAAGGAATCTTAGAGCACCGTGTTTTCTTCTCCAAGTGTCCCTCCCTCAGTTTGATTCCTTGATTTCTGGGCTCTGGTTTTAGGAAGTGTTCTGGATGAGGCCAAATGCTTTGTGCCTAGGGGCCCCCAAGTAAACGAGTCTCCACTTCTCGCCCCAATCTAAAATTTGATTTACTGAGCTTCTTACTTTTTGTCAGCTTCTCAGAGCTTCTCTTCTTGAGCCAAACCCAAATGTGGCCTAACTACTACATTTATTGCTTCTCCTAGGATTTCTCTGGCTTTCTGCCTTCAGTGCTCCTTATGACCTCAGTGAAAATGTTTCTACTTCCGTGAAACCTGCCCCTTAGTTCCTTTTATGTTCTTCAGGTGATGTTGCCTCTCTGGTTGTGTTTATTTAAAAATTTTAAAAAGATTTATTAATTTATTTTAGAGGGGGTCAGAGGGAGAGGGAGAGAGATTCTCAAGCAGACTCCCCGCTGTGCATGGAGCCCGATGTGGGACTCGATCTTATGTCCCTGAGATTAGGACCTGAGCAGAGAAACCCAAGAGTCAGATGCTTAACCAAGTGAGCCACCCAGGCACCCCTCTGATTGCATTTATCATAATGCCCATTTCCCTCCTCTCCGAACTAGATCCCAGGTTATTAGGAATTTGATTGAGAAACTAATTCCTGCTATTTATGGTGCTGTCCCTATTCAATGTTGGCTCTTGTTGCTGTGGTAAGGCTCTTTCTGAACCAGATCAGGCCTGGGCATAAGAAGTGGGCAGAGGCTAAGGGCCCTGCATAAAAGGTTGCTATTGTGTAGGGAATGAGCTGGGTGCAGGCCAGCTCTGAAGTGACCATTAGGTGTAAAACATTGTCCTGATACAGACACACATGTGCTAACAACTGCAGGGAGCTCCTTTAACACTCAGGGCTCTCTGTGAAAGATATGTTCCTCAAAACCTGGGGACCTGGCCTCTTGCACTAGATATCTACATGCTGCACGGTCTCTTTATCATGGTTGGCTTTTATTTCCTTGCCCCTCTCTGCTTTATTCTCCCTCAGATCTTACAAAAGCCACCTCGGTAGTTAGAGACAACATAAGTGGAAACGGAGGAAAGCTGACTTGGCCAAGTGTCTCCTTAGCCTTTCTCCCATGCCTGCTACCCACCTTCCCTTTGTAGGAAGGGGCTGATACAGTCTCTCGTCCCTTGGTCAGCCCTTCCTTTAGAGTCTCTCTCGGGTGCCCTTCTGCTCTTGGCTAGTGGCCTTTGGGTTGGAACCAGGGTGAGGGCTGTTACTCCCTGGGGTAGGAATCAGAGGGAATAAAATTCCTCTCCCACCCTCTTCCTCTGTTTTGGTGGGTTGGAGGGCCAAAGCCTTGACAGATAATGTTTTATTATTAGCAGGTGTTCAAGATGCCCTGTAACCAGAGCCTAAGCTTTGTCCTTCCTCCATCCCTCACCTGGAGATGAACCCCGGAGTAGCTCTTCTGTTGCCTAGGGTCAACCTGGTGTCAGGGCTGCCTGTTCTCGCCTCCTAACTGGGCCTGAGGATAGGAGTTTAGCAAACTCAGTGGGAATCTTAAACCCACAAGATTATGGCTTCCTGCAAGGAAGTGGGGAGTGTATCAGTAGGAAGCGCTAAATTAGGTAACCAGGGCATCCTGTCCTCCTCGGTGAAACCTAGATCCAAAAGAGCGTGAGATGTACTATACCTAGAAATGATCTTAGAGTACGTGGACTGTGGCCAGGAGAGAGGACAAGGAGTGGAAATGTCCTGGGCTGAAGGACTGAGGTCTCAGGAAGAGGCTTTTACCCTCAGGCCTGATCATATCCTTTTAGGAAACCTTCCTTCACGTCAGACCTGTCTTGACTCCTGCAGATTCACGCTTCTCTCTTTCTCCAGATCCCATCTCCCACCCTCAGTTCCCCCATAGTGTGACCACACTCCTATTCTGAGTCAAGCTCTGACTTGAAGCGTATCTTCCAACCTCCACTCCATCTCCCTGTACCCCACCTTCCTCTGGTAGCTCTTTAAGGCCTTGGTAGGCCCTGCTCAATTTTTGCTAGGCGCTGGATTTTAGAGTCACCATTGGACACTTCTAGGTCATGTCCCCCCACTGCTATCCCAGCCATGGGTTTAACAGGTGTCTTGTTGTGAATGAATATTTTGAGGTCAACTGGTGGCAGATAACTGGGGCCTAGCAATTGAGCTTCTAGCGCTGTAACTTCCTAACCCACAACCTGCCAGTCCTCTTTTCTTTCTGGGAAGTGACTTTGTATCACCCCCACCCCCCCAATTTTTTTTTCTAGAACCTCTGGCTCCTTGGAATCCTTGCCATCTTTAAACTCAAGGTCCAGAGGGGCCAGGCACTGGTTCAAGTCTGGAGAGCATGTTCCTCAAACAGACTTAATTGTGCTTGGGCTCTGGTATCTGCTCACTGCAGATACTATGTAAAATGATTTTCACATTTTCACTGGGATGTTTGATTTCATCTGGTTTTCACTGTGTCTTTTAAAATATTTTCACTATAAAATATTTGATACCTATTAAAGAAAATACATGATGTATCTAAGGCATGAAGGGTAAGAAAACAAATACTGCATACCCACCAGCCACTGCGTTTTTAAGCAATTAACAGTAATATTCAGTTCCTTTCCTCATGTCTCCTTTCCCCTTTCCCCTCAGTGGGTTAAAAATAGTGAAAGAGCAGCTGGAGAAGCCTTGAGGGTCACTCTGTTTCCTTCTCCACAGAAGTGCCTACATCTGCCTACTGAGAGTTTAGGCATTGACCATGAGTGTTACTTTTATAACAAGAAAGCTGTTCAGGACACAGTTTATCCCTCACAGTCCCTCCCTGCCCCCAATAAAATGGCTTATCTATTTAAGATGCATTTCCCAAGAGGACCTTTGACAGCTTTGGTGTCTTCTTCTGGCCATGTATATCTCCCTCTTGCCCTTGGCCTCCCCAAACCTAAAGATCCACAGTGATTCAGGTGGTACCAGGACCCATTGATTTTTTTCATCCTGCTCCATTTTGCCTGGCTCTTACCAGCTACATATCTAGAGATAAACTGCCCACGTTTGCCTGCCAGGGTTGGCCACATAGGCAGAGGACAAGCACTGTCCCTCTTCCCTAGAGCCATTGGACATTATTGGTGTCTTCTGCAGCAGGCTCACAGATGCTAGCAGAAGCATCTTGACATGATTAAGGCTCTACATAGTCTCAACTATTAAGGAATTTGTAATCCAGTGAAATATTAATCTGCACAAATATACACAGTATATTAGAGGCTCTCATAAGCTTATCTGTTTAAATATTACCTCAGCGTACACAACTGATGAATCACTGAACTCTACCTTTGAAACTAGTAATACACTCTATGTTAATGAATTGAATTTAAATAAATGAACAAATATTATCTTGGCAATTCATCGTAAGGAAAAAAACTTCCTCCATTAGCTTAAGTGAAGAGAAAATTTACTGAAGAGGCACAGGGAGATCTCTCAGTACCTAATTTCAGGACACTTAACCATGTGTCGCAGGGGCTGGAGAGATGGCTTCTTTCTCTGGGGTCTCAAGATCGCTCATTTATGGCCCACACATTTATAGCTCATTTATAGCACACAGCTTTGGCTTGCCTGGTTGTTCACTCTGACTAGCTGTGTGCCCTTTCTAATTAACTGTCCACTGTTACCTGGTGAAAGTCTCTACAGTGTTTTTTTAACCCTGGGTCCCATGGTTCCCTTGAGCATCCATGCTTAGAATTCAGGGTTTGGGGGCACCTGCGTGGCTCAATCGGTTAGGCATCTGACTTCAGATCAAGTCATGATCTCAGGGTCCTGGGATCCAGCCCCATCTCATGCTCCCTGCTCAGCTTGGAGTCTACATCTTCTTCCTCTGCCTCTCCCCCTGCTCATGCTCACTCGCTCTCTCAAATAAATAAATAAATCTTAAAAAACAAAAGAATTCAGGGATTCATGAGTTGGATGGGGGGGATTGCAACCTTATCTTCAGTATCTTGTATCTAAAATTCAGCATTTGCTCCTATTATAAATATAAGCAAGATCCACTACTGCATTAGCAGCATCTATGATTTCTGTCACCAATAGAAATCATAGATTTTTTTAATTTTTAATTTTTTTTATTTTTTAAAAGATTTTATTTATTTATTCATGAGAGACAGAGAGAGAGAGAGGCAGAGATACAGGCAGAGGGAGAAGCAGGCTCCATGCAGGGAGCCTGATGTGGGACTCGATCCCGGGACTTCAGGATCATGCCCTGGGCTGAAGGCAGGCGCCAAACTGCTGAGCCACCGATTTTGGGGATCCCCAAAATCATAGATATTTTTATATCATTTTATAGTTGCTACAGATATGAAATATAGTTTATGTTCATCACTGTTTGAAATTATGAGTTATTAGACCCACTGCTAAATCTTCTAGTTTAATGTATTAATAAAGAAGCATTATGTTATTATATCACTCATTTAAAAATATTTGAATAGCAGCACTTTAATGAATTGGTTTTCTTTGTAATTTTATATGTTTTATTGTAATGTTTTTACAAAGAGTCCTCAACCTTCACTTGACTGTGTAGGAGACGATGGCACACAAAAAAGGCTAAGAACCCATGCTGGGTGGCTTTTGGGTCACATTCCTGATAGAATCTGATTGGTCTAGGGATTGAGTTCTCTTGGGTCAGGTGTCCACCTTGGTCTAATTAGCTGAGTCTAGGGGATGTGATCACGTAATACAGATAAGACCCCCTCATCTTGCCCTTTCATGGGGCACTGCGGGTGACTAGGACACACTTCCAAAGAAGGGAGCTTAACTGAGCAAGCCACCTTAATTTGCTTTGAAGCCATTTGTATTTGATACAGAGAACACTTTTCTTGCACAGTCATGCTGTGCCATCTATCTAGGAAATATGTGCTGTGGGAACACCTGGCCAGCTCAGTCGGTGGAGCATGCAACTCTTGATCTCTGGGTTGTGAATTCAAGCCCCATGTTGGGTATAGAGATTACTTAAAGTCTTTTTTAAAAGTGTGCAGAGTGCTTGAGTGGCTCAGTCAGTTAAGCGTCTGCCTTCAGCTCAGGTCATGATCTCAGGGTCCTAGGATAGAGCCCCATATCAGGCTCCCTGTTCAGCACAGAGTCTGCTTCTCCTTCCCCTTCTGTGTACTCTCTCTCTCTCTCTCTCTCTCAAATAAACAAAATATTTTTTAAAAAATGTGCTGTTGATCATCAGAGAAACCAGTAGAATGTGGATAGATCATCATGAATCCAGAAAGAGATCTACTGATGGTTTAAGTGGCATCATGTTAGTATGGCAAGGAAACACGGTTTGTAATTGGAATAATAGTAAAATTTTAATGCTTAGTGAAAAAAATTCTCCTCTACCTCCCCTCCCCCAGGATCATGGATCCTTGGGAGAGCCACTCTTTCCACATGCATTTTTCTCCTAATTATAGGTTCCATGTTCAATCTGTCATAGATGTGCTCAACATATTCATCCAAGATATGCAGTCATTGTGCCAGGATACAGCATGATACTTAACTATCTGCTCAAAGAAGGGCAAAGGACATTAACACTGAGGACATGCATTCTTCTCACCTGGGGCTGAGTTAGGAATTTGAGTGCAGAGATTTTCAGAGCTTCTCATTTTCCTGGGACAATATCATACATTCCCTACATGACACTTTGTCCTTGCTAGCTTTCCTGCAGTCACACCACTAACTCTAATAGCTCTGGCAGCAGTGATTTGGGCTGGGGACTGGTAGTTGGCTGGTTCCTGTAAATCTCTCTCCTATTTTCAACTCAATATGCTGTTCTGAATTAATGGACCTATCTTTCCCCCTCCCCCAGCCCCACCTTCATATCAACCACATGGCATTGCTTCTGTTTGCCTCCAGCACAGGTTAAGAGCAGAGAGTTTGGGGGAAATCTCTGACAAAGACAAAAACTCCTCCCTGATTTTCTGCTGTTCTTTCAGGGCAGGATGGGCATAGACCTGTGTCATAGAACTGAACATATTTCGCTGAACCCACAATCATTCATTTATTTCTTTGGACCTAGAATAATCTGGCTCAAGGGAAAGTGCTAAGTAAGTGAATAAGTGTATTTGTTTCTGTGGCCTGAGATTTTTTTTTTTCCTTGATCCTGCTTTCGGGAATTATCTCCTGCTATTAAGCAAGGATTTATTCTGTATGTGTGTGTATGTATTTTTGTGTGTGTGTGTGTGTGTGTGTGTGTGTGTGTGTGTACTCCCTTGTTTATTTAATAAAGAATTTAAAGCGGCTTTTTCAGTAATCCTTTGAATCTTATTATCTCCCAGTCCCAGTCCTGGAAAACAGTGTTCCCTTCACCTATTCCCAGAGAACTTGGAGCTGAATATTTACTAGAGTCTAATTCAGCATCCTTAGACCTCAGGCTGGCTTTAGCAGGAAACAGCCTTTGGGATGGTCAGGCTCAGTGCTCAACGATAGAGCTCAGACTGTGGGAAGCTGCCATCAGAAAATCTCAGGGCATTGAATTTCAAAAGTACCCAGGGCTCACAACCTCCAGGTCTATTTATTCCTCTCATCTCCCTACCCCCAGCACCCTTCTTACCCCCTATCCCAGTCAGTACATCCTTTGCCTGATATCAATAGTTTTTGCTCTTACAAGCTGATAGGAATAGCTTTATAAAGAAAGAGCCAGAAATGGCTCCAGGTTATGCTGTGTGCGCTAACTTAAACTCTACTGGGTTATGGCAATTTTTTTTTTCTAGGACTGTAAAAGGACAAAGAACCAAGAGTTCCAGCCTCTTGCTTTTTAGACTTAGTGAGGGACTGGCAGTTAAGGGCCCATATCTAACTGGGCTAATTAGTCAAAAGAAGGTCCTCAGCCAGGATTGGGGTACACTTCCATTCCAAAGCTCTGAAGCTCTGCAGTGAATATAGACTGTAGACTCCACAGGGCCACGTCTGTGCCCCCAAGGCAAATGCCCAGCACATACCTCCAAGCCTGGCATATTGTAGACACTCAGTAAGTATTTGTAGAATGCACCTGAACTCTAGGAACTGACAGCCTGGTCGAGGAGATAGGAAATGAGTAAACAAAGAAACAGTTGAAAATTACTGAAATTGTTTTGAGGGAAAATAATAGACTTCTGCAAGGACAAATACTTAAGATGATATGGTCGGGGGCCCAAAGAAGTGGGTTTATTTAAACTGAGTTCTGAAAGGTGAGGAGGCACCAGCTTTGAAGGCAGTGAGGGCTATATATATATATATGGAGATGCCCTTAAACCCCTGGCCAGCTAGAAGTCATGCCGAGGAGGAAGTCTGCATGCCTATTTATCTAGATTCTTGGAGGCTATTTATAGAAAAAAAGGAGAGTCTACTGTTGATTCATGGTTAGTGTGTTCACCACGGCCCCCACCCCACACCATTCCTTACATATCCAGCTTTGTTTTATAATGCCTTAGACCTAGCGTTATTGACTGGGAATCAAAGGCTCCAGTGTGTGGCTGGCCATGAAGAACAATTATTTGTTTATGCGTCTGAATCCTCAACCAGACTATGAGCTTCTTGAAGGCAGCAAGGTCCATCTCAGCCTCAGGATACAGCACACTATGTGGCATGATCATCAGTTTTGTTGAATGATTGAGTTAATCATTTAATTAATCATTAATATTTGCTGAGTGCTTTCTATGTGCCAGGCAGCATAGCAAGCACCTCCCATGTATTAGCTCATCTAATCCTCATGATAACTCTATAGTTATTCCCAAAGTACCATTGGAGAAACAAAGGCTTAGCAAGATAAAGTGATGGATTTGGGAATTTGAGCAGAAGCATTTTGACTCTAGAGCCTGTACCATACAGCCGAATTAAAGTGCTTCTGGTTGCCTTCAAGGAGTAGAGATTGCTTAGAATGCTCAAGGGAATGGGATTAATACATTACACATGTGATCTCATGTAACACTTCTCACAACAACCTTCATGGATAGGAATTATTTTACCTGTTTTGTAGAGAGAAAATTGAGGCTCAAGGAGATTAAGTCAGAGGTGCCTCAGTGGCTCAGTCAGTCTCTTGATTTCAGATCAGGTCATGACCTCTTGGTCGTGGGATCGAGCCCTGCGTCGGGCTCTGTGCTCAGTGCGGATCTGCTTCAGATTTCCTCTCCCTCTCACTCTGTCTCTCTAATGTAAAAAAAATAAAAATAAAAAAGAAATTTTCAAAAAAGAGATTAACTCACTTAGCTAAGATAATAAAACAAATATGTAAATGACAGGCTTACTTTCAGAGACAGGGCTGCATGGCTCTGGATCCCGTGCTCTGTCTCCGTTCTGTGTTAACTCCAGTCACTCAGTCACTGGACAAGAATCTGCTACACTGTGTTAAAGTCCTTTAAATGTTGTCCAGGCCTGTTGGGAGCCTGAGAGTCTATTCCTGAAAGAGGAAACAGAGTGGGAAAATGGGAAGCAGATAGGGGGAGAGCAGAGACTTTATCTTTCTTAAGAATCCTTTTTAAAAATTGAGTTATAATTCTTCTACCATAACATTTACCAGAAATGTGCAATTCCCTGGTTTTACAATATTCACAAGGCTTGCAGCCATGGCTACTATTCTAATTCCAGAACCTTTTCATCACCCTAAAAAAAGAATCTCTGTACTGATCTGCAGTCATTCCTTATTTCCTCCTACCCCCCAGCTCTAGGAAACTGCTAATCTACTTTGTCTCTATGTGGATTTGCCTATTCTGAATATTTTATACAAATAGAATTATACAAGATGTGGTCTTTTGTGTCTGGCTTCTTTCACTTAGCATTATGTTTTCAAGATTCATCCTCTGAAGCAGGTATCAGTACTTCATTCCTTTTTATGGCAGAATAATATGCCATCATTTTGGGTATAACACATTTTGTTTATCCATTCATCAGTTGACGAACACTTGCGTTGTTTCCACTTTGGGGTTATTATGAATAATGCTGCTGTGAACATTCGTGCATAAGTTTTTGTATGAACATATGTTTTCAGTTGTCTTTGGTAGAGACCTAGCAGTGCAATTGCTAGGTCATATAGTAACTTTACATTTAGCTTTTTGAGGAACTGCCAAATTGCTTTTCATGGTGGGTTATCTTTTATTAATAAATGTTTTAAATTGAAGTGTAAGATGTATATAGAAAAGTGCCCATGTCATAAGCGTATAGCTTGAAGAATTATTACAAAGTGCACATGGCCATATAATCAGTACCCAATCAAGAACTAGAAAGTTTCCAGTGCTCAGTACACACCCCCTCCACAGGATAACCACTATCCTGATTTCTAATATGATAGATTATGTTTGCCGGTTTTGAACTTCATGTAAATGGTATGATACGGTATATACCCCTTTGTGTGTCTGACTTCTTTCACTCAACAAAATGTTCTCAAGGTTTATCCATGTTGTGGTGAGCAGTGCTTTGTTAATTTTCATTTCTGGATAATCTTTCATTGTAAGATCATACCACAATTCATTTATCCATTTGCATTGGATATATACATAGAACTGGAAGGGTTGCTTCATAGTTATACACTGGATTTAATAGATCCTGCCAAACAGTCTTCCAAAGAGACTATATCAGTTTGTACTCACACAAGTAGCATCTTAGAGTTCTCCTTGTACCACACAACACTTGTATCACCTGCCCCTTCCCTTTTGGCCATTATAGTAAATATGTAGCAGTGCCCTGTTGTAGTTTTAACTTCCCTAAAAACTGAGGTCCTATACTTTTTCATGTAATTATTGGTCATTTAGATTTGACCAAGCCTTTTGTCAATTTTCTCTTGGATGATTTTGTCTTTTTCATATTGATTTTTAAGAGTTTTTTCACATATTCTTCTATTCTGGAAATGAGTCCTTTGTTGGTTATGTGTATTATGGGTACTTTCTCCCATTCTACAGCTGTTTTTGCTCTTAGTGGTGTTCTGTTGATGAGCAGAAGTTCCTAATTCTGGTGTAATCCAATTTATCAGTCTTTTCTTTTGTGATTTGTGTCCTATTCAACTCTTACCTACCTAAGGTCATGAAGGTCAGGCCCTTATCATGTGTGTGTGTGTGTGTGTGTGTGTGTGTGTGTATGGGGAGGCAATGCATCACCCTACAGAGTAAAATTTCGTAGGGTGGACAGGACACTGTGTCACCCTACAGGGAGCAGGCAACAGGCGGGAGAGCGGGGAGGGCAGGGAGCCCCGTGAGATGACAGCCACCATGGGCTGTGTTCCCAGCTGTCAAGCGTGTAATCTGGAGTGAAAGAGAATCCCTTTAGTGGTAGAGGTCCTACAGAGAATACTAGCAGATCCTCTAAATCACCTCTGTGCCCTCTAGACCCAACTGACTGTCCTTGCTTCTCCCCTCAAACGGGAAAAAAAGAAAAGAAAAGAAAAGAAATCTGTACTCCTGAACAGTGCTTGTGGCCCGGGACAGGGATCCAGAGCCTTCAGAGCCAGGTGCCTGCCTCATAGCTGTGATTTTTGTTGTTATTAAACCTAATACGTTTTTTTCTTCCTGATTTTTACCACACGGTTTCATCTCCATTTGGGAAGAGGATGATGAGGTGGCTGGACTCGGGAGGGGTGCTTGACCATCGTTCAGACTGGTTGTCTCCCAGACGGGCTGGCCGGAGCCCCTCCCTGAGCCAGAGCGGACAGGAGCTGCTTGTTCTTGGAGCAGGAGTGGGAGCTGCTGCTGCAGTTTCTGAGGGGCTCCGAGGATTCCTCCCCCCCAGGAAACCACTCTGGTCCCCCAGCCCCTTTGCTGCTTGTTAGGCGCTCTCCAGACTAGAAAGCCACGGTTTGTGCTGGGGCTGGGTGGGGCCTCGGGGACAGTTTAGGCTCAGCCCTGCAGAGGGGAGGGGTGGCTATGGAGTGAGCAAAGGGTCACAGCTTAGGCTGTACCATTTGCTTGTCACCTTGAGAAGTTCCACCTTGTCTAGCAAAACCCCCTTTCAGAGGCAGCCACCACAAAGGGCTCTTATGAGCACAGCGGCCCCTGCCCCCACTTCCACTTCCACTCCCTTTACCATTATTTTTCTTTTGGGGGCAGAGCTGAGGGGCCTTCCTGCTATGACTTTGAGGGGCTGTACTTATTTTAAAAGGAGATTTAGAGTCTAGAGCCTCCCTGTACCAAGAGACTCCTTTTGCTGATTTTCTAGTACCATTGGAGGACACCCTAAGGCTTGAGTAAGGCTTTCCTTCTCTGGAGGGCCTTTTGTCTTTTCCTCTCTCAGCCTCTTGGGCCATTTGGGGATTTAAGAAGCAGGTGAGGGCTAGCTTCTAGTACTAGGCCTCAGAACAAGGACCAGCGTCCTTCTGGGGAAGTGGGAGGCGGGGGCAGAAGGGAGGAATGCCCATCTCCCTGGGTAACTCTAAGAGGTATTATAGCATGGTGGTTCAAGTGTAGGTTCTGGGCTTCGGCCTCCTGGGTCTTCTACTTCAGCATCCTACCAGTTTCTAGCTGTGACCTTGGCTGGGTTACTTAACCTCTCTGAGCCTTTGTTTTCTCATATATAAGATGAGAATGATTTTAGTGCCTCATTGACAGGGTTACTATGGAGATTAATTGAGATAACGCATTAAAATGCTTAGCCTCATACCTGGTACACCAGAAGCATCCCAGAATGGTAATCTTACTGATACTATTCAGGCCATGTGTTTGGACATCTCTCTTATGGTCTCCCTTCCCATCTCTTATCTCTTCTTCTTCTTCTTCTTTTTCAAAGATTTTATTTTTATTTAACAGAGAGAGAGAGAGAGACAGCACTTGCGGGGGGAGCAGCAGAGGAAGAGGGAGAAGCAGATTCCCCACTGAGCAGGGAGCCCCATGCGGGGCTCGATCCCAGGACCTTGAGATCATGACCTGAGCTGCAGGCAGACACTTAACAGACTGAGGCACCCAGGCGGCCCCTCATCTCTCATCTCTTCTGACTGTACAGCCCAGGGAGCTAGCTGGGCCTCAAAGTGGAAACAGAAAAATCTGAATAACATAAGTAGAACTGGACTTTATCTCAAACTGTTTTGAACTTGCACATATCTTATCTCCATTGCATTTCCAGCACCAAGAGAGAAAGAGAGAGAGAGAGAGAGAAAGGCAGCGAAATGATCCCATAAGAAGGGCAGGCCACAAAGAAAGTGATTTAGCAACTTGAGATCTCATACCTGCAGGCCTGAATGTATGAATGGATATATGCAGCCGTTCCCCCACCTTGTTTTAACGTGAGGAGGGGCCAGGTGGATTGGACTGGATGTGCAGCTCCCAAACACATGATTCCGTTCAGGCCTTTCTGTGTCCTCTCCCACGCAGAGCTGGGCGCTGAGTGGGTGGGGGCTCAGGGCCTCAGGGGGAGCTCGGGGCTGCAGGGAGAGCAGGGCCGGGTTAGCCGCACCGCCAGGTCAACGGCGGCCGCCAGAGTGGTCAGGGTAAGGCCTGGCGTGGCCCAGACCCAAACAAAGCTAAAGCAGACCAAACACAGGAGCAGCCTCAGCTGTCTGGTCTTGGCATGCCATCTCAAGGGCAGCGTGCCTTGGGCGCTTAGGGTACCGTGTGCTCTCCCAAATCAGCGAGATTTGCAATCAGTGGGCTGAGAGACTCAGGGCTGTTCTGTGAGGCCCAAGACAGAGGCTGGATCTTGCCCGAAGCTCTGAAAGAGCTCCTTCGAGAGCCGAGCCGCTATGAAATAATTGAAGTGAGGAGGAGGGAGAGGGAGCTGGTGGTCTCTGGGGCACCCGGACATCACCCTTCCCTCTGTCCTAGTAACATTTTTTTCTCTCAGACTCTGAAGAAATGCTGAGATTAATCCCATCAAAACACATTTATCTCTTCACAGTGTGCATGATGTGTCTGCAGCTCATGTTTTTCTTCTTTCCAAAGAGCCTTTGTTGAGTGTGTGTGTGGTTTGGGAATGGAAATGGCATAGTCTCTTGCACAAGGCACACTCCGGGCCAGGAAGTGGTGGTGAGAAGGGGCTCCCGGCTGAAGCATCATTGGACAAGTTGGGCTACGTGGAATGCTTTTGCTGCAGATTTTTTGGGGGAGCAGGCTGTTTGTGGAGAGGTTAGCTTCACTCTCCACTATGGTACCCACCCCACCAGAAAGAGTATAAGGGGGAGTGAGTGTGAGACCTGAGACCTTGACCTCTGCAGGGGGGGTGTCTTGAACTCTGGGAGAGCAAAGGAGATCTTTGAGAAGCAACAGGGCAGGTTTGGGGGAGATGAGGAGACATATATATACTGAGCAGGCGACCTTTACATTATTGCATGTGTGGCCCTTTCCAGCGTCTCATGAAAGTAAGCACTGGTAGGCAGCCTCGTTTTTCTGGTAAGGACTGTAGCCACTGAGTGGCAAAGCAAGGATCCAAAGCTGGTACCTGCTGATACGGAAGCCAGGCAGCCTTGGTCCTTACCAGAGTCTCAGGGGGGGTCCGTGTGTCAATGGTGGACAGGGAGCTATTGGTCGGTTACCAGCTAGGGTTCCCATGACCGTGTGTCCCTGCTCTGGGCGTTGACTAGTCACTGAATTGTTGGAAGAGCATATGTTTCGGGCTGCAGCAGGGAAGGGTTAATATTTGGGTCAGACCTGGGTTTTTTTGTATGCACTATAGCATTAAGGCTTTTCTTGAGCCTCCTTGGCACTGGGCCGGGGCCAGGCAAGAAAAGTCTCAGTTTGCCTTACAAAGGAAAGGGACAGATATTTCTGGGTACTTACTCTACTCTCTCATTTAATCCTTTCATGAACCCTGATACAGATATTGTTTGTCTCAGCACCGCCCCCCCCCCCGCCCCGTCCATCTATCCATCCCTCCATTCTCTCTCAAGAAGCAAACCTTGACGAGTGTAATAACTGCCCAAAGTGTTCCCACTAGCAGGTAGACCTAAGGTACAAATCCGGGTCTTTGGGTTCTCAAGCCAGACCTTAAAGCTTGTTTCAACTTCTCTTTTTTCTTCGAAGAATTTTTTTCCTAATCCCTGGATAATCTTGCTGCTTCCTCTTTGAGTGAGAAGCCACTTGTGCCTTTCTCTTTTTAAACCGTGATACTTCCCCTGGGCGTTTGGTTCATCTTTCCTCCTGCTCTCACCCTTTTGCTACTAAAGCTGGGTCTGTGCTATGGACCTAGGGGTCATTTCAGGTTTTCTTTGGTCTAGGGATTTATTTTAGGTTTCTGGGTCATCCCCCTGTGACATCTACCTTCTGCCCTGGAGTGGAGTGATCCTTGACTCCACTTGAATGATACACCTCACTCCATCAGCAAATCTTGCCGGCCATGCCTTCAGATATACCCAGAATCTGGTCACTTCACGCCACCTCCCTTGCTGCCACTCAGGCCCAGGCTCCCACCACCTTCCACCTGGTCACCCTAGCAGACTTCTAGCAAATCTGCCCACTTGGTCTCTTGTCCTTCAACACTCAGAATGATGCTTTTAAAATGTGAATCAGATCATTTCACTCCCCTAGAAGCTCTAATGGCTTCCCATCTCACGGAACAAGCTAACATGCTACATTAACTCGCGTTTTCAAATAAACACACAGACATGAATGCACCAACCTGCCTTGCCCATCCTCCGATACTGGGTGACCATCTAACTGATTGTGCTAACTGGGACCTAATAGGAGAGAAAGAGACCTCTATTAATAAACAGCAACAGGCGTGAGCCAGGGCTGGACCCAGGCACACTGGGAATCTGGTCCCTTGACCCAGATAGCCACGTGGATCATTCTCTCACTTCTGTTTGGGTCTTTTAAGAACATTACCCTGTCAGCGAGGCCTTCTTTGGCCTCTATTCAGAATTGTAACACATTCCAGTCCTTATCTTGTAGTGCCTGTGCCGATGTATTTTTCCCTGTGGTGCTGTCACCATCTGATAGCATGTTTGTGTATGTTTTAATTAGCTATGTGTTTGTTGTTGACCGCCCCCCCCCCCCAGAGTGTAGACTTCAAGAGGGCAGGGGATTTTTTTTCTTTTTTATCTCTTGTTCAATCTGTTATATCCCTCGCATCTCAATCATCCTGAACACTGTAGATGGTTAGTAAATATTTGTTGGGTGAATGGATTGAGGGTGAAGAGGAGCACTGGGGAGGAGTTCTGTTGGTAGAGTCTTTCCCAGTAGAGTCCTCATCCTAAACCATTTTTTTGTTGTTATTCTTCTCTATTTATCTTGGTAACCCTTTGGCAATGTGAGACGTTAGAAGAAGTTTCCAATGTGCCCTTAACTCTAAACAGAGCTGGTGATGAAAATGTCCATGATTTCCTAAAGGGAGGCTTGAGCTCTCCAGGGCAGGGAGTTTGTGAGATCTACTGGCATAGTTTACCAAGTTGCGAGTTAAGAGGGAAGAGAGGAACTCCTACCCTCAGGAACTTGTGTGTTGGGGGCCCTGCCCTGAAGGGTGTGCTACTATGATGGTTGAGAGCTGCACCCGGCTTCTGGGGCTGGTGCTAGCCCAGAAGACCTGCTCAAGGCTGATGCTGGGGAGTTCCGGTTGGCGTGCTTCCACTCTCTCTTCTGTCCCCTACACCTGTCTCCTGGGCCATGGGCCCACATTGGTAG
Organism: Canis aureus; assembly: GCF_053574225.1. Lineage (NCBI taxonomy): Eukaryota > Metazoa > Chordata > Mammalia > Carnivora > Canidae > Canis > Canis aureus. Next base: position 5,295,678 of record NC_135646.1, read on the forward strand.
GGTGAGCAGTATGTCAGGGTCCAGCCTTTCCTTACTCAAGATTCTAAAGGTTTCTTTCCTGAAACAGCCTCAGGGAAAGAAAGGATGGAGAGTAGGGTGGGAAATCTGACCTTCCTTTCTTCCTTCCTTCCTTCCTTCCTTCCTTCCTTTCTTTCTTTCTTTCTTTCTTTCTTTCTTTCTTTCTTTCTTCTTTCTTTCTTTCTCTTTCTTTTTTCAAGATTTTATTTATTTATTTGAGAGAACTCTAGCAGGGGCTGGAGGGGCAGAGGGAGAGGGAGAAGCAGGCTCCCCTGAGCAGGGAGCTCAACTCAGGGCTCTATCTCAGGACCCTGAGATCATGACCTGAGCTGAAGGCAGATGCTTAACCAACTGAGCCACTCATTCCTGATGGAAAGCGACAATTGGATCTTTCCAGCAGATCCTGCTGGGGTCACAGAGCAGGAGGGAGTCTTGGATTTCTGGACCACTGGAAGTGAGTCTGAGACCTCCCAGCGGCGATGGAAGTAACACACACATCTCCGCTAAAGAGGGGAGTTTGGGTGCTAGGAACCGATGTGGGCTGCAGTAGGGAAAAGGAGGAAAAATAAAATGCCCTATGGGATTTCTGTAGCTTTGATTTTCCTAGAGTTCCTGAGATGGCCAGACAGCAGGGGCCAAAGTCCCAGTGAATTGGAAATGGGAAAGCAGTGTAGCTCTGTGTCCCCTGGAGGGTCAGAGTCTAGCAGTTCAGTTAGTGAAGAGGTTCAAAACGTAGCAGGCAGTCTACAAAGGCAAACCCAGAGGATGCTTCTGACCCCTCACCCTGGATTCAGTATTCATTTGGAGCCCAGCAAACCTTGGCAAGCTCAGGTGTAGTAGAGAAAGCCACTTGGTGAAACAAAAGGAAACTCCCAGGGGCATGGCCTTAGTTCAGAAAACCAAGCCCTTAGCAACCTGGAGGGTATGAATTTAGCCTTCTGGTTTTATTTCCCACAAGGTACATCAACATATCCCGTCTTTTCACACCTTTGTGTTTCAAATACTTCTCCACATTCCCGGTGGGACTTTGCAAGGCTAGACGGATACCTCCTCCCCTTGGTCCCCCCCACTTCCCCCCAGGCTTTTTGCAGGACTATCAGAATTCCTCCCTTTCTTCTTCTCTGGGTTATTACCCTTCTTTATAACTCTGTGACAGCACAACGCTTGGAAAAAACCCTAAATCTGCCTGTTCCACGCACTTGAACTTAAACTCTTTGAGGCAGGGACTCTGTCTTACTTAACCTGTAACTAACTCAGTCCCGTTCTGAGGAGAGAGGGAAGCCTGCATCTCTCCCGGAGTGCCTAACTCACAGCAGGATCTCAATAGCTTTTTGCTGCGTAGAATTGATTCTGGGTTAATCAGATGAACGCATTCCACAGTAGACCGACCTGTCTCCTCTGCCCTCCCCGCTCTGGGCAGTGACCCGCTTTGCGGCTGGTACACCTTGCTCCTGGCTCCTTCGTACTTATGGCAGGGGGCACTGCTGTTTGCTTTTCTTAGGCCTGACCGGCCTTTGATCTCGGCCGCCTGCCCCAGCTCCCAGCACAGGAAGCCAGTGTTCCTCCTTCCCAGGCCCAGGGGCCTTTCTGCTTCCTTTGCCTTGCATCTCGTGAGGATCACGCCTAGGGAATCAGTGATGATGGGAATGACTGGGATTGAGGGAGGGCCTCAGCCCCTGAGGGTTCCAGGTGGGGCCAGCTTCTCAGGGAGAACCTCCAGATTCTCTGTTCACTTCTTTGCTGTCACCTGCCAGGGCTTAGTCCTGAGCTGGATGGCAACTGAGGCGAGCCATCAGCAGTGTAGGCGCAGGTGGATGTGACCCTGGGAAAGGCTGTCTGGCCCTTTTGACTAAAACTCTGCCGTGTAGAAAGGTGAATAGGGGAGTCATTATATGTGTCAGCCCTGAGGCCACCCTGTCTGGATTCTGATCCTGCTCCGCTGCTATCTAGTTGGAGCCACCTCAGTAAAATGGGATCATACTAGTGCCTACCATGTTCATTCATTCACGGGTAGTTATAGAGCCCCTACAACAGTCCAGGTGCCAGGGAAACAGGGAATAAGACCAAATGGGTTAATACATTTAAATGCTTAGGACAGTGTCTAGCACACAGTAAATATGCAGCAAATGTACCAATGTTCTTTCCTTCTTTTTTAAAAAAGATTTTTTTTATTTATTTATTTATTTATTTATTTATTTATTTATTTATTTGAGAGAGAAAGAGAGCATGAGCCTGGGGTAGGAGCAGAGGGAGAGGGAGAAGCAGGCTTCCCACTGAGCAGGGAGCCCAATGTAGGGACTCGATCCCAGAACCCTGAGATCATGACCCAAGACAAAGGCAGACACTTAGCCAACTGAACCACCCAGGAACCTCCCAATATTCTGTTTCTAGTACTTTTCAGAGAGTACTCAGGTGGGATAACTTTTGACAACAACTGCAGGACCAGATCTCTCAGAGACAGGGAAGGACAGAGGAAGGCCCAGGATATAGGTTCTGTCTTTGGACTTAGGCTCAGGACGGCACTGGCTTTCGTGGCCTCTCATTTCTGCCCCTTCATTTTGAGACTCAGTACAGGAGCTGGCTAAAGATCGCCCTAGAAAACGTAGGAGTCTATTTGGTTCCATGGAAAGGGCAGCAAGGGGTGACCTGGGACTGCTGAGATTTTGCCTCACCTATTTGTACAGAGAGCATCGTGCCTACCAAGCTGCGTGTGGAGAAGCCTACGAGAGGCTGGCCACGTTTCTTGAGCAATCTGAAGGGAGGTCCTGGAGACATGAGAGATAAGGAAGGAGACCAGCTGTTGGCCTCTCCACTGTCAGGGCTCTCAGGCTGTAGGGGATGTAGGTGGAGCTGCAAGAGGACAGGACTCGGAGGAGCTGACACTGAGGAGCATGGGCATGGGAGGGAATGGCGGACAGCCTGAGAGTTTACCTTCATTTCCAGTTTGCTCCTCCGGGCTCTTTTATTTCTGCTGTGATTGCTGGCCAGGAGCAACTGCGTTCTGACTCAAGTCTCCTGATTCATTATCTGTGGTTTCCAGTGAAAGTCCAAACCTGATACAGTCCTTACAGAAGGTCAGGGTGGAGTACAAATGGATGCTACATTTCCTGGGAATCTGCAAGTATTTCAGCCACCATCATACTCAGGGGGAGATAATCGTGACTGGTGCAGCACACTGCTTCTCCTGCTTTCTCGCCTCCGTCCTTCTCCCACGGAGGGTCTTCAGAAATGAATGCCTTTATAGCACAGAGCAAGTGCCCTTGACACGAGATGCAGGTCGATCCAGGATTCTTGGGTTGGTGCCCTGTGAGCTACTGGCATGGCCTCCCCGGAGACCTGCTAGCTTGGAGCCATGATGATGTGCGTGCACAGGTGAAGTAATTCTAGGTCCTTTCCAAGACCGTAAAGCGCAGCCAGTTTGAGGACCCCTGGATACCATATGCCTTCAACTCATTTTTACTGCACTTTCCTCTGCCTTCTGCCATCACTCTGAGTCTGTTAAGCCAAGTGTACGAAACCTGAACTAGGCAAAGCATTTTCCTGTGGTTGTAAAACCGTGATTCATTCACAGCAAAGGAAACAGGTGAATAGAGTGTGATGATGGAAATATTTCTCAACTTTCTTCCCATCATCACCTTGCTCAGGAACTTCCCCTTTTATTTTTTATTTTTATTTATTTATTCATGAGAGACACAGAGAGGGAGGTAGAGACATAGGCAGAGGGAGAAGCAGGCTCTCTGTGGGGAGCCCAATGCAGGACTCTATCCTGGGACCCCAGGATCATGACCTGAGCTGAAGGCAGATGCTTAACTGACTGAGCCACCCAAGCACCCCACTCCATATAAATTCTTTTGGGGCTGATGCCAGTCCTTCCAGTGGGATATCAAACTCCTTTTATCTGGCAATATAGGATAACCAGTGACTGCATCTCTTCTCTCCTGTAGAAACTACCAGAGGCATGCAGTGTAGGCAACGGAAGACCCTTTGTCACAAATTTACAGAGTCTGTATATGGCAGTCACCAGACAAGAGATCCAAGTGAGACAGGAGCATCTAGGCACCGGTAAGTAGCTCCAGGGATATTTGGTTTCCCTGGGTGTAGAGTTAAGGTGTAGGGTTGTACACCATCCAAAATGGTAGCTCTAGCCTCTTGCGACTATCTAAATTTAAATTAAATACAAATGAAACAAAATGAAAAATACCTGTCCTCATTTGCTGTAGCCACGTCTGAAATGCTCAGTAGCCACATGTGGCCGGCGGCTACCAAGTCTGACAGCACAGATGCAAAACATTTCCCTCACTGCAGAAACTTCTGTTGGAACTGGTCTTGGTGCTTAGGAGAATTAGTGAGAGGACCAGGAGAAAGATTCATCTCTCTACCTGAGACCTGGTAGGAGACGTCTGTTGACATCAAAGAAACTCTTATCCTATGTAGTTAAAGTGGGCCTGGAGAACCTTCAAAGTAGAAACAGGGCTTGCTGAGGATGAGCTGGAAGTTGGATTTGTGGCTACTTCTGTCTGTTTATATATTAGTACTAAACTCTGGCCTCAGTCAGAATGCTTGGTAAATGCTAATGCCTCCTTGGTAAGAAGAAGGCATTTATCACAGTCTTCCCTTGGTCTTTCTGATTTCAGAGGACCTTCAGCCATCAAGCAGTGCCTCCCCACCAGGAGCTGAAAACCAACTTGTGAACCAGCCCAAAGAGCTGATCTCTTCGGCACCATCCCTCCCAGTGCCTGAGAAAGAGTCCACAGTGAGTCATGTATCTGTAGCCCCAGAGACAGAGATCCTTGGAGTTGTCACCTAGTTGATGCTGCCTGAACAATATTGGAGGATATTTGTAACCAGGCCATCAGATTATGCATTTATAGATGGGGAGTCATGGTCTTTCATGTCTTACCTTGGTATTTCCTCTCTGCAATTCCTGTACTGAGTGAAGGACTTTGACTCCTTCTCTGCCTTATCCCACTTCCAGGGATGGTCTGTGAGGTTGTTCCTCAGGGGAGAAGGGCTGTACGCATGGCATAGAGTCCTCTATCACATTCATTGCCTGACATAGACTTCAAAACACCGGTTTCAGCCACTCATCCCAACCAGAGCCACAGGAGCAAGATGGTCCCTCCTGACTTACGTGGATCTGTTCAAAACCTCTATTAATTTGGGTTCCTTTTCTTTCTAGGGTACTTCAAGCTCTAGGCAGAGGCCTCAGCTGTCAAAGGTGAAGAGGAAGAAGCTAAGGGGGCTCTTCAATTAACCTGTCACTGTCTCAACTGCTGAGGACGGACTTGGAGAATGGTTTCCTCGTGGCACCTTGAAAGGAGCTCCCATAGCAGCAGTATCTCCGAGACAGTGTTATATAGTCAGAGTCCCCGCTGCAAGGGTGAAATAGCAGGAGTTCATGTGCACAGGCATGGGTCCTGTTAACCCAGGGAATCTTGGCTCCCACCCATTGGGCATTGACCTTCCCTATCCAAGTGGAAGCCAGCTTCTGAGAACCCCATACCTTCCTCTCTTTTGTTGGAGGTTCTCCAGACCCAGGATCCTCCCATGGACTTTAGGTACAGAGGGCAAGTCAGCCAAAATGCACAACATGCTCAGGAAGCCTCATCTACCTTTCTCAAGAGTCCCTTGCCAGTCCCAGGTGCTCCTCAGAGACGCACTTCTCTTTTAAGCCTGGAATAAAAAATCCTCTGCTTTTGAGATTGCTTATTCTGTGGAACACAGAACCAACTTCTTTCACTTTACTGGGCCCCACCCATTGTTGTCTCTAGATGAAGTTTAGGCTCTCGATTTGCTCCTTCAGATTCTTCTCATGCTTCTCGTGTGGCCTGTGCTAAGCCTCCATTTGGGAACTTTGATCTCGAGAACTCTCTCCGTGCTGGACACAGCACAGAACAGATTGCTGCTATTCTCCTTTGCCCAACTTCATGTAGGGTGTTTTTTTGTTTTTCTGTCTGTTTCCAAGGCATAGACAACAGACTAAACCACAATATGGGATTGAAATTATAAAGAGCTCCGAGCACAAGGGCTGAGGTAGTTTCCCACTGGAGTGGGAGAGAAAGGGATTTTATTCTCCCATCCTTCATGTCACTTCAAATAACATGGTAACTAGGAGAATTTGAAAAGATAGGACAGCAGGGAACAGAAATGGCCACAGAGTTCTCAGAATTGGCCTAGAGAATGAATAGTGCTTCACAGGGGGGAAAAAAAAAAAGGTGAAGTTTGGGAATGGACGCCTGGGTGGCTCAGTGGTTAAGGGTGTGGCTTGGGCTCAGGGCGTGATCCTGGGGTCCTGGGATCGAGTCCTGCATTGGGTTCCCCACAGGGAGCCTGCTTCTCCCTCTGCCTATGTCTCTGTCTCTCTCTGTGTCTCTCATGAATAAATAAAAATCTTAAAAAAAAAAAAAGGCAAAGTTTGTAGGAGATAGGCAGCATCTTAGAAAGCCAGCTCTATGGGCCTGTCTGGCAAGATTTAGCAGACCGGGATTGGCAAAGTCCCTTGGACTTTTCTGCTATGTTTTCTCTATAGGTAAGACCATCTGAAACATTACTTTGGAGAGACAAGAAAAAAGTAGAGCTCAGATGTTCGCTGAGAGCTGTTAGGTGGAGGAAGGAATCGGGGCAGAACCCACGGAGGCCTTTCCTGGCTTATTTACTTACAATGATCAAGCCTCCTTCTCCCCATGCCTTCGTGGTCTGGGACGGGTATTTCTGTCCTTCTTTCAGGTCATGGGGAAGAGGACAACCCAAGCAATAGTAAAATAATAATGATTATAATAAGAACATCACTAATAATAAGCAGCTAACGGTTACTGAGCAGTTAATATACACCACATGCTCTAATAAGTGCCTGACATTGAATCCTCACAGCATCATATGAGGAAGATACTGTTAACCCACTTGGAAATAGAGTCTCGAAGTGGTTAAGTGACTTATCAAAGGTCACACAGCTAATAAGTAACCACCAGCATTTGAACCCAGACTTCTGAGTTATTAACTGCATTTGTTTATGTATGACTGACATTTTCTGGGAAGGGTGTTAGGCCTTCTTCCCCATCTTCCATGTAACCATCCTTCTCCTCTGCCCCTGCTCCTGTCAGTGGGATCTTCTAGCTCCCACTGGCTCTTCACAGCAGGAGCCTTTGGGGGCTCCAGGACCCCCCATGCTTTTACTGGCCAGGGGAGCCTGAGAACTCCACCAGGGCTCATTCTCAGGTACCACTGATAGTGCTGCCTCCAGACCACAGCGCCCCAGGATATGCCCCCCAGTCGGGACTGTCATTGAAGTGATCTGGGGACAACATGAAAACAATCCATCAGGTGGCTCACTTTGTCCTTTAGTTTCTTTTTTGGCATAATTTAGATAGCCAGATTTGGACATATGAAAGTATGAGGCCACATGGACTTGCCCAGCAATCTGAGGGGAAATCAGGCTGCTTCACCCTGGATGATCCCTCTGTGCTAAGACTACCATCTTAAGAGCATGTATATTTTTTCCCTAGTTTTTCTTTTAAAGTAGGCTCCACGCCAACCGTGGAGCCCAGTGTGGGGCTTGAACTCACAACCGAGATCAAGAATCAGACACTCAACCTCCTAAGCCATCCAGACACCCCAAGAATGTGCAGTTTTAGTCAGAGGGGGCTCAGGGGTTTGTGAAGCCCCTAAAATTGCGAGTAAAACTCTAAGAGCATAACTTTTTCATGTTCTCAAAAGGATGCATGACTTTTTCTTTTTAAAGGTTAAGTAAGGGCATCTCCCTGCCACTGCCCCCTTTGCCTCAAAGGTTGCTGCCTCCATGGGGATTGGCCTAAACACATCCTCAGAGTAGCGTTGCTCCCGGAGGCTCTGTCTTGGGTGGGTATTCCTGCCCTGAAGCTCTTGCCCCCCCAGAGCTAGGGGTGGTGGTTGAGGATCCTGGGGCAACTCCCGGGAAATCCTGGCCTCCACAGATTGGCGTAGCCAGGCTGTATTCCAGCCCTGCCCCCTGGCTTGGCCACCCCCTCAACCCCCCAGGCTCCCAGCCTGGCCCAACCCCCACCCCACATGCACATAAAAGGGTCGAATTCTCGTGGCTGCTCCATAAATTTTATTCCGTAAATATTAGTTTTCCCTGTGTTTAATAAAGCAGTGGCCCACCTCCCCGCCTACCCGCCCGCTCCCCGGGGCCGGGGCTGGGGCCAGGGCTGGCTGGTGGGAGAAGGGACTCTTTCAATTGCTTTGGAGTATTTTTAGAAAAAAAAATAATATAAGGTGGTTTACACGGAGCAAGCCAGCAAACCAGGAGCAGGACTAGGGACCTCGAGGAAGTTCCTGCAGCAACTGGACCTAAAAAATAGGGAAATAGCGCCACCTAGGCTGCAAGGCCTACTTGGCCTCGCCACCCGCTCCCCTGCCCCCACCGCCGGCGGGACAGGCAAGCTCTTTGCTGGAAGAGAAATCCTCGGCCCTTAGCGCTCCAGCCCGGCAGCACCTCCTCCAGTCAGGCCCCACTGCGGGGAAGGGCTTTCCTGGCCCACCTCGAGGGCAGCGCCCCAGCCGCCTCCTGGACAAGTCCCACCAGGCTCCCGGGTCAAGGAGGGAGCGTCTCCAAAGGCTGGAAAAGTTCTTGAGAAGGGGAAAAGGAGCTGCTGCTTTCCATCTTCCCACGGAACCCTGAGCAGCTCACCCTGGAAATCCTGGAGGGTGAGGTAGCCAAGAGAGAGACCAGGAGGGAATCTGTCCCTGGCACAGCCGGGTCCCTCCCCGGGACTGATGCACTTCACCTACAGGGAGCACTTGGCGGGGAAGAGAGCTGGTCAAGGGTCTTGAACCCTCAGCCCGACTGCTTCTTAATTGTGTCTGGTGGTGCCTTCGAACTCCCGCTTCTGGCCTTCCTAGTTGCTGCAACCTCCCCTCCTCGCAGCCCTCACCTCCCCTCGCCCTGGTCAGCTGGTGAGGAGCGGGAGTCTCAAGTGTCAGTCTCTGAACAGTAAAGGCAGGAGGAGGGGGAATGGGAAAGGCCACAACCTAGTCTTTTGATGTCACCAGAGGCATCTCCTTCTCTCCGCAATTACTCTGCCTCTCATTCTCTCCTTTTTTACAAAACTAGGAAGATTGCTCCCAAGAGTCTAGGGGAAACCCAAAATCCTCTTAATAACCCTTTCTTGGGCCTCAGTGGTTGAGTGTCTGTCTTTAGCTCAGGTCGTGGTCCTGGGATCGAGTCCTGCATCGGGCTCCCTGCATGGAGCCTGCTTATCCCTCTGCTTATGTCTCTGCCCCTCTCTCTCTGTCTCTCATGAATAAATAAATAAAATCTTAAAACAACAACAACAAACTTTCCTCATGATGTAAGAAGAAGCTCTTTATCTGTTACGCCTATGCCCTCACTATGTGTGCTACTAATATAATCTGTGTTATAGACATATTTCCTACATGTCTTTTGTGGTCACCCTTTCATACTCTCAAGGAGTAAAATATTCTTTGAGAATAGAGTCCGTTTTTAACCCTAACTCAGAAAATAGCACCATGGTGGTATTATAACTACCAAATGGTGCGACTTTATGTTAACTAGGTTCTGATTAAGATCAGGATGTATGCTTTTCTTTTTTTAAAGACGAACATGGGGCTCGAACTCACAACAAGATGAAAAATGACGTGCTCTACCCTCTACCAACTGAGCCGGCCAGGCACCCCCCAGGACTTACACTTTCCTAAGCTCTGACCTGAAGTATTTTCTATATTCTGGCTTTCCTGAAGAAGAAGAAACTGTTCAAAACTACAGGAAGACCCCGGCCTTAGAGCTTAAGGCCCTGGGTTCCTAGTTCCTCTTATGAATATCAGTACATGCGTGGGCTCGTAGAATTGCAGTGGGTTATGCTGGGCACTCACAGAGAGGAACATCGGAAGGGAAGGGAGCCCCACGTTGGAGGGAGAGTTTTCCCTAACTGCCATGACGTTCTGGAAGCTGCTACCGGTTATTCTTGTCGTGGGCCCCGTATTGTTCTATGCGTCCCCCTCCCCATATTTTGTTGCACAGGGTGTCAGAAGATCCCACCCTGAGGGGAAACATCCAGATAGGGAGAGTATGAGTTAGCTTGTGTGGTGCGTGTGTGCGCGATGTAGAGGGGACCTAGGGAATCCCTCACTACTCGAGCTGGAAGCCCGTCTAGCCTCTGTCTTTCGTTCCAGGCCCTTGGAGGAATACTTTTTCCATCTCCCGAGACTTTGCTTTATGGTAGTCCCTTAGGCTTCCTCTCAACTCCGGGGTCTCATTTCTTTACCCTGGCATGCAGGAAGTCATTAGGTGGCACCAAAGCATTCCAGAAAGGCTCATTTGCTCTTGCAAGCTGTTAAGTCCTACCTGCCCTTGGTTTTTCTCTCCTGGAGCCCAGCAGGTTCTGCTGTGCTTTCTACACTCCTGGACACTTTGAATGAGTGCTAGCCTCTCAGCACCTAACTCTCATGGGTTCCTGAGAGTCTGGGCCAGCTTAGGGGAACCCGGAAGAGGCGCTGGAAGGACTCCAGGGTGTGGGGAGCACACAGCCATTGACTCACCTGGGAAGATTGTGCCAGGATTACTTGTCCTGCTGGGCCAAGGGCCAGGAGTTAAAGGAGCATGCAGTGCCACACTCTTCCTCCCCTCACTTTGGGACCCAGAACAGAAGCAGGGCTAGAATTGGGGAGTAGGGCTTGGGGGCTGCTGGGAGTCCCTTCTGAAATCTGGGTGTTATATTTACTTTTTCATATTGGCAGCTGGAAGGGGAAGCCCATCCCAGCTCGGCATTGTTGTCTAACATGGTTAATCAGATCCTATAATCCTGCTGTGGAAATATTGGGCCTCACTCAAAACAATAGAGACCAAGAATATTGTGGTTAAACTTCAACCAACTGCCTCCCTGGCCTGTTTGCCTAACCCCTACCCCCCTCTCCCGGGCCAGAGTCCTCCTCGCTTTATGGACCCCTGATAGGATCGACAGCCGGTCAGAAATCGGTGACAGGAGAAGGGAGAATGGAGTAGGGTAAGGGTAATCCTCTTGACTAGCCCTCCATCCTGCTTTCCCCCTACCACCCCAGGCCTTGAAGGGTAAGCAGGGTGGTGTACAGGGTTGGAGCTGCTGGGCGGAGTGCGGGGTGGGGGTAATAGGGGGAAGCCCTGCAGGGTCTAGGTCTGTCGTCAGGGGTCAAGAGCAATACTGCTGAGGTTCTGGGGGGTAATGAGATCCTTTGTTCAAGACAAAAAGACCTGCTGCCACATGAGGAGGCAAGACTGCCAGTTTCATTTATGACTGCTGCCTGGTGCTGCCAGGGCACACAGCAATACCAGTGGTTCCTGTGTCACATACGAGAGTAGTAGGAAGGCCCTGGTTGGGGGAAGAGGAATTGCCAACAAGGATTTCTGTTTCGTTAGTAACCTGATATGACGGCCATGTAAAGAGTAATACTCTGATGACGTATGGAGGTGATACTGATACCTCAACTGGAGGGGTTTTCTGCTAGTGGTTATGTTCATTGTGTTGCTCTCCTTAATAAATACCAATTCAGTGTGGCAGGATAATTTACATGATTAGAGTAAGAGGACAGAAGGAATAGACAGCCTGCACGATGGCACTTGGAATCAAAAGAAGATGCAGTGTCTGGATTGTGCTAAAGGGAAAATTAACACGGTGGTACATTCTGCCAAAGGCAGATGACATTGTCCTCTTGCAAGACTACAGGGCACCTGGCGTGAGAAATGGCCACCTTTGAGTTTGTACATGGCTGTCACGCACCCAGGATGCACTGGGCACAAGTTGCAGCCATCCTGCTTTTGGAGGTGTCACTAGTCAATGAGGTGAAGTACAGTGAGGCCCAGATCCAGCACCTTGGACTATTGAACGGTCAAAGTGTAGGTGTATTTTTAGGATTTGAAGAATGAAAACAGCAGAATTGTGCCAAATGAAACTATATTTAATCAGTTCATATAGGGCGAGGATGGAACAACAGGAGGGAGCGTTTGATGTTACTCACTTTTTCTCACTTAGGGTGCTATGTGGTAATTCAGGGTAATTCACCAAAGCCATTTTACTTATTTTTTAAAAGATTTTATTGATTTATTTGAGAGAGAGAGAGAAAGAGAGTGCACGAGCAGAGGCAGGGGCAGAGGGAGAGGGAGAAATAGACTCCCCGCTGAGCAGAGAGCCCAACACAGGGCTCCGTCCCAGGACCCTGAGATCATGACCTGAGCTGAAGGCAGACACTTAACAGACTGAGCCACCCAGGCACCCCTCACCAAAGCCATTTTAAAGCAGGAACTGCTTGGTAGAAGCTGAGTTTCCCACCAGAAAGACATCTGGAAAATAGTTCTTGGGAGTAAGAATCTAAGAGGTATGTATGCTTCTGGATAGGAATCTTAAACCACCCTTATGGCCGTCATCAGAGAGAATTGAAGCAGGTATGAAACTGGATATCAAGATGATCTAGGGATGATGGAAAACATTTTAGCCATTCAGTAAGTGGGACAGCTAGTGGAAAGAATTCGGTGGGAAGAAAGATCCCCAATGGAAGCTCCAGAGGACGGTCTGTATTTCTGATCAGGAAGGGAGATGTAAGAAGCCAGGTTGTTTGGTTAAACCTTGTGCCCTACATATCTAGGACCGTGAATGGGAAAGTCCAACAAGGCAGTTCCAAAACATTACAAAGGAATTCAAAGAAAGGCACAGGTTTGTAGGAAGTATGTCAAGAATGAGATAGAAAAACCCATATTCAACAAGAAACAGGCACAATTAAACATGCATTAATTCAAAGCTTGTATATATTGAGGGCTTACTCACCAGCATCCCCATCAACAGGGGCATTATGCTACTTGCTGTGTGGCCAGCTCCTGTTTTCAAGAAGCCCGCAATCCAAAGATGCTAGTGAAGGGATAGATTTTTTGAACTGTGTAAAGTAGAAAGTGAAAGCCATGCCTAGGTCGCTCTTTTTTTTTTTTTTTAAGTTTAAAAGAATCATATATACAAATACTGTTTTATTATCTGCTTTTATTCCTACTTGACTATATTGTGTCCATATTTACATGTCAAACATAAATCTCTCTAAAGGGTAAATTATCTTGGGTATGAGCGTTATAAATAGTTGGACGATCATACTTATGATCAGCAAATAGAAAGCCACGCTTCCTCCATTTTCCCCCAGCTTCATCTTCAATTACTCTGGGTTCCTTGCTATTTCCTTAATATGCAAGCACATAAGGCCGTTGCTCTATGCAGTTCTCTCTGCCTAGAATGTTCTTCCCTAGACATCTGCTTGGTTGAAGACCTCACATCTTTCAGGTCTTGGCTGAAGTCACGCCCAGTGAGACCTCCACCGACCACCCTACTTACCAGTGACCCGCCTCCCAACCTCACACCCTCCCCACAAGCTGGCTGCCCACTCAATCCCTTTCCTCCCTTTTACGGTTTGCAGATGATCCTTCGGGTTCCCCTGATACATCATGCATTTCCATTATTTTTAATTGTCAGTATTCCTAATGCTTCCCCACTAGACTACAGCTCCATAAGGGCAGGAATCTTTGCCTTGTGTTTCTGGTTCTCCCACATCCCAAGCATCTCTTGCAGTGTTTGGCACTTGATACGTGCTCAAAAATACTTGTGGAGTGAATATATGCAGAAAGATGATCACACACACGCACGCACACACACACACACACACACACACACATACCCCTCCACACCGGCAGTATCTTGAAGTGGTTTTAGAAACCTGTAAACATAAGTGAATGTAATCTTTTTTGTTTGGAGCAACCAGGCATAAGGCAAGAGTAGGGGTTGAATGTCATCATATTAGCTAGAACCACAACGGAATGATGTTGTCATTTTGCAGAAACTAAGAACACAAGTTATATATTTTTTAAAATGTAACAGGATACCTTCTTGCTTCTTTGGCTATACATCCCCAGCATCCTTAGGGTGCTAGCTGTATCAAGAGAGACTGGTGAGAGAGTGAGGGTGGGCCAATCCAAACCCAGTTATAGAAAGCCAACAGGCATGTCAAGAGCATCGCTTGAGAATTAAAAGGGTAGTACCCTTTCCTGAATGAGTATTTTTAAGATTATCTTTAAGCAACTAATTTCCTCCCAAATAGAGACAGTGGGGTTGAAGTAAGGCTACTTTGTTAATACACATGTTATTACTCATATAAAAATATATTTGTATATATGTCTTTCAATCTATAAGAGTTTCCCACAATCTTTGGTTTCTGATTTGAGGGGGGAAATTCCCTTTATAACTAATTTTGTTACTTTTTCCTGCCTTTTCAAAGTTATCAAAGCAAAGTCTTTAATGCCTGAATCTCTCTGAAGTGCCTTGTAATGAGCTTATTGTTAGGGTGAAGGTAACTTGACATTCCCATTTCTAAGCAATAGCCAGCTTTCAAAGCATTTGAGTGGCTCTAATTGGATCTCCAAAATATGTTGTTCTGGACTGAGCTGAGGCTTGAAAGACAGGCCTGCTTCTACCTCTGTATATGCGCCAAATTTGGTGGAGTTGCTAACCTCTTCAAAAGATCAATAGTAGAGGGGTGCCTGGCTGGCTCAGTCAGTAGAACCTGGAACTCCATCTTGGATTGTGAGTTTGACTCCCATATTGGGCGAACAGCCTACTTAAGAAAAAAATTAACAGAAGTCAGAGTGATCTCAACCAGTTGGGGAAATGGTCAAAGAGTATGAGGTCTTAAAAATCCAAAATGAAGGTAACAAAAGAGTCCCTTAGATTTAGAGAGAAAATGAGTGTCTCGAACAGAGGTCAACAATCCAGCATGCTTGCCCCAGGAATCACGAAGAAACGGGATTATTATGGAGTCAAACCGGTCTGGATTCCAACTCCAACTCCCTCACTTACAAGCTCTGAACTTCAGTTCCTCATTCGTAAAAATGAAGATAATGGTGTCAATTTCATAAGGGCCATTGTGAAAGTTACATCAGATCACAGTGGGGTTTCCTCCTTTACTGGATCATCCAGCTTGGGTTTGCATTATCGCTGGTACCATCATCTGTGCTTGGGCCACTGCTTGTCGCTGAGTATCCTCTTCATTCTTTTCAGGCATTCCTTTCCCTCCTTCAAAACCAATCTCTTTCAAGAGGTCTAACTCCTTCATCATATGGAATTGAAGCAGCTATGAAACGGATGTCAAAATGATCTAAAGATGATGGAAAACGTTTCAACAGTTAAGTAACTTAGACAACTAGTGGGACGAATCCAATGGGAAGGAAGATCCCAGGCTAATCGTTTCTTAATTCCATTCCCTTCTCGGCCCTTATCTACCAACTTATCTAGTTTATAATGCATTATTCTGTACCCATTCATGAGTGGCATTCACAGCTTTGTAACTGTCTTTTATTTTCATGATTTATTTTTAAGGTTAAATAGTAAATTTCTTGAGGACAACTGTGTCTTTTACTTTCTGTTTGCATTCTCTGTCTTTATGTGCCTATCACACTAGTATGCACAAAGTAGATGCTCCCTAATAGAAAGAATCCTCTTAATCCCAGCACTGTCTCAGGACACACATGCATGAGCATCCTGATGGATATTATTCCCCCTAGATAGGTGATAGGAATCATTATCCGCTGCTAGTGAACCCAGCAGAGGATAAAAACAAATGACACATAAGGCTTGTACTTTACAGCTTATACTTTTAACCCTCTCAGCAACCCTACAAGGTAAGTGGTAAGATTTTCACTTTATAGAGGGAAAACTAAAATTTAGAGAAGTCGAGTGACTTACCCAAGGCCACATAGGTAGGAGGTATCAGAGACCATGTTCAGGTGCAAATCTGCCAACTCCAGGCCTAGTGCTCTTTCTATGAACCAGGGCTGCTGTGAGCTGAGTCATTGGAAGATATTTGACTAACTGCATTCCTGAAACTTGTCTGGTTGTGGCTCAGCACCCATGGATTTAGAGCAGGATTGATCTGGTCAAGTGGCATGATTAGGAGGAAAAAGACTAGTTGAGTATAGAAGCATGGACCAGCACAGTATGTATCTGTGTGTATCTGTAGATATACCCACATCTATATACACACACATACATTTATACATTTATATGAATATATGGTGATAAGTATACCATATTTGTACTATAGTGTTAAATTCAGGATTGAGGAAATATACCCATATAGCAGTCTCATAAGCAGATAGTAAAAATTTTTAAAGTTTTATTTAATTAAGTAATCTCCACACCCAACATGGGGCTTGAACTCATGACCCCGAGATCAAGAGTCCCACGCTTTACCGACCTAGTCAGCCAGGTCAGCCAGGTGTCCCAACAGATTTTTTTTTAATTTTTTTTTTTTTTTATTTATGATAGTCACACAGAGAGAGAGAGAGAGGCAGAGGCAGAGACATAGGCAGAGGGAGAAGCAGGCTCCATGCACCAGGAGCCCGACGTGGGAATCGATCCCAGGTCTCCAGGATCGCGCCCTGGGCCAAAGGCAGGCGCCAAACCGCTGCGCCACCCAGGGATCCCTCCCAACAGATTTTTAATGATCAGGTTCTATGGTTATTTTCCTCCCCGCCCCCCTTCTTTCCAGTCTATTTTTCCAACTTTCACTCTAGTAAGCAAAAAATGAATCATAGTATCCAAGGAAATAGATTTCACTTTGTCCAAAATCCAGATGAGTGAGGAGTAAAAGTGGTCTAAAGGTGGGAGAAGACAAGTGATTTTACCAATAGGCCCAGGACTCAGATGTGAGGTGCCCTGATCAGGCTCTGTTGCTGCTGATCAAACTCCAGGCCATCGGTGGTCCCAGAGTGGCACACTTTGGTTCTTTAGTTTTACCACAGGCAGGAGCCTGGCAGAGACCAGAAAAAGAACCAGGCTTCGTTTGCCACCTCTCATGGATTAGCCCCATTCAAAAGCTACCCTACATCTACTGAGCAGCTAAGAACATAGGGAACCAAGAAATGTCTCCAAGGTTCTTAGGCCCCAATTCAGATTTAAAGTGCGTGCTCCAGGATCACTACCATGGAAATTACGATGCTTCCACTCTCCGCTTTCGTCTCTCCCTCCCTGCACTGAATGCTACTAGACTGATGCAGATCCAAATTTGACACTCAGATCTTGAACCACCACTGTGTCTTGAGAAAAAAGTACTCAGTTTGGAGTGGAGAAGCTCCAGGGTTCAAAACTTGACTGTGGGACCACAAACTACTTCACTCTGAGAGCCTTAGAATTGTAGATTTGTAAAATGAGAATAATAGTTGCTACAGCACAGAGGGCAGGGGAGATTGTGAAGATTTGACTAAGTGCTTAAGGTAAGTGTCATGGAGAAAAGACTTGATGAATGTTAGCCCCCTCCCCCCATGTGCTTCTCCCAATACACAACCTGATCGCCATCCTAAGTTAGCCAGGCGGGAGGAGGGGTGAGACTCGGTGGAGCCCAATCTCAACCACAGAGGTTATGCTGCTGTCGCTGCTTTCGGAGCACCCCCAGATGCCAAGCTGCCTCAGCACTGCGTAGTGCTTATTTGGCACCGGATCAGATCTTTACCAGAGCTTTGTATTCAACAGGGTCCCAGTTTCAGAAGAGAAATGACAGGAAGAATGGCAAAGTCAACAGACAGATATAAGTTAGAGCCTCTAAGAGAATCTTAAATTGTCTTTTACTTGGAGAAAAGAAGGTTGAAAGTGAATTTAACAACTCTTTGAGACCGTGTTTATGGGATAGTAAGTGGGATAATGGCCCTAATCTCTAAAGCCAGAAAAAAGGGAAAGGAGTTGAATTTGCATTAGAGAGGGAGGAAGAAAGAGACACTGAACTTAAGGCAAAGCTTCTGTAGAAAATTATTACATAACACATTAGGACAGGTGACCCTGGGATCCTAATGGGATTGTCTTCTTTAGAGCTCCAGAAGAAGAGGGCCCCTGTTTGTCTGGATTGAGAGAGGTACTGACCTGGCTGAGTAGTCTGCCCCAGAAATCTGAGTGGGAGAGAGGGAGGCGGGTGGGTAATATTGCAGGGATAGTTTTTGAACCCCAAAAAACTGAAGTGCTTAGATTAGGCACTCTCTCGAGTCCCCTTCAATTCTGAACTTCCGTCCACAAAATTGATCCAGAGAAAACGTGAGTACATCCGTGAAAAGTTCACCACCATCCAAAACCCTGGCTGTACTGGCTCTGCAAGACATAGAAGCCTGTGCACGTGCGGGGGTGGGGTGGGGGGACGATTGGGGCTCTGGGGTCAGACTGGGGGGGGGGGATAAAGGTAGAGGATTTGAATTCCTCTCTGGTCCCCTGCCAGAAGCTAGTTGTGTATCTTCTCTGAACTTCAAAACCTTCATTTGAAAACTGGGAATAATAATAATAGCTTGTTTGGGGTTGTGAGTTTAAATGAGACAACGCAAGTAGAATACTTAGTATAATAATGTCTAATAGCTTCTGTGTATATGGCACGTAGCAGTAAAACGGTACTTAGCGTGTTAGTATTCTTGGAATGAGAACCTTTTAACCTTTTTATTCCTACTTCTACTGAACCTGTAGGATAGATTGCAACCAAATCATATCATTTGTTGTGATGGTGGCATTTGTTTTTAACATACTCGCCTTTTCTTGTTTTAGCAGAATAAACCCGAATTCATTCAGCTTTCTCGAATGACATATTGAAATACGTACACAATCCATGTTCACTTCTCTGGCTGCCTCTGTATAGCCTTTCTCCTTTTTAATTTATAAAGTGGAATTGAGAGAGTAATTGTCCTGCATGCCAACAGTTCTGAGTCGTTGGTGCGGCCCTTAGCAAGCCCCTGTCGCCTCCGCCGGGGGTCAGTTCCTCCAGCATTCTGTTGAGGTCACCATTTAGCTGCTCTTCTCTACACCTTGGCCCATCCCTTTGCAACTTCATTTTGCTCGCTTTAATGGTGTTTCCGACTCAAAAACCCCTATCGGGCTCTTGGGTGAGGCTGGACGCCCCACTCCCAGCTTCCCACCCTGCGGCCGTGGGATGTGCACCGGGCTGGTAGAGAGCTCAGTCCACCGAGCCGAGAGGGCGCGTCTCCAGGGCCAGGGTGGGGCGCCAGGTTAGGAGCGGCCTCCCGCCTCTTGGCTTTACTTCCCCGCAGGGGACACCGTAGGCGGCGGTGCGGTCCGGCCACTGCCCCCCGCCCCTCGCGTCCGGCCGCGCCGTGGGTTGCGGTCTCTGTGGGGGTGGCAGCTCCTGTCCCGGAGGTTTGCGCCTGGCGGGGCACCCCGGAGCCGCGGGGAGCCCAGAGGCGAGGCCCAGGCGGGGTGGGGCGCGTCCGGGCGGGGAGGGCGCACTCGGGCAGCGCAGGGGGCGCCGAGGGCAGCGGGCGGGCGGACGGCGGAGGAGCGAGCGGGACGAGGGCTGGCTGGTGCCGGGGCCGCCCGCCCGCCCGCCCGAGGGGGAGGAGGCTGTGCCGCCCTTGCTGCAGGTTCGCTGTCGAGCGCACAGGAGGCAGGGACATGGGTAGGGTGCGGTCTGCGCGGGGCCCGAGCCCGGATCTCTTCCATTTCCCCTCTCACTCGGCCCCGGGCTGCGCCGCAGACGGCAGCAGCTCCCGCTCCGCCCGAGCCGCCTGACCGCCGGGCCGGGGCGCTAACCGCGGGGCCCGCCAGCCCGCCGGCCCGGCCAGCCCAGCCCAGCCCGGCGGCCCGCAGCCCCGCCGCCCGCCGCCCCCCGCCGCCGCCGCGTTGCCAAAACAAACGGGCCGGCCTATTTATTGGCGGCGGGCGAGCCGGGCAGCTCAGAGTCGAGGCGCCGAGGGGGACAGCGCGCCGCCACCCGCCAGGGCCCCGGGCCCCCGCCCCGCACCTGAGTCCCGCCGGCCCCGCGCCGCGCCGCGCAGCCCATGGCGCCCCCGCCTGGAGCCCCCCGGAGCCACCCGGACGCCTGAGCCCCCGCAGCGCTCGCGTCGCCTCGCCCACCCACCGGCCCCCCAGGCGCCCTCGCCCGCCGCCCGCCCGGGCTCCCCGGCCATGTCTCCCGCCCGGCTCCGGCCCCGGCTGCGCTTCTGCCTGCTGCTGCTGCTGCTGCTGCTGCTGGTGCCGGCGGCGCGGGGCTGCGGGCCGGGCCGGGTGGTGGGCAGCCGGCGGCGGCCGCCGCGCAAGCTCGTGCCGCTCGCCTACAAGCAGTTCAGCCCCAACGTGCCCGAGAAGACCCTGGGCGCCAGCGGGCGCTACGAAGGCAAGATCGCGCGCAGCTCGGAGCGCTTCAAGGAGCTCACCCCCAACTACAATCCCGACATCATCTTCAAGGACGAGGAGAACACGGGCGCCGACCGCCTCATGACCCAGGTGAGCGCGACCCGCCCTCGCAGGGCGCCGCCGCCGAAGCACCGCCACCTGCCCGGCCCTCCCCGCCCCCCTGGCACCTTTTCTCGACCGGCCGGCACGCCCCCTGGCACCTGCCCCTCTCGCCAAGCCCGGCCGCCTGCTGCCCAGGATGGGCCGGCCAGGGGTCCCGGCGGCAGCGCGGACAGCCGCGAACCCGCGGAGGCCGTGAGAAGAGCTCCCCGCTGCCGAGCGCCCCGGCCGGGTGGCGGCAGCCCCTGTGTCCCGGAGGGCCGGCCGCTGAGGCCGGCCGCGGCCCCCGGAGGTACCTCGACCCGGCCGCCTCCTGCGCCTCCGGGACCCCCGCAGTCCCTGCTGGCCTAACCTTCCGCACCGCTGCGCCCCTCTCCTTGCGAAGCCCGAAGCCCTTCGGCACCCCGGAGGCGAAGAAGCTGCGGGCGCACAGGGCCTTTCCTCCCCGCGCGCTCCCGGTCCGCTGCGCTGCCCCTCCTGGAGTCGCGTGCCCCCTGGGTCCGGGTTTGGGGACCGCGGGAAGAGTCGGGCCGGGAGGCGGTGGGAAAGGGAACTTGCCCGGCGAGCCCACGTGTCTGTCCCGGGAGCTGCGCGGCTCAGCTGCGGTTAAGGGTGGGGTGCCGGGAACTTCGGGATCTGGGACTGAACTTGGGGGATCCCTGGGCTTGGTGGCGGGGACGGGAGGGTTGAAAAAGGAGCGCCAGGATGCCGGGAGAGGCAGGGAGCAGAGCTAAGGCTAGCCAGTTTCGGCAAGCTCCCAACAGGACCGGCTCAAGCCCACGCACTGGGGAGCAGACTTTCTTCTCCGCGGTGGGGGTCCCAGGGAATCGGAAACCTACGGTCCCCTTCCTCAGGGGTCTCCCGGGGCTTCCCCCGCAGGCAGGCAGCGCGCTCCCTAGGTGCTTTGGGAAGAGCGGCTCCACCACAGCTCTCAGCCTGCGCCCTGGCGCCGGGGCTGGCCGGCCGGTGTCGGGGCCGAAGGTTGGCTGGTGGCCGGGCCGGGCCGGGCGCCGAGGAATGCAGATAAGGATCCGGGCCACGGGCTGGGCAATCATTGACAGCGCGCGCCCCGGCTCTGGACCCGGGGGAGGGGGAGAGGGGCGGGGAGCCGGGGCCCGCGGGGCCGCCGTACTTGGGTGCTTGAAGCCTGGAGGCAAGGAGCACGCGGAGCTCCCTCCCCGGGCAGTGAGCGCCCGCAGCGAGGCTGCTCCCCGGAGGCCGGCCAGGACTTGGGCTGTAGCCGTCGTTGGTTCCCGGGAGTCCCGAGTCCAAGGGTCTGTGGGGCCGGGCTCCCCGAGGTGGGGGGGTAGGCGGAGCCTCACACCTGAGTTGAGGACTGTGAAAGGGCCCCCTCTCCCGCTCGCCCCGCCCCGGTCAACTGCAGGGTCCTTTGGGCTGCAGGCCGGCGGGGAGTCATTACAGACGGCGGAGCTCTCCCGTCCTTCCCCCAGGGGCGGCCCTACTCCCACCCCCACGTGGGCCAGGGCTGCAGCTGGCTCGCTGAGATCAGAGGCTGGGTTTCTGGACTCCCTTCCCTGATAGGGGCGGCGCACAGGTGCTGGAGGCTCTGGACTCGGGGAAAACGCTGCCTGGGATTATCATCGCCCCGTGCGCCCGGTGCAGCTGGAGGCGCTCCGCGTCCCCACCCTCTGGCCAGGCTAGGCGCTAACCTTACCACCAGCTTCAGGTTCCCGGGCTTCCACATCCTCGGATAGGTTGCAGGACGCTTTGGGATCTTAAGTCCCAGCAGGAAAACTCTGTGGCTCTCGAGAGATCCCCGCCGCCCAGGATTTCCCCCCAACACACCCCCGCGCTCCTGGGGAGCTCTGCACCTGCCGCGCCTCGGGCACCCGGGTCGGGGGGGCTTCAGCCCTGAGGCTACGGTGACATCTACTGGGCACCTTCGGCCTTGCACGCCTAGCAGGCCCGCCGCAGGCAGTCGGCTCCGCTACCACTCCCACCCTGCGGGCGGAGGGCGGTTTCGGGCTCCCTTGCCACGGTGGGACGGAGGGACTCGGCACTGGAAAAGTGTAGCCCGGTCTGCGGAGGGATCGGTACCTGGGTCTGAGGAGAGAGCGCGCAGGAGGGAGGGGCCGCTTATCGGAGAAGGTCGCCCAAGGGTGCACCTCCCCGTTGCGCCCTCCAGATTTGTGGCGCCACCATGCGGTCCAGGTCCCTGGAACAGCCAGATGCTAGAATGCGAGGAAGCAAGTTAGGAAGTTAGGGCTCTTTGTTCCTACGAGATGGGAGCAGAGCACCCTCCCCGGTTTCCCAACTCCAGCGGATGCCCTGGGAGAGGCCGGGCGAGGCAGCGCCTCCACCCGCAGGGGCCAGCATCTCCCCCTAACTCCGCGCGCCTTCCTCTCGCAGCGCTGCAAGGACCGCCTGAACTCTCTGGCCATCTCAGTGATGAACCAGTGGCCTGGCGTGAAGCTGCGAGTGACCGAAGGCTGGGACGAGGACGGTCACCACTCAGAGGAGTCGCTGCACTATGAGGGCCGAGCGGTGGACATTACCACTTCGGACCGCGACCGCAACAAGTACGGCCTGCTGGCGCGCTTGGCAGTGGAGGCCGGCTTCGACTGGGTGTATTACGAGTCCAAGGCCCACGTGCATTGCTCCGTCAAGTCTGGTGAGCCGCTGCCTGGGGGCTGGGCCCGGGGCCGGGGCCGCAGGGCGTGGGCAGGCACAGGGCTCACCGCTGCCAGGAAGGTGAAGAGGCCGGCCAGGGGATGGAGGAGGGGACCCCAGGGAAGAGGACGTCCCCGGCGCTCCCCCTCCCCGCTGCTGCTTGTGACCACCTGCTCATCCCGTGTCTGGTAGCGCTCATGGCAGGAGCCTAGGGAGACAGGGCCCTCTCCCAGCGCGGCTGGGGGTCGACCTTGCGGTCCACAGTCCAGAGCCTGCCACAGGAGGTGCAAGACAGAGCGAGCTGGACAGATGGAAGCCAGGCTGTGACAGAGATGGCCTCCCCACTCAGCTGACTCAGAATGGAGGCGGGTGGCGGGACCAGGGGCCAGGGGCCAGGGTGTGCCCAGACACCAGCAGTGGCCTCAGCAGGAGCCAGGAGCCCAGAGATTCAGAGCCCAGAGCCCTGCTGCAGGTCAGCCCCTTTAGGGCACTTTGTATGCTCCTCTGGGGGTGCAGGCGTCCCCAACCTCTCCCTCAGGGCCCTGAAGCTGGACATTTTGGGGCAAAGCCAGCGACGAGGGCCAGAATAAAGAGTGGACTCAATAAAATGGATTTTCCCAGATTAGCCGCCTTGTTGATCTGAATGGGCAGGCGCTGGGGCCCTGCCCCTCCCTCGGATCTTGTCAGCGTCTCTGTCACCTACACTGAACTCAGTCATGGATGCTTCAAATGGTTCCTGCGTGACTGCCGGTCTGGCCCCACCTGGCTGCGGGCACAGCCCTCCACGCTGGCACCAGGCAGTAATCACACTTGAAGACCTGGCACACTGAGACCAGGCCCATTGCTAACAATTCCCAAACCCACCTGGGCACACAGTGGGGACCCCGTCCCCACCCTCCCCTCCAGCACTTTCCTGCCACTTGTATCTACTTCAAGACACGTCCACCTTTCACCGGCGAACACTGGCCTGGTGGCAGCTCCCCACGTGGCCACCTCTGTCATTATTCCTGCCCCCAACACTGCTCTCCACCCCACTCCCCAATGCCCCTGTGTCCTGTCCCCATACAAGGACCCAGCACATGAACCGAAGATGGTGATTTTACCCTTGCCACTGAGCCATGCCCTGATCTGACCATTCACTCTGAGGCTCTCTCTCTTCTCTATGGACTCCAAGGGCCAGCTGTGGCACAGAACTTGGGGAGTCTGTCTGAGAGGGCAATTTTTGGGGAGTGCCTGAACAAGGACTGAGAAATCATGGGACATCCAGACCCCAGAGGAGCTAAGTGTTTTCTCCACAAGACTGCAGCTGAGTCACAGCTGACCACCGTCTGGCTCAGCTGATCCCCGGCCTCTCTGGCTGCTTTACAGCATTGTCAGGATTGAGAGCTGACGGGGGCTTCACCTGACCTTCAGAAGGGCCCTTTCCTTTCACTCCTAGGTCTTGGTGCCACAATACGCCACTCTCACTGGCAAAGGATTAGACTGGGGGGTGGGGAGTGGGTTCAAGGCTTCATGGGACAGTGGGGAGGAGGTGAAGAGCAGAGTCAGGATACAGTGATGGGGGCTCTCCGGGAGCTCGAGGAGCTCTGAGGAGGGGTGCTGTGACACGATAGTAACACCTTCATGTCCCTTCTTCCCACAGAGCACTCAGCTGCGGCCAAGACAGGTGGCTGCTTTCCTGCTGGAGCCCAGGTGCGCCTGGAGAGTGGGGCACGTGTGGCCTTGTCAGCCGTGAGGCCTGGAGACCGGGTGCTGGCCATGGGGGAGGATGGGAACCCCACCTTCAGCGACGTGCTCATTTTCCTGGATCGCGAGCCAGACAGGATGAGGGCCTTCCAGGTCATCGAGACTCAGGACCCCCCGCGCCGCCTGGCACTCACGCCCGCCCACCTGCTCTTCACCTCCAACAACCACACAGAACCAGCGGCCCACTTCCGGGCCACGTTTGCCAGCCAAGTACAGCCTGGCCAGTATGTGCTGGTGGCTGGGGTGCCAGGCCTGCAGCCTGCCCGAGTGGCAGCTGTCTCCACACATGTGGCCCTTGGAGCCTACGCCCCACTAACAAGGCACGGGACACTGGTGGTGGAGGATGTGGTGGCTTCCTGCTTTGCGGCTGTGGCTGACCACCGTCTGGCTCAGTTGGCCTTTTGGCCCTTGCGACTGTTTCACAGCTTGGCGTGGGGCAGCTGGACCCCGGGAGAGGGCGTGCACTGGTACCCCCAGCTGCTCTACCGCCTGGGACGGCTCTTGTTGGAAGAGGGCAGCTTCCACTCGCTGGGCATGGCCGGGCCAGGGAGCTGAAAAGACTCCTTCGCTGCCCTCCTGCAACTGCCTAATTTGGTCCAAAGTCCTCCTTGCCAGGAGGGCACTAGTCCTGGAAGGGATCTGAGTTGGGGGGCAGGGTTCCCACCATCTCCTCTTTCACAGAGACACACCATTGCAACTTGACCAGGCCACGCCAGCGTCGACCACCCCAACTCAATATAGTGACAGAGCTGTAAGCTAAGCTGGTTGGGAAGGGCTGGTCTATCCTATTCTAAAGACCTCGAGGCTGGCACCATGGGGCCAACCCAGCCAGGTCTCACTTTAATTTTTCATACCTGCCTCCCCCAGTGGGGAGGGCCCATTCCATCTGTCTTAGGCCCCTCTTAGGTGGGCTTACACCTCAGTCGATGCTGCTAGATTCCCTGGGTGCCAGCAGGGAGCTGGCTGGACTCAACGCCTGCTGCCCAGAACTGAGAAGGCCGCAGGGTGGGACAGCCAGCCTGGCCATCCTGAGGCATGACCTTCCTCCCTGGCCACACTCCTTGGGACACATCCAGAGACTGTTGCTGTCAGTGGGCAGAGTTCTGTGTTCCAGTCAATGTGATCATAGTACCCGGGACCAGGGGAGTGGGCTGGATGTCCTCCTGCCCCGGCCCAGGCTAAGCTCCCTCTTCTGCTGAACCGTGACCCCCTAACCCCCTCCGGTCAGTCTCCCCCACCTTATTTATTGGCGCGGAGGGGGAAGCCCATGGGAGAATTTTGGGGACGTTTTGGTCTTTTCTTCCTTTTGTAATAAAAATTATTTAAGTTGTTAGAGCCATAGAATCTAGAATGCTGAACGGGGCCAGTACACAGTCTGGAGCCCTGGGGAGGTCTGTCCAGGGGTGGGTCACCTTCCTCCAAGGACAAAAGCTCCCATGCTCCCACCTTCTCTGCAGGCCCTCCTCACCTAGCAGCCCAGCAAAGTCCCCATAAACAGCTGGGCTCTGTATCAGGCAAGGCTTTCACATGCTGACCTCAAAGTTTGCCCTAAACACTATTGGACCAGAGCGAGAACTGAAGTAACTAGCCCACGGTCACCTTATTCATCTCGAACTGCCTCATTTTGTGCCTAGTCAAGGCCTGGGTTTCTCATCTTTTGGTGTGAACAATGGACCATAGTATGAAAAGACTCTGTAGAATTCACATCTGCCTCCTGGCCCCTCTGACTTCTTGGATAACTCAGGAGTCTCTAACCTAGCAGTTCTCAAACCTTGGAATCACCTGGGCAGCTTGTTTAAAAATGATTCCTGGCCCCACTCAAACAATTCTGCTTTAATACAAGCTCTGGAGTGAGGCCCAGGAGCTTATTTTTATGAAGACACCAAACATGGCAGATGGTCCACGGACCACATTTTGAGAAACTGCTTAGTCTAGAGAAGCCCAGTTTGTTGCCAAGACAAAGTGACGCTTTTCTTCATTTTCTCTTGGTCTCTCTATCCCAAGGCAGGTTTTTCTGAGCTCATCTCACTACAGATCAGCTGAGATTCCCAGGTCCAGGGTACACTTGTTAAATTGCCAGCCAGTTAGTAAGCCGGTTGAAATAGGCCATGGCAGGAATATTCATTCATACCACGGAAACTGCAAAGTAGAGTTCCCCTGACCATGAAGAGGCAGTTGCTAAAACACACCACTGTCCAGGTTCTATCCTCTTACAGAGATCACTAAGTTAGGGATGACTGCTCAGACTCTTACTTCACCCTTCTCCCACCTCCACAGAGGAAGACTCCAGAGAAACACTTCGTTGACGTGGAGACTGTGTCATTTGGGAGGAAATAGCCCCCCACAGGCTATAACGACAACTGTTGATCACCAAAGACTAACCATCACCACATATTTTCTAAGGGCTTTATATGAAGCCATTTAATTCTGGTAACAACCCTAGGTGGTGTATGTCTTCATATTACTATGTTCCAGAAGAGCACAGAAGCACGAGGAGGTTAAGTAACTTGCCTGAGATGACACAGCAAGTGACAGAAGCAGGATTTGAACCCATGCATCTCGCCATTGGGCCCACTGTTTTGACCACAAGGCTTTTCCCTTGGTGAACTTGGGTCCTCTCTGGAAGACACTCTCAGCATTTCAGGCTGGAAGTCAGTTTTGTCAGCACATCTAGAGTGGACTCATGGCAAACATCCATGGACCAGGCTCCCATGGACCAGAATGTCCATGAACTCATTGACAGTGAAAAACAGACTATCAAGGTCAAGATACTCTTGTCCATTCACTTGTACAATTCTCTCCCTGATAGACATTCTTTGTGGGGGTTGGGGAGAGACAGAAGGTAGGAGGAAGGAGGGAGGGGAGAGGCAGGAAGAGAGAGAGGCTTTCTCCTGTGGGGTCCAGCTGCCCCTCCCACTGGGCCTGAGCACACTCCATCCTGCAGACACAGCCATTTGGTGTCCCCAACCTTTCTGTTCTAGATGGGCTTTGTCCAGAAACACATCCATTCTTCAGATAGAGAAGGCTGCAAAGATTCAGAAAAAAACTTATCTGAATTCAGACCCTCAAAAACCAACCTTAAGGTGGAGGTGGGGCTCTACAGCTTTTCTGGGAATCCTGGGACCAGATATGAACACATTAAGCGAGTGGGGAGACATAGGGAGACAGCTTGGGAAGTCATCTCCTGCGGCGACAGTATAATGGCTGCAATCACTCCCATCAAAACCCATCTTGCCCCGGTGTCTGTAATGCCAAGGCCCAGAGGAGGATCAACCATACTGTTCAGGCAGCTACTGATCCAACGCCTGCCTCTCCTCTCAGGGTCAAGTGCAACCCCCAAGGCTGCTGTGTCCACAATCGTAACCTGCTTTCATCTGTCTGGTCATCATTCACTGGATACTCTTGTGTTAGGTCCTGTGCCAGAGTGAGGGAAAGCGGTTAGTCCCCACTCTTGGGTGGTAGGAAGCAGTCTGGGAAGGCGTGTCTATGCTGTGCGCTGAGTGCTGTGGCTGACAGCTCACAGGGACTATGGGAGTCCCATGGAGAGGCTGGGAGCTAGGAAGGCTTCCTGGAGGTGAGGATGCTACAGGTAGGGCAAGGAGGGCTTTGCATGGCAGGTAAGTAAAGGAAGGGATCTAGTCTCAGAACACAGTAAATGCAAAACTGAGGGCTCGAGTGAGCCTAGGGGCTCGGAAGACCTGCCAGGTCAGCATCACAAAGCTATGTGGCCACACATTTGGACTTGAGCCTGGGGGCCTGTGGGGAGGGCCTGAAGGGTTTGAAGTCAGGAAAGTTCGCCACTGAATTGTTTTAGAAAGCTCGCCCAGCTGCAGTGTGGAGGATGAATCAGACAAGGCAGCTGTGGAAGCAAGGGGTCCATTTACTGGAGAGAGAAGCTGGTGGCCTGGACTGAAGAGGTATCCATGGGGTCAGAAATAAGGCGATGGACTGTAGATGTTTAGTAGTAGAATGGTCAGGACTTGAAGCCAGTTTAGGTAGTAGTGAGGTTGAGGAAAGGGTTTGAGTCAATTCAGGTGTTTATTAATTTATATTTATTTATTTATTTATTTATTTATTTATTTTAAATGTTATTTTTATTTATTTTTTCTTTTTTTAAAATTTTGTTTATTTATGATAGTCACACAGAGAGAGAGAGAGGCAGAGGCACAGGCAGAGGGAGAAGCAGGCTCCATGCACCGGGAGCCCGACGTGGGATTCGATCCCGGGTCTCCAGGATCGCGCCCTGGGCCAAAGGCAGGCGCCAAACCGCTGCGCCACCCAGGGATCCCTTTTTTTTTTTTTTTTTCAATTCAGGTGTTTAAGCATGAGACCTAGCTCCCCTATGCCTAGAGCCCTTGACCATGGCTCTTTTCTGGCCTTAGAGTCTGCACCTGTCGGTGAGACATCCAGGGTTTTCCCATATAGATATCCTCTCTCCTCATTGCCCAAGGCTGGTCTACCTGGGTTCGAGGCACCCTACAGTCTCCTGCTTTCTCCTTCTGCTGCCTGCCCCATCGAGAATACATGGGGAGGAGATTCAGAGTAGCCCCTTGCAGCCCAGTCCAGGTGAAATGCAACACCTGTACCTAGCATACAAGTCCTCCAGGAGAACTGGAGATAGGGAGGCCTGGAGTGTGGGGGAACAGGAGACAAAGTGGGGAATCTGGCTGGGAGGCCTATGGAGCTGCCTGGATGGACTGCCCCTCAACCCAGGGGCCACTGCAACCTGGCTCTCCTACTTGTCCATGCAGAGGCACTCCTTCAGGTACCCATCCCTGCGCTGTCCTTGCAGCCTCCTCTCTGGTTTAGAAAGACCCAGTGCCCCTAGGGATGGCTCTTCCGAAGCTGTGGGACTGCACTCACCTGAAGATGCTGCCCTGGGGATGGTTTCTGACAGTCCGCTGTGCTGGGAATGGCAGAGCTGAATGAATCAATCCTTTAGGCAATCAGGCCTGCTGCTAGGACTGGCAGCCCCAGTGTGGGAACTGGAAGTGGGAGCCCCTCCACCAAAAAATTGAGCAAAGCCCTCCCTCCCTGCCCTGCAAAATGATCCAACTAGAAAAGGCAACTCTTCTGGTCTGGTGCCAGCAAGCCTGTGTAGGAGAGAGCCTAGCGCAGGAGGCACACTGGGGTATCAGCACACCTGGATTGCAGGCCTGCTTACCTGCCCAGCCTAGAGCCCGTATGTAATGTACAACTTGCACAGCCTTAACTCTAGTCCCTGATTCTGCCAGGCTCAGCAGATCGAGGCTTGTGATTAAAGTTTGGAGAGAAATTCCCTACAGTGTCACATGGGAGGAAGCGCAGAGCGATTAGACAGAGGCGGGGACAGGATGAGCTCAATGACCCCAATGTCTGGGGACTTCCTGCAAGTGGTTTTGGGCTGCTGCCTTCTAGGCTGAGTGACTGGGGCAAGGGTAGGTGGACACATTATTGGAAGCAGATGCGCAGAGGAATGCAGGGCATGCTCAGGAACTGGGACTGGTGCCGTTGGAGCTAAAGGTACAGGGAGAGGAAACGGGAGCTGGGCTGGGGGTTGGGGGATGCTGCTCCCCATGTGGGCCTGGTAGGAAGGGCTGGAGCAGGAAATGCCCCCAAACAAGCCAGAATGGTGGCCCTTGGGGGAGGGCACAGGCCCTGCTCCCCACCTGAGAGGATGCCCCCACCCTGGAGAAACCTCTCTGGTTGGGATTGGCCGCAGCATCTCCCCACCCCGTGCCCTCTGCCCCCTGGGTGGAATGTGCCTGATGGGGCTCGGCCCCACGTCCCACACCCCAGCCTGGTTCTCAAAGCCTCTTTGTTCCATGGGGCTGAGTTGTGGCCAGCCCGGATCTGATAAGGCCGGCGGGGCAGATAGTGGCCCGCCCTGTGCACTGTACCGCCCCAAGCCACACCCTGGCCACCTCGCACGCACATGGCGTGGGGCCCCAGAAGGGCATAGATGCAGGGGGCTTCCTGGCCAGATTAGGATCAGGAAGGCTCAGCTGGCGGGCTGGCCCTCCCCCTAGTCCATTTAAGAGCCCCCTCGCATCCACACAGGGGAATTGGATTAAGAGAATTATCTCCATTTCAGAAATCAAGTCTCCAAGAGGGAAATGACTTGCCCACAGTTATGTCTTTCATAATCAGGAGCATTGGCTATGCTAAATCTGCTATTTACATTATCTTTTAAAATCCTAACAACTTATAAAGTGAGGTTGTGCCTAATTCCTACTTTGCAGAGAAGACATGGAGGCCAGAGAAGTGAAGTGACCTGCCCAAGGTCACACAGTAGCAGAGTCCAGACCAGAACCCAGGTGCCGTCCAGCAGCTGAAGGAAGTGGGACTCACCATCCCAGAGGAATGGGAGGAAGGCATTTCTAACTTCAACCTAAAAGATCTGATGGGGTCAGGGTGGCCAAGGACCCATCAGGGAAGGTAGTCCTGGGGGGAATAATGTTCTAGAAGCTGTGAGAGGAGGATCCCGTGCTTGTAGGAGTGGCAATGGTTAAAAATATGCCCACAAATTATTTGACACTCTCTCTCCTTGGAAAAGGCCACATAGCTTCTGCCTGGTTCTACCCTGAGATTGCTGAACTGGAGAGGCTACAGGTGGGTGGGTGTTCCTGTGCATAGCCTCGCGGAGCTTCCAGGCCACAACCAGCATCAATTGTCAGTTGTGTGAGTGTGCCATCTTGGATGTCCAGTGGAGCCTTCAGAGGGCAGCCCTGGCCAACATCTATATGTAACTACATGAGAGACTCTAAGTAAGAACTGGCTGGCCAAGCCCTTCTTGAATTCTTGGCCCACAAAATCATAAGCAAATAAAATGTGTGTTTGGAACTTTGAAGTTTTAGAGTGATTTCCTACACATCAGTAGTAACCAGAACAAAAGGCAAAGAGGGAATGGGAACAGATGAAGGCATCTTCTAAGGCCTTTGATGCTCTTACACAAAAACTTTTAATCATGGAATCATGGGCTACCCTTGGGTAGCTCAGTTGGTTAAGCATCTTACTCTGGTTTTGGCTTAGGTCATGATCTCATGGGTCCCTAGGTCGAGCCCCATGTTGGGCTCTGGGCTCAGTGAGGAGGCTGTTTGAGATTCTCTCTCCCTCTGCCCCTCCCTCTCTGTCTCTCTCTAAAATAAATAAATGAATCTTTTTTTTTAAATAGAGTCACTATTGGGCTGGAGGAGGTGTGATGCCTCTTAATCTTTTTTTTTTTTTTAAGTTTTTATTTCGGGGAGCCTGCATGGTTCATTCGGTTAAGTGTCTCCCTTCGGCTCAGGTCATGATCTCTTTCTCTCTCTCTCTCCCTCCCTCTCTCTCTCTAATAAATAGATGAAATATTTATATTTATTAAGATTTTATTTATTTATTTGACAGAGAGGGGGAGCAGCAAGCAGAGGGAGAGGGAGAAGCAGGCTCCCTGCTGAGCAGAGAATCTGATGTGGGGCTCAATCCCAGGACGCTGTGATCATGACTCATCCCAAGGCAGATGCTCAGCCAACTGAGCCATGCAGGTGCCCCAATAAATTAAATCTTTAGAAAAAATAATTTTTTTATTTATTTAAGTAATCTCTACACCCAAAATGGGACTTGAACTCACAACCCTGAGATCAAGAGCTGTATGTTCTTCCAGCTGATCTAGCCAGGTGCCCTACCTCTTGATCTTCTAAAGCAGCAGTATGGGAGGACAGACTGATTTGGAATAACCTAGGGGCAAATAGAGATGAAGACAAAAGGGAGGGTTGGGTAAGTAGATCTCTCCACATTCAATTGATTAGAAGTATGTTATGTATCTGCTTTAGTAGCAGGATCTCTGATGATAGCAAACTCATGGAGGAATGAAGAACCTTCTGGAAGGAAAGAAGATCTGGGCTAGTGGGTAGTAAGGAATCATCCATGGCCAAACGAAAGGAATTCTCTTACAGATTTTTAAAAACCCAGAATGCTACATGTTGAAAAAAGTGCTCAAGGGGTGAGGCCAGACCTGAGAGATAGGCTGGACATTTCTGTGGACAGTTGCTGACCACACTTTCTTAGAGTGCCCCTGCACACTGAAACTTGCAGGGACCCAACAAGAAGGTCCCCGAAACCAGATTAGAAGCACCGTATTGCCCTTATAAATTCCAGGTGTGTTTGCATTTGGCTTCTGCACATGCTTCCAAATGCCAGACTTAAGAAGACTCAGAAGAAAGTGACCAGGCTGGTACTAGGGAATGGGTGTGTCTCAGAGGAGTGGTTGGGAGTGTAGGGGTAGAAAGGTTACTTCGAGGACAGATTTCTTGATTTTTGAACTCTTAATCCTAGAGAAGCAAAAGATGGACAGAATCAAAATCCAATAAGGAGAGAAAAGTAACAAGCTGACAGTGGACAATCCTGACACTACTTTTACCAAATAACAAAGTTAACATCACCAGCAATGCATAGTGCCATCATGTGCCCTCTGATATGATGCACTGAGAAGGGCATAGCACCTCTGTATTATGCTGACCAATAATACATAGCTTACTCTAATCAGATGTAATAAACTCAAGATTGAGGAACATTCTACAAAATAATTGACAGTGGGCTAAGAGAGTCAAGGTCATAAAAGACAAGGGAAAGACTCAGGAAATGACCCAGGTAAGATCAGGAATTGGATACTGAAATAGGAAAAGGATGTTAGTGGACAAACTTGTGAAATCTAAATAAATTCTCTGCTTCCATTGATAATGTGCATTGTACCAAGGTTAATTTCTTAGTTTTGATAAGTGTTCTATAATCATGTGTAAGATGTTAACCTAAGGGAAGTCTGTGTGAAGGGTTTATGAGAAATCTCTGTGCTATTTTTGTGATGTTTCCATACATCCAAAATTAATTCAAAAATTTTTAAATGCAAAAAAAAAAAAAAAAAGAATTCTACTAAATCAGAACCTTATGGACCAGTCAAAGGTACCCCCCCCCCCGC
Source organism: Canis aureus (assembly GCF_053574225.1). Lineage (NCBI taxonomy): Eukaryota > Metazoa > Chordata > Mammalia > Carnivora > Canidae > Canis > Canis aureus. The sequence goes on from NC_135646.1 coordinate 5,329,275, forward strand.
ATCACCCTTCAAGTCCAAGCCAACTTCCACACCCAAAGGAGGCCAGCTGCACTGAGCCAGTCGTCATGTTATGATACTCTTACTTGAGAGAGATCTCTGGACAGAAATGGATTAGAAAAGGGTTTGAGGAATTAAATAGGATGGCAATTAACAGAATAATGGTGTTCTTCCTTTATTTAGAACATATGATAAGGCTGGCACGGTGCTAAGTTCTTTAAATCTTTTATCACACTTAAACTTCAATCTTTGAGTTAGGTGTTAGTTTTCCCTGTTTACAGATGAGCGGACTGGGTCTTATAGAGAGGCAAAAGAACAAGATCATACAGCTGAGAGTTGATGGGGTTGGGATTCAAATTCAAACTTTTTACTCCAGAGCTGGTTCTTAATCACTCCACTGTACTGTCTTCTCAAGTATGACCCTCATTCAATTCATACTTCAGGGGGGTTCCACACTGGAGTGGGTCAGAGAGGTGGGAACAGAAGGCAAGAGGAAGGGGACAGCCTGGTCAGCCAGAGCTGTCCATGGTGCTGGCCAGAAAGGCATGTAGCTGGAAAGAGCAGGAGATGGTCTAGGGAAGACAGCTGGGAAAGGTAACACAGAGGAGCACTGCTCAGACTAGAAAGGAAGAGCAGTTAGACCAAGGAGCAGCCACTTCAAGTTTGGGCTTGAAATAAATAACTGTGTATAGAGTAGCCAGCGAGGTAGGATTTTCCCTTAGGTTTCACTTGTAACTAATACTATCCACTATAGCTATACTGGTTATTAAAATCTGCCAATACTTTGGTACCAGTTGGGAAAGTCACTAGCTGAGTCCTCCACTGCTGCTCCAACAACAAATTGTTAAACCTGACACAATGTGAGAGCAATCAGGACCCCGCGTTGCCTCTAAGGCCAGCTGGTACCCATTCTTATAGATTGGTAGCCATACTTTACCAATTGTTAGGAACTTTGAGTACTATCCTTGTTTGTCTCCATTTTACAGATGAGGAAAGTTAAGCCTCTGGAATGTTTAACAATTTGTCTGAAATCACCCAGCTCTCAGAAGGTAGAACCTGAACTTGAACTCCTGGGATTAAGCCTCATGTCCTTTCCCCTCCATCCCCCTAATGTTGGCTTGCATGTTTAGCTACCCTTTGGTGGTAACAGTGGATGGAGGGAGCAAGTTCTCTAGGGGGTTTGGGCTGGCACAAAAGGGTAGAAAACCCTATGCAGGGGTGAGGGGTGGAAGAATGGAACTCTTTCATTTGAATTCTCTTGTGATATGACAGTCTTCCCTCTAGCTCCTGCCAAGTTTTGTGCCTTGGCAGCCCTTTCAGACTGGAGGTCATGACAGACGGTCCCCAACCCCAGCAGTTTCAGAGGATCATGGCATTCTAATGCAGAGTGTTCCATACCTGCTCTTAGATCCAGCCCCCAAACCACCCAGGTGGTGGTTTCTCTTAGCTGCAGCTTTCTCTTACTCTTCACCCTTCAGGCTGGGCTTGGAAGACTTACCTCACTAATTTCAGAAGTCAGAAATTTCTGTGAGAGGATTCACCTCTTCATCTCCCTCCCCTAAGTTAAGTACATTTTGGATGCAGACCTGATTTCAGAGCCAACACTGGAAATGGAGTCAGAGTTACAGGGAAGGAAGAGGGAGGGGACTTTGCAAGTGCTGGAATTGGGTTGACCTGGTAACTGGACAGGAAGGCACCCTGGCACCTCCTTTTGTCTTTCTCCAACCCAGAGCACCAAGGGAGGCTCCATCTTGTAGAAACAAAGAAGGAGATGTGGAGAGGAGAAAAACTTCCTGGCTCTCCAGTGTGGAACAGAGAGGCTGGGAGGTGGTGGGAGAGGAGGGTGCACAGTAAACTGAGTGGCTTAGTTTTAGGGACATCCCACTTAGTGAGTGAACATCCTGTGTGCCTGCATGTGCATCTAATTTTATTGTCTACCATATGTCAAATACTTTTCACATGCCTGATCACTCAATCACTCACTACACCAGCCTTTTTTCTTTAATTTTTAAAAAAGATTTTATTGCTTGTTAGAGAGTGAGAGTGAGCAAGGCAGAGAGCCGCGCACTAGCAGGGGGAGGGACAGGGAGAGGGAGAATCCGACTCCTCCTTGAGCAGGGAGTCCGAAGCAGGGCTCAATCCAATCCCGGGACCCCAAGATCATGACCTGAACTGAAGGCAGAGGCTTAACTGGATGAGCCACCCAGGTGCCCCACTACACCAGCTTTTTTAATTATCCCCAGGTAACAGTTGAGGAAATGGAGGTTCAGAGGGGTCATGTGACTTGTTCAAGGTCACACAGTCAGTTGGTAAGTGACAGTCAGGATTAATTTCAGGTCTGTTTGATTTCCCAGCCCAGGATCTCCTCTAGTCTGTTTGGTGGTGGAAGGGAGGTGGGACTTAGGAAAGATATTTTTGAGTGTGCTGAAGCCCAAATTACTGAGTGTGTGCTTTATCTTTATTACCCCAGCAATGGTTTCCAGACAAAAGGATTCTAGTCTGTCTACTACCCATCCTCCTTCCTCCTTTTCTCCCACAACCTGGTCCTCATCAATTTCCTGAATCATCACCCACCCTTGTTCAAGCCTTGAACCAAATAGTACTCACCTTGTTGTCCTCTTGGGTCCATGGAAGACACAGTCACCAGGACCTACCACCCATTTTTTCCCCCATGGGTTCTGGGCTCCTGGAAAGGGGGACTTCCAAAGGAAACTCAGCTTTTTCTCTCCTCCTGAGACTCAACCCTTTGCCACACCCCTTTCTGTGTTGTTTGCCTCTTGTAGCAAAGTCCGGCTTGGACCTCTCCCTAGGAGTCCACCACATCAAGGTCAGAACTCTCCAGCAGAATTCTCAGAAGGCAGCCAGAGCCCCATAAAACTAGAGCCCACAGGGGCCCTACTAAGAATATCTTTCCATTGTCCCAAGCCCAGAATCCAGCAAGGTTTGGGCACACCAGAGCTGTGGAGGGACACTCCTTCAGTGAAGAGGCACAAGCACACATGGCCCCCAGCATAAGCTCTCTCACCTTCTTGGGATTTTCTTGCTGGGATTCCTGAGGCTACCACCAAGTCTGTTTGCAGAGTCAATGCTCCCATTTCTTTTCAGCCTAAGAATGGAAAAACAGGTCCCTTTCCCTGCGCTTAAGATCCAGCTGAGTCAGGCTGACCATTTCAAAAAGAACATAGAGGAGGGATCCCTGGGTGGCGCAGCAGTTTGGCGCCTGTCTTTGGCCCAGGGCGCGATCCTGGAGACCCAGGATCGAATCCCACGTCGGGCTCCCGGTGCATGGAGCCTGCTTCTCCCTCTGCCTATGTCTCTGCCTCTCTCTCTCCCTCTCCGTGTGACTATCATAAATAAATAAAAATTAAAAAAAAAAAAGAACATAGAGGAAAACAAAAAGGAAATCATTATAGAAACTACACAGAAGTTGTCATGTCTAAAGTGTAGGTTTCAGATTCTGAGAATAACATTAAAACCGGTGAAAAGCTCATTGAGTTCCACATTCCTTGATCCCAAGAAAATTCCAGACCTAATGGTGCTGGCATAACTTCATATGCCCCCTGGCCTTCCCCTTCTTTCCAGTTGAGCCAGACTCTGGCTATGTGATTTCCCAGGCCAACTCAGGGCACTCTTAGTCCATCCATTGTTTACTTTCACAGTAAATGTCAACCTTCCTAAAATGAGAGTTTATTTTCTGGGTTTATCCCTAGACCACGAAGGTCTCTCCCTCTCCCTGTAACACCGCCCCCCATCACTGTCCTGGATAGTGAAACATCTTTAATTGCCCATGAATGAACTTTGAGGCTTCACCCACCCAAGGAGTCTTCACCAAATAAGAGCTATTAAAAACAAACAAAACAAAAAAACCCCACAGGCTCAAAATGGTGTCACTTGGGCCAAGTTTCAACCTCCTCTAGAAATGTAGTCTTAACGGGTCAGACAGGAATTTTCTGGTCAGTACCAAGGAGGTTATCTGTTACAAGTGCCCTCTCCAACCCCCAAAGGAAGATAAAGGTGATCTGCAATAACTTTCCCTATGAAGGAAGGCTATCTGGCCTGAAACAATCCCTTTTTTTTTTCTTTTTCTAATAACATCTTATCCCACACCCTCCAGTCTATAAAAACCTTCCATTTTGCACAACTCCCCAGAGCTCCCTTCTACCGGGTAGACGGGACGCTGCCCAATTCATAAATCCGTTTAAAAAGCTAATTAGATTACTCTAAAGTTTACTCCCTTGAATTTTTGTTAGCAGACCTTTTCCCCAAAGCCAATGCCTACAAATCAACACGTGGGCTTCCAAGAACCCATATTAGCATACCAGCGCCTTCTTCATGCATTCACCTCCAGATCCCTAGGAAAGAGCTTGGTGCCAGGGAGGAGGAAATGCTGGCAGGAAACGGATAGGACACTTTCTCTCCCACCTGCAAGAGGACTCCAGTTGTAAAGCAACATGCAAATGAGAAATAACAACGAGGTGCTTTTAACTTAGCAATCGCAACCACAGACTGAAGTTCCGGTGGAGATGTCGACCCTAGGTCACGGTCGCGCGTCCGGAAACAACTGGAACGGCTCCCACTCCGGTGACGGAGCCCATGGAGTAAGCTCCCATGAATTTGGTCGTCTTCCTAAAATAAGGATTGACGGGGCGGCGCGACCACTAGGACGCTATACGTGACATGTTGCGACCGGCAGAAGCTCAGGGGCGGCTAGCAGGGAAAATCAGAGAACTCCAAAGGGGTAAGCACTCTAGGTTGGGCGGCGCTTTCGCCTTCTCTGAGCCATGACTCCTCCCGGATGCCGTCGTTGTCCTGGGATACGGGAGACGCCGCGTCCTGAGCGTCCTGTCTCTATGGAGACGACAACATGGCGGCAGAGTGAGTTCTGAGAGTTGGTCCCAGGACCCGGGACGGCGCGAGTGGCTGCAGAAGGTATCTGTCCCGGGAGACCTCCTCCTCTGGGGAGTTGCGGCCGGGGGTCCCCTCCAGGTCCTCAGAGAGCCCCGTGGGGCTGAAAGTGGGGCGAGATCAGCCTGGGGGATCTCCTAGAGAAGGGAGGAACGACCTTAAGTATTTTTATCACTTCATTTTACCGCTTTCTTTTCCACTCCACACTACGCGACGACCTGCCACTTTTTCCACTGGTGAGCTTAGGAATGTTTAGATTGGAGATGAGGCAAATAAAAGAAGTTGATTTTATATATATTAATATATATTAATATAATATATAATATTATATATATTATATTAAGGATATATTATAATATATAATATATATTAAGGAATGTATTATATATTATAATATATCCTTAATATAATATATATAATATTATATATTATATATATTCCTTAAGATGAATTTAAAAACAACAACTACCCTGCCCATTGTCTTCACAGTGATTGCAGATGGGTGTCTTGGAAGACTAGCTCAGCCTGGTATGGAAGTTGTGATTGTTAATTACAGTAACATTAGTTTGTCATTTCATTTCAGCTTCACATAAACTTTGTGAAATAAGATAACCCTTATTTGGTGAGGTGACTGAGGCTCAAGGAGATGGAGAGATTTGCCCATCTCAATGAAGCTGAGCAGATGCTGGAACCCAGCTCTCCTGGTTCCAGGACCAGCGCTCTGTTCCCTCAGCCCTAAGACCTGATCTGGACCGGATTTCTACCCCATTGTCTCTAATTTCTTCTACCTGTGTTGACTGGAGACATTTTCAGAGCTGTGAGGCAGTAGCTATCTAGAATCCCCTGAGATCACAAACTTCACTTAGGCAGGACCACGAAGCTATCCAATAGCAGAAAAGTGATGGGACTCTCCTCCCTGCCTCCCCAGCTTGTGTTTCTTTGATTCCTTTTGAACATCCTCTTTACAGTGGACAGCAGGGGCCTTGCCTGTCTTGTCCATTGCCTAGCACTGTACATAACAGGCATTCAGCAAATGCTTTGTGAGTGAATGAGTGAATGAATCTAAGATATTCCTTCAGAATATCTGATATATCAATATAATTGGTAATATAATATAATATCAATTATATCAATTAATTATATCAATTATATCAATATAATTGGTAATATAATATAATATCAATTACCAATATAATTGGTAATATAATATAATATCAATATAATTGGTATTACCAATTAGGAAAAACTAAATCATCAAAATCTTTTGCTTTGGATGGTGGTGGGGATTGAATGGGAGAGTGTCTGATGAAATTGTGTAACTTCTAAAGGATGACCATAAAATTGTTAACTAAAGTGTAATATGTTATAATAAGGAGTTGAACCCCAAACTTGAAAAGAGATAATTTATTTTTAAATAGCCTTCCTGCCCGGCGTAGAGCCCAGCATAGGGCTTGAACTCACAGCCTTGAGATCAAGACCTGAGCTGAGATCAACAGTCAGACACTTAACCAATTGAGACACCCAGGCGCCTTGAAAAGGGATTTTAGGCCAAATAAGACAGCTTACATCTCATCATAAATTGTTGTAGAGATTACAATACATAAGGGGCACCTGGCTGGCTCACTTGGTGGAACATGTGACTATTGATCCCAGGCGTGTGAGTTGGAGCCCCACATTAGGTGTAGAGATTACTTAAAAATAAGTCTTAAAAAAATTAAAATACGTGAGAAGGCCTTACAACACTGCTTGGCACATAAACTCTCAGTAAATGTCATGTAGAAATTGTTACTATTTTTGAGATTGTTATTCAAAGACGTGGGGAAGGATATCAAATAGTCTGAAAAATATACATGTTCAAAAAGGTATTAGATTGACGCTGTCCAGTATGGTAGCCACATCTGGATGTGTGTGTGCTGAAGGAGGTCTCCTAAAGGAGGAGGGGATTTGGAGTCTAGGCCCCATGTGTGTCCCCTAGAACAGGATCAAACACCCTTTTGAGTGGGACACTCAAAAGGACACTGTGGACACTTTCCCTGGGAAAAAGCACTTCTCCATATATATGATATTTTGCATATGGTTTGCATTTAATATTTGCATATATTTGCATACACTTTCCAGCAGCAGTCTCTTTGTGGATCCTCTGCTCTAGAAGTTGATTCACTTATCTTTGGATTGAGTGATTATTTTGGTGAATGCTTACTTTACACCTGGGCCACAGGTTGCCCACTGATAGAGGAAACCCAAGAGACTGAGAACTATCCAGTCTCACTTAACCTCTTCTTTGCCCCTCTCCTCCTTCTCACAGGAAGCAAGACACATTCAGAAGAAACAGGTAGAGGGCAAATCTAGATAAAGGTAATGCGTTTGCTTCAGTGACACTGGGGGCTTACTGAGAAATGCCAAGTGTGGCCGTGGCAGGCAGGGCTGCATGGGCCCCATCCCAGAGTCCCTGTCCTGAATGGTGAGTTTCTAGGCCTCTGGGCAAAGTGCTGGATTTCGTATTCAGGTCCATTGCTAATCCCTCATACCTTGTTGCCACAGCTGGCAAGCAGGCCCTCCTTCATGATAATGATGGCCATAGCAGGTCTACTCCATGAGCCTCTCTCTAATGTCCCTCCTGTCTCCCCTCTGGTCTCTCCCTACCTCTGAGTTGGCAGGAACTCCTGGCTTAGCCAGAGTGCTCCCCTTGGACTTGTGTTCCAGGTGACTGATGCTCATCCGGGCAGCCCCAAGCCCCCCAATGAAGACTAGGGACAGCAGGACTACACCATGAACTCTGGGTCCTACCTGAGTGCCAGTACAATGGCCATCCCCACTATCACTGGCAGCAGTGTGGCACTGAGTGCCTGCAGCAGCAGCAACACCAGTGCCCGAGTGAGGACATGGCCAGGGCGGGCGGGGCAGTGGGCAGGAGGGCCGGGCGAGAGGTGGCAGGGCTGGGCGGGTAGGAATCTGGAAGAACCTGACTCCCCCTGTGAAAACCCCAACCCTAGACCCTGCACACATTGAGCACCAAGCTACCTGGAGTGGTGGCAGTAGCAAGAGTGACCGTGGGGGATGCGGGTGCATGTGAAGAACTCTCATGAGGTGCCAGTCGGAGCTGAGAGATAGTCAATGGTTCTCTCTTCCCTCAGAAGGTTCTTCTGGTCTTGACCCCTAGGACTTTGTCTTTGACCAATATGTAAATGTTGCTGACTTTTTTGCAGCCCTCAGGGTTGTCTGTGTGTGCACAGGGGCAGGTGGTGGTTGTCTAGAAGCGTGACTGTGAGGTTTCACTGTGTGTGGTGCAGAGTGTGTCTTTGTTGTGTGTATGGATTCTTGTATCTCCTTAGAGGCGATGGTGCTTGCCTTCGCCTCCCTGAGGACTGGGGGGTCACCTCACCCCTCGGTCTCTGCCATTCTGGTGGGCCTCTTTGCCCCATGTTCACGTACTACCCTTCCCTGCTCTGTGCTGAGCCAGCAGGAGGTTGGAAGTGGGGAGGAAGGGAGGACCAGGGTATTTCTCTCCCCGCCCCCTCCACGTTTGTGACAGTATTCCCAGCAGCAGCTGCATCTCCCCATGACTCCAAACCCCACCAGACAGGCCTTGGGGTTCTGAGAACCCCAGTACCTCCCCTAACCTAGTGCGATGTTGCTGGCTTCTGGGTTACTTCACTATGCCTTGGTTGTGCTTTAAATACCTTGTTCTAAACACCTGCAGTGGCTTCTGTTTTCCTGATTGGACCCTGACTGATGTACCAACTGATATTTACGATAAATTACCTTTGCTCACCCATGTCACCTTTCCTCCATGGGCAAACCAGGAAGGAAAATAACTATATTGGCCATCTGACACTCTCTGTAAATATTTAAACTGAGAGTGTAAGCTCCAAGAGAGAAGAGATGCATCTGTCTTGTTCTCTATTGTAATCCTGGCACCTAGCACAGTGTCTGGCTCATGATATGTACTCAACAAACATTTGTCGCACGGATGAATATATCTTTATGTTAAGTGACAATATAGAAGCAATACTTGGCCAAGGATAAAATAACATGGTGATGAGTGCAGTGTTCGTCAAAATGACTGTGGTAGGAAGGGATTCTTTGTTCATCTTCCCTTCAGCAGGGTTTTCTCCCCTCCATTCCCCTCCCTCCTCAGTTAGATGGGGGGCTACGGATCAACTCAGGAAGGATTTTCCATTACAAATGGGAAGCATTGGCACACTGCCCCTCTAGCATCATCAGGAACAGTGGTTGGAGCGGCCCCCACATCAACGCAGGGGGTGGGGAGTTTGTTGCAGGCAAATTGACTCCTTCCTCTGCTCCACCAGCCAGTTGAGGGACGGGAGAAGGAACTGTAGAGTATCCCTGTGGCCTCCACAAGTGTCCAGGTGAGGCCACACCAGCTAGGAGAAGCTTCTGCAGCAAAAGGGTAGGATGGAAAGGAAGGAAAGGAAAAGTCAGCACCTGAGGGGACTGGTATCTGAGGAACAGAGCAGACCAGCTAAGACTGCTCAGTGCCAGATGGAGTGGCCCCGGGAAGGCTGCCGGGGCAGAGTCACAGAGAATCTAGTTGGAGATTCAGCAACCACAGAGATGGTAATATCTGACTCCAGGGCCTGCCTGCCCCCCACCTTCTCTCTCCAGACCACGCCCCCAGGAGCCAAGGGTAATTCCTTACTTTCTGGAGATGGGAGATCTTAGCCTGTTCTCTGTGTATTTGAATCTTACCCTGCTTCTGTGTCCTTTTTTCTCCCCCCGACCCCTACCAACTGAACAGCCTACCAGCCTAATGGATACTTACGTGTGCTTTCCAAAGAAACAAAGCAAAACAAAGAAGAGGGTCATCTGGGGCATCGAGGTGGCCGAGGAGCTGCAGTGGAAAGGCTGGAGGCTAGGGAAAGAGATCACCAAGAACCTGGCACTGAAAAATCTAACCTTGAAAATTCAGAAGATGAAGTACAGGTACCAGTATGAGGGATCAGAGACCCAGCCCCTAAGCCCTCAAGCCCCCACCCCCAAGCAGTCACTCTTTAGAAAAAAAAAAAGTTTAAAATTATCACAAAATTAGAGGCACCTGGGTGGCTCAGACAGCTAAGTGTTGACTCTTGGTTTTGGCTCAGGTCATGATTTCAGGGTTTTGAGATCAGCCTTGCTTCCGGCTCCTTGCTCAGTGGAGAGTCTGCTTGAGATTCTCTCTTTCCCCCTCTCTCTACACCCCTCCCAACCACACACAGACACACACTCTCTATTTGAAATATTTGAAATAAATCTTAAAAAAATAAAGTTATCCTATAAAATTAGAAGAGTATATAAAACATGCACAGTTTGAATAATTATTGAAAGTAGAACCCATGTGACCAGATTAATAATGGAATATATTAATTCTCCTATAGTATCTTCTAAAGACTCTGTAGTTTTGCCTTTCATGGTTGTCTTTTATTTATACAGAATTGATTTTTGTGAATGGTTTTAAGTAGGGATGTGATGACACTTTTCCTTAAACAAATGTCCAAATGTCCCCAAGCCATTTATTGAATAATGTATGTGTCACTGTCCTGTTGGAACACCTTCCCTGCACATAAAGGTAACCACTCTCCTGACTTCATGATAATGATTCCCTTGCTTTTCTCCAATGGATTTACCATCTGTGTTTGCATCCCTAAATGAAGTAGTTTAATTTTACCTTCTTATGAACTTGATGTTAAGTGGAATAGGATGGTATATTTTTGTGACTCCTTTGTTTTTGTTATGTTTGTAAGACTCATCTGCATGCAACTATAATTCATTCCTTTTTTCTTTTAAAGATTTTATTCATTTATTCATGAGAGACACAGAGAGAGAGGCAGAGACACAGGTGGAGGGAGAAGCAGGCTCCATGCAGGGAGCCCAATGTGGGACTCGATCCCAGGACCCCGGGATCACGCCCTGAGCCGAAGGCAGATGCTCAACCACTGAGCCACCCAGGCGTCCCTAGTTCATTCTTTTTCATCACAGTATAATATTCCAACAAATGATTATATTGTAATATATTCATCCATTCTTCTGCTGAGGGACGTTTGGGTTGATTGTGGTTTGGGACTGTTATCAACATTCACATGTAGGTCTTCACTTGCAGGGGTTCTTCCCAGGGGAGATACATAGGAATAGAATCGCTGTGACCTAGAACATGTATATGTTTGCCTTTTATAGATAAAGCTGACCTCTTCTCCAGAGTACTCATTTCTATTTATATTCCCACCAGCCATGCATGAATTCGTACACCTTCGCATTTTTACCAGCCATAGCTATTGTCAGCATTTAAAATTTTTGCCAACAATGATAATTTTTCCTGGTTCTAATTTTCATTTCCCAGCTTACTGAGACAGCTGACTGCCTTTCATATTGCTATTGACCATTTCATCTGTGGAATTCCTGTTCAAGTCTCTACTCACTTTTTTCTATTAGATTGCCTTTTTTTTTTTTAAGTGACCTCCACCCTCACGGAGGGCTTGAACTCATGACCCCGAGATCAAGAGTCCCACGCTTTACCAACTGAGCCAGCCAGGCACCCCTGTCTTTTAAAAAAAATAGCAGTTTTTATCGCTACTAATCCTTTATTGGTTGTGTATTATAAATATCTTCTCCCACCGGTGACTTGTCCTTTCCTCTCTTCATCATGTCTTTTGAGGAATTGAAGTTCTTAATTTCAAAGGAATCAAATGTATCAATCTTTTTATGTTCTGGTTGGTGCCATTTTGGATCGTGCTTAAGAAATCCATCTCTGCCCATGCCTAGGTCATGAAGACAGTCTCCTATAGTATCTTCTAAAGACTCTGTAGTTTTGCCTTTCATGGTTGTCTTTTATTTATACAGAATTGATTTTTGTGAATGGTTTTAAGTAGGGATGTGATGACACTTTTCCTTAAACAAATGTCCAAATGTCCCCAAGCCATTTATTGAAAAGTATACTTTCCCTGATGATCTCCTTCACCACTGATGCTTATGCTTGTCTTGTTTGTGATCTCAAAGTTGGGAAAATTCAAATGTATCACCATTGGTTTGGATGCTTCCTATAGCTTTTTGTTTTGGCTTGGTTTTTTTGTTTTGTTTTTTATCAGGTTAAGGACGATTCCCTTCTATTGCTAGTTTGCTAAGAGTTTTTCTCATAAACATATTGAAGGTTATCTAACATTTCTCTTTATGGAGATGATCACTTGATTTTTTTTTTCTGTCTTAATTTGGTAACCTGGTAGATTACATTAATTGATTTTCTCTGCTAAACCAACCAGGTATTCCTTGAGTAAGCTCAACTTTGTCAGAATTCAGTATTCTTTCTCTATGTTGCTATATTCTTTTGGCTCTCTTGCTTTGCTTATGAGAGATAGGCCTATCATTTTCCATCTCCCTCTGCCTCTGTCAGATTTTGGTAAAAACTTTGTGATGGATTCAAAGAATACGTTAGGGAGTGTTTCCTCATTTTATATTACTGGGAAGGTAAGGCTGGGGTTATTTTTTATCAGATGTTTGGCAGGACTTTCTGTGAAGCTATCCAGTGTAGTGTTTTCTCTGCAGGAAGATTTTTAACTACTTATTCAATGGCTTTGATGACCTTATGTAGGATGGCCATGAAATTTATTATCTAATTCTTGAGTCCATTGTGGCAAGTTATACTTTCCTAGAAATGGGTTTATTTCATCTAAACTCTAACACTTATTGGTGTAGAGTTATTTGCAGTATCATCTTCCTGTGGATATTTCTGAAGTCTGCAGTATCTATGGTTTTGACCCATGTGGAACTCTACAGCCCTGCCTAGGTCTCTGCTTGGATAGGCATCCCAACCCCTCTCTTCTCAGGCTTGGTTTCCCCCAGCTCAGCACTCAGGGATTCTTCTTGTTTTCTGAGCTGTGATCCTGAAGGGCTTAAGCCCCTGGCTCTCTCCTGCAGGCCCCCCAAGACGAAGTTCTTCTTCACAGTCATCCCTCAGCCCATCTTCCTGAGCCCGGGCATAACCTTCACACTCCCCATTATCTTCAGGCCTCTGGAGGAGGTAAGGTCTGCCATTGCGAGGGGGCAGGCAGGGAGGGGCACAGGCACCATGACCTTGGAACAGGAAGCAGAGGAGAGCAACAGGGAGCACTGCCCCCCCCCCCCGTCCCCACTCTCCCCTACACTCCACCCCAACCAAGACATACACTTATACATCCTACTGGCTGCAGCCAAAACTCCAGCTTGCAAGCCCGGGAGAGGCTCCAACTCTAAACTCATTAAACTGAGGGGGAATTCCCTGTTGGGTGTTGGGGGCTAAAATCTGTGCTACTGTATCAGCTGCCAGGAAGCCCTAGATTCCTTAGCCTCTTTCTACTCCTCAAAACATTCCCCCAAGTACTTTGTTCCTCACTAAACAGGCCTCCTATTTCTGAGACCGAGACAGTGTTAGAGGATAGGTAACTATCTCTTCATGGAGACTGAGGAGGGAGGGTTTTGGCCCAGCTCACCCCTCAGTGACCGTGTTGGGGGCCTGGCCAAGAGCCTGGGTAGGATGTGTGCTCCCCAACTACAATGCAGAGATCACTGAGCAGCCACTGCCTCCCGCCTCCCACATTGCAGAAGGAGTATGCGGACCAGCTCTGGTTTGAGAAAGAAGAGGGAATGTTCTATGTGGACCTGAGGGCCACCCTACCTTGCCACAACCTGACCTGCCCGTCATTCCTAGAGTTGCCCATGTGTGCTGTGGGGGACGTGGCTGAGGCCTGGTTCTGCCTGGAAAATGTGGGGTGAGGGGAGCGGCTGAGGCTCAAGGTGGGGAGAGTGAGTTTGGTGAGGAGGGTCCCAAGGTGCTGGTGGGGGAAGGCAGGGAGAAAGGGGCCCAGCATCTCTGCCTTTCTGAAGTAGGGGCAGTGGTCAGAATGAGCCCGGTGGCTCTGATCTACACTCCCCTCCAGGGACCTGCCCACTTTCTTCACCTGGGAGTTCCCCAGCCCATTCCATATACTGCCCACCACGGGGCTGCTGGAGCCGGGCCAGGCTTCCTGCACCAAGGTGACCTTCCATCCCCTTGTGGCTATCATCTATGAAGTACAGGCCACGTGCTGGTACGGAAAGGGCAGCAAGCAGAAGAGGAGCATCCAGTTGCGGGCTGTGGGTGAGGCCCAACCCCTCACCTGTCCCCAGAGCCCATCTACTGCCTCACCCTGGGTCTCAAAGCCTCAGCAGTTCCTCCTGAAACCTCCTCCACTGGCCTCTCCTCCACAGGACCTCCAGCAGCTTCCCCCCTTCCCCTAGCCTTGCAGGTTTTGCTTTTTCTTTGCCTTCCTTCCTGTGGCAGACCAGTGTCTCCCTGGGGATATCTGCCTCTTTCAAGGGACTCAGCTGGGGCAACACAGGTTTCTTCCCAAGACTCCTCTATCTCTGCCCCAGCCAAATGCGCCCAACTGCTGGTGAGCATAAAGCAGAAGCGACCAGAGGACCAGGATGCTGAAGGCGCCCAGAAAGTGTTGCACTTCGGCTCTGTTTCCGTGGGCTGTACCGTGGAGAGGCAGATCAAGCTGTACAACCCTTCGGTGGTAGGCGTCCTGTGTACCAGGGGAGGATGGGGCAGGACCACAGGACTGGCTGCTCCTAAAACCCATCCCCTTTACAAAATGCCATCTTTCTCTCCATACCTTTGGCCCCAAGCCTCATGTAATTAACCCACGGCTGTTGATACATACACGTGTCAACAAGTCCCCTCCTCTCTTCTCAGCTGGGGGCTGGGCTGGAGTCTTCCTTGGCCACCCCGAGAACCATTCCAAGAGCAGCCCTTAGGGGATCTAACCCCAGGACCACAGCTCGTCTTTGTGGTACCTTGGGGAAAGAAAAGAGTGCCCCCCAGGCCGTCCCAGGGCAAGGCGCACAGCTTGGCCCCTTCCTTCCTCCTGGTGGAGGTGGCCTCCATGCTCAAACTGACAAGTGGGCCATGGGCTGGACTTCGCTGCCCTCACCCCCTCAGCTGGGCTCTTGGGAAAGACGCTGCCTCAAGGCAGCTGTGACCTGTGACCTGACCTGACCCTTCCTGCCCTCACCTGGCCCCACAGGTGAGCGCTCCCTTCAGGATCGAAGTGGCCCCGGATATGCTGGCCGAAGATCATGCCTTCTCTTGCCCCACGACCCATGGCAACGTGCCCCCGGGAGAGAAGAAGTCCGTGTCCGTGTTCTTCCACCCAGAGACCTTGGACATCAGAGCTATTGACTACTTGTCCATCGTGCCCTCTGGCTGTGCCTCCCAGACCCTGCTCAAAGTCGTTGGCTTCTGTAGAGGTACTGGCAGCCCCAGGACGCTGCGCTGCTGCTGCTCCGCCGGGACAGGAGCAATCCCACGTTTAGGGCTGGGAAGGGCTCTTGGGCTCCTTAGAAGGGCCTGGGGCCTCCTTCCCTTCAGCCTGGGCGTCTGCTGCCCCCTGGTGGGCTCGGCGGGGAATCAGATTTGGGCCCTGGAAGGAATGTTCCTGCCCTGGCCCCTGGGTGAGCGAGGAGGTGGGCTCAGGTTGCTGGGGCTCTGGGCCTTTCCAGCACAGCTTTCCGTCTCCAGGAAGCACCACTCTCCATCAGGCGGACGCCTCCTGAGACATCCTCCGAGAGGCTGATAGGCCCCTCTACCCGACCAGTACAAGTGGGTCATGCGGCCCTGCTCACGGAGCCCCGTCCCCTCTACCCAGGTCCTGAGGTGTACCTGCAGCACCACTGCGTCAACTTTGGCTGGGTTAACCTTGGGCAGACCTCGGAGCAGGCCCTGTGGATTGAGGGCAGGTCTGACTGCACAGCCTACTTCCAGTTTGCCATGGACTGCCAAGAGAGTGTCTTCAGCATCAGGCCTACCTTTGGGACCCTGGTGGGCAAGGCCCGTGTGACCCTGCACTGTACCTTCCAGCCCACTCACCCCATCATCTACTCTCGCCGGGTGGCCTGTCTCGTCCACCACCAGGTGAGCCTTGGGGGAGGAGGCGGGGATGGGGTTTCCCTGGGAGTTGGAGGAGCCCAGCCTGAGGCCCAGTCATGAAGACAGGGCTCGGTGATCACTCTCCTGTATTCTGAAACTTCTGCTTGGATCATCTCTGCCTGGCTTTTGGAGCCAGAACCCCCCGGCCAGGGGCGCAGGAAGGTTCGGCTCCCTCCAAGCCAAGCAGGTGTGCCAGTCTTGTCCTGATTCCTGCTGGGTCCAGGGCTTTTCCACCACTGCTGCTAATGGGAGGTGGGGGGGAGGGACTGGACTCACCCCTGCAGCATGTGCAAGGGTAGAGAGCCTTGAAGTGAGGATCCAACGCAGGGCCGTGAGCAAGGTTGTACAAATTGTGTCCTGACCAGCTGGCACCTGGCCAAGGTGGCAAATGGGGGCTGAAAGCTAGTCTTATACAGACAAATGTCACAGGACCCACTGTTCCTGGACCTGATTGGGACCTGCCACTCGGACAGCACCAAGCCAGCCATCCTGAGACCTCAGCACCTCACTTGGTACCGCACACACCGGGCACGGGGCCTGACGTTCTATCCTCCTGACATCCTGGGCATCATGCTGAGGGAGAAGAAGCTGCAACAGGATAAGGATGGGGCGCTCATGATTTCCACTGAGGTTTGACAGGCCCTTTGGGGCACCCCCCACGCACACACACAAACAGGCTACCCTCCCCAGGGTCATGCCCTTTTCTCTAGAAATTCTTGGCAAGTCCTGTGCCCTCAGAGCCCTATGGGTACCTTTAGTAGTTGGGGATGACCTGTGTGGAGCCCTAGTAGTTTTTTCTAGAAAGAGGCATGCAAATGAGGGGCAGTGGCAGGAGGAATGGTAGTTGGGCCCCCGCTCACCTGTCTCTCCCCATACAGGACCTGGAGGACATGTCAGCCCTGCAGTGTCCTCTCATTCCTCCCATGACTGAGTATTTCTTCGATGGTACCAGCGACCTAGCCATTTTCCCCCCACCTGTCAGCATAGAACCCACGGAGGTGGATTTTGGTGCCTGCCCTGGGCCCAAAAACCCCAACCCTGTCCCCCTGTACTTGATGAACCACACCAAGGGCAAGATCACGGTGGTCTGGACGCACAGGTCTGACTGCCCCTTCTGGGTGACCCCAGACACCTGCGACGTGCCACCACTCAAGTCTATGGCCATGCGCCTCCACTTCCATCCACCTTACCCCAACTGTCTGTATGTTGTGGAGCTCGAGGCCTTCGCTGTCTATAAGGTATGCCCAAGCCGAAGAGACCAGGGGTGGGGCTGCCTCTCTGTCCTGAAGCTTGAATGGCAGGGCAGGGTTGAGGGAGTAGGGTGGGGGTGCTCTGGGATCCATCCCCTCCGTGCCAAGCTCCTCCGTGGCCACAGAATAGTCCTTACTGGTTTGTCTTCTCCCAAGCTCAAAGGCTGCCTTGCTAAGGGGCTTCCTGGCCCATCTGACTATGCCTCATTTATATGTGGCCTCCCACTCCGGAGAACTCAGTTGGGGTCAAGCCCTTTAGGAAAATTCAGCACATAAGGAGTCACTCTCTGGGGTTCCTGGCTTCTCTCTAGTTCTTGAAGTAGGAAGTAGTCCGTCCAAACGAGCCGTGGGCAGGAAGCAGAGCCTGGGAGACCAAGTCAGGGGTCTAGATCATTAGTTGAGGGGTGGGGTAGGGGCTCCAAGCACAGCTTCCCTTGGCCAGAGGCTCGGAGCACAGGCTGTGCCCAACCCAGCCTCATGGTCGCAGATGCTGGTCGCTCCCTCATCTCTGATCCTGCTTTTTTTCCCTTCCCTGTGGGCTCTGCCTACATGGATGTTCTTTCCCAGGGGTCAGGATGCTGGGGCTGAGAGAAGATTAGCATCCCTTACCAGCTAGATGACCCTGGGCAAGTGCCTTAATGTCTGAACCTTGGTCTTTTCATCTAAAAAATGGGGTCATATCTGAACTTTCAAGAAGGCTTTCCAAAGCTGAGACTTTAATTGCCTCCGATCTAACATCTTGGCAGAGGGGGAATGTGGAGGCTTGGCCAGGGCCGAGCCCTCCCGATATTTAGGCCACTGGCTCTAGCCCTGCGCCGTCTGATAGGGCAGCCACCAGCCACATGTGGCCACTGAACCCCTGAAATGCGGCTAGCCCAAACTGCGATGGGTTGTAAGAGACCCACCGGCCTTCAAAGACTTCGTGCAAAAAGAATGTGAAGTATTGGGATCCCTGGGTGGCGCAGCGGTTTGGCGCCTGCCTTTGGCCCAGGGCGCGATCCTGGAGACCCGGGATCGAGTCCCACATCGGGCTCCCGGTGCATGGAGCCTGCTTCTCCCTCTGCCTGTGTGTCTGCCTCTCTCTCTCTCTCTCTCTGTGACTATCCTAAATAAATAAATAAAATATTAAAAAAAAAAAAAAAAAGAATGTGAAGTATCTTACGCATCACGTATATATTGATTATATGTTGAAATGATCAGCTTCGGCATCTATGGGGGTAAATCGACATATCACTGAAATTAATTTCCCGTGTTTCGCTTTGGGAAACAGTGGGGCCAACAGAACACGTGAAATGACGTCTGCGGCTTGCGTTTGCGGCTCGCGTTCTGGTTCTGTTGGCCAGCGAAGCTTCTCTAGGCACATTCCTGCAGGATCAGTGCTGTTCCTACCTCCCCTGTTGTGGTTATTACAGGGCGGATCGGCCGAGACCGGGCCTGGCGCGCCAGTCAGAGCTGTCAGGACGGCTGCTCTCTGCGCCGCCCTCCCAGGGAGCCCCCTCCTCTCTCTGTGCCCAACATGAGGCTCTTGTAGTGCAGGGGGGCAGGCTGGGGGGCCCCGCAGGGTCGGACTCGGGCCTCTCAGCTTGGGTCTGGCCTCCTTGCAGGTCCTGCGGAGCTACAACAACATCGAGGAGGACTGCACCGTGTGCCCATCCTGGTGCCTGACCCTCCGTGCACGAGGCCATAGCTATGGTGCCTTCTTGGAGCACCACATCCCTCAGTATTCCCTGGATGCCCCCAAGGTGAGCGTGGCCCCAGTCGCAGTGGGAGGTGGGACAGGGGAGCTTGGCGACTGCCTGGCTCTGAAGATCCCTCTCCGCACTCCGATGGCCTCAGATACCTCTCAGTACCCTCCTGGGCCATCCCAACGTCCCCACCACCAGCCTCTGGGCTCTGGGCATGTAGGACTCTCTCATGGGCCAGACTGCGCTTGGACCACTGGCCCCTCCCAGCTCCCTCTGATATAGTCCCTGGGCCTCTCAAACTGAGGTTTAAAATTCTCTAGCTCCTTCATTTGTTTGTGCCTGGTTTACTGAGCACCCGCTAGGGATATGGCCACCCACCTTGAGCCCCTGCCCTTGGAGATTGCCCAGGCCTGTAGGGGTCACGGAGCTAGCTGGTCCCTGTCATGATTCCCAGGCCTCTCTCTCTCTCTTTTTAAGATTTTATTTATTTGGATGTGTGGGTGGCTCAGTGGTTGAGCGTCTGCCTTCAGCTCAGGTTGTGATCTCGGGCTCCTGGGATCGAGTCCTACATCGGGCTCCCCACAGGGAGCCTGCTTCTCCCTCTGCCTGTGTCTCCCTCTGCCTCTCTCTGTGTCTATTAATATTTTAATAAAATATATTTTAAAAAGATTTTATTCCTGGACCCTGGGATCACACCCTGAGCCGAAGGCAGACACTTAAGCACTGAGCCACCCAGGCGCCCCCACCCTGCCCCCAGGCCTCTCTGAAGAGCCCTCAAGGGCCCTGTCTACCTGAGCAACGGCCAGATGACAGAAGGCCTAAAAGCATAAACCCTGGAGCCACATAGCCAAGGTCTGGTCCTGGCTTCTCCTTTGATGCCTCTTCCCAGCCTCCCTTACCTTTGTCATCCTTCCCATCCTTTGTCTCCACTGCCTTTATGCCTCCTGTTGCTGGAAAGGTGCCACTTTGGGGCACTGTGCTGGGGGTGATCCTGCTCCCCTTTCCACCACCAATTGCACTTCTGCTCTCCAATCCCCAACTGACTTCACCCCCGAGATTCAGCTCAAATCTCTCCCTGACTGCATGGGGTTGCCCTCACTGACCCCTGTCCCTTAACCTTGGCCAGTTCATCCCACAGTTTGTGGTCTTTGCTGCTGCCCAGTTGACTCTGGGCCTGTGTTGCCCCCCACTGTCTCACACACGTGCCCCTGGACAGGGCACCCTGGTCAGCAATTTTGGGCCTCATGTTGTATGGCCTCCCCAGCTCTTAGTCGGCAGCTGGCCATACCCTACATGCTTAAGGAATGTTTGGAAGCTGGGATTTCTGGGGCTTTCCCTTTCTCAAAGTGGGGTTCCCCTCAGCCATCTGTATGAATCATCTAGAAGGGGCTGCTTATCCCAGAGCTTCTGGAGCAAGATCTTAAAGTGAATTCTCCAAAGGATGATTTAAGGGCACCCTAAAATGAAAGACCTTCATAACTTTGAGGAGGGGTCACAGAAACCTCCGTTTCCTGGGCCCACTTCCTACAGCCACTCTGTCTCCCCATCTAGAGGTCTCTGGAAGACAGAAGCATTTTTTTGTGCCAAGCTGTGTCCCTCCATTCCCTGCTCCCAGGGTAGTGACTGGGATGTGTGGCAGTACCTTGGAGCTCCTTGTCGGAGGCAGGCCCACCCAAGGCCACATAGACTTCCCTGATCCCCTTGGCGTCCCGGGAATATTGAGGGATGTGGTGCTTGTGTGCACATCAGCGGAGTGTTGGAGGGGGAAGTGCATAGATCTGAGCTTGGTCCATTTTATCTCGCACCGCAGCTCTTTCCAGCAGTGTCCTCCAATGAACCCTCCTACCGCAGCCTGCTCTTGATCAACAAAGGCTCCATGATGTTGACCTTCAACTTGGCCCCCCAAAGCAGCTCGGACATCTCCCTGCGGCCCAGCTCGGGCCTTGTGGCCCCCAAGGCCCACCAGATCCTCTTCGTCTGTACCTACCCCAAGGGCAACTCCTGGAAGCAGCACATTTTCTACTTGCAGTTTAATTTTTGCCCCCAGTATCTCAAGGTAAAAGGCAGAGCCAGGGGACTGGGTCCTGAGGAGTGGGCTGTAGTTCAGGGCTTTCCTTTTCAAAGCTAGATTCTGAGGCTAGCTTCCGAAGATCCCCTAAAATAGTCAGGGGACTGCTTCTCCCCAGGAAGTGCCATAGCAGGGAGAAGACCCCTTGGCTACATCTGTGAACAGCTCTCCCACCCTCAGGGCCCAGCATATCCACCTCAAGGTGTCTGGGACAAGAAAAGGGGTGCAGAGGTCCCAAAGGAATGAGTGGGGGCAATAGTAGGCTCCCATCTGCAGGTTGCAGAGGGGCGTATGGGGCTGGGCCAGGGTGGTGGGCCCATGTCTGGCCCATGAAATGGTCTGTACATCCTCTCTCAGTCCCTGAGTTCTTTTCAAGAACTGTCTTCTGGATCGGCCACTACCTCCTCTGCCGGGACAGAAGCTGCTGGTGCCTGGGCTGGAGGAGGGCCTTTTGCTGCCCTCCGCAAGGGGGAAGAGCTGCCCACTCGTGGCTTCTTGGACATGTAGGGGAGCCAGGGCAGCAGGGTGACGTCAGGACACTGCCCTACCTCCTCCGGCCCTAGGAGGTAATCATGCAGAGCCGGGAGGAGCCTCTGCAGCTGAAGCTGGACACCTGTAGGAGTGTGTTCTTCAAGCCGACCTGGGTGGGCTGCTCCTCCACCAGCCTCTTCACCTTCCACAACCCCTTGCGTCTGCCCCTGGAGTTTGAATGGAGGATTTCCCAGCAGCACCGGAAGATGCTGGCCGTCCAGCCTGCTCGGGGGCTTATCCAGCCCAGCGACAGCCTTGTGAGTCCTGCCCCACTGCTGGGGGCCCATGCTCCCCTCTGCTTGCTCCCTGCCCCCCAGCCAAGGCACGGACTCGGGGAAGTCTACGTGAGCTTGGGTGGGCTGTGTGCAAGGAGATCCCAGGGCATCTCTCACTCATGCCTATCAAGGGCCGGGCTTACAGTGTGCACCTTCCCATTTAATCTGTGATCCCTTCCCTTGACTTAGAAGTGGAGGTTACTGTTACCACTGTCCTAACCCCCATTTTACAAAGAATGGAAACTTAGAGAAGGAAAAGCCATTTCACTAAGATGATAAATGAAGAGGTGCAGAGCTGACACTTGAACCAGTTTCAAGGGGGCAAAGTCCTGTCTCCATCCGTGGTCGTCAAAGCCACGAGATCCTCTGGAGGTGGTTGGGAGCAGCTGGATTTGGGGCCAAATGGTGGATATCATTAAGGTGTGAGGAAGAGGAGTCCTTGAGGCCTCAGCAGCAGTCTGGAAGGGGGACACCAGCTGGATCCCAAACTAGCAGAGCCCCATTCCCTGGTCGAGGGCCTTATGGGTTAGTTGGGGGTGGCCAAACTTGGGCCAAGAACCACCAAGACGTGGTGTCTGGAAGAACCCAGGTAGTAGTCAGTGAGGCGAGAGACCACATGGGCTCTGGAGTCAGCTTCAAGAGTTCACACTCCAGGGATCCCTGGGTGGCGCAGCGGTTTGGCGCCTGCCTTTGGCCCAGGGCGCGATCCTGGAGACCCGGGATCGAATCCCACGTCGGGCTCCCGGTGCATGGAGCCTGCTTCTCCCTCTGCCTGTGTCTCTGCCTCATTCTCTCTCTCTCTCTGTGTGACTATCACAAATAAATAAAAAATTTAAAAAAAATTAAAAAAAAAAAAAGACTTCACACTCCAGCTCCCACCAAGCCCCCTCACCAGCCGTGTGACTTTGGTCAAGCTACCCCACTTCTCTGCCTCCAGTATCTCATCAGAAAATGAGGTACTAAAATAATGCCACTGACCTCGTGGGGATAAAGGACGGAGGGGCTGAGGGAGATAACACACGATGCCTGGCACAGGGTAACTGCTCAGAAAGGGGTACCATAGCTTGATACCCTGCAGTGGGACCTCCGACGGCCAGGAGTCCGGGCAGGGATCTGGAGAGCCCCATGCAGCGGTGATCTCTGTGACTGCAGACGCTGACGTGGACCTTCAGCCCTCTGGAGGAGACCAAGTACCTGTTCCGAGTGGGGATGTGGGTCTGGAAAGCCGGTCTGCCCCCGAACACCAAGCCCCCCGCCACCACCCACTACATGCTCCGGCTGGTGGGCGTCGGCATCACCAGCAGCCTCTCTGTGAGTAGGAGAACCCCGGCAGGCGGGCTGGGGAGCTGGGGGCCAGGGCACAGGTGGGAGGAAGGCTCCAGGGTGCCCGGCTCCAAGAGGGCACGGGATGGGAGCCCGCTGGCCCTGCCCTGCCCTGGAGATTCTCTGAGGCCCGGGGTGGGAAAGCCAGGCTGCGGCTGGCTGACTCTGGCCCTCAGGCGAAGGAGAAGGAGCTGGATTTCGGGAACATGCTGGTGAACAGCACTCAGTCCAGGCTGCTGGTGCTTCTGAATGATGGCAACTGTACCCTTTACTATCGCCTCTACCTGGAGCAGTGCAGCCCCAAGGTCATGGGCAGCAGCCCCCCTGGTACTTGGGCCTGGGCGGGGACTGGGCCCAGGGAGGCAGGCCGTGGGGGACAATGGCTCAAACACAACCGCTAACCAGACCACAGTTTGAGGGCAGGCGGAGCGGGGCTGAAAACTTGGTGCTTCCACCTCTGCAGATGTGTGGCCCTGGGTGGGTGACTGTGAGCCTCAGCTTCCTCATCTTTAAAATGGGGCTGTTGCTGGCACCCACCTCACAGGGCTGCTAGGCGGAGCAGAGTGCATAGCGGGTGCTGGTGACGCAAGAAATGGTTTCCTCTGTCTGCTCTGGGAAGAGGGACTCTGCTCCCTGTTCCTGGCTCTGGGCCTGCTCTCTAGCCAGTGCTCCGCTGGCCCAGGGGAGGATATCGGGAAAGGAGCAGAAGGAGGGGCCAGGACTCTCTGGCCTGCACTGAGGGCCTCCTCTACCCTCGACCCTGCTGGGTCGTCTCTGAGCAGCCTTGCAGCTGGACCGCACAGAGGGCAGCATGCCACCCCGGTCCCGGGACACCATCTGCTTGACTGCCTCTCCCAACCAGCGGTCCCAGTACTCCTGGACGATCAGCTACTCCCTCCTCTCCCACAGAGGTACCTGGGCCATGTGGCAGAGTCGGGGCCAGGGAGGAAGGCGGGAGGAGCACATGAGCAGGACTGAGGGTCCAGACAGGGCTAGCAGGGTGAGTGTTGGCGTGCGAGGGTGCGTCCTTGGGCTGGTGTGTGTGCCCCGTACCAACCACAGCTGCCTGCCAGTGCCTATGTGTGTGTGTGTGCCTGCGTGCCCCTGAGCTGTGCAGGACTCAGCGTGGAGGGTTCAGAGCAGCACCTGTTTCCTGTGGGAACCTTAAGACAAATCCCCCAGCTGCCTTGAGCCTCAGCCTCCTCCTCCGTAAAATGGGGCTGTTATCAGCCTACCCCCGGGGCTGCTGGGAGGAGTCCAGGGCAGCACAGAAGAGTGGCTGACACTGTAGACTCGGGCCAGACTGCCTGGGATTGGCTCCTGATCCCAGCATATATTAGCTGTAGTAATCTTGGCAAGTTGTTTAAATCTCCGTCTGCCTCAGTTTCCACATCTGTAAAATGGTGATAATAATGATGCCCAGACCAAAAAAAAAAAAAAAGAATGAAGCACCAAAACATGTGAACTTCAAGGATGAACCTCGAAAACGTTAGGCCAGGTGAAGGAAGCCAGTGGCCAAAAGCCACATATTGTGTGAGTGTTTATGTGAAATGTCTAGAGCAGGCAAATCTATAGGGACAGAAAGTAGATCAGAGGTTGCTGGGGGGGTGGAGGGCTGGGGAGGGGGGAACGGGGAGCGACAGCTGCTTGGTCCCAGGCTTCCTTTTAGGGATGACAAAATGCTCTAAATTGGATAGTGCTGGTTGCAAAGCTCTGAAAATATGAAATCTCTGAATTGTATGTGTTAAAAGGATTAATTTTATGGTATATGAATTATATCTTGACGAAGCTGTTAGTGAGGGTCAGTTTGCAAACAAGTAACGGGGTGCATTTAACACAGCGATGCATGTGGAGCACTTCAGACGATGCCTGACACATAGGAAGTACCAGACAAGGCTTGGCTGTTGTCAGGAACGTCCCAGAGCCTGGGAGATGTCTGCTGCTCCTGACAAGGGTCCTGGGCAGGTCGCCAGGGGTCCCACACCTTAGGCTTGCATACTCTGCCCCAGGGCAGCTGGGAGGTGAGGCCACTCCTCTCCTCCACACCCTTCTCCCCTAGATAACAAGGCTGGGGACAGGCAGGAGCTGTGCCACGTCTTCCTGATGGCCGTGTATCCCTTACTCTCCATCCTGGATGTCTGCTCCATGGGCAGCATCGAGGGCATCACCCGGAAGCACCTGTGGCACCTCTTCTCCCTGGACAGGCTCAACAGTTACTTGGAGCGTGACCCCACCCCCCAGGAGCTCACCTTCAGGGTGCCCACCCGGCACAGGTGAGGCAGGCCCAGGGAAGGGGCAGGGCCTATTTGGGGATGTTCTCGGAGCTTTCTGCCCACACCTCCAGCACCCATCTCCCCTGCAAAGTCTTGCCCATCCCTGGAGGGGCCTGGAGAAGTCAGGGATTGGCTCAAGGTCTGATGGGCTTGCTCCCCCCTGCCCCCCCAAGTCCCACCTGCTAGAAGATGATTGCCCAGCCAGCACCCCCTGGGAGGGCCCCATACTGTCCCCATCTGACTCTGAGTCTGTTTCTCTGCTCCACACAGCACAAGCCAGATCCCCCAAGTCTTCACCCCTCTGAAGCTCGACTTCAATTTTGGGGCAGCACCAATAGAGGCCTCCCCCTCGGTAGTGCTCCTGGCCCTAAAGAACAGTGGAGTGGTGCCCCTGGACTGGTATGGCAGGCTTGGAAGGGGCTGCTGGGGGGCCCGGGAGACAGGCGCCGGAGGCCTGGTGGCTCTGAGAAGTCTCCTTGATGGGGTGGGGAGGCCAGCGTGAGATGGGGGTCAACCATCCGCACTCCAAACCTGTCGCTTCCGGAGATGTGCATAGGCTCAAGAGGGAGGGGACTGACGGGAGACCGGCACGGTCCTCCTAAGAGCTCAATGAGTGAGAAGTACCCTTTGGACACCTGCTGCAGCGCGGCACTGATGTGCAAGCCTTTTCTCCTCCGAGCTTCACACCAACCCTGGGGGAAGGAAGCCCCCTCCGCTGACTCTTTTGCAGATGAAGGCTGAGGACTCGGCTAAGACCACTCAGCCATCAGCGGCCAGAGCCAGGTTCAAAGCCAGATCTGTACCAGGTAGTCCTCAAGAAGTCTTCAGACCGCTGCTGTGTACCAGGCAGGCACTGTGCTGGGCACCGGGGTACCCCCGCCACAGCTTCGGCCCAGGAGGCCAGGCCTGCATGGGGGCGAGTTAAGACCTCTGGTGGGAAAGGACAGGGATGGGCTGCCATGGAGCCAGTGTCGGGGAGGGTGAGGCGGCTCAGCAAAGCCATGTGGGCTGCAGGAAGCCTGAGGCTGTGCCTCTGCAGTCATGTGGGCCTGGGCCTGGAGCCCTGAGCCTGCCAAGCGTGGCCCTTCCTGTGCTCGGCTTTCCTCCCATCGGGGCCCGAACTCGTGCCCAGTAAACATCCTGTTTCCAGGCCAGGGCTTTTCCTTGCTCTTCCTCCCTGCCTCTGCCACGTGTCTTGACTTCCTACTAAATTTCCCTTTGATGACTTCTAATTTTTCGTGCCTAAACGGAGGTGAGAAAGGAGTATACCCAGCTGGGTCAGGCTTGGGGGGGAAAGAACCAGGGGCCTGGCCTGGGAAAGTAGGCATAGGGGGGTGTGGTGGAGGTGGCTTCTGTGATCTCAGGAAAACTTCCAGCTTGAGCAGTCTTGGGGTGTGGTAGGGGCAGGGATGGGGTGGAGGCTGCATCATTGGGGGTGCAGTGGCCGCCCTCACTCTCTGGATTATTCCTGCCCCTGAGGAGGCTGGCTCTTTATGTGGCTCCTGTCTGAGAAGAGCCAGGACTATGAGTGGCTGAGGGCTCCTGGCCCTGATGACTTGAGGAAGCTTGGCAGGCAGGGCTGCTGGCCTGGTGGGGGAGGCCCGGGCCCGCCTGAGCTCCAGATCGCCATTCACTGGGGCTGTTGGAGTGGCCAGAAGCCAGGCGCTACAGGAAAAGCGGCGTTAGTCTGTCCGGGCGTGGAGCAGGGTATTTTGGTGGATTATGCATGCAAGTGTGTTTGTGTAGGAGCAAGCCAGCTCACACTCCGTGTGGAGAGAGTCCAGGTTGCTGGAAACCGAGGCGGGAGGAAACCCAGGCAAGGTGCCCGCTGAGCTGAGCCCATCCATCAGGAGATCATTTGAGGTTCATTCAGGAAGGCAATCCGTGCTTCTTCCTGGAGTCCAAGCACAGCGAACCTTCCTTGGAAGGCTTAACTCTCCTCGGCTTTTTGTGTTGTTGTGTTTCCTTTCAATTTCTTAGAAGGCTATTTTTGAAAAATCTAGCCAGTCTCTGCTGAGCTCATAAAGAACAGACTGAAGGTTTTATTCCCACCAAGACCAGTAAGAAATGGGGAGTGTGGACTTGGCCTGAAGGCAGCAGCAGGCCGGGACAGAGTGACAACCCCCAGGTAGGAGGGGGAGCATCTGAGGAAATAGGAGCCGTAGAGCCCTCCCCCCTCCAGGTCTCCTCCTCTGATGCTTAGGGAGGCAGAGGGCCTTACAGACATCACATATGCTGGTTAACATCTCCTGCTTCCTCGGTGCACTCGTTAGGTCTTGGCTAGATGTTTACTGGGGGCTTCCTAGGCCCGGGCTCCTGGCCTCAAAATCGAGATGCTGACCGGTCCAAGCCTGGCCCTCTGGGTGCCCCAGGAGTCTGGGGTAGGCCAGCTTTTCGGTCCAGAGTGATGTGTGTAGAAGAAAGCTACAACTGAGCTAGACCCACAGCTTAGGGAGAAGGGGCAGAGAGGCTGCAAAGAATCTTCTAGACAGAGGGCCTGGTCGGTGCACAGGTAAGATAAAAGGGCTCAGCCTGGCTGGAGCGCTGACAGAGAAGGAGAAAGGGGTGCCGAATGTGACTTGGGAGGCAGACAAGGGCCAGGGCATTGGGCCTTCTCCCAAGAGTTTGGATTTCTTGGCATTGATGGTGATGTATGTGGGGACAAGGGACAGAGACATGATCTGCCTTCAAGACCTATTGCTCTGGTCTGGGGTCAGGGTGCAAGGTGCAGGGTGCAGGGAGAGAAATGGACTAGCAGCTTGAGGCAAGGGAGCAGGGGCAGGGGCCCACACTACAGAACTGGCAGGGACAAGGGGCTGGGATTATTTGGAGGGGGACTGGGTTGGAAACAGAGGCGTCAGAACTATCCAGATAACCCCAAAGTAGCAAGATCTCCAGTTTATTTATTTTTAAAAAAGATTTTATTTATTTATTCATGAGAGACACACAGAGAGAGAGAGAGAGAGGCAGAGACACAGGCAGAGGGAGAAGCAGGTTCCATGCAGGGAGCCCAATGCGGGATCCGATCCCGGGTCTCCAGGATCATGGCCTAGGCTGAAGGCACCGCTAAACCGCTGAGCCATCCGGGCGGCCCAAGATCTCCAGTTTAGTCGCTGATCGGTATCCCCTGGATAAAATGACAAAAGCAGTTTATTCACCTGTCAAAAGACACAAAGGTGATGGAAGAAAAGCAAGAAACTCCCCAGCTCCCAACCCATGTCCACTCTGCTGGGGTCACCAGGGTTTGGAGGGGGCTTCTGCCCTCAGCACACATACAGAGCACACGCACCATCACAGCCCTGAGCACACGTACAGCACACATGCATGAATTCAAGTTACCCTTAAACTTTTTTTTTACAGTAACAGCACGATGCTGTACTTACAGCCTTCTGCTCAGCATTAGATCAGTAACATTTTCACACGTCATTATGCCAATAACATTCCTTTCAGATCAATACAGATCAATGCACAAAACTCTTCACTTTTTTTTAAAGATTTTATTTATTCATGAGAGAGAGAGAGAGAGAGAGAGAAAGAGAGAGAGAGGCAGAGACACAGGAAGAGGGAGAAGCAGGCTCCAGGCGGGGAGCTCGATGAGGGACTCGATCCCAAGCCCAGGATCATGCCCTGAGCTGAAGGCAGATGCCCAACCACTGAGCCACCCAGGCGTTCCTCTTCACTCTTTTTTAAAAAGATGTTTTATCTATTCATTTGAGAGAAAGAGAGCACAAACAGGGGGAGAGGCAGAGGGAGAAGCGAGCTTCCTGCTGAGCAGTGAGCTGGACTTGGGGCTCCATCACAGGACCCTGAGATCATGACCTGAGCCAAAGGTGTCCCCTTAACTCTCTTTTTAATACTTGCATAATATTCCATAATATGAATGGCTCTTAAATTATTAAACTAATCCTGTCCTGGATGACATTAGTTGTTCCCAGTGATTTTTTTTTTGCCACTACAAAGAAAGCTGTAATAAACACCTGTGTGTGTGTGTGTGTGTGTGTGTGTGCACATGCACACATGCATTTATTCCTGGAGATTAGTTCCCTAGGAGAGAATTTGTGAGTCAAAGGGCATGGGCAGTTTTTATTCTAGTAGATGCTGTCAAAATCCCTATAACAAAAGGTGGCAGCAGTGCCTTCCCTGCCTCCCTGTTTGAAGGTGTCTGCTCTTTCTAAACTTAGCAGCATCGAGTGGAACTGTTTATCAAGCTTCTGATAGGAAAATATTTAAGACTGATTCGGGGGAGTCTCGATTTGCATTTCCTCCACTCTTTGTTGAGCATTTCCCATTTGGCCTGCTCCCCGTTCGCGCCTTCTGCCCAGGGCCCAGTTCTGTGCCCTGTCTCTACAAGGGAAGGGGGTCCTCCTTTTCAGGTTGTAACCTGGGGACCCCCTGGCTGCTTGTTTTGTCAACCAGCTGGAGTGCAGTTTCCTACAACATGAGGCATTTTGGGGAGCACTAAGTCTATGCCCAGACTTTCTCCAGGTGCAAGAGTGCCAGCTCTGCTGGGGCACAGGTTCTCTGCCCTGGGCCCACACTGGCCTGGGCACCCTTCCTCTCGGGGGCTCCTGGTTGGTGGTTGGTGCTGCTGGCATTTTTAACGGCTTCACCTGGCCCTTCCTTAGTCACACAACCTGCCCCCTTCGCCCCAGGATTAGTGGCTAGCTAGGTCAAAGTCACTCACATACCCAGGTAGTCCTCTTCAGCCCCTGTTACCCACAATAAAAGCCCCAGTCTCTACTTTCCCACATCATCAGCAGGGACCTGCTGCTCTTCCCAGGTTTGGGGGCTGTTATGAAGTGAGAACCCACTAGAGCTGCGTTTGCTCAGCCACGGATGGGGCCGCTTACCCAACCCGGGGAGGGAGTAGGAGCAGCCTCCACCCACTCAACCTGCGGCCCAGCGCTCCCGCCTCTCTGGTCCAGGAGGCTTCACTCCGCCTTTGCACCCCTCTTCCAGGGCCTTCCTCTTTCCAAGTGACCAGAAGATTGACCTGGAGCTGTGGGCGGAGCAAGCAGAGTTTGACCGCACAGAGCTGCACCAAATGCGTGTGCAGGACAACTGCATCTTCTCCATCAGCCCCAAGGCTGGGAGCCTGAGTCCCGGGCAGGAGCAGGTGGTGGAACTGAAATACAGGTGCTCCCTCCACTGCCTGCCCTACACTTCCGGTCCTGGAGAATCCCCTCCACCCCACCACTGCACCCTGTCCCTTCCCCTGGTCGCCTGGAGGAGCTTAGCCTTGCACTCTGTGACCCCAGGGTACCCTAAGCGCCCACCACCAATGGACGATGCTGCCCACCCACTTGGAGGGAGGTTTCACTTCCCTCTAGCCCTGTCCCAACTCGGGGGGGTTCCACTTGCTCCCAGCAGCTAGTGGCCTCAAAGCCTCTCTTGCTTGTACCGGGGCTCAGGAACTCAGCCCAGACTTGTCCCCTCCCTTCCAGCCACCTGTTTATTGGCACTGATTGCCTCCCAGTGCTCTTCAAGGTGTCCTATGGCCGGGAGATCCTGGTGAGACCCCAGACCTCATCCTGTCCTGGGCACCCAAGAGAGGAGCAGGGAACCGTGCACCCCCCACCTCCCACCCCGGGAAACTAGGGTCGAGATCTTTCTGCTGAGTGCTTTATTTCCTCCCAGGGAAGGATGGTAAACTCATGGGCTTTCTATTTCCAGCTAAATTTCATAGGTGTGACAGTGAGGCTGGAGCAAAAGTACGTGCACTTCACCTCCACTAGCCACCAGTTCATCCCTGTACCCATCGGAGACACACTGCCCCCAAGGCAGGTCAGTGAGCCCCACTGTCCTGGTTACCGAGAAGTCTAAGCACTGATCTCTGAGTATCCCCCATTAGCCCTTTCCCAGGTGACAAAGACCCTGCCCTCCGGAAGTCCTCGCTCTTAGAGGTGGGGCAACGAGTGGGACCCTGAGTTTGGGCAACTAGGAGAGATCCAAGGTGAGAGGCTTCCACTTCCTGAGGCCTGGTGCTGAGCCCTTTGCCAGGCCTCGTTCTGGTGCAAAAGCAGGGGCTTCTCTCCTCTGGCATAGGATTCTTTGAATGTCTTTGACCATGAATCACCCTGATATATTTTGGGTAATAACCCAGTAAGTACATACATGCACATATAACTAAAACAAAGCTCATAAATCAGTATGTGCACTACTACATGCAAAGTGTTCTGATATTTTCTGTTTTTAAGTTATTCTGTCCCATTTCTTACATGCTAGACGTGACCTGCTAAATTGGCTTCATGACCTGTTCACAGATAAGTCTCAGCCCCAGTTTGAAAAATCACTGCTCCAGGAAGGACATTTTTCTGATGTATGAAAAACCAGACTATGAACCCTTGCAAAGCTATAGAATTTTCTTTATTCAGTAGAGTGAATTGGGTTCCTTGGCTCTGAAAATGTACACTGGAAATCTCCCACAGGGGGACAAAATATTTTCCCAAACATGCTGTAGCTGTGACATTTCTAAGGATTGAAAAGTCCTTGTATTTCTGAGTGGAGGCCTCTGGTCATCCAGCCAGCAGTCAGAGGAATGGGCTTTCTGGCCATGAAAGGATGGGACCCCCTGGCCCCAACCTCTGTTTGCTTCCCTACAACAGCTTCTACCCTACTGGTTTCCTTGAAGCCCCACCCAAGGCTGCAGGAGCCCAGGTCCTTGAAAAGGAAGGCAAAGACTCAATGTCCCCTGGAAAGCTTCCCCTTGAGAGACTAGACCACTCCCCTGTGGCCCTGAACACAGACAATGGAAAATGGGTCTGGAGCCAGGAGACCTAATTGTACCTCCAGCCAATCTCCACAACTGTGGCCAAGCTTCCTCTTTGATTCATGAGATGACGACAGATTGTGGCCTGGATCCACCAGAGGGCAGCGGAAGTAGAAGTGAACAGATTTAATTTACATTTTGGAGGCAGAATCATTGGGACTTGCTGGGGCTAGATTGGGAGAAAGGGAGGGATTGAGATGTATTGAATTCCTACTTTGAGCATTTACTGAAAAGAGTTACCCTGGGGGTAGAAATAGGCTTTCTAGTGAAGAGTTTGGTTTTTACCAAATTTGAGATGCCTATAAGACAATCAGTGGCCGGTGAGGGGGCAGGAGGGCTTGTCAAGCGGAAGTTGGATACCAGGTCTGGAGCTCAGAGAATGACCCAGGCTAGAGAAATATCAGCATATTCAGGAGTGGGTGCTGGGAATGATGAGGGGGCAAGACCTAGATCCAGACGAACTGTTGGCTCTCCCTGGCTTCCATTTTTTTTTCATCTTAAAATGAAGGATTGGCCCAGAAGATCCCTGGTTTCTTCCAGGACATTCTATGATTCCCACACTTTGGAGTTAGTCTTGGGGGGCCCCATAGCTTCCTTCCCCTCCCTCATCTGCCTTTAAGCAGGACTGCCTCTGAGGGCAGATGTGGAAAGTGGCAGCCTCCCTGGTGATTAGAACAAGAGCCTAGAAGATGCTGAAGGGTCTGGAGGGTGCATGCATGGACACTTCTGTAAATCACAGACGTGAGCGATAGTGCCCCCTTATACCCTGACAAAGGTGAATTAAGAGTAAATAAGGATTACAGATTATCTTAAAATGTCACAGGCTGAAAATATAGTTATATACTTCTTGAGTGATCAAGTGATAAGGGAAATCAGAGGTCGTCAGGGAGCCCTAGGCTGTAAGAGTGACATCATGATCAGCCTGCCCTCCTGCACACAGAACCCCAGGCTCTGTGCATTGCAGCCCTGGGCTGGTATGAAGACTTCATTATTCCTGCCCCCCTACAGATTTATGAGCTGTATAATGGTGGCTCGGTGCCCGTGACTTATGAGATCCAGACCAATATCCTGTCACAGGTTCAGGAAAAAAATTTCGATCACCCCATCTTCTGCTGCCTCAACCCCAACGGGAAGATCCAGCCAGGCACAACTGCTCAGGTCTTGTGGATCTTCTCACCTATTGAGGCCAAGACCTACACGGTGAGCAGCAGCCCAGGCTGATTAAGGATGGAGGTTGGTGTTGGCCTCCTCGGCAAGCTTTGCTCTGACTAGTCCCTTCCCCGCCCTCCTAACTTCCCAGGTGGATGTGCCCATACACATCCTGGGATGGAACTCAGCCATCATCCGCTTCCAGGGAGTGGGCTATGACCCCCATGTCATGGGGGACACAGCCCCATTCCACAACATCTCCTCTT
Organism: Canis aureus; assembly: GCF_053574225.1. Lineage (NCBI taxonomy): Eukaryota > Metazoa > Chordata > Mammalia > Carnivora > Canidae > Canis > Canis aureus. The sequence goes on from NC_135646.1 coordinate 5,362,702, forward strand.
GGGATGACAACTCCATACATCCTAGGCTGATGGTTCCTGGACAGGTAGGAGAGGGAAGGGAGGTAGGAAGGCCTGGGAACTAGGAGGAGCCTTAGACCCCCGGGGGGCCACTGCAGAGGGATGAGGAAGCTGGGAAAGAAATGTGATGGAGGAGGCAGGGGAGGGATGCAGAGGTGAAGCCTGGAACCAGCCCTCATCTGGAGCTATGAGGCCGCACCGGCTCCATGAGAGGCTTACTCTGCCACCTAGTGCCCATAGGTGTTCCTGCTCAAGTCACTCTGGGCATTGGGATGGAGATATTGGAAGGGGTAGAAGGAAGCTCTCCCATTTTTGGCTGTAAGGTATTCTCTTCATACAGAACAGCCCCTCCCTGTTCCTAGATGGATTTTGCTGTAAGATATCTAGAGTCAACAGCACCATCTTTAGTTCAAACACAGCCCACTGTTGGGACATCTGACCTATTCATCCATCCATCCATCCATCCATCCATCCATCCATCCATCCAACTCCTCCCATTGGCCCACATGCCCATCTACTCATCCATCCATCCATCCATCCATCCATCTATTCATCCATTCATCCACTTCTCCATCCATCCTTCCATACAGCCACCCAGTCACTATATACCTATATATCTGCCTGTTCACCCTTCCACTCCTACTGTTTTTGGACTCTAGCTGCATGCTCAGCACTGCGGAGGACACGAAGAAGAGCCAGACAAGGTCTCAGCCCTGGAGACACTCAGGGTCCCTGCAGAGAGAAAGTGCCCCTTCCATGTGGTGTTTCCAGACCCCCTGCTCTTCTGTTCCCAGTAAAGATGCCAACAGCTCACACCCCCCCACCACCACCATTAAGTTTACAACCATCCATCAGGGATCCAAATTATGTTGGTTTGAGTTCTGTCTTCCCCAAGCAAAAATTTTTAAAAGACCTTATTTATTTATTCATGAGAGACGGAGAAAGAGGCAGAGACACAGGCAGAGGGGGAAGCAGGCTCTCTGTAAAAGCCCAATGTGGGACTCGATCCCGGACCCTGGGAATACCCCCTGAGTCAAAGGCTCAACCGCTGAGCCACCCAGGCGTCCCCCTAAGCAAATTCTGATTGCTCAGCCCTCCCAAGCCTATTTTAATGGTCAAAAGCATAGGCTTTATTTTTTTTTTTTTAAAGCATAGGCTTTAGAGTGAGACTGTCTTGGGTTATTCCTGCTATGCCTGTAAGAGACTTTTGGAAAAAAATTTATGTTCTCTAAACCTTAGCAGCTCATCTGTAAAGTGGGGACAATTATTATATATGTATACCCCGGGGCCATGGTGAGGATCAAATGACTGAACTGTCTACCATGGTACCTGGCCTGCTGAAAGCACTCAGTGACTGGTAGTGGTTGCTATGGTTATGATGTCTTCACCTCCCAAAGTGGCTGTTGTGTTGTCTCCACCAACAGAATGTCTTCCTGTCCCAGTCTCATATCTCCCTGGGAAACATTCCTGTGCAGAGCAAGTGTAGCCGCCTGCTGTTCCTTAACAACATCTCCAAGAATGAGACAATTGTCTTTGAGTGGCAGCTGAAGCCTCTAGAGTTTGGGGAGGTGAGAGTGCCCTATTCCCACAGAATTAGAACCTCTAGCAGGGCTCAAGATCCATCTTACCCCATCCCAGGCCACTCCATCCCACCCCATTCCATCCCATCTTGACCCCTCTCCATCGCACTGAATCCCACCCCATCTTATCCCACTATATCCTATCCTATCCCATCCCATTTCAACCTACTCCATCCCATCCCTGTGAAGCTCCAGAGACCTCTTCCCCCAAACAGGTGTCTGTGAGTCCCATGACAGGGAAGGTGGCTCCTGAAGAGACAATTCCATTCGTGGTGACCCTGAAGGCCTCAGTGCATGCCAGCTTCTACAGCATGGACCTGGTGTGCAAGGTGGGACCAGCACCAGAGAGAAGCTGGGATGGAGCATAGCTCTCACTCCTGGGATGTGTGTGGGCTATGAGATCTGCAGACCTCCACAGAAAGACAGAGGCCAGCCCCTGGAGGAATGGGGAGGGGGAGGGGGTTCCACAAGACACAAGTCCTCCAGACCTTGACCTTCTCCTTGTCCTGGGCTACAGGTGTATCGGCAGGACCTCCTGAACCAGTACCATAAGGAACTACAGGAGTGGAAGGATGAGGAAATGCGGCAGGAAGTGGAGTTTACCATCACAGATAGGAAAGTGAAGGTGAGGAGGCCAGAGTGGGCCTTGAACACCACAGATCTTTCTGACTGGCCTTACCAAGGTGGACAGAGGTGGTGATGTGAGGTGGTCCTACATGTAAAACCTGCCAGCCCTGTCCCACATTAGCTTGCTTTCATTAGACCAAGCATAGCATCTCCCCAAGAGACTCTCTTCTGGATAGAGGACTGGCTGGCCATTCCCTGCCTCATGTAGCCAGTGTTGATGGGTGCCTGCTGAGTGCCAGGTGTGGGGACCCAGGGGAGACAAGACAGCTCACTTTCTTTTTTTAAAAAAAATTTTATTTATTTATTTATTCACAAGAGACACACAGAGAGAGGCAGAGACACAGGCAAAGGGAGAAGCAGGCTCCCTGTGGGAAGCCTGATGCAGGACTCGATCCCAGGACCCCAGGATCACGCCCTGAGCCGAAGGCAGACGCTCAATCGCTGAGCCACAGGTCTCCCAACAGCTCACCTTTCTGATGGAAGATGGTGTGGGTCAGGGGTTTCAGGGCCAGGCTCTGGAAACCAGTTATCCAGTTTTGATTCTTGGCTTTGATAATTTCTAATTCTGGGATCTTGGTCAAGTTACTTAACATCTCAGTCCCTCAACTGTAAAATAGGGGGAATATGACATCTGGGATTGACTTCAGGATAATCCAGGGGCACCTGGTGGTGCAGTCAGTGAAGCGTCCAACTCTTGATTTCAGCTCAGGTCATGATCTCAGGGTTATGGGATCGAGGTTGAACTCCACCCTCAGCAGGAAGTCTGCTTGAGACTCATTCTCTCCTTCTCCCTCTGCCCCTCCCCTCCCTGCTCACACGAGTGTATGCGCACACTCTCTCAAATACATAAATAAATCTTGAAAAGAGAGAGAGAACCCAGAAGTGGGACACAAATGAGACAAGATTGGCCATGAGCTGCTGATGGGTGGGTAATGTGGTGGGTAATGGAGGACTCTGTACATTCTCTCTACCTTCCTGTACATTTGAAATTGCCCATATGAAGAGGATTAAAAATGAAAGTTCAAAAATATTTTGAATGCAAGTAAAATAATGCCTGCTTCACAGCATTGTGGTGAGGATTGGATGAGTTAAAGCATGCAAAGAGCCTGCAACAGTGCCTGGCATCCAGTGGATGCACTAAACGACTACTAGTATTTGTAGGGAAGACAGAGAATAAACATGAGACAAAACAGCCTCTTCTGTCCCTTCTTATTTCCCAGCCTCCCTATGCTGGTCTTCTTGCACCTTGATCACCTCTGCACTCACCACACTCAACCCCCAGGGAGGAGACACTGCTTCCCTCTAAAGCTGTGGCCCAACTATGAATGCAAATCATGTCTGCAGGGTGTGGGAGAAGGGATTTCTGAATGAAATCTTAATGAAGGAGAGCATTTCCTTATCACACCAAGCTGCAAAGCTCCGAGGCACAAGGACAAGCACCCTTGGTACAGCCTGCGTATATTTGGTGGAATCTCCTTTCCTTTCCTTCGGTTGAGTGATCTGATTTTCCTTGCAGTCTGCAGGCAGCACTTCCCTAAGGAAGGTCCTGGAAGGGGGTGTGGCTGGGAGTTGGGTGAGAGCAAGAGGGCAGCAGGTCCCGGCATGGGCTTCCGGCCACCCATGGGTGGACAGGAAAGGTAGGAAGAGGGGAGTCCCTCTAGGCTTCTCGTATCCCAAGCATGGGTCTCCTTGCTTCCACAGGAAGCAGGATGCTGTGGAGCCTGTGCACCTATGAGGAAGTACAAGGTGAGCTTATAAGCCCCATCTCCTTGGGATAAATTGAAAGGTCCTTGCTTGCTTCCAGAGATACCTCCAACTGCTGGCCCAGCCTCCTGGAAGGGAGGGATGGAAGTGGGGTGGGATCACACTTGCATTTGGCCCAAAAGGCCTGGTTGGGGCTAGGGACCCATCGGTAAGGGAGTGATGTCCCCAAACCCCTGTCATCCACCTCTCCTCCTTTCCAAAGACGCTGCCCCCCATCAGGAATCAGCAGCCTCTCAACCGGCCTGCCAGCTGGAACCTTAAGATCCCAAAGAAGATAAACTGGTTCTGTCCCCAGTTGCCCTCGCCAGACATGCTGTACTTGGGCCTCACGGCCCGTGCTCATGCCACTGACTACTTCCTAGCAAACTTCTCTGACTTTCCCCGCCACTTCTTGCACCGGTGAACTCTCAGGGAGGGAGGGGTCTCTGCCCCCTGGGGACCTCAGATAGGCCTCCTGCCCCACCTCCTTCCTTCCTTTTCCAACTTGGAGCCTCTCTAAGTCCTGTTGCCAACTCTGAGGCTTGGGCACTACATTTGGGCCAAGGTGGGGGGTGGGGGTGCTGTCCCAAGCTCATCTATGTTCTTAGGACTTCATGGCCACCACCATTGCTCATGAACCCACCCACCCCCATCTCCCAACCTCCCACATGGTGGCTTACTCAGGCCACTCAGAATGTCACGGCCTGCTCCAGGGAGCTGCCAAAGAGAAAATGCCCCAGGGAGGAGTTGGAGGCTTCTGAGGAAGAATCCCCAGACAAGTGGGCTGCCGTCTCCAAGCAGGAAAAGCAGCTCCTGATTGACTGTCTCACCACCATCATCAGGTGACCCCCTGGACCCTCACCATCCCCCTCATCTTGTCAGCTCATTCAGCCAACTCTGTGTCCACCCATGGTCCCTGAAATCCCAGCCCTGAAAAACAGAACTTCCTTACAAGATCCTTTCACTGGTGGCCCCAGGCCCTGTAGGATGGGGCAGCTCTGATGGAGCTGGCTAGAGGGATCCTGAGGTCTGGATCCTGAGGTCTGTCCTGTCCAGGGCTAGTAGATAAGGTCTGAGCCAGTTCACTGTCTCCCCAGGCCTCCGGTTGCTTATCTGTGTAACTCTGACCTCTTGGTTCTACCTCTAAGGACCCATGGGGCCCAGAGATGCCTCTAAAGAAGGGGTGGGCAGGGCAGCTGACTAAAGGCTTGTTAGTCCAAGCACCCATTTGTAGACAGAGTGGGCAGGAACTGCCCCTTGGAGAACACTGAAGCCAGAGTCCCAAAGGGGGGGCCCAAGGACCCCTTGCAAGGCCTCCCAGCAGGGACCTCCTCTTCCTCCTCCCTGCCATGCAGGGGTCTGCTAGAAGACAAGATCTTCCATGAGGCCGTGGACCAAAGCCTGGTGGAGAAGATGCCTTACTTCTCCCAGTTCTGGAATGAGCAGTCAGCCAGGTTCGTGGCCCAGAACAACACCCTGCACTTAGCACCAGTCCTGTCTCCATCCTCTAGCAGCTGGGAGGCCAGCAAAGGCAAGGAGCCAGAGGAGGACAAACTGAGGCTGGGAAAGAAAGTGGGGGAGGAGGAGGAGAAGAGCGAAGAGGAAGAGGAAGAGGAGGAGCTGGAGGAGGAAGAGGAGGAAGAGGAGGAAGAGGAGGAAGAGGAGGAGATGGAAGAGGAGGAGACAGGCAAGGGGGAGCTGGAGGAGGAGGAGCTGGAAGGGAAGGAAGAGAAGGTGCCCTGGATGGGGATTGAGCCCATGCTGCAGCCCGCGTCCCAGGAGTCGCTGAAATGGCAGTGGCAGCAGCAGCTGAAGGTCATAGTGAAGGAGGAGCAGGAGCAGGACGAGAAGGAGACCATCAGCCGGTGAGCAGCCTGCGGAAGGATCCCGGGAGGCAGGGGTGTGCTGGGGCGCACCTGGGCAAGGCCCTTCCCAGCTCAGCGTTCACCGACGTCCCCACTGGTGGCTTAAGGCCTTCACGGGGAGTGTCCGCAGGAGGCGATCCGAGCTGTTTCGAGCATTCACTAGCACACCACTTCCGGAGGGTAGTCTGCACCCCCGCTTCTTGGAGGGCCTTTCCCTGGGGCTGCTCCCGGGCCCTCCCTGCCCGTGTGGGGATTCCTTAGGCCCCACCACCCCCTTCGTCTCAGCCTGATGCCTCTCCCCACACCCGGCCCCGAGATGGGCCTACACTTGCCGGGGTTCGGATCCCACCGCTTGTTCCAGCAGCTGACGGCTCGGCAACTTGGTCCCCTTCAGCCACATACGAGCGTCTGTAAAGTTGGAACAAGGATGCCTTCTAGGGTTGGGAGGGCAGGGAGCGACCCGGGAACCCCCGCAGAGCGCAGGGCGCGCGGTGTACAGCACGCAAGAGGCCCGCGGAGAACGCGGAGCGCCGTCGACGGCGACGCTGCCACCTACCACCGCCCCCTCCCGCCGCCGCAGGCTCCCGGCGTTCGCCAACCTGCAGGAGGCGCTGCTGGAGAACATGATCCAGAACATCCTGGTGGAGGCGAGCCGCGGGGAGGTGGTGCTCACCTCGCGGCCGCGCGTCATCGCCCTGCCGCCGCTCAGCGTTTCCAGGTGGGGGCGCCCCCCGCGCCGCAGGGGCGCGAGGGGCGCGGGGCGGGCAGGCTTGGCCCCGGGCCTGCCCCCGACCTCCCTCTGGGGCTTTCTGTCTTCCAGGGTTGAGACTCCCGACTTGCTGCCCGTGGCGCCCCTCGGGCTGCAGCAAGCAGAGGTGCCCCGCCCGGCGGTGCCGCCCCCTGCGACTCTTTGAGGACGCCAGAGCCCAACCCCTCCGACTTGCTGCCCTAGGGGCCCCCTCCCCGCCGCCCCGCCAGTAAAGCATCCGGCCTTCTGTATCTGCCTTGACTTTGTTTCCCCGACGCAGGAGGAATTCTTGCGCGCGCTCTGGGAGGGACAGATGGTGGGAGCGGCCGAGGCGAACTGCAGCGACTCATTGCAGACTTGGGTGCTGGGAGGGTGCGTCTCTCCCCTCCACGCGGCCCCGGGGCCTGGGCTCCTGCCGCTCACTCCGGGCGCCGACCTGGTTCGGCCAGTGGAGGGCGCTTCGGGCGGGGCCTAAGCGGCCTTTGCACCAGCGCAGCCCGGCCGACGGGAACTGAGCGCCGGGCCTAATCGGCGCAGCAGGTGGCTGCAGGGCGAGGTGACTACCCCTCCCCTTTCCCCGTCGCGCCTGCTCCGAGGCTCGGTCCCTCCATCACCAGCCTTTTCTCAGCATCCGTCGGGCTCCCCGGACTGTGCTAAGAGGTTGAGCAGGGAGGAAAACCGGGGCACGTCGTGGAGGGCTAAGGGCTAGACGCTGGGACGTGGGTGGAGGTCACAGCTAGACAGCGGGCCACAGGCCCTACTAAGCGACCCCCATCGTCAATCTGAATCCCCAGCGCAAGTGATGTCCCACCTTCCCTAGCAGACCCACCTCTCTCTCCCCCCTAACCTCCTCCCGGCAGCCTCTGTCCTCTGCTCCTCCCCCCCACCCCCCAGGCAGGTGGGTGGAAAAGTGACATCTGGTGTTGTTCCAGAGGCGCCCAGGTCCCCGACACCCCCCCTCCACCCCCGCGGCCAAGGCCTCGGAAAAGCTCCAGCCCCAGAGCCCAGGCGGGGGCGGAGAGGGGGTGGGGGCGCTCCGCCTCCTCTGAGTCAATATTTGCTCCGAGCAAACGGGCGCCCGGGACAGGTGTGAGTGTGTGTGTGCGTGTGCGTGTGTGTCTAGGGGCGGGGACTGAGCAGGCGGTATAAAAGCGTGCTGAGCCCGGGCTCCCGCACAAGCTCGGGGGAGTGGGCTGGGGACCAAGCCAAGCAGGGCCGGGCCAGGTGAAGGGTGACCAGGAGGGAGGAAGGGAGGGGCGGGCCGGGTGCGCACCTGGGTGGCCTCCTCGGCCGGCGACGTGTCAGCCGCAGATGCGCGCAGGTGAGGGCGGCGGCTAGCGGCGCGCTGGGGGCCACTGCGCTCGCAGAAGACCAGGACCAGGAGCTCGCCGAGGGCGCCAGCCAGGCCCCGGGCCCTCCGCTCCCGCCCCGCGACGAGCCCCTCGCACAAACCGGACCTGAGCGTTTTGTTCGTTCGGCTCGCGTGAGGCAGGGGTGGCCTCTCAGCACCCGCCCGGGGGCCGGGCCCGACCGCCACGCAGGCACCTGCCGCCGCCGCCGCCGCCGCCGCCGCCGCCGCCAGACGGGTCGGAGAGGCCGCGCGCCGCTCCCAGGGGAGATCCGGCTCCCATCCGGCCCCGCCCGCCCTGCCTCGTCCCGCCCGCAACGCCAGGGTGCCCGGCTTGATTCCGGGTAATGTGGGCCGGCTGAGCAGGCTCCACCGGGTCGCATAAGGGGCTGTGGCCGAAACAGGAGCCCTTCTGGAGGTGGAAACCCGGCTGCTAGTCCCGCTCTGTCCCAGCGACTTCTGTGGCCTTGGGCAAGTCATTTCCCAGCCTCTCCTGGGTTTTCCTGTTTGCTCAATGAGAGGGGTTGGTCTGGCCTCCCAGCGAGGGCCTCACCAGTCCCCAAATCCTGGCTTCTGGGCTTCTAGCAATAATTCTGAGCCACCTGCCCTGGGAAGTTGGAGACCCTCAAGGGGCTGGAGCAGTAGCTGTGAAGTGTGGAAAATCTGGGTTGAAGGAGCTAGAGCCAGGTGAAGATCGAGTGTGTTCCTCCAAATCTGTTTGGTGCTGACATCCTGAGGGTTCACTCCCTGCCATCTCCCTGGCCCCTCTTTCAGTCTTCCCATGTGTGAGATAGACTGAGTGACTGATTGAAAAGGACAAACATGGGGTCCCCTAGCCCTTGCCAGATGGGGTCCCCAGGGACCGCAGCTCGCCACCTTTCCGGAACTCCATAATCCCAAGGCCTCCTGTTGCACGCAGCTGCGGGTCGGGTGAGGGTGGGTCCGAATGGCCCTCATCTTAGGCAGGAGTCCACGGGTCATTAGCCACCACCCACACCTGAGACAGCCGGGTGCCCTTCTGCAGTGACTCAGAGTGCTAAGATCTGACATGGGGGAGGGGGCGGAGAGTGCCCTAGACCCTGGCCTCCTGCCTGCTGAGTCTAGAACTGAGAGTTCCACACACAGCAGTAGGTCAGTCCGAGCCCTTAGCGGAGTCCCTCTGTCCTCTGACTCCGGGTGTCCTCCATTCCTCCTCCTCAAAATTGGTGGTGGTGCCAGTCTTGCCGCAGACAGAGGGGCCCGTTGTAGATCGTAAGTGGAGGGAAGCCTCTTGGACAGCGGTAAGGAGCCACAGTTTCCCCTCAGAGTGAGCAAGCATCATGGGGCTACATGGATTGTACCCCCACACACACCCAGGCAGAGGTAGCCCCTGGGGAGAGAGAACAAAGGTCAGGAGCCACAAGTCCTTCCAGCTCCGTTCTGGATGTTCCTAGAGGGGCTGGCTTGTCCTTTCTACCTGCCCCCCCTCTCCACTGTCACCCCCGCTCAACTACCCGCAGGCCCTATGGGATCTGCTGAGTCCTCTGTGCAGAGAAAGGGAGGGGGAGGGGATGAGATGGCTCTGACAGATTCCAGGAAGTTCTGGAAGGGGGTGGACTGCAGCGGCCCTGGGGAGGGGGACATCCATGGGCCCCCAGGCAGGGGCGTGTGCAGCCCCCATCCTGCCCTCCCTTACCAGGCTCCTGGTCCTCTGCTCCTTGCCTGGTGCTGAAGATTTGCCTGTCAGGGGCCTGGCCTGGCACCGGCACATCTTCCCTGTGTCTTTGAGGGCTTCCTCTTCTCCTCCCTGATTGTGGAAGGGGGTTAGAGCTCCTGACCTCTGGCTGAGATTTCAGATCTGGGGGTTGCACAACGAAGAGATGTCCCCCTGAAGCGACCCCCTTCCACACACACACAATCATTTGGTGTGTGTTGGGGGGGGCGGGTGGGAAGAATGAGGCCATCAGGAGGCTGGGTCAGCCCTTGCAACCGAGAACCACTGCCTTTTCCCTCCAGGGCCTAATTTCTCCAGACCTCCACCTCCCGTCCCCAAGACCCGCATTTCCTGACTGAGGCCTAGGCTCAGGCTTGGGCCTCTCCCGTCCAGGGCCCTCCTCCCTGCCCGGCCAGGGGCGGAGACTCCAGGCGCCAGGCTGGCCTGCAGGTGCGAGGCTTGGGGAGGAGGGGGGTGCTCAGCAGCTGGCGTTCGAGAGTGGGCCCCCTCCCCCCACCCCCTTCCAGCTCCCAGCCGGAGCCTGCTTCCTGTCATCCCTGTCAGCACCCCAGGCGGGGGAGGTGACAGGTAGGGGAGGAAGCGGAATAAGGGACTGAGCGGTCGGAGTGCGGGCAGCCCTGGGACTGGGGAAGCGCAGAGGAGCCTTGGGGAGGAGAGACAGGGAGCAGAAAACACAGGCAGGACAGAAAGATAGAAGATGAGGCCTAGAAGGATGTGAGACCCAGGGGAGATTTCAGGATCTGGAGAGGCTGCAGCTCCCCCGCCCCCCTGCCCCAGTGAAAGCCAGGGCTAGGGAGCGACAAAGACAACCCCAGAGAAACCAAAACCAGAGAGGGAGCGAAGTACCCTGATAGAGCAAGAGAGGTACAATTGGGAGAGATGGAGAGATTTGAAGATGCCAGGTCAAAGGTCAGGGTAAGCAGAGGTAGAAGGCAGAGCATGTGGGGAGGTAGGGGTCCGCCGGGTGAAAAGGGCCTCCAGCCCCACCCTGGGGGAAATCACCCCCAAGAGAGGAGAGAGAGGTGGCTTCTAACGGCCAGAGCCCCAAAGCCGGGGAGGGCTGATAGGCCTGACTTGGGAGACCCATCTTTCTCCCAGTAAAGGGCAAACGACGAAGAGGGGCAAGGCTCAGGCCCCGCTGGACACTGAGCCACGAGGGGCACCATCTGACCCCATCTCTGCCCTTTTCTCTCTTGGCCACAGCTGTAGAGACAGACAGCTTTGGCAGCTGACCTACCCGCTACCCACCTGCCGGTTGTGGCCCAGCCGTGGAACCTCTGCCCAGGGTCCATTTGAGAGTCAGGGGACCCGGGAGGGGACCGGGAGTGGAGGCACTGGGGTGGGGGGGCTCATAACCAGGTGCTAATCCCCATCCGGCCAAGGCAGAACCAGAGCCTCACTGACCTTCTCAGAGATTAGTCCCCATGGCGACCTTGGCAACTCACCCCCTCACTCTGGCTGGGGGGGGGGGGGTGCAGAGGCTGGGTGGGGAGGGCAGGGAAGCTTCCTGAGGCACCACATGAGCACAGCAGTCAGGCTTGGGAGGCCTCTCCAAAATCAGCCCGTACTACAAAATTGGGCCCTCAAGAGAGGGGGACTGACCTGCCCCAGGGCACATAGGGAACCCGAAGAGCCTCCAGTTCCGCTCCCAAGTGCTTGTTCCAGAAGAGCAGAGGAAAGGAAATTGAGATACGACCCCTCTGACCCTCCCAAGCCTCCCAAACTGAGATCCTGAGCAGAGTGGCTTGAATGGGGTGAGGCAGGAAGGCTCCCCATCCAGAGTGCTAGGCTGGCTTGCACAAGGCCAATGTGGGAAGGGGGATGCAGCTCCCAGAGCTAGGCTTGCTGCCCTGACTCCAGCCTCCATTCCAGCCAGGCCTGGGGGTGCGGGGAGCAGGGGGGAAGCCTTGCAGCAAAGCCATTCGTGACCGCAACCACCGTGACAACTAAGGGCTAACATTTATTGGGCACGTTCGGCAGGCCAGTTCTGTTTTACATGCTCTCAAATCTTCACAGCAGTTTTTAAGACTATTGTTCCCATTTTCCAGCGGGAAAAACTGAGGAGTAGAATGCAACTTAGAAGCAGTGGAGCTTGGATTTGAACCCAGGCAGTGGTGCAAGATTCCCGAGCACTCTTAACCCTCCAGTGTCTGTATGCTCATGGGCCGGTGACTGAGACGACCTTCTCTCCTCTTGGACACTGGCCGTGGAATGGGATATGTGCAAGTGTAAGTCACAAGGGAATACCCGTGTGTGACCCCCCAACACCCAGCACAGGGGGGCACATGGCACATTTTATTAAATTATTGGAGGAATAAGTGAGTGAACAAGCGTTTGCCCATAAATGAGTGTGGCTTTGGGGGCCTATTGAACCCTAGGAGAGTGCTCACGTGCGGTGTGTGGGATCCGCGTGTGGGATCTGCTGTGCCTGTAGCCCCAAGGCATGCGTGTGCCCGCCCTCTCCCTGCTGCCCTGCGTGAGCCCCCTGGCTTTGTGTCTGGTGAGCGTGTGGCGGTGGAAGCTGCCTCCCATCTCCCTGGATGGGAGCCAGCTCCACGTCCCCACTGAGAGGCAGAGAAGAGGGGCTCTGCTGCTGGCAGGAGAGGACAACGGGTGTGTGAGTGGGGCTCCCGCATCCCCCCCAAGACCCCCCTCTTTGGGGCCAGCTGTCGGACCCTGCCTGAACTGAGCTGATCTCTCAGTTATCTGTCTCCCAGGAGACCAGACCTCACAGCCCCAGGGAAGGTGCTCATCTGCCCGTTCCTGGCTCTGAACCTGGGGGGGGGGGGGGCAGCGGGGGTAGTGAGGCTGTAAAGGAAAGGCTGGTGACCCGACCAGGGGGAGGGAGGGCACCATTCACAGAATTTGCATCTTCAGTCACCAAAGCCCTGGCTGATTTCCCAGTGAAATGAGGGGTAAGAGGTGGGAGCCGGCCAGCTTGAGGAAAGGACATGGGCCACTGGGCGCTTCTAAGCTGCCCAGCAGTACTGGGAAGTCGGGCTGCTCGGGGATGGGGCTCTACTTGAGGGAGAGGTCTCTGGGGATTCTCAAATATCCCCTTTATATGGGATAGAGACCTGGGTGGGAGCCCAGGATCAGGTTGAGGGATCTTCATCAGATCTGTGTGCCCTGTACAGGAAAGGGCCCTGAGTGGGATCTGAGGGTCTCGGGTTCTGAGGACACAGGACTGAGTCTGAGGGTTTCTCTGTGGGATCTGAAGGTACCTGGTGGGTTTCGGGCTTTGGTAGAATCATGGGAAGGGCAGTCCTAGAGATTTCTCTATGGGACCGGAAGTCCCCATAGGAGATGAAGGGCTGGAGAGGGTGGGGATGGGGAGTTCTTTGAGGACGATGAGATCCCTATGAGAGCTTGAGGTCTCTTGGAGGTGTAGATCTGGGGACACTTTTTTTTTTTTGGCCTAACTTCCCCCTTCCACACCCAAAGGCTGAGGCTGTGGATGGGGAGGAGGTGGGAGTGAGGGTGCTGAGCTGGCAAACAAAGCCACCTGTGCATCCATCCTTCAGGAAGCTCTAAGCACAACTGATCTGGGAAAACAAACAGGACCAGCTGCTGAGGTGAGGAAGGGGGCTAGGAGGCGACGCGCGGAGGGGGGGGGTGTCAGCTGGGGGACTGGCGCTGGATCAGCCTGGTGGAGAAAGGAGGCCGGGAGAGGGTCCATAGCACAAAATAGGGACAAGGACCCCAGAGTCCCATTCTAGCACACCCGGCAGGGCTGCCTGACAGCCCCTTCTCTGTCAGTGGGTCCTCCTTCCCTTTCTCTAGGACTTTGAGGCCCAGAGCCAGGGCAAGGTCTGGGGGAGGCGAGGACCCCGAGAGAGGTCAAGGCAGCTGGCTCCTGGCCGTCTTGGTGGGTGTGCCCATTTCTGAGAGAGCTGCTCGCAGACATCTGGAACGGGGTGGAGCGGGGGAGGGGGAGCGCTGGGCCCTCTAACCGTGTTTCTGATGGGGAAACCGAGGTACCCAGGGGGGAAGAGGCTGACTAGTGCCTCGCAGCTTCTGAGAGCAGAGCCCAGACCGGAATTTAGGACTAGAAAGGTCCCCTTTCTCCCACGAAGGGTCTCCACCCCAAATCCCAGACGGACTCTTCATTCGAATTGGCATCTCAGCTCTTATCGCCTCCCCACTGTGTCCCCGACCACACACACACACACACACCCCTCCTGCAGCATATGGTCGTCTGGCCAACAGCTGGATCGGAAACTGCCCACCTGGGCGCAGCCCAGACCCCAGGGCAGCGTCCAGCCTCCCGCAGGCACCCGAGCACCCTCGGGGCGAACACCTGGCGCCCGCGTCACGGAGCAGCGCAGACGCACAGCCTGACGCACTCGCCCCCGCGCGCGTCGCGGCCCGGACCTCAGGCTCGCACCAACTCTCCCTGCCACCCCACCCACCCCACCCCACCCCACCCCACCCACCTCACCTCGCGGGCTTCCCTTCCAGCGCGGCCCGCCCGCGCCCCCTGGCGGCCGAATCTAGAATTGCCCGATAGAGACGGAGGAAGAGGGAGGGAGGGAGGGAGGGAGGAGGGAAAGAGAGATTCGGTTCTCCCCTCCCGCCGCGTCCGACGACCCCCCTCGGGAGCCCAAGTCCAAGGACCAGGACACGAAGAACCCAGAACTCTGGCCCCCCTCGATAGTTTGTATTTTTCCCTTATGGATTTTTGGGGGAAATTATACCCTATTTGTGTTTCTCCAAACGCCCCCTCTGGTAGGGAATCAGGGCACTGGGCTTGCTCTGACCCCATCTCCACTCAAGCCCGGCTCTGGTCGTCCTTGCTGTGACTCAAACCTTCCTAACATGGACTTTACTCCTCGTGTTTTAGGGCACTTTACTCTTGGCATTCACCTTCACACACCTTAGGATCTTCAATAGCAGTTCCTCACGAGTGAAAACAGAGACCTAAGGGAGGCTCCAGTGTCTCCCAACACCTGTTCTCAGCAGTCCAGAATTATGGGGCCAGAGGGTGGGCGGGGGCTTGGAAGAGTGGGCAAAGCATTGCCCTTGCTCTCTCACTGGGGAATTTCCTCTACACCCCTTCCCCCTGGACATTTGATGCAGCCTGACCACCTGTTCCCTCACTCAGGTTTTATTGAGCACCTACTGTGTGCCCAGTACTGTGCTGGGTTTGAGGATAACAAAGAACAGGACCAACACGGCCCCTGCCCCCCTTAAATGGAGCTTACACTCTAGCAAGAGATACTCAGTGCACCCACAAACACTCTTGAGCAAAAGATGAAGAAACTTTACAGAGTGATAGACACTATAAAGAAAACAGGGTGATGCGATGAACAGTAAATGCCAGGAAGAGCATCACCCAGGAGGTAACAAAGGAGCCAGCTTGCCAAGACCTTGAGACTAAAACACTCCATCCAGGTAAGGGGAGGCTCCAAGGTGGGAATGAGCTTGACTGGCCAGAAAGGACGGCCAGTCAGCATGGCAGGTTGCCAGGAGCTGAGGCCGCAGCATCTGGCCTCTACAAGCCTAACTTTTAGTCAGAGGATGTGGAGTGGTAAGAGCACTGGCTTCGCAGTCAAAGGGTTTAAGTTCTAATCTTGCTTTGACCCTGGCTGTGTGAATGTGGAGGAGGCCCTGTGCCCCCCTGGTGCCTCAGTTTCCAGGTCTGCATGTCCAAGCCTACCTCACTGGACTGTTGTTGAGTCTATAAAGAAAGCCGTGGGCTGGTGGGAACAACAAAATAGCAGTTCCCTTCTCACTCTCCCCTCGGTAATGAATACCCCCTCCATTAAGGAAAGCTCACAATTTTGCCAGAAGTCTTTATGCCTTATTGACAACTATGATGGTTAGGAAATTCGGCTGTAAATTGGGAGGAAATGACCTCCCTTGGAGGCCCCAATCCTTTCCTCCTCCTCCTCTCCCCCTCCCACTCTCCCCCCTTCTCCCTGCCACACAGGGCCCTGGGATTGAGGGCCAGAGCCTAGGACCTTCCGTCCCCACCAGAGTCCCCAGACCCTGGAGCTCTGTCTGGCCACTGGGAGCGTAACGCTGAGGTTGAACCATTCTACCTACCACAGTGAGCCACTCCCTTAATTACTATTATTTCTAAGCGCTTCGTAAATCCGAGCCCTCCCTTGGGCGGTTTACGCTTCCTGAGCTCAGCGCCGCGTCGCGGAGAGTCCTGGTCATTGCCTCCTTCTTGGCCCCTCCGCGCACGAAAACTCTCGAGAGCGCCGAGCTGGGTCCGGGAACTCAAGCTCGGGAGCATAGGAGCCACCACCGGCCAGCGCTCCGGGGCAAAGAGGACGGAGGGCGGGAGGAAAACCGTTGGCGGAGAGCTGTGTCTACCCTCCCGGCCAGCGTCGGGAGCCGCCTCGCCCTAGGCCTGAGGAAGAAGTGGAGGGTAGGCGTTGGCAAGATTTCTCGAGAGCCTCAAGAATTCGCGATCGTAGCCAAGTGGCCCCAGAGTGACCTGGTACCTCCATCACTAAGGGTCTGGACCAGGGAGGGCGCGTTCTGGCTCGGAGGCCGGGTACGCCTTGCCCGGCTCAGGCCCCCCAAAAAAGAAAAAGCGGAGTCAGCCTCAGCTGCGGCGGGCGCGGGACATGGGCCTCAGCAGTTTCTATTGTGATCCCCGAGGGCTGGGGCCAGATTGGCGGCTGCGGGAAAGGCCTGGGCTCCCCAGGGGACACCAGAACTGACCGCGGCCTGCCCGCTGACTCAGCGCCCCCACCCCGCGGGAGAGAATGCGCGGAGGGGGCCAGGCCCGGTATAAAGCCCCGCGCGCCCAGCCCGCGCGCAGCCTCTCGGTTTTCCGACAGCACAGCGCTCACCCCACCGGGTGAATACTCGGGGCTGGGGCGGGGTCTCCCCGGGACGGGGGAGGGCGAGGCGAGGGACAGCCGCTCGAAGCCCGCAGCCCGGGTGGAGCCCCGCGCTCCTCGCCTCCCTCTACCCGCCTTGGGGGCGCCTGGGCCCGGGAGGGGGCCGGCCCGACGCTGAACCTTTCTTTGGTCCCGCCCTTCTCGCCCGCAGCGGCATGAGCAGCGCCCCCGCGCCGGGTCCGGCGCCCGCCAGCCTCACGCTCTGGGACGAGGAGGACTTCCAGGGCCGCCGCTGCCGGCTGCTGAGCGACTGCGCGAACATCGCCGAGCGCGGAGGCCTCCGCAGGGTGCGCTCTGTCAAGGTGGAAAATGGAGCGTGAGTGATGCGCCAGGCGCGGCGGGGCTGGGTTGGGGGCGCCGGGCTCCCCGGGTCTAAACTCCAAGCCTGGGACCTCAGCTCTCGGACCTCCGTTCCCCAGACCTTTAGCCCTGCCCGAGAGAGACCGACCCACATGGGGAACCCCTTGGCCTCCCCAGAACTCCCGTGCGCAAGACAAATCCTAAAGGGATAAAGGCGAGAGGCGACCCTTTGCGGGCACCGGCGAGACCAGCCTGAACCCTGAAGGGATTCCCAGTGTAATTTCCTCCCCAGAGTTTTTCTCTGTGCAAAGTTAGATGGCTCTGCGCTTGGTATAACAAAAGAAACCAACTCCCTCTCCCTTCACCCTGGTCTCTGAGAGCCTGGGGCCCTCAGGAGAGCTGAGGGCCCCTGACTATTGGAGGTTGTTGCTATCACAGGTTGCTGCTGCAGGTTGGGAGGTTCCTACACTTACCTTTGCAGGCACTTAAGTGCTTGAGGTAGGAACCCTTGGTTAGGTGATATTCAGAAGATCAGAGAATTCCTTCCAACCTGGGGAGCCTAAGCAGGAAGGCTGGATCCCTCAAACTCCAAATAGCAGGTGGTTTAGAGTCTTTAGCTTCTAGAGGGGCCAGATTGCCATGTGCTGTGTATGTCACGGTAAGAGCCTGGGGTGGGAGAAAAAGATTGTTTTCTCAGTCTTTTAGGACACAGTGAGGGTGGGGGTGAGGAGGAAGGAGTGGGGCTGGGGCAGATACCTCCCAGCTTCCTTTATCTTTCCCCAGTTGGGTGGCCTTTGAGTACCCCGACTTCCAGGGACAGCAGTTCATCCTGGAGAAGGGGGACTATCCTCGCTGGAGCGCCTGGAGCGGCAGTGGCGGCCACCACAGTGACCAGCTGCTCTCCTTCCGGCCAGTGCTCTGCGCGGTAAGCACAGCCTTCCCCTTGCCCCTCTGCCTCCTAGCTCCCAGCTCCAGGCCCTGACTCCACCATGGCACCTCAGAAAGGCTGTCCAGTCACCGTATGGGGATGTGTAAATACAATTCCTAGATGAGCGGTAATGGCATTACTTCCCAGAACCAAACGAATCTCGGAAAGTTCGGACTGTGGGCCTATAATCAGGCGCCAACACCCCCCCAAATCAGCACCATGGACAGCACCAAGCCCCGTCCGGGCTTAGCACCTACAGGTTCCTCACCTCGTGTCCTCCACACCTGTGAAAGAGTGCCACTGTCATCACACTGTCCTGTAGGGCTGGGGTGGCTGCTGTTGGCCTCATATACAAGTGTGGAAATGGGGCTCAGAAGGGCAGAGTGTCTCGTCCCGGGACACGAGCATTAACACGAAGATGAGACTAGAACTCAATCCAGGGATCCTTGGTGAAAAGAGGTCAGTCTCTGTGTATGTATGTGGGGTAAGGGTTGGTAGTGAATCAAACGAGTCACTGGAGGGGAGAATCTCACTTCTCACTTGTACTGACTTGCCTTGCATAGTCCTAGGCCCTTCCCCTCCTGGAATAGAGAAGCTAGGCTAGAGGTCGAATGCAAAGAGCAAATGCTGACTCAACCTAGCTCTCCATTCCAGGAGGGGAAGGGCCTAGGACTATGCAAGGCAAGACCCAACTAACATTGATGCCCTGGCCTGTCTGTTCTGACTCTGCCATCTGGCACCCCGCAGCTGGGCCCTACCCAGCTGTGAGAGGCTTTATCCAAGGTGCTGGGCAGGGGATTGAATAGTCAACGAGGCCTTTAGGAAAACTGTTTCTTGGTTAATGGGCTAAATTTCTCTCAGGATCTCTGATTTTCCTCCTGAAATATGTCCATATTACAATATGCCCTCTAGCCCTGACCTAGAAGGGACTCTGGGACACCCTCAGTCTCACCACCTCAACCCAAAGCCATAGAAGGGACTAGGCTGGGAACTTCTAAGTACCCCAGCTTCCCAGACTGCTATGGACCTGACGGAGTGATCTCTGAGAATGTCTGTGAAGCCAGAGTGTCTGCACAGCTGTGCTGGGAGGCAAGGTGGGAAAAGTGGGGCTGAGAATGTACTCACTAATACCTCTTTGGAGGGCCTGACCTGTCCACCCCCACCTTCCTGTGCCTCAGAATCACAGTGACAGCCGTGTGACACTGTTTGAGGGGGAGAACTTCCAGGGCAGCAAGTTTGAACTCAGCGATGACTACCCATCTCTGCCTTCCATGGGCTGGGCCAGCAAGGATGTGGGTTCTCTCAAAGTCAGCTCTGGAGCGTGAGTCCTGGGACTGAAACAAAGGAGATAAGAAAAGAAGGGAGGCAATGGGCACCAGGGAAGGGGGTTGGGAAAGGTGATGGGGTGCTAAGAGATAGGGTAAAGGGATGTTGGGGGCTGGAAGGCAGGGGGAAGTGAGATGATGGAGACAGACTGTGGGGAGGCAGGTAATAGAGTAAGAGTCAGGGAGCCAATGTGGGGATAGAAGAAGGGATTTTTTAAAAAGATTTTTTATTTATTCATTCATGAGAGACACAGAGAGAGAGGCAGAGACACAGGCAGAAGGAGAAGCAGGCTCCCCGTAGGGAGCCTGCTCAGGCCCTGAGCCAAAGGCAGATGCTCAACCTCTGAGCCATCCCAAGGAAGGGATGTTTTAAAAGATGGATGAGGAGGCAATGGAGGGTGGGAATAGGGAACAAGGGGAGGACCAGGCAGGGAGAGATCCATGTAGGGAAAATTGAAGCAATAGTTTTGGAGCTGAGGCTGAGAAAGGAAGGCTACTAATGGGAGACATTGGTGGGAGTGGGGGCAGAGCTGCTTACCACTCTTGTGCTCTCACTGGCCTAGGTGGGTGGCCTACCAGTACCCAGGCTACCGGGGCTACCAGTATGTATTGGAGCGGGACCGGCACAGCGGGGAGTTCCGTACCTACAGCGAATTTGGCACCCAGGCCCACACTGGACTGCTGCAGTCCATTCGAAGAGTCCAGCATTAAACTCCACAGCTTGACACCTCCCCTGAGGACCCTCAATAAAGGCTCCTGAACCTGGCTGTCCCTCTTGTCTCTTTCTTGGTGTTTTGCTCTGTGATCTTCATCCTAATCCTTCCCTGCCACAAGCCCTCCCCCCAGGCTTTCAGATTCTTGACTGGAGCATAAACTGCCTTAGTATGTATGTGGCTAGACCCTAATAGAGCTGAGAAAACTGCTGATAAGGACCTTGGGGATCCTGTTAAATACAACCAGTTCCATACTTCTCCTTGGTAAAGGCCATCAGTGGTGTACCACAGTACACATGGAGCATTTGCCATCCTCTGGTTTGAGTTCACACAGTCCTAGAAAGGGGCTCATAGCTGAATTTCAACCACCTGGGCCAGGTACTACCATACACAGCAGGACCTCCTTAACTCTGTGCAGCACTCATTTGGGTTTCTCCCTAACCCCCAAGGCATTTCTAGCCTTTATCTTCACCATGGCTCTCTATCCAACTGAGCAAAGCCTGCACCCTTTCTCCAGCCTTATGGAATCTCTGTCTTATAAAGAAGCAAGC
Source organism: Canis aureus (assembly GCF_053574225.1). NCBI lineage: Eukaryota > Metazoa > Chordata > Mammalia > Carnivora > Canidae > Canis > Canis aureus. Next base: position 5,383,022 of record NC_135646.1, read on the forward strand.
TGTAAGAGGAGAAATGAGTGGGAAGTCCCACTGCCTCCCAGGGCCTTCTAAAGGGGAAATTTTCTCTGAGTTGAGCCACCAGACCCTTTGGATAATAACAATCCTTTCATGATATTGAACTCCAGGATTGATAAAGCACTTTCATACCCCTCATCTCAGCTGTTCCAAAGAACCCCTCTCTTGTTTTTCCTCTCCCTCCTCTCCCGCCTCTCTCTTCAGAGGATTAGTGATCTGGAGAGGCCACCCCTCAGCCACCAGCCACAGTGAGCCTGTGTTCTGGGGCAGGTGGCAGAAACCTACAGCCATGCTAGGGCTGAGTCAGCAGACTCAGCTACCAGAGCCCCTGGCACAATGCAGTTTCTACCTAGTTCCCTCTTTGGCCCAGCTAATGATACTCTCAATCCCACATATGCAGGGCCTTCAAGAGCCTTGAGACTCCCCATTCTGTCATTCAGGGATGCTTGTGTTCTTAAGCCCCCAGTGAGACTATCAATGGGGAGGACTGGCCCAGATCATCGCCCAAGCCCAAAGGAGGTAGGGCAATATTGGAGAACAGTCAGACATGGCCCTGAGCCATTCCCAAGGGCCCACTTGTGCAAAGTCAGGCATCTGCTCCCTTGGGAAGAGCCCCAGACCAGAAGTCAGAACACCTGGGACCCAGTCATATAGCATCCTTAAGCCTACCTTGCCTCACTTGCAAAGTAAGGCTACTGATCCCTGTCTTGTCTGTCTCACAGGGTTGTGAGGATTCCAGGAGAAACCACTGAAAATGCTTGTGGTGTTATGGAAAAGTACTGGGGCAGTCAAAGTAAGGTCCTCATTCCCCTGCACTGCCCTCTCCCATCTATGGATCCCAGGGTAGTATTGGGGGAACAAGGAACAGAATTCTGGGTAGGGTATGAATCCTGCTTTCCACCTTGATAGGTTCTAGAGTCCACGCCCCTGTTGCATTTGGTTCTCCTAATACCTACCATATTTTGTCCATCTCATCAATGAAGAAAGGAGCTGGGCTGTCTGAGAAAGATAAGCCTTGATAAGGTCATCTACTTTATTGGTGATGAAGCCAGGACTTGAATACAGGGCTCCTGACCCCAAATCCAGGCTGTTCAGGGGAGGCTAACCTGAGCTGTGGCTAAAAGGCTCAGGCCTCAGCATAGCTCCAAATCTCTGTGGTCCCCAAAAGAGTCAAGGAGAGTCTGTGGCTGCTGGGAAGAGTCAGAAGGATGCAGGAACTGGCAGTGGGAACTTGAATAGGATACTCCCTGTCTCTAGGTCTTAGTGTCCCCATCTGGATAACTAGGGAGTTGAGAGAGCTAATATTTGCTGCAGCCTTTGTCAACAAGAACCTTCTAGGTCTTCTTGGACCTGGGGGTCCAACTCTATTCCCCACACTGGCACCTAAGCAGTAAGGGTTGCCAAGGCCAGGCTGAGACTGAGCATTTTCACCTTTCCAACCTCCTTCCATTCTAGGCAGGTTGATGGTCAGCAGAACCCTGTGGGACTAGCACCCAGTCAGGTGTTAGGATGGTGGAGGAGAAACTGCCTGCCACCCAATCATTGGCTGTACTCAGCCAAGGCCAAAGGGGATGAAGGAGGTCATTTCCTTTTGGCACAGCCAAGATCAAGGGGCAGTAGGATGTGGGGAGCATTTCTCAAACTCTTTCCAGCTCTTTCCAGAGCTCACTTACCCCTTCAGCACCTGAGTCCTCAGTGAAGCAGAGATACACAGTCTGAGCTGTTCATCCCGCACTAGTCTGGAGCTGGGATATCTGGGTAGACTCCCAACTCTGAGCACCTCTCCCTTCTGTCTGTCTCAGCCTTCTGCTGACAGCATGGAATGAACCCCACTGCCTCCCCACTCTCTCAGCTCTGACCTCCTGCTCCTCGCTTTCTACCTGAGAAAGAAATAAGAAGGCATGAAGGAAAGAGATTGAGACCTCAATGCCATCCCCAAGGTCCTCCCCTCCTGTGATGCCCTGGGTTTGGTCCCCAGGGAGTATCCTAATCTCTCATCTTTGCTCTCCCCAGATTCCTCATTGATATCTTCCTTTAGGATCCTGGGGTCCCAGGATCCCCCAGTTCCCCCCCAGACTCTGCCTCCCTCACCTTTGTTCCTTCTGACTTTTGCACCCTCCATCAGCAAAGATGAACACTCTAGCAGTTACAGCAAATGAGGAATGAACAGGGGCCTTGTGGAATTTGCCAAGTTGGACTTTCCAGTCATCCTCAGTTGGGTACCCCAGGATTGTGGATCCTGCAGGAATCTTGCTCCCTCCAATCTGTGTGCCCTGGAGTCCAGGCCACCTCATCTCCTGGGGCACAGGCAGTGGGAGAGAAAGGCCTTGAGATTACCAATTCTGACAGTAGCCACCAGGTACTGCATGGCTGCAGGTAGGCTCCTAAGCTCAGAGCCTCATCTTCAGCTAGCATCCCTCCTTAGCTAGCCTCTCTTGAGCCAGGAAGCCCCACAGGTACTCAGAGACTCCAGGCCACCTGGGAACCACATCAGCTTTGCTAATACACAATCAGTGTCTTTGGAAGGGATTTCAATCTCCACACCCTCCCTGGGTTGGCTGCCTTATACAGCCACAACCCTGTTTCAACCCTTCTACTCCCGCTAGAGCGAGGTGCCAAATGCAGTCTGGTTCAGGGATAACCAGGATGGGAGTAGTTGAGAGGGTGGGTGGTAGGCTGGGATGACAGAGGGTGGGAAGGTTGGAAGAGGAATACTTTTGGGGGCAATCGGAAGGGGGCTCATGAGCCTATTGTATGCCACAGATTAGGAACAGATGAAGGAAAAATGGAGGGGATGGAGAGAAGACAGAGAGAGAGAGAATAGAGACAGGAAGGAGGGGTGGCATTGAACAGACTAGAAGAGGAAGAAAGATCTAGAAAGAAGGAGGAGGGGCAACCGCTAGAAGTTGTAGGGGGACAACCTGGAGCTGGCCCAGAGGCCTGGGAGCCCTGGAAAGGCAAGAAACAGGCCAAAACAAGAGGGAGACAGGGAAGGAGATCGGGTCTCTAGGGAAGAGCAGAGAGCAGGAGAGGAGGAGGAGGGAGAAGGCCCAGGGAGGAGGAGGGGGCGGTGATAAAGGGAGCAACTGCTGCCCGGCCCGGAGCGGAGCGACAGGCGAGAGGGAGGGAAGCGGAAATTTAAAAGTGAAGATGCAGATAACGCAGCCTGGAGACGGGAACCCGGGTGGGGGTGGGGGGAGGAAGGGGGAGGAGAGTGGAGCCGTGATGGGGGCGGGAATGGGCGAAAGGAGGGGCTGTGGCCCCGGGGGTCCGAGGTGGGGCCGGGTACCCTGCCCCATCGCTGTTTGCTGAGAGTCATGGAGGCGGAAAAGCAATGCGCTCCCGACCCCTATCAGAGCGGGAGGCCCAGGCCCATCCCCCGCGCGTCTCCCGGGTTGCGGGGCGCTGGGGGCTGCTGGGTGCGCTTGGCTGCGGCGCTGCGCGTTGGAGACTTTATTGCGATGGGGCGATAAGAGGGGCGGGGGCGGGGTCCGGGGGGCCGAGGCAGCAGCGCTTTAATTAAAACGGAAATTGCGGCCCCTGCCCGCGCGGGGGGCCGGAGGGTTCCAGGCAGCCTGGTAGCTGGGAGCATCGCTCCAGGACCCCCTCCATCCCCCGCCACACCCGGGCAGCCCCCTCCCGCCAGGCCCTGCCGGACCCGCGCCGTCTTCTTCTCCTTGTCACCCGCGGTTGCCTCGGGCGGGGATCGGTGCCCCGGAGCGCAAAGCCTGACGCGTCCCCCCTCTCTCATCACCCCCCCACACACACCTCCCACCACCCAGTCCCTGGCGGCGATGAGACAGAGCGGCGCCTCCCAGCCCCTGCTGATCAACATGTACCTGCCAGGTACCAGGGACCAGCCGGGGGCTGGAGGCACCAGGACCCGGGGCCGGAAGTTTGGGTTCGGGCATGGGAAGGGGTTACTGGGGTCCAAGGGAACCGGACGTGGTCCAGAGACTAGGATTGCCGGGAGGACTGAGCAATCTAGGGCATCGGGGGACCTTAAAGGCAGATGGAGAGCTTTGGGGTTTTAGTGTGAGGTCTAAGGACTCGAAGTGAGCAGACTGGGAACCTGGGAGGCCGAGGGCGCGAGCCCAGGGGCTTGGAGAGCCTGGTAGGGGGAGCAGGGGTCTTCGGTGTGGCCGGGGACCGACTCCGTGTGCGTTCAGCGTCGGGAGGCTGTGGTCAGCTGAGCGTCGCCCCTGCGCCCTCGTGGCTCCTCACCTCCGTGCTCCGAGCGTTCCCACCAGCCCAGCCTTCCAGGCGCCCTCCTGTCTTCTGCGATGGGCTCCGGGCGCTCCCGCTCCGCCGGCGCACTCCCTGCTCGGCTTTATAAGGCTCCCGCCGGCCCGTTCGGAAAGCGGATTTCCTTTTTCCTGGACGCGTTTCCTGACTTGGGCGTTATGGAGGGGCTCCGCGCGGCGCGCGCCCGGGCCAGGCTCGCGGAGGAGGAGCCGGCGGCTCAAGCCCCCAGCCTCGCACCCAGGAACCAACCCCCAACCCCTCCGCCCCCGAGCCTTGGCCCGGAGCCCTTTCGGTCAAGCCCACAACCTCCGCTCGGGTCCTGAGTGTTTTCTCCTGCTGCATCTTACAGATCCCGTCGGAGACGGTCTCTTCAAGGAAGGGAAGAGCCCGGGGTGGGGGCCGCTGAGCCCGGCGGTGCAGAAAGGTGAGTTGGCCCGCGGGCGCGGGAGAAGGCCGGGGCACCCATCCCAGAAGGAGGGGCCGAACAGAGGGTGGAAGCGATGTGCACTGCACGGCCCTGGAAAGGAAGGGTCCAGGCATGGCTGTGGGAGGCTGAGGGAAGGAGGCATTCACTTGGCCTTTGGCTCCAGCAGATTCCCAGTCCCAGAGCTGGACCTGCAGGCCCCGGGCAGAGGGAGAGGATCCTGGCCCTTGGTCCTTATCCCCTTCCAGGCCAGGACCCAGATGCTTGGCGTCCTTTCCCTCTTGGTAGCAGGAGCACAAAGCCGAGCACCTCTGGGCAAGGGGACCCAGATGTTTACTCCCTGGCCACTCCAGTCCTTCTCACCACCCGAACCGAGTGAGCACCTACCTACCTGCCTCACTGGCTCAGGCCCGCAGGGCTCTGGGAGTCAAGTTGGCTGGGCCATTGCTGTTGATTCTCAGGTTCCCCCACCGGGCTCTCCAAGTTGCTAAATTACTCTCCGCTTTGCCTTGCTGGTCTCAGAGCCTGGCTGGCCCTCCAGGCAAAGCCTCCCTGCAGCCCCTACCGCCCCACCAGTCAGTATCCTAGATCTCACCAAGTTACAGTAACCTCAAAGACAAGGTTGGCAACTGCTTTATCCAGAAGAGGACATGACTCCCAACAAAAATGGGTTTCCAAGCCTCTGATGTGGGTCTGCGGCAGTGCCAGCTGCACATTTTAACCCAAACCTTCCTTTGTTCCTGACCTGGAGCTCCTGACCTGGAGTCAGGCAGCTTTTTGCTGAGCTGGTGTGGAGGGATTGGGGTTGAAATGATGGTGAAGGGCAGCGTCTGGATTCAGAGCCAGTGGTTGAGAAAGGAGAGGCTCCATCAGGCCTGATTTGAACCGATAATCAGATTATTATTGTTTTAATAATCAGATTATTTCAAGGAAAAATCTTTTTTTTTTTTTTTTTTGCCCTCCCCTTAAAGAGGGGAAGTAATTGTACCAAGATTTTTCTTCCCTTGTCTGATTGAGGCTTGAAAGTAGGGGCATGAAAATTCTTTGGCAGCCCTCTAATCACCTGCATAGCCGGGAAAATCCTACTTGCTGCTACCAGCCATCCTGAATGCAGCCCGAAGAGCCCAGAGATGGCCAAAGATGGAAGGAGGCAGGGAGCCAAGCACAGCGACTTCCCACTTCCCGGTCTTATGTCCTCTCCTCAGAGCCGTGCATCACACCCCAAAGTATGACACCTTCCCAAGCCGAGAATCCCGCCTATTTCGAAAAACGGGGCTGAACGCGAGTGAGCGCCAGCGCAGCGCTCTGCACCCCGGACCCTGGCGAGGGTGGGGAGCCTTCAGAGTCTGACATTCCTCGCAAGCTTTGGAGGTCACTGCCCCCCATTCCTGTCTGACTAGTACCTCCAAAAAGCCAGCCTCCACCTCTTCACCTCAGGCGGCGCCAGTCCAACCGTAGGCCTTTGACCGCTAGGCCCTGTCGAGCGGCGGCGGTGGTCCCGCTGCACCCCTGCCTCTTCCCTCTGGACTTGCAGACATGGTCCAGCTGGGATGTGGCAGTCGAGGCACCTGCGCAGACCACCCCGTGCGGCGGTGCAGGCTCCCCTCTGCTGCGAAGAAGGGCGCAGGGCCCAGGTGGCAGTAGGGGCGCGATATCCGGCCCTCGCCGGCTCCTGAAAGCCGCGGGCCTGGTGCGCGCAGCCGCCGCCTCCTCCCCAATTCTCACCAAGCCTGGAGCCCTCGGGGCTGCGTCCTCCCAGGAGGCAAACCCGGTTTCCATTGTGCAAAAGCCCGGGACGGGCTCAGGGCCGCTGCGCGGAGCGGCCCCCTCCCCCGCCGCCCGGCCGCCTCGCCCCTTCCCCGCCCCGCCCCGCCCCGCCCCGCCCGTGGCTGACCGCCCCCTCCCCACAGGCAGCGGGCAGATCCAGCTGTGGCAGTTTCTGCTGGAGCTGCTGGCCGACCGCGCCAACGCCGGCTGCATCGCGTGGGAGGGCGGCCACGGCGAGTTCAAGCTCACGGACCCCGACGAGGTGGCGCGGCGCTGGGGCGAGCGCAAGAGCAAGCCCAACATGAACTACGACAAGCTGAGCCGCGCGCTGCGCTACTACTACGACAAGAACATCATGAGCAAGGTGCACGGCAAGCGCTACGCCTACCGCTTCGACTTCCAGGGCCTGGCGCAGGCCTGCCAGCCGCCCCCCGCGCACGCCCACGCCGCGGCCGCCGCCGCCGCCGCCGCCGCCGCCGCCCAGGACGGCGCGCTCTACAAGCTGCCGGCCGGCCTGGCCCCGCTGCCCTTCCCCGGCCTCTCCAAACTCAACCTGATGGCCGCGTCGGCCGGCGTCGCGCCCGCCGGCTTCTCCTACTGGCCGGGCCCGGGCCCCGCCGCCACGGCCGCCGCCACCGCCGCACTCTACCCCAGCCCCGGCTTGCAGCCCCCGCCCGGGCCCTTCGGGGCGGTGGCCGCCGCCTCGCACTTGGGGGGCCACTACCACTAGCCGGGGCGCCCGGAGCCGCGCGCCGTCCCATCCACACCCGGGGAAAGGGCCCGGAGCCCCCCCCACCGCTCCTTTGCTCTCAGATTTTACTCCCTCGCCGCGCCCGCGCCCAGCCCCGGGGAAGGGGCAGGAAGCCTCCGCGGTCTTCTTTCAGCACTGGATTTGCCCCTGCACCCCCCACCCCTCCTCCCACCCCGCATCACCCTCAACCCCCAGGGGAGAGTGACTGTGGCCTCCTCCCCGCTTTCCTTAACTCCACCTTCTAGGCCCCAGAGCCCCGACGGGGTTCCCGGACCTCCCCTGTCTCTCCCTGTCCTCCACCTGTCTTGTGCCTGGCTCCTGGAAGCCCTCTCCGTTAGGACCCCTCTTTTCCGAATTCCAAATCTTTTCTCATTTTTTCTTTCCCCCACTGAGCTGCCCCGTCCTGGAGTGATAGAAGCCTCACACAGTCCTTGATCTCTGGGCTTCTCCGGGCTTGGTGAGGGCCGCTGCCCCCTGTGACTCCTCTGGGTAGCTTCTGGCCCCCCTTCCTCCCGCCTCTGTCTCTCTCTCTGGATGGCCTGGTGTGTTTCTCTTCCCTTCCAGACCCATTAAAGCTCCGGAGCTCCCTACTGCCTCCTCTCTGAGTTCTTTGATGCACCAGAACCTTTATTCCGGGGGAGGGGGGTGGAGATGCCCAACTCAGGCCTGAGCGGGAAGGCCTTACCAGGAAGAGAATGAGGGCAAAGCAGGCTCGGGTGCTGGGGGCGGGCAGAGGAGCCCCTGATGGGTGGGCTCACCCCGGGAGGGAGGCCGCCCTGCTGCAGCCGCCCCACCTGATGGACCCCAGGGTAGTCCACCCCAACCTGCCTCACTCTGCCTTCCACCTGTCCCTTCTCGCCACCCCGTCTCACCCCCCATCCCAGCCAGTCTCCTCTGCACACCATCTCAACCTTTCCTGTCTCCAGTTCCTTTCCTTCCCCACCGCCCCTCCCCAGCCTACCCTCACTTTGACTTTCTCTCCCCTTCATTTACAAAACGCCCCCCCCCCCATCTCCAACGCTATCTCTTCTGTAGATCTGCCTCCTGATTTTGGCTGCCCCCCCCCTTTCCCCGCGCGCGCTCTCGGCGGGGGCTTGCGGCGGGACCCTCCTTCTCGCGGGTGGCGCGCGCCCTCTGCTGGTCGGATGAGGGTAAACCAGGGCCGGGTTTTGCCGCTAATCCCCGGACTGAGCCCGAAGGAACCTCAGGTGTCTCACCCGCCCGAGGTGGGGAGGACCCCGACGCTTCTAGGCTTCCTTTGGCCTTCAGAGAGGAGGGCAAAGGGGCACCCTAGCTCTGCCTCCTTCAGGAAGTCCTGGAAGTGGCTCAAATGGGTCATTCTGGCTGCCCCCCCCTTTGTAAAGATTTTATTTATTTGAGAGAGAGAGAAAAAACACGAATAGGGGGCAAGGGCAGAGGGAGAGGGACAAATCGGGAGCTCTACTCCATCCCAGGACCCTGGGATCATGACCTGGGCTGAAGGCAGATGCTTAATGGCCCGCCTTTTTCCTTAAAACCTGGAGGCCCTTCTGAATCTTGTGCCCACTGCAACCCTGGCCTTTATGCTCTCTTGGCGCCTTTTACAACAGCTGTTGGCAGGAAAACTGCCTTAAATGCATTCCCCTAGATGGACCAACACCTGGGCAGGTGCGTGAAGGGAATGCGGCAACTTTGGGCTGCACACCAAGGCAATCCCCTTCCCCATGGTCTTGGTGCTTCTTTCCCAAGGTTCCTGTAGGTTGAGGAGAGACCACCCTGGGCTCCCGCAGGAGGCTGACAAGATTCCACTGTGTCCTGTGGGCCAGAAGGGGACATGCAGGTGGAAGGCAGCACAATTAAGTGCAGGGAGGGTTGGGATGCTTTTCCCCAAGAGTGCTGTTGAAGTCATCAAGGTCCACCCAGGGAAAGAGTCTTTATTCTTTTTCATTTTATTTTCACTTAATTTTTTCCTGGTTTTCCAAATGACACAGAAATAGCATAGAAAATGGAAAATACAGAAGGACAAACATTATATGGTCTCATTCATTTAGGGAATATAAAAAAATAGTGAAAGGGAATAAAGGGGAAAGGAGAGAAAATGAGTGGGAAATATCAGAGAGGGAGACAGAACATGAGAGACTCCTAACTCTGGGAAACGAACAAGGGGTGGTGGAAAGGGAGGTGGGGGGAATGGGGTGACTGGGTGATGGGCACTGAGGGGGGCACTTGATGGGATGAGCACTGGGTGTTATGCTATGTATTGGCAAATTGAACTCCAGTAAAAAAAATAATAAATAATAATTTAAAAATAGAAAAAGAAAATGGAAAATACAGGCATGGGCAGCCCTGGTGGCTCAGCGGTTTGGCGCAAGCTTCAACTCAGGGCGTGGTCCTGGAAACCTGGGATCGAGTCCCACGACAGGCTCCCTGCATGGGGCCTGCTTCTCCCTCTGCCTGTGTCTCAGCTTCTCTCTCTCTGTGTCTCTCATGAATAAATAAATAAAATCTTTTAAAAAAAGGAAAGTACACACATAAGGCCTTCATTAAATATGAGTTGGATGAAGAGTGTAACGAAGCTGGGGGAAAACCACCTACAGCCCCATTACACAGAGATCACTATTCATATCTCTCTGCCATCATCTCTTTTCTTTTCACTATGCCTTTTAGAATTTAATGGTACCCTACTTTAGTCACCTAATGTTCGGGGGTGAGCATGTTCATATCACCATGCCCTATAGACCTCACATGGTGGAAGGGCGGGCTCATGTATTCTAAGGGATCATCCCCACATTGTGAGGGCCTTCGTGTGTTGGAGGGAGGTACAAAGGACCTCCTTACAGGGGGCAGGAAGCTGGGAGGGATAACAGATTCACCGGAGAGACAGAACCAGGATCCAAAAAGCTAAGAATTGAGGGCTAAATCTAACAAGGTGAAATTTTCCAGCACGGAGTGTGAGGCCCTGCTCTTAAATCATTAAATGAAAGGACAGGAGGTCAGAGTGCGAGATGTGGCAAGGCAGTGGTTCAGGAAAGCCTGTGTATAAATTAGTGGCTTCTCTTTTTAAAAAATTATTGATTTATTCATGAGAGACACAGAGAGAGAGAGAAGCAGAGACACAGGCAGAGGGAGAAGCAGGTTCCATGCAGGGAGCCCGATGTGGGACTCGATCCCAGGACCCAAGGACGTACCCCCCCTCCCAGCCAAAGGGGGATACTCAACCGCTGAGCCACCCAGGTGTCCCAAATTAGTGGCTTCTTAGCACAATATTAAGTGGGAGCCTGATGGGTGGGATGCAGAAAAACCATTGAGCTCTGAGGATGCAGTGACGGAGCTATGGCATCAAAGATGTAGGAAACGACTTGCTCTAGTGATGGTGCCCCCAGCATACTGGACACAGTGTTAGAGAACACTTCTGAGACGACACCAAATGGAGAACATACAGAGTGGTGGGCTCAGGAAATGCAAAGACAGAAAGCTGGAGAACCCACAACATGAGAGGTGGTCTGGAAATCACACTGAGGAAAGGGACACAAGACCTGTCCTCGATTACTCAACATCGCTGCCCATGGCAGAGGACCTGGCTGTGCACGATTGAGGGCAGTGTTGGGACATGTGGTAGGAAACTACAGGAAAACAGATCTGTCACTTTGATTTAAGGAAGCACCACTGTCAATACTCAGCAGCTCCTTCCTTGGTGGTTTGCGGAAGTGGGGGAGACAAGGTTACTTCTCCAACCTTGAGACTTTGTTTTTTTTAAGATTTTGTTCATTTATTCATGAGAGACACACAGAAAGAGGTAGAGGGAGAAGCAGGCTCCCTGTGGGGCAGCTGCTCAACCACTGAGCCTCCCAGGTGTCCCCAACCTTGAGACTCTTGAAGTCCTATGAATAAGGCAAGATTTCAGGTGCCTTTGGGCAGCGGAGGGGAGGTATCATTAGATTAGAGGATCTTCTTACCTATGAAATCATATCTTTAAAGCCCACCCTGCCCCTCTGTCTTTTCCTACACACAGAGCCAGTTTCAAAGCTACGATACAGGATTGGGAATCAGAAAACCGGAATTCCAGTCTCAGCATGGCAACTAACTTGCTATGTGACCTTTCATCTGCTTCTCCCTCTCCCTCTGTCCACACCCCCCATGCTCTGTCTCTCTCAAATAAAGCAATAAAATCTTAAAACAACAACAAAACAAAACACTTGCACATCCATTGTTCTGTTGGTCCCCTCTAAGGCCAGGGAGGAAGACAGGGCAGGGATTGCTTGACCCACTAGAAGGATAAATAAACCAAGGCCCAAGATGATAAGAGACTTGGCTAAAGTCTTAGTCTTGTTCTAGCACATGTGTCTTCTGGTTTCTCTCCTAAGCTTTTTCTCAGTGGTGAGTGGTTTCTCCATTGCCCTGAGTGGCCCTTGATCACCTTTTTTTGTAGGATCCATCCCACCCCTTGCCAGGATTACACAGACCTGTATCTCCTCCACTAATGTGTGTTCTATGTCACCAAGCTCCACTTGAAGATGGAATCAGAACCCCGACTAGCATGTGGCACAAAGACATCTGTGTCCTCAAGGCCTTATGCCTGCAGAGTCACAGGGCAATGATGCCACCTAGGGCACCAAGGCTTACAGAGCACTTGCCCACATGGTAGCTCAGGTGACCATAGATAGACATTGAAATGGGCTTCTACGCTGTACATTTTCTCAGACCTTTCCACTTTTCTGGCCTTCATCTTTTTTCAACCTGTCTTTAAAATCCATTTAATTTCAGCTTGTTCCTCAACCTGTCTATAACTCATATCAAGTAGACCTGCCGATAATAAAAATGAGCCTTACCCTTTCATTAAACCTGACTCTGCCAGGCTCTGCCCTATGCTAATACTTTTCATGTGATATCTCATTTGATGGGGCCACAGCCTTGCCAGGTGGGGATGGTTACCACCATGTTCAGATGAGGAAGCATAGGCTCAGAGAAGTCAGGTGGCTGGCCGAGCCTGTGACGCCCGCCACACACACCCCCCCGCCCCCGCCCAGCTCACATCCTCAGCATCACAGCAGATCCATTCCTGCTGGGCCCTCCTGGAGAGCCTCTTCTTCATGTGGCTGTGACCTGCTGCGTGCCCATTGCAGGTACAGTCTTGTCTAGTTGTCATAGCAGAAGGTGGTTGGTTATGAAGGGCAGATTGATGACTTGTCTTATGAGTGTCCTTGGTTAGGGCCTCCATCTGATAAAGAACAAATCAGAAACTGTAGTGTTACCCCCTTGTCTTTTGGAAGCCTTCACCTTCCTACCTGTGCTCCTACAAGCTGGAGTAGATCACTGTACTCTGGGGTGGGGCTGGGGGGTCTGACTGCACCTTGACTTTGGTGGCATTTCCTACCTCAGTTTTGTCAGTGGTATTTCTCCCTGACTCTCCTCTGTCTTGGAACGGTGGGTTTCATATGAGGAGACAAGTGACCCACTGTCCCATTGACTGTTACTTTCTCTATTTCTGAGAATTCTCTCACTGGATCCTGCCTGCTGTTTCTTTCTTTCCTTTCTTTGTAGACGAAGGCAACATAGTATGGGGGTGGAGGTAGGAGCAAGGGCTTTGGGGCTGGACTTCCCGGGCTTGGGTGCTGGCTCTGTCCCTTACCAGCTGTGTGACCTCAAGCACTTTACTGCTCTACTTTGTCCCTCAATGACCCTATCTGCAAGATGGATTTGATAATAACAGAATCTACCTTATTGGGCTGAAGGATTAAATTATTACATAAGTACCATGGTACATATATCAGTATTTTCTATTATTAAGCAGACCAATAAAACCACCTGAAACAAAGCAAGTAATTGCCTCTTCCTCCTCTAATGCCAATCAGATGCTCCCATCTGTCCCAGGAGGAACTTGAGTGGCCACATCTACTTTTCTAGGCCAGTCCAGACCTTGTCCTAGACCCAGCTGCTGAGCTTCACCAAGAACTGGCCTCTTGACTGGTGATGGGGCCACACTGCTGTCACATGGGGCAGCCTCCTATACCCAATGGATCTTCCATTTCTTCTTGGGGTAATACTGAATCTAGAATTATAGGATCTTAGCTAGTTACCAGCCTTGTGACTTTGGAAATATGTCTATACCATTTGGAGACTTTGTTTTACCTTCTGAAATGTGGACAATAGTAATGCTTACTTCTCATGGTCATTGTGTAGATTAAATAAGAATAATGTTAACAATATGGAGCGTCCGGGTGGCTCAGTCGTTTAAGTGTCTGACTCTCGATTTTGGCTCAGGTCACAATCTCAGGGTCATGAGATCGAGCCCCACTTTGGGCTCTGCATTCAGTGTGGAGTCTGCTTGAGATTCTCTCTCTCTCCCTCTACCCTTCCCCCTGCTCTTGCTGTCTCTAAAATAAATACATAAACATTTAAAAGAATAATACTAGCAATAGCACCTAACCTACTTTTCACACTTACTACTACCCAAATAATATCCTAATATTATTTCTCTCAATGTAGCCAACACAGCTAGCTCTTTCCCCAACCCCCACACTCCAAGATGCATGCTCCTTACTTTACATAGCAGAGTTATCATTGGGAAGTGATTGCCCAGCCAGGAACTAATTTTTCAACTCTCCTTGTATTTTGGTGGGAGCCATGTGACTTGTTTCTGCCAACAGAATATGAATGGAAATGATAGTGTGTGTTGCTTGCAGGCTTGAGCACTTAGAAATGTGCCTTCTCCTTACTCTCTTATTCCCTTTCTGCCACCTGGATTCGGAGGAGGACTATTCCTAAGAGGAGGCAGAGATACCGTATGGATGGATTCTGGTTCCTAAAACACCACATGAAAAGAAGTCACCATCAACATGCATTAGACTATTCCTTGAAATTTGCAGGATTTCTTGTTACAGCAAATAACATGACCATAACTGATATACAGATTGCATTGAATCTTTTTTCCCTTTTTTTCCTAAAGATTTTATTTATTTATTCATTAGAGACACAGAGAGAGAGACAGAGAGAGAGGCAGAGACCCAGGCAGAGGTCCTGGGACTCCAGGATCACGCCCTGGGCCAAAGGCAAGCACTAAACCACTGAGCTACCCAGGGATCCCCTGCATTGAATCTTTACAGCAATCCTCTGAAATAGACATTATTATTTCCCCCCACTTTATAGATGAGGAAACTAACGCATAGAAGGGTTAAGTCTGAAATCACACAGTGAAAAAGGGCAGAACAGAATCCGAACCCAGTCTCATTTCAGAAGCAGTGAGTTCTAACCACTAAGGATGTGAAAAAGCTTTATACACTAAAGCCTCCTAAAAATAATGAAGGACTAGTACTTACTGGACACTTATGTGCCAAGTGATATTTAAAGAGCTCTACATTCATTTAATCTTTATGACCCTCTGTAGTTGTTCTAGTATTATTCCCATTCTGTAGATGAGGAAAAATAAGGCACAGAATGTTAAAGAACATTCTTTAAGCAAGAACCATCTTGCTTGGGGTCGCAGTACTGCTAAATAGTAGAGATGTGATTCAAACCCTAGCAGCCCAGCTCACTCCTTTCCCCACCCCTTATTCCTTTATCATCTCTTGTGGAAGAATGAGCAGACTCTAAGATTCTGAGAGGCCCAGGAAGTGGCAGGACTATAACCTGTGCCCAAACTCCAGCCCAACCCCAGGACAGGTTCCAAATCCAGCTTTCACCATGGGTTCCAGACAAATAGAGTGAGAAATGCCTATCAGAAGTCTTGTGGCCAACTGTGACACTTGAATTGATCTCAAATGACATGATAGAGTAGAAGGAGCCCAAGTATACAGCTTTTGCCTACAAACCCAGCTTTTGCCTACTCTCCTTGGAACCAAGAAGGGTACTTACTCTCTCTGAGCCTCAGTGACCTAATCTGTAGAATGGAGATGCTGATTATACCCACCTTGTTGGTTTGCTCAAGGACAGAGCATATGCCTAAAGAGTAAAGTGCAGAGGGCTGCTTCCTAAGTATTATTCTCCCAGCATCAACCAGCTCAGAACAGAGACCTGTCCTGTGAACTCAAACCATCTCCCACCAGTCTAATCCTCCAACTCTACCTACCCCAAGTCTCCTTCCGTGAGTCAGAGCAGCTCCTTCCTTAAATTTCTGTGAGACTAGGGGAGGGGGAAATAGCTAAAGGAGGCTGGAAGCCCAGACCCTGAGCATGAGCATCAGGTTCCTTTTTCTGGAATAGGAGGACAAGTTGCTTAGCAACACAGCAGGAAGTTGTCAGGGAGGCTTCAGGGAATGCTGTCCTTTTTTATCCTGCAGTACAGAGATATCTGAGGTGACACTAGATGGGGAAATGAATGGGGAAAGTGGGGAAGGGTCTGAGGTCTGATAGCAACCTCTGGACCTCATCCTCCTCTCTTATGATCAACTTTCCAATACCCTTACCCTTTTCCCTTGGTTTTCTACCTTTGACACACAGGCAGAGAGACAAGTTCTGGATACACCTTGTATACACATCTGTGCAATGACCACATCTGTGACCATGTATCAAAAACTCAGGACCACCTTATATGTATTGCACTTTACAGTTTACAAAGCACATCCATAGACGTGATCTCACTGATACTTACAATAGCTTTTTAAATTCCTGTACGACAGGGGCACGGGGAGGTCTCAAGGTCTCACAGTGAGGAAATAGCAAGGCCCAGATTTGCTGAAATCTCAGCATATTTCCACTCCATGTTGAAGCATGGATGTTAGTACAGGTATTGGCACACATATGTGTGCATGCAATTCCATATCCTCACATTTTGAAGGTTTCATGCCTAGTGTCCTAAGATGCCCCCAGATGCACCTAGCCCCACTCCTGGTCACAAAGCAAGTACAATATAGAGGCAGGGTTCAGCTGTTCTTCCCTGATGGCAAGAGCCAGCCTGGGGCAAGGGCATCCTTAGAGTGTGGAATCCCAAAAGGGACCTGGCCTGCTGGCCCAAAAGCTTCAACTCAGGAATACTGCTGGGCTGGGCCTGGCTGACATAAGAGTCTACATGCCAGCAGCTGAAGCAAGTCCCTTGGCTGGCATTCCAGAAAGGTGCACATGGGTCCCACTGGACCCTTGCCTGCAGCAAGGAGTAAACACATATCACTGAGGCCATAGATAGCTCATGGGAGGTCCCCGTCTCCAGAGCTTCCTACTGCCTCAGGGGCCAGCAGAGCTAGTCTTGGCAGTGCTGGGCTCCATTCTGGACTCTGTTTTGGTCCCTTTTCCCTCTGTCAATATTTATTAATAGTGCTGGCTACCATAGGAATCGTTGTTACCCCAACAACAGTAATATTATCATTCTTGTTACAGTCATTTGGTAGATGCAACACATCTGAAATCCTTGTTTCTATCTGATAGGTGAGAAAACTGAAGTTCAGAGAGGTTGAATAACTTAGATCGATTAGTTAGTTAATGGTAGAATAGGGACTCAAACCTCTGATTCCTGGTATGTTGTTCTGTGTATCACATCACACTGCCTTTAAATGTTTGGGCAGAACAGGGAGGAGGGGTGGGGTGAAATGGGGAGGAGTTGCAAAGGAACATTTGGCCACTCCATCCTTTAACCTCAAATTGCACATGGCCAGGACTATGTAGGCCAATATGCTTCAGAACAGTAAATTTGAATAATTATTTTTATTAAGGGTTTTTTTTAAGATTTTATTTATTTATGAGAGAGAGAGAGAGAGAGGCAGAGACACAGGCAGAGAGAGAAGCAGGCTCCACGCCAGGAGCCCGACGTGGGACTCAATCCCAGGTCTCCAGGATCAGGCCCTGGGCTGAAGGCAGCACTTAACTGCTGAGCCACCCGGGCTGCCCTGTTTTACCCTTCTAACCTTCTCATCACTGTGACCGCTGAACATTCTACTAAAGGTCCTATTCAGTGCAATATGACAAGAAAAGATACATGCTATATGCAAATATTGGAAAGGAAGATATTAAAATGTCCTTGTTTGCAGAGGCTATGACTGCCTACCTAGAAAATCCAACAGAACCAACTGGAACACAATTAAAACTAATGAAGCTAGTATATCCAGTAACATACAAGATTAACATACAAAATCTTATGATTATTCTACAACTCTATAAAATTAAGGGAAAGAATTGGGAATAATAGGTTTACAACAGCAATAAAAATATGCTCCTAGGTAAACCTAATGAAAAACATAGGAACGACTAAATGAAGTACATGACAAATCTCCACTAAGAAACATGAAGGAAGACCTGAATAAATGGAACACTTAGCATGTTCCTGGGTAGAATGACTCAATATTGCAAAACATCAAACCTGTCCAAATTGGTCTAGAAAAGTAATATAGTCCCTGACAGACTTAGTTCTAAAGTTCTTCTGGACTATGTTTAAGAATAGCTTAGAGGGGGCTGCCTGGGTGGCTCAGCAGTTTAGCACTGCCTTGGGTCCAGGGCATGATCCTGGAGACCTGGGACCGAGTCCCACATTGGTCTCCCTGCATGGAGCCTGCTTCTCCTTCTGCCTGTGTCTCTGCTTCTCTCTCTCTCTCTCTCCTCTGTGTGTATTCTCATGAATAAATAAAAAAAAATAAAATCTTAAAAAAAAGAATAGCGTAGACAATTTTAGCAAAAGAACAATAAGCTTACTGCAAAGCTCCAGTTATTAAAGGTGTGGTTTGGCACAGAAATAGTTAAGTAAACCAATGGAACTGAGTAGAGCCTTGAAACAGACCCATGTATATGTGGGGATTTCATAAAAGATAAAGATCGCATTCACTGTAGGGAAAGGAAGACTTTTCAAAGGTTAGCACAACTTGTTATTCCTTTGGGGAAAAAATAGTTATATCTCTACTTCTCACTACATACAGAAATAAAGTCCAACATAGATAAAGAATAAAAGTATAATTGTATACTTACTGGCAACCAAAGACAAACATGGAAACTGTCACTATTTCACATTTAACTAAGTGCCAGGCACTGTGCTAGTTCTCCCTGTTTAAACAAAGGATATGAATAAGTTCATGTGAAGAGAAAATTTTCCCTAGGTTTTTTATTTAAATAAGGCATAATGGTCTCCTATGGCACTTATGCCATCGATAGAGGAGTGTTCTTTAAATAGTCTTTGAGGGATCCTTGTGAGTATGTATCCATGCTGCGTGTGTGTTCATGCACCAAACATGCTGCGTGGATACCTACACATGTTTGCTGTGCTAGATAGCTATCCAACTTTACTTGTCCAGCAAAGGACATTCTTAAATTCTTGGGATTTGGAAAGAGTTTGAGGAGAGGAAAGGGAGTGAAGAGATTTTGAAGATGTGTGAGAAAGAAGGAGGGCAGCGTTGGCCAGACACCATCCAGCTCCATTTTATCCTTCCTTCCTTCCTTCCTTCCTTCCTTCCTTCCTTCCTTCCTTCCTTCCTTCCTTCTTTTCTTCCTTCCTTTCTTCCTCCCATCTGTCCTTCCTTCTTCATTTCTTTCTCTGTGTCTTTTTTTTCATCATGATTTTCCTTCTTGTTTAGGTAATAATATTCATTATAAAAAACTAGGAAACTCAAGAAAATACTGAGATTAAAACTGATCATTTAAAATCCCACCACTCAAGGAGAGCAACTATTTAGTAAACATCTTAAAAGAGTCTATTGCTGCACATAAACACACAACACATACACCAATCATTCAGTGTAGACCTATTGACTGCATACTGCATACCCAGCCCTATGCTAGGTGCAGAGAATCCAGCAGTGAACAAGACAGACCTTCTATTGAGAGGATACAAAATAAATAAGCAACAAAAAATGATTGGGGGTGACAAATGCCAAGAAGACAATAAGTTAGGGGTATGTGAAGAAAGGTGGCTATGGGGCAGGCTGAGATGAATTCATCAGGATGAGGTGGCTATTTAAGCCAAGATCTGAATGATATGAAGAGGACAGCTATTTAAAGGTCTCTCTCTCTCTTACACAAATAGGACCATATGATATTGTTTTTAACCAGATATTTTCATTTTATCATGGTCATTTTTCATGTCAATAAACATAGATTGATGTATCATTTTTAATGATCCATAATATCCCAATGAATATTGATCTATACAATTTACTTAATCTCCTACTGTTACATCCATTTTTTTTATTATGATAAACAATGTTACGATAAGCACCCTTGTGTCGGGTCCTTTCTTTTTTTTTTAATTTATTTTTATTTTAATTTTTTTTTGGAGGGGGTCTTTTCCCACTTATTTCCTTAGGGCAAATTTCTGGAAATGTGAAGCAGGGTCAAAGAGCATGCTGCCTTTCACATTTTGATCCCTTGCCAAGTAGCCCTCCAAACAGACTGAACTAATATGTGCATGTGCATATATACATCAATATAAGAAAGTGCATGTCTCCTCATGTTTTTATCATGGTTGACATTTTCCATTTCTGAAATCCTCATCACTATAAGACATGCAATCTCCCATTACTATTTTTACTTGAGTTTCCTGGTCAATAGCTAAGTCTTTTTTTTTTTTTTTTGCAAAGTCTCTTTTTATGTGTTCATTGATTATTTACATTTTTGGTGTGAATGACATTTTCACAGTTTCGATTAATTTTCTACTGAAAATATATTCCATCAGCTTATCACTTGTCTTTCAATCTTACTTATGGTTTTTTTTTTCTATTTCTCTAACATTCAAGAGCTGAAATGGAGTCAGATGAATCAATCTTTTCCTTCAAGGTCTATGCCAAAAAAAATGTTCTCCCCCAACCCAAGATGCAGTAGTAACAATACTAATAAATAATCCTTGTTTTCTCTAAGTATTTTTATTCAATATTTGACCATTGCCATATATTAACTTCTACTTTCTAATTATGCAAACAATATACTAATACATTTTTATTGTAAAAATTAAACTCCACAGATAAGGTACATGTCCTCTAGACAAAATCAATCCCAGTTCTTCCGAGAAGTCATTTATAAGAGTGATGTATATCTTTCTCAAGCTTCTATTACACACACACACATAAACACACACAAATTAAGGGTTAGTTTTGTTTTGCTTTTGCATAAATTGTACTGTATATATTGTTTTTTACTGTATATGTTGTTATGCAACTGTTATTGATACTCCATGTTTTGTAGATCTTTCATCAGTACATCCATTCTTTTTAACTGAATAATGTAGTATTCAGTAATATGGCTGTATCAAAGTTTATTTAACCCCTAACATACTGGTGAATATTTAGATTGATTCTAATTTGTCGATCTCCAAGCAATAACATAACAAAAATATCTTTGTCATGTCTCTATGTGCACATATTCAAGTATTTCTCCAGGGTTGATACTAGAAGTCAGAACTCCTGAATAGAAAGGTATGTGCATTTAAATTTTTAGTAGGTACTTTTAAACTGTCTTCTCTTCTAAGTATTTTGTAGCTCTTTTTCTTTACATGAAAAGAAACAATCTGGAATTTATTTTGGGGTAAAGAATGAGGAAGGATTGACTTTTTTCTTCATATAAATGACTACCCACTTGTACAAAACCATATGCTGACCAATCCATCTTTCCCAATGGATTTGAAATGGTGTCTTTATCATATTTTAAATTCCCATGTATGCCAGAGTTTAGCTTTGGATTATCCATTCTATTTTATGATCTATTCCTATGTCAGTGCCATATATTTGAACTACCTTAGCTCTATAATACATTTAAATATCTAGTAGAGCAAACCCTCCATCATTACTCTTCTTTCTTATGTTTTTCTTGATATTCTGTTTTTCTGGGATCATACATATATTATTTTTTTTAAGGAGTAAAATGTAGAAAAATTATAATGGAATGGATGATAACCCCCTCCTACCTTTTAGGTGGTCATGTATAAAAATGCACACAGAGAAACTAGTTTTATGAATTATGGACTTGAAGCTAAATATCAATTACAAGAGACTGTGACCAAGAGGTATAAAGAAATGAGGGGAAGGGAGTGTTAAGAGAGGGGAGTAACTATTGTGGGCAATATCTCCAAGTAGAAAGAGACCTTAGGAGTAGCTAATTATTAAAGAAATAGTGGCAAAAATCCAGGGGGAAAAAACCCATGAAAGCCCAAACTAGATTGGGGGAATTTTAATCCAGAAACTAAGAGGTTAAACGTAAGCCAGAGGAAAGAAAAAACAAAAAATAGGGGTGGGGTTGCTGGAGTGAAAAATTAGCCATCCAGTCTGCAAGTGCAACAGAGAGACTGACTCCAAATCTCATCAATGTATTAAATTAAGGTCAACTAATGTATTGAATCCTGAGACTACCCCTGCAGTTTATCTATCTTGTATCTAATCTTTCATCGCTGGACTAAAACAATTTTCTACCCCACATTTACATGCCTTGCCTGTGTGGGTACAGATGACCTTCTTGTAGGATGTTTAGCAATGTGCTGAAAGGAAGGTAATGGTCTTAATGAAAGTCCTTAAAGTGTTAATGCCTGTTGTCTTGAGGCCATTCACAACAAATGTTGTTTATCATGTATAAAGGGATCAAGAGCACCACTTAAAGTGGGATGTGTAAAGATGGTCAGTCCTCCATATCTGGCTCTCAGCTGTCTTTGGTCATGGTGGCATGGTTGGAAGGGTTGCTGTGGCAGCCTCTGTTGTAGAAATCTTCCAGAGATGCCCATCTGGGTGCCTGAGGCACAGTCCCTGTAGGTAGAGGCCACAGGATGTCCCCTTGGATATTGCCAGATGCTCTGGTTGCTGGGCACTCTGTCTGGCAGGCAAAGCGATTACCATGACAACCAACACCCCCGCCCCCACGTCTGTGGGTTTTTTTTTTTTTTTTTTTTTTTTTTTTTTTTGCATTTCTTCTTTCCCATTAAGTACCAAGGTATTCCAGGGACAGGCAAGCATAGCTGTCAGGACAAAATGTCCTCTGCTCCAGGAAGAGGGGCCCGGAAGTAGGCAGTGGAGATGTGTACTTGTTACGTCTGAAGGAGCCTTCATCAGTATAAATGCATATATACCTGCTTTCTGGGTTAAAATGTGTGCCTTTGGTTGTATATCCATGCAACAAATGGTCAAATCACTGTTTATCCATACATTTGCTTTCCTGCTCCCCTCCCCTCTCTGCTGCTCCTGCGCTGGGAGAGTCACCCATTTGCCAGGGGAAGTGCTGAGTCATGGCTCTAGCTGGGTTTCTGTCTCCTATTCTCCATCTCCATTCTTTCCTCAGTCCACTCCTCACCCAGGCTGGACTCTCTGTAGAGCTCTGAGCCCTCTTCACCACTTCCCTTCTCAGCCTGGAGGCACTTTCCTGAGGTTCACTTCTGGTCAGTAAAGAGAAGGCACTTTACTCTGTTTCTGCACTTTCTCCGTTCTCACCTTGCCTTCTCAAAAGACTGAGCTTTTCTCCATGTGACCACCCCTCCCTTAGAAAACAGGAGTCTGACCAGGTTTGACCCAGGAGGCTAATTCTTCCATGTATTCATGCTGATCCTCCTCCAGTTGCTTACCCCCTAATCGGATTATGGCAGTGTCTCATGCCTTGGGGCAAGGCAAGGAAAGTGAGATTTAATTTGACACCACGCGCTGAGGCTTTTTTACATTCTGTCTCCAAGTGCCAGACCACAGGTTCCAGGAGGTGTGTGTGTGTGTGTGTGTGTGTGTGTGTGTGTGTGTGTAGTAAAGGGAGGATGCTGTGCCTATGGGTTCAGAGGCAGTACCTAGTGATCTCTCCAAGAGCAGGATGTTTGGGGGTCTCGGTAGTCTCTCTTTCCCTCCCACTTCAGACTTTTAACGCAGAAGTTCCAATTAAGTAATCTTGCTAACTAGTTCCAAATAAGGCAGATAAGGATTGTTTCCTCCGCTAGAGTGGGGAGAGTGGAAAGGTGGCCCCGCCCGCTCAGTCTGGTTGCTATGGCGACAGCCGCGGGGTGACCCAAGTGCTCCTCCCTCCCTCCTCCCAAACCCAGAAAGATGACGGCACCGCGCTGACTGCGCCAAATTCCAGCCAATGGGCGGCTGCTCCCGCCTTCCCTTCCGCCAGCTCTCCCCCTCCTCCCCCCCGGGAATTCGATTCACAAATCTGGACTAGGGATTTCCGGCTCCAGGCCGGGTGCAAGGGCGCTGGGCCGAGGCCGGGGTAGAGTCACGGTCTGTCCGCTTAGGAGGGCAAATGGAAGCCGGCATCCTTGGGTTCTCGGGCGAGACTCCTGTAACTCGCCATCAGAAGAGATCACAACCTACTCCCAAATTATCCAGAAAATCTAGTTGAAGCCGAGTCTGCAACACCTCCTGCCCCTGCAAGCCCCCACCCCGCCCGAGCGCGCCGATCAGCACCACGGACAGCGAACCCAGGCCTAGTCTTTCAGGGCCTCTCCGGGTTCTGACTCCTGATCCTCGAGGTCTGGGCGACGACCAGGGTCAGAGACGCCAGCGCTCTACTGGAGCCAGGCCTCCTTGGGCCAACGAAACTGAATGGGACGCTTAGCCACGTGGCTAAGAAGGCAATGGGACAGGAATCTTAGGCTAAAGAGCTTATTTCTCTTCTTTCAACCCCAGAGAGTGGCTCCTGTCTTCCAGGCTGCCTTAAGCAGGGATGGACTTCCCAAGGCTATCCTGGGTGGGCGTGTGACTGAAACGGCCTTGAAACAACCCAGTGGGCTGGAGGAGGGGTGTGGAGCTGAGTGTGACAGTCAGGTCCTACCTGAGAGTGGTGAGCACAGGCTTAGTCAGGCCTGACTAGACTCTAGACAGTATATGTAGTGGGGAGAGGTGGAGGAGGAAGAGAAAAGCAGCAATCATCACTAGCTAGTTCTACTTCAATAGACTACTTTGTAAAGGGTACAACTTTTGCTGTCCTCATCATTTAATCCCTAAATAGCCTGGGCATTAATGAAGAGCTAGGTGAGACAAGATGGAGGCATAGTGTGCGAGGGGATTCAGCTTTGTCACCAGGCCTCAATCTTTAGCTACTTTACTCTCTGTAAGATGGAAGCCAGTGTGGGGGCGGGGGGTGGGGGAGAATAGCAGTTCTCAGGGACCTTCCCCACCTTCCCCACTAGGCCCGTGGGGGTCATCCTGCCCTGTCTGTGACAGTTTCACTCCCAATCCCACTCCCTCCCTCCTGGGGCCCAAAGAAAGGCCGGCGCAAAACCATCTGCAGGCGCTTCCAGCGCTTTATAGTTCTCTCCGGGACAGACGGACAGACAGACAGTGCAGCCCGCGCCGTCGGCCCGCATCATTGGCACCTTGGACACGGCACCAGGCCCAACCCAGTCCCTGGTGCCCTCCCGGGAGGATTCCGGTCCGGCCTCAAATCAGCACCTCAGACAGCTCCCGGCCCAACACCCACCCCTCCCCCCTCCCTCTGGAAACAACCAAATAAATTAAAAGGGGGAGGAACAAAAACACCTAAGGATAAGGAAGAGGGGCACCCCCTCCCCCAGAGTAAAAAGAGTTTGTGTCTCTCCCGCCCTTCCTCTGAGGCTCCGCCGCCGCCGGGGTGGCCTCCTAGGTTGATTTGGCTCCCAAACCTCAGCCTCCTGAAGCCGGCATCTCCCTCCCCCCCCAACTCCCGGCATGCAACACGTTGGAAAAAGGTAGAGAGAGGAGGTGGGGGTGGGGCGAAGGACCATCCTGGTGGTTTTTCTGGCTCCTGGGGCTGCAGTTTCTCCCCGCACCTCAGTCAGTCCAAATCAAGAATTAATATTCCCTTCGGTCTGGGAAGGAGGATTGGCGGGGGGGCGGGGGGCTTAGTCGGGGGAAGAAATGCAAGCTGACATAGGTGGGGGGGGTGGGGAGGTAAGCAGACAGGAGGGAAGATGGTGACACATGCCAGGAGCAGGGAAAAGGGAACAAGAAGGGGAGGAGGGGACACAGGTGCCGAAAGAGAAAGGGGGGCAATAATAGTCAGGTAGGGGGTAAGATGGAGACGGAAATACACACCCAAGGTATAGGAAAATGGAACGGCAGAGAGGGAGATGGGAAGGCAGACAGGGAGGAAGACGGAGATACAGGAAGGAGGCGAGGAAATGGCCAAAACCGAGGGAGATGGACTTGCGGACACACACGCAAGGGAAGGAGGAGACCCGGGTAGAATTGGAGAGATGGGGGCACAGGCAGACAGGGTGAGGCTGGGGGTCCCCCTTCCGCGGTCATCCCCCCACCCCCACCCTATGCCCAGCAAATCCAGAGCCGCGGCCTCTGGCGTCCTGGCCTCCACCTTCCCCTGCGGGACAGGGGCGGCTCCTCCTCCGGCCACGGCGCGGAGCGGCGGCAACAGCGGCGGCGGCTTGATGGTCCCGGGGGCTCCGAGTGCGTGTCGGGGTCTGGGGTGGGGGGGCGGGCGCGGCCCTTGGGAATCCCTAGCGGTCCAGGTTCATAGTCCAGTGCTTGGCTCCGGTCGCGCAGCTGTCCCTGGCGGCCGAGGCGGCGGCGGGGGCCGCGGGCGCGCCCCCGCTGGGTGGACCCCCGGCGCCGGCGGCGGCCTCGCCCTCGTTCTTGAGGTCTTGAAAGACCTGCGTGAAGAAGTGGGGGTCGGCGTTGAGCCGCAGCATCTGGGGGCTGAGCCGCTGGATGAGGCGCAGGCAGCGTTGCCAGAAGCGCTCCTTGTCGGGCTCCACGAGGAAGGGCTTGAGCGGGTAGGAGATCTCGTTGCCCATGTAGGAGTAGGCGAGGTAGAGGCAGGTGAGGAAGGCGGCCTGCAGCTCGGCGGCCGACGCCAGCTCATCCCCGCGCAGCGACTCGCGGCACAGCAGGTACACGAACACCAGGTTGGCGGGCGTAATGAAGGCCTGGTCTTGCCAGCCCTGCAGCAGCAGTGAGCGGTCCACTCCGCGGAACCAGCCCACCAGCTCGCCCGGGCTCAGCTCCTTGAGGCGGTAGCAGCGGCGGCACACGAAGTCGCCCAGGCAGCGCAGCAGCTCGCCGGTGGACGCCTGCACGATGACCCGCCGCGGCGAGCCCCCGGGCACCGGCGGGGCCGCCTGCGGGGCCGGGGGTGGCGGCGGCGGCGGCTTGCCCCCGCCCGAACCCGGCGGCGGGGCGGCCGCGCTGCCCCCCGACGGCGGCTCGCAGGTGGCTGCGGCCGCGGGCACGGTGGGCACCGGCACCGCCAGGGGCTTGGTGGCGCCGCCGCCGTCGGGGGGGTCCCGGCCCTTGCGGAGAAGGTTCTCGCGATTGCGTTGCTGGACCAGGGGGTCGGGGCCAGTGGACGCCGGCTTGGGCGTCACCTTCTTGCTGCCTTTCTTCTTCTTGGCAGACGCGGCCACCAGGCGCTTCCAGGTAAGCGCCGAGATGAGCACGGACGGCCGCTTGAGTCGGCTCTCGCCTTTGCCGCCCTTGCCTGCTGGCGGCGCCCCGTAGCCCCCCAGCGCCTCGTCCCCCACGGGCGGCGCTTTCTTCTTCTCTTCGGGCAGCCCGCCGGGCCTCCGGCCCTTGGCCGAGGAGGCGGGGGAAAGAGACAGCACCGTGCCCATCCTGCAGAGCGGGGCCGGCGCCCGGGCCCCGGTGGGAACCGCGGGCGGCGCCGCTGTCGCCGCCGCCGCTGCTGCAGCCCCCGGAGACCCGGCGGTGGGGGGCCTAGCCCCGGCCCGGGCGCGGGAACGGGCAGGGGAAGGCGGTTGCTGGGCTGCTCCGCGGCGGTAGCTCCGAGTCCGAGCTGCGCCAGCTGCAGCGTCAGCCCCACCCCTTGGGCCCCGGCTTTAGCCGCGCCGCGCCCCGCCCCACGCAGCCAATCCTCGCCCGAGCTGCGCTCCCGACTGGCAGCTCCCCTGGCCAATAGGAGCTCGCACTCCGATCTCGAGTCCCGCCCCCACCCCCACCCTCGGTCTCTGGTCCTCTGCCCTCACCAGAAAGGGGAAAGGAGGAGGAGGTGGCCCTGGCTCGAAGGGCCTCCTCAGGGTCAGCGCTGGGGAGAGGGGTCTGGCTGGGCCCCTCCTTCTCACCGTCACCCCCCAAGTCCTAAGGCCCTGGGTCGGCTTGTTTTGATGTCCTGGATCGCGAGAGAAGCAGAGGAGCCGTGGGAACAGCCTCCCCCCCTTTTCATTATGTGTTGAGGGCCGCGGGGCAGCGAGTGCCTTCACCGGGGCGCCCCAGCACCTGCTGGGCCCAGCTGCTCTGGCTTCTCACGTCTGGTCACAGGTCGATTAGCTCAGCTCTCCTCGCCTCCCTTCATCCCGTGCGGCCTCCCGCATGGTGCTTGTGGGTGGGGGAGTGCCGCAGGTGTATCCTTGCTCTACCTGGGATGGGGTGCTGGCGGGCCGGACCCTCCTGCAGGTCACAAACCCCCTCCTTGGGGGCCTTTGCTCTGGGGGCCGCAAGACCCTCAGATATATGCCTGGCTCTGCCGTTGCCGCAGGCCTGATTCTCTGCAGCTGAAGCTGCGGGGAGAGGCCCTAGGCTCGGGTCCTTGGGTGGCTCCTCTTGTGCTCTTCTTCCCCGCCAACACACCCTGGTCCCACACTCAGGGTAAGTGACGAATGATTGGCTCCCGGGGAAGCGCTGGAAATTGAATGGGTTGGTCTCCTCAGGCTCGTTGATCTGTGCGGAGGGAGGCCCAAGAGGGTTGGCTCAGCCTCCAACCCAGGCCTGGGTCCCAGTCAAGGTGGGTTTTCATTGTTAAATTCTTCCTGCCATTCCGACCCCAGCTGCCCCCACTCCCAGCTGCAAGCTATTAGGCTAGGGCCTGCCCGTTCCTCTGTTCCCTCCTCAGCACCCACAAGGCCTCTGTGCTCTGGGCCTTACCTGCAGGCCCTGAGCCCAGCTGCTTCTGGGACTATTCTATCTGCCTTATAGGACAGTGTCCACCCTCCTCCAGCCCTGCTCCCTGTAGCTCCCCAACACAGAAGTCTTCCAAGCTTCATAAGTGGGCCTTGGAGGTGGGTATGGTGGGGAGAAAAGCCTCTGCTATGAATTCAGCCAAACCCACAGAATTGTCACCTCCATGTTCCTCACAGACCACCAGAATGACTTCGGAGGATTGCTGCCTGTCGGTCTGTGTGCAAGCATAGGTGTGGGTGTGGTTCCTTACACTCTCGCTGTTCCAGAATCCCCTTAGGCTGCAGCTTCAGCCACCAGAGGCACCAGCTTTTCTCAGCGCTCTCACAGCCTCTGCTCACTCACACCCTCCCGGAGGCCTGTGGTCTGGTTGTCTTGATTCCCTCTCTCTTTACCACGCTACATGTGCAGACTTGTCCCCCATTCCTGACTCAGCACCCAATATGCGCTCAGCAGGGTCTCTCCTGTTCCCTGAGATCTGATCAGTATTCCCCTGCAGCCCAAGCTGACCTATCCCACCTCTCCTTCTCTCCCTAGTTGAAAAAAAAAAAAAAAAAAAAAACAACCCACAAATGTTCCCTCTATTCAGCTCCTGTAATTGGTCCCACTTCCTCCTACAAGGTCTTCTGAGTCAGCCTTTATCTGACACCCAAGGAACCGTAGGCTTCCAGTAGTTACGGACAGGCCCCACAGAGACGAGTTGCCCTAGCAGAAACACGTGGATTTGAATAGGCACGTGGGTCCTCCCAGCTCTACTCCAGGGAGTCCCTCATTGACGTAAGGCCTATTACTGGTGTCATGCAGAATGATCTATCTGTGCAGCACCCACAGATGTCACCACCAAGGTACCCCCACTCCAGGCTCAGTTGTGGCTCGTGGTATCCTCTGGGTCAGAATCCAGAATCCTCTTCCTTGCTTCAGGGTCCCCAAAATGGGTGCCTTAAAAGGTCTTACTCCCCTTCTCATTCTTCACCTTGCCCCGCCTCAGACCCTCTTTCTCAGGTCACCCTTTCCACCTCGTACTTTGGTTATCCCTCTTGAATCACTGAGCTCCTACCACTGGGCCAGCACTCTTTCTCAAACCACTACCTTGCCGCCTCTGTCAAACTCTTGAAAATCCACCTCCTCCGAGAAGCCTTTTTGGACTGACTGCAAGGGATCTAGTGCTCTTGCTGATATCAGTCTTTCCCACCTCTTTCCCCAACACCGCTGCTACATAACAACTTGTTTCAGGGCCGGGCTCTGACTCCTGAGTCAAAGATGTGCAAAATGAACATGGATGGAATTTTCAAAGGAAGCAGACAAAACAGATCCATTAAAAAAAGAAAACCCAGCATTTCTGTTTTTTATTTATTCATTCATAAGAGACACACAGAGGCAGAGACACAAAGCAGAAGGAGAAGCAGGCTGTCCGTGGGAGGCCTGATGCAGGACTTGATCCCAGGACTCTGGGACCATGCCCTGAGCCGAAGGCAGATGCTCAACCACTGAGCCACCCAGGTGTCCCAACAGCATTTCTGTTATTTAAAAAAAAAAAAAAAAATTAATGGAGTCGAGAGGGAGCTTATGTCTCGCTTCTAGTTGGGCTGTGTGTAGGGTCTATATTCTATGATTTATTTTATTTTATTTTTTTAATTTATGATAGTCACAGAGAGAGAGAGAGAGAGAGGCAGAGGGAGAAGCAGGCTCCATGCAGGGAGCCTGACGCGGGACTCGATCCCGGGTCTCCAGGATCGCGCCCTGGGCCAAAGGCAGGCACCAAACCGCTGCGCCACCCAGGGATCCCTATATTCTATGATTGATTCATTTATCTGTAGTAGTATTTGTAGGTCACTTCTCGTCTGTCCATTTCTCATGGATGTGTGAGCTCCTCCTGGACAGTGCTGGCTGTATGAGACTCCTGTAGCTGAGAACCCACTCCCCCACCTCCTGACCCCGCACCAGGCTCCTTATCTGTCTCCATCACTTCATAGGTTACCTAGAACACCGCCCTGTCCAGATAAATGGTTATTCCTGAAGGCTCTTTAAAGGCAAGAACTTCGGGCCTAGACCAAGAATTGGAAAGCGCAGACCAAGTTATTAGCCTGTGGAGGAGCACAGCCTTACTGATGAGGATCACCACCAATTTCACCGAAGATATGAGCCCTTCACTGACCCGCTCTGGGAAGATGAGCCCCATCTCTAAGGGAATATCTCCGGGCAGTGCTCCTCAGACTCTTCAGCCCCTTGGCTGTTTTTATCTCCTTGTCGGAGAGGCCATAGTCTAGGAAGCAAGAGGTAGAGTTCCAGTCCTTTGAACTCTCTGGGCCTCCTTCTCTTCATATTAAAATGCAGGGATTCCATATATTTTACTTATTATTGGACAAAATGAATATTAAAGAAATCAGATACCATCTTGAGGACTGGACTTAAAAAACGATTCCTAGAGCCGATTCCAATTCTACAATTCTGACTCTAAATAAAACCCATCCTGTAAGTCGGTTTCATTTCCTAGCTCCAGCCCTGTCTGCTTCTCCGTACGGTGTTTCTGCCCGATGGGCTCAGTCTTTGCGCGCACACAGCATCTGAGAGGCGGGCACTTCTGCAGTTCAGCCCAGGAAACTAAGGGGAGGGTGCTCAGGCTCACAGTAATGTAAATCTCCCAAGGTGTCCCAGGCTTTAGTGGGGCCCCTGAAAAGTTCTGAAATGACAAAGGCCAGGATGCCAGGGTGCCTGAAAAGCTCTGAAATGACAAAGGCCAGGATGCCAGGGTGATTCAGGGACTCCCCAGTAAACATGAAGGCCGGAGGCCCCAGAACTTAAGGTCATTGTGTCTGTCCTATGTCTCTAAGGGGCCCCTACAGAGGCTGATGACAAGGAAGGTTCTTAAAATAGCTAGAGGGGAGGAGACTCAGCCTGGGGATCTGACAGCCTGGATTTTGCTGCCCCCAACCCCATCACTGGTCCAGTATCCCCTCCCCGGGGTCTCAGCTCCTGAGGTGTGCAAAGGTAGAGGCTATGTACTCGCCCAGCCGTGTCCTTCCCTCTCCCGAAGACGTTGGCCCAGGAAAGCTAGGGTGGAAGGGAGTAAGGCCCCAAGAGGCAGTGGAAGGAGAAGCCTTCCCCAGGAAACAGTAGGGGGTGGGCAAAGGGGATGGGCAGAGAGAAGAGGTGAACCTGACAAAGGTTAGGTGCTGCCAGTTATCAAGAGGAAGACCCCACACTCTCACATCCTTCTCACTCCCACAGGCCCGTTGCTAGAAGGACTGAACGGAGGAGGCCAAAGAGGGGTTTATTCTTTAGTAGGAGAAGAGAATGGGGTTGGAAAGCACGGATGAGGAAGTGTCCTGGGGCAGGGAGAGAAGGGACTGATGCTCACATGCCAGAGGCCCGGGATTAGGGGTCAGAGGAGGATGATGATGTGCTGGGGGCTCCTTTTCCTTGCCATGGGCTCGGATTCCTTCCTTCATAAAGCCTTGTCTCCCTTTCAGGTTACCAAGGCCAGCCCTTCTCATCCTCACCCCTGGATCTTCTCTCCCCAGCTCCCCAGCTCCTGACTTCACCTCCTGAGCACAGCACTCTCTGCCCCATCCTTCCAGCTTCCTCTAGTAGCTGTATTTCTGAGTCACCTTGTCCTGCCTCCACCTAGCCCTCTTTCCCCTCCTCCCTTTCTGTACCCACCCCAAGCATCAGCCCCCACTCTGTCTCTTCCCTGCCCCTGCTGGCACCCAGCATAGCACTCCAGATGTAGGAGCAGATCAAGAAGGGCGGGGGTGGTGGCTGTTGCTTTTCTGGGATATTCTTAGCCTGTCTGGGGGCAGGAGCTGGAATCAGTGTTTCCATCTCAACCAGGCAGGTGGCTGCAGGGAAGCTGCTGCTCTAACTGGGTCTTCATCTCATTCCCTGTCCCTTTCCCTGTCCTTCTATGTCTCAGTTCCACTCTGTGAGCACAGACTCCTGTGCCCTGAGGTAGGGAGTTCCCTCCACCCTGGCCTAGCCCCAGTGAGGTCTTAAAACCCTGCTCTTGAAGACTCTTGGGGGGAAAAGGGCTTAGAGAACTCAAGCGCAGATGTTCCCTGGATCCACACACAGCCTTTGTCTCTCTGCCCCAAGTTGGGCTTTCTCTGCCCCAAGAAACCCTGCTTAGCACTTGGTCCATAGACTCTAGTCATGACCATGAGAGCCTTTCTTATCTCAAAATACAGGAATCATTCAGGGGCCCTGGCGTTCTAGGAGCTGTCTCTTGAGAGTCAGAGCCCTTGGGGTCCAGGCCTCCTTTGGGGCTTGAATAAGGGACTCACTGGCCAGATTCCTTTGCTAACAGAGGGAAGAGCCAAGAAGAGATCTGACTCATTCATAAATAGCACAGAATATATTTGTCCCCTTAAAAGAGACAGACAGTGTAGGGGGTCCTATGTGGGGTCTAGAGTCATGCAGATCTAGGTTCAAAAACAGCCCCACCACTTACAAGCTGGGAGATAGGGGACATCTTCTTAATTCTCCTTAAGTCTATAAAAGTAGACCACCACAGGGTCATTGTGAGATTTTTCTGAATCTCCCAATGCTCGTATAGGACATGGGCATGGTGCTTGGTTTTCATAAAATGCAGGTTATTACAAATTACATTGTCACCACTATTTTTACGGAGCAGGAGAGGTTTGACCTGTACCCTTACCATGTGTTTTGTTTTGTCTTGTTTTCTCATCAGCACACTCTTCAGTAAAGCCTGGACACAACCATCATTTCTTTTGGTTTGGTTGAGACCTAAATTTATAGCCGTCCTTTCTTTTTGGCTATTGTCCTGGCAGTTACTCCTACTCAGACCATCCCTGGGGGGTTGGTTTGACTCCTGAGGTGACCAAGACCTGACACCATACCAGGTGCTGGTCCTCTTCTCTGGTCCAGTGGGGGCCTCATTAATTTTGTGAACCTCTGTGTACCTGCTATGTGCCGGGCACCATCCTGGCCCCATGTCTGACTTTGTTTTCCGGGGGCATTCTCTGGCTGTACCCTGCTGTCTCTTCGAAGCTCCAGAGACTCTATGTAGCGTCAGTTCCAGTTTTCAAGGGCTTTGAGAAAGTGTTCTGCAGAGTTATAAAACCCATATTAGAAAATACTGCTTCAGAAATTGCAGCCTATGAGGTACTGGGCTAGGTGCTGGGACCAGGACCAAATGTGAGGCAGAGCTTCAGCCTTCAAAGAACACACAACAGAGATGATGGAGACATGAGCAATAATAGTAGTAAATTGACCAGTGTCTTCTGATCGGCTCTGGAGGACAGGATTGGACGATTTGGCTAATCCTGCCCATCCCCCTGCACCTTCTACCGTTGTTGCTAATCCATCTCCAGCTTGTCCTGAATTCTCAAGGGTAAGCAACTACTGGCAGGGAGTTAAAATCAAGTTACCTAAGGTCCAGTACCTCTCCCTCGTGTTGGGTCCTCTCCAGTCATGGCCTTCCCTGTCTCACCCCAAGCTGGGGTGACGATCACCGCCTTTTGAGACAGAGCCGGGCCTCAGCAACTCTCTGATCGCAATGACAAATTACTGCCCTCTGAGCAGGAGAGTTAATGAGTTACTGCATGCATGAGGAGCCCCAGTGGGCCTGCTAACTGGCCCAACATCTTAGGAGCCACTTCTGTTTATCTCCCATTTGTCTAGGATTAGGGGCAGGTGGGGGATGGGCTTCGAAACAGGTTCGTTAATTTACACTTTCTTTTCCCTGATCTCAAAATATAAGGATAATCCTTTATTTTTACCTCCTCTGAGTAAAAAGGCAATTTTTAAAAAAGATTTATTTATTCGTGAGAAACAGAGGCAAAGACACAGGCAGAGGGAGAAGCAGGCTCCCTGTGGGGAGCCAGATGTGGGACTCAATCTCAGGACCCCCGGGTCACGACCTGAGCTGAAGGCAGATGCTCAACCACTGAGCCCGTGGGGTGCCCTTAAAAAGGCAATTCTAATGTTATAAGCTAGAGCCCCACATATATTCACTTTTGATTTTGAGTGGGGAGCAGAGTAAGAAGGTTGTCCCCTAGATTAATTAATTAGCTATTCCTAAACTACTCTGCTCAGCAGAACCACCGGGGGGAACTTTGTAAAAATACAATTTCCATAGGTCTATGTCAGACCTATGGAATCCTAATTTCTTCAGGTGAACTTAAGGTGGCATCACTATCAGAAATTATTAAGAGATAGAAGAAAATTCTGGGAGATGACTAGGTCCCACCTGTTCTTTCTGTTTTGCTCCACTATGGTTGCTGCTGGCCATGCATTCTCTGGTAAAATAATAATAGTAATAGTAATAATAATAATAACACCCTTGTTTACCTTTGGGAAACCCCTTCTTCCATACTCCCAATCCATGTGGTTTTTACCTGCCTAAATTCAACACAGACCTGACCAGCTGCTGTCCTGGTCACAGTGGATGAGGGATGGGCTGGTGACCCAAGCCAGTCCAATGAGACTCAATTCTTGCAGTTTTTCTAGAACTACTGGGAATGAGGTGCCTTTTTCCCCCTCTAAGGTTGCTAAACTGGTGTGATGAAAGCCTTAAGATGTTGGCCTCCACATGGAGAGAGGTCATCTGAATGAAATCACAGGGAAAGAGTCAGCGGATAGAGGGAGACATTCCTGGTATGGTTCTAGCTGCTGGATCCAGCTGGGCCTGATACAGGCATGTAATCCAGTAAATGCCCCTCCTCCCCACTTCTTTCCTAATTTCTTTTTTTTTTTTTTTTTAAGATTTTATTTATTCATGCGAGAGACACAGAGAGGCAGAGACACAGGCAGAGGGAGGAGAAGCAGGCTCCCCGCAGGGAGCTGGATGTGGGACTCGATCCTGGATCCCGGGGTCATGCCCTGAGCGGAAGGCAGATGCTCAACTGCTGAGATACCCAGGTGTCCCACTTTCCTAATTTCAAGGTAATTTGAGTTGCAAATCTAGTATTTGCCAGCAGAAAACATCCTGACTAATGAACTTCCTTCTGGAAATTTGTTGGTAACTTCAAAGAAGTACACATTTGGTCTTAATGGCTGAGGAGAGTAGCCTCTGACATCCAGTAGTCAGTGAAGGACTGACTCTGGAAGAGACCCAGCCTGGAGTCTGACCCCAAGGCCTATCTCCTACTACATTCCTCGGACCTCCCCGTCCAAACCTCAGTGGTGATTGTGATTGGAGTTCTTCATCACGTCCCAGTGGCCCTTCCTCTTTCCTTGGGACAGGAAAGCCATTTCCCTACAGCCTGTACAACCATCAAATCTTCTTTCTGGACCGCTCCCAGGTTGCATTCCTTAGGTATCAGCTTTCTGCTCAGATAAGAAATGTGATGCTTCACCCTCCATCATGCTTCTGAATCAAGTTTGCCTCCAGTCAGTGTAAGAGGTGGCTGTGGCCACACAGAATCATTTGTTATCATCAGGGCCATTAGCACAGAGTCTCTGGGGGGCCGGGGTAGGGGTCGCTTTGAGCTTTAAACTGCCTCAGGATTCTTTTTCTTTTTTCTTAAAGATTTTATTTATTTATTCATGAGAGACACAGAGAGAGAGAGAGGCACAGACACAGGCAGAGGGAGAAGCAGGCTCTTTGCAGGGAACCCAATGAGGGACTCGATCCCAGGACCCCGGGATCATGACCTGAGCCAAAGGCAGACATTCAACTGATGAGCCACCCAGGCATTCCTGCCCCAGGATTCTGTCCAGGACTGCAGAACTCTTTCTCTGACCTGCCTCTGGGGAGCTCTCAGAGGAGGGGTTGGGGCGCCAGTCAAACCAAATCAAAATTTTCAGTTATCATATGGCTCACATCTTTTTTTTTTTAACTCCAAGGTTATTTACTTTCAGATGACTTGTGGATTATTCTTCAATGGGACAATATTCTCCTATTCCACTCTGGTCTGATACACAATATTCTATTGTTTTTAAAGATTTTATTTATTTGAGAAAGAGAATGAGCAGCGGGGGGGAAGGGCAAAGGGAGAGGGAGTAGCAGACTCCCCACTGAGCAGGGAGCCCCATGTGAGGCTCTATCCCAGAACCCTGAGATCATGACCTGAGCTGAAGGCAGATGCTTAACCAACTGAGCCACCCAGTGCCCCTAAATACAGTCTTGATGGGGATTCTATGGGACTTGGGCATCCATTTATAATTCATCTTTTCATTCATTCATTCATTCATTCAACATAAATTTGAGTGTGTTGAAATTTTTTTTCTTTTGGTTAAATTAAATCCATCTTCTAGCATACTCTTATTGGGTGGAGGGAAATTCAATCTTAGTTGTTATGGAGACTCCATCCTTCTCCCAAAGGTTACAAGATATTTCTAGAAAGCAGAAGGTGTCTGGCACAGTCCTTTGGGGAGACTCATTGTCCAAGCCCAAAGGGCATCTCAGAGTCTTTCATCTCTACTCTTTCTAGAGTATGACTGAAGGTCAGGAATCTTTAAAATGGTTATAAAATAGATGAAAAGCAAAGTATAAAAAATAACATATCCACCTCCTAGTTCAAATAAAATATTGCCTGTACAGTTTAATCTCCTTATCTTCTCCTCTCCAACAGCCTCTTCCCTACCACCAACCACCCACTCTGAATTTGGTGTTTGTCCTTTCCATATATTTCTTTATTCTCTTACTACATATGTAGAGCCTGATTAAACAAGTGTGTGTGTGTGTGTGTGTTATTGCTTACATAACAATTACCACAAACTTACACATTTAAAGGCTTAAGACATCTATTCATTAGCTTGCTTCTGTAGGACAGAAGTCCAGGCAGGCCTGGCTTGGTTCTCTACTTAGAACTTTACAAGGCCAATCAAGGGTGGTTTTCTTTTTTTTTTTTTTTTTTTTTAATTTTTTATTTATTTATGATAGGCACACAGTGAGAGAGAGAGAGAGAGGCAGAGACACAGGCAGAGGGAGAAGCAGGCTCCATGCACCGGAAGCCCGACGTGGGATTCGATCCCGGGTCTCCAGGATCGCGCCCTGGGCCAAAGGCAGGCGCCAAACCGCTGCGCCACCCAGGGATCCCAAGGGTGGTTTTCTTATCTGGAGGCTCTGGGCAAGTGTAGGCTTCTAGGGTCATTTAGTTTGTTGGCAGTTCTTGGCAGTTATGGAATTGAAGTTCTCATTTACTTGCAGGCTATTAGCTGGAGGCTGCCCCCAAGTCCGTAATTGTGCATCGAATCTTTATCACACTTGGAATGTCTCTTATTTCCAGCTGGAAAAACTTTCCTGCTTCTAAAGGGTTTATATGACTAGGTTAGTTAGGCTCACCCAGATAGGCTATTTTAAGGTCACCTGATTAGTAACTTCACTTACATCTGCAACAATCCCCTGTGCCATGTAATGTAGCATAATCATGGGATTAACATGGAGAAGGGAGAACATGGAGGCATCTTCAAAACCTATACTATCTGTATATCTATGTATTTTTCTGTCTATCCTTTGAGGGGCAGTTGTCCATATTTTAGCTGTATATAAGTGAAACCATACTATATTAATCTGAAATTTGTTTTTTTGCTTTACTTTAAGTTTGTAAGATTTATCCTTGTTTTTTTCTTTTTTTTTTTAACAGTTTTTTTTAATTTATTTATGATAGTCACACAGAGAGAGAGAGAGAGGCAGAGACACAGGCAGAGGGAGAAGCAGGCTCCACGCACCGGGAGCCCGACGTGGGATTCGATCCCGGGTCTCCAGGATCGCGCCCTGGGCCAAAGGCAGGCGCTAAACCGCTGCGCCACCCAGGGATCCCAGATTTATCCTTGTTGATGTTGGTCTTTGCTACTACATAACACTTCACTGTGTGAGTAAATTTATTTGTTCTCCTGATGACTGATACTTAGTTTGTTCTCAACTGTTTATGATTACAAACAATGTTGTTATTTTATATATAACGTTTCCCTAGGAATATACCCAGTAGTGAAATTGTTGGGGTATTGGGCACGCACATTTTCAACTTTGCTAAATTATTCCCTTGAGTAGTTGACCAATTCACAGCCCTTACCAGCGATGTATGTAAGTTCCTACTGCTCCAAGTCCTCATCAGCGTGTGATACTGTCAGATTATGTGAAATAACCCACAGTAATATATGAACTTTATGTATTAAGCAAATATTTATGAAGTGGCACTGCATGCCAGGCAGTGAACAGAATAGACAAAATCCTCATCCTATAGAATCTCATTTCATGGAAAAGGCACACACACACACACACACGCACACACACTGCCTACATGAGATCCCCACTTGGACGTACAGCATCTTGACGTGTCAAAAACCAGCTCCTGATACACCCCCCAAACTGCTCCTGCTGTCACCCCCATCTCTGATAACAGCTGTTCTAGTCAACTATTTGCTTAGGGTAAAAGTTTTGGGTTATCCTGGACTCTTCTTATTATTCACAGCCATTTGTAATCCATCAGCAAATCTTGAAAGTTCTGTCTTCAAAACATCCAGAATTCCACATCTCATGACCCTTCTGTCTCCACCTTGGCCCAAGCCACCATCCTCTCTTGCTTCGTTTACTGCAACAGACTCCTACCTGGTCTTCCTATTTTTTCCCTCCCTACAGTTTATTCTTTCCAAAAATTATTTATTTATTTATTCATGAGAGACACATGAGAGAGGCAGAGACACAGGTGGAGGGAGAAGCAGGCTCCCCATGGGGAGCCCAGTGTGGGACTTGATCCCAGGACCCTGGGATCACAACCTGAGCCATCCAAGTGTCCCATCCTACAATTTATTT
Source organism: Canis aureus (assembly GCF_053574225.1). Taxonomy (NCBI): domain Eukaryota; kingdom Metazoa; phylum Chordata; class Mammalia; order Carnivora; family Canidae; genus Canis; species Canis aureus. Next base: position 5,421,630 of record NC_135646.1, read on the forward strand.
TCAAAATGACAGCTAGACTAGTCCTGTCAAATGTGGACTAGATCATGTTACTTCTCTCCTTCAAACCCTCCAATGGCTCCTTGCCTTTTCACAGCAAAGGCCAAAGTCCTCACTATGACCTATAAGGGCCTACGTTGTAGATTAAAGATGGCCACAAATTCTTTGACGCTCCTCCCATTGAGAGGTGCATCAGTGCCCACCTCTGATTTCTTGACTCTAGGCGGGCTCCATTATGACTCTGACCACTACAATACGGCAGAAGTGCCACTGTGCCCATTTCTGGGGCCTGGTCTTTAAAAGACTGGCAACTGCTATTTCCTCTCTTGAAACGTTTGCTCTTGGAACTTTTTTTTTTAAAGATTTTATTCATTCATTCATGAGAGACATAGAAAGAGAGGCAGAGACACAGGGAGAGGGAGAACCAGGCTCCCTATAGGGAGTTTGATGTGGGATTCAATCCCAGAACCCTGAGATCACGCCCTGAGCCAAAGGCAGATGCTCAACCACTGAGCTGCCCAGGTGTCCCCTGCTCTTGGAACTTTGAGCCACTATGTAGGAAATCCTACCACTCTGTTGGGGAGACTACATGGAGAGGAAAAGGGGCCCAGCTTGTAGTCATCCCCACCAGGGCACCAGACATGACAGTGAGACCATTTTGGACCCTACAGGCCAACACATCTGCCAACTGAACACTGCTGAGTGACCTCAATTGATGCCACATGGAGCAGAAAAATCACCCATTGAGTTCTGTCCAAATTCCTGACCCACAATTGTGAGATATTTAAAAAATGGTTGCTATTTTAAGCAACCAAATTTCAGATGGTTTCTTATGCAGAAATAGGCAACCAAAAGAGCCTAACTAACCTTGCCCCTGCCCATGACCTCTATAACCTCATCTATTACCTTTTACCTCCCTTACTCCTCTCTAGTCCTCACTGCCTCCTTGCAGTTCCTCAAACCCTCCAGAAAAAGCTTCTGCCCAGGACCTTTGCATGTGCTGTTCTTAGCGTTAATTCTTCCATATACACATAAAATAAAGCTGGATCAAATTATAACTGCTGTTTTGGATATTTTGTTTATAATAGAGAATATTCATCTTTCTATTAAAATGTTCTGCTAAAATACTTTTTTTTTTTAGATTTTATTTATTCATGAGAACACACACATACACACACACACACAGAGGCAGAGACACAGGCAGAGGGAGAAGCAGGCTACATGCAGGGCGACCGACGTGGGATTCGATCCCAGGTCTCCAGGATCACGCCCTGGGCTGAAGGCAGGCGCTAAACCACTGAGCCACTCGGACTGCCCTGCTAAAATACTTTTAATGGATGTTTAATGTTCGATTGTGCAGATATTTGTTTTACCAACATTTCTTTTGTGAAAATTTTCTAATACAGAACAAATGAAAGAAGAGTAGAGTAAAAATCCATATACTTGCCATCTATAGTCTATAATTAACCTTTTACTATATTTGCTTTATTACATACCTATTCCTCTACCCAGTTTATTTTGTTAAATACATTTCAAAATAAATAAGGTCAGGGCTTTTTGATTGGTTTGTCCATTACAGGATTCCTAACCTCTAGAACAGTGCCTGGCAAACAGGAGGCATTCTATAAATATTTGAATCAATAAACTCAGGAAAACTATAAAAATTAATATAGCTCAGTAAATCATACTGTTATACAAACATAATGAGAGACTCAAGTCAGATGTCACCCTCTCCAGAAGGCCTTCCTTGAATGACCCCTATCCCCTGCCAAGCTAGGTTGAGGATCCTCCTCAGTGTTCTCGAACGTCTGGTGAGCATCCATCTTGTTGCATTTAAAGTATTATATTGGGATCCCTGGGTGGCTCAGCGGTTTGGCGCCTGCCTTTGGCCCAGGGCACGATCCTGGAGACCCAGGATCGAATCCCACGTCAGGCTCCTGGTGCATGGAGCCTGCTTCTCCCTCTGCCTCTCTCTCTCTGTATGACTATCATAAATAAAATTAAAAAATTAAAAAAAATAAAGTATTATATTATCACTTTGTACATCTATTTCCTCTATAGGTGGTGAGCTTCTTGAAAGCAAGTACCATTTCTCATCTGCCTTGATACCCAAGTGCCTAATACAATGCCTTACCTAGTAAGTCACAAAATGGCTAACATGTACTGAGTTCTTACCATGGGGGGGATGTACTACTCTATGTGTGCTAAATGTATCATGCACTTCATATATATCGTGACTTAACTGGGTCACTAACTCTATGAGGTCTATATTGCTTTTATCATTCATGTTTTATAGGCAGAGAAACTGGGGAACAGAAAGTTCAGGTAATTTGAAGTCAACAGCTAGATAGACACAAAATTGGGATTTGAATCCAGGCCATCTGGTTCTTGTGCTTGTCTTTGTAACACTACATTGCCTTCTATACATAGGTAGCTCTCTTGTAAAACTTTATTAAACAGTTAAGTCTCAGGGATTCTCACTTGGCCAGAGCCTTCCAAAGCCCTGGGAGGGGCCCAATAATGTAGTCAGAGAGTTACGTACTTTTTCTAAAATCTGAAAAAAATGATATTTGAACCCAAATTGGCCAGAGCCTTCCAAAGCCCTGGGAGGGGCCCAATAATGTAGTCAGAGTTACATACTTTTTCTAAAATCTGAAAAAAATGATATTTGAACCCAAATTGGTTAAGACCACTGTCTCTCCACTCCAACGTCCCCTCTGTTACGTCCCCTCCTTATGCAGAAGGTATTGAAACTCTACAGTGGTTTCTGGGATCAAGCTAAAATTGGGATATTTAATCTGGATTCAGGGGCTATAGTAGTTTCCTGTGACTTGCTGGTTTAAAACAATACATATTTCTCTTACAATCTGGATCCAAGATGTTGCCAACTTTGGTTCCTTCTGGAGACCCCAAAGGAGAATCCGTTCCTTGCCTCTTTCCCAGCGTCTAGTAGTTGCTGACAATACTTGGAAATCCTTGGTTTGTAGACACTTCACTCTAATCTCTGCCTCTGTCTTCGTACCACCTTCTCCTCTGACTCTTGAGTCTCTCTCTCTACCTTTCTCTTGTAAAGGACACCTGATACTGGATTGGGGGCCCATTCAAAATCCAGGATGATCTCATCACAAGAGCCTTAACATCCACAGAGACTCTTTTACTAAGTAATGTCACATGTATAGGTTTGGACAAGGACAAGGATCTTTTGGTGGGGAAGCACTATTCAACCAATGTAGTGGGGTATAGTTGTGGAATCTTCAGGCATTTTTATGTACAGTTCATTATTAACTCATTCTGGCATGAGATTGTCTTCTAGAATGATGACTGGTGCCCATTCACTACACCAACAGATGCATATGTGTGATCAGACATGCAAAATGGACATGTCCTATAATACCTAGTACCAGCAGTGTATGAGTAAGGAAGACAAACAATGTTTGAAATGTGGGGAGCCAAAAGTTTGTCTGTGGAAGATTCTTCTAATCATCAGGTGTGTAAAACTGTAAATAGAGAATTCAGTTCTCATTGACACAAAAATGGAACTTCTCTCTTGTCAGGAATATATTTAATTATGCCCTGAAATCACATGGCTCATATATAAAGGAAACTTGGTAGCAGTTTTTCCTAATTAGACAACACAAAGATTGACACGACAATATCACTGAGGTTTTTTTTTTAAGATTTATTTATTTATTTATTCATAATAGAGAGAGAGAGAAAGAGAGAGAGACAGGCAGAGGGATAAGCAGGCTCCATGCCGGGACCCTGATGTGGGACTCGATCCTGGGACTCCAGGATTGTGCCCTGGGCCAAAGGCAGGCGCTAAACCGCTGAGCCACCCAGGGATCCCCCCAAGATCAGTGAGTTTTGAAGTCAAAGCAAACTCTTTAAAGCTACAAAAATTATTTTGATCACCCATGCCGAGGAAAGACTAAATTATCTTTCCATTTTTTCTTAGACACTGATATTATAAAATTGTTGTCATGTACAGATGTGATCAGAGTATCCAGCCAAGAAATGTAGTGTAAAAGTACTATAGGATATTCTAAAAAATTGCTAATTTTTCCAGATTTTGTGATATTTGTGTCAGCTTTTTAGAGTTTATAATTGGTTATGATTTCATTTCTCATTCCTTTTTTTAAATTTTATTTATTTATTTGAGAAAGAGAGCATGCATGCACAAGCAGCAGAGGGGGCAGAGGGAGAAGCAGATTCCCTGCTGAGCAGGGAGCCCAACCCAGGACTCGTTCCCAGTACCCTGGGGTCATGACCTGAGTGGAAGGGAGAAGCTTAACTGACAAAGTCACCCTGGTACCCCTGTTTCTCATTCTAAATAAATATTCACTTTCCTGCCTAATATTATGCTCATAATTTTATCATTTTTTTCTTAAGAGGGGCTCCAAGATTATATAACCTTTAAGCCCCAAAAAATCTACCCTTGCCCCTTTAAATAAGATACTGGCATTTTCACTCCTAGGATTATACCCAAGAAATGAACATATATTCACGGCAAGACATCTATTAGGCTTAGCAGAGATACTGAAATAGCCCCATACTGGAAGCTACCCTAATGCTATTATATTAGTTATCTATTGCTGCATAAAAAAATCACTCTAATACTTAGTGGCTTAAAATGATAAGCATTTATTATTTCCCAGCCTCTGAGATCAGGAGTTTGGGGGTGGCTTAGTTGGATGGTTCTGATTTAGGGTCTCTTCTGAGGTTACAGAGAGAACTGCAGTCCTTTAGAGACTTGAAGACCCACAGCCAAGCTCAATAAGTGGTTGTTAGCATGAGGCCTCATTCCTTGTGGGGGTTGGTCTAAGGCCTCACTGTGCTGGGAGACAGGGATGCCCATCCTATCTCCTATCTCTTTCGGTTCTTGCCTTGATTTTCCTCCTCAGAGATTTCTATTTACTGTGCATTGAGTCTTACTTGCCTATCTTCAATATTTGTAATTTTCCTTCTTTGAATCCTTTTCATCTTTTTTTTTTAAAAGATTTTATTTATTCATGAGAGACACAGAGAGGCAGTGACACAGGCAGAGGGAGAAGCAGGGTCCTCAAGGAGAGCCCGATGTGGGACTTGATCCCAGGACCCCGGGGTCACGCCCTGAGCCGAAGGCAGACGCTCAACCAACCACTGAGCCCCCCAGGCGTCTCTCCTTTTCATCTTTTAAAATTTCATTTCAATTCTTCTTTTCTCTTCTGGTCCTATCTACTCTGTTAATTCACTGAAACATTTTTCCAGAGTAGCCTTACCTTCTTTTCTTTCATTTCCAATTCTCTTCTGAGTTCAGTCATCTCATTTCAGAATGTCTCTAACTTTGACGTATGTTGTCTTTTTATGTCTTGTATTATTTTTAATGTCTTTTATCTCTTTTCTAAATAGTTACAGTTACAGGTTTTCTCTGTTCTGTGGGCATGTCTTTCTGGCATGCTTTCTTTGCCTGTAGGTAGTATTGTGGTTCTGCTTCCTATTCTCTTACAACTATAATTGACTTGACCTCAATACTTTTCTGTTGCTTATTTCTATATGAGATTAATTTTCCTGAACTTTTAGGGAAGTGTGGGTCAGAACAGCTCTTCTAACTTCACAGAGCTCCCTTTTCTGTATTCATTATTTTCATGTAGTAATAAAGAATATGGCAGCATGCTTTCTAAGATTTCTTGGCTCTGCTCCCCTACCCATTATCATCTGAGCCTTGTCTTTTTATCGTCCCTATTCTGCTCAATGTTGATTCTCCCCCCAGCAATTTCTTCTCAATATGGGATCCTGTCTTGGCAGAGAGCCCTGATGGCCAGTCTTGAGAGTTCACATGGGCTAGAGTGCCCCAATTATTTCAGCCCTTGTCCCAGGCTGCTTATACTCACCCACTAATGAGTTAGGCAAAACCCTTTCCAATTTCTGGTGCTTTCTTAAATTGACCTATGAACACCTTGTGCAAATTCACTTAACTGTACCCTTCATATTCATGTACTTAGCTCTGTATATTATAGATCCATAGAAATCTATCCCTGTGTTAGGGTTCTCCAGAGAAACAAAGCTAATAGCATATGTGTGTATATATACCTAGTATGTGTGTATATGTATGTGCATATACATATGATATACATATAGAGAGAGAAGGAAGGGAGGGAAAAATGGGGAGATTTATCTTAAGGAACTGCTTGTTTATCTTATGAAAAGAGTGATTATGGAGGCTGGCAAGTCCAAAGTCTCCAGGGTACACCTGTTGGCTGGAGATCCAGAGAAGAGCCAATGTTGCAGTTCAAGTCTGAAGGCTGACTTAAAATTAACCATACACCCTCTAAAAACCACCTTAACATGAACTTACAGATGAGACTGAGAAGCTAAGTAACTTGCTCATGATAGTAGCTAGAGTAGTGGATTCAGTGGACTTAGCCCTCCTTGAGGCCAGAGTCCATGGTCTTTCCACTATACCAGGCAAAAGCTGTTCTACTGGGGTCTGGTCACAGGTCCAAGACATCATCCTCCTTAAGGAGCTGCAATGGCTTCTGAATGTTCTCACTGCTTTTGTCTTCCACACATCAGCCAGAGTGATTATTTCAAAATGGAAATCTGATTCCATCATCTAGAACTTCAATGGTGTACCACTGTCTTAGTCCATTTGGATTGCTACAACAGAAATACCATAGACGGATGGCTTAAACAACAAACGTTATTTCTCACAGTTCTGGAGGGTGAGAAGTCCAACTAAGATCAAGATGCTGATAGATTTGGTTTGGTGAGAGTCCACTTCATTGTTCACAGGTGACAATCTTCTCACTGTGTCTTCACATGGTGGACAGGGTAAGAAAGCTCACTAGAATCTCTTTTGTAAGGGCACCAATCCCATTCCTGAGGGCTTTATTCTCATGTCCTACTAATCACTTCCCAAAGGCCCTACCTCCTAACACCATTACAGGTTAGGATTTCAATACACAAATTTTGGGAAGATGAAAACATTCAGATGGTAACAGTCACTGAGAATATAACTTCCATGATAAAGACCGAAAAGCTGTAGTTTAAACGTGAGAAGTTTATCACTTTGCCACATATAGTCTAACAATCTAGGGCTATGGCTGCTCCATGGTGATGGGGATGCAGTTTCCCTCTATCTTGTTGCTTTGCTGTCCTCAGCATATGGCATCCATCTCATGGTCTAGGACAGCTCCTCCAGCCCCAACCATATGTCTATGCTCTAGTCAGAGAGAAGAAAATAGGAGGAAATAGAAGCCTGCCCTTCTGCTCACAACCCATTAGTCAGATGTGGTCACCTGGGCAAATCTATATGCAAAGAAATCTGGGATGTGGTCTTTAATTGGCACGTACCAAGCCAAAACTCTGGAGTTCAAATTCTAAAGAAATAGGGGGAAAATGAGTATTGGGGAACAACTAAGACTATGCCACATACAGTTTTCCACTGATCTTATATATGTCTCTTGGCTTTGTCTTGCCAGGCTCTAGTCCCACGTACCAACACACCCGTCACTCTCTGCCCTCTAGCCACACTGACCTTTTTCCAGTTCTTGAGTGTTCTGCACCCCAACCCCCCACCCCAATACTCTGGGCCTTTGCAGGAACTGTTCCTTCTGCCTGGAATGCCCTTCTCCCACATCACCTAGTTAACTCCCACTCATACTTCAGATGTTAGCTCAGATGTCACTTCCCCAGGTAGGCCTTCCCTGCTCCCACTCTAAAATAGATAACCACTCATGTCTACCACGAACCCTTCCTGTGTAATACTCAGCTCAGTTGTCATTATACACCTATTTGATAATTATTGGACTAATTGTCACCCCCTCCTCTAGACTATAAGTCAATAAAGGCAAGGCCATTTCAATTTTGCTCACCATTGTATCCCTATCACCTAGCAGAATACATGGGAAAATATTTTTCTTGAAAAAATGGACAAGTGAGTTATAGTGATCCTTAAAATTGTCTGAATGATACTGACAGGGTGATTTCAGCTGTATGGACAAGTTCTCAGACCACACGTCTTGATCTAGACTTATCACCTCTATGGTCACTACAGCAAGACTGGATTATCTGGGTCCTCCTGTAGGCAGAGAATGGTTGTTCAAACCCCATGATATAAGGTTTGATTCTAGTGTTCAGTGCATTGCCCTCTTGCTCCTTGACTGCAATTAGATTCCACCAGGCTTTTAACTTTTCTTTTGCTTTGATCAGGCTGTATTAAAAAAGAAACCAGGTAGTTTGAATCCTGCCAGAACGCATCCCTCCACAGAAAGACCCACAGTTTTATCACGTGAATGACTGGCTGCTCTGATGTCCAGAATACCCAGAGGGAGGAAGCACTTGGGAGTTCCCACTGAAGTGAAAATGAAGTTAAAACACCTGCAAGTCACAGATTTAACTCCCTCTTCTGCATTATTCCAGGTCCTCAGAATTACATGTCTGGATGCTTTTGGCTACAAGTCACAGAACACTCCTTCTCAGCTGGCTTAAACAGTAAAGAGTTTCTCATCATATATCTGCAACAAGTCTGGAGGCAGGGAAGTCCAGGGTTCTTTACTCATTGGAACACTCCACAGAGGCCTTGAATTCTTTCCATTCTCATTATATATGAATGGTTCTGCTCCTTGCTTTTTTCATTTGACTGTCATCCCAAACAGTACATAAATAACTACTTTATTAGTTTGTTTAGAATGAACAGTATCTCATCTTAAAGATATCATAATTTATGTAACCAATCCCCTCTTGATGGACATTTGTTTGCAGTCTTTTGCTATTACAGCAATGTGATACATACTTGTTCGTAAGTTATTTCATGTGTGAGTGAATGCATCTGAAGATAAATTTGTAATTTTGATATATGGTGCCAATCTGCCTTCCATATTGGCTATACCAATTTATATCCCCTCCCCTAATGTGTACAGCAATGCTTTAAATCTTTCTGACACCAGAACTTAGAGCAGAAAAACTATGGTAGACGTCTGAACGGTTTCTGTATACAGAAACAGTAGGTGGGTTGCTTATCAACTCAGTTGTTTTAAGTGGTAGCAACAGAAGCCTTAATCCTCCTTTCCAATAAATCACGAATCCCTTTGGACGCCCCCACCCCACCATTGTCTGTCCAGGCCAGGTTATATCCACACAGTCCATGTTTCAGAACTTAGCTGTCACTTAACCGTTCTATTCACAAATGACTCCTCTCTGGATCTTTTCTCCCTAGCTCCACCTGGCCATGATGAAGACCTCTCCTCCATTAAAACATTATGTGACACCTCCAGGCAGAATTAGTCACTCCTCTCTGCTCCTACAGAATTTTATTCACACCTCAGGCATAGCACGGATCACCTATAATAGAATTATCCATTTACCTGTCTGTCTCCCACACTATGCTCCGCAAGGATAGAAGCTTCACCACCATCTTTCAGCCAGTGCTTCCCTGCATGGCGCCTGGCAGAGTGGTTCACAGTAAAGGGGTGCTGAAATGAAATTCGACGAGGACACAGTGGTATAGCACTGGGTGGCAAATAGAACAGCATTTGTCTTTTTCGTTTTCTGATAGTAATAAGTTTAGCAAAAATATTTTGAGAATAAAAGCCAGAAACTAGTAAAGAAAATCCAATTGAAAAAATATATACAAAGGCTTCCCCCAAATATTGGAAAGGACCTAGTGCGTTCAGGAGACAGGCCCAGGTGAGACACCCCAGACCCGGCCTGGTCAGAAGAGGCTATGCCTTGCGACCCCACACTTGGGACACTATGTGCTGGCGCCACTCAGTCCAGATCCATGACAGAACAAACTCCGGGGGAATCTAGATCCAGAAAGAACATCTAGGGGCATCTGGGTGACTCAGTGGTTGAGCGTCTGCCTTCAGCTCAGGTCATGATCCTAGGGTCCTGGGATTGAGTCCCGCGTGAGACTCCCTGGAGGAAGGCTGCTTCTCCCTGTGCCTGTGTCTCCGCCTCATTCTGTGTCTCTCGTGAATAAATAAAATCTTTAAAAGAAAAAAGAAGGAATATCTACAGTGCAGCTGAGACTTTTGTGTCTGTTTAATGTAGCCAGAAGATATTTCTAAGTCTTTCCCAATGCCTCAAGCTTGGTCCCTCATGTACCTGTTGTGTATTTGTGTTCTATTTCATATCAGGTGAATGCATATAAGGCTATAAACAGGGTCAGGGAAAAAAAATGAAAAAAAAAAAAAAAAACAGGGTCAGGTACACTTACACAGTCAATAAGTGCTGACTATGACTTTATTATTCTCACTAGCCCAAGTGTTCCCCTAGCAGTTCACCCGCCCTGTGCTGGTCCCTTTGATTCTCTCCCAGCAGATAATGTGGTCTCAGTCCCTGGGAAACATTCCGTTAAATGCACAGGCTTCAAGTCACCAACTGTGTGACCTTGGAGCAGTTACTTAATCTCTCAGAGGCTGTTTCTTCATTTGGACGATAGGCATTACATTAAGATCTACCTCTTGGGTTGTGATGAAGATTACATGAGATAAACATGGACACTGCCTAGCTCCACATAGGACTTGGAGTAAGCACTCAACTATTGTTCTCCTCCTCCTCCCCACTTTTGCAGGCTTTCACCTCTTCTTTCTGGGGGGACACATTCCCACAGCTCTTCTGGTTGACTGGAAACCTTCGGCTGGTTCTGGAATTGGGAGCATCACCAGGAGGCTTGTTTTGACCATGTGTGGATTAAATTCCTGCTCTTCCCTCAATGCCCTCCTGCCTGGATATACCTATTTCATTCCCATAAAAATGTTTTCCTCTGACCCATTCCTGAGAGCTGGAACTAGGCTGTGGGAACTTCAAATCAGAAAAATATGGTTGCCCAGTCTCTCTGACCATATCCCTACCCACTGGCCAGTATTTGGCTGACACTGCTAGGTGCCTCAATTTTGGTGAATCTGAATTTTCAGATTCACTTGTGACTTTGCCCTGTAAACTTCTTTTTGGGGACCTTTATCTGAAGTAGCAACTATGGAAAAAAATTAGCAAGTAGGCACTCTCCTTACTGACCCATTTTTGTGCATGTAACTCAGTTTTATGAAACTAAATAATATATGGCAGAGGAATACAGAGGTGTTAAAATTACAAAGATAACTATAGATACTGGATAATTATATATAACTAACATAGAAGACAGGAAGAGGCTGTCTCTGTGGAGGAGGGAGGAGGATAGAACTGCTGAAGGGCATTCAGGGAGCAGGAGATCCTCTGAATATTCCGTTTCTTGAGTAGTGGATGCATGGATGTTCATTGGGTTACTAAGCATATTCATGTAATATGCTTAGGTGTGCATGATACAATTCATATTTAAAAAAAATAAAACCATTGGGGGGATCCCTGGGTGGCTCAGGGGTTTAGCGCCTGCCTTCGGACCAGGGTGTGATCCTGGAGTCCCAGGATCGAGTCCCACATTGGGCTTCCTGCATGGAGCCTGCTTCTCCCTCTGCCTGTGTCTCTTCCTCTGTGTGTGTCTCGTGAATAAATAAATAAAATCTTTTTTAAAGAATAAAGAAAACCATTGTAAAAGAGGAAGGAAGAAAGAAAGAAGGATGGAGGGAAGAAGGGAGGGAGGAAGAGGGGGAGGAAACTGGGTCTGTTAATAGGAAAGAACATGCCAATGTCAAATTCCCATTTTTGGTGAACATTATTCAGCATCTAGGAGGATAATCCCAACAATTACTCAGTGGATCAGTTTATTTTATTTATGAACTGTGCATTAATTCAAGCTCAAAATCAAACATTCTAAGCTTCTTTCCTCAGAATATCTTCCACACTAAAATTATCTATGCCATGGTTTTCAGGGACAGAATTTCCTACAGAATCTTCACCTTGTTGTAGCCTCTTGCAGCAAGCATTCATCACACCAGGACAAAAATCAACTCTTTAGTTGTTGTTTTTTTTTTTTTTAACTCTTTAGTTTTCATTTTAAAATTAACTCTGCTCCTTCTTCCCTCAGTACTCCTATCTCAAATTAGCCATCACCTTCAGTACTCCTATCTCAAGCAAAAGACACTCTTGCTGACAAGTAATACAAAATACCATTCTCTCAATACTAGGGTTCTTAATTTTGAATTACTCTGAAAAGCCTTGCTGAAACAAATTATTTTTCCCTCTGAACTGGCCAATGGGTAGAACGCACAGTATATCAATATGCTAGGGCCTGTGCATAGCTGTTAAATAAACGAATGGATGAATGGATGACTGTGATGTAGCCTAACACAAGAACTTTGCCCAAGAAAATCAACCATGTCTGAACTGAATCAATCAGATTCACTCTTGTGGAGCTGTAACTGACATGCAAAAGTTGGAACTTGACAGGTTAAGAAACAGTGAACACACAAAGAGATGGCAGGTCACAGAGGTTGGGTTTTTTTTTTTGTTTGTTTGTTTTGTTTTTTTTTTTTTTTGTCACAGAGGTTTTGAAGCCACAAGGAACAAATGAACAATATTCAGAGGAGAGTTTGAAGAGGTTGGATGCCAGCAGGAGTAGGAGAATCAAAAAAACAAGGTGAGTTTCTATAATGGCAAGGAACTGAAGCCCTTCTGATGTTGAAGGCATGACAATCATAACCCTGTCACAAATTTTAGTTAAGGTCCTAAGTCACCCAGAGGTGCCTGGGTGGTTCAGTCAGTTAAACCTCCGACTCTTGATTTTGGCTCGGGTCATGGTCTCAGGGTGGTGAGACTGAGTCCCACATGGGGCTCTGAGCTCAGCGTGGAGTCTGTTTGAGATCCTCCACCCCTCCCCCTCCCCCAGCCTGTGCTATAAATAAATAAATAAATAAATAAATAAATAAATAAATAAATAAATCTTTAAAAAAAAGGTCCTAAGTCACCATGTAGTTCTCAAATTACGTCCTACACAAGGATTAGCTGCTCTTGTTTTCTTATGAAATGTTCACTCATTCACCCAAGGTTCACCCAAGATGCAGGAGTAGAGGTAGAACCCCAGAAAACTTCTGAGTCAACATGAGCTAAAACTCAAGGGTCCCCCAAGTCATGAAAACAAGGAGGATGCTGGAAAGAGGCAGAAGGAATGGCATAAACAAAGGCATAGAGGTCTGAAATGGTTGGTTGTATTTAGGGAATGGTGAATGTATGATTTTTTTATGCTGAGCAGAAAGAACCAGAGTAGGGGAAGGATTAAAAATCCAGGAAAGAAACTCTCCTCTAGCCTATGATGAAATAGCAGAATAACTCCCAATGAAAACAAACATATGCTAGATACAAACAAATCATAGGTGTTTGATGACATCAAAGAGTAACAAATGCAGCCAGGACATGGAGCACCAGGTTTCCAGAAAGAAGGAAAATGCAGAAAGAATAGAAAAGCAGTAGAACAGTAAATTTAGAGGTAAATTTCACTGAATAATGACTGTTCAGAACAAAAGTGATCTATTTTGAGGTTTAAAATATATTAAAATAAATTACATGACAAAAATAACATGAAAACAAAGTAGCTACTACACATAATTAAAGTGTCGTAAGGACTAGAAAGGGGTAAAAGTGGTAAAATTAATTTTTTAAAAGATTTTATTTATTTATTCATGAGAGACACACAGAGAGAGGCAGAGACACAGGCAGAGCCACCCAGGGATCCCCTGGTAAAATTAATTTAAGGGTGACTTTATTAACTATGTAGGCACTTGGTTGGCTCAGTCAGTTAAACATGTCTTTGGTTCAGGTCATGATCCTGGGGCCCTGGGACAGAGTGCTGTGTCGGGGGGCGGGGGGGGGGGTCTCTGCTCAGCAGGGAGCCGCCGACTTCTCCTTCTCCCCCTCCCCCTGCTTACTTTCTCTCCTCTCTGAAATAAAATCTTAAAAAATAAAAATAAAGGAGACCTTACTAAGTCATGAATGTATGCTATACTTAGGGTAACAAAATACTGAAAACAGATGGATAACAGAAAGAGTTAATAAAAATATTGGTTAATTCAAAAGAGGGCAAGAAAGGGTTAAAAAGGGGCATCTGGGTAGTTCAGCAGTTGAGCATCCCACGGTTCCAGGATCAAGTCCTGCATCAGGCTCCCCACAGGGGGCCTCCCTCTGCCCTATGTCTCTGCCTCTCTCTCTGGGTCTCTCATGAATAAATAAAATCTTTTTTAAAAAGGGATTAAAAAAATCTGTGAGCCACTTTGAGTTAATTTTTATGAAGGATATAAGGTCTGTGTATAGATTCATTTTTTTACATATGGATTGTCCAGTTAATCCAGCACCATTTGTTGAAAGACTATCTTTTCTCTATTGTAGTGTTGCCTCTGATCTTTTGTCAAAATTAGTCAAGGTTGTGTGAAGGCAGCCCCGGTGGCTCAGTGGTTTAGTGCCCCCTGCAGCCCGGGGTGTGATCCTGGAGACCTGGGATCGAGTCCCACGTCGGACTCCCTGCGTGGAGCCTGCTTCTCCCTTTGCCTGTGTGTGTGTGTATGTGTCTCATGAATAAATAAATAAAATCTTTAAAAAAAATTAGTCAACGATATCTATGTAGGTCTATATCTGGGCTCTCTATTCCAATCCATTGATCTATTTGTCCATTGTGTCATACCACTCTGTTTATTGTACCTTCATAGTAAGTCTTTTTTTTTTTAATAGTAAGTCTTAAAGTTGGGTAGTCTTTGTCAGAACTGTTCTCCCCTCAAGATTGTATTGGCTATTCCTCTACATAAACTTAGAATCTCCTTCAATTTGGTGTTGGCTTTTACCTCTATATAAACTTTAGAATCAGTTTGTTAACATCCACAAAATAACTTGCTGGGATTTTTTTTTTAAGATTTATTTATTCATGAGAGACATAGAGAGAGAGAGAGAGAGAGAGAGAGAGAGGCGGAGACACAGGCAGAGGGAGAAGCAGGCTTCCTGCAAGGAGCCCGACATGGGACTTGATCCCGGATCCTGAGATCACGCCCTGAGCCGAAGGCAGACACTCAATCACTAAGCCACCCAGGTGTCCCACTTGCTGGGACTTTGATTGTGATTGTTTTGAATCTACAGATCAAGTTGGGAAGAAAGGACGTCTTGACAATATTGAATCTTCCTATCCACAAACATGATTTAGTTCTTCTTCATCAAAGTTTTGTAGTTTTCTTTATATAAGTCATGTACACATTTTGTTAGATTTATACCTAAGTGCTTCATTTCAGGGAGAGCTAATGTAAACGGTATTGTGTTTTCAATTTCAAATTCCACTTGTTCAATGCTAGTATAAAAGAAAGTGATTGAGTTTTGTATATTTACCTAGTATCACACAACCTTCCTTTTTTTTTTTTTTTTTAAGATTTATTTATTCATGAGAGATACAGAGAGAGAGAGAGAGGCAGAGACACAGGCAGAGGGAGAAGCAGGCTCCATGCAGGGAGCCCAATGTGGGACTCGATCCTGGGACTCCAGGATCAGGCCCCGAGCTGAAGGCGGCACTAAACCACTGAGCCACCAGGGCTGCCTTCACACAACCTTCCTATAATTGCTTATTAGTTGGAGGAATTTTTGTTGCTGATTCTTTCTGATTTTCTACATAAACCATCATGCTCTCCATGGACAAAGAGTTTTATTTCTTCCTTCCCAATCTGCATTCCTTGTATTTCCTTTTATTATTGCATTAGCTAGAACTTTCAGTACAATGTTGAAGAGCAAAGGTGAAAGGGGACATCCTTGCCTTGTTGCTGATGTTACTAGGAAAGATCGGAGTTTCTTACCATTAAGTATAATGTTAGCTTTTGGTTTTCTGTAGGTATTTATCGAATTGAAGAAGTTGCCCCTCTATTTCTAGTTTGCCAAGAGTTGGGATTTTTATTTTGTTTTTTAACCATGAATGGACATTGGATTTCATCAAATGCTCTTTCAGCATCTATTGATATGAACATGTGATTTTTCTTCTTTAGCCTGTTGATGTGATAGATTACACTAACTGATTTTTGAATGTTGAGCCAGCCTTGCATAACTGAGATGAATCTCACTTGGTCAAGGTGTATAATTATCTTTATACATTGTTGGATTCAATTTGCTAATATTTTATTGAAGATTTTTGCAACCATGTTAATGAGAGATATCGGTCTGTCATTCTCTGTTTCTTTTGTCTGTCTGGTTTGGTATTAGGGTAATGCTGGCCTCATGGAATGCTGCTGCTATCTTTCAAAAGAGATTGTAGAAAATAGGTATAATTTAAAATATTATAGAATTCACCAGTGAAGCCATTTGGATTTCATGTTTTCTGTTTTGGGAAGTTATTATTTATGGATTCAATTTCTTCATTGGGCATAAACTTATTTTGTCTGTTTCCTCTTGTGTATTGCCAGACCATGTCTTTCAAGAAATTGATTTCATCCAGGTTATCACATTTGTGGACACAGAGTTGTTCATATTATTCCAAGAGGGACAAACAGACTCTGTTTAGCACGGAGCCTGTCATGGGGCTTAATCCCAGAACCCTGAGATCATGACCTGAGCCAAAGTCAGATGTTTAACCGACTGAACCACCCAGGCACTCTGCTTTATTATTCTTTTAATGTCCATGGAATCTATAGTGATGTTTCCTTTTTCATTTCTATTAGTAACTTGTGTCCTCTCTCTCTTTTTGTGTCCTCTTTTTTCCTTAGTTAGCCTGGTTAGAAGCTTATTGACTTTATTACTCTTTTCAAAGAAAAGATAATCTTGGTTTGTTGATATTCTCTATTAATTTGATTTTCAATTTCATTGCTTTCTGCTCTAATTTTTATTTTTTTCTTCAATGCTCTTCCTTTCTTTATGTAGATCCAAGTTTCTTATTATCATTTTCCTTCTCTCTAAAGAACTTTTAACATTTACAAAATAAGGTCTCCTGGCAATAAATTCCTTAACTTTGAAAAAGTCTTTGTTTCCCCCTGAACTTCTGAAGGATAATTTCACAGGGTACAGAATGGGAGGTAGTAGGGATTTTCTATCTTAACATGTTAAATATTTCACCCTAGTCTCTTCTTGCTTGCATGGTTTCCATGTTTGCATGGGAAAAGTTGGATGTAATTCTTATCATTGCTTCTCTATAGGTAACTTATTTGTCCTCCCTGGTTTCTTTCAGGAATTTTTTATCTTTGATTTTCTGTAATTGGAATATAACATGCTTA
This sequence comes from Canis aureus, assembly GCF_053574225.1. NCBI lineage: Eukaryota > Metazoa > Chordata > Mammalia > Carnivora > Canidae > Canis > Canis aureus. The sequence goes on from NC_135646.1 coordinate 5,438,708, forward strand.
AGTATAGTTTTCTTTGATATTTATCCTGCTTGATGTTATCTGAGCTTCCTGGATCTATGGCTTCGTGTCTGACATTCATTTTGGGAAAATTCCCAGTCATTGTTTCTCAAATATCTCCTATTCCTCTTTCTCTTTCTTCTGGTTCTCCCATTATGCATATATTACGCCTTTTGTGGTTGTCCTACAGTTTTGGATAGTCTCCTGGCCTTTTCAGTCTTTTTCTGTTTGCTTTTCAGTTTTGGAGGTTGCCACTGAAATATTCTCAAGGTCAGAGATTCTTTCCTCAGCCATGTCCAGTCCACCTATAAGCCCATCAAAGGCATTCTTCATTTCTTTTTTAAAAATTTAAGTCTAACATGTCATTCTTAATTTCTATTGCAATGGTGTTTTTTTTTTTTTTTTAATCTCTAGTATTTAAAGATATTTAAAACAGCTCCTTTTGCCTGGTACATTATACCTGGCAAAAATAAAAATAAAAATAATAAATCATAAGACATATTAAAAAGAAAACACAGTTGGAAAACAGAGCAAGCATCAGAACCAGACTCTTATATAGCATGTTGAATTATCAGATTGGGAATTAAAAACAATTATGATTAGTATGCTAAGACTGCTAATGGATAAAACAGACAGCATGAAAGAACAGAGGGACAATGTAAACAGAGATGGGAATTAATAGAAAGAACCAAAAAGAAATACTAGAGATTAGGGATGCCTGGGTGGCTCAGCAGTTGAGCATCTGCCATCAGCTCAGGGTGTGATCATGGAGGTCCGGGATCTAGTTCCACATCAGGCTCCCTGCATGGAGCCTGCTTCTCCCTCTGCCTGTGTCTCTGCGTTTTTATCATGAATAAATAAATAAAATATTTTTAAAATAAATATCTTTAGTAATGTGTTAAGTTGTAGGGGGAGAGGAAACATTCTCCAGTTCTATGATTAGGTCTCTGAGCCTGTGCCTCTGGACTGAGAACCTCACATATACTTCTCATGCCCTCCTACCACCCTTAGGTAGAAGAGGATGGCCAGAGGATGCTGGAGTTGGGTATTTCCTTTCCCTAGGTCAGTTATGCTCTGATAAATCCCAGCAAGTTAGACTCCAGTTTTAAAAAGTTTCTCTGGAAGCAGACCTTGCTAAGACAAATGCTTTGGTGTATTTCAAAATGGTTCCTTTTCCTCCTCCCCATCAGAAGCATGTGGAAATTTTTCCACTTATTCACTGTGAGATCCAGGTAGAACTACAGAAGGTAAAACTCACAAAAGTGTGGGGGCCTCTAAATGACTGGGTTCCCCTGGAGTCTTTTTTTTCCCCCTGGAGTCTTTAACTCTCAGAATTTTCCATACTGAGTTCCCAGGAATTCATAAATTACAGTTCATGTTTCCATACCCCAGCACTGGTTCCTATAGAGCTTTCAGTTCATTGGGTTCCTGCTGTGTCAGCTCTGATTCTCTCCATTTGCCTGTTGGTCTCTCCAATGTGGGGGACAGCAGTTTGCCCTATGACTTCACTTCTCTTACAAAACAAAGAATGTTGATTTTTCAGTTTGTTTAGCTTTTTTTTTTAAAAAAAAAGGATTTTGTTTATTTATTCATGAGACACAGAGAGAAGCAGAGACATAGGCAGAGAGAGAAGCAGACTTCCTGTGGGGAGTCCAATGTGGAACTCGATCCTGGGACCCTGGGATCATGATCTGAGCCAAAGGATGTTTGTTTAGCTTTTTACTTGTTGTTAGCATGGAGTAGTGACTTCTAAGCCCAGAAACTGGAAGCCTTATGTTTTATTATTACTGATTTCCAGCTTGTCAGATTTTATTTTTAAGATTTTATTTATTTGAGTGAGGGAAAGAGAGTGAGAGAGAGCACAAGCAGGGGAAGGGGCAAGTGGGATAGAAGAAGCAGAAGCCTCACTGAACAGAGTGCCTGATGTGGGGTTCGATCCCAGGACTCTCGGATCATAACCTAAGCTGAAGGCAGAAGCTTAACAGACTGAGCCACCCAGATGACCCTTATTTGTCAAATTTTAATCCTATAAAGTTTACAGAGATTTCCTTAATGGTCCAGCTTAAAACAAGACTCAAACTGTTACCAAGTAACTTAACTGCATCCCAGAACATAGCCTAAACACAGGAATATTCTAAAGGAATAGAAAACAACCCAGTACCCAATAAAGTAAAATTCACAACGTACAGATGAAACTACAATGTGACATTGCAGAAGAAAAGATTAGTGAACTTGAAGACATAGACTGTGATAAATTTAAGATCTGTTATAATGCCACAGCAGCCACTAAAATAACAAATACAGAATTATATAGCTAAAAATCCAATGAAGCAAAGAGTGGAATAATAAAAAGTACCCAATCCAAAAGAAGGCAGAAAAGGAGGAAAGGGGAGCAAAGAACAGATAGGACAAATAGAAAACAAACAGCAAGGTAATAACCAACCTACATATTTTAAAAATCACATTAAATGTGGCTGAATTCATTAAATGGCAGAGATTTTCAGTTTGGACTTTTTTTTTTTAAATAATAAATTTATTTTTTATTGGTGTTCAATTTGCCAACATACAGAATAACACCCAGTGCTCATCCCATCAAGTGCCCCCCTTAGTGCCTGTCACCCATTCACCCCCACCCCCCGCTCTCCTCCCCTTCCACCACCCCTAGTTCGTTTCCCAGAGTTAGGAGTCTTTATGTTCTGTCTCCCTTTCTGATATTTCCTACCCATTTCTTCTCCCTTCCCTTCTTTCCCTTTCACTATTATTTATATTCCCCAAATGAATGAGAACATATAATGTTTGTCCTTCTCCGATTGACTAATTTCACTCAGCATAATACCCTCCAGCTCCATCCACGTTGAAGCAAATGGTGAGTATTTGTCGTTTCTAATGGCTGAGTAAAAGATAAACTCAAAATGGATGAAAGATCTAAATTTGAGACAAGATTCCATCAAAATCCTAGAGGAGAACACAGGCAACACCCTTTCTGAACTCAGCCGCAGTAACTTCTTACAAGATACATCCACGAAGGCAAAAGAAACAAAAGCAAAAATGAACTATTGGGACTTCATCAAGATAAGAAGCTTTTGCACAGCAAAGGATACAGTCAACAAAACTAAAAGACAACCTACAGAATGGGAGAAGATATTTGCAAATGACGTATCAGATAAAGGGCTAGTTTCCAAGATCTATAAAGAACTTATTTTCTCCCTCTGCCTGTGTCTCTGCCTCTCTCTCTGTGTGTGACTATCATAAATAAATAAAAAAAGGGGGATCCCTGGGTGGTGCAGCGGTTTAGCACCTGCCTTTGGCCCAGGGCGCGATCCTGGAGACCCGGGATCGAGTCCCACGTCGGGCTCCCGGTGCATGGAGCCTGCTTCTCCCTCTGCCTGTGTCTCTGCCTCTCTCTCTCTCTCTGTGACTATCATAAATAAATAAATAAATAAATAAATAAATAAATAAATAAATAAATTAATTAATTAATTAATTATTAAACTCAACACCATAGAAACAAACAATCCAATCATGAAATGGGCAAAAGACATGAACAGAAATCTCACAGAGGAAGACACAGACATGGCTAACACACACATGAGAAAATGCTCTGCATCACTTGCCATCAGGGAAATACAAATCAAAACCACAATGAGATACCACCCCACACCAGTGAGAATGGGGAAAATTAACAAGGCAGGAAACCAAAAATGTTGGAGAGGATGCAGAGAAAAGGGAACCCTCTTACACTGTTGGTGGGAATGTGAACTGGTGCAGCCACTCTGGAAAACTGTATGGAGGTTCTTCAGTTTGGACTTAAAAAAAAAAAAAAAAAAAAGACCCAACTATGTGTCTCCTAAAAGAAAAACACTTCGGGGGATCCCTGTGTGGCTCAGCGTTTAACACCTGCCTTTGGCCCAGGGCATGATCCTGGAGTCTCGGGATTGAGTCCCGTGTCGGGCTCCCAGCATGGAGCCTGCTTTTCTCTCTGCCTAGGTCTCTGCCTCTCTCTCTGTCTTTTATGAATAAATAAATAAAACCTTTAAAAAAAAAAAGAAAAAGAAAAACACTTCAAATATAAAGACACAGATTTTGATAAAAAAAGTAAAAGGAAAGAAAAAGACATATGCTATCACTAAAAGAAAGCCAACATGACTATATTAATACCAGACAAAGTAGATTTCAGAGAAAATATATAACCAGGAATAAAGAAGGTCATTACATAATGACAAAGGGGTCAATTCATCAAAAGATCCTAAGAATCCTGAGTGTTTATGCACCTGAAAGCAGAGCTCCAAGATACATGATGCAAAAACTAATACCACTGCAAGGAGTAATCCAGGATTCTATTCAGAGATTTCAATATTCCTGTCAATAATGGATAAACAAGTACAGAGATTCATAAGGATATAGAAGGTATAAGCAACACTATCAACCAGCAACACTATCAACCACCTTAACCTAACTGACATTTATAGAACCAACGACATCAACATACACATTCTTTTCAGTCGGAATGTAGCTTAGAAGAACCATCTGGGTAGGAAAGAGACTTGAGAGTCATTAGTTTTAAGATCATAATCAAAGCCTTGAGACTGGATGCAAAGAGTGTGGAGGGTGAGAAAAAAGGATGAGTAAAGCAGAGCAATCTGAGGAGCAGCCAAGACATGTGGAAGCAGGAGAGTGGGTGTACTCAAGACCACTGAAGAGTGTTTCATGCAGGGACCGGCCCAGAGTCAAGTCTGCATTTATTCATTCAACAATTCTGAGCACCTGCTACATAGCAGGCACTGCAATGGGGACACAATGGGAAGAGGAAAAGCAGACTTAGACCATCCTATCCTGAGGTTCACTGTCTAAATAGGGATGTCAATCAAATAAATCCACCAACAAATTTGTAATTACCAAGATGGTTTTGTGAGAGCATATATCAAAGGAATGCAATCTTCCTGAGAAGTAACATTTGAGCAAGATCAAGACAGGCAGGCACTAGATAAAACATCACAAGCAACCAAAGAACAAAATAGGTAAACTGGACTTCATCAAAATTAAAAATTCTTGTGCTTCAAAGGACACCATCAAGATAGTGAAAAAAAAAAAAAAAGAAAAAAAGAAAGTGAAAACACACCCTGAGCACAGGAAAAAATGTCTGCAAAACATGTATCTGAAAAGAGAGTTCCATCTAGAATATATTAATTTTTAAAAACATTTTATTCACTTATTTGAAAGAGAGTGAGTGTGCACATGAGTGTGGGGAGGAGAAGAGGAAGAGGCAAAGAATCTCAAGCAGACTCCATGCTGAGTACAGAGCCAGATGCAAGGCTCTGATGCCACAACGCTGGGATCATGACCTGAGCCAAAATCAAGAGTTGGAGGTTTAACCAACTGAGCCACCTAGGCACCCCTAGAAGATATTTAAGAACTCAATAATAAAAAGACAAATAACTCGGGCAATCCAGGTGGCTCAGCGGTTTGGCGCCTGCCTTCGGCCCAGGATGTGCGTGATCCTGGAGTCCCGGGATCAAGTCCCGCGTTGGGCTTAGTGGAGCCTGCTTCTCCCTCTGCCTGTGTCTCTGCCTCTCCCTCTCTGTGTCTCTCATGAATAAATAAATAAAATCTTTAAAAAAAAAAAAGACAAATAACTCAATTTAAAAGTGAGCAAAGGATTTGAATAGACATTTATCCAAGGTATACAAATGGCTACTAAGCAAGTATGCTCCAAATCATTTGCACTAAGGAAATGCCTATCAAAACTATGATGAGATACTGCCTCACACCCGAAAGGATGGTCATGATAACCTTTAAACTGGAAAATAACAAGTATTGGTGACTATATTAGTTTGCTAAAGCAGCCATAACAAAGTACCATGAACTGAGTGACTTAAGCAACAGAAATTTACTACTCACAGTTTTAGATGTTAAAAGATAAACTGAGGCACCTTAAAAATTTTGAGTTTATTTGAGCAAAAATTGATTTGAATCAATTGGATCTGCAGCATCCAATCTAGCAGATAGAAGGGACCCTCTGAGGAGCTGTACAAAATGAAAGGCCTTCATAGAATGCAATGGGAAGAAGGAAGTTACAGCAGCAAAAAGCAGATTGGTTCTAGCAAGGTTCTTTTCCTTTGGGGGATGGCGGAGGTTTATCTAGTGCTGATGAGGTGAGTCCTGATTGACTGGTTTAAGATTCCATTTCTGCGAGAGCTGAAACTGCAATTAAGTTAAGCCTGTTTGGTTGACATGGGGCTCAGTATAAGTGACTCCACTGTGGGTCTTGCTTTTTTTTTTTTTTTTGTGGGTCTTGCTTTTAACAGAAGCTAGAAGTCCAAGATCAAGGGGTCAGCAGGGCAGCCATGCTCCCTCTAAAGGGGCTGGGAAGGATAGGTCCCAGGCCTCTCTATAGTTTCTGGTAGTTGCTTGGTCTGTGGCAGCCTGACTCCAATCTTCACATGGCATTCTCCTTGTGTGCGAGTCTGTGTAACCAGATTTCTCCTTTTCATAAAAGACTCCTGTCATATTGGACAAGGGGTCCAATTTATTCCAATATGACCTCATCTTTACTAATTACATATGCAATAACCCTATTTCCAAAGAAGTTCACATTTTATGAGGGACTCTGGGATTAGGACTTCGACATACGAATTTTGGACCCATAACACCAAGGATGAGGAGAAATTGGACACTCATACAGTGCTTTTGGGAATGTAAAATGGTACAGCCACTTTGAAAAACAGTCTGGCAGTTTTTCAACATGTTAAACATAAAGCTACCATATGATCTAGCAATTCCACTCCTAGGTACATATCCAAGGAAATGAAAACATATGTCCATACAAAAAATTATATACAAATATTCATAACAACATAACTCATAAAAGCCAAAAGGTGGAAACAATCCAAATGTCCTTCAATTGATGAATGGATAAACAAAATGTAGTGTTATCACATCACAGAATATTATTTGGCAATAAAACAAATGAAGTACTTAAACTTACATGATATTATATCAATTATATCTCAATAAAAAAGTTAAATGAGTACTGACACATGACTCAGCATGACAGCATAGATGAACCTTGAAAACGTTAAGTGAAAGATGCAGTCATAAGCAACCACATAATGTATGATTCCGCTTATAAGAAATGTCCAGACTTGGCAAATTTGCAGAGGCAGAAAGTACACTGGGTGCTCAGGACTGGGGAATTGTGGAAAGTAGGGGGAAGCGACTTTTAATGGATACAAGGTTTCTTTCTGGAGTAATGAAAATGTTCTGAAATTGTGATGGTTATTCAACTACGAATACACAAAGTTTAACTGTGTACTTTGAATGGGTGAGTTTTATAGTATGTTAATTTTGTTTATAAAGCTGTTACTAGGGATCCCTGGGTGGCGCAGCGGTTTGGCGCCTGCCTTTGGCCCAGGGCGCGATCCTGAAGACCTGGGATCGAATCCCACATCGGGCTCCCAGTGCATGGAGCCTGCTTCTCCCTCTGCCTCTGTCTCTGCCTCTCTTTCTCTCTCTGTGACTATCATAACTAAAATAAAAATTAAAAAAAAAAAAAAAAGCTGTTACTAGGGGCACCTGGGTGGCTCAGGCGGTTAAGCACCTGCCTTCAGGTCAGGTCACGATATCGGGGTCCTGGGATTGAGCCCCCCAGTCAGGTTCCCTGCTCAGCAAGGAGTCTGCTTCTCCCTCTCCCTCTGCCCCTCACCCTCCACTTGTGCTCATGAGCATGGTCTCTCTCAAATAAATAAAATCTTAGAACAAAAAGCTGTTATTAAAAAATAATAAAAAATAATAATAATAAATAAGAATAAACTTCTCACCATGAAAGAAAGGAAGGGGAAGAGCATTCCAGTAAAAAACAATCACCAGAAGGTGAGTTCCAGAATGGCAGCAATTTTTGCCAGTTTTGTTCACTACTGTACTCCCAGTACCAAAACAATGTCTGGTAAATAGGTATAGTATGTATACTCACATATTATTTATAGTACATAGTATAATATAGTTACAAGTGCAAAAGTCTTGCGGCTGGCTCAGTCAGTAGAGCATGCAACTCTTGATCTTGGGGTCATGAGTTCAAGTCCCATGTTGGGGGTAGAGCTTACTTTATAAAATAAAAAATAAAAAGCCCTGTATCCGGAAAAGAGCACTGGCCTCTGGAGAAAAAGATCAGTGTGTATGTGACTGCAATGACACTGAAGAGGACAGTTGGACCGTGTAGGTCAGAGATCTAGACCTCAATCCTAAAAGCAATGGGGAGCCACGGAAGGATTTTAAGTGGAGGTGGAGCAGATTTACATTTTAAAAGACCCTACCAGTAGCAAGGGAGAGTCGTTTAAGGTAAAGACTGAAAAGTTGGATTTAGCAACACAGAAGTTGTTGGTGACCTTGGACAAAATCAATCCAGGTAGAGACGGGGTGACTAATTTTGGGAACTGGAAAGGAAGTAGAGCTGGCAAAATTATACTACACTTGGTAAGACCTCTCCATATTCACAAGTCTCCAAGGAAACCGACCAAAAATACACTTGGCTTGGGAAATAACAAAAGACATGTTCACATGAATATTCACACACAGCCGGTTCGCCAGCTGATTCTGTTTCTGTTCAAGGATTCCACACTTCTCACCCTGACCCAGAGGAGAACCCATGGCCACAGTTCTTCGTTCTCTCCCACCAGATGCTGGCTCTTCGTTGCTGGGAGTGATGGATATAAGACCACAGAGAAAGCTGCTGTCATCTGAGACTTGGGGGCATTTCAGAGACATAACTTGTCCCCTTTTAGCTTCACTGGGCCTCTCACCCAGACTATGTACAACCCAGAACCCAAGGGCAAGCCAAGTAGACACACTCACAGCCTGTTCACTAAAGACTAAAGGTGAAACTTTTGGAATAGGGCACTTGTCCATAGTGTGCCAGATGTCTGAACTGAGAACCAAAGAGGCTGGGTTCTAGGTCTCGCTCTGCCAGTCACCAGAGCAAAGCCTTGGGCAAGCAATATAATCTCTCTGGGCTTCCACGTGCTCATCTCAAATATTAAGAGAATAAACACATGCCCTGCCCTGACCAGAGTGGTTAGGAGATGAGAACTGTGCAAGGGCATATCTAGATTTTGTGGGGCCTGAAGTTTCTATCATTTCGTGGGACCTCTTTAAGAATATAAAATTATAAGAACAAAATTAGGTACGCATCTGAATATATATTTAGAATGAGAAATTACATCAAACTGTAACTGTTAAAAAGGTAATACAAAAAAAAATCAAAACACTTTTTTTTTTAAATTACATATTTGGGGACGCCTGGGTGACTCCTCGTCTGCCTTTGACTCAGGTCGCAATCCCTGGTCCAGGGGATCGAGATAGAGTCCCACATCAGGTTCCCTGCAGGAAGCCTGCTTCTCCCTCTGCCCGTGTCTCTGCTTCTCTGTGTCTCTCATGAATAAATAAATAAAATATTAAAAAATAAAATAAATAAAATAAAATTACATATTTGTCAGGGCACCTGGTGGCTCAGTCTGTTGAGCCTTAGACTCTTGGTTTCTGCTCAGGTCATGATCTCAGGTCGTGGGGTCAAGCCTGTGTAGGGCTCACTTTCAGCACAATGTCTGTCTGAGGTCATCTCCCTTTCCCTCTCCCTCCCCATCTGTCCCTCTCTACCACTCTGTCTCTCAAATAAATAAATAAAATTTTTAAAAAATCACATATCTATCTGTCAAATTAATTGCCTGGCATATCACTATCCATTTTTTCCCCCACTACATTTTTTTTTTTTTTTTGGTTACATATTCTTTAACGGTTTCCTCAAAGATAACAATTTTGTAATGTTCTCTATGGAGAGAACAGGAAAATAATTCAGTCTTTCTCTCTCAGGGTTGATCAAAATTTATTATTGCCAGTTCAAAAAAAAAATACTTTCAGCATCTCAACTCATTATTTTACAACGGTTCTCAAATTTGGGGAAATCTCTATCAAGTTTCTTTTCTTTATGAGCTAAAGGATTTCAAGGAATTTCACATTTTCTTGTTCAGTGACTAATCATTTACATCTCCTCATTCTTCTGGTGCTGGACACGCTAGGAACCAAGGACCTCTGGTACCTTCAGGCCACCATGCTTGTAATTCAGCACAGTGCGGGGTTAGGAGTATTCTAGAAGCCGCTCCCACACCAGGAAGGCTAGCAATAACTATATACACAAACTGAATATATGGATCCCACTTAATTCAAATTAGGAGTATTCTCTACTCCAGGGGCACCTGGGTGGCTCAGTGGTTGAACATCTGCCTTGGCTCAGGTCGTGACCCCGAGGTCCTGGGATCGAGTCCTGCATGGGGCTCCCTGCAGGGAGCCTGCCTCTCCCTCTGCCTGTGTCTCTGCCTCTCTCTCTCTGTCTCTCATGAATAAATAAAATCTTAAAGAAAAAAAAAAAAGTATTCTTTACTCCAAAATGCCTAAAAATGCTCATGGCTACTTCAGCGACCCCAGATAGGGAAGCCGTACTGAAAAGAGACCACTAGTGGTCTTAACAGATTTGGATTAAAATAGCCCACTGCTTCTAATTTTATAAAAACACTTTTTCCATGGCCTTAGAGGGGGCCTGGGTGCGTGAAGGCCCAGGGAATGGAGGTGCTTTAGCGCTGGGGACAAATGAGCTCCGTGGTCACAGTCTCTCCAAAAGGCGGAGCCAGAGGCAGGGAACGTTACTCACGTTTGCAGGGAAGCTCAGCGGCCAGGCCCAGGCTGCGGCCACTGCCAGCCAAACCCCACGCGGAGGTCCCTGCGGACCCACCCGCCCTCCGCGCCCGCTCTGCGGCCCCCACTCGAGGCCCAGAACGGCCGGGACCTCCAGCCCAGCATCCCGCTCCGCCGCGCGCCCGCCGCCGGTTTCAAAAGGAGCGCGCTCCCTCGGGCCCGCCCCTCACTTCCGGCCGGGACGCCCTTTGGTCCCACCGGGTCTCGCGATATCGCGACTCTTCATCCCCGCCCCCCACAGCCCCGGAGAGCGGCGCCAGCCCGTGCCCGGCAGGTGACTCTCCCTGGCTGGTGTCTGGGACCAGGGCTCTTCGCCCGGCACGTTTCCCAGCAGCACGGACCCGGCAGTTAAGGCGCAGTTAGGTCCATCAGGCCCCCAGCGGAGATCAGGAGCGGAGGGGGGAGGGGGTCCGCCTTCCCCCCGCTGGGATCAGGAGCCGAGGGGGTCCGCCCTCCACCTGACCCTGCTCTGGGTCCGCGCATGCGCGGGACGAGGACTCTAATGTGAGCGACTGCGGGACCCTGGGCTGCACTGCGCACGCGGTCTGGCTTAGCCCCCACCCCAACGCCGGGAGGAAGGCGTGCTCTCTACCCTCGTTATAGCATGGGGAACCTGCAAGGATGTGACCCGCATGACCGTAAGGCTTGAATCCTTGGGGAAGCAGTTTGTCCACAGGTTCCTCCGACCCCAGATCCCCAGAGGACAGTGCAGCTCAGTGAGAAGGATTCCACCTTTGGGGTCACACCGACTTCTTGTTTGTATGAAAATTGACACCCCTTCCGTGCTGTGGGACCTGGAGCAACTGGCTTAACCTTTCTGACACTCAGGAGATAGATGGGGATAATAATACCTCATGGGATCATGAGGATCGGAGGTATATTCGGTGCCTACTCCCAAATAAGCACTCAATAAATGGAAACTATTGTCCTTGATAATCTTTTTATCCCCTTACGCGTCCTGCAGTGCTCAACGTGTAGGAGATGCTTAATAAACCATTAGTGAATGAGTGAACGAGTGAATGAATGGAGGGAGAAAGGAGTAAGCCAGGCCAGACACCAGGTGGTCCCAGCCTCCAGCCCACTAATCTCTTACCCCTTCCCCCCCTGTGGCTACACCTCAAAGGGCTTGAAGTGGGAAATAACTGTTCATCCTCCTTTTCCCAAACAGTTGTGTGTATGTTCAGTTGTTATTAAAGTAGCATACAGAAAAGTGCACAGATCTTAAGTACGCTTAAGTTCTTATGGTATAGCCAGCTCCCTGATGAAGAAGCAAAACATTACCAGCCCCCAGAATGCCCTCATGTTTCCTTCTTGTTTTCTTTTTTAATTTTGTTAAGATTTTATTTATTTATTCATGAGAGACACACAGAGAGAGGCAGAGACAAAGGCAGAGGGAGAAGCAGGCTCCCTGCGGGGAGCCCGATGCGGGACTCCATCCCAGGACCCTGGGATCAGGACCTCCTGAGCCAAAGGCAGACACCCAACCGCTGAGCCGCCCAGGTGCCCCATGTTTCCTTCTAAGCATATATCTGCCCTAGAGTAACAGTTATCTTGCCTTCTACCAGCAGACATTAGTTTTGCTTGTTTTTGCATGGATGCACCTGGAATCAGATAGCATGTGCTAATCTGCACCTCTCAGATTTCCATGTCTCCTCGCTTCCAGTGGGAGTCCAGGAAGAAGCCGGATGGGGTTGAGTCCTGTGTGATCCGGGCTCCTGTCTGCTGCCACCCATCTCGACATCATGGCTAGCCTCTCTACCTGTTCACTGGCCCAGGATCCCTGTGCGCATGGACTCCTGGCATACCTCTCCCTTTCTGAGGTAAGAAAGCATCTTCTGCTTCCTCTCAGCTCTTTCATAAGGGTTCCCATGGTAGAAATGTGTGTGTTCCTGGTGCCCCCATCTTTGCCATTATACCCCAGATCTTTCCTACTCCATCAGGAAGGCCCTGGGAAAGTAGAGGATGGGAGTGGAGGATGTGGCTCCATACAATATGGAGCCACAATATGGTCATGCCCAGCTTCACACCACTCCAAGTAACACTCCTTCCTCTGCTTTGTTCAGTGTGCCCCTTCCCCCTCCATTTCTCATTCAGGGTGATAAGCTCTCGAAGTCTCTGCTGTTCCTCCCTGCAGTCTAGCATCTGTCACATTCCCTCAGCCCACTAGACATGTTTGTTCCTTCCCTAATCCCAACTGAGGGCATGGTGTTTGTCCTCTTACAAAGGATTCCCAATGCCATTCAGATTGAGGAAGGTGGTTTATGGGTTCTGGGCGTTCTGCCTCGAGGGGGCAGTGTCTCCTAACACCACAAGACAGCCCAGTCCTTAGTCCAGTCAAGCCCCCATTACACAGATATTATTATCAAACCCAGGGATCCCTGGGTGGCGCAGCGGTTTAGCGCCTGCCTTTGGCCCAGGGCGCGATCCTGGAGACCCGGGATCGAATCCCACGTCGGGCTCCCGGTGCATGGAGCCTGCTTCTCCCTCTGCCTATGTCTCTGCCTCTCTCTCTCTCTCTGTGACTATCATAAATTTAAAAAAAAAAAAAAAAAAAAAAAAAAAAATTTAAACCCATGTTACATATGAGGAGGGTAAGGCTCAGAGAAGTTTAAGGGATTTGTCCAAAACCATATAGTTCATAACTGATGACAAGTAGACCTCAGGAGTGCCATTTGATGTAGGTCTGAAGGCTTGGTATCTGCTACCACTCAATGAAACTAAAATGAGACACGTGGATATTTTACATAATTCATATCTAGTCCTTAACTCCAGGAGAAAGGTTTTTTTTTTTAATTTCCATATGCCAGATATAGAAGCTGAGGTCCAGAAAAATTAATTATTCTGCCCAAGGTCACAGGGATAGAGACAGACTAAGCTAGGATTCAGCCCCTCCCATCCCACAGACTGACCTCAAAGCCTGGCTCTTTCCTCTGTGCTCCACCACACTCATCAAAGGGATTCTGGCAAATGCAGATATGAATGGATACATGGATAATATAGAACAGTGGGGACTAGGTATTTACCCAAAGAATACAAAAAATATTAATTCAAAGGGATACATGCACCCTGATGTTTACAGCAGCATTATTTACAACAGCCAATTAATGGAAACAGCCCAAGTGTCCATCAACTGAAAAATAGATAAAGAAGATATTGCACGTGGAATATTATTCAATCAAAAAAAATAATGAAATCTTGCCATATGTAACAACATAGATGGAGCTGGAAAGTATAATGCTGAGTGAAATAAGTCAGAGAAGGACATATACCATATGATTTCACTTATATGTGGAATTTAAGAAACAAAACAAATGAGCAAAGGGAAAAAAAAGGAGAGAGAGAGGCAAACCAAGAAACAGACTCTTAACTATAGAGAACAAACTGCTGGTTATCAGAGGGGAGGTGGGTGGGGGAATAGAGGAAGTAAGTGTTGGGGATTAAGGGGCACGCTTGTCATGATGAGCACCAGGTGTTGTATGGAAGTGTTGAATCACTGTATTGTACACCTGGAACTAATATTACACTGTATGTTAACTAGATGGAATTTAAATAAAAGTCTAAAAAAAATAAGACAGTGGGAAAGCATTCCAGAGAGAACAAAACACATACCACAAAGGGACAGTTTTGCTTCTCTATTAATGTGTAACCCCCCCAACTTAGTGGCTTAAAATCACTATTTATTTTTGTCTTTCACAGTCCTGTGGTTGACTCCACTCAGCTGGGTGGCTCTCACTGGGAGCCTGCCATGCAGTTGTAGTCAGATGGAAGCAGCAGTCATCTGAAGGCTCATCTGGGCTGGATGTCCAAGGTGGCTTTTTAAAAACAGAAATCTGACACCTCATCTGAACTGGTTGGACCAGATGGGGACTGGCCAGACATTCCTCTCTCTCTAGATAGTCTTTCCATCTGGCTTGCTGAAGTTTTCCTTGTAGATGGTGATCTCAGGTATTCAAACCTCATACATGAGTGGTGGCTGACTTTCCCCACCATGAACATTCCGACAGGCGACCTCCCTTTGGAATTCATGCAGCATCACTTCCACAGTATGCTATGAGTGAAAATGGATCACAGGGATGGCCCAGATACAAGGGGAGGGGACAATTCATAGGTGAGAGTACAGGAAGCATGCCTGGTTCAATGGAGACCATCTTTGGATATCAGCTAGTACAGAGGGCCAAGGCGGAAATGATCAACTCAGGAACTGCATGTATTCCTGTCTCAGCAGAAACCAGGGTGCAAAGGAGCAAAACTGGAAGTGATGGCCTGTGACATACCATGGAGGGGTTCAATGACATGCTCCAGAACTTCTAAATGGGTACCTTCTGGGGTCTTTAGCTGCCTAGCACCTAAGCCTCCTTCCTTTTTTGGAGGATCCTCCTTAGTGAAGGTGTTAGTGGGAGGTCAGGATCCCCACCCTTGACCCCTGATAGGAAAGTCACAGAACTGTGACATCAGAAGTATGCCAAATCAATGATCCCACTTGCGACTCTGATCAGTAAGTGACCCAAGGAAGCAGAGGACTGTTTATAATTCATTCTAGAGGCAGCAACAGCCAGTTCTCCGGGTAGTGGCTGTGCAAGAGAGGACCTCCAGAGCCCAGGGGCAGGAATCCCCTAATCAAACTGCCCTTAAGGCAAGACCTGACAGACGTTCTGGCTGCTTAGTTCCTCTTGATTCCTGCCTACTTCCTGACACGGATTCTGGAGGCTTCCTGTCAATTTTGTGAGTTTTCTGATATCATTCCAGTAAATTCCTCTTCTACTTAAGTAAACCAGAGTCCATTTCTGTTGTTTGCAATTAAGAACCCTAATTGGCACAAAGACCCATTGAAATCTTTAGCCAGAGGAAATGACATGATCAGAGCACTTTATGGAAGAGAAAAACAGAAAAATCTGATAAAGATGAAGAGAGAGAAACAGGGATGAGAGAGGCCAGTTGGGAGACTGTTGTGATGTTTGGGGGTGTATGGTGAATTACAATATTGCCAGTGCCAAGGAAGTGGGAGAAATGCAGCTTTTGGCCACTGACTGAATATGGAAAAAAGGAGAGAGGGGAAAATCCACGCTGACAGAGTTTTGAGCCTTAGCAACAAGGAAAATAATAATGTCATAAAGAGAAACAAGCAAGTCAGGGAGAACTAATTTGGAGGGGGAAATATTTCACTCATTTATTCAGTAAATATTAATTGCCTGCTCCATGCCAGGCACTGTTCTAGGCAGTGAGAAGACAGCAGGGAGCAAAACAAAGCTTCAGTCCTAAATTAACAAATAAGTACATGAGATAATGAAACTGCTTTAATAAAGCTTTAGTTTGCGGTGCCATGGACACACAGCAAAACATGTCTAACTGGCAGCAGGACTTTAAGAAAAATCCTAGGAAGCAAGGCTGGGCCTAAAGACAAATTGGTCATCATTCCCATAGACATTCATTCATTCATTCATTTACTTACTTTTATTTATTGAGTACCTCCTATGTACTCAGTACCATTCTTGCCATAGGAAAAACAAAAATAAAAATAAAAGAGGATCTCAGCTCTCGTGGAGTTTCCATTATAGAGTACAAGGGAGATGGTAGACAAGTACACAAATACGTCAGATATGTGATGTGTACTATGAAGAAACTAAAGGAAGGGAAAAGTAAGAGGAAGTTTGCTAGTTTAGATAGTTTGTTCTAAGCAAAGGCCCCTCTTGTAAGGCGATCTTAGAGTGAAGTCTTGAATGAAGAGAGGCAACATTCACATGGTTACCATGGGAAATCTATTTCAGGCAGAGGGAATAATAAGTGCAAAGGCCCTGAGGCAGGACAGTTTGGTTTCTTCAAAGAATTTCCAGGAGACCAGTGTGGCTAAACTAAATAGATGAGGGCAGAAGTAGGAGGAGAACAGGTGAACGTGGGAGTGGGAGTGGGAGCCAGATCTTGTAGGGCCTTGCCAGTCATTGCAAATACTTTGGCTCTTGTTCTGAATGAGATAGGAAGACTTTGGAGAATTTTGAGCAGAGGAAGCACGCTACATGACTAACACTTTAAAAGGATTATTCTGGTGGCTGTGTATAGAATAGACTGGGGGTGTGTGAGGGCAGAAGCAGGAAGACCAACTAGAAGACAACTGCAGTCATTCAAGGCAAGAGACCATGGTGGCATGGAGCAGGATGGTAATGATGGAGGAGGGGACATATGATAAGATTCTAGAAATAAACAGAAGGAGAACAAACAGGATCTGCTGATAGATTGGATGTGAGATGTCAGAGAACTAAAGGACTCCAGTGACTCCAGCGCTTTTAATAGGAATCGGTAGAAGAGCAGTTGCCATTTACTGAACAGAGAGGATTGAGAATTATATCTAGAGCTTCAAGATTGCCTCCAGCCAGCCTGCCTGCCTGCCTGCCTGAATAATTTGCTCCAAAGCCATGATGGGGAGCCAAAGTAAATCACCCATGTGCAGGGAGCTGGGGGAGGACATTCAGCTAGCATAGGTTTTCGAGGCCAAGATGAGAGAAGGTGGAAGTCTACAAGGGGGCAGCAGCAACGGCAGGGAATAAATTATCTACAGAGGGATTAAACAACCCTTCCAACAAGAAGAGAGAAGGAAGTCACAGAAATAGAAAGGGGGTAAATTAGAATAAATCTTGTGATGTTGCGTTGGAATTGAAGGTATGGTGTGCGCTCATAGTTTTCTACATAGAGAGATTGAGAGATCGATCAATTGACAGATAGAAATGTATGTGTAAAATTATACATATATTTCCTAGCACTGTCCGTTGAGCAGCCCGAAAGCAGTGATACCCCAAGAAAAATGAGCATACCTAGCACCTAGATATTAATTTCTGAATATCCCTCCCCATTAAAAAGAACAAAGGTGCCTCAGAGAAATGAGGGTTGGAGCAGAGAAAATACAAGATTGGAGCTTGGAACATCTTGTGCCAGAAAATAAGGAAGTGATCAAAGAACCATGGTGGTAGAAGCCAGCTTGGCAGCTGGCCCAATCTGGGAAATTTTTTCAGCACTAAAATAAATAATGATGCAACAAGTAAAACACTCATATCTATAATAATGTTGCCAAAGATGCATAGCCCAAATCTAATGATGAGGAAACAACAGATAAACCCAAACTGAGGGACATTCTGCAGTATGATCGGTCTGCAGTCTTTTCGGTTGTCCCGGTCATTAAAGTAAAGGAAATCTTTGCTCTGTGTCAGACTGAAGGACACTGGAAAGACGTGATAACCAAATGTAATGAATAATTCTGGACTGTATCCTTTCATCATTAGGCCAAGTAATGAAAGTCCAATAAGGTCTGGGGGTTAGATGATATGAATGTATCGATGTTAATTTCCTGATCACGAGCATTGTACTGTTATTTAGGATAATGTCCCTTTTTTGTAAGAAATTTGTGATTGGGCATCATGTAGGCAACTTACTCTCAAGTGGTTCAAGGAAGGGGAAAGTTCCTTGTATGTTGTAATTTTTCTGTTATATCAAATAAAAAGAAAAAAGACAAAGAATGGAGGAAGTCCTTGAGACAGTGGAGAGGGACAGGAGGACCAGTCAGTGCACCAAATGGTAAAATATTTCTAAGGAGAGGACAGTTGATGTGCAGTGTTGCAAAGAGATGAGAGAAGATCAAGACTGAGATAAAGGTATTAAACTTACGAAATTTGTTCTTTGTTGTCAATCATGGCAAAGTCTGTTTACGTATGCAGTACAATGGAATATAAATCCGTTATTTATCATGAGATTACTGGATGTGCATATGGATTTTTAACAACTTCTTGGCTTCCCTGGGCCTTGGGATTGAGAGGTTGGAAACCTGCTTTCACTACAAACTGTCACACCTTTAAGAAGAAAATCCTAATGACATAATCATATTAGCTCTGGTCAGGAGGCCAGGTCTCCATAATTCCTAGTTTTGGAAGCATTCTTTCTTTAGTATATTTCAATGATATAATTGGATCCTCAAAAATATTCTGTATATGGAACTATTATTGTGTCCAAGTAATACACATTCATTATAAACAAATGAAAAATGTAGATGAAAAAGAACAAGTTTTAAACCACCTATAATCCCATCATCCCAAAATAGTTTCCGCTAGCAATTTGCTGCTTATTTTAGAGGTTTTTTTTTTTTTTAAAGATTTTATTTATTCATGACAGAGAGAGAAAGAGAGAGGGAGAAGCAGGCTCCATGCAGGGAGCCCGCCGGGGGACTCGATCCTGGGTCTCCAGGATTACACCCCAGGCCGAAGGCAGCGCTAAACCGCCGAGCCACCGGGGCTGCCCTATTTTAGACCTTTAAAATGCAAATCACATCTATAAATCTTTGTTGCACTAAAGGAGGGATCCTGCCCTAGGCTATTTTGTATCTTGCGCGCGCGCACGCACACACACACACACACACACACACACACACACACCCATATAGAGCAAACACTGTCTCAGTCACTAAATATTCTTCAACCACCTCAGTTTTAAGGACTCTGCGAAGAATTCCCCTGAGCAGATGGACGATGATTTATGTAATCATGTCCCTATTTGCGGACTTTACATTGGGCGCAGAGAGAGCGCGCCGCAGAACTTGCCCACGAAGCAAGGACAACTGGACAAGATGGGAAGGTTGGGGGACAGCCGGGTCACCGAACAAGGTTTTAAGTACACAGGGACCGAGGAAAGGTCATCGAGGCTGCGGCCGGCAAGAAGCAAAAGCCAAAGGAGTCAGGTTGTGCCCCAGGACAAGGGGCGTGGAATAGGCCGACTCCGAAACCCACGGAGATGAAGCGAGACCCCGGCCCCCCACCCCCACCCCCACCCCCGGCGGCGGCAGCGGCTGCGGCTGCGGCCCGTGCGGGCCCGAAAACTGGTGCATCGCCGCTCGTCACCAACAGAGGGCGCCGGGGCCACAGCAGTTCGCAGTGGGCGGGGCCCAGCTGCCGGCCAGATGTGGGCAGCTGGACCGCGGGAGACGCGAGCTACACCCCAGCCCCTGCAGGCCCGCAGGCAGGGGGAAAGCGAAGATGGGATGTAGGGGCGAGGGTGGTGGCGGACACTGTCGCAGGGGGGCCCCAGATTGCCCTCCCCTGTGGGGCAGAAGTGTGGGGGGGAGCCTCCCGCCCAGAGGGGGCGCCGTTCTCTGATTCCCACTGACGTGCGGTACGGGCTGGCAGCCACCCTGGGGCTGGCTCAGCAAGACAGAGCCAGGTCCTCTGGGTGGGGCTCCGGGCCAGGGGAGACCCACGCGACTGTCTGCGGCGGGAAAGAGAGCCGGCCTTGAGGGCTTTGAGCTTCTTGAGGACGCAGCCCTCGAGTCCAGACGCCCCAACGCGCGCGCGCACACACACACACACCCTCCCCGCGCTCTTTCTGCCCTGAGTGCAGTGTGCATTCAAGAAGAGAGCAACTGGGGGATCCCTGGGTGGCTCAGCGGTTTGGCGCCTGCCTTTGGCCCGGGGCGCGATCCTGGAGACCCGGGATCGAGTCCCATGTCGGGCTCCCTGCATGGAGCCTGCTCCTCCCTCTGCCTGTGTCTCTGCTTCTCTCTCTCTCTCTCTCTCTCTCTCTCATAAATAAAAAATCTTTTAAAAAGAGAGAGAGAGAGCAACTGAGGCACAGCAGGACGGAGCACTGAGTAGACCCCTCCTCCCCGTACTGTCCGGCGCGGAGAAGTCGGGCTGGAGGGCGGCAGTCCCAAGTTCCAGTTAAGGATCCCGGGCTGGGGACAACCCCGAGGACCCCGCCCCCCGGGCCAGCCTGCGGTCCCCACCCGGCCGCTTCCCTGACTCCGGAGTAATCAGCTGCTGCGCGCGGCTGTAATTGACGGTGCAGGCCCGTCTGGCAGAGAGCCGGCGGCCGGCGCAGGGGCGGGCGGGGGGCTTAATTGCAGGCCTTCAGGTCGCAGTCTGGGCTGCAGCTCCGCTTGCGGGGAAAGGGACAGACACTACGCTAGAGCCTGGCCTCAGAGGAGGCTAAAAGACCTCCGAGTCGGTAGTTGGGGATCCCTACCCCGGAAACCGGGGATTTGAGGGGCTTGAACCCCAGCGAGGGTGCGGGGGTGGGGGAGGAGTGGGACGTCTCCGGGGAGCCAGGCGGAGGGCGCCAGATTCCAAACTCCCCACCCCAACCCCAAGGAGCCCTGGTTCATGTCGTCCGAGACTCCTCCCTGGTTCTGACCCTCCCTCCACCACCACCCCCCGCTCCCCTTTCTGCCGCCCCCGTCACCCCCCCTCTCGTATCCCCAGGGCGCTCCCACCCTGGGGAAGAATGTGCCCTCCTAGCGCACCCTTGCCATGGTAACGGCACACCCCCACCCCCGCGCACCGCAGCGGCCGGGCCTGGCCCCGAGGGCGGCGAGAAAAGGGGGAGTGGGCGCCTCCCAGCCCCGCGGACACACCTCGACTGCCCTGGTTGCCACAGTAACCGGGGGCGTTTCGAAGTGCGCAGCCGCAAAGTGGCACAGGGCTCTCCTCTCGGTCCTGCACCCCTCCGAGCCGCCCGCCGAGGACCCCGGCTCCTGGCAGAGGCCGCCGCCCACCCTCCTCCACCCTGCGCGACTTCAAGGACAAAGTCCAGAGAGGGATCGCGGGGCTTTCCAGCTTCCACGCACCGCGAGCCGAGGGAGCACAGGCGGCCGGAGGACCCAGAGAGCCTGAAACCTGAAGAGGGATCCCCTGTCCGCGTCCGTCCCCCTCCCCCAGCGGAGCCTGAGGGGGGGCGCTGGCAGCAGGAAGCCGGGAAGGGCCCCGGAGGCGCGCAGGCCCCACAGTGGAGCGGTGATTACAGGGACCTGTCCCTCCCGCCCCCGGCTCCCACTCTCATTAAGTCATTTTTTCCCCTGTTGGAAAGTCCCCGTGCCTTGAGCACAGGGGTTGGGGCGACCGCAGGCAGCTGCCGGCAACCACATGAGAAGGGGGGGCTCAGAGGGGAGGAGGGGGCCCCCGACTCCGGCCTGGACAAACTCCAACGTGGAAGGCCCCCTGCCGGGGGCTAGCTGGGGACGCACTAATTTGGGAGGAGCAGGGCCTGGATGCCGCTGACCTTGCTTCTCACTCACCAGGGTCCTCCTCCAGCTGCCAGGGCCCCTACCTTTGCCTCTGTCCTTTTTTCAGCCCTGGGACCTTGGGTGACTGTAAGCAGGATGCCTGGGTTCTGATCCCCACCCGGGTCTGGCTGCCTCTCCCTGACCCTTAATCCTAAGCCTGCCTGCAGATCTGTCCTCATTCTCTGTTAGTGCTCTCCCTCCCTCCCGTTGAGGCCATCCAGGCTCCAGTGGACCATACTATTGTTTCCTCCTGCAAGGACACCTCCAGGGGCCATCAAGGCGAAAGGTGTTGAGAACCAGGACTGTTCCTTGCCCCTCTGATCTATGGCTCACCATGTTTTTATTCCCAGATTGCAACCGTGGTCCTCCCCAAGCACTTTGACAAGTTCTTCCTCCCATCTACCTCCACCTATTTCCAATCGGTGCAGATTCCCACCTCACCCTTCAGCCAGTATGCCTAAACCTGATGCCTCTCGGGCCCTATCTTCCTGACCTTCATCACTTCCACATGTCCCTTTAGGGCCCTTGCCAAATCCCACATTCCTCTTTTCAACTGAGGGATCTGGCTTTGATCTTCAGACTCCAGTCAGCCTCTGGCCCAGAGAGAGGATGTGGACCGGGCAACACCTGGTTTGTCCCTTTCCCAACTTTCCCTCTCTTCCTTTATAGGTCAGGCCAGCATAGATTAGTTCGCCAGCTCTTGAGTGGAACATGGCCCTCCCCCCCCACGCGGTGTCCAGCCCCTGCCCCACCCCACCACCCACCCCTCCCTCTGGAGGCAGCATGCTCTGCAATATTCCTGCTCCTACCTCATTATCCCAACCCTGATCCTGTATCTCTCCTCTTCAGTCTCTCCTCCCCCAGCTCTGTCTTCCTTAAGCCTGGAAGGCACAAGAGGATGACACCAAAGCTAATGCTGTGGTGGACCCTGCTGGAGTGGGAGTGACCCCCCAGGCCTTCACTCCCTCTCCCATACACACACCTCTTCTCTCCTCCTCCCTGGGATGGGAGGGAGCAAGGGGGCAGGGAACCCAGCCCCCATAGCTCTCTCCTGGGTGAACAAGAGGAAAGGAATGAGGCAGGTGTGTCTGGCTGCTCCTGCTTACCCCTCCTCCCTGGGGGACTCTCACCCGCCTGCCTGTGGGCCTGTCTTTTGGGGGTTGGGGAGAGAAACCCTGTCCTCCACAGAAGCAGCAGAGCTGAGCACATGGAAGGCCCTGCTGTCCTAGGCATGTCCAGGAGCTGCTGGGATGCAGGCAGTGGAGAGAGGGAGGCTGAAAGCAAGCCTAGCGGGGGCAAAGCTCCCAACTGTTGAGCCTGCAGGGGTATATCATCATGAGAGCCTCCTTTCTTTCTCGCCCCTATCCAGAGGGCTAGGGAAATACAGGGATTTGTGTAGGCTGACAATTGGGAAAAGGAATAAGACTTCATCCATCAAGAAGGATGCCATTCTGGGTAAACTGAGGTAGGCAGCAGGATCCTGTGAGCAGCAGGAGGTCTGGATGAAGAAGGTGAAGTGTTCTTTCTCTGAGATCCTGACTCTACCTCCGTCTGTACCACCCTCCTGAGGGTCTATTCCAGAAAAACATCAGATCTGAGAGCCAAGGAGAATGCAACCCTGGACCCAGACTGCCAGCTCAGCAGTGTTTTTAGGGTATGGAGAAGGAGGCTTGCTGACTTGCCAAAGGGCACCCGAGCTGGGAATCTGGGGACATAAGAGGCCTAAGAAGGCTGTCTCTCCACCTCTGGCCTTACCTACATACCCCACCTCCCCTGCATGGACTCAGAGAGACCAAAATCCAGACAGTGAGTCTCCTGGCCCTCCCCCGCCACCCTCCTCCTGGCCGCACCTCCTAGCCCCACCTGCTCCCCGGGGCGCTGGGCTGGCTGGGTTGAGCTGGGTCTTGCCCAGGATTACTCCTCTCAGAGTGCCTGTCTCTGCCGAAGGGTGCTGCTGGGCACCGCCACTCGCCCTGGCTTGTGGCAGAGGGCTTAGGTACAAGGTGGACAGCTAGAGCTCTGGCATCAAGAGCTCCTGAGCCAGCTTCTTGTCAACATCTCGTGGCTTCTATCCAGAAAGCACCTTCTCTGGATTGGAAGATGGACTGGCCCCGTGCTGTCAGTTTGTCCCCTCTTCATTCAGTTCCCTGTATAGCAATCCATGTGGGAATCAGACCATGACACTCATCTGCTTAAGAGTCTCTGAAGTTTCTCATTCCTCTTAAAGCCCATAACCGCTTACATTGGCCCAGGGGGACATGTGATGTGACTCTTGCCTGCCTTCTGAGTGCCTCTCCTGCGAACCTGCCCTTTGAGTCTTTCACTCCAATCACACTGGCCTCTTTGCTGTTCCTCCAGAGGAGATCTTTCTCACCACGGAGCTTTTGCATTCACACGGTCTCTGCTGGTAAGTCCTTACCCTCAGTCTGTGCATGGCAGTCCCCATTGCCCCAGTTTCAACATAAGTAACACAACTCAGAGAGGTCTTCCCAGACCAACGGCTTTATCTAACAGGGCCACACTCCTACCTACGTGTCTATGAATAAATGAATGGATAAAAAAAGATGTAGGCTCTGTGTGTGTATATACACAAACATATACACATGCATGCAATGGAATATTATGCAGCTGCAACAAAGGATGACATCTTGCCATTTGCAACTACAGGATGACCCTTGAGGGTATTATGCTAAGTGAAATAAGACTGGGAAAGACAAGCACCATAGGAGTTCACTCATAGGTGGAATCTAAAAAACAAGACAAATGAATATACAAACAAAAAGCAGAATTGGAACTATAAATACAGAGTTCAGAACTGATGGTTGCCTGAGGGAAGGGGGTATGAGGATGGACATATTGGGTGAAGGGGGAGTGGGAGATCCAGGCTCCCAGTTATGGAACGAATTAGTCACAGGAATACAAGGCACAGCATTGGGAATGCAGTCAATGGTATTGTAACAGCATCCTGAGGTGACAGGTGGCAGCTATTATTTGTGGTGAGCACAGCATAATGCATAGACTTGTAGAATCACCATGTCACACACCTGAAACTAATGTAACATTGTGTGTCAACTCAAATAAAAAGTTCTTTTTAATGCAAACAAAAAAATAAAGGGGCCCCACTCCCCACAAATCACTCTACATCCAGTACCACGCTTTATTTTCGTCATGGCACAGAGCATTGTCTGAGAACTTGTTTGTGTATTTATTTGTTTATTATCCATCTCCCCCAAGCAGAATGTAAACTCCAAGAGGGCAGGTGCTGTGTCTCTCTTATTCACATCTGTAATCCCCAGCACCCATCGTCCCTCGCAGGGTGCCAGGCCAGAAGGAGTGCAAAATAAATATTTGTTAAATGAATGAGGAGGGGCACAGGCCCTTGGGTGGGGCGCGTGACTGAGGCCTCTACAGAGCCACTTCAGCTCAATTATGTCCGTTTCTTCTGTTCTAATCATCCTCCCCCTGCCCATGGGCTTCCAGGCTTCCACGCACTCTCTCTCTCCGCAGGAAGCGGTGAAGGCAGGAAAGGAGACAGGCGCAGAGGCTGCCTGGCTGACACTCGTGTCCTTACCCGCCCTCCGGTATGGGGCAATCCCCAGCCCAACTGAGCTGTCTGCGTCTGGGGCAAGGAGCGGGGAGGCAAATCTGTCCTGGAGCCCACAGAAGTGAGGGGCTGGGTCCAGGCACGACCGGACTGTCCCCTGATTGCGGATCTGACCCTCAGAGCCCGGAGGCTCCTGTGCGATCAGCTAGTCCAAACTCCTCTCCCAGGAGCCTAGGCGACGCTGCCGGGCCCAGAGGGCAAGGCCCCTCCGCTCACTTGCACACGCTGACCCACTCGGTGATGCGGCACTCCTCGCACACCACGAAGCAGCACCAGTGGAAGCGGCAGTGGCAGCGCTCGCTGCGCGTCTGGCGCAGGATGTTGTGGCCGCGGCCGCAGCACATGCTGCCGCAGCCGTCGGGGCCCGCGCTGCTCTTGTTGCACAGGCGGCCCACGGTGCCCGCCGAGTCCAGGCGCGGCTCGCGCTCGCAGAAGTCGGGCGACTTCTCGAAGTAGACCAGGTCGGCGGGGCTGGCGCGGCGCCGCGGGCCGGGGGCGCCGGGGGCCGGCGAGGGCGCCCCCGCGGGGCCGGGCTCCAGCTGGCCGCCGTTGCGGTTGTGCGGCCGGATGAGCGTGGCGCGGTGGAAGCGGCTGCGCAGCAGCGCCCCCACCGCGCGGAACTCCGGCGTCACCTGCCAGCACGTCTTGAGCTGGCAGCTGCCCGACGTGCCGTGGCACTTGCACTTCCGCCGCATGTTCTCCATCACCGCCTGCGGAGGGAGGCACGGCGAGGGGTGACGCCCGCGGCCAGCCCGCGGCCCTCCTCCCAGCGCGGACACCGGCCTTCGAGAATCTCTCCTCGGAGACTTCACAACCCGACTCCCACTGAGGCCCCAGCAGGTGGGGAGGGGCGGAGCGGGGTAGGGGTGGGGGCGCACAGGCCGGAGAGGAACCCCCTGCCCTCCTGCTGCTCTCCCATCCGCGCCCCCCCCCCCCACCGCCAGGCCGGCCCGGGGAATTCCCTCCTCCCCCACCCCTCTCCTTTCCCAGCAGCTGCAGGGGGCCCTTGGGGCTAGAGGCGCTTGCTTCCTGAGGGGGGATCCCAGATCCTCAGGGAAATTCCCTCTCCTTCCATCCCTCAGCTGGGGGCCAGGAGCAGGGGGGTGCTGGCCCCACTATATCCCATCCCCAAAGCCTCTGGCCTTGATCCAGGCAGGAGTGGGGGCTGCGGGGAGTCTGAGAAAACCCCTTTCCTCCTCTCCTCTGGGCCCTGCGGCCCCTTGCAGGGAGCCCAAGGAGGGAACAGAGCTGGGGAGCCTCCTCCTTCCCCCATTATACTGGCTGGGGCTTATTCTGCCCCATGCTGAATGCCACAGTTCCTCCTAGGGGGTACTGAGCACCAAGGGGAGCCCTAAGGCTCTCTACCTGAATAGGGAATGGGACCAGCCCCAGAGGGCCAGATCCCCAGCCCAGTGGAAGTGAGAAGGCCCCAAGCCTCCAAGGGAGGTAGTTACAGGAACACAACCTATCAACCCCCTGCACAGCCCTCAACCAGCTCTAGAATCTCTTCCCAAAGCACACCTTGACATTACCCTCACTAGAGACACCAGAAGCAGTTGGCCACATCTTCCTTTCCCCAACTCCACTCCAAAACACACCCTCAGACCAGGAGAGCAATGATCACTGGCCCCAGCCCTCTCACCTGGGCAGTTAGGGCCACAAGAGAGGGACTCTGTCCCCTGAGTCTTAAAGGGCTCCTTGGCTTGTGGGTGCAGCCCATGGTGTCAGCACCACGGAGGAACCAGCCCAAGGCCTCCCCTGGTAACAACTCCAGAACATTTGCTTCCCACAGGCAGCAGCCATTAATTAGCCAGTTTAACAAGGAGGAGGCGGCAGTGTTGGTATGGGCTGGGATAGTATGGAAGCTTGGGAAAAGAGCTGCGTGAACGGGGCAGGGCTGGTGGAAGCTGGATGTGACCTGAGGGTGGAAATGCCTCAGTTTACTTCATCCCTAAGTCAAGAAGGGAAGAGCTGAATAGCTCCAAGTCTTTGTGGAAGGAGAAGACAAACTGCCTAGGCTGACAGGCCAGGAGAAAGGGGAGTGAGGAGGAGCAGGTGTCAGCCTGAGCGAGGCAGGCCTGAAGGCAGGCCAGGCAGGTCCGAGAGAAGGGATGGTGGGGGGGCTGAACAGCCAGGGAAGGAGGGTGCCGAGCTCCCACGATGAGGGATAGGGGGCATCTTAGCGGAGGCGTGCACATAGTGCAGACAACACTCAGCCACCTGGTGATGAATCCTGCCTCTACCACTTCCAGACCAGTTGCACCGCCGTGGGCAAGCTTCTCTACCTCCCTGTACCTCGGTTTCCATATCTGAACACAAGGCTAATACTAGTACCCTCATAGCTAGTTGTAAGGATTAAATTAGAGGCTACTATGTACTGACACCCTCCAGACAGTGCCTAACACATAGGAAGCACTCAATAAATGCAAGCGATTATTTCTTCCCTTCTCTCTTTTCCTTCCTTCCTTCCTTCCTTCCTTCCTTCCTTCCTTCCTTCCTTCCTTCCTTCCTTCCTTTTCTTTAATGAATGACCTTTGATGTAGTATAAACATTCAAGGGTAGGGAGACAAAGGCAATGATGCAAACTATAACATAGGGTCAAGAACCTCCCCTTGAAGGAATCCCTCATTCTGCAAAAAAGGGCTGGGAGAGGAGGTAGAGGGTCACAGCACAGGATAGCACAGGATAACACAGAATCACGGAACATAGAGCTGGGCGGGGCACGGGGGGGTTGCTGCTGGGCATATTGGGTGATCCAGTTCAACCTTCTTGTTTTATAGGGGAGGTGACAGTGACAGAACAGGACCAAGGCCCCTGAGGCCCAGACCACAGCCCGGTAGCCCCCTCCATTGCTCACTGCAAAATAATGGGAGGAGCAGGCCACTCAGTGGAGGGGAAGCTGACCTAGGACAAGGCTGGTTTCATTCCTGTGTCCCAGGCCTAGTCCAGGCACACAGTAGGTATCCAATGCGTGTTTGGCGACTGGATTAGGTGGGGGCAATGAGATAGTTGCTGAGCTAGGGGGAGTGGTGTGGTCCCCAGAAGAGAGGTAGGCCTGGGGTAGGGGTGGGCCCTAGGCAGAGGGATCTGGAGCAGGCCCAGGCGGGTGGGGCTCTCACCTGTCTCCCAACTCGGTTGTTGTGGAGTCTCATGCGTGCGTGGATGTCTCTGTGAGGCTCCCGGGAGTCCAGAAAGTCCTTAGAGAAGCGCTCCCCGAAGCCCACGTCGGGGCTACAGCCGCCCCACTCCCAGGAGTCCTGAAGGCCGGGGCTGGCAGGGGGCAGGGCCGGGTGTTCCGGGACCCCGTGGCTCAAGCCCTTACCACGCTGCAGTGCGTCCAGCTGCAGGCGGTGCAGCTTCCGACGGAAGGCCTCCTCGTCCCCGCGCCGGGAGGCATCACAGCCGCAGGCCTTCAGTTTGCCCAGGGCACAGGCATTGGACACGGCGTGCACGACCCCAGCTGCCGCGATGGCATAGGCGAAGGCGCTCTCGCGAAAACCTGAGGGTGCAGATCCAGGAAACAGGCTCTGGGGGGCCTCGATATCTCAACCCTCGGCCCTTCCTGCCCAACCTTCTTCCCATACCAAGGGGAAACCGAGGCTCAATTTTGGGGGAGGTCTCCCCCATGGCCCATGGGAGGTCTCCCCCATGGCCCTCTTTTCATTGGCACTTGATTCCCTGTTGCCTTAGCATCACCCTTAGCAAGCTCAGAATTTGTGTCTACCTCTCTCCTGTTGGACAGAGGTATCTGGTAAACACGCTTCTTAAGATCAGGGACTTAATCTATTACCTCTCAAGTGATATCTGCCGTTTAAAAATAAGCCTGCAGAAAGAAGGCAAAATTTAACCTAAAAAAAAAAAAAATCACTGGCAATGGACTTCCAGGCCCAGAAGATGTTCATGGGCATAAGGCTAAGTCAGAGGAGATGGTGTCCTCCTACAGCTCCCAGCCCCAAGATTGCCTGCCTGGTGCCATCCCCTTCGGCCCACTACAGAACCCTCTCTGATGGCCAAGTTCAAGAGGCAGAGAAAAGAGCCAGCAGAGGTTTCCCTTTTCCTGTCCACAGGCATCCCAGAAACTGCTCAGAAAAGGGTACCGCCCAGCCACCCCGCCTGCAGTGGGTCTAGGTCATCTGAAGAGGTTGTTTGAGGAATGCTGGAAGTCAGCCCAGTGCCCTGCAGTAGTGTTGAAAGTTGAGAGGGAAGGGTGAGCTAAGGCAGACACCTTCCTTGGGATGCTACAGGGCATAAAGACCCCGGTGAGCTGTTCGCAGGGGCCCAGGACTGGTCTACACTACGTTTCTCCTTGGTGTTCCCAGCCTGAGCCATCCTCTGGGAAGGTCCTGATAGGTCTGGGCCTCCCTGGCAGAGGGGGAGGCCTGCTTGCAGAGGAGGGTCTGCCTCTTGGACCCACAAGTGGCTTCTTCCTCTGAGAAGGGACCAGCTAGTAGCATTTTCTGGTATAAGTCTCTGACCAGCCTCTGAAACCGGAAGCGTGTGGCCAGTGGGAGAAGCAGCCAGGAACAATCATAGCCTCTACATGAAGAGGAGAACTCACCTGTGTGGTAGGTACCTGTTGGGGAAGTTCAGACCCTGGCTGGAGACTTAATAGCTTGTAGGAGGCCAGAGATTCAAAGGAAAAACCCCTGGCTCCTTCCACCCTAGCATCAAAGACTGGGAGGACATGCTCTGGGAGTTCCCACAGACCTCAGAGAGCCAACCAGGACTGGACAGAGACCCTAGCCCAATCCTGCTCCTCCCCACCCCCGTGCTCACCCTATCACAGGGTCCTGTCTTCTTGTCCTTGCCTAACCCCACCCCCGCCCAAAGACAAGACATGTAGTAGTTAAAAAATATGAACTCTGAAGCCAAACTGTCTGTGTTCAAATCTTAGCTCTTCCACTTACTGACTCTTAATAGCTACCTGACCTTGACCAAGTGACTTGACCTCTGTGCCTCTGTCTTCTCCTTTATGAGATTGCTATTATCTGCTGCATTATTGTCCCAAGAATTAAATTAGTAAACTTAAAGTACTCAGAAGAGTACCTTACTCACAGAAAGTACTGCACAAACATTAGCTATTTTGATAAGTTCTTCCTCTGTCTCACTCCACTCACTACAGCTGCAGTGTCAGGCCATGGGTTATTGTCTCCCCCAATCAGGGACAGAGCCCAGCAGCTCATGACCCACTTTAGAATAAATCACACGAGCCACAGAAACCCACGAAGCAGGCCGTCCTTGTCTATCTTCTCTCTCCAGCTTGTGGCATCTCAGGACCTTTTCTGTAAGGAGCCCAGCTAAGAGCAGACAAAAAGGATGAGGATTGGGCTGGAGCCTTTTAAGGGCATGTCGGGAATTGGTGGGAGCTGCAGAGGAGTAGACACTGACATGGGAGGTGGGGCCCAGGGGAAAGGAGGGCAGACCCAAGTCCCTGGGGAGTGCACCCTGTGTTCATCCCCTGCCTTTTAGCTCTGGAACTCTGAGCACTCCCCCTATTGCTGGGGGTGGGGGGGAGGGGGTCACCAGCCCACTGCTAGGACAAATAGCAATACTCAGACTTCCAGAAGCATCCCAGACCTCAGAAATCATCCCCCACCCCCCATATACATACACACAGTACAAAAGGGAGATGCCCAAGGTCACAGGGGTTATGTAGCAAACCCAACCCCAGTTCTCTCAGCTCCCAGGCCTGGCAACTTCCTGTTAAAAGACATTCAGCTCTAGGGAAGATATGCTCCTGAATAAGAACCCCAGGTAGCCCAGCTCCCAGTTCCTATGACCCTATCTACACATGGCATCCAGAAAGAGCAAGAGGCTGGTCCAGGGGGATGTGCTAGGCCAACCACCATCTTCCAGGTTCTGTTATATTCAGAGGCAGGCCCAGAGGAATCTGGAAAAATGTAGTTCACAGTCTACAGAGACTACCTGTCCTAGGCAGCTAAAGACACCATGCCATGGCCTCTGGCAGTCGTCACAGCCACGTGTAGGGGCGACTGGCCAGGGCTTGTGTGACTACCCTCTGCTCCAAGCATCCGGGATTCAGAGAAGTCCAGCCTACTGGGTCTGCCCCCAGCTCCCACTCAGGGCCCCAGTTTCGGTCCTGGCCCCGACTGTCTGGGGCAGACGCAGGCACTGTGCCATCTGGCCAGCTGGAGGGGGAGAGGGGTGGGGCCATGGCCAGCTGGGCTGCCTGGAGCATGGAGGGAGGGGGGGCTTGTTAAGACGCACAATTAGCCGTCCTGCCTTTGATCTGGGACAGGGACTGCCAGCATCTAAGTGGAGTCAGCTGCTGCTCCAGGCCGCAGCCAACGGCCAGGATGGGGCTGGGGGAGGAGGTTTGGAGGGCAGGGGAGCTTGGAGGAGAGAGGATTCAGGAGCCAGAGGGGAACAAGGAGGGGTCAGGGAAGCTTGAGCCCCGCCTATTTGAATCAAAGAGGGAGGGAAGGGGAGAGATCTGTTCTCCATCCCCTCCATGCAAATAATCTGCGCATGCTTATGTGCCTGGGCTGAGAGAGAGAGAGTTGTGTGCATGTGGGAACGCTTAGGGGTGACACTGGAAGTGGCTACACGTTTGCACAAACAAAGGTAGGTGTGTAGGTGTGTGTGTGTGTGTGTGTGTGTGCTTTTGTGTATACATGTCAGTTTCATTTCTTGGGCCACTCCTCCATTGTACACTCACTCTGGACATACGTGGGAGCTCATGGTGGCCTGGGAGCCTAGGAGGCAGCAGGGCAGGGGTTGAGTGCAATCTCTAAAGTCAGCAGGCCTACATTTGAGTCCTGTCTCTACAGCTCCCTTTTAAGTCCCTGTGTGATTAATGGCAAGTTACCCAACCTCTCTCAGCTTCATCTGTAAAATGAGGATATTAATAGGGCCCATTGCATAGGGGTTGTTTGAGAATCTTAAAGTATAGATAAAGTGCTTTAGAACAGTGTCAGACAAACAGCAAGTACTTAATATGTATTAGCTAATTTATTGAGGGCTACTAGAATAATGGAACTTTAGGTGATCCTGGGACATGACTCCCTGAGCCTCTGTCTCCCTGAGTGCCACCACTCACCCCAAGCCTGGAGACTGAGGCCTAAAACCAAGACTCCTCAAGAATGAATGTAAAAGGGAGGTGGGAGAAGAAAGAGCCAGGGCCTTGGAAAACAGAGGCTGGATTCTCAAACTGTGGGCTTCCATTGGGCTGAGAGCCTGGCCTGCTGCAGGGCCTCATGCCCCCTCTTTCCATCCATTCCAGATGGGTCTGGGCCTTAGGAGAGGGCATTACCAACGCGTGTGGGCGCTCCTAGGACCTGCTGCTTGAATCTACTACACTTGCCTCCACCAGCCTCTCCTTGGCTCCTCCATCCCCTTCTACTCCATTGCCCCTGTATCAGGAATGAGAGATGGATGGGCTCTAGTCCTCACAATGAGGGACTCCCCTCTTGATCTGCTGCCTAGCACCTCACCCACACAGATACCAACTGTCTGTGTCCTCAGAACAAAACCCTGGGGATATCATTGCCCTACCCACCCAGGTTCCAGCACCCTGTCATGCCCTCTCCTGGGCTGGGTAAAGCCCTAGTATATGCCCTGCCACTCCAGGTGCTCATGCACCCTTCCCTTCTACACTGGAACCCCATCCCTTCACCCAGTCCATTTCAGGGGAGATGCCAGGACAAGTGGATGGCAGTAACAGCATTAAGATGGAAGGCCCCAGGGACCACCTCCTCCCAGCCATCTCTGAATTTTAAACATGTCAGAATGCACCTTTAAGAGAACCCCAGTCACAGTCTGCGTTGGAAGAGGCGTCAGTGCCCTATATTCCACTTGGGGGAAACCACCTGACCCCACATGGAACAAATCACAACTTGAAAAGAGGGGAGACTGAAGGAAGGACCCAGTCCAGGGTCTGGCTGCAACCAAGAGTGGCCCCCTAGAATTCAAATGTAGCTAGTCCTTGAGGTGATGGGCTGGGAAATAACCCCCCGGGGAGGGTGAAGGGTGAACCCAGACATGGAGTGAGGGAAGGTCTGTCACGATGTCCCGGGGGGAGGAAGAAAGTGGCAATTTCTTCCAGAAGCCCAGAGTCCAGTCCGAGGACGGAGAGGTGGAAAATGGGCTGTCGCAATGTGGGAGCAGAAGCCACATCGGTAGGACAGTGTTCCAAGGCTAAAGGAAGGAGCCAGCACCCCCTCCCCACACCCCACCTGCTGCCAGAGCCCAGGAGCCGCTGCCCCGCCCCTGCCCCGCGCTGGGCACCGCCCCGCCGCGGCTAGCCCCAGCAAGTCTCCCCCCTCCACCCCTAACCTCCCCCCCACCAGTCCCCCCAGCTCACCTCCCGCTTATTAAACTGCAGGTGAACCCGGGAACGCCTGGCGCCACGCCAACCCCGCGCGCTTCCACCGCTCTCGGAACTCACCCCTGAGCTTCCACGACCCCACGCTCTCCACCGGGCCACACGGGCCTCACGCGGGCAAAGAAATCGGGACGCGTGGGTTCACTCTATCTAGAGGGGACAGGAGGCCCAGAGGGGAAGAGGGGACACCGCGGCCCGGAAGAGGGCTCAAGAGCTTGCCTTGCCTTGCCTCACCCTGAGCGGGGTGGGCGAGAACCCCAGCACCTGTCCGACCCCCCCCCCCGCCCCGCGAGCAGAACCCAAAGGAAGGGCTCCGGGGGACCCTCCCCGCGGGGGGCGCGAGCGTGGGAGGAAACACCCGGGGCGTCGGGGAGCGCGCAGGTCACTTAGAGACCTGGAGGGCGAGCTCCGGGCCGGCGGGGGCAGCGCAGGAGAGAGACACGGGCCGGTCCCGTGGCGTGGGCGAGCGCGGGCGGCGGGGCCCGGCCGGGCGGGGCAGGGCGGGGCGCCGGGCCGGGGTCTGCGGGGTCGGCAGGGCTCGGTGCTGCGGGCGGGTGGGGCGGGCGCGCGCGGGGCGGGCGCGGGGGCAGGGGCGGAGGCGGGGGCGGGGGCGGGGGCACCCCTTGGAGAGCCGCGCGGCTCGGCCGGGAGCTGTCTGCCGCGGCCCGCGGGGATTAGTTCGCGGCTGCATGCCGCCACACGCGTCGGGCTGGGCTCGGCCGGGTAGAAACAGCGCCCCGGGCGCGCGGGGGAGCGAGGGGGGAGGGTGCGCGGGGGCGGGGCGGGCGGCCTGGGGCTGGGCTGGGGGAGGCTGCGGTGGCCCCTGACTTGGGGGCCCCGGGGATGCGAGGAGGGGTCCCGGTGGAAAGGGAAAGTCCTCATTTTGCCGAGTTCTTTTTGAAATTAGGGTCCCTTATAGTGACTCTCCCAGAAGCCTCTGGGCCCCAAGGCCACAGGGTATAGGGGTAACCCTCCTCCACTGTCAACCAAGAACCGAGAACCCGACAAGTCCCAAGGAGCCAGATCCCCACACTGTCCCACTCAGGCAGCTAAGAGGAAAGATGAATAACTCCCATCTTCCCCCAAAGACCTGAGTCAAGGCCTAAGATACCAGGGCAGGAGGTGGGTGTGAACAGAAACGGGTGACAAAACCTCCTGCCATCTCCAGCCCAAGCTACTCTGGGGGTTGTCAGGGTGGGCCCTGGGTCACCCAGAAGTCGCAGAGGGAGGACAGGGAGTGGGCTGCGGCTTCTCTGGGCTGCCAGGGGAAGAGGGATTGGCAGAGCTGTCAGGCCTGCTGGGCAGGAGGCATGCACACACCCAGTGCCTCTGATTCAGAGAAGGTTTTCGGGGGCGGCAGGAATGACACAGAGGCTGGTGGTGTACCCTGCCCGGAAGAGCTTCTGCAGAAGTACAGACATTTTACCTGCCCAGGCTTCCCTCACCTATACAGTTTGGCAAAAGTCCTTCATGCTGACTCTGGACACCTTATCACAGGCTCTCCATCCTAAATGCTGTGTACTAGGTAGAGTGTAAATCGACGAAGGTGACAGATGTGGCTATTTCCCTGGCCTGAGACATACAGTGTCAATGACAGGGCAGGGTAACCCAGGAATTGACTCTCAGGTGTGGAACCTACTACCCTCAGCCCATGCAGCCCAGGTGGGAGACACATCTGCCCCATTTGTCTGACCCCATGGACTGT
Organism: Canis aureus; assembly: GCF_053574225.1. Classification (NCBI taxonomy): domain Eukaryota; kingdom Metazoa; phylum Chordata; class Mammalia; order Carnivora; family Canidae; genus Canis; species Canis aureus. Next base: position 5,474,127 of record NC_135646.1, read on the forward strand.
CCAAGACCAGAAAAGAGTAGCGCGGCTGGTAGATGGGCACCTGAGGAGGTTGCCAGCTTGAGGGAGTGGGTTGGGAATGGCTGGCTTTGGGGGTGGAGGTGTGCTGGAGGGGTGGGCAGAAGGGTAAGGCAGGGGGCAGCTACCTCTGCTGAAGATGGGACTCTCGTAGGGGATCTTGTTGCGAGTCTCCAGACTGGAGCAGTTCCAGCGCTGGTCCCGGAACTGGTGCTGGCACTCATGGATGGCGATCTGGATGCCCTGGATGGCTGAGGCAGCCACGTCTGGGTGGCGCACACACACTTCCATCTGCCTCCTGCTCAGGCCCGGCAACGTTAGGCACACCGTGTTGGCATTGAGCACAGGCTCCGGGGGGAGGCGGAGGCCCAGAATGTCGTTGGGTGCAGACCTGAAGGCAGTGGGGGATTAGGTGTGGGGGAGTGTTTTAGGGGAGCTAGGAGGGCCCCCATTTAGCAACTTACACTCTGTCCCAAAGGCCATAATCCATCTGTTCCAATCTTTGCTTCTAAAGGTTGGGCCTATAGGTATATTCCTAAAGCATTCTCCTGTCCTTGCTCCCCTCATCATCATTTCCTAGAACACCACGGGCCCAGCTGCACACCCACCCAGGTTGACGTGTAAATGCACACACATCTGAAATGCCTGCACACATAGTATTTCATAAGTATATCCTGAGGCATAGATGCTCACCTACGTTCCCCAGGAGACCACTCCCAAAGCCTGTTTCAGATAGTCACATTCACACAGACACACTTCTGCACACATTGAGGTGGCCCAGGAACACTTACACAACATGCACACTTCGGACATAGTTTATACACACATACACAAAGACATACACAAAGACACTCGCGAGCATGCACATGTGCTCATCCTAATGTACATCAACCCATAAGCTCTCAGTCACACACATGTGCACACACAGACTGCTGTTTACAACATAACTTGCAGGGTTCACACACACACACACACACACACACACACACACACACACGGAGAACCCTTCCAGCTGCAGTGTCTCAGTGACCCCACCTGAACTACTCCCTTCTAGTCTCCAACCCATGGCCCCTCCTGGGAGTGATCTCCAAGGTGGAGCAAGGCGGTGGAGCTTTCTCCTGGGGGTGCGGGTGCATTCCCTCAGCTGGTGTGGCCTCCAGGCTGGCACTTGTCCCCCCCCACACACACACACACTTCCTCTTTTAGTAGCCTTCACTTTTCTGGGCACTGACTGCCTCCTCTCCCTGGACTGCCCAGATTGTCACATCCTATGAGGGCAGTGTCTTTCATTGGGTACCAGCACTTTCCTGCGACACTGTCCCTCCCTCCTTCCAGGGTCCCCTGCCCCAGCAGGAGCGCCAGAGGCCCCCCGCGGCTGGGGGTCCCAGCTCTCCAGGAGGGCGGGGCTGAGGTGAGGGCTCACCTGGGCACGGCGGCAGCCAGCAGCAGTAGGAAGAACAGGAGCGCGCAGAGCGCGGGCCGCGGCTGGGGCCGAGGTCGGAGCCGCAGCCGGGGGCAAGGGTGGGTGCTGCCCATGGCGCGCGGGCCGTCACGGGCCAGGAGTGGGGGGCTCACAGCCCGGCGGGACCGGTGAGCCAGGGGCGACGGCGCATGTTCCGCGGGGGTCGGGGCGGCTGCGACACACAGCTCCGACTCGGGTCACGGCTCCGGGAGCAGACGGCGCCCGCCTCCCCGCTCCATGGGGCAGCGCCCCCGGGCACCGCCCTCGGGGTGGGGGGGCGGGCGGGCGCACCGGGCACCTCCTGGCACAGGGGTCCAGGGAATTTCCCGAGGCCCCCCTGCGACAACTCCCGGTGCCTCTCGAGGGTAGGGGGGGGCCCGGAGGTGCTGCGGGCTGGGGACGAGAGGCTGGGGTGCCGGGGAGCCCCCCAGAGCAGCGCCGCGAGCTTGCGCTTCCGAGAGCGTGCGAGGCGGGCGGGGGTTGGGGGGGGTGGGGGGGGCGGCGCTGTCTGTGCCCGGCCCCACCGCCCAGAGAGTGAGTGACTGTCCCGGCTCGGGAGCTGCCGCCTCCCCTTCCCCCCCTCCCCCCCCCCCCCGTGTCTCAGGGCTCTACCCTAGGTGACGTCACGACAGGGGGGGTGGAGGCTTGCACGGGTCCCGAGGCCACTGCGTCCGCTCCGGACTCCGGGAGGGAGCGGCGGTGCGGAGGGCGGGGGAGGGAGAGGTGTCGGGGGTCCGTGTGCGCGTGCACGTGGAGGTGTCAGTGCCAGGGCGCTGGTTTGTGTAACACGCTGTGGGTTACGGCAGAGTGTGTGTGTCTGGCCGAGACACAGCTGCCGGAGCGGTCCTCCCCAATATACACACCTGCAGGGGCTGGAGGGGAGGGGCTGGCCCCCCTACTTGCCTCTCCCACCTCAGGAGGGACTTCCCAGGCTTGGCTGGTGCGGCAGGTGTGGGGGGTCCTGTAAGGGGGTTTGGCAGCCTCTGGATTTTGCTCTTCTTACCTATGTGACCTTAAACAGGTGTTTGGTGCTCCCTGAGCCACCCTCTGCCCCTTTGTGAAATGAGGTCATACTGAAGCCCACCTCATCTACAGTGAGCCTGTGAAGGAAAATGTGCTGAGACTCTGTAAACGCTTGTTTGGGAGCAGAGCTCCCTGAGGTGACACACCCTAGGAGAGGAATTAGTGAGCCTTTTCATCCCAAAAGTGTGCTTTGGGGGGTCATCTTTTGTCCCCTTTTATTTCACAAGAAAATAATGAGGCTCAGAGAGGGCCATGACTTACTCAAGGTTACACAGCAAATTAGTTGAAGAGCTGGAACCGAGGCCCGTTCTCTTGACCCTGAGCACAGCAGCAAGGGCCCCAACCCTGAGCGTTGCTTGCCTGGGTCTTTCTGCAGAGGCTCCAGATCTTGTCCTGGCCCTGCTACCTGTACTTGGTTCTCTGGGAGCCACCCAAAACCAGTCTCCTGACTCAGACCCCCTCCTCTCTGGGGTTCCTTCACGTCCTCCCGCTCCAGCTGAACATTGAACTCATCTCAATACGCGGTGAGTATACTAGACCCAGGCAAGGGCCTGAGAAACCAGATGGTTGGGGACAGAGGCTCTGGCTTCTGTTTCTGATTCTAACTTGGGTCCTTAGCATCCTCCTCTGTAAAATGGGCACAAGTCTTCCACTCTACATACACACACCTCCCTCCCAACCTCATTGTCCTCTGCTGGTTTAAGGACAAACGCTGGGCTCTGAGACAAAAGGGGCCCATTCCTGGAATTGCCCATCCCTGGGGAATTGGAGAGGGGTGGGGCCTTCCCTGTCCCCAGACTGTCAGGTGGTGGGGGCAGCCTGAGCAACAGCAGGCTGACGGCATCCTCCCCCCCCCTTTCCCCCCATCTCTGCCGGCAGCCACCGCAGCTGTCAGGAATTAAGGGCTTGAGGCTGCGGGGGGTGGGGGTGGGGCAATGGGGGGGGGGAGCAGTCTGGCCGGACAGCAGGAAAACAGCCGGGGGCAGGAAGCAGTCTGCGTCAGCCAGAGCCTTGTCTGACCCTGGCTGCCCCCTGCCCACTCCGCTGCTCTCCTTCGCCCAGCTGAAGGGACAGAGATGGCTTGGGCTAGAGTTGGGAAGAGTATGGGGAAGGATAGGGCAGGACCAGGCTCAGCAGAGGGTATCACAAGGACAAGCCAGGCTGGGGAATTATGTGGCCATTGGCTGTTGGGGAAATTGAGGCCCAAAAAGGATTAGGAAGAGGCCCAAGATGGAACAGGGAATGTGTTCATGACCTCCTTACTCCCCGGTTAGTGCTCATACTAGCCCTTCCATGCCTGGTGCATCATATGTAAGCCGTCATGGGGAATACTGGTTCTGGGGCCCATGCAGCTGAACCAGCCTGTCCAGGGGCTGGGCCTTGGGGCTTACATTTCTAGCTGGTATCTCAAGTGATTTTTGTGAGGACCACATTTGGGAAATTCTGCTGAGCTGCTGTGAAGGGCTGATGTTTTTTTCCTTTGACCTGCCTCTGCCGAGAGGTCTCTTTGCTCCCCACCCCACTCTACTGCTCATGAAATATAGAGGTGTAAAAGAGAGGGAGCAGGGGCCCTTTCTTTGAAAACCCCAGGAGGCAAATAATGATTCTCAAGTCCTGTTTACACTGGGGAGTAGTTCTGGCCCAACATCAGGAGGGTCTCGAAGTGCCCAAGCCTGGGGCACCTCTCAGTACAGGGAGGAGAGGGCATATGGAGGCACACAACCTTGGTGTATGTGGGGATGAGGCCCAGAAAGAGTGTCTGCGACTGGAGCTCCAGTCCCAAATGACCCCTGCCATGGGCAAACCCCTATCAGCAGCCCCCAGTCCCCACCCTGGCCCTGCCCTGGGCCCTGGCCCTCAGCCCAACCCCAGCCCCCGCAGCCGCCAGCTGAGACCACAATTATAGGGGCCACTGGGGGTGGGGGGAGCACCAGGGATGAAAGGCAGCTCCGAGAATGGTTCCAGCTGTGGCAACTCTGGAGGAGGTTGCAGGGAAAGGGAGGGTGTGGGGAGGCACCAGGGTGCGAACAGGTGGGACCCTCATGGCCCCAGCCCAGACCAGGCCAGGCTCGGTCCCGAGGTTCTGCAGAAGTCTATCTTGGTGAAGAGGAGAGGGAAGGAGCCCCACATCAGTAAAGGAGCTCTTTGTCTTATTCTTCCGGCTGCAGAGACCAGCGCCTCTCAGCAAGGTAAGGGGGGATAACTTGCTCCTTTGGTCCCCAAACTCCTAGTATGTTTGGTCATCAGCAGGAAGGGGAAATGAGCCCTTGGCCTCCGGGTGATCACGGGCTTTCCAGCAGCTTCCCCACCCATCTGCCTGCATTCTGGCTGTTCCTGATGTGGTCATGCACACATCTGGGGCGCCTCTGTGCTCTTCCCCCATCTCCCCGGTACCACATGTCCCCCACCACCCGGCCAGCAGGGAACCTTCATGGCTCAGACTGTGCCTGGGGCTGAGCAGCTGAGTGAGCAAGGGGGTGGTGGTGATGGGGCATTTCTGAGCTCTGTGCCCAGCCTTCTTCCAAGGCAGCAGTGCAAGAGCACAGAGCTGTCTCTGAGCTTAGAGATGACCAAGATAATGGCCAAAATAGTGAGGTGCGCACCCTTCACAGAAGGTGTTTCCAGACTCCTGCGGGGCTTGGCCACAGAAGAGGGACCGCTAGCATACAACTAGCAGTTTGAAGAGGGTAATGCCCTCTTACAAGGTACCAGAAGCTATCAGACACTCTCTGTTTTTGATGGGAAACTGAGGCTCAGAGAGACTAACTACCTTGGTCAAGGTCAAGCTAGAATACTAGGCTTTTTTTTTTCCCCCACCGAATCATGCTACTTCCTCTGAATTCCTTTTCACCTGATTGGGGCAGTGTCAGTTCAAGCTGCTGCCTCGGTTTCCTTCTGTGGCATCATGGAGGAGTCCAGCATCACCCACTCTCCACCACTCCCCAGGACTTGGTGATAGAGAGGGGGAGGCAAGCGTCCCAGCCCTAGGTCCGGGTCAGCTCAGAGGTCCCAGACAGTCTGGAACCCCAGCAGCTTGACCCAAGCTGTCCCTGGGTCTCCCTGCTTCCTTTCATCCCACCCTCTCCTGCCCCCCCTCCCTCTCTGAGCTCCCCAGATGTCTTGCAGGTCCTGTTGGGCCCCGTTAACAGAGAAGTTGGGTTCTGTGCACCCTCTTGTGGTCTCTGAGAGAAGTGCAGGAGTTAGGTAGTCCGTTTGTTTGTTTGTTTGTTTGTTTATTTATTTATTTATTTATTTATTGTATTGAACCCAGCTCTGGGGAAGGCAGAGCTGTGAATATAAACCCCACCCTTAGGGAGCCTAATTTCTCCTCCATGTGGCCCATGATGCCAATTCCATTCTCCCCCTTGAGAGGTTATTCAAACCCCTTCGAGTAGAGAGGTCCTGAGTTCAGATTCTCCACAACTCTTCCCTGAAGCCCAGGCATTTGACCTAAAGGTGCCAGGAGGAGGCAGGAACTCAGATGCCCTTTCCTGCCCACTGCGGCCTGATACCCTCCTCTCTGTAGAGGTCTTGATGTGATTCTTGAGGGCTGAACCAGGCGAGGTCAAGGGGGAATGCAGAGGCATTGTGGGGAGGGAGGCCAGATGCACTGGAAGCCATGGTTAACGTCTCTTACATCCAGGACAAGTTCCCCCTTTCTTCTTTTCATTTGAAAAACTGTCATCTCCTCCTTGTGCCCCCAATACCTGTGGTCTCCAGGAGGCTGGTGCCAGCCCCAGTCTTGGTAATACATCTTCCTGGATGTATTGGTTTGGGGATGGGCAAGTGACCCAAGCTGACCAAATCAGGGTCTTCCTTAGGACTTTTGCTGGGAAGGCCATTCTTTTTTAGACCACCAGCTCTAAGAATGTGGACATAGGGCTGACATATAGAGCAAGTCTATCAGCAGCAGGAGATACTGAGGACAGTATGACAAGAGGAGCAGAGATAAGCTAGAAACTGTAGACTTGGGGATGGTGGTGAATAAGACTTGAGGGGAGTAAGACCTATGACATCATTTGGCCCTCTGAGTTCATTTGTGCTTGAATTCAGTCTTACCCCTGGACTTCCCAGGTAAACAATTCCCTTTTTAATTATCTTTCCAATAATTCATTCCTTTGGCCTAAGCTAGTTTGACTTGGGTATCTTCTCAGGGTCTGCCCTGAAAGCATCAGCTCTCTATCCTCATTCCCACAGTAACTGCCATTTATTAAATATAAGCTTGACATAAATCATTGTGCCAAATTTTGTGTTAAGTGCTTTCCACATCTCAAAAAAAAAAAATCATTTATGAGGAGAGCCTCTTAAACTGTCCAGCCAGCCCAGCCACCGCAGGAGGTGGCCAAGTGAATGACTACAGCCAATAGTTCAGCCATAAGGGGCAGAGCCATCAAGCTGAGTTCTGGCAAATTTCTAACCCGCTGGATCATGACAAATAATTAGTTTGGGGTTGTTTGTCATGCAACAATGGATAACTGAAACACAACTGTGTTCCCATTGTACAGCTAGAGACACTGAGGCTAACCTGCCTGTAACCTTCTAAGCAGCTACAATAGCAGCAGCTTCAAACCCAGAGTGCCTGAATCCAAAGCTCATGCTTTGCCCACATCACCAGGTGGGGCAGTCATTGTCCACTGCAGTGGTTGGGCTGTGGGTAGATTGGTGGCCCTGAATCCCAGCCATTTGGCTATGGCTCCCCCATCCTCTGGATTTAGTTCTGGAGAATCCAGAATCCCAAACCTTTCTTCTCTGTCACTTCAGCCTCAACATCAGCTTGCTGAGAAAGAACCAGAAGGCAGGAAATGTGATTGGGTGCCAAGAGAAACCTTGGGACAACTTTGCTTCACCCCCCTCTGAGTGTGATTAAGAAATGCTGTTCTGGGCAGTCTTTTGAACATTAAGGTGGTGAAGTTAGTTTTGATGGTAACAAAGTCTGGTGTTACTAATAACATAGTTTCATCACATTCTACAGTTGATAAAGTGCTTTAATCCTACGGGCTTGGGTGGCCCTAAACATCTACCCTCGAATTCCTCAGGGGTCACAGAAACAGAAAAGCAGGTAAAGGTGTCACAGTCCCCTAGAATTAAGATGAGGGATGATCTGAGAGCTGAATACACTACCAGAGGCTTCTGGTCTTCTTTTCCTAAACCTGTTCAGTCTGTTCCTTTGAGGAGAGATGGCTTAGGTCTTCCCCCTGCTTGCAGATCCAGGCTGGAGAGATGCGACAAGGGTGACTCTTCACCACCTTGCCAGGAGAGCCTAATCCAATAGATGGGAAGATATAGGGACCTAAGAATGACCCCTGAGATGCTAGTTTTGTCAAAGCCATCTTCCTTTACACACCTCTTGGGAAGCCTGGCCCCATGGCAGCCCCAAGCTCCCCTCCCAAACTGTGGGCCCAGTCCTATGGGTTTAAATACCTTTATTGATACTAAACTCACCCACCCACCCCGAGGCCAACAGTTCTAAGGAGTCCTGCATCCAGAGGCCTAGAGCCTGGCTCTTTGGTTTCCATAGGCGGCCAAAGGGGGAGGGCGACTGCATAGTCTCCCCCACAGCAGTCCCAGAGCGCTCCCTCCCGGAGGGAGGAGGGGTAATCGGGTGCCCTGGGCCTTCACCTCCAGCCCTGCCGCCTCTCAGTTTCCGGAGGCCTGGGAGAAGCTGGGCAGGGTCCCCGCTGGGGTCCGGAGGTCCCGCAGACGCCGAGGGGCGCGCAGTTCGGGGCGCGGGGGGGAGGGGGCCGGCGGCGCGTCAGAGGCAGAGGCTGAGCTCCTTGCGCACGCGGCAGCGGTGGCACTGCACGACGCAGCACCAGTGGAAGCGGCACAGGCAGTTCTCCTCGAGCTGCACGCTCTCCTGGCGGTGCCCGCGGCCGCAGCACAGCAGGTCGCAGCCGCTGAGGTCCGGGGCGCTGCTGTTGCACGCGCGGCCTCGCGTGCCCGGAGAGCCGGTGCGCCGGTTGGGCGCGCAGAAGTCGGGCGAGTCGGCGGCGTAGAGGAGGTCGGCGCGGCCCGGCGGCTTCAGGGTGCGGACGGCGGGCAGCAGAGCCTTGCCGTCGTTGGTTCCCATGACGCGCGAGGCGCCGTGGAAGCGCTCGAGCAGCCGCGCGCCCACCTCGCGGAACGGGGGCAGCTTCTGCCAGCAGGTTCGCAGCGCGCACGAGCCCGACAGCCCGTGGCACTTGCACTCGGTGCGCGTGTGGCTCCGCACGGCCTGCGGGGGAGCGAAGGAGCGGCCGATGGGGACAGAGGGGAGGGGTGCGTGGTTTGGGAAGGCCCAGAGGACCGACCTAGAGTAAGGTGGGGAGCATGGGGTGGAAGGAAGAGAGGAAGGAGTAGAGGGCAAGGTGGAGAGGATCCCGGAGAAGGAAAACTGATAAAAATGGAAGAGTAACAGAAGTGGGGGTGGGGTGGGAGGGGGCGCAGTGTGTAGCACAGAGGGGAGGGTTTGCAGCTGTCGGGCTCTACTCCTCCTACCAACCCGGCCGGCCCCCCTCGTTGTAGCCCCACGGGCCCCAGGCAGGGCTGAGCAGAGCCGCAGAGCCGCAGAGCGGGCCTCCTGGGCGTCTGCCCCTGCCACCCCTCCCCAACCCTCTCTGACAGGTATGTGGGCCTGTCTGGACATTCCTCTCTGGGTCCCCTCTTACCCCTTGCCTGATGCCTCAGGCCTGAACCCTGGAGGACACCGGATGTGTGTAGGGTGTCCCTAGAGCACCCTAGAACTGAAGCATAGGGTGCGGGAGGGCCCCCTGTCAATGCATTCCCGGGAGCTGGAAGCCAGAACTCCTGCCCCTTATTTGCTACAACCTCACTAGAGATTTATGGTGTCAGATGACCCAGGAAGATCATCTCTGGAAGCTCAGAGTCCAGAGGCCAACCTAATCTACAGACTTGTGTGCCCTCCCTCCCCTTCCCAGGCCTGTCTCCTTTCTCACATCCCCTCCTGGAAACATCTGACCCTGACAGCTCTTATCCCTAAACTGGAGCTCCTGGGGCCCTCCTTCTTGCGGAGAGAAAGGGAGAGGCTGCCAGCGTCCCAAGCAGGGCCTACTCTGGGCTTGGTGGGCAGCCAGTTGGCAAGTACTCAGGTTCGGTCACAGCTTTCTTGGCTCCTGCCTGATTCCCTCCTACCTTCACCAATATCTACTTTTTGTCTTTCACACCTTTCCAAGCCCGCCCCCACCTCGTCAGGCCTGTTCTAGCCCCTTGCCAAGCCTCCCTCACTTCTCCTGACTCCTCCACCTCCAGACCCCATGCCTTTGCCCCAAGTTCTCTTTTCTTTCATCTTCAGCTTTTGTCACCCTCCTCTGTCCCTGCCCTGGCAGCCGGATCTCTACATACCTCAAGCTTTGCCCCATCTGCTGGCTCTTGGAGGTTGCTAAAGGCCCCAAGTTCTCTTCCCTGGGTGTCTCCTTCTCACCCTGCCCATTAGACCACCAGCTCCAGGCCCTCCCAGGCGTCTCAAGGGACTCCTTGTTCTCAGCTGGGCACCTTACCTCCCACATGCCCGTCCATGCCCCCAGCCCATCTTCCCAAGAGGTCCCTTTCTGCCAAGCCGGCTCTCCTTCACATACGCCCTCGCTCACCCCTCCACTTCCTCACACTTCCACAGATAAGCTCCCACAGACCCCACCATCACCCACACCCACCCTGACTCACACACCCCTGCCCACACTCACCAGACGGCCTGCCTCATTGTTGTGAAGTTGCACCAATGCACGGATGTCTCCGCGACCCCGCTTGTGCCGGGCATCCATAAAGAGCCTTGATTTTTCGTCCCCGAAGTCCACGTCGTCGCCGCAGCCTCCCCACTCCCAGGTGGCGCTGCCGTCGGTGGAGCCGGTGGCGGGCCCCGGGGGGCCTGGGGTGCCAGGCAGGCCAGGGGGCCGGGGCGGGGCCCGGCCGCGGGGCGCCTGGCAGCCGCACTGCAGCAGCTCGCCCATGGAGCAGGCCTGCGTGACCGCATGGCTGGCGCCCGCAGCCGTGATGGCAAACACGAAGGCCGTCTCCCGGATGTCTGCGGGTGCAGGGAGGGGGCAGTCAGCAGGCAGCACCCAGGCTTCGAGGGCGGGTCCCCCCAGGATGGAGAGGGGTGCTGGGTGCGCAGTGGCGCGCGGTGCTGCATGCGGTGGGCAAGGTGGCCTGGCTGGGAGACAGAGTCAGGGCAGGGTGCCCACAGGCCCCTGGGACAGATGGGGGCTCAGGCAGTCTCCCCCCCCACACCCCCCTCTGATCCCCTAGCGAAGAAAAAGCAGCCCCCTGGGTGCTCAGCCCACACTGACCCTGCTGCAGGATGCGCCCGAAGGCCTTGCTGTGGCTGGAACAGTTCCAGCGGCGGAAACGGAACTGGAACTGGCACTCTCGCACCCCAAGCCGGGCGCCCCGGGCTAGCTCCGCCACCACTTCTGGCTCAGCCTGGCACAGCTCAGCCTGCCGCCCTGCCAGCCGCCGTGCTTTCCTGCAGATGCTGGTAGGGTCCATGACCAGGGGGCTGCCCACCGCCCTGGAAAGCAACCGAACAGCAGGGCCAGGGAATGACTCAGAGGGCTTGGGGGGAGGGGAGGGGGGAGGGAGACTGCCCGGTCAGCCCAGGGCTAAGAGCTGGGATGTGCTTCTTCTCTCGCCCCACTCCAGCTGCGTTTGATATTGTCCTAACTGGTTCTCTAACCATTCCATGTCCCCCCTTAACTAGATTTTAGACTGAAATTGCTATCGGGCAAGGATTCCGTCTTGTCCTTCTGGGCACATCTTCATTCATAAATCCTTATAGGAATTTGACTCAAGGTGAAGGCACCTGGCACCGGCCTGCCGCAAAAGGGAGACAAGGAAGAAATTAACAGGAGGAAGATCACAAAAACTGTCGAAGTAAAAAAACAGTATGAATCATAAAGCAATACAAAGAAAAGTAGGCAAAAGTTGTATCAAAGAAGGATCTGGCATTAGTTGGACAACAAGCTGGATCTGTCAGCTGAACAGCCCTGGGGCTAGCAAGCAGGGGCAATCCCAGGGATGTAGAAGGCTGCAAGATTTTAGAATGGCTAGGGAAGGGAAGCTCTGAAGGCAGTCACACTCCCTCTGTAGCTCAGTTTGTCCTTCTGTAATATGGGAAGGTTGGGCTTTGATCTCTCAGGTGGGCCCTCACGCAGTGATATCCTCTGTCTCTCTGTACTGGAGAGCAGGAGGAAATAGCTGGGGACCGAGGTGCTGAAGCATTAATGTGAAGTAAGTGACACTGACCCTTCTGTTCTGGGGTCTGTGACATTTTCAGAGCAGCAGGGCAGCAAGCCAAGCCCTGACGCCACTGGTTGTGACATAACTGGTTTGGGGAAAGGGAAGGCCATTTGGCTTGGTGGGTCAAGACCTCACGGGAAGTTCTGTACACTTTCAGAAATCCTTCCGTTCCTAGCCTTTGTTTCACCTAAGAAGAGAGCTGTTATTTGGTTTCCATGTATCAGACCCTCGAAGGTTAAGGTTTTCACTCTTGAGTGGAGCTGCTTTTTTTTTTTTTTAAGATTTTATTTATTTATTCACGAGAGACACAGAGATAGCAGCAGAGACCTAGGCATAAGGAGAAGCAGGGTCCCTGCGGGAGGGAGCCCGATGCAGATCTCAATCACAGGACCGCAGGATTATGACCTGAGCCAAAGGCAGATGTTCAACCACTGAGCCACCCAGTTGCCCCTTGAGTGGAACTACTTTAATGAGATTGCTCTTGAAAGCTTAGCTGGGATCCCTGTGCTTGCTGTAGGAATGAGTGCTTGGAGTACTTGGATCTGAGAGTCACTTGAGATCACACAAAAAAGCCTTCAGCAGAGAGCAGGAAAAGACTCCTTGGGTGGGACTAAGTGGTACCAGGAGATAGAAAATGTAGAGGAAACTGGTAGATAGGTGCCAAAGGTCATGGTGGCCTACTTTCGTGCCCATCGCTGCTCCCCCTCTGTCCCCGTGTGCTCTGCAAGTACAGGCTGCCCAGGCTTGTTCTGGCCCCACAACATGAGATGTAATGGGCTTGAACAGCAGTGAGTGGAATTTAGGTCTTAAGGTAGAACTTCTCAATGCTGGGGAGAAAGATGCTTGAGGAGAGAGTTGTAGGAAGATGTGTAAGATGGATCCTATAAGGTCTCCTACTCTCCTCCCCACACCACCACCAGACCCCACCCTATCAGATCATTGTCAGCCCCCTCGACCCGTTTTCTGGAGCCAAGATCCTTTTCTCAGTGAAGAGACATGCAGTCCAGGCCCTCCTTCCTCCACGCTTAAGACCTGCTCATCACCGCATTCCAACCACAGCCTGGGAAGGTCCAGCTTCCACCCTTTCCCAACCCAAGAGAAGTGGTGGATAGAGGGGTGGGCAGTGCGTCACAGGTACGGTAGGGCAGCCCAAGCTGTTTCCCAGTGGCCCAATGACTTTGAAGAGTGGATCGGCCTCTATCTATCATCTATCTATCTATCATCTCTCTATCCATCTATCCATCCCCGTATCATCTATCCAAACTCCATCCACTTATCCACCTCATTACAATAAGGATTTGAGGCTGCTTCCAGCAGGGTTGTATAGGGTCAGTAGATAAGACTATGTACACCTTGGGAATTAGAAGTGGCATTTTCTTTTCCTTCCCATGGCAGATTTTTAGGTGCTTAGTTCATATTTCCCCCAATTTTTATTATGAAAGTTTGCATATTATGAATGATTACTATAATACTACAATGAACACCATTTAATACATGTTTTTGAATGAATGAATGAGCCACCTAAGAAGAATGTCCCCACTCACCAAGGCCAGGCCCCTATCCATTTGTGATTCCCGGACCCTTAATTAGCTCCCCCCCACACCCCTACACTGGATGTAAAGGCAGGCAAGCAGACCTTCCCATGGCTGTCCAGCTCCTTTCCTGCCACCTGCATGTCTAGGCCACCACCTGTGAGTCTGGGGCTCTGCAAACTCATCTTTCTACCCCACCCCCATGCCACTAAGCTCCCCAGTCTCCCCTCCCCAACCCTGCTCTCTGCTAACTCCCTACTTTCCCAAGGTTGACTGGCCTTATCCTCTCAAGGTTACTCTGACCCCATCCCTCTCCTCTCCCTCCTCCTACCCTAGGGAAGCAAGAGAGGGTGGGGGGTATGTAGGGAGAAAAGCAAAAAGCCCCCTGACCTTGTCTGCTTGCCAGGGGCTAGAGATAGAAGGAGCAGGAAGGGTGGGGCCCTCCAGGAGGTGGGGCCAGCCCTTTGCAGGGTTGAGGGGCTGCCCCAGAGTCAGTTGCTGGTCTGGGTCTGGCTCCCCAGGCTGGCTGGCTGGCTGCCTGGGAACAAAGCTTGTTTACAAGCTGGTCAGGAGGAGGGATGGGCAGTAGTAGCAGCTAGAATCCCAAGGGACCGGCTTGCTCCCTGCCCTCCCGTCCTCGCTCCCATCCCCAAGTCACAGGAAAGAAAACTCCAGAAGAAGAGTAGCAGGGGGGCATTGGACAAAGCATCAAGCCTCATTTCTATACCCTGGTCTCTGTTAATTCTGGGTAAGCTGAGCCACTGTGGGCAAGTTGGTCCCTCTCTGGGCTTCAGAAACAGGAGGAGGTAGCATGAGAAGCTCCCTTTATCCCCCCTACTGTTAACACTTGACTTCACATCAAAAACCAACTCCTCCATCTCCCCTCTTCCTTTACCCTCTTCTCTTCCCTTCTGCTTCCTTAGGGAATCAGCTCTTTTTTGGCCTTTGAGTCAGCATTGGCCTGGGGGCAGCCCAGGGAAGATGTGCCCATTTGGGAGCATCTGCATGTTTGGGGGACTGGAGCACAGTCGTTGTAAGAAATATATAATACGTAGTATGTAGAATCTGAGATCCTAATCAAATAGCCATTCCTGGGCATAGAAAAACATGAGGCTAGCCCTAAAAGAAATCAGTATGCAGACAAGAAGGGACAAGCCTGGGGTTGGCCATTTTAACTGGCTTGGCTTGTGCCAAGATCTCCTTCCCAGGGACCTTGATTGGTAGAGTCAAGTGAGGTGGCATTAGGGGCCAGCCAGTTCCTACTGGCAACATCAGTAGATCTAAGCCCTGGGGGCCCCAGGTTCTGGCCTAACCTACCTTTCCATCTCCAGATTCAGAAAGCCAAAGGGAATGCCAGAGGTCACCTAGTCCTACCCAACCACCTTCCCTCCCCTCATTATACAGATGAACATGAAGGAGGGAGTTGACTGACCCTGGGAGGGAGGTCACTCAGTGGAGGGATCCTTACTGCAAGAAATTTAGGTGAATATTTTTGAAACCAAAGGAGCTGGAGGGAAATGACCACATGAGGTATCAGAAAACCTCAGATGACCCCACATGCCCTCTTCCACACCGCCCTTCCTTACTCTTAGCAGTGTTGGCTAACTCTGCATCCATCCAGATTACACCTTAAACTTTTGGGACTCAGAGCCACCCCCTCCCAACCCCTAAGTCAGCAAAATCAGACCCAACATATCTCCAAGCTCACTTCACTAGCCCCAAGGAGCCACCCCACCACCACCACATCGCCTCAGGTGTCGCTTATTTGGGGGTGCTTGTTGTCCTGCCTGTGGCATAACTATTTTGTCTTGTTTTCTCATCTTATCTTTCTCCCCTTAGATCGAAGACATACTAAAGACAAAGATGTCATGAGGAAGCATAACATCATCAAGAGGGCACCTTCAGACTTTGGGGAGGCTGAGCCTGGGGTTTGGATCTGGGCTCTGCCATTTGCCTGGTTGGCACTTAATATTTGTTGAATGAATGAGACCTCACCTTCTGAGCCTCAGTTTCCACAACTGTGAAATGGAAATAAATGATACCTGACTGCTTCTCTGGTGCACAGGAAAAGAGCCTGTCCAGAGAATGAGACCCAGCAAGTGGGTTTTGTCTTCCTGGTCATACACCCATATTCATCTCTTGGACCTGCCCCGTGCGGGGCAAGCAGTAGGAGTGCAGGCAGTGTTTGTGGGTTGGTGAGAACACCCTCTTCTCCAATGCTCTGCCCTTATGGCTCAGCTTCGATCCCTGTGTTTCATCCTCCCTTGCCTGCCAGGCCCCTGGACCAGAAGCCCCCCTCCAGGACCCTCCCCTTCCCCAGAGAGAACTACTGGATGGGTTTTTAAGGCCAAGGAGATCACAGACTATTTTGATGTCCAGCCTCTGCTGAAGGGCCTCATGGCCAACCCCCCCATTTCCTCACCCTCACCCCCAGGGTCCCTAGTCTGACCCCCACCTCCTAGAAGCCAGCAGAGGGAGCCCTGAGCCCTGGGGCTGTGGGTGGGGGCTGCATGGGGGTGGGGGAGGTGGGTGGTGGAGAAGGGGCAAAAAAATGTTGCCTGACGGCTGCTGAGGCGGCTGGGCCCGGGCCTGTGCCCGCCCGCCTGTCCTGTCCTGCTCTGTCTAACTCCATAATTACTGCTCCCCCTCCCCCAGCCCCTTCCCCCACCCCAAACACCACATCAAAGCCAGTGATGCCCCAGCTCCATTAACCCCTGCCTCCCCACCATCCACCAGACACCCCATTCCAGCCCTCTCCCACGCTGGCCCAATTTGGTTCCCTCTGCCCTGTGCTGGACACTGCCCTTCCCACCTCCTCACCCGGTGATCCTTCTCATAACTCATAGACGCAGGGGCTCTCCTTTCCCTGATGGGACTTCGTCAGTCGAGGGGGCTCCCTGTCAGTCAGGGCTGGGGGGCAGAGGAGTGGGCACACTGAGCCCCCCACTGCATCCTCTGAGGACAACCTGTCACATGCTTCTGCTCTCCCATCCTGAGGTGGGGAGTAGCCATGTGGCGGTGGGGACGGGGAGCAGAAGGTGCCTGTGGAGGGCCCTCTACCCCCTTCCTGACCCCCGCCCTCGCTGCACACAGGGGCGAGGTACACAGCTGGAGGTGGACTCCCAGCTCTAGCCCTCGCTGCCTGCGTTCTGGGTGGCCTCAGGCAAGTCCCCTCTTGTCCCCAGACTTCGCTGGACTCTTAACCAGAAGGGAGAAGACTGGCTTAGATGATCTCCAAGTACTTTCTAGACCTAACTTCTGGCTTCAATGAAGGGCTTTAGCCGGAGGAACCAGCTTTGGACGCCAGGTGGAAAACAGAAGATCCCTCCCAGCGACCTTTCCCTCCCTCAGCTCCTCCTCAGGCGGCCAGGGGAAGCACCCACGGTCTCACCGCACCCGCCCCGGCAGGGAGGAGGACGCGGGCTAGAGGGCGCTCTGCCCAGCCCCCGGGGACAGGCTGCTGAGTGCCCCAGCGCCTCCTGCTCCCTGGCCGGGTGCCCTGCTGCCAGCCTGACCGCGGCCGGCTGCCCGCCTGGCCCTGGCCTCATCCCCTCCACAGCTGCATTTCTCCATCAAAGTACACATTCTGGAATCCCCCTCGCTGGGCCCTGGTGATCAAACCTCCCACTGACCTCCCCCCACCAACTCCTGGCTTCCGATGAGAACGGGGCAGGAGGGGCCCGCCCCCCCCCCACCAGGAAATGTCACAGTGCCAGGACTCTGGTGGGCTCAGGGCATGCTCTGGCCCGGATTGAGCCAGCCTCCTTTTGCCCCTGCCCTTTTCTGCTCACAGCCTCATTGTCTCCCTCCAGGGGAAGCTGCCAAGGCGGGAGGCCTGGAGGGGGGTACTGGGTGGCCACCCCACCCCCATTCTCCACCCCACCCTGAGCTTGACGGGGGCCAGCCACAGGACTGGCCACAAAGGGTCAGATAAAGACACCATGGAAGGGGATGGCCAAACCCAGCCTGAAGGGGGGAGGTGGGGTCTCAGCTGGAAAACCTGGGTGTCAGGAAGAAGCCTGGGTCCTTTCCCTGACTCCCTGTGGGGCAGAGATGAGGCTGTCCTCGGGCCTCCAGGCCTGGTTCCTGGGTTCCTGTTTCTTTTCCATAACGGGGTGGGGTGGGAGGGAGAAGGCAAGATGAGATGGGGGAAGGGAGGGAGACTGGGTGCTGTTTTGCTCATAGAACAAGGGGGAGGGTTGGTTTCTTTCATAGAAAATATAAAACAGAAAGAGGAAGAGAGAAGGGAGATTGATTTGGCTATTCTGTGAGAGTGAGCTATTTTCCACATCCACTGATGGAGGCATAAATAGAGATGGGTCAGACATTGAGAAGAACTTCCTGGGGGAGGGTGGGGAGGGTGGGAAGGGTGGGAAGGGCTCGGAGAGCAGGCTGGAAGGGGTGGGAGCTGGTGACCGGGAAGCTGCAGACTTTCCCTCTCTGCCTCACTCTCAATCTGTCGGGGCCAGAGCGCAGGCTGGATGGCCTGGAGGCAGTGGGCTGGACGAGATGACCTCAAGAGAGCCTGGCCAATGTCCTGGAATCTGGGATTCTGCGATTTACAAAGATATGGTTACAGATGGGAGAGAGACAGACAGAGAGGCCGGAGGCAGAGTTTAGAAAGCATGCATTGCATTGAGGGGGAGGGAGGAGGAGGGGGGAAAAAGGGAAACTTTTCTGGAACCCAGAGCCAAGTACCTGAGCCTATTCCAGTACCTGGATCACTCCCCTACAGGACCCTCCTTTCCTAATCAGGACAGTCCAGTCACTCAGAGTTCCCAGGATCCCCTCTGTTCCTAGCTTGGCTGCTACTAGAATGTCAGAGTGGACTGCAAGGGGCTGCTGCTTTCCTGTCTAGTGCTAGAGCTCTGGCCTGGCTAGCATTCTCTGAGAAGCAGGATAAAGAGAGCCATCAAGCAGGTCCTAGACATCAGAGAATAGCCTGGGAGCTCCTGGCTTGATAAAGGTCTTAGTCATAGTAAAGCTGGGTTAGGGGGACAGCGCAGGGGTGAGGGGTGGGCAAGGAGTGGCAGGAGCCTCAGGTCACTGGGGATGCTGGGTCCAGCCCTCTAGCCCAAGCCAGATCTTAGAGAGCAATGGTGGGGTGGGGTAGGGACAAGAGAACAAGCAAGTAGAGTCAAAGATCCTGAGAAAGGAATCTGGGCTCAGACCAAAGGAATGAAGTATCAGAGACAGAGGAGAGCAAGGGGGCCAGTGCAGGTGGGAGAGGCAGGTTCTTTCTGAGAAGCAGCTGAGAGAGGCAGTTGCCGGACACCTTATCACCCCAGCCCCTCACTCTTCACCCCGCTCCCCCTGCAGCTGCAGCCATGAAGGCCCCTGTGTTCTCCTACACCTGCCCTCCTCACCTCCTCCCCCACTCTCTGCTTCCCCAGCTCCAGGGTCAGTCTCCCAGAGACCAGGTCTCTCCCCCTTTGGCTTGTCACCCACACAGCAGCCCCTCCTGAACCAAGAAACCCCCACAGACACAAGTCTCAGAAAGCTGAATTGACCAATTCAGCAGCACTCCACAAAACTTCCCCGGCACCTTCAGCCTCCAGGGCCCAAAGGCAAAGGCTCTGCCCTCCAGGAGCAGGGAAGAAGGACCACAGAGGGGAAGTGAAGTGCAGTAACTGGCCTGGTTGCCCAATGCGTGGGGTGCAGTGGGAGCACACAGAAGGCAGAGGAGGAAATACACAGAGACGGTGTTAGGGAGGATGTGGTATTCTACTTGGAAGGATGGCAATGGTTTGGAGACAAGGAAAAGTAGAGGGAGGGCAAGGACCACCAGGGAGAGATGCCTGTCTCCATACCTTGAGAAAGGGCAAAATTAGGAAATATGAGTCTGGGAAACAAGGTAGAGATCCCTTGACAAATTTTGCTTGGGACTCTGGATTTTAAACTTAAATTAATCCTCCTTTTCACCCCTACAGATTCTAGTCTGGAGAACCTGCAGCGTGGAAGAGGGGACTTAACATTTACAGAGCACCTCCCAACGTCAGATCATTTTGTAGGTCCTCCCGCCTAATCCTCCTATCCAGCCTCGCAGATAGGGGGGCTGTCTCCCAACTTTACAGTTGCGACGTTGAGGCGCAGAGAGAAGTGACTTATCCAAGGTCACAGACTTAACAAATGGCCGAGACTGGATCTCAGGTCTATTGCAAAACTGATACTATTATTTTTTTTGATACTATTATTATACTAAGTTATCCTAAGCCAGGATCGAAGGTCGCAAGTCCTCTGGCCGGGACCTGGGTCATCCTCGATTTGCTCCCTCACTGACACCCCCGAGGGACTTCTCTCCCGCATCACGAAGGAGGGATCGCCGCCAGCAGCTCGCTGTGTGGGCATCCAGCAGCTCCCTATCTCCCTGCAGGAGAGGGATCTGCCTGCCACACCCCTCCTTCCAAATCGGGGGTGGGGGGAGGAGTGGAGGGTCGAGAATCCAGCCAATGATGTGGCGCTATGCAAATAGGCAAGACTCTGCTCTCTTAGGATTGGCTGATGCATCAGCGATCCCGTCCAAGTCCCTCCTCTTTAAACACCCAGCTATTCCGGGCGGGTCTTTGCAGCTCTGGAGAGACAGGGACGCGGAAAAAAGGCTACGGGATCCGGATCTCCGAGAGGTCCCGGCCCGGCACCCACTTTCCCAGTTGCTGTCCAACCCCGAGACTCAAAGTTGCCGAGACCTTAGCTCCACAGGTGTCTGCTCTAGGTAGGGCCCGGTCTGGAGGCCACGTCCCCGAGCCCTGGTTGGCCAGGCCTCCCTCCCTTCCACGGGGACACTTCACGATTCCCAGTACCTACGAAGCTGTATTTTTTCATGCCGGACCCTCACGTCTGGAAGGGCCGGGCGCCTGGGTCCCTTTCCTGTCTTTCTTCCTCTTCTTTGCTTCAGGAGGAGGACGTAGAGAAAGCTGGGGTCCTGACTCAGTTTCCCTTTACGTTTTCTTCCCCTCGCCGCTACTGTCCACTTTGAAGGAGCACTCAGAGAAGCTGGGGGGTTGTCAGGCAAAAGTAAGGCGGGCAAGAGGCAGCTGTCTGACCCTCCCAGCCTTGTGGCTTCCCACCTTGTTCCTCTCGTTCCCACAAATCCAGTCCTCCTCCCCTAAATCCAGGGCCCTCCTCACACACTCTTTTCTTCGGCTCTGACTACAGACAGACCTTCCCCACGTGTAGCCGGTAGCTCTTTCCTACCCACGTGCCAGTTCCTTGAGGACCTGGGTTGAGCGCATAACCGGAGGGAGTAGGGGGAGGGTGGGGAAGGGTGTGCAGCGCGAGGTAGGAGGAAATACAGCAGAAAGCGCGGAGCGGAGGCTTAGGAGCGTGTGAGGGGCAGTTTCGAAGTGGCCCAGGCGGGGCCGGCAGACAGGCGAGCGGCGCGCACCTCCGGCACCTCTCCTGCAGCCCCGGGGCTGGGCTCCGCTCGCAGGTGGAGCCCGGAGGCAGCGGGGGCGCGTTTCGGAGCCCCCCGGTCGGTCCCGAAGCCCCCCGGAAGCTCCCGAGCTCCAGGAGCCGCCCCGGGCCAGCCAGCCCGACGCAGCACTCACCACCACAGTCCACCGACGTGCGCGGGGCACAGGAGCAGCAGCAGCAGCAGCCCGAGCAGGGAGGGCGCGGGCGGCAGCATCGTGAGCGCTCTGCCGCCGGCCGGTGCCGTAGGGGGCGAGGCTGCGGGGCGGCCGGTGCGCGCGGGGGCGCGGGCTTCACGGAGAGCGCGGCGGCGGCGGCGGCGGCCGGGAGGCGATGGCTCGGGCGGCGGCGGGGGGGCCCATCGCGGGCGAGGAGGGCGCGGCGGAGGCGGAGAGCGGACGGGGCCGCCAGCGCCTGTGTCTCCCGCCGAGCTCGCTCGGGAGAAGAAATCAGAGCCGCGGGCGGGGGTGGGAGGGGAGCGGGGCCCGGGCGGGGGCGGGGGGCAGGGGGGCGGTGGGGTGGCAGTTGCGACAGTCAGGCGGCGGGACTCTCGGGAGGGAGCCGTGCGCCCAGGGGCTGCAGGCGCGGAGCTCCGCGGAGGGCGGGTGCGAGGTCCCGGGGCGGGGCCCGAGCGCGCCCGTGGCTGCGGGACCCGCCAGCCTCGCCCCTTCCCTTCGCCTCTCGCCTCTCGCGGACTGGGAGCCCCCCGCCGCCGCGCAGAGTCGGGGGCAAGGAGAGGCGGGGAAGCAGGGTGGAGAGGAGTGAGGGGGGGAGATGGGGAATGGGGGGCGGGCTGGAAGGGAGACGTTTGACAGGTTTGTTGACTGTAAAGAGAGAAAACTTCCCAGGAATGAGGGAGTTGGGGGGGGGGCGGTTCGGAGGGAGATGCTGGAGCGGGGGCCGGGAGAGGAAGTGCGCCTGGGGCGCTGGGTGCTGCGGGGAGGGGTGCCGACTCGACGGTCGGACCGGGCGGACTCAGGAGGGCTCACCCCCTGCCGGCCCCGCCTTCGCGCTGCACGCCCCTTTCTCAGCCTTTCCTCGACGAAAGGAGGAAGCCTAGGCCTGCACTCTCGCTCCCTCCCTGGCCACCCCGCCTCTCCTCTCGGAGCCCGCGCTCGGGGGAGGGCTGCGGAGGGGAGATTAGACAGCCAGGGGAACCTCCTGAGGGCCTGCGCCCCAGCGCTCGCACGTGTAAGCGAGCTCGAGAGCTGAGATTGCAGACTCGCAAGAGATAAGGAGGGCAGATCTCGCTGCAGCCGGGCCTCGCGTTCCTTCCCCAACTTGGCCGGGGCCAGGAGGGGTGGAAGAGCCAGCTGCAGGTGAGATGGCGTTTATCTGATTCTCTAATGCCACAAAAATGTCTTTGATGCCCCTGCCCCCCCCCCAACTGGGGGGAGATCAAAGGCCTGTGGGGAGGAGGGACAGCTCCATTCATCACGCCAAGCAGTACAGGCAGTGGCTACAGTCCCTGCTCCTCCCCTCCGCCTGCTTGCCCCAGGGGTGCCTAGGGACAGGTGGTGCAGGACATTCCACAGCAAAGGCCAGTCTCCCTATCACCACCATCTAGAATGGCATCACCCTTGGTGGGGGTGTGGGTGTGGATGTCCCAAGTAGTAGAAACTTCAGGCACCCAGAGGAAAGCTCTTGTCTTGTCTGGGATGGAGATAGCACCTGAACTCTGGGAGTGAGGCCATTGCCCAGAGAGATAACATCCTTGGGTGAGCAGAGAGAAGGCAAGATTGAGTCCCCCAGAGAGGGGGGACAAGTGAATAGAGACGAAGCTAGGGGGTTGAGGGGCTGTAACAGAAGACCATAGATGCCTAGCTCAGGGAAGGAGGCAGATCTGGGGAAGGATGGATGAGCAACTGGAGAACAAAAATGGAGAAACTTTGCCCTAGGCGCACAGGGAGGCTCCTAGGTTTGCTGTGAGCCCAACCCCACCGCTGTGGTGTCCAGACTGCGTCAGTGTAATAATCCCCCGTACTGGGTACAGAGTATTTTGGTGAGGAGGCTGGAGCACTCTAGAGATGGGGAAGGGACCCTGGGTAGGTCGCCTGGTAGCTGAGGGAGAGACAGTGAGGGACATGAGGCCCAAGGGTTGCCCCCTCCCATTTTAGCCTTTCATAGCATCCAGCTGTCACCCATGGCCCCTGCGCCTATTTTGTACACAGTTGCTGTTTCTGCAGGGCAGTGCCGACTCTGGACGCTGCACACTCAGAGACATACCCGGGTTGGGTACACACTCGGTCCAGATGGTACTCAACAGGCAGCTGGAGAGCTTTGGGGGTTCCTAAAGGCTGCAGGTGGCCAGTGACCGGACCCCTGGGAACCACTGCCTGGGTTCTGAGTCCCCTACCCACCCCTGCCCCCACCCTGCTACTGTTATTGCAGATTATGAAATGCTCTCCCTATCCTGCATTCTTCTCCGAGGCAAGAATTTTAATGTATTTGTCTTTGTCATCAGGGGACCAGGGCTCTGGGACCGCCCTGCCTCTGCCTGAGGAGGGAGCGCCCCAAATCTAGTCCCTGCTGTCTCCAGACCCCAGCCTCTTTCCATTACCACCCCCTCATGCCCTAACCCTGCCCCTCGCCTCCCTCTCCTAAGACACAGTCTCTCTGTGGGGTGGATAAAAATGATGTTATTGAAACAACAGAATTGGGAGCAGTGGCAGGGAGCAGGGATCAGCGCAGGAAACTGGGGCGTTTGCCAAGAAGCCTTCTCCCCCGCAGGCGGCCTTTCTGCCCCCACCCCCCACCTTTCCTACAAACACACACAGATCGCCCCACCCCTCCTGCAGCACTCTCTCTGGCCAGATCTTAGAGAATATTTGGCCATCCCTGGCTTCCCTAAACCCTCTCCCCTCACCCAGTCCCCTTGCAGAATCTGTTGGCCCAGTAGAGCCTGCAGAAACACCGGGGCAGGGGAGGGGTCTGCCGGAGTCTGTGATGCGCCGGCCTGGGCTCTGCTGGCTCTCGGTTGCTGTCTCTGCACCCCCATCTAGAGGTTGGCTGGCATCTGGGCAGAAACCAGAGCAATGAACTTCTGCCTTTCTGCCTTCCAAACCTTTAGAGAGATAAGTTCACATGTGTCTGAGGCTTCAGGCCCGCACTCTCACCCTGGAAGTCTTTTCATGGACCGGGGCTGGGGGATAGAGACCAAGGTACTAAGAGATGAAGCTGTGTGCACATGTGCACACCCGCACACACCCACACCCGAGGGAGAACAGGCGTCCTGATAACCCCACAGAAACCACAGGACACCCTTGCCCCTCCCCGAGACAGTGCTGGATAACTTTCACCCACAGGTACAGATGGACACACAGATGGGTTGGCTCAGGCTGAGACACATGCCTGCCTCCCTAGAGACTACATGCCCATGCACCCCCACCCCCCAACACACCCCACCTCTGCACAGACATGCATGTGGAGGAGTGTTCATAGAAGACTGGAGCACAGCAACCCAGAGGGGGCAGCGTGGGGGGGTGTTGTTACTCTGATCCCCCCCTCTGTCTGTTCTCTGGGCACTCAAGCCCCCTCCATCTCTTCCTCTACTGCTCAGTCTTTAGTTCTGAGAACCTTTTAACTCCACTTTTAGGCCCCGGTGCAAAAGAGAGAGGGGGAAGGAGCCCCGGGATGCCTGGCTGTGGGAGGGGAGAGGGGGGAGGAGCAGAGGTGGAGACTGGGGATGGGGAGAGAGGCAGCTGGAGAGAGATAACATCGGAGTCGCTGCAGGCGAAAGCAGAGCCCTCCGTCTGTAGGATCCTCTCTCCCCGTCTTCCCGTGTCTTTTCACGTCTCTCCCATCTCCAGAATTCGGTTTCTATTTGTATCTGTCTCTAAATCACTTTCTCTGCTTCTTTGTTTCGCAGAATGACTGAAGCTGCAGGAGCCCAGGAATTTGGGCCTGTGACCCTTCCCCTCCCAGTAACCCTCCTCTCTCTCCCTCCCTCTGCACCGCCTTCCCTCCTCCTTCCCCAGCAAGGGGACCTAACTGCCTACTTCGGGGTGGTGGTGAGGCTTGAGAATTCCCAAGGTCCCTGGGTCTCTAGATCCCAGGAGAACCAGGAGAGGAAAAGTTGACCCTCTAGAGAGATGGAGGGAGGAAAAAGAAAAAAGGGATGCCTTCCTCTCCCTTCCATACCCCTGTATTGTCTAGCTCCACTCCAGTCCACCCCAGCCCATCAGAAGTGAGGGCAGTGCACTTTCCAGCCAAGGTGGGGGGAGCTCAAATGCCCAGTTTCCACATCAGCCTCTTGGATCCTTGCCTCACAGGCCAGGTTTCCTCTGAGACTCCCTCTGGGCCTTTGTCCAAGGGAACCTCCCACGCCCCCCAGGTTCTCCACACAGCTTACCTGCACCACATCTCCCATATCTCCCAAATCTCCCAATCCTACCTATGCCCCAAATTTCCAATCACCCCATCAATCAAAGGGAGAAAGAACTGAAGGAGGTGGTCGGCAGAGGCTCTGAGGAGGGAGAGGGGAAGGGGAAGGGGAGCAGGGGCTGAGAGGGAGGGGCTGCTCGCCCACCAGGACTGGGCTGGGAACAGCCAGAGAACATTTGTTTCCACTTAGCTCAGCCCCAGTGGCCCCGAGTGGGAGTGGCTGGACCCAGGAGCCTCCCAGCCGTCCCAGTCCAGGCCTGGCTCCTGCATTAGGGCCTGGGGATAGGCAGAAGGACCCTGGCACGGCCTCAGGTGTTCTGGGAGGAGCCTCCACCCTCTTCTCCATTCTTCTCCAGGGGACACCCCCCCTATGCCCACTGCTTAGGCTCCCACCTCTGAGGGAATCAGGGCTTTCAGTCTCGGTCTGTTTCTCCTAATTGTGTTGATGTCTGCTGGCTCTCTCTCCCTGGGCAGCCACATTCTTAATTGACCACCTACTATGTGTCAGGCACCCAGCTCTGTAGTGGAGAAACAATGGTGAGCAAGAGCAGACCTAACCCCTATCCTCATGGAGCTCTTGGTCATTACTCATATCATCTTACAAACAAATGGAAAACCGCAACCTTGACCTGTGTTGTCCAGGAGAAGGGAGGGGCTGTGAGGCTCTGGCTGCAGGGGAGGGGTGGATTGGCCACCTCCCTGAAGGAGGAGCAGGCTTCCCTGAGGAGAGAATGCTCCCACCGAGATACAAAAATAAGTTGAGGTTAACTGGAAGACACAAGAGAAGGAAGAGCATTTCAGGCCGAGGAACAGCCTTTGTGAAAGCCCTGCTAGGGCGTGGGGAAGGGCTGGGGTCACTGAATCAAGGTTGGCATGGGTTGAAAGAAAGCAAAAAGCAGCCTAGTGGGAGATGAGGCTTGAGAGACTTTGGGGGATCAAACCAAGTAAAGCCTTCCAGGCATAGAAGAGAATGTTTTTCTTATTTTAAAAGCAAAGGGAATTCTACGAGACAGATACACTGCAAGAGAGAAGAAAAAGAGATGACAGGGGTGTGTGGGGGGGAGACCCTCTAGATTACAGGAGAACTAACAGGCATGTAAACAAAAACCCAAACAGACAAAGTTGAACCACAGTAGTTAGTGACATGTGGTTGAATAACAAAAATAAGTGGATGCCTACCATGAAAGTGGAGATAGGAAGTTCCCCAGAGGTGGGGTGGGGTGGGGTGGGGGAAGAAGCAGTTCTATTTTGAGGAGCACAAGGAATGGGACGGCTGATAAGGTTCTGTCTCCTTTCATGGCAGTGGGTTCCAAGGGTGTTCAATTGTACATTTGTTCTGTGCTCTTTTCCGTATTTGTTAACGATAAAAGAGTTAAGGTAAAAAACCACTCCCTTTGGGCCTGGTGCAGAAAGCCAATGCAGAGATTTCCCCCTCCCTGGGACAGTGAGTGGCATGGTCAGTTCTACATCGTGAAAAAATAGCTCTGGCCACAGTGTGAAGGGGAGATTGCCAGAGACCCAGAGCAGAAGCTGGAAGGCCAGCTCGGAGGCTCTGTGGTGGCCCAGGTGAAAAGCCATAGCAGCCTGGAGCTGGATGAAGGACAGAGATGATGGGTAGAGAGGACAGTTCTAGTCAGTGTGGAGGAGGTAGGGTCAGGTGGACTTGGAGGGAGGTTGGGAAAGGGGATGAGGAAGAGGGAGTTGGCAAGGGCGCCTCTGGGATGTTTCACTGGCCTCGCAGGATGAACAGTGGCTTGTCCGCTCAGCTAAGGAACACGCGGCGGAAGACCAGCATTAGGGAAGCCTGGCTGGGGAGTTTGGGACATGAATTAGAGATGCTTCTGAAACATTCACTGTCATGTAACAGTTGGATATATGGCTCTGGAGCTCAGAGGGGAGGCCCGGGGCTGAGTCATCCTGGTGTAGGGTGTAATTAAGCCAGCACAGGGCCAGGATCACCCAGGAGAGAGTGCAGAGGGAGAGGAGGCTCCGTGAATATTTAATGGCTGAGGAAGGGGGAAGAGGCCAAAGAGGAGTCCGGGGAAGGCCTCCAGAAGTGTAAGAGGAAAAAAATCATGTGGTTTCAGGGAAACCAAGGAAGGAGAGCACTTGGAGATGGGGGAAGTAAGTGGGCAGCCGTATCTACCATTTGTGAGAGGTCAGAAAATGTGTCTGTAGAACACAAGAGGGAAACCATGGAATCAGCTAAACCTCAGGCTGATTTTGCCAAAGTGCCATTTTCTTGCTGTCACATTGGCTCACCCTCACTTACAAAGTCAAGTGCACACCCCTTAACTTGGCATGCAGGTCCCACCAGGGTTTGTCTCCTTCTCCACTCCCAATCTCACCCTCCTTTTTGTCCTCCACCTGAACTCCAGCCTCACCGTGGCCCTCGGTCAGGCCCCAAAGCCTGGCCTCCCCTCCACACTCTGCTCACCTGCCTCCCAGCCCCAGCAGGCCCAGTTCTGCCCTTTCTCCAGGATTCCACCCACCTATTATGGGAGGCAATCTTTTCGATTCTCATGAACTCGTAGCACTTTGAACCTTTCTTTTTTTTTATAGAAAGAACAGCATTTAGAGTTGATTTTGTCTACATATCCTTCCTCCACTTGCTTATGAACTGTTGGTGTTTTTTTGCAGGGCATGTACCATGTCTGACTTGCAGTGGATACTTCATAAACTTGAGTTCTTTGGAACTCTGAAAGCCTGAAAGATTCACTGCAGGGCCAGGCAAAGGCAGACCAAGGACAGGTGGTGTCAGCTTCTCACCAATATCAGGTCTTCTGAACTCAGGTGGGAAACTGGGTCCCCGGGGGAGAACCCAGAGGATTTATTTTTATTTTTATTTTTTAGAATTTCACTGTTCTTTTTTTAACACTTTTTTTTTTAAGATTTTATTTATTTACTCATAGAAACAGAGAGAGAGAGAGGCAGAGACACAGGCAGAGGGAGAAGCAGGCTCCATGCAGAGAGCCTGACGTGGGACTCAATCCAGGGTCTCCAGGATCACGCCCTGGGCTGCAGGTGGCGCTAAACCGCTGCGCCACCGGGGCTACCCGCCAGAGGATTTTTTTAAATATCCCCTCTCCTGGGGCAAACACACAGCCTACCCCACAGCCCACCATTAACAAGGCAGCGCCTTCTCAGGGAGCCTAGCACAGAGTCACAGCACCATCTCCTGGCAAGATGAGACACTGTTCCTCAAGAGAAAATACTTTCTGAAAGTTCCTCTCCGTAGTAGAAGAAGGCAGATTAAAAACTAGAACCAGGGGGACACCTGAGTGGCTCAGCGGTTGAGCATCTACCTTTGGCGCAGGGTGTGATCCTAGGGTCCTGGGATCGAGTCCCGCATCAGGCTCTCTGCGTCTGTGTCTCTGCCCCTCTCTCTGTGTCTCTCATGGGTAAATAAATAAATTATTTTTTTAAACATATATTTTTAAATTTTTATTTATTCAGAGAGAGAGAGAGAGAGAGAGAGAGAGAGAGAGAGGCAGAGACACAGGCAGAGGGAGAAGCAGGCTCCATGCAGGGAGCCTGACAAGGGACTCGATCCCAGGTCTCCAGGATCACACCCGGGGCTGCAGGCGGCGCTAAACCGCTGCGCCACCAGGGCTGCCCTAAATAAAATCTTTTAAAAAATAAAATAAAAATTAGAACCTGGGAGACCACCAACCTGTTAAATTGACCACCAAAAAATTTAGAAAGTATAAAACTCAAAGCTGGGAGAGGTGTGGAGAAACCTTTGCCTATTGCAAGTTGACCAGGTTTCCCAGAGGGCATGCCAACAAGACTGATCATATATATACCCTACATGATTTCACTTTGGAGTGATACCCACTGTAAGTTATTTAAGACAAAAAAAAAAAAGAAACTATGCATACAAATGTAACTACCTTTTCTGTATTAGTGGAGTGCTCAAAGCTTACACGGTGCCTAGCTAGCAGCAGGGTGTGTTGACCGCACCATAAGATACTGCTCAGGCACTAAAATGACAAATGTTCGTTGCACTGATGCAGGGAACAGCCTCTATAAAAAAAAGAGCACCCAGAATGTTAATGTCATTTGTAAAGTAGAAACAGTGCATGCAACAAAAAGAATTGGAAGAGGATTAAAGATCTTACAAGGAGATGAGGTTATTCAACGGTGAAGAAACATTTTGAGTTTTGGGGTTATTTATTTACTCTCTGGTGGAAGTTTGTTCTTCTGATAGACTTCAGCTATTCAGTAAAAAGAAATCAAATAAGGAAAGAACTGGTTAAGAAAGTGTCCAAAGCTCATGGGGCTGGGTAATGTCCCTTGGGGGACAGTCAGGGTCAGAGACCTTCCCTGAGGCTTTTCTCCAGAACTTTCCACGTGCTGGCATAGGAGCTTGTATATAACATGTGTTCAGTAGATGTGTGTGGAGCCTCTGAATGAGAATGATGCCGTGCCCGAACACCAGCCAACTTGCTCAGTGCCATTCTCTCCCTCCCTTGAGCACCCTTCGGCCCTTATATCTTCAAGTTATTTGTCCTGATTCAATGAGAGCTAGATCCTGCCTCGAGACTGTCACAGAACCCATAGCTTGACTTGCCTACTGCCTTCAGTGCCTCTGTCCAAAATGGATCTAGGACTGGCCAAGAGGGAGGTCCCAACAAGCTGGATAATTCTCACACTTTGGATTCATAGCTAGCATCATTTCATAAGATCTAGAGGCGTGCCTCCTTTGTCCTGGCCACAGGAAATAGATACGTCACCGATTGGGCCCTCCAGAGACTGGAGATGGCCTTTGGGGTGCAAGGGGTTTATCTGGAAAGGATGGAGGCGGAAGCAGGATTGGGCAGAGGGAGAAGTGGGGCGGTGACTCAGGCTCAGCTAAGCCTCCATCGCAGGAGCTGTCACCTCTGGAGGGAGTTTTGCCACCAGAGTGTCCCTCAGGGAATGAAATGGCCAGACCTTTATATCCCTGTGTCACTCGGTAGCCAGATATGTGGGCGGCCCTGAGAAAGGAAGAGCGTGTTCTCTGCAGCTGACTCTGAAGGAGCCCGTTCCCCATGACTGGGCAGCAGATCCTTCTGTGAAGGGAAGCCTGGGTGGCGCATCTCTGTGTTTACTAGGGGACATTTGGCAGATGAAGAACTGAGGCCAAGATCATGGGCATTGAGTGACAGAGCTAGGAGTCCAGCTTGTGCTTCTGGTGGACCCTTACCCCCTTACCCCCACCTGTTTCTGAGTACCCCACAATGCACACCCCACTCCCGGCATTGAAAAGGGCTCCCAGGCAGCCCTGGTGGCACAGTGGTTTAGCGCCACCTGCAGCCCAGGGCGTGATCCTGGAGACCCTGGATTGAGTCCCACTTCAGGCTCTCTGCATGGGGCCTGCTTCTCCCTCTGCCTGCGTCTCTGCCTCTCTCTCTCTCTCTCTCTGCATCTCTATGAATAAATAAATAAAATCTTTTTTTTTTTTTTAAAGAAAAGGGCTCCCTTGGAGAAAATGTTACTGAATGGCCCGTTAGTGATCAGAAGGGACCAAAGGATATCTGGCAGGGTCAATGGCATTCCTCAGGGCATCAGGAAGATAGAACCTGGAATGCTCCTCTTAGCCACTTTCATCTCCTCCCTCTGCCCCCACCTCTTTGGACTTCTGGCACACACGTCCTCTTGTGCCCCGACCCCACATGCCAGGATACTGCACTTTGCTGGGTCACAGCCTAGCCCACTGCCCTCGCACATCCTCTGTCTGCCTCCTGCATGGATCAGGGGCGGGGGCGGGGGGTGTCCCTCCAGTTCGCATCTCTTCACCATAGCTTGGCATTGTTTTACTTTTAATGTCAAGAAACAACCTTAATTTCAAGGTCACATGAGTTGGCTTTAGAAAGAGTGTGATCAAAATCAGCTCAGCCATCTGCCAGCGGTTGGACAACTAATAACCCTGCCTGTGCCTCACCTTCCCTGAGGTAAGACTCCCCACCCCATAGAGCTGTCATGAGGATTCAATAATATAGTGAAGACACAGCAAAAGTCAGGACCTGAAAGAGGCCGGGCTCTCATTCACTAGTAATGGTTATTTTTTAAATAAAGAATTCAGGGTGAGGCTCAGGTCTACTTTGCCAAATGAAGACAACAAGGATTCAAAAACAATTCCTAGGGAGTCAGATGCATCTATGGGTCATCATCCAGGAGAAGGGTAATGCATGTCCTTGGACTTTGAAGTGTAAAAGAGACAGTTGAAAGAAAAGCATGAAGTAAAAGTGGGGTCTAGGTAGTATGTGGATATCCATGAAAGGACCTACAAATAATGGTGTAAGGGGAGGCACGGGCTCTGCTTAGGGCCTTATGAAACCTTATCCACGCTGAGGGGAATAATGAGGCTTCCCAGAGAGGACAGGTGGAAGCCAGGAGGGCCACTGCCCTAGAACACAGCAGAAGACAAGTGCAGCTGAGCAGGGGTCCCCTGCCTGATGGAGAGTTCCTTAGAGCTCCCAGGGATGTGTGGATGGCCGACCCCCTGGTTGGGGGAGTCCAGTCCAGGGTCTCCCATGTCTTCATTGCTTCCAACAATAGTGTGCAGAAGATCGGAAGGTGGGTCGGAAGGCATAAATCTGGTCCTAGGAGCTGGTTTGCTTTGTGTTCTTGAGCCAGTCGCTTCCCCACTTGCGGCTTCAGTTTCCCCGTGTGCAGTGGGGGCTGGGAATGAATGATTCTGGACACAAGGCACAGCCCTTGAACAATTGTGGCGAATCCTCAGTGCTAGCAGAGGGCGCAAGACCCCAGGAGAGATTGGAGGCTCCCTTAGGACCATCCAGTAGAGGGGCTCAGGGAGCCACAGGGAGGCAGAGAAAGTGACAGCCTCAAATAGAGATGCGGTACCCTAGAGACTGCCTGGAGGGACCCGCTCCTCAGAGAAAGACCTCTGCGTAAGGACGGGGCGGGCGGTGTCCCGGCCTTGCTCTGGGCTCATGGCAATTAGAAACCAACCTTCCCTGCCAGCACCACCCTCCCTTGGGGGCCTCCGTTGTTGGCTGGGGGTTGAAGATCTCTCCCCTCACCCCTCTCCTTCCAAAAATATTTTTAAATATTTGGAGAAAAGAAATGTAGCACCATGGGAAAGTATCATGTTCTACAGACGATTCAAAATGCATCATTCTTACTTCATCTAAATTCAAAATGAATTTGCCACCTCGAGATGTTTAAACAAGACAACTCATTAGCGCATTACCGGTAATGGTAAAAAACAAAACAAAAAACCCTAGAAACAACCTAAAATGTCCATCAATAGGAAAATAATAACCTATATTATAACAAACACCATAAAATATAAGCTCTCGGGGTCAAGACGTAGAATTCATGAAGCAGACGAGAACAGCGCACCAGGATAAATTCTATAAATGGGTAAACTTCTGGAAGGAAACACAAGGAACTGTTAACAGGGGCTTCCTTTGGAATAATGGGAAAAGGAAGACTTGATTTTCAGTTTTAGACCTCCCTTATATAAAATAGGGAATTTTCAAACAACGTGAGTTGTGTGTATAATTATTATTTTAAATGTCCATAGGGATTATCTGGTGGGACGATTATTGACCTTTTTTGTATGTTTTTATCTTTCTGCTTTAAATTTTTTAAAAACAAAAATGTTTTACTGAAATCAATATTACACTGGACGTTAACTAACTGGAATTTAAATAAACACTTGAAGAGAGAAAAACCGTTGTGTTATTTTGAATTAGTGACATAAGACTCAAAAAGTCAGGGCAATCTAACAAAGTATGCATGGAGAAATCTTATTCCTACCCTGTTCTCATCTACCCCATCCCTTGGCCCATCATCTGCTAAGCCCTATGGGCAACTACTTTTTTTTTTTTTACCTTTTGATCCTCTTCACCCATTTCTTCCACCTCCACCCTACCTCTGGCAGTCACCAACCTGTTCTCTGTATCTATGAATTCGGTTTTGGTTTGTTTTATTTTATTTTTTTATTTATTTATGATAGTCACAGAGAGAGAGAGAGAGAGACATAGGCAGAAGGAGAAGCAGGCTCCATGCACCGGGAGCCCGATGTGGGATATCGATCCCGGGTCTCCAGGATCGCGCCCTGGGCCAAAGGCAGGCGCCAAACCGCTGCGCCACCCAGGGATCCCGGTTTTGGTTTGTTTTAGATTTCCTATATAGGAGAGATCATATGGTACTTGTCCTTTTCTGTCTGACTTATTTCACTTAGTGCAGTGCCCTCAAAGTCCATCCATGTTGTTGTAAATACCAAGAATTCTTTAAAAACAAAACAAAACGCGAATAAGGAGTGCCTGGGTAGCTTGGTTGGTTGAGTGTCCGACTCTTGGTTTTGTACTGTCAAAAAGTCATGATCTCAGGGTCCTGGGATGGAGTCTTACTCTGGGCTCTGTGCTCAGCAGGGAGTCTGCTTGAGGTTCTCTCTCTGCCTTGCCTTCTGCCCCTCCCTCCACTCATGCATGCTGTCTAAAATAAATAAATAAATCTTTTAAAAAACCTGAATAATATTCCATTTGTATATATACCACATTTCTTTATCTGTTCATCTATCGACAGACACTTAAGTTGTTTCCATCTCTTGGCCATTGTGAATAATGCTGCAATGAATATGGGGGTGCCTTTTTGAGTTAGTGTTTTTGTTTTCTTCAGACAAGTACCCAGAAGTGGAGTCGCTAGATCATGAGATGATTCCATTTTTTAAAATATTTTTTTGGGGGGAATCCCTGGGTGGCTCAGCGGTTTAGCGCCTGCCTTGGGTCCAGGTGTGATCCTGGAGTCCTGGGATCAAGTCCCACATCGGGCTCCCTGCATGGAGCCTGCTTCTCCCTCTGCCTGTGTCTCTGCCAATCTCTCTCTCTCTCTCTCTCTCTCTGTCTCTCATGAATAAATAAAATCTTTAAAAAAATAAAATAAAAAATTTTTTTTATTTATTCATGACACACAGAGAGAGGCAGAGACACAGGCAGAGGGAGAAGCAGGCTCCCTTTGGAGAGCCCTATGTGGGACTCAATCCCAGGATCCTGGGATCACGACCTGAGCCAAAGGCAGATGCCCAACCACTGAACCACCCAGGTGCCCTGAGATTATTCCATTTTTTTATATTATTATTCCATTTTTGACTCCATAGTGTTTTCCACAGTGGCTGCACCTGTTTACATTCTCACTGGCCTCACCAATACCTGTTATTTCTTGTCCTTTTGATGACAGCTTTTCTAACAGGTGTGAGGTGATATCTCATTGTGATTTTGATTTGCATTTCCCTGATGATGACTGATGTTGAGCATCTTTTCATGTTGGCCAACTGGATTTCTTCTTTGGAAAAATGTCTAGTCAGATTTTCTATCCATTTTTATTTTTATTTTATTTTTATTTTTTGACAGTACAAAAAACCACTTTTATTTAGAAGACTACAGAACTTGGGATCCCTGGGTGGCGCAGCGGTTTGGCGCCTGCCTTTGGCCCAGGGCGTGATCCTGGAGATCCGGGATCGAATCCCACATCAGGCTCCCGGTGCATGGAGCCTGCTTCTCCCTCTGCCTATGTCTCTGCCTCTCTCTCTCTCTGTGACTATCATAAATAAATTTTAAAAAATTTTAAAAAAATAGTTATAAAAAAAAAAAAAGAAGACTACAGAACTTGTGCTGTGACATCACTAGGCTTCCAAAGATCTGTGGTGGGAATGGAAGTGAGAGAAGGAGGCAGGGAGGGGAAGAGAGACCTGGTGGTGGCAGGGAAAAGGAGTAAAATGGCTTCCAAGAAAAGCTCACACCACTCTAGGCCTGGGCTTCATTGTCTTTACTCCTCCACACCACAAGGGTGATGAGGAAGGGGATGAGGTAGATGGGGGCTATGATCATGGCCAGGAGTACATCCTCTGGGGGTGCTGATAAGGTGGGCTGCACCAGGGAGCAGTTGATAAAGTGGATCTGGTGAGTCTCAAAGATGACTCCTTCTGCCCAGGGATTGGGGAAGCCCAGGCCAAATGCTTCTGCAAAATGCTGTAGGTCGCCATAAGGCCTGCTAATCATGGCCCAGTCGCACCAATTCTTGGGGATAGAGTCCATCTGCTCCTTATAAGATTGCCAGCAAAATCGGACACTGGTTTCACAGTCATCTATCTTGTTCCCTTCTAACTTCAAGCTGCCTTCAGTGGGAAGAAGCTGAGCCAGGGACTCCTGGGACCTTAGGACAGTGAAGTGGGGCCGAAGACTGTCCAAGGACAGTGCTGTCCCACCCGCACCCCGGGGCCCTGTGTCGGCCTCCTTTGTCCATTTTTAAAAATAGGATTGTTTGTATTTTTGCTATTGAGTTATATGAGTTCTTTATATATTTTGGGTATTAGCACCTTATTGTGCTAATATATTGTGCTATATATTGCCATATATAATTTGGAGATATTTTCTCCCATTTGGTAGGTTGCCTTTTCATTTTGTTGGTTTCCTTTGCTGTGTGGAAGCTTTTTAATTTGATATAGTCCCAATGATTTATTTTTGCTTTTGCTTTCAGTGTCAGGATAAAAAGAAATAATCACCAAGACCCACGTCAAAGAGCTTACCACCTATGTTTTCTTCTAGAAGCTTTATGATTTCAGGTCTTAACATCCAAATCTTTAATCTATTTTGAGTTAATTTTTGTGTATGGTATGAGATAGAAGTCCAGTTTCATTCTTTTGCATGTGGTTGTCCAGTTTTCCCAACACCATTTATTGAAGAGACTGTCTGTCCTTTCTCCATTGTACATTCATGGCTTATTTTTTGTAAATAAGTTGACTCAATATATGTGGGTTTATTTCTGGGCTTTCTAGTCTGTTCCATTGATCTACATGTCTGTTTTTATATCAATACCATACTGATTTAATTACTGTAGCTTTATAAAATCATTTGAAATCAGGTGGTGTCATGCCTCCAACTTTGTTCTTTCTCAATTTGCTTTGGCTATTTGGGATCTTCTGTGGTTTCACACACATTTTAAGATTTGTTCTATTTCTGTGAAAAAGGCCATTGGGATTTTGATAGGGATTTCACTGAATCTATTGATTGCTTTTGAGTAGTATAGACAATTTAGCAATATTGATTCTCCCAATCCATGAATACAGAATATCTTTCTATTTATTTATGTCTCTTCAATTTCTTTCATTAATGTCTTGTAGTTTTCAGTATACAGGTCTTTCATCTCCTTGGTTAAATTTATTTCTAAGTATTTTATTATTTTTGATGCAACTACAAGTGAGAATGTTTCTTATTTTCTCTTTCTAATAGCTCATTATTAGTGTCTAGAAACATAACAGATTTTTGTGTATTGATTTTGTATATTGCGACTTTGCTGAATCCATTTGTTACTTGTAACAGTTTTATTTTTATGATGTCTATAGGGTTTTCTCATATGTAATATCATGCCATCATGCCAAATAGTGACCATTTTATTTTTTTTCCTTTCTGATTTGGATGCCTTTTATTTCTTCTTCTTGTCTAATTGCTCTGGCTAGGGCTTCTAGTACTATCTTGAATAAAACAGGTGAGAGAGGCATCCTTGTCTTGTTCCTGATCTTAGAAGAAAAGGTTTAAAAAAAAAAGAAGAAGAAGAAAAGGTTTTAGTTTTTTATCACTGGGTATGTTAACTGTGTGTTTGCTATATATGGCATATATGGTTTATATGGTATATACGATATATAACATACCTTTATTACGTTAAGGTATGTTCTCTCCAAATCAGCTTTATTGAGGATTTTTTTTAAAGATTTTATTTATCTATTCATGAGAGACACACACACACACACACAGAGAGAGAGAGAGAGAGGCAGAGACACAGGCAGAGGGAGAAGCAGGCTCCATGCAGGGAGCCCGATGTGGGATTCGATCTCGAGACTCCAGGATCACACCCTGGGCCAAAGGCAGGCACTAAACCGCTGAGCCACCCAGGGATTCCCCTGAGAATTTTTATTATAAATAGATGTTGAATTTTGTCAGATGGTTTTCCTGCATCTACTAAGATGATCATGTGATTTTTATGCTTCATTTTGTTAATATGGTGTATCATTGACTGATTTGTGGATGTTGAACCACCCGTGTATCCCTGGAATAAATTCCACTTGATCATGGTATATGATCCTTTTATTTTTTTTAAATTTTTATTTATTTATGATAGTCACAGAGAGAGAGAGAGAGAGAGAGAGAGAGAGAGAGAGAGAGAGAGAGGCAGAGACATAGGCAGAGGGAGAAGCAGGCTCCATGCACCGGGAGCCCGATGTGGGATTCGATCCCGGGTCTCCAGGATCGCGCCCTAGGCCAAAGTCAGGCGCCAAACCGCTGCGCCACCCAGGGATCCCTGATCCTTTTAATGTATTATTTGTGAGTAACCACTTTTACCATTTCCTGTAATCCCACCGGTGTTTCTCTGTGTAGAATCAAGCATATAAATGTATATTCTATCCCTCTTTTACATACAAAAGGTAGTATATTATGTACACTGTTGCATCTTGCTTTTTCCATTTAGCACTGTCCTGGATATCTTTCTTTATCATTAAAATATCTCCTATCCTTCTCTTCCCTCCATTTCATGTGAGTAGTTAGTG
The DNA here is from genome assembly GCF_053574225.1 of Canis aureus. Lineage (NCBI taxonomy): Eukaryota > Metazoa > Chordata > Mammalia > Carnivora > Canidae > Canis > Canis aureus. The sequence goes on from NC_135646.1 coordinate 5,511,739, forward strand.
CTATAAATTTCCCTCTCAGGACTGCTTTATGGGGATGTGGAAATCAAGGCTTAAAGAAAATAAGCGATTTGCTGGTAGTCACAGTACTAGTGTGGCAACATCTCTTGGCTGGGCAGAGCAGGGGCTCTGTTGAAACCCAGACTCTTCTCAAAGGTTCTCTGTGGCTTCTAGATAAACTAGGGCATTTTATTTATTTTTTAAAAATATTTTATTTATTTATTCATGAGAGACACAGAGATAGGCAGAGGGAGGGGATTGTGGGACTCAATCCTGGATTTTGGGATCATGCCCTGAGCCAAAGTCAGATGCTCAACAACTGAGCCACCCAGGCATCCCAAACTAGGGCATTTTTTAAATTTTTATTTATTTATTCGAGGGAGAGAGAGAGAGAGGCAGAGACACAGGCAGACGGAGAAGCAGGCTCCATGCTGGGAGCCTGACATGGGACTGGATCCTGGGATTCCAGGATCAGGCCCTGGGCTGAAGGTGGTGCTAAACCTCTGAGCCACCTGGGCTGCCCCCCAAACTAGGGCATTTTGGATAAGATACCCACTTGAGTTTGCATGCTACCCAAGGCCTCTGTAGAAGAGAACTTGAACCTGGCCTATTTTGTCATTAAAACATGTATAGCTATTGGACTGGGCTTTTCTGAAAAAGATAAGACTGGGTGAGGAAGGGAGGGAGGGAGGGAGGGAGGCAGAGAGAGAGAGAGAGAGAGAGAGAGAGAATGAGACCATTAATGGGTTCCTGAGATAAATCACTGTGTGTGAAAGAAATCTGGTAGAGGGCAGCAAAGTCAAGATGTTGGAGGACACTATGACTCCAGGCGAGGAGTGATGACATACATGACCATAATCTAGTACCTCCTCCATCCCCTGAGATTCTGGAAAGGAGAAGACTGTGGTGCAAGGGAATGAAGAGTGTTACTTGGGGTTTGAAATAGCTAATCTGAAGAAGTAGATGGAAAGTTTCTGTTGGCCAAAGAGAAGGAAAGAAGCCACAGAGGTCTGTGGTCAGAGAAGTAAGAAAATGACACAGGTGGTGGTGTAGACAGTAGGGTGGCCTTAGTCAACAAACAGAGAATGACTGTGCAGAGGGCAGCATGGCAGTGGGACGGCAGCCCAGCATGATAGCTCAAACTATGTGCAGAACATGTTCAAACTCCTAGAAGGAATTGATGGGAGAAGGGGTTAGTCCCAGGGTTAAATAGCAGCTAATCAAAAAGATATCACTTTGAGCTGCAGGATTTTGGCATATTAGCTGCAAATGTGACACATTTATTAGGGATCAGCAGCTGGAGTATGAATAATACACAGCTTTCACTGGTTTATTTTTGTCACCGTTTTATTTGAAATCGACATCATAACCTGCATAGCAGACATTATTGTTCCCATTTAATACACGCAGACACTAGAGTTAGAGTTTTCCAAGCTCACACAACAAGAAGCACTCACCTCATTCCTTGACCCACTTTCTTTTAAAAAAGAAACTGGATTTTCTTTTTAAAAACCAGATGCACATTTCTGATGTGATGGAGAGGCAGGCACATCTCCCAGGGATCCTGGGTTTGCCCCTGAATATGGGATCCCTGGGTGGCGCAACGGTTTGGCGCCTGCCTTTGGCCCAGGGCGCGATCCTGGAGACCCGGGATCGAATCCCACGTCGGGCTCCCGGTGCATGGAGCCTGCTTCTCCCTCCGCCTGTGTCTCTGCGCCTCTCTCTCTCTCTGTGTGACTATCATAAATAAATAAAAATTTTTAAAAATATGTAGCTGGATGAAGTGTGGGTGATACTTTTTTCAGAAGGATGAATGCATTGCACTTAGACACAGAGTGTCTTTTCTGAAGTTGCATTTCTGAAGTTGCCTATAACCCAGCACCGAGGGTGTGTATGATTATTGGGCAGCCAATGGGGAGGGCTGTAGTATGGTTGATCTATAATAGCCATTCCACTCCTCCTTATTTTGTGGTGGCCACACACCTGGGAGAAGGATCTGATTAATGTCAGTCAAGTGTAGTCTCTCAATGATGGAGATTGGTTCTGGAATGAGCACATGGCTCAGAGTGGTTCTGGAATGAGCACATGGCTCAGAGTGGGCTAATGAGATACAAAATTTTCCAAAGACTTTGGAAGATAGGTCCTTCTCTTAGAAGAAAGTACAGGGGGAAAAATCGTGCCTTTTCTTCTAGATGTTGTTGAGCATAGACAAGGGATCCAGAATTGCTGCTGCTTCCTTAGTACATGAAGCTGGCACCCGAGGAAAGCAGAGGTAAGAGAACAAAGGGAAAAATATATCAAGGCCACTGGATTAAACCAACCAGAATCAATCAACTGGTTAAATGAGTCAATAAGTCTCCATCTTGTTTAAACCAATTTTTAAAAAGATTTTATTTATTTGAGAGATAGAGATGATAGATAGATAGATAGATAGATAGATAGATAGATAGATAGAGAGTACAAGCAGGGGGAGTGGCAGAGGGAGAGGGACAAGCAGATTCCCAGCTGAGCAGGAAGGCTGACATGGGGTCAATCTCAGGACCCTGAGATCATGGGCCGAAAGCAGCTGCTTAATCGACTGAGCCACCCAGGTGCCCCTGTTTAAACCAATTTGAATTGAGTTTTCTATTACTGGTGTCTGAAATCACCCTGACTGATACAGTCTGACCTCTGAGTATAAACCAGGGTTTACACTGGAGCCGCCTTCGCCTCCGCAACCGAAATCCCCCATCCTCTCTCTCTCTCTGTCTCCACTTCTGCTCCACTCTTGAGCACACGATAAACATTCTTGCCATCTGGATGCTATGCTGAGTCATAGGAAATGGTATATGATTTTCAAAAGCTTGGTTTCCTCCTGCATTGCTCTTGGATGCTAAGATCATTCTGCTGCTCCCTTACTGTGCTGGGCCTGGGGGAGCCCTGTAAGGTCCTGTCTCCCCACATACACCATGTAACCCTTTCTACTCTGATTCTATCAGGAGAGCACAGGTGACTTCTGCTCTCAGATCTCAACAACCAGCCAGAGGGAGGAGGCAGAGGGCAGAGCTCTCCTTCTTTAACAATCCATATCTGCTCACCCTTACTTCCCATTTGACTCTTGTCTTCCTGCCAAACCAAGAGGTCTTTGTCTCCTCTTGGGGCCAAAGAAATCTTATAGGGATCCCTGGGTGGCTCAGCGATTTGGCGCCTGCCTTTGGTCCAGGGCGCGATCCTGGAGTCCCGGGATCCGTCCCGTGTCGGGCGCCCGGCATGGAGCCTACTTCTCCCTCTGCCTCTCTCTCTCTCTCTCTCTCTGTCTATCATGAATAAATAAATAAAATCTTTTTAAAAAACCAAATAAATCTTAATCTAATTCATATTTATTCTCCTAACCATTTTGTGCTTTCTGTGTGTCCTGCCTGTTGTTGTTTCTTTTTTCTCACAAATTTCTTCCTTTTTTATTTATAAACCACATTTGTATTCTCTGAGTGCTTTTTTCTAGAGATTACAGCATTCATGATTAATACATCAAAATTAAAGCTAATCAAAATCCAAAATCTTTTGCTCTTCCCAGATAATACAAGGATTTTCAAATGCTTTAAACACTCCATTTTTTTCACCACCTTTGATTTATATGTCATGGTTGGTAGTATTTTCATTCTAACCCCACAGGACATTACAATCCTTGTCTCTTTTTTTACACTTATGATTAATTTACATTTATATTTTTTACCACTTTCCTTGATGTTTATACCTTCTAAGTCTCAGATCTACTATGTAGGATCACTTTCTTTCTGAAGCATGTTCTCTAGAAATTTCCCTTACTGAGGCGATGAGCCACCTGTTTTTGTTTGTCATAAAATACAGCTTTCATCTTCTTTGTAAATTTTCTTTTTGTGTAACATTGTAAGTGGGAAGTTGCTTTCCTTCAGCACACTGAAGATATTCTATTGTCCTCCCGGTTTCCCTTTTCTATTGAGAAATCAGCTATTAAACTGTCGTTTCTTTGAAAATATAGTTGACCCTTGAACAAAATAGCTTTGAACTGTGTGTGTTCAGTTATTTCTGATTTTTTTTCAGTAAATACATTGGACACATTTTTGGAGATTAATGACAATTTGAAAAAACTCACAAACAAACCACATAGCCTAGAAATATTGGAAAATATCATGAAATGTTAGGTATTATTGTAAGGATACAGTATGTAATAAATATGACATATATATGTCAGTTGACTGTTTATGTTGTGACTAAGGTTTCCAGTCAACAGTGGGCTATTAGTAAAGTTTTGGGGAGTCAAAAATTGCTCAGATTCTCAACTGCATAGGAAGTTGGTGCCTTTCACCTCCATGTTGTTCAAGGGTCAATCATAATCTTTTTTCCTCAGTTGCTTTCAATTTTTTGTTCTCTTTGTCTTTGGTTTTCTTCAATTTTTGCTATGACGTTTCTATGTGTGAGTTTCTTTCCCTTGTCCTCCTGGGGATTCATAGGCTTCTTGAGTCTGGGGTTGTTATTTGTTGATTAGTTCCAGAAAACATCAAGCAATCTCTTCAAATAGTGCTTCTACCCCAAGCTCTCTCCACTCTTCTGAGACTGTTTAAATATGCTTCACCCTACGACCCAGCAATTGCACTGTTGGGGATTTACCCCAAAGATACAAATGCAATGAAACGCCGGGACACCTGCACCCCGATGTTTATAGCAGCAATGGCCACGATAGCCAAACTGTGGAAGGAGCCTCGGTGTCCAACGAAAGATGAATGGATAAAGAAGATGTGGTTTATGTATACAATGGAATATTACTCAGCTATTAGAAATGACAAATACCCACCATTTGCTTCAATGTGGATGGAACTGGAGGGTATTATGCTGAGTGAAGTAAGTCAGTCGGAGAAGGACAAACATTATATGTTCTCATTCATTTGGGGAATATAAATAATAGTGAAAGGGAATATAAGGGAAGGGAGAAGAAATGTGCGGGAAATATCAGAAAAGGAGACAGAACGTAAAGACTGCTAACTCTGGGAAACGAACTAGGGGTGGTAGAAGGGGAGAAGGGCGGGGGGTGGGAGTGAATGGGTGACGGGCACTGGGGGTTATTCTGTATGTTAGTAAATTGAACACCAATAAAAAATAAATTAAAAAATAAAAAAATAAAAAAATAAAAAAAATAAAGATAATTTGAATTTTGGCCCTTAAAAAAAAAATAAATATGCTTCAGACTTTTCTGCTTTAACCTCAATATCTCTTATCCTTTTTCATATGCATTTTACATATTTTTTAACTTTCTGTATTTTTTAAAAGATTGTATTTATTTATTCATGAGAGACACACACAGAGAGAGGCAGAGACACAGGCAGAGGGAGAAGCAGGCTCCATGCAGGGAGCCCGATGTGGGACTCGATCCCAGGTCTCCAGGATCACGCCCTGGGCTGAAGGCAGCACTAAACCGCTGAGCCACCCGGGCTGCCCTTAATTTTCTGTATTATATTCTAGGTAACTTCTCTGACCTGACATTCAATTTTCTCTTCAGCTGCACTTAACCTGTTGTTAAATACATTTATTAAGGTTTTACTTTCGCTTATGTGTTTTTCATTTCTAGAAGTTCTACCTTTTTTTTTTTTTTTAACGATTTCACGTATTTATTTTAGAGGGGGAGGGGCAGAGAGAGAGGGAGGGAGAGTCTCAAGAAGACTCCACACTGAGTTTGGAGCCTGATGTGGGGTTCAATCCCATGACCCCGGGATCATGACCTTAGCTGAAACCAAGAGTCAGACACTCAACTGACCATGCTACCTAGGTGCCCCTAGAAGTTCTGTCTGTGTTTAAAAATAATCTGTTATAAAAATAAATACATACATACATAATAAAATAATCCATTATATGGCTTTTCATAGTTTCCTATTTGCTCCATACTTTTTCAAACCATCTCATATTTCATTAAACGCAATAAGCATATTGTTATATAGGAAGTGTCTGATAATTCCAGTTGCTGAAGTTTTTATGGGGTTATTTCTACTATCTGTCTTTCTGCTAGTTCTTACAATTCTTAGTGTATCTCATTATTTTTTTAAGATTCATTTTTTTATTTGAGAGAGAGAGAGCACAAGCAGGCTGAGGGGCAGAGGGAGACGGAGAAGCAGACTCCCGCTGAGCAAGGAGCCCAGCGCAGGACTTGTCCCCAGGACCCCTGAGATCATGATCTGAGCCAAAGGTGAACACTTAACGGACTGAACCCCCCGGGTGCCTCTCTCATTATTTTCAACTATGGGCTGGATATTATTGGAATAATTTGTCGCTGTGAAGGAGCTAACTTTCTCCAGAGAACGTTTGTATTTGCTTCTGCCAGGACCTGGGGTCATTTCTGATTTAGTAACACCTTAAACCAAGTTCAAGATTTGATACTTTCTGAACCACTCAGGTGAGAAAAATCTTGTCTGTAAATCTACGAAAGAGCCTACTTTGCTTCTGGATTACGCCTACTCTGAGGGTATGGCCCTTTGAGATCCCAGTTGTTTATAGACGAGATCTCTTCCCATACTCCCAGCTTGTGTGGGTCCTGGGCCCCCATCATCCCACAAGGCTCTTGCCAGCATTGGCAGATGCCCTAGCACAGAGCCACTTCTCTTTTCACTAACTTCATTGTGTACCCCCATCGTCCTTTCAATTGGACCTAGTAAATGGATACTGGGTAGACACAAGCACCATCTGTCCACTTCAGTTTCCAACAGCTCACAGAAAAAAGCTCAGTAATGGGGCCCTGGAGGCAGAGTAAATTGCATTAATGAGGTGCTGGTTCTATCCAGGTCTTTGGGACACTGACCTCCATTTCAGCCACACATAGGATGAGAGCTGGAGTGTTTGGGTGACAGACATGAAGGCTGCTCTCACAGCCTCCCAACCACTCTGGCACAGCAGACCCCATTTGTAATTTATTGGGCTACTCCTCTTGGCCTCCTCAAGCTGTTTTTCTCCCTCTGATATAAAAATAACGCTTAAACAGGATCCTGACCCCATGTCCTAGGCAAATCAGCTATCTAGAGATGGAAGCCAAATTCACCCTAGGGTCAGGGTGCAGGTCTTTATTACACCCAGTTTTGAGAGCGAGCCAAGAAATAGGGTTGCAAGAAATATGATACCATGACCAGAGACTCAAAGCAAACACCCAAGGAGTATTTATTTCCCAGCCAAAGCCAGTACCTTCTGCTGGTTGGTCCTGCCAGAGATAATGGGTAGGGCTCACCCAGCAGCAAGAGCAGGTGTGGGAGCACTGAGAGGCAAAGTGCAGGAGCAGAGCAGAGAGGTGTTTTTTTTGTTTTGTTTTGTTTTTTACAACAGGAAAATCACTATGGGTGTAGTGTTGAGCAGCACTGGGGTCTGCCCCAGCTGAAGCCCTCCTCCATCCCCATCCTCAATACCACAATCTCGTGGTGACGACCAGAGTGCCCCATGCCTGCCTGCCTTTGGAGACTTGTGGCTGGAAGTCAAGGGGGAATGAAAGCAGGTGGCAAGGCAATAATTATAGCAACCACTTACTGAGCATCTATTACATGACCAGCCTGTGCTTTATTTACAGTAAGCTTTGTGCTTGAGTGTGTGGCACCGGAGTCCAGAAACACTGGTTTTGACCCTGAGTTCCATCTCACTCACTTTAAGGTTTTGATCAAGTTCATCTCTCTCTGCCTTGATTTTTTCATCTGTAAAATTTTAATTATAAGTATATTATAATATTAGTAAATATTAAATATTTCAAATTTAAATAACAAACATATACTAATATTTGCCATGCAGGGTTGTGAGGGATTACAAGAAATACTGCACACGACGTGCTTTATGGTATCCGGTAGGTATTAAGCGCTGCCTAAATGTGAAGGATCATTAAATACACTGGTAACTTTTAACTCTACCCCAATCCTGCGAAGTAAATAAATACATTAGCTAGAGAGAGGCTTTGTTGCTTTAGCAAAGCTTTGATTTGTCAGTGGTTTAAGCAAGATGGAAATTTATTTCTCTTTGTAACAGCCCAGAGGTAGGCAGGCCAGCAAGGGGTCAAGAGGGAGAGGGTCTGTTATTTCCAACCTGCATCTCCCATCGCTGGGTTCAAACAGTGCTCCAGCTCTGACCATTGTATCACAATTCCAGGTAGTAGGAAGGAGAAGATCTGCCCTTCCTGCTAAGGTCATTCTTAAAGTCTGCATATAAGGCAGATACTCACATCCCACTCTCCAAGCTTAGTTACATGGCCATACCATCTGGAAAGGAAACTGGGAAATATAATCTTACACTTTGTTAAAATTGTGAGGATTACTCGTAGAGGAATAAGAAGGAGGGAGGAGGTACTGCTCTGTAGAAGCTCCCCCGACCCTCCCCAACAAAGAGCACAGTCAGCAGCCCTTGGAGGGAGGCATCCAGGCACCGTAACAGTTCAGAGCCCGGGATCTCTGAAGGATGAGGTGTGGATGGGATCCTATGGTCTAGTGACCTGTAAACTAAAAGGCAGATAATCTGCTCCTCTTGCTCCCCATAGACAGCAGTGGAGGAGGAACAGGATAAACTCAGTTAAAACATCCACTTGGGGGACACCTGGGTGGCTCAGCGGTTGAACGTTTGCTTTCGGCTCAGGGTGTGATCCTGAGGTCCTGAGATCGAGTCCCACACTGGGATCCCCACAGGGAGCCTGCTTCTCCCTTTGCCTGTGTCTCTGCTTCTCTCTGTGTGTCTCTCATGGATAAATAAAATCTTAAAAAAAAACAACAACCATCCACTTGGATGGACCCTTTTATTATGATGTAGTGTCCTTCATCTCTTATTAGAGTCTTTGGTTTAAAATCTAGTTTGTCTGATATAAGGATGACTTATCCAGCTTTCTTTAGATGTCCATTAGCATGATACGCGGCTCTCCGCTTCCTCACTTTCAATCTGAGGTGTCTTTGAGTCTAAAATGAGTCTCTTGTAAGCAGCATATCGACGATGGGTCTTGTTTTTTAATCCATTCTGATACTCTGTCTTTTGATTGGAGCAAGAAGTCCATTTACATTCAGAGTAATTGTTGAAAAAGTGCCATTGTATTACTCGTAAAATCACTGTTCCTGTAGATTGTCTCTATTCCTTTTTTTAAAATTTTTATTTATTTATGATAGTCACACACACACACACAGATAGAGGCAGAGACACAGGCAGAGGGAGAAGCAGGCTCCATGCAGGGAGCCCGACGTGGGACTTGATCCTGGGTCTACAGGATCACACCCTGAGCTGAAGGCGGCGCTAAACCGCCGAGCCACCCAGGGATCCCCATTGTCTCTATTCCTTTCCAGTCTTTGTTACTTTTGGGTTCTCTCTCCGCTCAAAGGGTCCCCTTTAACATTTCTCGCAGGGCTGGTTTAGTGTTCACAAATTCCTTTAGATGTTTGTCCTGGAAACCCTTTATCTCTCCTTCTATTCTGAATGACAGCCTTGCTGGATAAAGTATTCTTGGCTGCATATTTTTCCCATTGAGCACGTTGATGATATCACGCCAGTCCTTTCTGGCCTGCCAGCTCTCTGCGGACAGGTCTGCTGCCAGCCTTGTGTGTCTACCCTTGATGGGCATGAAGGAGGGCACATGATATGATGAGCACTGGGTGTTATATGCAACTGATGAGTCACTAAATTCTACCTCTGAAGCTAATAACACACTATATGTTAACTAAAGTGAATTTAAATAAAAAAATTTTAAAGAAGTCTACTTGGAACAAGAAAGAAAGGCAAACGGCCAGCAATCACTGGATCTTATCAATTACCAATTCCAGTTGGGCAGGGATTGCAAAGCTGCTTCCCCACAGAGGAGTAAGTTCTTGGGCGATGCCTCTGGCCGCCACTGGTTCTGCTCTCTGAGATGACCTCCCCTTTCTGCCACCCTATGTGGCATGTGGTGTTGCCTCCTGGGGAGCTATCCCTTACCTAGGATCCTCTATGGCTACCCTGCAGAACATGTCCTTGCAGACTTTACAGCTTCTATAGACCTCCTTCTGCTGGCACACATCTGGGAAGCTGGATGGGTCAAACTGGTTGTTGGTGACTAGGTTTGTAGTTTCTTGCCAATACAGCACTATCAAAGTCTTTTTTTTAAGCTTTTATTTATTTATTTGAGAGAAAGACAGAGAGTGCACGAGCCGGGGGAGGGGCTGAGGGAGAGGATGAGGGACAAGCAGACTCTGCTGGGTGTGGGAGCCCGACATGGGACTCAATCCCAGGATGCTGAGATCACAACCTGAGTAGAAGTCAGATGCTTCACCGACCGAGCCACCCAGGTGTCTCCACGACCCTCAAAATCTTAAAAGGCTTCTGACTGGTTCTCTATTTGCATAGCCACAGCCGATGGTCTCATGGAGACATAATTCCTGTGCCCGATACTCTCTGGACGTGGTGTACTTTCTATTCTCTCTCAGACTGCTGGTGGCTATCTTGAGGCCATCTGAAAAAATATGCTTGGCTGCGAAGGGAGCCTCCTTTATCCTGCCCACTGAGCCAGCTCCCACTGTTGCTGAACGGAGTGTGCTGGAGAAAGGTTTGGAACTACAGGTACAACCTGGCTGAGGCTGCCTCTTCCAAGTCACTCTTACAACCAGCCTGAGTGCACCTCTCCCGTAGGTCTTTGCTAGTCGCCGCAGCAAGCAACACCCGACGCACGCCACCAGTCTGTTTCCATCCAGTTTCTGTGACTTAACAGGCTCTGTTAAGATTTACCTTTCAAAGCATCATAGATGACTATCACGCCGCATGTTTTGCTGGAATATAACAATGGTCACCACCTCACCAGCTTACAGTGCTTTGCTTTGCCATCTGCTGCCCAATCTCTAAACCAATGTCGCTTGGTTTAGACTTTCAGAGCAGTGCTACTTACAGATACCAATTCTGTGTTCATTAGGATGCATGTCTGGTCGCTGTACCAAAGACTCAACTTAAGAATGACTTAAACAGAACATTTATTTCTCTCTCACATAATAGTCTATAAACAGTCTAAGGCTGGTAGGGTGACTTTGAAACCCTTAACAAGCATCTTCCAATTTGGGTACAGGATAGCGGCTCTAGCTCCGGCCGTCATATTAGCATTCCAGCATGCAGAGGGGGAAAAGGAAGAAGGAGGGAACCCAGGCCTCTTTCTTTGAAGGCCTGACCTGGAAGTTGCTCACATCCCTTCTACTCACCTCACTTTTGCAAAAATTCATCACAAGACCTCTTTTTTAAAAACTTATCACTTTATTCTTTTAGATTTTATTTATTTATTCATTAGAGACATAGGCAGAGGGAGAAGCAAGCTCTCTGCGGGGAGCCCAATACAAGACTCGATCCCAGGACCCCAGGATCACACCCTGAGCCAAAGGCAGATGCTCAAACCACTGAGCCACCCAGGTGCCCCACAAGGTCTCATTTAGCTGCAAGGAAGATTGGGAATCTGAGTCTTTATTAAGGGCAGCCACTCCAGCTAACATTCAAGTAATTCTCCTACTAAAAGAAGAAGAGAAGAGAAAAATAGGAGGCAACTGGCAGTCTGCCACAGAATATTTTTATCCTCATTTTACATTGGTAGAAACAGGCTCAGGGAATACAAGCAATGCTTTTTAAGGTCTTATGGCAAACAAACGGCAGAACATGAATTTTAATCAGGTCCATCTGACCGTCAAACAGGGTTTCTGTCACATCCAGCCAACACACTTTGGTCATCAAGGTGGCCACTGTTTCCTTGGAGATAGAGGACGTTCACATGTGCATAGTCATCTAAATGCCAACTCTATGTACCTTGAGCCTGCACTAGAAGGAGACTAGTGCAGTGGAAGTGATGCTATTGGGGAAGGCTTTCTTAGAGAAGAACCCCTCCCACTGGCCCTGGAGGTGGAACAGGCCCCAGGGCGAAGATGGAGAAGGCAATGGTGTCAACTGTTCTCTATCTGGCTCGGTTGTGAAGGTGGGCCCAGAGCTTAAGGTGCGTAGAGGCTTTCTAGGTCCATCGCATAGCAGATGGGCCTGTCCAAGGATGATCCACTTGACGCTTCCACCAGCCAAGGTGTCCCATCGGCTGTGCCTTGGACATTCCACCATCTGGGATGAGACGGGAGCAGGCCACAGGAATCCTGCAGGAGAGCTGCACCCACCCCCGGTGCTACTCAAGACACACACGGGGAAGGGCCAAGTCCCTGATCTGTTCTCCTCCTCCTCCCTGTAGGCAGTACAGGGGCCTTGCGAGGTGATTAGAAATATGTTCCGTACATTCAGCAAGAAATCCAGTAATTCATTACCGAGTGTCCACTCCAGGGTCAGAGACTGGGATGGGAGAGGCTGGAAGGAGGAAGGGGGGGGCAGAGAGAGGGGAGCTAGAGCAGCTGGGTCAGCATTCCCGATTTGGATACTGACTCAGGCCCCAGGAATGCCAAGGAAGGGGGGTGGGCAGCCACCAGAGCTGGGCTGGGATCCTGTTGGCACCAGGATATGTAGGAACAGCACGCAGAGAGGATGTTGGGACCGGGGCTCCCACACCCTGGGACCCACCTCCAGATCACTGGTAGAAACAGATGGCTCTCATCCTGGGCCCTCAAGCCCACCACACACCTTCATGGTGAGTTCATGGTGAGTCTCCTAGCTCCCCACCTTCCTAACTCATCCCACCCCAACTTCCAGCAGAGGAAGGGATGGGCTCCTGGGATTCGAATGGGGACATCTGGACACACAGTGGCCATTTTTCTGGGACCACCCACAAACCCCTCAGCCTCTAGCCTCCCAGCTGGCTCCCACTTGCCCCCTCTGACTCCAGCACCACCTACGACTGAAGTTTGTACAAGGAAGAAAGTTGAGCTCAACTCGCCTCCATTTCCCCTCCTTTGGCACCTGATAAAGATGAGCAGGAGCCCAGGACTCTGAAAGCCCACCTCCCACCGGTGCCCCTACAGTGCTCCAAGCCACCTCCCCCATGGCAAAGCCCTTCAAGCTCGTCCTTGAAGACCCAGGAGGGAGCCCAAGGCCAGGTCTCAAGATTCCAGGCGCCCCCCTTCCCTCCCCACCCTGCCCCAGGCTCTGGGTGGGAGCAGCTGAGCCTGCAGAGCCCTCCCTCCCACTGCCTGACACCCAATCAGAGAGAAACCGATCCGGGGAGGGCAGGGTGCCAAGGGCCGGGCCCAGAATAGTGCCACCCGGCCAGTGTTGCGCACTTGCTCTCCGTTGGTCCGGGTTGGCCGCATGGAGCACACACTGCGCCGGGTATAGGGGTCCCCGGGGACGGGAGCTGGGGCAGCCGAGGCCAGGGGATTGCGAGCACAGCACACTGTGTGAATGTGTGTGAGTGTGTGTGTGTGCATGTGCGGCCTGGATCTTCTGTGTGTGTGTGTGTGTGTGTGTGAGCATGTGGGTGTCTGTGTGTACGTGTATTCTTCGTGTAAGCAACCTATGTGGTCCTGTGTGTGTCTGGGAATGGTTGGATGTGTGTTTTCCTGAGTGTATAAGTGTTTGTGTAAGGGGGGGTGCTTGCGGGGGTGGGTGCATGCACACGCAGGCCTGCCGGGGAGAGGACCTACCTGTGGTTCGGGAAGGTAGGGCACTTCCCCCACCCCTCCAGACCATTCTCCTCCCCACAGAACCCATCCTGGAGCAGCCTAGGGGGACCCGAGCATCAAGGTAAGTGCAGCTGCTTCCTCCTCAGGGCCCAGCCTCTTCTCCCACTTCCTTTGTCCCCCCTCTTTGGGACCGTCATCTCCTTGGCTCTGATAGCCCATCTTTTGTCTCTCTCTCCCTCCTTTTCCTTTTTTTGCTCCTGTGTCTTTTCCTTTTCCCTTCATCACTCTTTTCTATCAGAAGAAGTTGCGGGGGTGCGGGGAGGAGGGGGAGGCGGGGAGGGGAGGGATATAGAGTCTGAAGACTCTGACCCTGGTTCTGACTTTATCACTTACTCACTGTGTGAATTGTGGCAAACCGCTTAACATCTCTGATCTCAGGTCTCTTTTTCATAAAATAAGAATGATGATAATGTCTCCCTTATAAGATTGCTAGGAGTGAGAAATATGGAGGAGAAAAACTCTTGGGAAGCTTGCAAATATTAAATGTTATTATTAATGACATTTTCATTGATTTCGTTGTGTTACTCCCTATTAACCAAACAGGCCCCATTCCCCCTTCCAGAGATGAGCTTCCTAGAACAAGGAGAGAGCACTTCATGGCCATCACCAGTCATGACCACTGGCTCAGAAAGAAGCCATGGGAAACAGGGGGCCAAGTCCTCGAGATGGACGAGGCAGGAGGTGGTGAAGGAAGGGGAGCTGCAGGGTCTGGAGGAAGGTGAGGCCAAGGCCAGTTCCGGAGAGTTGGGAGCGGGGGCAGTGGGACATCCCAGAGCCTGGGACCCAGGGCTCTGCTCTGATCCCTTCATAGAGATGGACCCAAGCCTCATCTTGTAGCCCCAGTCTGTCCATATGGGAAACGTCAACTGCACGGCAGAGCCAGGGGCCTGGCATGGCCAACTCAGGACAGAGCCACTATCTTGTGTGGCTCTGAGACTCAGCGTTCTCACCTGCAAAATGGGGCCATAGCATCCAGGCTTCCCAAGCCTGCTGTGAGGATGACCCGAGCCAGCAGATGAGAAAGCACTCTGGAAGATGGACTTATTGTCCTCTCCCCTCCAACAGATCCCCAGGCCAGGCCGCCTGCTGAGTGCACCGGGCTGGAGGCCACATTCCCCAAGGCCACACACTTGTCGCAAGCTGCCCCCCTGGCCAGGGTGGGCACCCCACCGACAGACTGGGACATCTCCCCCCTGAACCATGCAGCCTCAGCCGTAGGCTCCAGTCCAGATGATCTGGAGCTGGATATAGAGTTCCCAGTCACAGCAGACTGGGGGTACGAGCTCGGCCTGGTGGAAGAGAGGCCTACCCTGTGCCCCTCCCCGCGGGCCCTGTTACCCAGGCCGGGCTGGGACGACGAGCTGCAGAAGCCGGGGGCCCAAGTCTACATGCACTTCATGCAGGAGCACACCTGCTACGATGCCATGGCAACCAGCTCCAAGCTGGTCATCTTCGACATCACGCTGGAGGTGAGGCCATGGTGCTGCCCCACCTCCATCCTCACGGGGCTGCAGCCACCACTCACACCCTCCAGGACACCCCGCTGGGCACCCTGCAAGTCCCCTTCCAGAACTCCTTCCTAGCACCATGGAGACCAGTGCTGGGGAGGGCTTCTCTCCCTGTCATCCTAGCTCTGCCATTTAGTATCTATAGGATCTTGGGTTAGTCACTATACCTCTCTCATCTCTAAAATAAGGATGGGGGTGCGCCTGGCTAGTTTAGTTGGAAGGGCATGCAACTCTTGATCTTGGGGTCATGAGTTCGAGTCCCACGTTGGGTGGAGAGATTAGTAGAAAATAAGTGCGTAATGAAAAAATTAAATAAAATGGGAACGGAAATGCCTGCTTTTCCCTACAAGCTCTAGAGGACTCCTGGGACCATCCAGGATACATGGGAGCACTTTGCAAACCCCAAGTATGCGGAAGACATTGCAGGGTGGCTTAGGCCAGACAGCAGGGAGGTCTCAATAACAGAAAATTAGAATGAGCTCTAGTCTCTGCTCTTCCATTAGGCTAAGCTATGCAACGCCTGATTCCGTGCTTAGCATCACACAGAGCAGGGCCCTGTTTCCAGAAGCATAGCCTATGAGCCATCCACAGTACACTATTTGATTCTGGTGGTACATGAACAAATATATTTATTTGAGTAGTTCTGCATTTATTTTAACATGCATTAGGAAGACACAACCAGAACAGGTACAAGCAGTGTGGATGCTACCACTTAGGATGAGGCCACACGAGTCAGTGTCAAATTTATTTAGAGAAAAGTTTTTCAAAGTGTTCTGTAAATAAGCACACCTCTAGAACTGAGGTCAGCAAAAGCTCTACTGTGCCTGACTGTACACCTACGACTTCCGAGTGGAAACGCTGCCCACACGTGGCTGCCGGTGAAGGGGTCACCGCAGCGTCACCTGCACCAGCCACCAGCAGCGTCACCTCTAAGTCAGTGTGCCTGACCAGGATGGTGTCTAGTGTCCGCCGTGGCCTGGGAAAGGCAGTCGAGCTCACGTAGGGGAGATCCTGGGAGAAGCCCCGCGGAAGGGCCCTGGTGGGGACAGGGTACCCCCGGGGGGCAGTGGGAGACTCACCCCTCACCTCTCTGGCCCTCAGATCAAGAAGGCCTTCTTTGCGCTCGTGGCCAACGGCATCCGGGCGGCACCCCTGTGGGACAGCAAGAAGCAGAGCTTCGTGGGTGAGCAGGGGCTGGGAGGCAGAGGTGGTCGGGAAGGGAAAGAGGAGAGCTTTCGAGGGGATTCTGGGGCCGAGCTGTGACCCACCGAGGGCTCGCGCAGACCCTTGGGCTGAGCCGCGCTAGGGCCTGGCCCGGGGACAGTGTGACCCTGTGGCGCCGGGTGGGAGACCCTGTGCGTGGAGTGGGTGTGACCAGCTGACCCCTCCAGCTCTGCTCCCCCGGGTCCTGTGTCCTAGGTGCTAGATAGGAAGAGAGGGAGCGAGAGAAAGAAATTAGGAGACCGGAAGGTGGGCGGGGAGGGATTGCAGGGGAAGCCTAAAAGGGGTGACCCCATTTCTCAGGCATGGGAGGGGCTGCCTTGCTCCCCTATTTCCACGGTTCCCACAGCTGTCTCAGTCCTCGGCCTCTGGCGGAGCGGGAAGGGGGTCTGACCCTTCAACCTGCCTCTCACCACAAGCCCCCCCTCCTTCCCCATCCCCCGCAGGGATGCTGACCATCACGGATTTCATTTTGGTGCTGCACCGCTATTACAGGTCCCCGCTGGTGAGGAGTCGGCTGGGGGTCCTGGGGGCTCCCATCTGGGCGAGGGCGGAGGGCAGCTCAGGGAGCCTGGTGCCCAAGGGGCCCATATCTGCCTTCGGTGTCTAGGTCCAGATCTATGAGATTGAACAGCATACGATTGAGACCTGGAGAGGTGAGCTGGCGGAGGGACCTGGAAGGGGCTGAGGGTGTGTGGGTGGGCCTGGGGCCCGAGGACCTGGGACCTGAGGGGGCTGAGGGTGTGTGAGTGAGCTTCGGGCTGGAGGATCAGGGGCCTGGCAGAGGCTGAGGTGTGTGGGTGAGCCGGGGGGCCCGAGGGCCTGGCAGGGGTGGAGATTACCTGGAGGGAAAGGGGGAAGGGCAAGAGGGAGCCCAGGGGCCCGAGGGAGGAAGACAGGCCGGGCAGCGGCCTCCCTGAGCCGGACCCTGGTTTGCCTACAGAGATCTACCTGCAAGGCTGCTTCAAGCCTCTGGTCTCCATTTCTCCCAATAGCAGGTAAGTGTCCCCAGCCACCTAGCGGCACCTTCCGCCCGAGCAACCCCTTCCACACCTCCCAGGTCTGAACTCAGGGGCTTATCCTGCAGGGCTCAGGCAGCCTGGACGCCCTGTCCTCCTTTTGCAGGGGCTGGGGTGGGGGATGTAGCTCCCCTAGGCCCACTGCTCCCACTTCTGCAGCCTGTTTGAAGCTGTCTACGCCCTCATCAAGAACCGGATCCACCGTCTGCCGGTCCTGGACCCGGTCTCAGGCGCAGTGCTCCACATCCTCACACACAAGCGGCTGCTCAAGTTCCTGCACATCTTCGTGAGCCTGGGCGCAGCCTCGGGGTGCCCTGAGGGGCTGAGAAGTCCTTGGCCCAACGGATTGGGGAGGGAGCGGCTGGGAGCCCTGGGCCCCCCTGATCCCCACCTGTCCCTAACCCACCCAGGGCACCCTGCTGCCCCAGCCCTCCTTCCTCTCTCGCACCATCCAAGATCTGGGCATCGGGACATTCCGGGACTTGGCCGTGGTGCTGGACACAGCGCCCATCCTGACGGCGCTGGACATCTTTGTGGACCGCCGCGTGTCTGCGCTGCCCGTGGTCAATGAAACTGGTACCTGCGCCAGGCGTGGGGCTGGCTGGGGTGCGGTGGTGGCAGGCAGGGGTCTGTGGGCATCAGTTCAGGACCCAGGGTGGAGTGGGGGCTGCTTTGGGTCTCGGATCCATTACTTAGCCTCTCTGTGCCTCAGTTTCCTCATTTGTGAGTTGGGAATCTTAACAACACTCATCCTCTGACTTCAAGGGATGATTTGAAAGGAATATGTGCAACAAAATGTGCATGGTGAGAGGAAACAGAAGATGAGGTTTTAATGTTAATTCCTCCTAAAATGGGCCATGGGATCCAGCCAGATCTCCCCTTTTCTTGCTCTGAATAGGGGTTAGAGGGACTACATTTTTTTGGTTGAATCATGGCTATAAACCATTTCAAAGTTAAAACTGCTGTCATCAAGCTAGATATCAAAACATGTTTTATTTTTTATTATGAAAAATTTCAAACGTATGAAAATGATAGGAAAAAATGTAGTGATTCCACATATCCATTACCTGGATTGACTACTGTTAACATATTTCCATAACCAGTTTTTCTCCCCCTTTTTTTTGCTGACATAATTTAAATTACAGAGATCATGTAATTTACCCCTTATCCCTTCAGTCTATGTCTCTTAAAATCAGTATATTTCCTATATCACCTAATGAAATTCTGAATAATTTATTAATATTATCTAAGATCCGATCCTCATTCTTATTTGCTCACCTTCCCCAAGAGTATCTTTTTCACAGTTGATTTGTACAAACCAGAATCCAATTAAGGTCCATGCTTTGCATTTGCTTCTTTTGTCTGAAGTCTCTTTTAATCTAGAACAGTTCTCCCTTCACTTAATTTTCATGACAGTATAATGGGTTGGTTGCCCTATGGAACGTCCCACCTCCAGATTCGTCTCTGCTTTCTACAGGTGACCTCAGCGTTGTTCCTCTATTCCCAGGTCTCCCATAAACTGGAAATTAGATCTAAAGGTTTGGTTAGGTTCAGGCTGTCCATTTGAGGCGAGGATATTTCAGAGGTGACACTCTGTACTCACATTGCATCACACCAGGAGACATGTCAGGCCGTCTCCTTGTGTGTGACTGTGTGATCTGTGGGTTCAGGTGGTGGCAGCCTGGTGCCTCATTTTAAAGCCGGTAGCCCGGGGAGGGATGGGGGGATGCCCAGTAGATCATTCTGAAAGCCCGCCCCATCTTGCACAGCATCGTGGCTCTGATGTGAACCTCTTCCCTTTCTCTCTCGCCACCCCCACCCCTACCCCCGTAGGACAGGTCGTGGGCCTCTATTCTCGCTTTGATGTGATTGTAAGTGTCTGCGGGAGTGGGGAACTGAGGGTGCCGCCGGGAGGCTGTGGGTGTAAGAATCGGTGGAGGGGCTTCTGTGGACCAGAAGGACCTTTAGGGATGTGTAGTGGGCAGTGTCTGTGGGTCTGGAGCCTGGTTAAGGGGGTGACTAACGTGGCCTTTCCCTCCCTGCCCCAGCACCTGGCTGCCCAGCAAACCTACAACCATCTAGACATTAGTGTGGGAGAAGCACTGAAGCAGAGGACACTGTGCCTGGAGGGAGTCCTCTCCTGCCAGCCTCACGAGAGCCTGGGGGAAGTCATCGACCGGATTGCCCGGGAGCAGGTACCTCCTGCCTCCTCATGCGCACCCCCAATACGTATGGCCCCAACCTCATGAGCAGCTCCAGCTGTCCCTGTACACCCGGCACCTGCCCTCTCCTCCCATTTCATGGCCATTTCCAGCTCTCGGTGTCCACCCTGGTCTGCAGCTGTTCCTGCCCCTGGGACCCTCGTGCTAAGGGCCACAGACAGCTGATCACCCAGAGTGGCCAGAGCCACCCCTAACTGGTCTCTAGGGGACACTCTCTTGCTCCCCCGTTATGTTCCGTTGTTGCCCCTGATTCTTGGTGCCAACCTTGCTGGCTGCCATAGCTGCAGACCTCCGACCCCTCACGGACCCTCTGCGGACCCACAGGTACACCGGCTGGTGCTTGTGGATGAGACTCAGCATCTCCTGGGTGTGGTGTCACTCTCCGACATCCTTCAGGCCCTGGTGCTCAGCCCTGCTGGCATCGATGCCCTCGGTGCCTAAGAATATCTGAGTCCTCCCTCCCAGGCCACGTCTCACACGCTGAAGCCAACGATGGGAGCCAGGGGACTGGGCCTTCATCCTCCCCCACCCCCATTTGCTGGTTTGGCTCTGGTTCAGGTAGGCTCTGCCCGGGGGCATCGGCCTCAGCACCAGTCCATAGATCTTTCTGGGCTCACAGATCTCAGCCTGGGGTACCCCGAGGACAGAAGTGGCCCAGTTCATTGCTGAACAGCCTGATGTAAACCACAAGTGTCAGGATTCACCGCTTTGTCCCGGTGTCAGCCGAGGTCTTGGGGGTCCTCCTAAGAGGGCCTGGGGTGAAGGCAAGGGCAGTGATGTGCTTTCAGGTGCTCTGGGGAGACTTACCTGCCCTCTCACAATCATTACCCTCCTGCTCAGAATTCCACTGGAAGGAAGCAAGTTACTAAACCTTTGTTGAATGGAATGTCCATGCTCAGTAAGAACTTCGGCCCAAAGGAGGGAGCTTCTCTCTTAATGACTCGTCTCAGTAAAGTTGACATGATCTCAGACTCTTTGCTGGTAGCATGCTTGCTAGGGGCTCGCGCAGGTTCCACCTGCTTGGCACTGGATGGCGGGACGAGGGTCCTCGATTGGAAAGGCAACCTCCCCCCCATGTAGTCACTGTCTTCCCTTCTCTTTTCCCACAGGCTTCTCCAGCCCTCCCTAATTGCCCCTGCCCTGCCTATACTCCCAGGAGCCCTCAGGAATGCCCAGTGCACCATGGGATGATGAAACTAACGGCTGAGTCAAGCCTGGAGGTCTCTGAACCAGAGGCACTGGGACTATTATCCCAGGGCCAGCTGCTCCATGCCCACCCACGCCAAACCTTCCCTCCACCTGGGGTGTGGTTGGCCCCAGGGGGGCAGCAAGCCCTCAGCTGCTGGGGTTGGTCCTCAGCTTCTGGACTACCTGGGAGTCCCAGCTGTTCCTCTGCAACCACCGAGATGGTTCCCCACAACCGTGCCACTGCCCTCCCCCTCCTCCCAGCATTGTCATTTCAGGGCTGCTGGCGGTCGCCACGGAGCAGTAGATTCATGTAGAGCCTGTCGAGTGGGGTCCTCCCTCCCGTTCTCATCCTGAGCACCAGCCAACCAGGTTCTCAGTTTCCCCGGTGACCGCTGGGTTTGGATCACTGAGGGTGAACCGAGGAGAAAACAAAAACAAAAAGAACAACCCATGACCTTAAATTGTAGAAATGTCACTCAGAAAATGCTAGCCATTTGGCCCGAACTTGTGGCAAGACCCCTGTGCTTTCTGAATTCAAAGACATGAGGGAAAATCTGTGATCGACAAACACTACAACTGACTGGCATTTCTTTCGTGCATAGAGTGTTAGTTCGCTGAAATTTCTTTTTTCACCTTTTATTTTATAACAAAACCCTAAAGAAGACATGAATTAATTACATAGTAAATACAGCTCAGTCCACAAACTCTAATATGCAAGAAAATAACTTTATTTTTCTAACACTGAATGGAATTTGTATTATGAACCCCATTTTCGCCAGATGGTAGAAATTAATTGCAGTCAATTTGGGGTGCATCCCTCACCTTTTCCTGGGGTTAAATTCGGTGAGGGGGGAAAGCATTAAGTAGTGTAAGACTGTATTCCTCAGTCATCAACATCCATGCATGCCAGCACCTGCTAAAACCTTCCCATTCCTATCTGGTTGTCACTGAGTTGGTCACTGTTGGGCCTGGCACCTGCTAGGTGCTCCCTCACTCCCTACCACGGAGCCTCCTTGAGCCTGCCTGCTTCTGGGGCATGAGGACATTCTAGCTCCTAGACCTGGACCCGGCTGCACTTCAAAAAGCTCTGCGGGGCACTTGCAAGCCCATCTGCTCAGACGGACAGCAGGTGGTCTGCTGTACTCTGCATTTTGCTGGGGTGTTTTTCAGGCTCTATCCTGGAAACATGGGGCTCAGGGCTCTTCCACCCTTGTCATCTCCAAAGTTTCCTGGGATATTTGTCACATCCCCTCGTCCCTTCAGACACAGCTCCCATCTCAGGGACCCTAGAAATGTCCACAGTTTCTTTGCTTCCCCAGCCCCCATCAATCTATGGCATCTTTACCAGTGGGGCCTTTTGTCTAACCCAGCATGCCTCTTCCAAACCCACTCTATGTGTCTTGCGTTCTTGTCACCTATCTTGAGGGGCCAGGCTTTTGAAATTCCAAACCCAAGACCAGGTTTTTGCTATATCATCCCTCCCCTGTGGCAATGGACACTGCAGCTCTGCTGTCCAGTGGGAAGAGGATAGGTTAATATTTCTAAAATATGATCCCACCTCATTTAGCTCACAGAGCAACAGAGTGGAGACACTTGTACTTGATGAGTCAGGCAGCAAAGGAAGGCCTTTCTCATAGACACCCAGCCTCTGTTTCTGACTTTGCCATAACCCATGGGTTGATGCTGGCTCTGCTCTGGGTCTGGGAAGACCCCGGGCCTTGGGCTCAAGTGGGAGGATGGGATGGGGGTGCTTCTCTGGGCCCATCGCAAGTGACAGTGTCCTTGGGGAGCCTGGGGCAGTCTGTCTCAGGCTGCAGCCAACTATGGGGAAAGTGTAGCAGGTCAGTCTGCCCCAGATTGCTCTGTATGAGTAGACCTTCTGATGTCACAGTGTAGGCATGAGGTGGAAAGGACAGCCCGAGGAGGTCACTCTTCCCCCCACCCCCGTTCTGCTCCCCCTGAGAGTAAACAGGTCTCCAATCTCCTGGGCCCACCATGCTGAGAACCCAGCAGTTCCCCCATGGGCCTTTCTGTGAGGGACTATGCCAGCCTCCTGCCTCAGAAGCAGAGGGACTCTGCCCTGCTCAGATCACAACCCAGCCTTCAGTTCCCGACAATCACCAGCATCAAGGCTGCAAGAACAGAGGCAAAAGGTTGCCATGGGGACTACTCCTGCCCTGACTCTGAATAAAAATGTGAAACCCACCTTACTGGTCCCTCTGTTCATACCCGTGAACCTGGGGCTGGCCAAATTTTCTAGCCATTGTTGGCCAAACCCCTGACTCCTGCCCAGACCTCCGAGGTCTCTACAAGGGGGCCTCCAGGCTGCTCCCATCCACTTCTCAGCCAACCCCATCTCTTCTCCCACACCATCTCAACAGCTGTCAATCCGGGCTGTGCAACAGGATCCCCTGGGGAGCTCTATCAGATGGACCTTCCAGGGCCCATCCCTAGCGATGCTAATATCCTGACTTGGGGGTAGGACTTGGGCAAATGCATTTATTTTCTGTAAACACTAGAGACTTATTATGCGTAACACGTGATGAGCACGATGAGCACGATGGCTCGCTGGCTGAGCAATAAGGATGCTTCATTTGCATAATTGGGAAAATCATTTGTCACATAATGGCATCTATATTATTTGTCATGACTACGATCTACAGGAAGAGCTGGCTAAGAGCAGGGACACAATATAGAAGAGACACGATCTGCTGGCATTCTCGCTAGTCTTCTAAACAGCCACAAATACAGAAGAATTCAGTACAATGTCACGTGCGTCCATCCCATGATGACAGTTGTCAGAATTTTTATTTGACATGCATCTTAAAACTGGGATCATAAGTAATGAGTTGGAGCTGAACTAATATTAGCAAGCTAAGCTACATCCAGAGCTAAAACATCTACAGGACATGAGCGTTGTAGACAGCCGCAAAACATGGAGTACTCCATCTATTTTTATTGCTGGGAGTGCTGCATAAATGCTAAGAAGACAAGCTGATTTCTTAAAGTCTTACCCCAAAATCTGGATCCTAATTTGGCCAACAAGTGCAGATTAGCTGCAATGAGAGTAATGAGGTACATACATACATCCTTTTCAGTCAAAGGGTACCTGCTGTGCTGAGTTAATGTCTACATCTGCAATTATGCAGAGTCAGGTCAGGGTGGACAATGAAGGAGCCTCACTTTGACATAGCTTCCCTGTGACTTCTGTGGGCAGTCCAGGGTCCCTGAGGCCGCAGACCCCTGCTGGTCTAAAGGAGCAGCCCACTGGGAAGGCAGATATAACCCTGGTTGACTTTGTGACAGAAATCTGGCGCCCTCTGAGCCCGCCCCCATTCTCTGCAGGTATAAGGAGCTCTCACAGGTGAAGTCCTGCACTGATGGGGTGGAGAGCTATGCCCTTGTCATCAGGAATTCCTCCCATGTCTCTCCAGATTTCTGTACTCGGTATGGAAATCTCTGCATCCTCCCCTCTTCTTCCTTCCCCTGCCTCCTATTCCAGCCTTTTCTCAACCCACAAACATTGATTTGTGGCCTCCTAGGTGTTAGACAACAGTGTTGGGCACTGGGATCCAAGCTGAAAGGAGCTTGATTTGTGCCCCTCCAGGGGGTGCTCAACTGGTTGGGGATGCAGTTGGGTCTCTGACAAAGGTGAACCAGCTGAGCACTCAGTTCTGTAAGGTTGTGTGGGGGGGAGGCAGAGGAGAGCACACAGGAAGTGCTTGTGCTCCCTGACAGCTCAGGGGAGGCTTTTCAAAGGCAGTGACCTTTGAGATGAGCCCTAAGGAAGAGCAAGTTCTCTGGGACAGGACGACAGGATGACAGGACGACATCACAGTTGGTGGAGATGTTCCAAGGAGAGGGGACATTGAGAACAAGGCATTGAGGCCGGAAAGAGCATAATGTACTCAGGACAGTACAAGGAATTGGGGTTCGGCTGTGGAAAGGGTGCCTGGGCAGGGAGTGGGGATGGAGGGCAGAGTGCCAGAGTCTTCCAAGCCATAGTAGGGACTTAGGACTTTGCTTTGAGGATGAGGGGAGCCACCGGAGGATTTTTATTATTTATTTATTCATTCATTCATGAAAGAGACAGAGAGAGGTGCAGAGACACAGGCAGAGGGAGAAGGAGGCTCCCTGTGGGGACCCTGACTTGGGACTCGATCCCAGGACCCCGGGATTACACCCTGAGCCGAAGACAGAGGCTCAACCACTGAGCCACCCAGGGGTCCCTCCACCAAAGGATTTTAATAAGGGAAATGACATGATTTATTTTATTTTTAGTTTTTAGTTTTCTATGACCCAGCAGAAATGTACCAGAGTCCCAGTGGGGCTGGGACTCGGTGAGGCTGGGACTGACCGCCTTCTCAGACCTGTGGTACCCTCGGTCTCCCTGCCAGCCTGCTTTCCTTCTGTTGCCTTCCTCTACTAAAGAGGCTAGAAAGCTAAAAACGGTAGTCCCCAAACTCTGTTGCAGCTTGACTTCCAGGTGGCCCTGGGTTCCACCTCTGGGAGGTGTGCGGAAGGTGGTCACGGGGCAGAGGCCACGCTTCTGCTGCTCCCACTGTCGCCGTTGGGGGGGACAGTCATGGGCCAGGATGGGGGCAGGGAGGATACTTTTTTTTTTTCCTACTGGCAGCACTGACCCCACCCAGGAGACACGGAGGCTCCCTCGGGCCGGCAGCTGTCGTGATACTTCCCAGCACTCATGCTCCTGAGGGTGCCAACCTGGTGCTTCCCGGGCCGATCGGTACCCCCTGGACCCAGTCCTGTAGATCCAGCCGGGAGCCCCTCCATCCATTTTTGCAGCACTTCACTGCCTCTGTCAGAGCACTTCCTGTCCCCAGATGGGTGTCCCTCTAGGTGTCCGGAGGGTGGTTCTGCAGGTCCTGCTCGGGCCGGCTTCAGCCAGCACAGGGTGGTGAGGCCTTGGCCTCTGTGCGGTGCAGGAGAGCACAGTCCTTCTCACTTTCCTTGGAGGGAGAGGGCTCCGCCTCCCACAAGATCCCTAAGAGGGGAGAGGCTGTTCCCCAAACACAGCAAGGGCTTCAGATGCTGGGTCATCACAAAGAATGACACAGGTCTCCAATTATCCACCAGAGTCCCTTTATTCTGTATTTTTTCCAAGGATAGTAATGTGGCACGGGGTGGCCTCCTATCTGAGACGGAGACATTGGAAATGATTAAAGTGGCAAAAGCTCAAGGTCCTACAGAAAGTGCGCTGGGTTTCTTCGATCTCCGGGTCCGGCAGCCACCTTCTCCCCCTTCCTGTCTGAGACACGGGCGGTGGCCTGGAATGACTGCGCCTGGGAGAGAGAAGGGGGCGGCTCCCAGGAGGCCGGGCCCAGCTCAGCACTGTCTCGGCTGGAAATGCAGGCTCACCTTCTTATTGGGAACCAGGACGATGCGGGCCAAGCTCTTCACCTCCCCTGTCTCGGGGGCCAGGACCACCTGGTACTGCTGGATCAGCTGGGGGGCAAACACACGTTGGACTTAGAACCTGTGATCCCTACCCACTGCCCTCCCTCCCAGGATCCCTCCCTGCCCGACCTCCCGCTCCTCCCCACACTCTGCACCTGCCCTCCTGGCCCCTCACAGCGCCCCGCCCCCCCCACTCACCCTTGACAGCAGCAGCTGCATCTCCAGCTCTGCAATCCTGCGGCCCAGGCAGGCCCGGACCCCGTAGCCAAAGGGCACGGAGCCAAATGCATGATGGACCCCAGGGGCAGCAAGCTGGCTCTTCCTGAGCCAGCGGTAAGGCTGGAAGCTCTCTGGCTCAGGGAAGATGTCCGGGTCACGGGACACCACATAGTGACAGAACACAAACTGGGTCTGCAGAGCAAGAACGGGCGGCACATGAGTTTAGGGCTACAGGGCGCCCCTGGGAACCCCAGCTCTTCAGCCCCACTCACGTTCTTGGGGAAGAGGAAGCCATTGACTTCAATCTCCTTTTCCGTGATGACCCGGGAGTTTATGGGGACCACAGGGTAGAGGCTGCAGGGAAAAGAAAGTGCAGGTTTGCCTCTGGTCCCCCAGGTCCTTCCTCCCATCCCACCCCTGGCCCTAGCTCCAGCCCACCGGCCTCTACTTCCAACTCTTATCCCTGAGTCCTCCTCCACACAGACCTTGTCCCCTGGGAACCACAACCTACCGCAGGGTCTCCTTAAGAACAGCTTTGAGCAGGGGCATGTGGGCAAAGTCCTTCTGCTGGGGCACCTGCCCGGGGGGCACCACACCCACCACTTCCTTATGCAAAGCAGCCTGGATCTCTGGGTTCTTGGAAAGATGGTACAGGGCCCATGTCATTGTGTTGGATGTCTGGGAGGCAGAGGGAGAGATGAAGTGAGGAGAGATTTCTAGGAAAAGGGCTGGTTAGGTAGTGGGAGGGTGAGCGAGTGTGGCAGAGATAGACACAGGGGCGCATGGGGACTCCACAGCCGGATGAGGACCCACGGGATGGAGAATCGTGCTCTGACAACAAGGATTGGAACGGAGGGAGACCGCACGCAACAAAAGGAAAACAGTCCAACTAAGAAGGTGCTTGAGGTCAAGCTCTCCCCTTAAATTACACCTTAGAAAGATGCGAGGTGAACCTTCTGGCTGTCCGAGAGAGGCTCTGGGGGGCGATGGGATCCCTCTCACAAAAGGACCACTCCCTGCCCGCCTCTGCCGGGCTCAATGACCCCTCCCCTGTTTTCCTTCTAGCTCTACATCTACGATACAGAAAGAGAAGCAGGTACCTGGAGGGACGAAGGTCAAGCTCAGGTGAGGGTAATGGGGAATTGGTTCAGGATAGGAGCTGGGAGCCCCTGGTCTCCTCGCTGGCCCCCCTCACGCACCGTGTCTACACCAGCCAGGAGCAGCTCAGGCAGGCTGCCCATGGCCTCACGAGTACTGAGCTGTCCTCTGGTCAGCAAGAAGTGCAGGTAGCCAGATATCTCGACTTCATCTGGCCCCTTTGTCTGAAGCTGGGTCTCTATCTCCTTGAGTTTCTGATCAATCAGCTTCTTGCCTACAGGGACAGTGGAGAACAAAGGAGGACAAGGTCAAAGTCACGATCACCAAAACCAGGAGGCACTGTGACAGCTGGTAGCATGAGGCAGAAGGTCCTGATGGACCGACCTCGGAACCCCTCCCCGTCCCCCCACCCCACCGCCACTTCCTTCCCTGGCTTCCTCACCAAAAGAGAAGATGGTGTTCCAGCCATCCAGGTAGCGCTTCCAGAAAGGCAGTAGGGGCCGGGTCCACTTGGGGAGGAAGGTGACATAGACTGAGTTCTGGAACATGAGCCCGACAGATCTGACGAAGGCCACCGTGTCCTGGGGGATGGGGCGCTCCAGGCAGCCAATACGTTTCTCAAACAGGATGTAGCAAATAGCTGGCAGTGCACAGATGCCGTCACAGGAGGCAGTGTCGCGACGCCCAGAATCCAGGGGGCTGGAGGGGTGGGGGGCACAGCCTGCCTCTGACCCAGGTCCACCCCAGCCCCTCTCCCAACAAGGGTACCTTCCAAGGCAAAGTAGTAGAATTGGTGAGCCATGTCGGACACTTGGTTCCCGGAGGGGCTCTCTGCCAACAGCTGGCTCAGGTGGGCCATGAAGTCGTCGACCACCTCATTCAAAGCATCAGTGTACAGCGCAGCCTCACTCGGCTTCAGCATCCGCTGGTTCAGAGCGTGGCGCAGCTGGTACCAGTGGTGTCCTTCGCTATGGAGAGTGGAGGAACCACGCTCTTGTGAGTGGCTGATGGCGGTTGCATTAGATGGTACCTTCCCCCTGCCCCAAGACCCCAAGAGAGCCTAGGAAAATCTCAGACCCCTAGCTTTAGAATTATAGAATCATTGAACTTCAAAGAACAGAATGTTCAAATCACAAAACATCAGACTCCCGCTGCAGCATCATGGAAGTGAGTCAAGGTGGGCATTCGGAGCCAGGCTACCCAAGGTCAAAACGCACGTCTGACAATCACTGGGTGACCTTAGGCAGGTGAAGTGTCTTAACTCCTCTGTGCCTCAGTATTCCCTTTGGTAAAATGGGAATAATAAGCGTGCCGATCTTAGTAGGGTTGTTCGAACAATCCCGGTGCTTAGATCAGAGCCTGGCACATGGTGAACACTTAAGGAATGTTGACTATGACTATCTTAGGATGGTACAACTCCAGAATCTTCCTTATGTGAAATGAGGAAGAACTGAAATGGTTCCAGTCCTTCTGTGTGGAGGATGAGGAGTAAAGGAGGAGCAAATTAGGGTTCCTGGGAAACTGAAATTCTGGACCTTCATGCTCTGCTTTGGCTCAGTGAGCCAAGGGGACAGGGAGACCCACCAGGCTGATGCCCTAGGCCCTCTTGCTACAGTCATCCAGTAAGGGGGTGGGTCCCCATCCTGGGACAGAGATGTTCCGAGGGTGGGAACGTGCTTCCCACAGTGGGGGCTTCATGTCCAGGGACTGTCCCCACCCACAGCTGTCCCCCAAATCTGTTACCTTTCCTAAGCAAGCTGGGCATGGATCAATTTTTTTAAAAGCCAGTCGCAGAGTAATAAGCACAACATGGCCCAATTTTAGGAAGAAGAAAGGAAACCTTATAGGCCCATATGTATATTCTCATGTTTCCACATAAAGTAGGGAAGAGCACCCACCAAACTGTCAGGATTACTTAGAAGAATGGGATGGGAGTGGGTGGTGGGAGACAATATTGTATGATTGGACTTTTTACAATAAGTATTACTTTTGAATTTTAAAAACCGATAAGGTATTTTAAAAAGAAAGATCTTAAAAAGGCTTATAGCAAGAATCAGGATTTTCTTTAAATTTTAGAGAAGTATTTACTTAAATGAACCTCAAACCCCAGGAGTTTTCTTTATTATGTTGGCAAAAGTTGCAAAAAGGTGAACTAAAAGTGTTGCTGAAAAAGAAATGAAAACCAGAATAGAGTCATTTATTGGAACTTGAGATTGTGTGTGCTTCTCCAGGAGTAAAAAATTCTCCCAATAGTAGCAATCAGATTTGCAGAACTTGAATGAGTCCATTTATGTGTTCGTTAAAATATTTCCTGGGAAAACAATGCTTCTTAAAATGAGATTTAAAAAAAAAAATATATATATATATGTTGAGACAAAACTTATCATTGGTTAGCAAAATAGCTTTAAAATACATATATATGGTATAATATAATTAGGAAACTAGCTGTAAAGTAGGAAACTACAAATAGATACATAGGGGTGTACATAATATTCAGCTCCAATTCTAAAATTTGAGCCATCAGCTCAACTGGTAGCCTGACCTGGCAAAAACCTAAGACCCAAATCTAGCCCTCAGGGCCAGACATCAAATTAAAGAGGTCTGGAAGGACAGATACTAGATTTTCTTCACCTAACTTTGAATAAAGGCCTCACTCATTGTTGCAGTTCTGAAACTGTCCACCTGTGAAGGAACCATAAAAAAGAAAAAAAACATGCAATGGGAGAATGAACATTTAGGCATCAAAGATAGACGAAATGCACCTTCCAACTCGTCTGCTTCCTTTTCAAAAGTATTAAGGCATTGAGCTCTTAAATTCCAGAATCAGAGATCGATTCCACCACTCATGAGTGGCAAGTGATGCAAAAAACTCTCTAGGCTTCAGTTTCTTCATCTATAAATGGGGATAATCACAGTATCTAGCTCATGGGCTTGTTGTGAGAATTAAATGAAATAATAAATATAAAGAGACTGGCCTGATACTTGGCATATTATAAACACACACTTGGCTATTATCATTGGTGCTGCTATTACAACCATCACCAGGATCAGCTTCAATCCCTTAAGAAATGATGAAAGCATGAGATGTCAAGCAACTAAGGAAAACAAAAGTTCTTCATTATTTTTGAAGTTCTGTTAACATACTACAGCAAAATGAAACCTGTAATAGGT
This sequence comes from Canis aureus, assembly GCF_053574225.1. NCBI lineage: Eukaryota > Metazoa > Chordata > Mammalia > Carnivora > Canidae > Canis > Canis aureus. The sequence goes on from NC_135646.1 coordinate 5,542,362, forward strand.
TGAAAGAGGTGATGGCGATTAAAGAGTGCACCTATCCTGCTGAACACTGAGTAATGTATAGAATTGTCCAATCACTATAGTATACATCTGAAACTAATATAACACTATGTTAACTGTACTGGAATGAAAACAAAAAACAATTTAAAAAAAACCTATAATATACCCAGTTACAACCTATAGCATTGGGATGGTTCATCACCAATGATTCTCAATGATTTGCCTCAGTTGGCCTATGTGCACATAACACATTCAGCCCATCCTCAAATACATCACTGCCAAAATTATTTTGGGTTTAACTTCAAAGCTGCAGCCTACATCTGTCCCTGTGTATGAAGAGTATCTATGAAAGTTATATCCCATAACAAACCTATAATAAATAATTTGGGAAATATTTTTAAAATTAAAGTCAGCCTTCCTAACTAATGTGGTGACAATGTTTTCTCAACTATAAACAAGTATGTCCTATTATGATTCAAGTTGGCATATTTTCAACCATAATGTAGAATAATGGATCTGGAAAGGCACTAGAGATAGCTTGGAGATATTCTACCCCAAACTTCCCATTTTACATTTATTCCTTTGTTCAAAGTCATAGTCTATTAATGGAAAAATAATGTATGGTCCTAATCACTCTTTCTAGACTGAGTATCAGGATCAGAGGATGCAGCGAAAATCCTCTCTGCTCATTATCCACAGGTTTCCCAATGCCACTGTCCTTGGGCCTGGCCCTCTGAGGCCTTGTACCAGTCCCTTCAGGCCCCAGCTCACGTGGTGAAGGGCCCATAAGCCAGGCCCTGCTGGTCCCGATGCTCCTTCCATAGTTCCATGTCGTTCCGTACTGGGTACTTGCCCTCTTGCCGCATCACTTGCTCCAGGAGGGGGGCACTGGCCAGGTTCACATGGGTCTGGGGCCCTGCGTGGGTTACCCACATTGGACCATACTTGGCCTTGTTCAGCACCTGTGGGGTTCAACCAAAGCTGAATAACCATGGCCTATCCAGGCAGGTATTTACTAGAGAGGACATGGGAATGGGGAGTATCCATTAGTCACATCAAAGCAAATGGGCTGGGCAAAAGTGAATTGTATAGGAGGTGGGCACTTGGATGGCCTGTGAGAACACTGCAAAAAATGGGTACACAGGAGTTAGAATACTGAGACAATGAGTGTCTGGCAAAACTGGGGAAGTTGTCCTTGGAGAAATGAAATTTTAGAAAAATGGGATATGTGGCAAACTGGGATATGTTTTGAGGTATAGATACTTGGGGTCCAAGGTTTTAAAGAAATTAAACCTTTACTAAGGTTTAGTAGAGTGCCCACTGTTCCTTCATAGAAGCATTTAAACCTAAGGCAGCTTGCTGTCAGTGAGATAAAGATAAATATCTCCTGTAATCAATAAGAAAAAAAGAAACACAATAGAAACTCCAGGAAAAAAAAGAAGCTGAATGACAGAAAGTCAGGATTCAAATATGAAGTACACTAATGTGGTATGAATTCTTTTTATCTTTAAAAAATACTTTATGAGTGGCCCAGGTGGCTCAGCGGTTTAGTGCCGCCTTCAGCTCAGGGCCTGATCCTGGAGACCCGGGATGGAGTCCCATGTCAGGCTGCCTGCATGGAGCCTGCTTCTCCCTCTGCCTGTGTCTCTGCCTCTCTCTCTCTCTCTCTCTCTCTCTGTGTGTCTCTCATGAATGAATAAATAAAATCTTTAAAAATATTTTATGTATTTATTTGAGAGACAGTGCATGCACAAGTGGGAGGGACAGAGGGAGAGAGAAAATCTCAAGCAGACTCTATGCTGAACACAGAGCCCAAGGAGGGGCTAGATCTCAGGACCTGGAGATCATGACCTGAGACAAAACCAAGAGTTAGAGATTTAACAAACTGCACCACCTAGGTGCCCTGGTATGAATTTTTTTTAATGAAAAATTCATTAGCTGTGTTAAGTAATGTAACTCTCAAATATTTTTTTAAGATTTTATTTATTTTTTATTTTTATTTATACACAGAGAGAGAGAGGCAGAGACACAGGCAGAGGGAGAAGCAGGCTCCATGCAGGGAGCCCAACGTGGGACTTGATCCCGGGACTCCAGAATCACACCCTGGGCTGAAGGCAGTGCTAAACTGCTGAGCCACCCGGGCTGCCCAACTCTCAAATATTTTATCTTAGAATTTCTAAATCACTTGACAATTGATACCCACAGCATCTATTTAATTGACATCCGTATAATGTTCTTATAGTTGTTGAAAATGAGGGGGAAAATAAATATATCTTGAGTTTGGGGGTAAAACTCAAGAAGAACTCACAAATACTGAGATTAAATTCACTGGCTAAGTTACACCTACAAATTTAAAGAATATGAAATAAAGTGGCTTCCCGGGTACTCCATCTTTCCTAAACTGTTACTGAAAAGATTTTAAGATGATCAGAATCTGCTCCAGTACAGAAATTAGACCAAAGGGTTTCTGTAAAAGACGTGTTAAAATTATAGAGAAGAGATCTTTCAATCAAATTATAGAAGGAAGCTTCATCCAACTCCTGGTCCAGAAAAACAGCAATCTTACTGGGTTTTACTAACTAAATTCTCCTAGGACCAATGTGACCTGATTGCCTACAATATATTACCCAGTTGCCCAGAATCCACCTTTTGTCAGTTCCCAGGAAAACAGCCTTGATTGACCCCCAACATCTTTTTAGCTTTGTTTCCCACTCCTACCTCCCAGTAATGCCTGCCAGTGCAGTATGGTTTTTTGTTTTGTTTTGTTTTTGTAGTATGGTTTTGAACAGATGGTTATTGTAAACTACAGTGATTCTTGGAGAGAAGCAGGTATAGTCATACATTGCTGGTGGGAGCCTAAAAATGGCACAAACCTACATGGAGGACAATTTATTAATATTTATAAAAATTACAAATCCATTACAATCCATAAACAAAGTATGGGATGTCTGCATAATGGAACACTATGTTACCTTAAAAGAGGATGAAGCAGCTCCTGTGTAGTAATATGGAAAGATGGGTTGTAATATGGAAAGATAAATAGATAACCAAGGTAGATTGTTCAATGGAAAAGTGTGATATCTTCTGTCTAAGAAAGGGGGACCAAATAAGAATATACAGCATTTACTTTTGCTTTGATAAAGAAACACTGTGTTGATGCATCAGAAACTAATTAAAATGACCACCTATGGGTGGGTGGAGGAGACAGCAGGGAGAGGCAAGACTGCATGATGTATATCTTGTCATATTATTTTGAGTTTTGAACTATGAGAATGAATTCAAAAATTTTTTTAATCTAAAAGGAAAAAAAGAAAGTGTCTGGTGAAACATCGAGTCACCTGCCATTATCAGGTAATTCCAGAAAGCAAGAAAGGCTTGTAAAACCTCTCCTTAGACCTATAAGTGGGCCCTAGCTTTATTCACTTTGTTTATTTCTCTTAAAGTTTCCATTTTGTAAAAGTACTTATACGGGGGCACCTGGGTGGCCCAGTTGGTTAAGTGCCCAACTCTTGATTTGGGCTCAAGTCATGATCTTAGGGTTGTGGGGTCGAGCCTCACCTTGGGATCTACAATGACATGGTGTCTGCTTGGGATTCTCTCCCTCTCCCTCTGCACACTCCCTCTCTCCATCTCATTTAAAAAAAAAAGTGAAAGTACTTACAGGCCTGTTTTTCTGTACTGAATTCCTTAGGAGAATTATCCTAAATATAAGTTTTTTTTTTCTAAATATAAGTTTTAATTTGTGTTTCCAGTTGGTTTATTTAAGATATTAATGACATAATAATAGTTAATATCTCCATGGAGCTTAGCATAAACTGGACACTGTTCAAAGCACTTTGCTTATTTTAGAAATTCAGTCCTCACTACAGCTGTATGAGGGGGGTATAACCTTATGACAATTTTATAGACGAGGGAACTTAGGCCCAAGGAAGTTGGCCAGGGTCACTTTACTGGGAAGTAGAAGAGTCAGAATTCAAACTCAGACCACCTAAATGGAGGTCATGCTCTCAACCACTTACTCTGTTGATCCCTGAGAAAACTATGTCCTACTAAACAGAAATAAACTTAGGCCCTTGAAAAATATGTACTATTTAAAACCAACATAACTATGCAATAAATCAGGGTTCCTCACTGCCCTGTTGACATTTGGGGCTGGATGATTATTTGTTGTGGTGGACTGTCCTGTGCATTGTAGGATGTTTAGCAGTATTCTTGGACTTTACTCACTAGTATCTCCCTGCACTCCAAGTTGTGACAATCCAAAATGTCCCTGGGGGAGGGGGGAGGCAATATTGTGGAGGTTGAGAACCTCTACAATAACTCCAACCTTTTTGTTGTTGTTGTTGGTGATTTATTTGTTGCTGTTTTGTTTTGTAACCCCAACCTTTTAATACGACTCTAATTCTTTAATTTTAGAAGACTTTTCTCAAGAAACAGTTTTGAACATTTTGAACAGTCTTCTCATTTTGAAGAAATACTTATCTAAAGTTTGGGGTTTTTTCCCTTGTGTTAAGTTCAAATACAATTACATGCCACAGTTATATAAAAATGCAAATAGTAGTTATCTCTGAGTCATGGTTCATAGATAGGTTACTTCCTTCTTTACACTGTGATTTGTTTTTCAGATTTTCTACCGTGATCTTGTAATCAGGAAAAAAAAGTTATAAGACTAAGGAAATAACCATTTACTTGGGGACCAGGTTCTTCTCTGGAATCCAAAGCCTTTGGCACCTCTTCCTGGCTGTCAGTTTGCAGGTTTCTGAGATGTTTTTCCCTTTGCATAGGCCATGCTTTATTCCTCTTCCTTCATATTCCTCTTCTCAGTTTACTCAGTGGAACTTAACTAGGATCTATTTATGTAAGAACTTATTTTAGAAAGACACCAGAATACTTGCTGAAAGAGTGTGCTGTGTCTGTGAACCTACCATTAGGCTGTAACCTGAGCCAGTTAGAGAGCCCAAGGTTCTCAGATAGATCCTGTCCAAGTGCCACTTTGCAGAACACAGTCCCCTAGGGATCATCTTCCAGGATGAATGGGAGGGGTAGCTTCCACCAAGTGAGATTCTGAAGGGGGAGAAGGATGAATTCACTCAACATTCATTTATTGAGCTTGTATTCTGTTCCTCCTATACTGATCTTGGGCTGGAAATACAACTGTGAGCACAGCAGGAATGCCTACCCTTAGAGAGTTTACATCTTAGTGCATGAGCACCCAGTTGAGATTGACCACATATGCTTATAAATTGCTCCCTAATTATGTCTTGTATCTTCCACTAGATTGAAAATCTTTGAGGGCAGGGACGATGTCATACTTCTTTGTTGCCTCCCATATTGCTTGACATATCACAAGGCACATTTTAGACACTTAATATTTAGCAGTTGTTAATGAGTCAGGTGGAGAAAAAAAGTTGCAGACAATGCTGTTTGCAGACAGAAACAAAGACAGACAGAAAGAAAGTGAGGAAGGAGATTCACAGGAAACTGATACACAGCGGCTCCAAAGGAGTGGGCATTTGTTGTAAAAGCCTGGAAGAATAATCCAAAAAGGAAATTAAGAAAATAATTCCATTTAGAATTGTATCTGTTCTGGACTGAATATTTGTATTTTGGGGGATTCATATGGTGAAGCCTTAGCCCCCCCAGTGTGGCTGAATTTAGAAATGGGGCCTCTAAGAAAGTAAGATTAAATGAATAATTAAGATTAAATAAGAGTGAGTCCCTGATCCAATAGGATTAGTGTCCTCATAAGAAGAGACATTAGAGAACGTTCTCTCTCTCTGACTGCATGTAGACACCAAGAAAGGGCATGTGAGGACATAGGGAAGAGGTGGCTGTCTACAAGCCAGAAAGAAAGCTGTCACCAGAAACCAACCATGCTGGCACCCTAATCTCAGACTTCTAGCCTCCAGAACTGTGAGAAAATAAATTTATATTATTCAAGACACCCATATTTTGGTATCTTATTATTATCTGTCATATTTTGTGATAGCAGCCAGAGAAGACTAATACATAGCATTCAAAAGAATAAAATACTTGGAAATAAATTTAGCCAAAGAGGTGAAACACTTGTATACTGAAAGCTACAAAGCATTGCTGAAAGAAATTAAAGCACTAGAAAAATGGAAAGATATCCCATGTTCATGGATAGGGAGACTTAATATTGTTAAAATGGAGTACTCCCCAAAGTCTACAGATGCAATCCAATCTTCACCAAAATGCCAATCACCTTTTCTGTAGAAATAGAAAAATCAACCCTAAAATTTATATGGAATCACGAAAGGCCCTGACTAGCCAAAATTTATATATATATATATATATATATATATATATATAAATTCTATATATATAAAATATATATATAAAGTTGGAGGTTTTACACTTCCTAATTTTAAAACCTGTTACAAGGCTACAATAATCAAAACAGTGTGGCAGTAGCATAAGGATACACAGACCAATGGACAAGAACTGACAGTTCACCCTCTACGGTGAATTGATTTTTATACAGTGCCAAGACCATTCAGTGGGAAGAAAGAACAGTCTCATCAACAAATGATGCTGGAACAACTAGAGAACCAAGTGCAAAAGAATGAAGTTGGACTACTACCTCACTTCCTATACAAAGATTAACTCAAAATGGGCCAATAAACTAAATAAAAGAGCTAAAACTATAAAAACCCTTACAACAAAACACAGAGGTGAGTGTTCATGACCTTGGATTTGACAATGGATTCTTAGATTTGATGCTAAAAGCATGAGCAATAAAAGAAAAAAAAAAGGGCTGCCCCGGTGGCGCAGCGGTTTGGCGCCGCCTGCAGCCTGGGGTGTGATCCTGGAGACCCGGGATCGAGTCCCACATCGGGCTCCCTCCGTGGAGCCTGCTTCTCCCTCTGTCTGTGTCTCTGCCCCTCTCTCTGTGTCTATGAATAAAAAAATAAAATCTTTAAAAAAAAAAAGATAAATAGGACTTCATAAAGATTTAAAATATTTGCACATCAAAAGATATTATCAAGAATGTGAAAAGATGGGCAGCTCTGGTGGCTCAGCGGTTTAGCGTCACCTTCAGCCCAGGGCCTGATCCTGGAGACCGGGATGGAGTCCCTGCATCGGGCTCCCTGCATGGAGCATGCTTCTCCCTCTGCCTGTGTCTCTGCCTCTCTCTCTCTTTCTCTGTGTGTTTGTCTCTCATGAATGAATAAATAAAATCTTAAAAAAAAAAAAGAATGTGAAAAGATAATCAATGGAATGGGAAAAAATTGCAAATCATATATTTGATGAGAATTTAATAACTAGGCTATACAAAGAAGAAAAAAACTTAAAAATAAGAAGATAGTTCAACTTGAAAATGGTCATTTCTTCAAAGAAGGCATAAGAAATGGCCAATAAGCACATGAAAAGACATTCAACACCATTGGTCATTAAGGAAATACAAATCAACATCACAATAAGACACCATTTCACACCCACTAGGATAGCTTTAACCCCCCCCCCAAAAAAAACAGAAAATAACAAGTTTTTGGTGAGCATGTGGAGAAATCGAAACCCTTGTACATTGCTGATGGAATTGTAAAAATGGTACAGATGCTATGGAAAACGACTTGGCAGGTCCCAAAAAGTTAAATACTGAATTACCATATGATCCAGCAATTCCATGGCTAAGTATATGCCCAAGAGAAAGGAAAACATATGCCACACAGACTTGGACACAAATGTTTATAGCAGCATTATTCATAATAGTCGAAAGGTGGAAACAACCCAAATGTCATCAATTGATGAATGGATAAGCAAATTGTGGTTTATACATAAAATGGAATATTTTTCAGCCATAAAAAGGAACAAAGTAAAAAAAAAAAAGGAACAAAGTATGATACATGCTACAACTTGGATGAACCTTAAAAACATGTGCTAAGTGAAAAAAGACACAAAAGGTCATATCCCTTATGATTCTTTTTTTTTTTTTTTTTTTTAAGTAGGCTCCATGCCAGCATGGAGCCCAACACTGGGCTTGAACTCATGACCCTTAGGTGAAGACCGGAGCTGAGATGAAGAGTCAGATAAGCCACTCCGGTGCCCCTGTATGATCCTTTTTTTGTGATTTAACTACATAGGCAAATCCATAGACATAGAAAGCAGATTAATGATTATCAAGGGGCGATAGGAGAGAGGAATGAGGAGAGATTAATTGGTGACAGGCTGTTTTTCTGGGATATTGAAAAAGTTTCGAAATTAGGGAGAGGGAATGGTTTCATAATACTGAGAATATACTAAATGCCACTGAATTGTACACTTTGAAATGTATTGTGTGATTTTCTCCTAAAACAAAACAAACAAACAAAAAAGCCTAGAAGTTTGTGGTATTTAAAACATCCAGGGGCGCTGGGTGGCTCAGATGGTAAAGCAATGGACTCTTGGTTTTGGCTCAGGTCATGATCTATCGGTGGTGAGATAAAGCCCCATGTTGGGCTCCAGGCTGAGCATGAGATCCTGCTTGGGATTCTTCTCTCTTTCTTCTCCCTCTGCCCCTGCACCCCTCTAGTGTGCATGCTCAGTCTCTCTCTCAACAAACAAGCAAACAAACCAAACAAACAAAAACCTCCAGAGGGGCGCCTGGGTGGCTCAGTTGGTTGAGCGTCTGACTCTTGATCTCAGCCCAGGTCTTGATCTCAAGGTCATGAATTCAGGCTGTTGGAATCCGCGCTGGGTGTGGAGCCTACTTTAAATTAAAAAAAAAAAAAAAAAAGCCTCCAGAACCTCCGCAAGAACCTGCTGTGAACAAAAAATAGCCCCTCAGAAAAGAACAGAAAGAAGCTAAGAAATGCTCCCTCGAGTTGGTTCTTCTTTGGCTCCATGATTTTCTCTCTTGTACATAAAGGAGGAAAGAGAACTGGGCCGACCTTTCCTTTCTGCTATTAGCTCCTAACCCAAGACTAAACATCAAGCTTTGAGGGGTATTTGTTGGTCTGTTTATTTGTTCCAGGAAGAACACAGTGGCAGTGTCTGAGAATGCCCTCTGTTGTTCAAAACTACTGTGTTTACAACTGTCCTAGAGGACAACTTGGCAGGCGATACATATCAAAGCCCTGAACAAAATCTTTTAACAACAATTCCATTTTGGGATTTATTCTACGGAACTAATTCAGGATTGGCATGATATTTAGCAATAGACATATTTATCAAAGCTTGATACATAAAAAAATCTAAATATGTAACAGTAAGGCTGATTCACCAGCAAATTCTGGTGAAGCTATACGCTAGAATGCTATTCAGCCATTAAAAAGATGTTATAGAAGTGTTTGTTGATATAAAGGTATGCATATTTATTTTTAATAAAGGGTGGGTTACAAAAGAGAGCATATGGCATGCTTTCATTTTAAAAAAACATATATATGTCGATGACACACATGGGGGAAAGTGTGGGAATCTATTCACCAAGGATAAGCAACCAGGGATAATGATTCCTCACCACTAAGATCATGTGTGTATTAATGAATTCATTTTACAAATGTTTTTTTGTTTTTTTTTTAATATTTTCTTTTTTTTTAAAATTTATTTATGATTGATATTCACCAAGGATAAGCAACCAGGGATAATGATTCCTCACCACTAAGATCATGTGTGTATTAATGAATTCATTTTACAAATGTTTTTTTGTTTTTTTTTTAATATTTTCTTTTTTTTTTTAATTTATTTATGATAGTCACACAGAGAGAGAGAGAGAGGCAGAGACACAGGCAGAGGGAGAAGCAGGCTCCATGCACCGGGAGCCCGACGTGGGATTCGATCCTGGGTCTCCAGGATCGCGCCCTGGGCCAAAGGCAGGCGCCAAACCGCTGCGCCACCCAGGGATCCCTCATTTTACAAATGTTTATCAAGCACCTCATGTGTACAAGACACTGTGACATGTGCAGGGTTTGGAGATTACAGAAGCTTGGGATTTTCTTCTTTTTATGTCTTTATATTTTCTGATCTCCCTACAATAAACACGTATCTCTGTGGACAAAATATTGTTTAATATCCTGCAAATTACGTCAGCCACATCAAAATGACGTTGTCTCCCTCGGGTGGTACGCAGTCATAAATAATTAGCACGTAACTCATATTTACGTGATTTTTCAAAAAAACAAGAGCAATTTTTATAGGAAAAAAGTGCCTGTTTCTCTGTCATGTGTTTTTATCTCATCCACTGCTGGCAGGATCAGTGGAGGGATCAGGGACTGCCTGGCAAGAGACTTTGTTCCAGTTCCAGCTCCAACACTAACAGGCTTTGTCACTTTGTTGGGTGACAGCTCCACCACGGCACCCTCCTGACCTTGCGAGCATCCATACACACAAAGGCTGGAACCCAGCCTTCCCTGAGTCTTCAGGGCTGAGTGCCCTGTGACCCTCCTGGGACACGGGGGGACAGGAGGCCGACCAGGAGCCACCATGAGGCCACCCAGCACTTGCCTCCCTCTGTCCCCTGGGAGGCTGTCAGGAGACAGACAGACAGCTTCTCCTCTGGGTTCTGATGAGGTGTGTGCTTCCTGCCCTGCTCCCCTCAGGAAAGAGCTACAAAATATAAAAACCCCCAGCTGCAATCTAGAAGGGGCGCCTCCACCATCCTTTTGTGTAACAAGGATCTTGGGGAGCTGGCACCTTTGGCCTCTTCTTTTTATTCTCTGGGTTAAGTAATAAACCACTGAAGTCTAAATGTGGCCTATTGTATCTTTACCAGAAAAATCAGTTATGTCTTGGCCTTGCCTTGTCTAACGTATAAACTTGACATATTTGGTGCCCAATATGGGGCTGGGAAAGTTACAATGCTCTTTTTAGGGAACTGGGACCATGGGGCCAGGTTCGGAGATAAAGTAGAACCCGTGATGTAGGGGCACATGCTCGGGGCCAAGTGCCTGTGGGAGGGGCGGGCAGAGAAGGGCCCTCCACTGGCGGTTGGCATGGGCCACGGTAGCAGAGATAAGGCAGTGGAGTAGGGCTCTTCAAGGCCGCTGAAGAGGCGCCTGGGGGGCTCAGTCAGCTAACCTTCCAACTCGTGATTTTGGCTCAGGTCATGATCTCATGGATCTTGAGATGGAGCCCCAGAGTGCGGGGGTGGGGGGGGTGGTCCATGCTCAGCGGGGTGTCTGCCTGAGATTCACTCCCTCCATCTCTCCCCCAGTTGCTCTTGTGCTCATTCTCTCTCTAATAAATACATAAATCTTGAAAAAGAAAAAAGGCCACTGAAAATTGAAAGTAAATGCCAAGCTGTCCTCCCAGTGGAGCTGTCCCCCTGCGTTGCCCCTTCTCCCCTGCCCCTGGACTCCCTGACCTTTCAGCCACTGCCCACTTCCTGAAGTGCCTGCGCTAAACCCTTTGGTCTGTGTTTCTGTAAAAAGCGACTGATGGCTTGGGACAAGAATGACAGCAAAAAGAGAACAAAAGGGAAAGTGATTCTGTGAGACGTCCGTGAGCTGATCCCTCCTACGTGCTGTTGCAAAATGTGTGACCAGTATTGAGATGTCTCACTGACAGTGTCTCTAAAGTGTTAGAAACATTCCTCTGATGTCTAAACTTTTCATTATATAATGACACCTTGTCGGTTGGCAAGCTGAAGCTCTCAGTAGGAATGACTGGTAAGATTCAGCGTCCGCTTGCCAAGTAGTTTTGGAAACAATGTTGGTAGAGTGACAACAAGGACTCCCTCTGGCAGCCAAAGAAAAACTGCTGCCTTTTTACCAACTAAAAAGCAGTATATTCTTGATATAAAAGTTGCACCTGCAAAAAAGAACCACACTACCAGGGGTGTCACCCCACTGCCCCAGACAGATGGACTACGTGGGGGTTTTAAACCCTCCTCACCAAAGCAGACAAGGTCACAGCATCCTTTCAGAAAAAAGACAGTGAGACCCCACAAGCCAAGTAGCCAAATGTGCAATAGGATCCTGGTAGGCAATAGCAGACCTGGTTGATGTGCTTAGTGACAAGGTGACAAGGGTCACCTTGACCGTGGTCCCTGAGAGCCCCTGTGAGTTGTGTTGGTTTTTAGACCAAAAGGGAAGAGGGCTCCATAAAATGTTTAAAAAGCATTCCACAGTTGTTTCTTCCCCTTCTGTATCACTGAGGAAAGCAAAACTGTTTCCATCAGACAGGTGGCTGTGGCTACAGGTAAAATATGCCCTATCATCGCGGGCAGTTGGTTCCTCAGAGATATACTAAAGTCTCCTCTTACAATGAGCAGGAAAGGAGGGTTAGGAAAATATTTGGGCAATAGCCTAATGAGACTCCGGAAGTTTGGTTGCACCAGGTAGCAGATGAGAAAGCCACAGCAGTTCCGCCAGATGAGAAGGAATGGAAATTAACATGTCTCTTAATGACGACCTCATGCTCCTTAGACACCCTGGCCACCAACACCTTGGCTGCTGGCACGAGCACAGAGGAAGGACAGGCGAAGACTGATCAGGGCTTGTTGCAGTGGGTCCTTCCATCCATAATGAAACCATTGTCTGATGAGCACCTGGGGATGACAATGGAGGAAACCCTAACTTCCCTTAGGACCAGCGTGACCCTGCCTGGATTCACAGTAGAAAACATGAGTGCCCAGAGGATCAGTCATTTATGGTTAGATTGAGCTGTTTGTTCAATCAATGGGCACCATCAGGCATTAGGGGATGGTTAAATCTGCTCTTGCACTCCAAAGACAGACACTGGAAGACTATGCACCTCTGGGCAACAAACTTTCCAGAATGGAAGCCTAGACACAGAGCAAGATCAATATCCCTCAGGCTAAGGGAGGGGGGTGTCATGGATTGAAATGTGCTCCTCTCCAAATTCATATGTTGAAGTCCCAATATGCAGTACCTCAGAAAGTGACCTTATTTTAAGATAGAATAAAGAAGTAATACAGTGAACATGAGGGTGGGCCCAAATCCAATATGACTTGTGTCCTAATAAAAGGAAATTTGGATGCAGAAACACACATGCATCCAGGGAGAATGGCAAGTGAACATGAAGACAGTCTTCTACCAGGAAAGAAAAAGAGGCCTGGAAAAGACCTTCCCCACCCAACCCTCAGAAGGAACCCAACCTGCACACCTTGATCTGGGGCTTCTGGCCTCCAGAACTAAGAGACAGTACATTTCTGTTGTTTAAACCACTCAGCTTGTGGTCCTTGTTATGGCAGCCCTAGCAAACCAACACATGGGGACAGTGTAGGAATACAGATGTCCAGAATGTAGGGCCACATGGACCTGGTTATTGTGCCTGGGTGACAACCAATTGGAGAATGATAGCTTGTCCACAAGGGAATTTCTCTCTTGCTACTAGGCCATGAGAAGGCGACAAATTTGAAAAGTCCCAGGCTATAATGGGAGACTCCCCAGTCATCACTAGCATTTACTGTGGTCAAACAGGAGGAGAGGCAAGAGAATCAAGACGTGCTTGCTGAGGTCTCTGCAGTTTGGAGCAGTGCTGATGCAGTGCTCTGCCCCACCTCTCTCCCCAGACCTTATCCCCTTCAAGAACAAACAGGATGAGGGCAGGGGCCCAAGTCCCTCATTCCCTAAGGAGGACTAGGATTCATATGCACCAGTCAAGATGTGTTTGGGACTTGTTGGCAACCAAGGCTGTCAGAACTTTTTAGCCTTTCTGGACTCTGGGGCACAAGTCATTACCATGCTGAGAAATACCCATGGGCCTGGGCTGAAAATTGCTTCAGCTGGATTTGGAAGTGACACTGATTGGACAATGGACTGATATAATTTTGTGGGTATATTCATCAGGCCTTTTTAAAGAGACAGAACCACTGGGATATATATATATGTATATATACATATATACATATATATATATATAGTGAGAGAGAGAGAGAGATTTATTTTAAGGAATTGGCTCATCCAATTGTGGGGGCTAGCAAGTCTGAAATTTATAGGCAGGCCAGGAGGCTGGAAATTCCAGCGGGAGGTTGATGTTGTAGTCATGGGTCTGAAGGCAGTCTGGAGGCAGAGTTTCTTCTTCTTATGGGGACACTAAGTCTTTTCACCTAAGGCCTTCAACTGATTTGATGAGGCCCACCCCCATTATGGAGGGTAAATTGCTCTAAATGTTAATCAAACTCATAAAATCCCTTCATGGCAATATCAAGACTAGTGCTTCACCAAATATCATAACCTCGCCACGATGATGCATAAAATTAACAATCAGCGTGGGTGAGCCTTTTTTGAGCCAGTATACACAAAAATGGTTCTCATGGATACTACTGAATAGATTGTGGGAATAGATGAGTTAAGTGCACGTAATACTCTACACTGTAAGGGATGTTCCCAGTCGGGAAAAGCCATGATTAGAGCAGTGGTAGTGGGTTGAATGGACCACCAGGAGTCCACCTTGTTCTCTCAGCTGAGTCATGTGATTATCAATCATCTATTAAGTAGTATAGGATTCCAGGGGAAGAGAAGGTGTGGAAGAGGAGATCACGGTCTAAGAATTAGTACAGACAAACATGCTTAAGAAAAACAATCTGGAGGCACCTGGCTGACTCAGCAGGAAGAGCTTGCGACTTTTGATCTCAGGGTCACGGGTTTGAGCCCTGCCCTAGGTGTAGAGGTCATTTAAATAAATACATACATACATACATAAATACATAAATAAATAAATACATAAATAAATGTATTTAAAAAAAAACAAGGGATCCCTGGGTGGCGCAGCGGTTTAGCGCCTGCCTTTGGCCCAGGGCGCGATCCTAGAGACCTGGGATCGAATCCCACGTCGGGCTCCCGGTGCATGGAGCCTGCTTCTCCTTCTGCCTGTGTCTCTGCTTCTATCTCTCTCTTTGTGTGACTATCACAAATAAATAAAAATTTAAAAAAAAAAACAAAAAAAAAACAAAAGTAAACACCCAGGGCTCAAAAAACAAAACAAAACAAACAAACGAGGGTGCCTGGGTGGCTCAGTTGATTACGCGTCTGCATTCGGTTCAGGTTATGGTCTCAGGGTCCTGGGATGGACCTGCATCAGGCTCCCTGCTCGGTGGCTGAGTCTACTTCTCCCTCTTCCTCCGTGATCTCTCTCACTCTCGCTCTCTCTCAAATAAATAAATAAAATATTTTAAAAGAAAAACCCAAATAATCCAACAGTACAGATTGCCCTTCCACTGGGGTCAACCCTCACGAGCCATTTGAACTACACGCATCAGTGACTGACATGTAGACTGAGGCCTGTAGTAAAATGATGTGGCCACTGGGCAATGGTTCTCTAGGGTTCTGGACATGCCCCTTGCCCAACATCAGCACCCAGAGCACCCCATGTGAGAAACCATTACTGCCTGGTTGCAGAGCACTAGCATGTATTGAGAGACCGACACAGCCAAGTGTGGCCCTACCCCGTGTCCCTCGCATGAGATAGGTCAGAAATGAGAACATCAACAAGTGGGTATTGCCCAGCAAGCATCCCTCAGATTTCTTGGGGGCTTCGCTGCACTGAGGTTCCTGACAAAGCCTGGGCCTGGTTCATGGACAGATCAGCTACGTTGAGGGCCATGGGGTATACTAGGCTGCTGCTGCCGTGCAGCTCCAAAGAAAACTGCTCACAATTATGCATGGAAAAGAGAATGCTTGCTTTTCAGTGGACAGAGTTGTGAGCTGTGGTACTTGTTCTGGAAAAGATCTCCCAAAATGCACCTTGCTATATTTTCACTTGACTCATGACAGTGTGGGCTGATGCTTGGCAGTGGAATGCCTGGATGAGCAGGTCTCAGGCTCTGTGGTGATGAACATTATAGCAGCAGATCACACAAGCCCCATACCCTCTGTGACCCAGGTGGGTGCCCGAGGCAAAGGTTTCCTGGGATGAACATCAGTGGAGTTAGCAAGCTGAGGGGACCTATAATGCCCATGTAAGGACCACCTGAATGCACCATTGCACAGGGCATGGTACTATAGTTCAAAACTGGGCCCTAGGGGCACCTGGGTGGCTCAGTGGTTGAGCGTCTGCCTTCGGCTCAGGTCATTGATCCCAGGGTCCTGGGATGGAGACTCACATTGGGTTCCCCGCAGGGAGCCTGCTTCTCCCTCTGCCTATGTCTCTGCCCCTCTCTCTCTCATGAATAAATAAATAAAATCTAAAAAAAAAAAAAGACTGGGCCCTAAAACAAGGCACAGTGACTCTGGCACATGAAGCCAAAGAAGCCTGGCAAATATGTCAAGACCGTCAGCGAGACAGTCCAGTGGTTAAGGAAATTTGGGGGCACATAGTGAGCGGTACCAGAGCTGGCCTGCCTTGGCAAATAGACTGTACAGGTCCCCTACTATTCTCTTGAGAGGCCTGGATAAGCTGAAAGAGACCCAAGGCACATAATTAACCTCATTCTACCATTTTTCTTCCCACACCTGCCACTTGGAGAACCAAGGCTATTGGAATTTGCACGTAGCAAGGAGAGTCAGGGAGTGAAAACTCTAACTTGATGCTGCTTCTGCCATCAGCTATGCTTGCTGCTCTTGGGCAATAGCAGATATTGACGATAATGGTCATGAGTATGAGGTGACGACTCCTTAGTTGGTCCTGCCATGAGGTTTCGGAGATGTTCTAGAATGGTAGTTGGCAGATAAGGAAGAAATGACTGAAGCACCTCAGGAGAAACCAGGGCTCATGTGAGAATAAGACACAAGAAGGATTGGGACATAAAGTGAAGTGACTACTAGAAAAATGGTGGCATTGGTCACATGGTTGTGGTAAGAGGAATACCTCTGGCTTGTGGGAGATCAGGGGTCATTCTCTGGAAGTTGAAGGTGCAGGAGAGACTATTAATCTCTGTCTCTCTTTCTCTCTCTCTCTCAGCTCCTATCTACAGACAAGATGGCATCTAATTGACATCTGACCAATGTAACCCAGACCACCAGCCAAATAGAATCTCAATATGAAAACTCTTAGAAACTTCTCAAGAGACCTTAATTCCAGAAATGGTCAGCTTCCAGCGAAGATAACAGAACAAGATTAACTTTCTGGACACTGATTTGGTCTCCTTACCTTCATCCTGTCACCATTGGCCTCTTTTGTTCATTTGTCACCAGCTTCTCGAAACTCTTCACGCACGGGTGGTAATGGGCAGTCGCAGTGCCCAGGACCTACGCGGGCCAGCTGAGGCAGGGTGTGCGTGGCTGCCGACACCTCTGGCTGCCCTCGGGCGTGGTGCCTGGCTGCAGTCTCTGCTCCAAATAGGCCTAACCAGCCTCTGGGGAGTTGCAGATGTGGGGACTCTCATCTGATGTTGCTGAAGACAAACTGATTTGGTATGAGCTCCTATCAGTAGAACCGGACTATTTATCTGATGGGGTAGTCACATCCCTGAGAATTCTCTATTGCCTCTGGATATGTGAAAGGTCAGGGGAGAATTGTGGAGCAGTGCCAGATGTATCCATGCCCACAATGACCTGAGCCATAGCTTAGGAGTTTTGGCAGAACACTACCATCTTCCTAGAATATGAAAGAATGTTCTATAAGGAGCTGCTATAAGGCCACCTCCCACTCACCTCCCTAATCTCCCCTGGGAGGTTGTCACGAAACAGTTTTTCATCACCTCCCAGGTTCTGATGAGGGCTTGGCTTTCTGCCCACCCCCTACCCGGACAAGAGCCACAGAATAGAAATCCTTCTGGCTGCTGTCCAAAAGGAACTCACCAGCAGGGTACCCTGGGAGTCACACTGCCCTCACTTGATGGGAAAAGTTTCAGTGTTGGCGTTTTAAACACGTGGGACGAGATTCACGGCGAGCTGGCACCTTTGCCCATCACTATACAAGCAATAAACTTGTCTAAATCTAGAAGCAGCTTGTTGTATCTTTGCTGATTAAATCAACCAGGCCTTAGCTTTGCCTTTTCTTCTGACATTTCATCTGTTAAATAAGAGCCCTAGACTATTAGTTGATCCCAAAGGTACACTGTGACTAGCCATGTGATAAGGTCAATGGCTCAAGGCAAGCCATAATGGCCATTACCCAAATTATAGGCATAGTGCCCAGAATGTACTAATCCACCTCTAGGCCAAGGGGTGGTCACCTGGGATGTGCAGACAGGCTGTGACGGCAGAGGGGGGATGGAAAGCTGAAATTCTATGTAATACGTTGTACACAAACTCATTTTTTGCTGCTGCAAAGGGCCATAGCTTTCAGATTTTTGAAGGGCCAGGTACATAAACAAATTTAGGAAACTCAGCTTTGAGTTGTGATAGAGATTCTCTCTGGAACCAGATTCTGGTCAGGCTCTCCCCAGCCCTCTTCTCAACTTGAACATGCTAACATAGTTTCTAACAGCTCAGAGTAGCATCCCTAGGATGACCTGCGTCCCTCGGAGAACGGCTGCCAGAAGAATTTCCTGTTTGCTCCAGCCAACACCTAAAAATAAGGCCCCTGTCTCCAGTCCTTGAGGAAACGTAGGAGTCTAACTTTGATAAGCACCGGTTAACAAACCGGATGAGTGGACCACCAGGAGTCCACTTCCCCACTTCCTGCTTTTTGTTTTTTTTTTTTTTTTTTTTTTAAGGATTTTATTTATTTGTTCCTGAGAGACACGGAGAGAGAGGCAGAGACACAAACAGAGGGAGAAGTAGGCTCCCTGAGGGGAGCCCAATACGGGACTCAAATCCCAGGACCCTGGGGTCACGCCCTGAGCCAAAGGCAGACTCTCAACCACTGAGCCACCCAGGCATCCTGTTCCTATTTTTTAATAATTTTTCACCTCCCTGACTCTGCTCAAGTGTCCACCATGCTGCTCCCCGCTCCCTCACTCTCCTTTTAAAATGCCCAGTCACCCCCACCCAAACCAGAATGGAGTTTATCTCTTTCCCCTCCTGTCAGTCATTACTGAATAAAACCTGTTTTCACACTTTAACTAATGTCCGCTGCATTTGTCTTTGACAGTTGTGTGTACCCTGCAAACTCAGAAAGTAACACTGAGCCAAAAGATGCAAACTACACAAACCTCCATCAGAAGGTGAGTGAAGAGGGATCGAGTCCCACATCGGGCTCCCTGTGAGGAGCCTGCTTCTCCCTCTGCCTCTGTCTCCCGCCCCCCCTGTCTTTCATGAATAAATAAATAAAATATTTAAAAAGAAAAAAAGAAGGTGAGTGAAGAAACAAATGGTGGCATATCCCCCACCATTTGGTGGAATATTAGTCAGTCATGAAAAGGAGCACAGTTCTGGTACAAGCCACGACATGGGTGGACCTTGAAAACGGCCCACTATGTGACAGAAGCCTTCAAACAGACCACGTATACAAAACAAGTACACTTATACAAAATATCCAGAAGAGGCAAATCCATAGAGACAGAAAGTAGATTAGTGGCTGCTGGGGACCGATAAGGGGATAGGGCCCAGGTGATGCTAAAGAGCACAGGGTTTCCTTCTGCGGTGATGGAAATATCCTTAAATTGCTGTGGTGACAGTTGTTTAAGTCTGTGAATTCCCTAAAAGTCATTTAATGGGTCAGTGGAGTGACTTACATGGCTCGTGATTATATCTCAATAAAGCTGTTCCAGGAGGGGGGAAAAAAAAAGAACATTGAAATCATCTAAAAATCTCCTCTAGGAAAAATTGATACCATATTGCAATGTTCTATTTTCCTACTCAACGGCCTGATCAGTTTACTGACTTGCGGACTCCTTGGGGAGGCTCTCAGCACCGCAGGAAAACCCACAAAAACAGCAAGTAAATAGCCCTGGGGACAAAAGTAAACTCACAGACACAACGTACTGTTTTGCCGGAGTCAACAGACCTGCCCCTAAAAGTTGGCAGCCATCAGTTGGATAAACAGAAGGAGAGAGAGAACTGTAGGTGCTGGCCACTCTTTTGCCTACCCTGACAGATGTGTCAGAAAGAAGGCCCACTCGGGGTCAAAGGTGAAGAGGAGCCCTGCTGGGACTGTCATGTCTCAATGTTGTCAAGTGTCATCAGGAATTTAGCCCCAACCCCCTTACACAAGTGGAATTCACATTTCCAAGAGACAGAAGGTGCTAAATAATTAACAGCATTCCCCAGTTCTCCTTGCTCTCAACCTGGCCTCGAATGATCTCTGGGATCAGACTAAGCCAGTGGCACCATTTGGATTTAGGATGAGCAGGATTACTTGTATTTTTTATTATTAATATTTTAATGTGGATAGTTAAAGAAAATAACATTATAAATATTTATTTTTTTAAGATTTTATTTATTTATTCATGAGAGTCACAGGGAGAGAGGCAGAGACACAGGCCGAGGGAGAAGCAGGCTCTCTCCAGGAAGCCCAATGCAAGACTCGATCTCAGGACCCCGGGATCATGCCTTGAGCCAAAGGCAGATGCTCAACCACTGAGCCACCCAGCTGCTCCAATAACATTACAAATATTAATTATTTTAAATATATTTATAATTAATATATTTAATGATATTATATTTAATATAAATGTCATTAGTTAATAATTAAGGAAGTTAATATTTGTCATATTTGCTTCAAGTATTTTTCAAAAATGACATTTCATAAAAAAGAAAATGCTTCAAAGTCCCATTCTTATCCATCCCTTTGCCCTCCCTCCCCAGAACCACTATCCTGAATCTGAAATGTATCCTGTTAATGTTTGTATAATTTAACTACATATATATGTGTCCAATGATAGCCTATAGTATTTTTGTGTGGTTTTTAATTCACAGAAATAGTATTCCATACCTATCATTCTATATTCAACCTTGTTTTTGGTTCTATATCAATACATTAAAGCTTGGAAAAAAAATACATTAAAGCTTGGACATTCATTATGACTGTCGTATACTGTTCCATTGTATGACCATCTCACAATTTCTTTACCCTGTTCATGGGCATTCAACATGTTCCTGAATTTTTTATTTTATAAACAAAACTGCCCAAGAATGTGCATGTGTGCAGCTATTACTACTTCAATAATCATAAAAATGTCTGTTTTTATGCAACACAGAACTGTCATAAGTTACAAAGACATGTTCTGGACCCTACAACAGTGAGAATTTCCCTCTGATTTTGCTCTCTAGAAAAACAATGGGCTGAGGGTAGAGGGTGATCCAAGAAAAGGCATTGCCAGGGACGCCCTGAGAGAGGCTGTCAGGGAAACAGGAGCGCTGCCCACCCCTCATCTGCAGTCCTCACCCCCCCAGAGGTGAACTCCAGTACGCCGAGCACACTGTGTCTATGGGTCGGGTTGGTCTGGGGTGGAACAACGGGAGTACTCCAAGAACAAGGGATGCGCCGTCCCCAACGGAGGCAGAACTGGAAACAGGATGTAGGCAGAGGCAGAAATCGAAAGGACCCAGGGCCAAACAAGGGTACGAGAGGAAGGGCCATGAGAGGACCTCGGAATATTATGTTACAGCAGGAAGCACGCAGTCAGCTGTGCATTTATCTCCTGCTTTCCATTCTTTGGCTGTTATTATTGCTATTTTTATTGTAACAGGTAATCTTGTTGTAATAGAGAAAACCTGGTGGAAGTCCAGAGGAGTCCTGCAATAAAAGATAAGACTTCCTTCTAATTCTCATCTCCAACTCCAAGACCCCACACAGGGACAGCCATCATTACCAAGTTCTTGTGTGCCCTCCCAGAGATATATTACGCACCTCCTAAACATGCATATGCATTATAATCACACTCTTCCTTCATCCACAGACGAGGATGCATATAATATAGTTTTGTGCCTTACTTTCTTCCCATCTCTTAGCAGGCAATTCATATTAATAGACATAGAACTGCCCCTATTCTTTCTAGCGGTTGCCTAAAATCCCATCGTGTGAAGATACTATAATCAATTAGGCCCTTACTGGGGATATACATCATTCTAATCTTTCCCGATGAGAAATACTGCTACCTTGAATATTCAGTATTCTCTTTGACCATGGAATTTTATCTGCAAGATAAAAATTCTAACAGTAAGTTGCTAAGTTGATATGATTCACACTTTTGACCTTAATATCTGGTTTCAAATTACCCATCCCTGAAGCTTTAAAAGCAGTCCACCCAATTTGGCTATAGTCTCAAGGACAACCTATCTCGTCTGCCAGATGAGACAGAGAGCCAAATAAAGGTAACTAGAGGATACTCTCTGAAAGACTGGATGGTAACAGGAGTCCTGGGGCAGAAAACGTACTAATCAATGGTATTAGCCAAACTGAAGAAAGAATGTGTTAAGAGGAGCCAAATAGCGAGAATTTGGCAGCATTTATCTCTCGAGAGGGAGATACTTAATCCAATGGACAGGCACCAGAGAGACACATTCAACCAGATTTCTCCAAAGCCTAAACAAAATTTCCTTCCATATGATTCTATGCCTTTTGTTCTGGGGTCTCTGCACATCAAGCAGTCCACTAGTGTAATGACTATTTTCTCTCCTTGGGTACCTGGATCCTATAAAGAGGATATGGCAGATTAAAGATGGCCACAGATTCTTTGCCACCCTTCCCATTAAGGGTTGAGGTCTACATCTTCTCTTCTAGAACCCGAGTGGGCTCTGCAACTGCTTTGATGGGTAGAACACAGTAGAAATGATGCTGTGCTAGTTTTCAGACCCAGACCTTAAGAAACTGGCAGCTTCCACTTTCTGGAAAATTGGAAATTCACTGTCGGGGAAGCCAGTACCCTGACTGGATAATCTGGCTATCCAGAGACCACCATGCTGTGAGGAAGCCCAATCTAGTTACATAGAAAGAAAGAGAGAGAGAGATACTCAGCTGATCTGGCCAAATCAGCCCAGGGACCCAACATGCAATTGGAGGAGCCCCGGGAGTAGTGACCCGGGGAAAAAACTGAGAAGCCAGCCAAAAGCCAGGCCTGAGGCCTGCAAATATGGTCCCACTCAAGCCATCCCAGCCATCGCCAGCCACTCAAACTGAAGCCCCACTCCATTGTGAAGCTAAGTCAATTCTGATGTGCACTGCCCAATTCAGGAGGGTAACAGAATGTTGGTGTAAGCCATTATGTTTTGGGATAGGTTGTTACACAGCAATAGATAATGAGATTACAGGATTTCTATGTGATGGAGTATTATGGTCCCCTAGAGGGCCAGCTTCTTCAGTAAGGAAACACATGGGCACTCCAGTCCACAATTTGTTCTGTGGGCTTGGCTATCATTGGCCAACCCCTGGTAGTCTGCCTATGCTGAATTTGCTGATAAGATTTCGTTTCCGAACTTGAAAAGCTGAGACCAAAGAGTCAGGCTTACTCCATCTGCCACCATGCTTACTGTCTCTTCTTCACCCAATCTCATGTCACATAACCTAGGCCAA
The DNA here is from genome assembly GCF_053574225.1 of Canis aureus. Taxonomy (NCBI): domain Eukaryota; kingdom Metazoa; phylum Chordata; class Mammalia; order Carnivora; family Canidae; genus Canis; species Canis aureus. Next base: position 5,565,600 of record NC_135646.1, read on the forward strand.
AGAGCTGAGGAGAGTCTCACAAAGTTTACCACCAGATGTTGCCACTGCTCGGTATCCCTCATAGTCCTTTGACTGGTATATGATATTTATTCTTATTTATTTTTATTTCTTTTTATTTTGAGAGAGATAGCAGGGAGGGACAGAGAGAGAGAAAGAATCTCAAGCAGGCTCCACACCCAGCATGGAGCCCAATGTGCGGCTCGATCTCACCACCCCGAGATCATAACCTGAGCCGAAGTCAAGAGTCAGACACTTAACCAGTTGAGCCCCCCAGATGCGCCTGAAATTTATTTTTTATCAAACGTTACTGGAGAACTTTCCCTGTAGCCAGGACTGTGTCTGGTGCTGGAGGACACAGAGGTGGGAAGGATATAGACTCAGCCCTCAGAATTTCCAGTCCAGCCTCTAAACCATATAAACAGGTGATGGTATAAAATATGTACACATGCATATATAAACAAATAATAATAGACCTAAAGAGAGAAATAGACAGCAATACAGTAATAGTAGGGAAATCTGATACCCCACTGGACACATCATCAAGACAGAAAATCAATAAGGAAAAAATAGCCTTAAATGACACAAAACAGACCAGAGGGACTTAACAGACATATACCGGACATTCCATCCAAACACAACAGTACACACATTCTCAAGTGTCTGTGGAGCATTCTCCAGGAGAGATCACCTGATAGGCTACAAAACAAGTCTTAACACCTTTAAGAAGATTAAAATCTTATCAAGCATCTTTTCTCACCACAACGGTATGAAACGAGAACTCAATTACAAAATCAAAAAAAAAAAAAAAAACCCACCTGGAAAAATTTACAAGAGATTAAACAAACACGCCACTGAATAACCAAGAAGAAACCAAAAGAGAAAATCAAAAAATACCTAAAGACAAATGGAAATGGAAATACAGCATATGAAAACTTCAAAAAGAGGGGGCGCGGGCCCTGGGAGGAGTTAAAAGCTGATTCCCCCTCTCCCCCGGGGGGTGGGGGTGGGGGGCATATGGAGATTCCTGAGCAGGGGAACCAAACGTGCCTTTAGGGACAGTGACCGGGCAGTGGAGCCTGTGCACATTATAGGGGCGGCGGCGCAGCACGGGAGACCCGGCGGGAGGGGGCGCCCGGCACCGCTCCTCCGGGTCCCCACGGGGCCGCTGCAGCCCAGCCCGGAGGCCGACCTGGCGCTGGGGCTGCTGGAGCTGCCAGAGCTGGAAACTACCCTCCGCGGTGGGCAGAACAAAGCCTGCCAGGTTCAGGAGGTCACGGATCATCTGGCCTTTGATGGGCTGTCCAGCGGAGAATGGGAATGCCGGCTTCAGGGAAAGGACGGAAAGAGTGGGAAACGCCAGAATTTCTGGGATGCAGCAAAACCAATTCTAAGAGAGACGTGCACGGTGATTAAGAAACAGGAAAGAGGGGCGCCTGGGTGGCTCAGTGGTTGAGCGCCTGCCTTTGGCTTGGGTTGTGATCCCAGAGTCCTGGGATCCAGTCCCACATTGGGCTCCCCGCTTGGGGACCCTGCTTCTCCCTCTGCCTCTGTCTGTGCCCCTCTTTCTGTGTCTCTCAGGAATAAATAAATAAATAAACAAGAAAGATATTAAAGAAACAACATAACGTTACCCCTCGAGGGAATAGAAGAAGAACAACAAACTAACCCCAAAGTTAGTAGAAGGAAGAAAATAAAGATCGGAAACGGGGCAGCCTGGGTGGCCCAGCAGTTTAGTGCCGCCTACATCCCAGGGCCTGATCCTGGAGACCGGGATTGAGTCCCATGTTGGGCTCCCTGCAGGGGGCCTGCTTCTCCCTCTGCCTGTGTCTCTACCTCTCTGTCTCTCTGTCTCTCATGAATAAATAAATAAAATCTTAAAAAAAAAAAGATCATAATGGAAATAAATCAAATAGAGACCAAAAAGACAATAGAGAGTATCAATGAAAACAAGCTGCCTAACCAATGGGCGGAAGATCTGGGCAGACATTTCTCCAAAGAAGACATCCAGGTGGCCAATGGGTACATGAAAAGATGCTCAACATCACCCATCATCAGGGAAATGCAAATCAAAACCACAACCAGATAACACCTCACAGCTGTTAGAATGAACATCAAAAGGACAAGAGATAGCAAGCGTTGGCGAGGATGTGGAGAAGAGAGAACCCTTGTGCGCTGTAGGTGGGAATACAAATTAGTGCAGCCACTGTAGAAGAGTAGGCAGGTTCCTCAAAAAATCACAAATAGAAACGCCTGGGTGCCTCAGCTCAGCGGTTGAGTGTCTGCCTTCGGCTCAGGGCATGATCCCGAGGTCCCGGGATGGAGTCCCGCATCAGGTTCCCTGCAAAGGGCCGGCTTCTCCTTCTGCCTGTGTCTCTGCTTCTCTCTGTGTGTCTCTCATGAATAAATAAACTAAATCTTTAAAAAATAAAATAAAAAATAGAACTACCCTGTATAATTCAACAATTTCACTCTGGGTAAATATCTGAAGAAAACAAAAATACTAACCAAAAAGATATGTGCACCCCCTGTTCGCTGCAGCATCGTTTACAAGAGCCAAGACCTGGAAGCAATCTAAGTGTCATTGATGGATGAACTGATACAGAAACTGTGCTACCTACACAGCGGAATATTATTATTCAGCCACACAAAAGAAAGGACATCTTGACATTTCTGACAACGGGGATGGACGGTGAGGGCATTATGCTAAGTGAAAGAAGCCAGAGAAACACAAATATTGACTGATGTCTCATCCTTGTGGAATCTAAAGACAAAACCAACCAGAACCGAATTCACAGATGCACAGAACAGACCGGTGGTTGCCAGAGGTGGCGAGTGGGATGAGCGGAAGGGGTGAAGGGGCTCAAAAGAAACAAACTTCCAGATACCAAATAAATAAGTCCTGGAGATACAATGCTCAGCCTGGAGACTGTAGTTATTTCTACGGTATTGTATATTTGAAAGTTTCAAAGAAAGTAGATCTTAGAGTTCTCATCAAAAGAAAAAATGTTGTAACTATAAAAAAAGAGAAACGTGGGATCCCTGGGTGGCGCAGCGGTTTGGCGCCTGCCTTTGGCCCAGGGCGCGATCCTGGAGACCCGGGATCGAATCCCACATCGGGCCCCCGGTGCATGGAGCCTGCTTCTCCCTCTGCCTGTGTCTCTGCCTCTCTCTCTCTCTCTCTGTGACTATCATGAATAAATAAATAAAAATCTTTAAAAAAAAAAAAAAAAAGAGAAACGTGATATATGAAGTGACATGTGCACAGGGCATTGTGTGGCACACAGGGAGTCGCCAGCCTAGGCAGCCCACAATAAGACCTGCAGAATGGGGTGCCTGGGTGGCTCAGGTCATGGTCCCCGGGTCCTGGGATCAAGTCCCGCATCAGGCTCTCTGCGTCTGTGTCTCTGCCTCTCTCTGTGTGTCTCTCATGAATAAATTAAAAAATCTTTTTTAAAAAGTAATATTTCTTTATTAAGTTGTCTATATTTAGTTCTGTATATCTCGCTGGTTCCTTCATTAATTAATCAGTTGAATAAAATCTTTGACACATTTATGTTTGGAAAGAGTTACGATTTTACCATTTAAAATGATGCTCTAGGGATGCCTGGGCGGCTCTGCAGTTGTGCGTCTGTCTTTGGCTCAGGGCCTGATCCCAGGGTCTGGGGATCGAGTCCCGCACCAGGCTCCCTGCGGGGAATATGCTTCTCTCTCTGCCTATGTCTCTGCCTCTCTCTGTGTTTCACTCACGAATTAATGAAATCTTTAAAAAAATAAATAAAATAAAATAAAATGATATTCTAAAAAATAATAAATAAAATAAAATGATACTCAAGTAAATAATTACTTCAATGTTTATTCATTTGATTAATTATCTTGGATGACTGAATATGTATATTCCACATAATGACCACAACTATTACCTTCTTTTACTTTGTATATTCTCTTTAAATGGCGTTGCTTTGGGACGCCTGGGTGGTTCAGTGGTTGAGCATTGTGATCCCAGGGTCCAGGGATCAAGTCCCACACCGGGCTCCCCATAGGGAGCCTGCTTCTCCCTCTGCCTGCGTCTCTGCTTCTCTCTGTGTGTCTCTCATGAATAAATAAATAAAATCCTTAAAAAGAAAATAAAAGAGCTACAGCACAGATAACAGGTCTCATCACTCTCTGGTGGGCTAACATTTTTGAAAGAAATCAATTGACTATAAATCTACATATAAATTTAATGTATGTTCACGTTTCATTTTTCTAGTATGCTTGGTATTATTTTAGTTGAGAAAGAGAAGGGAACTGCATTTATGGACCAGTATGATTTTCACATGTTCCAATTCCCACCATGCCCTTAAGTCCTTCAATGTTTCCCTGAGCTGATTTTATTCTTTTTCTGTGTGATATGCAGTTTTTGACAACTGAGGGTGCAGGGGATATCGTGGTCAGCCGTCCTTCAACTCCACTCCTCTGCCTTGTGCAGCCCTCAGACGGTTTAGGTGGGAGGGACCCCAATCCCAGCTTTAGGAGCGAGCCTGCATGCATCTAAGCTAATTAGAGTACACCTCTGGCCTCTGTGCTGGGTTCAGAGATGACCTATTAACCCAGGTCAGTCAACTAACTTCTGCAAGACAACAGAGCCAAGAGAACTCCAGAAAAACAAAGCTATAGCTTTGATGATCTCCTGAATCTCTAGAGCAAATTATATAGCTGAAGAGCATCCAACTATTAGAATTTTTGAACTATATGAACCAATAAAGCTACTTTAAAGTTTATGTCAGGGTGAGTGGCAACCAAACAAATCCTAACTGATACAAAGTGGGTCCCTGAAATGTATCCTCCTCCTCATTAGGGGCACTAACTGGGTTTTCCGGATGTGCAGCACAACACCCTTGATTAACTCACACCAGCCACATGTAGTAGAAAGGCCTAATATATTTCTCATCCGTGCCCTGGGAAGGTTCATGTGACGCCAGATCTCTGGGATACAAGGGCTGGAGCCGGGGACTCTCCTAAACCCTAGCCCTGGCTGCTCCTTTAAAAGACTGCACAATCCTGGGGTGCTTGGGTGGCTCAGTTGGTTAAGCAGCCAGTTCTGGATTTCAGCTCGGGTCATGATCTCAGGGTTGTGAGATGGAGTCCCACATTGGGCTCCACACTCAGTGTGGAGTCTGCTTGAGATTCTCTCTCTCCCTCTTCCTCTGCCTGTCCCCTGTCTCTCTCTCTGTATAAGATAATAAAATAAAATAAAATAAAATAAAATAAAATAAAAACTACACATTCCTGGCTTTCTCCTGCTTGAGGAAGCAAGCAGGAGACCACCTCCTAGGATGGTCTAGAATTTCTTTGATAGTTATTGCTCTAGAGAGAACCCTAAGCTACACCTTCCAGTAAATTCTCCTTCAGAAGTGATGAGAACTCTTTAAACCCACCCTTGGGGCATTCACTGGGCCTCTCATATTTCCAGAGGTTAAATGAAGTAGGAAAAATTTACAGGACTCTGGTTTCTTGGCTTACTTAGTTTCTTGATGCTGAGCCCAGAAGGAATGATTTTTTTTCACCATCCCAGAGTGCCTCGGGAGCTGCCCACCAAGTCCTGGAAACAAGAGCTAACAGGGAAGATCCCCGCCCTGTAGTAGCACCCAGGAGGGGGCAGAGGGTGTGGGATGCTCAGAAACTGGTCAGGCTAGTGCTTCCAACCCTCAGAGTCATTTCCCCCTCATCCTCAACTCTTGGTCCATTGAATAGAGGGTGGCTCTGACAGGCCACGCTGAAGCCTTTGTCCCCTGAGGGCCTCTCCACCTCTCCTGCCTGGTCCATCCTACTGCACACACCTGGCAGTACCTGGGCAGTACCCAGGCAGTACCCAGGCAGTACCTGGGCAGTACCTGCTCAAGAGCCCACCGTGGCCCTCAGAGGAACTAGGGCTCTCAGTCTCACCTCCAAGGCCCTCCTCAGAGGCTAGTCCTAGCCCAGTGCCCACAGCTCCTCTGAGTTTTTGACCGCTGCCCAGCCCAGCTACCCAGTAACCAGACTGCTCACCAGCCCAGCCAAAGGCCTGCCCACTCCTCCCGCCAACCACCGATAACCACACATGTGCCAGGAGGGCAAATGAATCAAAAGTCCCACCCCGCCCCCAACCCTGGACCAGCTTCCCCTCTCAGGGTACTGAAGTTCTCTATCTGAAGTTAGCTGTGTATTGACTTATTCACACTCCTGCCCTCTTTCTTCCCCCAAAGGAGCATAGAAACCTTGGGGTGTAAGCCTCCAGCTGAGCATATAGCCCAGGAGAGCACTGGCCACCTCCCAATGAATCCCAGCACTTGGAAAAATACTGGGGTCACAGTGGATGTGTTTATACTTTGTAATAGTCATTAAGAAGACAGATCCCACCCAGATGTGTTGAGTTCATTTCCCAAAACCTCTCCAACTGAACCCACATCGGGATTTCCAATCTCTGTCCGTTCACAGTGGGATCTCCACCCATCGCTGCCTCAACCAGGGTCCCACTGAATAAACTCTTCTTCGTGGACATGGATTCCTTAATAACAACAACAACAACAACAAAAAATACACCTTTTCCAGAATGTCTATGATTTTGCTCCCTGAGAAGTGACATTTTTCTCCCTATGGCCAAGTCTGTCTTGCAAATCACTAGATGTCTATCCTCCATGAAGCCCCCTCCTTCGGGACAAGTCTGTGGTAGCCAACAGCATCGCAGAATTACACAGTGGTTCTTCCACACCTGGTCGTTTAGACACCTGTACCTGCCATTCCGTGACCAAACGGGTCCCTCCTCCCTCGACCTCTGTTCATTTTGAGCCCGGCCTCCCAAGTCACCTCTTCCCTGGTGCCCTCCTGGTGCAAACCCCTCGAGGACCTATCCATTTCAGTTTAAGCGGTTCTGACTCCCCTTTGCACATAATCCCTACAGCTCCAGTTGGTCCTCAGCTAAATTCTCAACAACTGGAGAATTAGGCCTTTCCACTAAAAATCTGATATATGCTTCTACCTTTATTCTTTTTCCTCCCTCTGGATTCATTTTCCTGATATTTTGTATCTTTTAACCTTTTTAAAAAACCAAACTGCTTCATCAGATTTTCTGATTTCCCAATAAGTGCGTTGAATGCTGTACATTTTCACATGTTACCGTGTTGGCCATTCCAACAAGATTCAGTACACATTCTCTCTTTTTGTAGTCGTTCAAATCCCAATAGTTTGTAATTTCCATTTTGATTTTCTTTTTTCTTCACTTTTTTTGCCCCAACATCTCTCCCCCTCGGGCGTCTGGGTCCTGGCGCTCACCCCCCCACGCCCCGCACCCCACCCGGTGGCGGGCCAGCCCCGCCCCACCCCCGCTCGGTTACCTGGAGCTTGTGTAACTGCAGAACGTAGCCTTGCCCTAACAGCTGGAATAAGAAGCGCAGCTGCCCGGGCCCTGGAAGCTCCTCCAGCGTCCGCAGCCTCCGGTCGCCAGGCCCGTCTCCAGGAGTCTCGGCGGTGGCCGGGACGGCGGCGGGGATCGCGGCCTTGGCTCTGGCCCCGCGTGGGCAGAGGCCGGCCAGGGCCCCCCGCGCGCCCCGCAGCGCCCCCCGCAGCCTCGCGCCCCGCAGCGCCGCCAGCCGATCCATGGCCCGCGCCGCCGCGCGTCGGGACCGCGAGTGAGCAGCGCCCGAGCCGCTCGCAGCCCGATCCCGAGGGGCGGGTTCAAGGGCGCGGGGGGGCGGGCCCCTCTGCTCGCTTCGCCCCGGTCCCCCGACGGCGGGGAGCTAACCCACGCGCCGAAGCCTCCTCCTCCGGCCGCAAGCCGAGGGCGCGCCCCGGATTCAGCGGCCCCGCGGCCCTCGCCGCGACTCCCCGCCTTCCCTGGCTCCCAGTTCTTTGGGTCGCAGCACAGCAAGTTGTCGGGAGCCGGGGCCGCCTCCACCGCCGGGAAGCCCCAGCCCGGGAGCCGGGCCTCTCGCGGGCCTCTCCTAATGCCCCCAACCCCGGGTGATCCCCGGAGTCGGAGCGTCCAGGGACGACAGAAAAGAAAAGCAAAGCGGGGGGCGGGGGGGGGGGGGGAAGAAGAAGGAGAAGAAGGAAGTAAGCAAAGCAGAGCAAAGCAAAAGAAAAACACACCGGTCCGGTGTCCAAGGTCATCTGATTCCTGGAAGGTGAAAGCCAAACAAACATTTAAATATTAGGGATTTACTAATGCAGTTCTAGAGGCCCCCCACCCCCACTCCTAAGTCGGCTAAGGCAGGGTTTTTCAGACCGCAGGTTGAGCCCAGATTTAGGGACTGTGGCCGGGTTTTTTTTTTAATAAGGTGGAAAAGAATAAAATAGTACAGGAAACACGGCCAAGAAGAAAGAGTGGTGTTTCATGAATCTTTTGTTTCGTGTATATTGGAAGTCTACTGAAAAGTTATTTCTATTTCAGAAAGTTAAAAGCAGGATGGAAAAACTTGTTTTAAGAATATTGGAAGGAGGGCAACCCTGGTGGCTCAGCGGTTTAGCGCCGCTTGTAGCCCGGGGTGTGATCCTGGAGACCCAGAATTGAGTTCCACATCGGGCTCCCCGCATGGGGCCTGCTTCTCCCTCTGTCTGTGTCTCTGCCTCTCTCTCTCTCTCTCTCTCTGTCTCTATGAATAAATAAATAAAATCTTAAAAAAAAAAAGAATATCGGAAAGAAAAAAAAAGAATATTGGAAGAATTGGTTATTTATTAGGAATCAGAGGAAGAATGGGGCATATAAGGTTCAAAGGGGCAACAATTAGAGGGTCAGTTAATGTGGCTAGGTGTGGATTTACGGTTTTATTTATCCCATTTGGGACCGTAGAATTTCTCAAAACTGTGACTGAAAATCTTTCATCAGTTTGGGAGTTTTTCAGACATTATCAGTTCAAACATTTTTTTCTACCCCATTCCTTTTTCTCCACCCCCCTTCTAGGACTCCAGATTATACATATGTTAGACCTTCTAACTGATCCTTCCCATCTCTTACCCTCTCTTCTGCATTTTTGAATTTTTTTTTAAGCAGGCTGCATGCCCAGGGTGGAGCCCAATATGGGGCTTAGACTCAGGACACTGACATCAAGACCTTAGCTAAGATCAAGAATTGGTCACCTACTGGACTGAGCCACCCAGGTGCCCCTCTTCTGCATTTTTAAAAGTCCTCCTGTCTATTCTAGCTCATTAATTTTCTCTTCTGCTGTGTATAATCTATTAAATCTGTCCATTGAATTCTCAATTTCAGGTATTGTGTTTTTCAGTTTTTAATTTCGATTCGTTTTTTTCAAATCTATGTCTTTGTTTTGTATTTCTAGTTTTATGTCAGAATTCATAGTTTTATCTCTTAATATCCCTTTCTATTGTGTGAACAGTTGTTTTAAGAATTATGATTAATAACTCCAACATCTGGATTCTCCCTGAGGTGATTTCTTTTGTCCATTGTTTCTACTAGGTTTTGTTCATGTTGCCATATTTCTTCCTGGGCCTGGTTGCTTTTGATTGGTGTGCCAGAAAAAAAGAATTAAGTTACTGGAGGAACTCATTTAAGTTTAGGATGATTTCATTTTCCTCGGGCAAGGTTTACTTTTCTTCCTGACAGTTGCCTGAAGGCACAAGCAACCTAGGATCCACTTAATTCAGTTTGGGGAGTGAGATGCTTTGAAACCAGGCTGCAATCCTTTAGAAAGCCAGTCTAATCCAGTCCTTAATCCTTGAGGATCTCAACCCAAAGTTTGGGTATAAGAGATCGTGGATCCCAGCATTACACTCAGCTTCCTCCAATGAAAATGGGAAATACCACTAATAGGAAAGTGGTACCTAATACCTAACTTACCTCTGAGTTTCTGTCTTCCGGTTCCTGTCTGGTTTTTGTCTGTTACCTTGTGTGTTCGCTGATGCTGGTGCTTCAAGTAAATGCTTGACATATTCGTAGTCATATAGCTTTCCTAGCTATCCTTAGAGAGTCTAGTATTAGAAGTAAAAATCTGATATATGCTTCTACCTTTATTCTTTTTTCTCCCTCTGGATTCATTTTCCTGATATGTTGTATCTTTTAACCTTTTTAAAAAACCAAACTGCTTCATCAGATTTTCTGATTTCCCAATAAGTACGTTGAATGCTGTACATTTTCACATGTTACTGTGTTGGCCATTCCAACAAGATTCAATACACATTCTCTCTTTTCGTAGTCGTTCAAATCCCAATAGTTTGTAATTTCCATTTTGATTTTCTTTTTAAGCTAAGAGTCATACAAAAAGGCAATTTTGTTCTCCTGCAAATAGTTGCAGTTTTGTTTTTTGTTTTGAAAAGTTCCATTCCTTTGTTATTGATTTATAGGTATTACATTGTGGTCAGTGTATGGGTTCTGCTTTTTAGAATTATTGAAATGTTTTTATAAGTCTCATAATTGCTTTTTCTGAGCATCTCATATGGTTTTTTAAAAATATGTATTCTCTGTTTATTAACTTAATTTTGTTATTCAGATCCTCTATAACCTTACTTTTGTCTACTTGATTTGTTAACTTCTTTTTTTTTTTTAATTTTAGTTCTTTATTCATGAGAGATGGAGAGAGAGAGGCAGAGACACAGGCAGAGGGAGAAGCAGGCTCCATGCAGGGAGCCCGATGTGGGACTCGATCCCGGGACTCCAGGATCAGGCCCTGGGCTGAAGGCAGGCGTCAAACCGCTGAGCCACCCAGGTGTCCCTGATATGCTAACTTCTGAGAGAGGCTCATTAAGGATCCTCAAAATAGTATATATTTGTGGATTCGTCAAGTTTTCCTGTATTTCCGACAGGTTTTTTGTTGTTGTTGTTGCTTTGGGGTTTCTTAGATCTTATTTATTTATTCATGAGAGACACAGGCATAGGGAGAAGCAGGCTCATTGCAGGGCACCAGATGCGGGACTTGATCCCAGGATCCCAAGATCACACCCAGAGCCAAAGGTTCAACCACTAAGCTACCCAGGCATCCCACTGACAGTTTTTGTTTGACATTTTGGAATCTGTTGTTAGAGTCATAAAGGTTCATGACTATTATATATTCTTGATGGATAGCACCTGTCATAAATCTGAAAAATTGCTTTGGATTTAGTTTGTTTGATTTTAATATTGTTACTCCTACTTTATTTTTTATTCATGTTTGATACCTTTATTCATCCCTTTATTTTTAGTTATTCTAAGTTATTTTGATTTAGAAGTATCTTGTAAATACCATGTAGCTGGATTTTTTTCTTACCCAGGAAGAGAATCTTTAAACAGCAAAAAATATTTTTTTAATTTGAATGAAGCTTAAAACTAAATAAATGAAACTGAATAAAATTACGACAACAAATGGGTAATTCAGAAGAGGAAATATGAATGAAAAATGTTCAACTTCACTTACAATGAAAGAAAGACGAATCTGAACTACATAAGAGTTCATTTTTCACCTAGTTTGGCAAAGATCAAAAGCTTGCTATCTATGAAGGTATAAGGAAACAAACTCTTAATCATGGTTCAAAGGAATACAAATTGCTACAGAGCATTTGAAGTTTAAAGTGCCCTTACCTTATGAACCAGTGATCCTACTTGCAGAGATTTTTTTCTACAAATATACTTGCACATTTGCAAAATCACAAATACAGAAGGATATTTATTACAGCATTGCTTGAAAAGATAAAATTTTAGAAGCAACATAAACATCCATGAGTAGAGGACTAAAGAGGTAAATTAAGCTTAATCCACACACTGATACCATTTGAATTTGCATATCACTGAAAACGATACAGCTCTCTGTATACTGATATGCAACAAAATCTTTTTTCTTTTTTTAAGATTTTATTTGTTTATTTGACACACACAGAGCGTGTTAGCACAAACGGGGAGCGGCAGGCAGAGGGAGAGGGAGAAGCAGACTCCCCTCCGAGCAGGGAGCCCAATGCGGGGCTCTATCTCAGGACTCTGGGATCATAACCTGAGCCAAAGGCCAATGCTTAACCGACTGAGCCACCCAGGAGCTCCAATAGACAGAAAGTTCTAAGATATATATTTTTCTAAGTAAAAAGAGCAAGATGCAAAACTGTGTTGTAGTAGGGTATAGGCTACCCTGTGATTATGCCAATGTTGGCACATGCATAGACCGTCGCTGAAAGGATACACAGGATATTACTCTTTGTAATAGTATCTGCCTCAAAGAACAAAGGTGGCAAGGACACAATTTCCCACCACACTCTCTTGGACTCTTTGAATTATGCAATATGTACATGTCCTAATTTTTTCAAGTGGCTTATTTAAAAGTCACATAGCAAGGACATTTTCTTTTCACCTTTCTGAAAACTCGTTTCCCAAAGTGATGTCTGGCTATTATCTTGGTCACTTTGATCCTCATCAGAGCCAAAAGCTTTAGTGAAAGCAATAATCATGTATTAAAATAATTAAAATAATTAAAGCCACACATATACACATAGGCACATTTTTTTCTTTCTTTCCTTCTTGTTTTCTTTCTATTTTCAATAGGGGGGGATTTCTAGAAAGAAGTATATTGGGGAAAATGTATAATTGAAGATATCCATGAATTAAGTACAAGGTCAAATAGTGTGAATAAAAATTGGTTTGAGGGGTGCCTGGGTGGCTCAGTCAGTTAAGTGTTGGACTCCTGATTTCGGCTCAGGTCATGATCTCAAGGTCTTAGAATCTCCTTTAGATTCTCTTTCTTCCTCTCCCTCTACCCCTCCTCACCCCAAAATATTGAGATGTGAGAGGAGGTAAAAACTGGTCTGATTCTTCTAACTCATACATTTTTGTGTGTGATTTCGAAAACTAAAATAAACAAGAATTTCCCAGACCTTCCGAAAGTAGTGAATTTATGTTTGCGCTGCTTGCAAAGGCTTTGAATTATACAGCAAAACATCCCCAAAGGAAAAATCACCCATAATCTCACCACATGAAAAGTTGATATAATGTAACAAAATAAAAGACCTCTGCTCTCTTTGGCCAATTTTATTCCCTTAGAATAAAGCACTGCTCGTAGGTAAGTACATACTCTTTCAGACCTTATTCCACATTTACAAATCTTTTTTCATGTATAAGTAAAAGAATCAGACTGATACATTAACATGAATTCCTTTAAATATTATAAAGGCTCAGGGTTTCTAAAAAAAAAATGTATTCTTATTGACCATTTCTATTTCTCTATGAAGTCCTTAATCATATTCTTTGATCTTTTTCCCATTGGGTTTTTTGGGTCTTTCTTATTAGTGTGTTGGTGTTCTTGCCCTATTTTGGGAGATTAACCTTTGTCTGTATGTATTACAAGTATTTTCTCCTGCTAGTCTGTTCCCTATATCTTGGTTACATTTGAGGCATCTTTTGTTAATTTCTGTGTGGTCCAATCTGGAATTTTTTCTTTTATGACCTCTTGGTTCCATATCTTACTTGGGACTACCCCAAGATTGTTAGTGGAAAAAACTTTAATAGATTTTACCTTATATTTGACAGTTTTGTCTTTATATGCTACACATTTTCTTCACAATGAGCAATCTAATCCATCTGGCATTAATTTTCATTTCTGATGTGACCTAGGGTGTTAATGTATCTAATTATTCCAATGTCATTAAATTAAATGACATCTAATTATTCCAACATGATTTATTATATAATAGATTTGGAGTTTGCTAGATGCTTCCATCTCCTCTCTGGGAGTAGCATTCTTTAAACTACAAGGCTTAGCAGATTTGATCTTCCATTTCACTCCAGAACATTCCTTTGGGGCCATGTAGCTTTCAAATGCTGTCCTCTGGATCATCTTCTGATATTACAATGACCACTTGCAGCTTAGAGTTACAGTTCACCCAAGGGTGACCCTCCATCTTTCACTGGAGGCCAGGAGAAGATGGGAAGGGACATCCCCTTCCACGTCATGCCACTCTGCCTTTTTAGTGTTCACAAGACCAACATAGCAGGGGGCATATGTTCCTTTAGCAAAAAGGACATTTCCAGAAGGGAAGCACTACATAGGAGAATCAAACATTCTCCTTCATGTTGCTCAAGGGTGGGCAGCTGGTGCCCTAGACCTTCGTGACTTGGTGCTTCAGAGGCTTCTTCTTTTTTTTTTTAAGATTTTATTTATTTATTTGACAGAGAACACAAGCAGAGGGAGAGGGAGAAGCAGGCTTCCCACTGAGCAGGGAGCCGGATGTGGGGCGCAATCCCAAGACCCTGGGATCATGACCTGAGCTGAAGGCAGATACTTAACTGACCAAGCCACTGAGGTGCTGCCTCTTTTTAAAAAGATTTCCAACTCACAGCAATTTATGGGACTATTACAGCCTCCTTGAATAGTTAGAGGTCATTACACTTCTCCAAGTAAGAAAAATGAAGTTCAGAGAGGTGAAAAGGAGGTGGCCGAGCCAGACTTTGCATGAACCCAGGACTTCAGGTACCGAGCTTAGTGTTCTTTCTGCTAGGTTTGTGGTGAGAGGGGAGCGACTACGTTGTTCGAACATTTCTACCGCAAAAATGGGAATGAGGAGGAGCTCACTATTACCCTGATAACCAGAGGCTGGATGATGGTCCATAAGAAGGTAGGACCCCTAGCCTGGCCCCACATAAAGACATCTGCTTGGAGCAAACAGTGCCCTCCAGTCCTTGTGACCTGAGCATCTGTGGGTGTGGTGGCTCACTGTTACCCCAACCAGTGCTGCCATGCTGAGGCCTCCAGAAATTACCTCAAGGGTACGTGCTGGCCTTCTGAATCTGGACAAGCTCTTATCTGGAATTCTATTTTGTTTTGTTTTTAAAATATATATATTTATTTATTTGAGGGAGAGCACAAGGAGAGGGAGGGTCAGAGGGAGATGGAGAAGCAGACTCTCCACTGAGCAGGGAGCCTGACCTGGGGCTTGATCCCAGGACCCTCGATCATGATCAGAGCCAAAGGCAGACACTTAACCAACTGAGCCACCCAGGTGACCCGTGGAATTCCATTTTGCAACCGAAAGTTATCCTCAGTAAATTTAGGGATGCCTGCTGCTGTATAATAAAGAATTTTTCTGGTCTTTGTCCCAGGTTCCTCAGGGACAGTGTCTAGCTGTTGAAATTCTATGAGTGGTAGGAGTGTCCACGATCCATTGTTGTTCACAGTGGATCCTTAGATAATTCCAGGGTGGGGATGGTCATGCTGGAGAGCTTGGTCATATGATTAGATCCTGGCTAAGTTATGAAACACCAATAAAAGAACTCTGACACCAAAGCTCAGTTGAGCTTCCTGGTGGGTAAGCACATGAATATGCTGGGAGGGTGACGCCTCCTGATTCCATGGACAGAGGACTTGACAGCTTCATGTTCAAGACACTCCTAGACTCCATCCTATAGGTCTCTTCTTTTGCCTGGTCTTGATTCAGATGATTATAACATACCTATACTTAAAAAAAATGTGTTTCTTTATTTATTTTAGAGAGAGTGTGTGTGTATGAGTGGTGGAGAGGGGCAGAAGGAGAGGGAGAGAGAATCCTCAAGCCGACTCACTGTTGATCATGGAGCCCAACCCAGGGCTTGATCCCAGGACCCTGAGATCATGACCTGAGCCAAAATAGACAGTTGGCTGCTTAACCAACTGAGCCACCAAGGTGCCCCAATAAAACCATAATTTTTAAAAAAGATTTTGTTTATTTATTCATGAGAGACACACAGAGAGAGAGGCAGAGACACAGGCAGAGGGAGAAGCAGGCTCCATGCAGGGAGCCCGATGTGGGACGCGATCCCAGGACTCCAGGGTCACACCCTGGGCTGAAGGCAGGTGCTAAATCACTGAGCCAGTGAGGGGACCCCTAAAACTGTAATTTTATGTATAGAACTTTCCCCAGTTCTGTGAGTCTTCCTAGTGAATTATCAAATCTCATAGGGTTGTGGGAACCCTTGGCTTTGTAGCCAGTTGATCAGAAGCATAGGTGGCTTGGGGACCCCCAATGTAGCAGATGGCATCTGAAATGAGGGTAGTCTTGTTGGGAGACTGGCCTCTTGTAAAGTCTGTGCTAACTGCAGGTAGTTAGTGTCAGAATTGCAGTGTCGTACCTACCCCTTCCCTGTGGTTAAGCAATCACGCTGTGCCCAGTGCCTGTGAGGGTCCCAACCTGGTCTTCAGCTGCTGTTGGCTCAGGCTGCCATTAACTGAAATATCCTCATTTCTGCCTGGCTGCAAACTCCTCTCCTCTTTCTGACCAAAGGGCTCTTAGGTACAGTTCCCACTCGGTCTTTCCTCACCCAACACACACATCTTCTCCTACTTCTACATCTTATATGGGCTCCTGGGAGCATCTGGGTCTTCCTGAACTCAGGCAAAGAGAACTTGAAGGTCATCTCAGGCCTATCTGCCTACATATCCCATATGTCCTCATATTGGGCATGAAGGAATCTCTGGGACTTCCCTTCCAGGAGGCTGGTGCAAGGCTTTTCTGTTCTCTGATTCTCCAGATCATTGGCAGAGGAGAAGTACAGGACACAGGCCCCAATCTCAGAGACACACATCAGTCTAGAAGAAGGAGGAGGAAGAAGAGAAGAAGAAGGGGATGGGAGAAGGAGGAAGAATTAACATTTGAGGACTTACTATGTGCCAGGCACTGGTCTGAGACTTTCCTAATATTAAATCCATTGGATTCCCGCAGCAGCACTACAGTTTACATTATTATCCTAATATTTTAGAAAGCAGAGGGGTAAAGATTAAAAATAATCTGCCCAAGTCACACAGCCAGTAAAATCAGAGCCCAGAATTCCAAAACCGAAAGTTGCCATGATCACCAACGCTTGTCATGAGCACATATGCGCTGCATCATTTCCGCATGTCAGTTTTGTTCAGTCATAAAGGCAGGTTAACATGACTGTAAAGCAGAGTCAGGATTCCAAACCCAAGGACATCTCACCACATGTTTAACTTGGCTTCTTTCTTAACACAAAGAGGGGCACCTGGGTGGCTCATTTGGTTAAGTCTCTCTCTCTCTCTTTTAAGATTTTATTCATTCATTATTCACCTGAGAGAGAGAAAGCAAGCTTGTGTGCAAGTGGCAGAGGTGGGGGGGTAGGGAGCAGAGGGAGAAGGAGAAGCAGACTCCCCACTAAGCAGGGAGCCCAATGAGAGGCTCGATCCCAGGACCCACAGAGATCATGTCCTGAGCTGAAGGCAGACACTCAACCAACTGAGCCACCCAGGCGCCCCAAGTGTTTGACTCTTGATCCCAGATGAGTTGAAGCCCTGTGATGGGTGTGGAGCCTCCTTTAAAAAAAAAAAAAAAAAAGTCACGCAAGGCTCAAGGCAAGTCACACAACAAACAAGATAGAACAGGGGTTGGAAATTAATGAACCAAAAGTGAAGTCAGTCTGAGCCGCCCCTGAGATAAGGCCTCAGATAAGGCCTCTGTCTGGTCCAGGTCAGCTCTCCGCACTTACTGCTCATTGTGTTCAAGCCGTGAAGGATCTCGGTTCTCTCCGAGACCTATTGGGCAGAGCCTTTGGCAGCTGCTGCCTTTTTTAAGTGGTCAGACATAGAGGAGTCAGTGTCTAGAGAGTCTGACCGTTTGCTGGAAAAATCTTCTTTTTTAACAGGGATTTGGTCAGTGTTGGGCCCTTGCAGACCGCCTCTGTTTCTACTGGTTATCAGTTCCGGTGCGTCCTCAGCTGTGGCCCGTCTAGGTATCTGGTCTGAGCTGCAATGCCCTGCGCGGCCTGCACCATTGCTCCACACAGGCCACTGCTTGACACGAGTGACTCCATCTTGCTCTCTGCAGTGCTCTGTACTGACTTCCTTTCACCAGACCTCCTCGCCATTGCCTCCCCTTCTGCCACCTAAGGTAACAAATACATATTTTTCTAAATATCTCATAACATGTCTAAGCTTGAAATTTTGTGAACAAATAAATGACTATCTTCTTCTCCCTAAAATCTTTCCCTAAAAGGAATGAGATAAAACACTCCGGCCACTGCTTCCTTGATGGGTGAGGGCCACCTGATGAAAAGGGAACCACTGGGAGTGTTGCTATACTCCGACACTTGAATGGGGCTCCCTAGCCTGACACAAAAGAATTCCTGGAGACAGGAGACAGTTTGACATGGTGGAAAGAGCAAGGGTTGTGTTAAAATGCTCACAACGTGGGGTGCATCTGCCTTCCGTTCAGGTCATGATCCCAGGGTCCTGAGATTGAGCCTGCCCCCACCCCCAACCCGGTTAGACTCCCTGCTGGGGTGGGAGGGCCTGCTGCTCCCTCTCCTCCCCACTCTTGCTCTCTCTCCCTATCCCTGTCTCTCTCTCTCTCTCAAGTAAATAAATAAAATCTTTGTTTAAAAATGCTCATGTTTCATTAAGAAGAAACAAAAACATGTTATGAAACCATTTCAACAATTTGTCTCTCTCCCTCCCTACCTCTCTCCCCCTCACACACAAAATTGGAAATACACACACCAAAATTAATAATGGTGATAAATTGGATGTGGCTTATATTCTTTATCCTTTTCTGCAAGCTGCCTTGATTTTTAAAATGAATTTCTTTATAAGAAGAAGAAAAATGTTCAGGACAGTAAAGCACATAGAGTCCTGGCTTTGTTACTTACTAGCCATGAGACTTTGGGGAAGTTACGTAACCCCTTGAGCAAGCCTCAGTTCTTAAGGAATGAAGTAAGAATAATACACAGCAAATTTCCAGGGCTGTTGTGAGGATGAAAGATAACATAAATCAAGTTCATCACTAGATTAATTATTATCATTACTGTCATATACCAGGGCATCGTGTTTAATCTATAACCAGGGCTCTGTTTATTTTTTTTTTAAGATTTTATTTATTTATTCATGAGAGACACACAGAACACACCCTGGGCTGAAGGCGGGCACCAAACCACTGAGCCACCCAGGGATCCCCATCTGTTCACTTCTTTTAATGAATGGATATAAAAGTATTGGGATGCCTGGGTGATTCAGCAGTAGGGTACCTGCCTTCTGCTCAGGGTGTGATCCTGGAGTCCCAGGATCGAGTCCTACATCGGGCTCCCTGCATGGAGCCTGCTTCTCCCTCTGCCTGTGTCTCTGCCTCTCTCTCTGTGTCTCTCATGAATAAATATATAAAATCTTTTTTTTAAAAAGAAAGAAAGAAAGAAAGAAAGAAAGAAAGAAAGAAAGAAAGAAAGAGAAAGAAAGAAAAAGAAAGAAAAAAAGGAAGGGAGGGAGGAAGGAAGAAAGAAAGAAGAAAGAAAGAAAGAAAGAAAGAAAGAAAGAAAGAAAGAAAGAAAGAAAGAAAGAAAGAAGAAAGAAAGAAAGAAAGAAAGAAAGAAAGAAAGAAAGAAAGAAAGAAAGAAAGAAAAGTATTGATTCAGGAGGCCCGGGGTAAGACTGGAATTCCCCATTTGTAACAAGCTCCTAGGTAATGACAAGACATCTGGTCCATAGACCACATTTTGAGTCACAGGTCTGGAGGGATGAAGACATTGAGGGGAAAGAAGGTATAGCTGATCACTGCAAGTATTTTCAACTGGGGAGCATTTGGAAATTCTGGAAACAGGCAGAAGGTTGAAAGTCCAGGCTTTAATTTCAAGGAGAACCACTTAGGAGAGATGGAGAAAGTACAAAGAATGTTGGCAGAACTTATGGGGGCCTTCAGCACACAGCCAGTTTCTCCTTCAGGACATTTGCCAGATTCTAGGGTTGCAAAATGAGAGATTGAAAATCTAAGAAGAAAAGGCTCCCCAAAGCAGAGCATTGCTTTTAGCAGCCTTGCCATATGCATAGAATTAAAAATATTAATTTTAAATAAGAGGTTCTGCTCACCCAATTTCCATGTGTCCCTGGGGTGGGGAATACACCACCAAATGGTGCTTGGATGCCAGCTGGGTGTCCTACAGTTCAACCCGATTCTGACACTAGGTACCCAGAGATAGCATCAGATTCCACAGCTTAGGAGCTCAGTCCCACAAAACAGCCCCCCACCCCTGCAGGTACCATTGCAAGCCCAGGTTATCTGTACTTCTGACCACCCAGCTACAGCCTGGAGGTTCCCATGGCCTCCTCCTTAGACTTCAGATGCCAGCCATGAATTCAGGTAGTTAGTTGTCTGTACTTCTGACCAACTAGCTGTAAATCAGAGGGTTCTAAGTTTGGGGCTTTGATTAATTTGCCAGAGCAGTTCACTGAACTCAGGAAACCCAGTCACTCACGAGATCGCTAGTTTATTACAAAGAATTTTAAAGGAGATAAACCAACAGCCAGACGAAGAGAAACAGGACAACATCCAGAACAAAGGAGCCTCTGTCCCCGTGGACTTTGGGCCCAGCACAGAGGCATGTGGAAGCCTTCTGGTTCCCCAACTGGAAGCTCTCCAAACCCCATCCTTTGGGTTTTTTACGGAGGCTTCATTACAGAGGCATGTTGGTGAAATCATTGGCTGTTGGTGATTGATTCCACCTCCAGCCCCACTCCCCTCCCTGGGAATCAGGGGTTGGGACTGGAAGTTCCAATCCTCTATTCCTGGTTGGTTCCCCCTGGCGACCAGCCTCCCCTCTTAGGTGCTTTCCAAAAGTCCCTTTATGAATGTAAACTCAATTGGGGTGCAAAGGGGCTCGTGAGGAATAGCCAGACGCTCGTTGTACCTTTATGGCTCGGGAGTGATTTCGGGAACTGAAGACGAGAGAGCAAATGTTGTAACAAAAGATTGTCCCACTGCTCTTATTGCTCAGGAAATTCCAAGGGTCCTAGGAGCTGTGAGCCAGGAGCCACGGATGAAGAATATGTTTTGGTCATCTGCGTGATATATATATCATAAATCACAATGTCATAGTAATAATAATGCAAAAGGCAGGAAGGCAACTGGAGCTAATGTGTTCTAACATACTGAGCATGACACTTTAAAACCAGTCATGTGTATTAGATTTCTGCTATTGCTGCATAACAAACTGTCCAAATAATTAGCAACTTAAAACAACAACTGCTATGTTACAGGTACGGATTCTGTGAGTCAGGGGATCAGGAGTGGGCACAGTGGGAATCGCTCGTTTCTGTTCTATGATGTGTGAGAGCTCAGGCTGAAGGATTCAAAGGCTGAGGGCTGGAAGAATCTGGAAGTGCCCAGTGACTCAGGGGCAAGGATTGCCATCCAGAATGTCCTCACATGGCTTTTCTGTGTGGCTGGGCTTCCGGGAGTGAAGCAGTAGGACTTACCACTACATGGCAGCCCAGGGCTCCGAGCATGAATGTTCCAAAGAATAAGACAGAAGCGGCGTGACCTTTTATTAGCCTGCTTCAAAAGTGACACAGCATCCGTTTTGCCATACGCTTTCGTCAGAGAAGTTCCATGCTCAGGGGGAGGGATGGTACACTCGAATTCCTAACGGAGGAGTGACCAGATCAGTTATAGAATTACATGAGTTGGGATCCCTGGGTGGCGCAGCAGTTTAGCACCTGCCTTTGGCCCAGGGCGCGATCCTGGAGATCTGGGATCGAATCCCATGTCGGGCTCCCGGTGCATGGAGCCTGCTTCTCCCTCTGCCTGTGTCTCTGCCTCTGTGTGTGTGTGTGTGTGACTATCATTAAAAAAAAAAAAAAAAAAATTACATGAGTTTCCAAAGAAATTGTTGCGGTTCCCTTTGGGGGAAAAAACAAACAAAAAACCTCCCACTTGGGCCATCTGTTTGGGGTGATGAAATATTTGGCAACACGTAGAGATAATGGTTATGTAATAATGTGCATGTCATTAATGCTACTGAGTTGTACATTTAAAATGGTTAAAATGGGCCAATTTTATTTTATATATATTTTGCCACCAAAAAAACAAAAAACAAAAAACTATAGAGAGGGAGGAAGGGAGGAGGGAAAGAAGGAAGAGACGGAGTAAATAAGGAAAGAAAGAGGCCCAGACCAGCCCAGGGCTGGTGGGAAACGAGGCATGACACTCCAGAGAAAAGCTGGATACTATGTTCTGGGTCCTCCCTGTGCATATAATTTGTACCCCCATGATCCTCCATCTAGAAGCTTGTTAGAGCTTTTGTAGATAGTGTGAAGGATAGGAGAGGGTTTGGCTGGACCCACGATCAAGTGTACTCACTAGAGTAAACGAGAGGCTAAGAATAAAACCAAAGGACCAACTTCCATTTCCAAACCCAGAATTTCAACAGGTTTACAAGACCAACCTTGGAAGACTAACTTACAATTCCAACAACATTAGTGAATTTCTCAAAATCACTTTTAATGAAC
Organism: Canis aureus; assembly: GCF_053574225.1. Taxonomy (NCBI): domain Eukaryota; kingdom Metazoa; phylum Chordata; class Mammalia; order Carnivora; family Canidae; genus Canis; species Canis aureus. Next base: position 5,587,778 of record NC_135646.1, read on the forward strand.
AGTGACACTGAGCTGAGAGCAACTCTCCGGGGCAGAAAGATCACCAGCATAGTCTCTGGGCAGTGGTGTTGCCTGAATGATATTATGTGGGTGATTGTATAACAAGGGGGCAGTAATGCTACCAAACAATGGGTACATTGTCTGTTCAAAATGAGGAAGTGGTTTCTAGTGCTGTCATCACATATTTCGTTTCCGGTTTCTATTTTTTTGGTGGCTTTTTTTTTTTTTTTTTAAAGATCTGATGGCTGATGGAATTTATTTGTTACTCTTAGAAAAATCTCCTCTTGACTGGACTGAGACTTCGAGGTGGAAGCTCTCAGAGAGGACAGTCCCCATCTCCTGGTAACCTGTTCCTGGTGCTTTTCTTTGGCCTCCTTCATTCTATTGGCCAAAGGTTTAGCATATTCTACAACTTCTTCCGTAGTTTTCTTAGTACGCTGTTCCTTCAGAGCGATACACCGACATTTGCGTTGGAGGACACATGGAGGAACAAGACACCGGATCTTGGGCACTTTGGTCCTAGGTTTCTTATCTGCTTTGTTTAGGGGCTTTCTCACAACAAACGGGTGGACATCTTCTTTAGAGAGATTGAAAAGTCTGCAGCCTCTGCTGGCTCTTTCCAGCCCCTGGTGACCAGACACAGCGGTATCAGTGAGCCCAAGAATATCCTTCTCCACTTTTTTTGGACAATAACCAAATCGAGAACCCTGAGATTGGCATCCACAATGCAACCCTGAACAGATTTGTGCATCCTTTCTCCAGACCTCCTTGGTCTCTCACAGGAATGCCCCTTACCCAGCAGCAGGGGTTTCTGTTTTTTTGGTGGCTGGGGGCCACGGCCGCGGGGCCACTGCTGTGGGTCAAGAGCACCTGCTTCGCGGGGTGCCTTGTTTGTCATTGGCACCGTGCTTCAGACCACATGACCTCCCATTCTTCACCCAGAGCATCGGCGGCAATTCTGTGGCCATAGGCTTCTCATAAAAGGCACGAAGTTTGCATTCATCATCCACCTCAATGAGTCCTGGCAGCCAGTAGCTGGGAAAGAGCTGTTCAGTCATATTCTAGAGCAGGCTGCAGCCTGCGAGGTGCCACGAAAAAAAGTTGCATCGCACGTTCTAAACACATATGGGGGCATTAGATTTTACAGCTTTAGCCAGAGAGCTGGATACATCTGCTGCTAAATAGAACACAAACTAGATAGAGGAGAAAATAGAAATTGAATGTGTAGGGGCCCAGGGCAGGCCGCCCCCCAAGATGGGCCACTTTGGCATGGAGATTTTTTCGAGCTGAAGGCAATTAAGACCCTGAGGGCTCAATAGAAACATTTGCCCTTCCCTTAACTACTTAGAAGAATTTAAATTGGGGATCTTTCCCAAAATAATAGTTATTACCAGAGATAAGTTTTATCTGAGTGACCCATCTGTACAGCAGGGAAAACATACAGTTACCAGCATCTGCTCTTCTTACTGCTCTGTAAACTGCATTCCTTTCCTCTGGAGTCCCGGACCCCAACCCCCCTTCTCCTCATTCAGGATGACATATAGACCTCATTACGCCTGTCTTTGGAATTTCCATGTCTGTTTGGATCCCCTATATGTTCGCTCTTAATTTTGATCTTCTCTGTCTCAAGTCAATTTGATTCTTACTCTAGCTGGAAGGACCTTGAAGGGGACCGGACATTCTGGCTCCCGGACAAAGGGTACACCTTATTCCACTTCTGTGACCTTCTCACCCATATCTCCCCTCACGCTTGTATAACTTGGGAGTTGGATGCCAAAATCTAGGCAAAAATCTCTATTCAGCTTTATAGTTATTTAATGAATATTTATTGTGGGACCAGATGGGAAGACAACCATCTCCAAAGATGGGAAATAAGTACTTTCAGCCATGTAGATTTTAAATTGTTAGGTGGGATTAGAACAGACCTTCTAGGATTATTTTTTTTAATATTTCATTTATTTATTCATGAGAGACACACACAGAGAGAGAGAGAGAGGCAGAGGGAGAAGCAGGCTCCATGCAGGGAGCCCAACGTGGGACCCATAAGGTCATTTTTGGAGGCTAGAGAAGGATTGCAAAACAAAACAAAACAACAACAACAACAAAAAAAACCCCTCTGTCATCCCCAGGGATTTGAGATTTTTCCCATGTGATAAAAGCAACAGAATTTCTCTCAGCTACAGTCTCAGGTATGATTGCTGAGATACCTGGCACTTACCAAGCCCATGGATCCTGATTTTGAATCAGTTCCAAGAAAAATGACTTAAAATTTGTATTCCTCTCTATTTGTATTCAGATTTGGGTTGGCTTGTTTCAAGTGAACTATCTTTCAAATTTTATTTTTTTTATTTTTATTTTCTATTTATTTATGATAGTCACACAGAGAGAGAGAGTCAGAGACACAGGCAGAGGGAGAAGCAGGCTCCATGCACCGGGAGCCTGATGTGGGATTCGATCCCAGGTCTCCAGGATCACGCCCTGGGCCAAAGGCAGGCGCCAAACTGCTGCGCCACCCAGGGATCCCTCAAATTTTAAATATATCATGCACTGACAATATTATGACTATCATAATTATTCTAGAGAGGTACATACTACGGCTGATAATGTCCTTGTCACAGCATTATCAGTTGCTGATATGAGCTGGGAATTCCACCCCTACGTATGTGCTATGATACATTGAATTGTGTGCCCCCAAATTCATATATTGAAGTCCTGACCCTCAGTAGCTCATATTGTGATCTTATTGGGGAATAAGGTCATTGCAGGGTGTAAATAGTTGAGGTTATACTAGAGCAGGGTGGGTCCTTATTCCAATCTGGTGTCCTTATGGAAAGGGGAAATTTGGATACAAATAGGCACACAGGGACACCAGGACATGTGGACCTGAGGGCAGAGATTGGGTGTTAGGTCTACAAGCCAAGGAATGCCAAAGATTATCAATGAACCACCAGAAGTTAGGAGAGAGGCATGGAACAAATCCTCCCTCATATCCTCAGAAGGAACAAACTCTGGAGACACCTTGATTTCAGGTTTCAGGCCTCCAGAACTGCAAAACAATAAATCTCTATTGTTCTAAACCAACCACCCAATGTGTGGTACATTGTCACAGCAGCCCTAGTGAACTAATACAATATCCAAAAGAATTGACAACAGGCACTCAAACTAATACATACACAAGCGTGTTCACAAGAGCACTCTTCACAATAGCCAAAAGCCAGAAACCATCCAAATGTTCACCAATGGATGAATGGATAAATAATAGTATATACTCTGGGGGATGTGATTCTTAAAAAACAAACAAAAAACATTGGGATGCCTGGGTGACTCAGTGATTGAGCCTCTGCCTTCGGCTCAGGTTGTGAATCCAGGGTCCTGGGATCAGGTCCCACATCAGGCTCCCCATAGGAAGCATGCTTCTTCCTCTGTCTGTCTCTACCTGTCTCTTTCTATCACTCATGAATAAATAAAGTCTTAAAAAACAAAACAAAACAAAACAAAACAAAACAAAACAAAACAAAACAAAACATGAGCACTGATTGACCTGTGAACTGGACCCAGGCACTCCCTCTCTCCCCTGTCCTTGAAATGTGGGTTCCACTTGCTTTCCCTCCTCCAAGGACAGAGCGTTGGGGGTGGTGATGAGGTGTTGAAAACACCTGCATAGTATATGTGGCTGAACCCAGGTAGGGCCTCTTTATAAGCTTTTAAGATTTGCAGGGCGGGTGTGGGGATCCATTCACCTTGCTGCCACCCAACACAAGCCTCATATGTAAGTTCCCTTTGCTAGTATTAAAGTTGCCACCTACCACGCTGGGGTGGCCTGCTTCTTTCTTCAGCCTCTCCCCGCCCTCTGCATATGCGGGCTGGTTTCAGATTACACCAGGAAAGCTTAGGAGGTGGTTGTGAATCTACACAGGCACACAATGGAATATTATTCAGCCAAAAAAAGGCATGAGGTGCTGATACATGCTACGAAGTGCATGGACCTAAAATATACTAAGTGAAAGAAGCCGGGCACAAAAGATCACTAATTGTAGGATTCCATTTACATGAAATATCCACAATAGGTAAATCAATAGAAACAGCAAAAAGAAAGTGGGGGCTGGGGGTAGGGGTGCTAGGGTTTCCCTTTATTTTTTTTTTAAGATTTTATTTACTTATTCATGAGAGACAGAGAGAGAGGCAGAGACACAGGCAGAGGGAGAAGCAGGCTCCATGCAGAGAGCCCCATGCAGAAATCGATCCCAGGACTCCAGGACCACACCCTGGGCCAAAGGCAAGCGCCAAACCACTGAGCCACCCAGGGATTCCCCCCTAGGGTTTCCTTTTAGATTGATGAGGATGTTTTGGGACTGATGGCAGTCACACAACATTGTGAATGTACTAAATGCCACTGAATTGTTCACTTTCAAACAGTTGATTTGGGGACGCCCAAATTAGTTGCTTAAGCAGCTGACTCTTGATTTCGGCTCAGGCCATGATCTTGGGGTCCCCAGAATGAGCCCCACATCAGCCTCCACATTCAGTGGGGGATCCACTTGAGGATTCTTCCTCCCTCTCCCTTCGCCCCTCTCCCTACTACTCTCTCACACAAGTCTTTTAAAAAGTAAGTTAATTTTGTTATGTCAATGTTACCTCAATTTCTAAAAAAAAATAATAATAAGTGCTATCTTAAAATTAATGTACAGGTCTTAAGCACACAACTTGATGAGTTGAACTAGTGCATTCCCTATGTGAACAACACCCCCATCAAGAATAGAGCATTGCTGGGCGCCTGGGTGGCTCAATCAGTTAAATGTCTGCCTTTTAGCTCAGGTCATGTCCCCGGGGTCCTGGGATCAGCCCAAGGTCCAGCTCTCTGCTCAGTGGGGAGCCTGCTTCTCCCTTTCCCTCTGCCCCTCCCCATGCTCATGCTCTGTCTCCTTCCCTGGCAAATAAATAAAATCCAAAACAAACAAACAAACAAACAAACAAACAAAAAAAACATTGCCATTGCCATCACTCCAGAAAGTTCCCTGACACCCCCTTACTTACCACACCATTAACTCTCAGAAGGAAACACTGCTCAGATTTTAATCCCCATAGTTTACTTTCCTCAGTTCTTGAACTCCATGAGTGGTACAGCGTGTACTCTTTTGCATCTGGCTTCTTTTACGCAATATAATTTTTTCCAGACTCGGGTTGTTGAATAAATCAGTAGTTTGTTTCTTTTTATGCTGAGTGATAGTATTTCTGACCAGTTTATCTGATCTTCTATTGAGAGACATTTGGGTTGTTTCCAACGCTTTGTTATTATGAAGAAAGCTGCAACAACATTTTTGGTGGGTGTATTATTTTATCGGGGAGGGGTTATCTAAGAGTGGAAATGCTGAATCGTAGGTAGATATATGTTAACTCACAAGAAACTGCTGGTGCTCCACAGCAGTTGTACCATTTTACATTTACAAGTCGTATGTGAAAGCCCCGATGGTATAACCTCTCCAACATTTGGTCTTGTTTGCCTTTTAAACTTTAATTATTCTGGTATTATCTCATTGTCTTTAATTTGCATATGCATCATGAAACGGTATCTCTTTGTCCTTTTTAAAAAGTTAGCTTTATTTACTTACTACAATGAAATTCACCCATCTCAAGTGTCTAATTTGACTACTTTTAACAAATGTACAGTCATGTAACCACCATCACAATCAAGATAGAGTATTTCCAACATGCCCCTGAAGAGTCAATCCCCTCCCTCATCTACAGTCTCTGGCAACCACTGATAGGCTTTGTCACTAGTTTGCCTTTGTTATACTAAGTGGAATTGTATAGTACATAGTCCCTTGTTTCTGGCTTTTTTGACTTAGCACAATGCTCTTGAGATTCATCCATATTGTTGCATATCAGGTTTTTGTTTTGGTTTTGGTTCTTTTGAGAGAGAGAGAGAGAGAGAGAAACGTGAGTGTGCATGCTGGGGTGGGAGGCTGGGGGAGGCAGAGGGAGAGAGAGAATCCTAAGTATGATCCACGCCCAGCGTGGCGCCGACGCAAGGCTTGATGTCACGACCCTGAGATCACAAACTGAGCCAAAGTCAAGAGTTGGACACTTAACCGACTGAGCCACCCAGGCACACCAGCTTATTCCTTTTTTTATATCGAAGTAGTATTGAATAGATGTATCACAATTTATTCAGTAGTTGTTGGATATTTGGGTTGTTTCCAAGTGTTTGCTACTATGAATAAAGCTGCTATGAACGTTTGTATGCAAGAGTGAACTGCTGGGTCATATGTTGAAGAAGAAGAGTAGGTTTCACTTTACAAGAACCTACCAGGCTGTTTTCCAATGTACCATTCCCACCGGCAATGTGTGCATTCCAGCTGCTGACACAGGGTATTTTCAGCCTTTTTCATTTGAGCCATCCCACTATGTACGTGGTGTCTCCTTGCGGTTTTTCTTGTATTTTGGTTTTCTTTTGTTTTACTCCTTTCCCATCCCACCCCTACCCGCTTATGTCAAGGGCTGACTTTCAACAGATCCCAGTGAGGCTACTGCTCAGCTACTTAGCAACCCAGACCCAGAAACAGGCCCTCTACAAAAAGTGTAACACCAGGTTCTCCTTGAATGTGCCTCGCATGGCATGCAAGGAGAAGGCTCCTTCCTTCGTATCTGGAGGAGCGGCTCTCCGCTCAGGCAGCAGGCACCTGCGAGAATGGGTGGAGGCCCAGTCATGCTGCCCTATTGTTTAGCCTCAATAACATTCTGACCTAAAGGATCAGTCACAATCCTACAGATGGTAACTTTGCCCTCACTGGATCCTCATTCAAGCATATACACCAAATCTCTGAACTTGCATCTTTATAGTTTTAAATGCACTTTCCTGACAACGAATGTTAAAGGATCCAATCTTTCTAAGTTAATTATCTTGATGAAATCATGAGGTTTTGTATCTCACAAATACTATTAAAGTAGATTTGGTTAGTTTTATAATAGCAAAATGCTGTTTTAACAGTTTTGTAGAACTATTGAAATAGGGGATCCCTGGGTGGCGCAGCGGTTTAGCGCCTGCCTTTGGCCCAGGGCGCGATCCTGGAGACCCGGGATCGAATCCCACGTCGGGCTCCCAGTACATGGAGCCTGCTTCTCCCTCTGCCTAGGTCTCTGCCTCTCTCTCTCTCTCTGTGTGACTATCATAAATAAATAAAAATTTAAAAAAAAAGAACTATTGAAATAGTAACGTGCTAGGTTACTATTAGTTGATGGAAAAAATCCTTTTGGTGATTTTAGAATCTATTTTTTTAAAGTTTTATTTAAGTAATCTCTATGCCCAACTTGGGGTTTGAACTCACGACCCTGAGATCAAGTCACATGCTCTTCTGAGCCAGCTGGGAGCCCCAGAATCTATTTTAAATCTGCACTATGGGGGAATCCCTGGGTGGCTCAGCGGTTTAGCACCTGCCTTTGGCCCAGGGCACGATCCTGGAGTCCTGGGATCAAGTCCCGCATCGAGCTTCTGGCATGAAGCCCGCTTCTCCCTCTGCCTGTGTCTCTGCCTCTATGTCTATCATGAATAAATAAACAAATCTTAAAAAAAATAAATCTGCACTATGTTATCACTTTGTCTAATGTTTTACATATATTTCTCATCCCCATTTAACCCTCACAACTACCCTATTTCGTATGCTTTGGCCTCCTCACTTCATTAATGGAAACATAGAAGAGCTTTTCATTGTGTTAGCTTTTCCAGTGACAGTCCCTAGCATTCTGTGTCCTAATCCATTATAATAAAGGCGCAAATAAGTTTTAGAAAACTATTGATCCTTCTTGTATTCTTTCATCTATGTGAGAAATCTGCCAAGAGCAATGTAAGACTGCTTGCAGTTTTCATTGCTCCAAAGCTGATGAAAGGTCATGGCAAAAGAGCATCTATTGATCCCTGGACATTAACAAGGATGCAAACTCTGCTCAGGTGGGGGTAGGGGTGAGGTCCAAAGGCCAAGGTTTGAGAGGCTGGATCAGAATCACAAGTGGCATGAAATAGAGGTGCCTTGGCTACACATCTCTGAAAAGTCTCAAAGCAGTTGGGGGATTCAATCAGTAAGTACACAGCTGAATCGTAAGTCTTAAAGGACAAATCCAGGGTAAACAGTAAGGGGAGGACCCCTGGCTGCCTTTAGTGATCCTTATTTGTGTAACTAATTCAGCTGACAGGGACATGGAATTACCTACCATGCGCTGGATTCTCCACCTCTTTCACTGGCCCAGTGCTGGATGGTCCCAGGGGACCTCCGGGTGTGCTGTTTGGCTATGGTGATAGGGATAACCACCCTCAATGAACAGCCTAGAATCTTAAGAATGCACCTGTAACAGCTATCCCTCGGCACAGCTGTTGGGTCTGCATGTTCCTTGGCCCTAGCTCAAGGTCTCCTTTCTGTACCTGCCCTGCTCCTCCCCCTTTCCTGCCACCAGGTCCCTTTTCGCTCCCTTGTTTTTATTGAGGTTTCTCTTGGGATAGGACTGAAGAATTTCATTCAATTCACATACTTAAAATGCTTAATGTGTTTCCTGTCCCAGAGAATTTGTATTCTCTAAAATATGAATCAAAGAAATGCCCAGTGAAGAGCAAAACAGCAGAATGATTAATGCTGGTGGTGTTTGTGCAGGGTGGGAGGGTGATGAGGTATATAAAGCCTGTTCTGGCATTCCTCACCTCGAACACGTCTCAGCTGCTTCACTTCCCTGTGGAAAGGGCTTTACATTTCTTGTTTGCCTTCCCTTAGCCAAGGAGCGGGGCTTGAGCAGCAAATGGAGAGAGGAGTAACCATGTATTAAGTCCCTTTACAACCTAAGTACTTTTACTATGTCTTGCTTAATTTTCACAGTCCTGGCATGTAGGTATTATTTTTAAATTATTAAAAGCACCTGACTTTAGGGATGCCTGGGTGGCTCAATCAGTTGGGTGTCTGACTCTTGGTTTCAGCTTGGGTGTGATTTCAGGTTTGTGGTACTGAGCCCTGCATCAGGATTCATGCTCAGCATGGAGTCTGCTTGATATTCTCTCCCTCTGCCCCTGCCCTCCCCACCCGCTCATGCGTGTGCTCAAATAAATAAATAAATAAATAGATAGATAAATAAAATCTTAAAAAAACCAACCCTGACTTTAAAAAGTTAGATAACATGCCAAAGGTCACACAGCAGATCTGAGATTAGAACCCAGGGTCAGACTACAAGGTCCATGCTCTCTTCCTATCACAATGCCACCTCTTCATTAGTGTTCATTCTAAAAATAGTTTTCTATCAATCCTGAGTGAATCTGAAGTGAATGGGAATAGTGACCACCTTCCATACCCCCACTCCCCTGGATCCCTACTCCATTGACCCAGAAATACCCTGTATTTCATTCTTTGGCTCAGGAACACTTGCCTGGGTGTAAGTTACCAATTTAGAAAAATAGCGGATACATTCTGATGTTTACCCTACTATAGCTCCAAAATTAAACTTAAAAAAAAAATTTCATTACTTCCCCTAAAGCCCTTATTTAGCTGAATACCTTATACTGTGGGTTTTCATTGCTAAACATGTATGCTGAATGCTTAAGCAAGATTCAATTTTCTCTCAAGGATGAAGGGGGCATATAAGACCCATTCCTTTCTCCCATCTGGCAAAACACACCTTCAGATATGATGCGATGTGATGGAAATTAAAAATGTCTGTATACACATGCTTTAAACTACTAAGGACACTTATTTTCATTACTCATTTAACTTACTAAGTCCACCTCTCACCCGCCGTTCCATGCTGCCACAATGCTGGTCCCCTCTCGTTGCATGGATGCTGTCTGGGGATTCTCAGATGGCAGGCCAAAGAACTGAAGTTGCTTTCCAAGAAGTAAAGCAGCTTGGCCAGGCCTCCACACTGAAGCCCTTGCACCAGACCAGACATCACAAAAGTACTCAAGTAGGTGGCCAGCTTTTTTAGGAAGACCGCATCTGCCCTTGTCACAAGGTTTGTTTTGACATTGCTCTAGAGTACTGCATGCAGGTAGGATGGGGGAGTTGGCTTCATTTCTACCCAAATGGATTTAACCAGACTGCCAGGGCCACTGTTGCTGGGCCCAACTTTGAAATCCTTGCCGCCGAGCAGCATGTATTGCCCCAGGACTTTGCCACCAAGCTTTCTTCACAATTGTCAACATGGCCTTCAGACTGGCCAGTGTAGCCATCACTGGGTGGCCTTGAACCCAGCCAGGCCTCTCAGTGACTTTTCTATAGCTCTATCCCAACTCTCCACTTAGAACTCTAGGAGCCACAAAGCAGGGTAGTCATCTTTCCAAAACTTCGAGAGAATGAAGGCAGAGAGCCCGGGGCCAGGTGCCTTCTTACTGGGCACCACTGCTAGAAAATGAGAGTAAAGAGACTTCAGGCCTGGGGAGGGAGGGAGCAACTACCCGGAAGTGCTGGGTTGAGGGGGAGCACAGTTCAAGTGAAAACTACCTTCCCGATCACACCTTATACTTCCCCTGGACCCCACCATGCCCTGGGAAAGGAGAATTTCTGGTTTGGGTGTTTGTGTTCTTTGTAAGCATGGTTCACTCAGCCAACATCTATCGAATGGTCACCATTTTACTGAGTCTTGGGGAGGGAGGTAGATTCAGTTAAAAGCACAAAGAATTTTGTCAGCAGTCTGACTAGAAAGCCATCCTACAGTGGTGACTGCTCCTGAAATCCACCTGCCATGCCATCAGACCTGTGAGCCAGACCCCGCTCATCAGACAGTGACAAGAGTAAGCAGAACCTGAAACTTCCTCCATGTTGTGGGGAAATCACAGCTCCTGCCACTTCCCCCTGGATGGTGTCCTTCGTTGTATGAGCAGAGACAACAGCAACTGGGATTATCTGGGCTCCTTCAACAGGGCCACAGGAAATTTGCAAAGCTCACAAGACCTCTCACCTCACAGAGCACTAAGAACTAACATCCATGAGAGAGAAGTCTAGAAGGCTGAACAGGTAGTGATGTGAGGTCAGAAAAGGAAGACTCAGGACTGTCGACTGCTGGGTATATGAAAGAAGTGAATCCCCCAAGACTCGGTATGATAGGAAATGGGTTGATCATGTTTGGCCTCTCCCTGCCTGTCTCCTGAGGAAGTCTGAAGTTTCTCAAAGTGGTTCCTCAGAACAGGGGGTTTGGGACATGGGGACTGAGGGTGATGATGGAGATGAGGAGGAGAGGAGGACCTTTGGAGGGACCTCCTCAATTACAGACAAAGGACTTCAGGCCCAAAAGTGTTCATTGCGTCTTCTCCTCTAGAGCTGTAACTCAATCACTGCACCAAGGTCTAAAACAAACCACACACGGCTCTCTGAAGTTAGAAACCAAACCCTGCTTTATAAGGCTGAGTGGCCATTAGTGGCTTCTCTGCGGAGACATGAGGTACCAGCCAGTGAACCTTCCTCACCTTCTCCCCATTCCCACCACCCCTCCAGCCCTCTAGATACCCATTTCTGCAATTCAACCACTTCAAAAAAATACTTTGAGAAAGGGGCCGGGGGCTCAGGCTGGCTGGCCGGCCGGCCAGTTCCCATGAGGTAGCTAACACCGGTGCTCCTAGGTAGGGGCTAGTGGAGAGAGGCCAGTCATGGGCTCACAGCAGCCAGGAGTGAGTCACCGGTTGACTGGGAGGTGGGGGAAGCAGAGAGTCTCGAAGTCTGCCCAGAGTACTTCAACAGAGGTAACATCTGGGTAGAGAGGCTGGGCTCTTTGCTGATGTCCTCACTGTCCTTGGAAGAACTGGGTTTCCCGGGAACAGGACAAAGGCCAGCTTGGGTCTTCTTGGGCTTAGGCATGGTCCCATCTTCACAGAGTGGTATGCTTCCCTCGGAGAAGCTGTGTTTTCTGAAGGAAACAGTGAGGAAAGAAATGGCTGAAATGGGACTTTAGCCTATGATCTACCTTCAGAGTGCAGACCAGGCATGCACACCATTACTGTGCTACACGCCATACAGAGGTAACTATAAAATACATCTTCTTTATCTGAAGGCTGGAGAGCTTGGTGCAAATGTGAAGTGAGAGAGGAGGGCCAAGGAGTCCACAGGCAGTGCGCACAGCTGAGAGGGGCCATGTCTGCAGGTAATCCTGCACTCCAGCTCAGCTGTGTCAGGCAGACGAGGAGCCACCAGGCAGAGGAGATGGCAGTTGCGTATCTCGCCACCCCCACCCCCACCCGGAGAATGCTGATCTCATCATAATCTGGGAAGAGAGAAAGGAGAAAACTCCCCAAACTCACACCCAACACCCTTCCCTTGCCCAGACAGCACTCACCCCAGCTTGCCACTCTCTAGTTTGGGGAAAGTGCTGAGTCCCACGTCACCCTTTGGGATGGTCAGAAGTGATGCTGGGAGAGACCACTAAAAGCAAAGGAAGCAATGAGGCCAAAAGGGCTAAGCAAAAGTCAGGCGGGAGTGTCTAGGGTCTTGGGACTCTCTTCTGGCTCTACCTCTGAGTGATCATGGGGCTCTCCTCTTCCCTACCCTTCAGGCATGGGCCCATCTGGGACAAAAATCCCCATTCTCTCCAGATTCAGACAAGAAGTTGAGACTACCAAGCACTCGTTGACCTTTGGAAAAAAGGCACCCAGGGGATCCTGGAGGCCATTATTCCCTTGAAAGGGAAGGGTCACGAGACACAGAGACAGGGTCTAGGGGAGAAGGTGAGAGGGTCTGGATCTACATCCATTCCGTACTGCACTCCTATGGTGGAGGAGGGACTGAGGCGGACTGGAGTACCCCCACCCCCACCCCCCAAAATAGTATCACTCACCATTGGAGCAGAATCACAGATGGCTCCTGTGTGGAACCCTTTGTAGCACCAACTCCGAAGCAGATCTACTCCTAGGACAAGATTAGCAGGGGTGGGACTTAAGAGGGTAGAATCAACTGGTCAATTCTTCTTATCAGGGAGGCTCATTTCTTTAATCACTCACTAAACACGGCCTCCTGTGAGCAAGGAGGACACATCACCTTTGAGCTTGTTGCCATGGTACTTCTGTTCCCATTGGGTGGTGAGAATGTTGAAGTATCGTGGCTGCTCAAAAAAGCGGAGATAGCGAGAAGAGATTCGAGAAGGAAAAATTCGTTCAAATTGACCACGGCGAGAAAACTCATCCTCCATCTCAACCAGAATCCGAACATCATCTGGCGTCAGGACATCCAGCACAGATGCATAGAAGTCCTAAGGCCCAAAAATGGAAAGGAAGAGGGTGTGACAGAGAGTGTGGGCTGGAGATAGAGAATTAAGAAGCTGGGGGACAGCATGCATGGCTCTGAGGTCCTCGGGCTCCAGGACTCCCAAAGGGAACAGCAAAGGCCGACTAGTGAGTCCGGCTGGGACCTCGTCTGTTCTGCTGTCCGGAGAAGATACTCTTAGTCTGGGTAGGGGAGCCCCTGGAGCCCAGAGGTTTTAAGAGGTCTGCTGGATGGAGTCAAGACCAGAATTTGCAGCTGAGATTTGGCAGCAGCCTTTGGTCTACTATTCTCATCTGCTCCAAAAAGTCATCAGGCCTCCTTGGGGCTCACTGTACCTCAAGGGAAGAAACCCGAAGGGTCTACAGCTCTGATAACAAGTAGAGCATTTTGCTGAGAGCAGCAGTTGACCATGGGACAAAGGCCAGCAACTCTCTCCTGGAGCAACACGGAGCCCCGCAGATCCCTGCACACTGAGGGATCACGGAGCTGGGTTAGGAAGCCGTTTTAGAGCGAGAGAAAAAAATCGCTTGCCTTGGGCTCCCAGATGTTTGTTTAACCAAGGGAACTTTCTGTTGGCACTTGGGGCCGGAGGGTAATCTCCTACCTGATCGGGAATTTTCTGGGTCAGATAATAGGCCTTCTTCATCTTCTGTGCGGTGAAATGCTCCGGAGCCATTCGACATTTATCCTTGGGGGAGCTGGGCAAGCTAGTGCAGTGGATGGAAAAGAAGCAGAGGGTAAGGTCAACAGCTTCACATCCTGGGGACATGTGGAGAGAGGGTCCAGCCCAGGGCCCCTAGCTTGGCTGGAGGAGAAAGACATTCTTAGTTGGGGCCACGGACTCACCAGGGAACCAAGGTTAAATGGTTTGTTGGAGGGAGTCACCCCCATCTCAAAAGAAGACAAAGAAGTTTTGACAGATGTTTGTTACTTGAGTAGATCAGACTGTAACGTACTCTACTCAAGTAACCTGTCTGAGCATCAAAGATCAAGTACCATGGAAGAACTCAAAGAGTTTAAGGTACCTTCACTGGGTTGCATTTCAGTGGTAAAAAAAAAAAAAAAAAAAAAAAAAAAAGACCCTGAAATACTCACTGCATACATCAGTTTTAGTTTAGCTCAGCACTGGCTGTGACCCTGGGCACATTACGAACTCCCTGCCCAGTTTCTTCATCCACATCACTATGGTTGCTGCTGAGAGACCTGTACGTGGCCTCCAAAGAACTCACAGATGGCAGTTGTCAAATAACAACCACAGCACAGAGCCACACAGGAGTCTACGAGGCATGGTGGGGAAAGCAAGTTTTGTTCCCAGAAAATCAGGATTGGATTCCCAGCTCTACCTCTCTGTAGCTGAATAACCATGGGTGAGCTACCTAATTCCAGTGATTTCCACTTTCCTCATCTGTAAACTGAGGATACTAGTACCAACCTCACAGGGTTGAAGGGGAGATGTTACAGGTGCCTCCTTACATACAGTAGGTACCGACTAAAAATTAGTTCCCTTTCCTCAGCAGTGGTTCCAAGAGGTTTGGGGCTACAGTACAGAGAGCCCACAGGGAGCTGGCTTCATGAACATGCTGCCTTCAACTAGGTTCTCATGGCAGGGTAAGGTCACAACAGGGAGGTCTGATGGAAGAGAATTTCAGGAGGAAAAAAGCTCATGAGCAGAGAAGGGGACACTATGGAGGGACAGTGAAACCATACCCACTTCAGAGAAAAGACTCAACTCACTGAGCCTTTCAATTTTGAGGCTCTAGGAGCGACCGGTTTGTCAGAGCACAGGAGCAGTAGAGAAGAGGGCGTCTGGGAAAAGGAGGCTGGGGCCTCAAATGTCCCTGTGAGGAGTTAAAAGCTGATTCCCTGGCCCTGTAGAGATTCCTGACCTGGAAGCAGTATCACCAGCAACGCTTTTAAGAGGCACTGATGTGGGAGAGGTGTGTGGGAAGACCATGGGGACAAACCGAGCAGCACGAGACGGAGGAGAGGGCACCCCGGCACCGCTCCTTCCCACAGTCTCCACGGGGCCGTTTGCACTGTCCGCCCAGCCACAGCCAAGTGAGGAGGCTAACCTGGCACTGGAGCTGCTGGAGCTGCCAGAGCTGGAAACGATATCCTCTGCGGTGGGCAGAACAAAGCCTGCCAGGTTCAGAAGGTCACGGATCATCTGGCCTTTGATGCTGATGTCCAGCGGAGAGTTGGAGTGGAGGCTTTGGGGAAAGGGTACAGGGAGGAGTCAAACTGTTTCCGGCTATGCGCCCAAAGTCAGCGCCAGCCCTGTGAACAGCCTGCCTTCTGGGCTCCTGAGCACCAGCATGGGGACTTCTTGCCCCACAGATCATGAATAACCTCACCCAGGGTGGTTCCTAAGGCTTTCATTTGCCAGCCAGGGAAAAGCATGCAGGAGGGATCAAGTTGCAACATTAGAAGGGAAAGAGGCTACAGGAAGGGCTCTACCATGAGCACCGTGAGAAGCCCAGTTACCTCGGGGAAATGTTGACTTCCAGGACCCAGGGCTTGAGGTTCTCGTCCAGCATGATGTCAAAGCCAAAGAGCTCATGGCAGCTGTATGGCCGCCGCACGTACATCTTCAGTAGGCTGGTCACATAGGGCTCTGACCTGGTCACAGGGAAGACCAAGTATTCAGCTCATATCTTCCCAGAGGGACCCACCTAGAGCTGCCCTGACAAGGGAGTTGCCCAGAGATGGGAGAACAGAAACAGCTCCCAAGAGATGCCTCTGATCTGGAGCCAGCTTCTGGAGAGGAAGTTCAGTAGAAGAGCAGAGTTCTAGCCACTCCATCCTACTCCCTGTTCTCAGAAACTGACACACAGTGCAGTCAATGTCTGGGGCACAGCAGTGTGGAGGCCCATGAGAAAAGGGGGTCCAGTGGCAAGCCCCACAGCCAGGGTGGCAGTGTGACTCACGAGATGATGGTTTTGACAACAACGTCCTTTATCTTCTCCCAGATGGCATCACTATTGACTCCCTTCTGGCTCAGGTAGTTCCACAAAGCCTTCAGTGCCCTGCAAAACGGGGGAAGGGAGGGGAGTATCTGGAGTTATATTCTATGAATGGATTATGAAGAAAAGAAAAAGAAAAAGGAGTAAGAGGACCAAAGTAATTTTCTCCATGTCTCTTCTTAGATTTTAAATTAAGAAAGAGAGAAGTATGGATGGAAGTAGACTGCTTCTGAGCTGCCCAGGGCTTATGCAACCTTTGGGTTTTCCACCAGTCTTCCACTGACCATGCCCCCAAAGCTCCCCAAAGCCCAGAACCCTGTGTGCCTCCAGGCCTCTGCTCAATGGGGACCCAGCCTGGGTACCATTTGTGGCCCTGGCAGGCCGTTTCATCTGCATTGGCCTGGTACTCGGCATTCTTTTTATTGACACTGTAGTTGGTCAGGTGCATGAACTTGTTGCTGAGGCTCTTCATGGAAGGGGAATACCTGCAAGTGAGGAGAAAGGCAGAGGTGAGACAGGGAGACACAGCAGGTGGACAAAGGCCGAAACATCTTCCCAAATCCCGAAGAGATAAAGGCCAAGTAGACCAATCTTTTCAGATGCACAAGAGCCAGAGCAGTATGTCTGTTGGCAAGGTTTCTAGAACAGCACAGCTCCTTTATCCTGAGCAGCTCACAAAACTCAGGAAAACAGTTTACTTATGTTTCCTAGCATCTTATCAAAGGATATGATAAAGGATACAGATGAACAGCCAAGTGGAAGAGAAGCGTGGGACAAGATATGTGGGACTCATCTCCTCCATCCCACCTCTGGCAAGAAGATGCACCCTACATTCAGCAAGGTAGAGGAACTTCTCACTTCCTATTCCCCATGTGACAATTTGATTTATAATAAGAAACTTAACACGTGTGTGTCTGCCCCTGGTTCCTGGCACAGAGCTCCTAAATCCCTTATAACTTCCTCAGTGAGAAGTGCACTAAGAACATCTTTTGACTAATATTTGGTCTTTGACCCCAATTCCTGAAACCCTTGTCATTTCCTGGGTGATAGGAGTGTCTTGTGTTCTAATGAGGTGACTCCGGATGGGTTCCTGGAGAAGGTCTGATGGCTAGAAAGACCAGGCCATGATTTGAAGCCTGGAATTTTCAACCCCGCCCCCACCCTTAAGAGGGAGAAGGGCTAAAAACAGAATTACCAAACAACATGCCCACATGATGAAGTCTCCATAAAATCCCAAAAGTATGGGGCTCATGTTCTGGGTGGGTGAGCATGTGGTATATGCTGGGACAGTGGTGTCCAGAGAGAGCAGGGGAGCCCCTGCGCCCCTTCCCACACACATTGCTCTGTGCATTGTCTCTTCTGACACTTTACCCTGTTCTCTTCCACTTGGTTGTTCGCCTATAACCAAACTTACCATCTCCTTATATGATGAACTGCTCCGGCAAATTAATAGAGCCTAAGAAGGGGGTCCCAGGAACCTCTGACTTATAGCTGACCAGGCAAGGAGCAGAGGTGGCACCTGGACTTGGGACTGGCATCTGAAGCAGGAGGAAGGGGCAACCTTGTGAGACTGAGCCCTGACCTGTGGGACCACACCCCCGGGGGGTAGACAGTGCTAGGGTAACGCAGGTAGACAATGCAGGATACTCAGCTGGTACTCCAGAGAACTGCTTCATGTGGGGAAAAGCCCCACACATTTGGTGACTGGAAGTTTAGAAGTGAAGTGGTGTTCTACGTAAAAGGAGACACAGAAGAGGAAAGGAAGATCGGGTTTTCCGGAAACACCCCTCCTTTTCCTCTGCCAACAAAACCCACCAAAATGTGCTTTTATTCTGCTTGGCATCCTCTAGTTTCTCACTCTTTCAGGAAAACAAAACCCAGAGCCATCAGGGTGAGCCTCACCACTAACACGTACTTGCAATCACCACTATCACGTACTTGCAACTGGCAAAGCGGACAAGTCCATCTGAAAAGAGGTAAATCCGGAGGGGATCGTAGGAGGTGACGTAAACATAGATTCGCAGATCGAACTTGCTGCCACTGATGAGGTAGGGTTTGTGTAGATACCTAAATAGGGAAAGGCCAGCTTTAGGGACATTGCTCAATGAGACAGGGCTCAGTGGGTAAAACAGCAAAAGCCAGCAAGTGAGCAGTCTGAGAGATAAAGACCTTCAAACAGCTGCTGAAGGAGGTCAATGGCTGGGAGGGCAAAGGGCAGAAGAACACTCTAAAAAGAGAACCTCCAGGCTGAGGCCACAGGAAAATGAGCGGTGGGATGAGAGCTGGAGACAGGCTCACCTCTGTACCAGGAGGGGCCTTCGCTTGGGGAGCTGACTCCACTTGTGAATGACCTGGATGCCAATGCCCCGGGCTGACGCTGGCTAGAAGTCAAGTGGAAAGGAGGAGCTGAGATTTGCTGCTGGCCCAATACGCATTGTTCCCACTCTCAGACGGCCCCCACCCACTGGGATCCACTTACAGGCTTAACAATCCACTTCTGGCGGCTGCCGCTCTCCCAGGCTTTGCGCAGGAGCTTGGCATCCTGGGGCAGGATGAAGGACTGGGGGAAGAAGCTGAACTCCTTCTTGCCAAAGCGGCTCTGCATGCGAGACAGGTTCCGCCACAGTCGGTCCTTTCGTCCAATCTGGAAGGAACCTGGGAAGTGGTTTAGCTACAGAAGGGACAAAGGGTGAGAGCAGGGAGAGAGCTTGGGTGAGGCCAGGAGGGAGAGAGCAAGATTCACAGTGCCTTTCCAACTTTCTCAGCGACATCATGAGCTCTTGATCCATCTTACCATCACCATCTATTAGTAGTACTCTGAGCACTCACCAAAAGATGATTAAAACAAATAAAATACACCAAACTGTAGTGACCCCAAGAAACTGACAGTTCACAAACAGCCAAAGAACAGTGATTAAGTCAGACATGATATTTCCCTGAAGTGCAAAGAAAAGTGTTTGAAGTCTTTTGCCGTGACAGCTGCAGGGCAAAAACAGGAAGGCACCTGGACTTCATTAAAGTCTGGGGACAGGGACTCCTTTGCTGCAACATGAGACCAGAGTCCTCTTTATACATATCCAGCTTGGAGGCACGGAGGCAATGCACAGTAGTCACAGGAGAAGCACAATTCAAAGAAACAGATGCCACATCTCAAGACACATCAGAGGAGAACGGGTCTTTGGGGTGCCTGGAGCACTGCCACTGCGCTGCTAGAGGTATGTGATCCACAAGGGCCCCACTGCCCCCTCCTCTCGCACCATCTCCACTCTGCACACCTTCCTGGCTTCTCCACAGTCATCCTCCTCTTTCCCTACTGCCCACACCAACCTCCTCCTGCCTAGTCCAAAGTCCAGGGGAAGAGTTCCCCACAAAGGACCCCTACCTTCTGATGCTCCCGAATGGATCGGAAACTAGGAGACTTCATGTGGTGACCCCAGCAGCCTAGCCAGTCGTCATTTCCTGCAGAAGGCACATCACAGAGTCAGTCCTGCTAGCAGCTCAGACTTCAGGACAGAGAGACCTAAGGGCCCCAGAAATACCACTGGGCCTAGGCTCAGCTCCCAGTGTTCTAAAAGTCACCATGGAGCTGTCCTACATGAAACCCTAGGGTCAGGAAGAGAACAACAGCTCTCTGTCTTCTAATTTTGAGGAACAGGCTCCAGCCCAGAGAGATTTCAGCCGTCTTCCTATTAAGTGGAAACTCCAGAACAGGATCCCCACACAGCAGGAGGTATCTAGGGTTTCCTCCTGCCCAGAGCCCATCCACTGGGGCAGAGGACAGGATCGAAGTAAGGCAGGTAACTCACTCTTGCTGATTTTGAAGTGGGACCGTCCAATGGTCTGCTTGACAATGTTGGGAGTCACTGTGCTCATCTTCCACCGGAGCAGCTTCCTCTGCTCCCAGGGAAGTTTCTCCACTGGGGAAAGGAAATGGGGGGGGGGGGAACAGCAGGAGAGTCTGGGTTAGAAGAGGAAAGGTGGCATTGTTGCGCAGGAGCTTGGCATCCTAGGCAAGACAAGTCACTAGGCAGACAAGTCACTAAGGATTGTTCTAGGCCAGAATTTAAAAGGAGTCCCAGTTTTCCTAGTGGGAAAAAAGGGCGCTGCATGGGACTGAGGAACACTGAGAGGAGGGAGGTTAAAAGGCAGAAGAGACAAGGTTAGAGGACAAGAATGCAGCATGAGATTATGGGGCTGACAAGGGTCAGCTCAGGGAAAGACAAGGAAAAGTCTCCTATATTGGACTGGTGAACTATGAAGGAGGCAGAAGGATGACAGTGAATACCAAAAGGGCCATTCTGGAAAGCCCCTTCCACCCTACTGCCACCCCTCCCAACTTCGCCAGCATCCTTCTCCTGGGGGCACTCCTGGGCTTAGACACTTGGCCAGGTTTACCTCTCTCATCCCGGGTGCCAAAATAGATGGTAGGGGGCACGTTGGGAAAGAGGCTGTAGATGAGCGCTGGTCGGACCACTTTCTCACTGGAGAGGGGTTTGGTCAGAATCTCTGCACAGCTCCTAGGATGCAAGACAGACAGATGTGTGGAAGAGAAAGAGGAGGCCACAGCCCTCAAGTGCTGTTACTAGGTCATTTTTTGGCGGGGTGCTGTCTTCTACATCATGATTCTACAAAGACAAGTACTTGGTGATTATTTCACAAACAGTAATCCATATTAACTCCATTAAATGTCACCTACAGACCAGATTTCCCAATACCTCCTTCTGTGATATAGCTCAACATTTCTGGTGAGAAGCCACAGGTGGGGGAAGCCCCTGGAAAAGAGCGGTTCTGAGAGCAGGTGTGTGACTGAACAAAGAGAAGAGAAAACAAATGGTATGGATAATCAAAAAGAAGGAAGAGCAGAAAAGACCAAAGACGTACAGAAGGTTTTAAAAAGAAAAAGGAAAAAAAGCAACAGAAGGAAAAGAGAGTGATCCTTCCAAATCATTTTATATTTAGGTTAATCTGAAGATATGCAGATGATTAATGCTCCTCTCCGTTTTGGAAATGATTTGTGACATGGGTTTTTTTATGTAACACTGTGGTAACACAGATCTGGGAATTTGGGGCAGTAGGCCATGGAGTCCCTACTGTTGCTCCAATGATGGCTCGGCCAAGACTAGCTCAAGGGATCTCTAAAAAATGGACATCTCAACTCCATATCCAGTACAAGTGCAGAGACCCAACCATTTCTTTAAATAGCACTGGCAAAGGAGAAAAGAGTTATTACTCTCTTTACGGAGCTGTTCTGATCTACAAAGATTAGTATTTAAAGATTAATCTTTAGCTTATAAAGAGCCATTGTGCCTGTTATTTTGCAGCACAATAGAAATAGGCATTAGTATGGAAAACATTTCAGTGTTTTAAATACCAAAGGTTTTTTTTTTATTATTTAAATAAAATATCAAAGATTTTTAAAGAATGCTGTTGGGTCAGGTTAAATACTAATTTTCAGTAAAATAATTCCAATGAATTCAACTCTTAATTCCTCATTCCAAAATATTTTATTTCAAAGACTTTTAATTTACGGAGTATTAGAATTTAAGATTGTTGAAAATCAAGGAGAATGAGGTAAGATTTCAGAAACAAAGACAAAATAGGAATGTAAAATGGTATAGCCACTCTGGAAAACTGTTTTGGAAGTTTCTCAAAAAACAAAAAACAGGCAGGGCACGTGGGTGGCTCAGTCAGTAACTAGGCCATGATCTCAGGGTTGTGAGATTCAGCCCCGCATCAGGGTCCGCACTCAGTGTGGAGTCTGCTTGGAACTATTTCCCCCTCACCCATTCCCCTGTGCTCCTCCGCCTGTTGCACATACATACATACATACATACATAAATCTTAAAAAAAAACACTCCTGGGATCCCTGGGTGGCACAGCGGTTTGGTGCCTGCCTTTGGCCCAGGGCGCGATCCTGGAGACCCGGGATCGAATCCCACGTCGGGCTCCCGGTTCATTGAGCTGCTTCTCCCTCTGTGTCTCTGCCTCCCTCTCTCTCTGTGTGTGTGACTATCGTAGATAAATTAAAAAAAACAAAACAAAACAAAAAAAACACTCCTGGTTGGCTCTGTCGGTAGAGCTTATGACTCTTAATTTCAGGGTCATGAGTTCAAGCCCCACGCTGGATGTAGAAGTTATTTAAAAATTTTTTTTTTAATTTTAAAAATATATGGACATGATGACTTAACTTACAGCAGCCTTATTCATAAAACCCCAATCTGGAAGTAACCCAAATATCCTTCAACAGCTAAATGTACTGTGGTACATCCACACCATATAACACTGCTCTGAAATAAAAAGGGATGAAGAACCTTGATGCACGCAACCTGTATAAATCTGCAGTGAATACACAGTAAAAAAAAAAAAAAAAAAAAAAAAGCCCATCCCTAAAAGTTACATATGGCTATCATTCTATTAGTATAATATTCTTGAAATGACTAAATTATGTAACAAATTAGTAGTTGCCAAACATCAAGGAGGGAATAGTCATAGGAGGGAAGTAGGGGTGGCTATTAGGACAGCTGGAGGGATTCCTGCAGTGACGGACATATCTGTATCTTGACTAACATTAGTATCTGGGTCATACTATATGGTACTGGTTTTGCCAGATGTCACCACTGGGGGACAGTGAGTAAAAAGTTTAGGGGATCTCTGTATTATTTCTCACAACTACATGTAAATCTATAATGTCTCAAAATCAAAAGTTTAATTTTAGGGCAGCCCGCGTAGCTCAGTGGTTTAGCGCCACCTTCAGTCCAGGGCATGATCCCGGAGTCCCGGGATCGAGTCCCATGTTGGGCTCCCTGCATGGGGCCTGCTTCTCCCTCTGCCTGTGTCTCTGCCTGTGTCTCGCTCTGTGTCTCTCATGAATAAATAAATAAAATCTTTAAAAAAAAAAAAAAGTTTAATTAAAAAAAAAAAGGTGTAAAATCTTTGTTCACTGCCTCTCAAGAGTACTGGACCTATCTATCATCTTCAAGAGGCCTGGCTTCTGGTCTAGCAGTGTTGGAAACTATGACCTCATAATACTTCTCTGGTCCTCATTATCCACATCTGAAAAAAGAGACTGGACTTAATGACCCCCAGTTCTAAAATTAAATGATTCTTAGAAAAAAGAATATGAAACAGGAAAGGCAATAAACTAGGTAGAGAAACAGAGATAGTGTTTTCAATGACCTCTCTGTAATTGTCAACTTTTCTATAATAAAATACATAAATCTCTCCCAATTTCGGAAAAAATGATTTTAACAATCCAAAAGTATTTTAGTGGTTTTTAAAATGTGAAGTAGTTTGGAATTCCTCGACCTCCATTTGACTGAAAATCCATGTTTTAAGCCTTATATAGAAAAGAAAGTCTGCACATCTTGTAAGAGCTAAATTAACCAACAAACAAAGTATAAGCAAATACCTTTTGTGAATTTTGTTAGAAAGGTAAGTTAAAGGGTTGGGCAGCTGTCTCCAAGTAGGTCTCAAGACAAACCTAGAGCACTGGTAAGTATGGAAAAGGTGAGACTCCAAGTCAATCACATGTTAAATGTCCTTCTCTTATGGACAGCAGAGGTCCTGAGTCAACATTCAGATGTACCTTTGTTTTTTGGAAGGAGGACAGGTTACTGTGCTCAAAGTAACAGAACTGAGGCACCAGACTCAAGGTACCTATGACAGGATTTCTATCCACCCTCAAAGAAAGACCTAGAAAGTATCTCTTCACTTTCCAAAGAGCTCTCTCCCCTCACTGGTTTAGAGCTCTGACATTGGTGCAGCTGCTGCCACCATCACACTCACAGGGCTGCAGCTTGCCTCGTCCACACTAACCAAGGCACGGAAGGCTCCTGATCCCCTTCACTTCAGCTGAGACACAGCAGACACAAGAGAAAAGCCAGCCAAGTGCTGTGTACGACAGGTGTATGTAAGCCCTGACACGTACAGCTTTTCATTGAAGTTAGAGTTTTATTCTGTGTGAAAAACGAAACTCACCAATGGTCAATACTTGTATTTTGTTTTTGTTTTTCCAGAAGTTATTTTTATTTTATTTTTTTATTTTTTATTTTTATTTTTATTTATTTATGATAGTCACACAGAGAGAGAGAGAGAGAGAGGCAGAGACACAGGCAGAGGGAGAAGCAGGCTCCATGCACCGGGAGCCCGACATGGGAATCGATCCCGGGTCTCCCGGATCGGGCCCTGGGCCAAAGGCAGGCGCCAAACCGCTGTGCCACCCAGGGATCCCCCAGAAGTTATTTTTAAAAAGAAAAAAAAAACTTTAATGTTTAGTACTTTGGGCGGGTGTGTGTGTGGGGGTTCTTTATAGTATTTAATAGAATACAATGAGGCAAGGTTGGAAATAGTGAGGGGAACAATAAAGATTATGTTGAAGGGTGTTAAATACCTGAAAGATGGCATCTATGACCCTTCGGCAAGTTCCAAAGATCTTTAGCACAATGACGTACCCTGGTTCATAGTAACTTCCTCACAGTCCTGCATTCCTTGCCCTCCCCCAACCCTCATCTCAGTCATGCAACAGGCTCCAGCCACTTTTTCTGTAAAAGAAGGGCCTATGTGAAGAGGCTGGCATTTTTGGTTCCCTAGTGAGAGATGGATCTTGCTCAGACTCGACCAAGAGTAGTCAAGAAAATAATCTAGGTTTTAAGCTGGAGGATTTTTAATTCAATTTCAATTTTATTCAATTCAATTCAATTTTATTATTAAGGTCAATGTCAACCTTATTTCCCCTAATAACACTAACCTCAGAAAGAAGCATTTCAAAAAGCTCCAGTGAGGGGCATATGTATCTCAGAACTGCATCTGACAGTGGGGCACGCTGATGATGCAAGGTGGCAATTACCCTCATGTGGGTGGCCAAATATCATGTTTCTCCACTGACTGCTTATCAATCTTCTAAGCACTTCTTGAAATCCTTTTCTTTTTACTTGAACAATTTCTTGGAAACTAAAGGCCAAACCACAGCCTAAGAAACATGGTCCTATTTTTAAGCCCAATTGGTAAAATATGCTTCTGGTCCCTTCCACTGGTCCTTGTTTGAAAAATAAAAGTCCCGAATGTAAAAATCTGGTAAAAAATGAGTTATAGTTAACAGGGCCATTAATGACTTAGGTGATTAATCTCTTCATAATTTTTTTTAAAGATTTATTTATTCATGATAGTCACAGAGACAGAGAGAAAGAGAGAGAGGCAGAGACACAGGCAGAGGGAGAAGCAGGCTCCATGCAGGGAGCCCGACGTGGGATTCGATCCTGGGTCTCCAGGATCGCGCCCTGGGCCAAAGGTAGGCGCCAAACTGCTGCGCCACCCAGGGATCCCTCTTCATAATTTTTTTTAAGGATTCACTTATTTATTTGAAAGAGAGAGAGAGATCGAGCGAGTAGAGGGTATGTGAGGGAGACAATCTTCAAGCAGACACCCCGCTGAGTGCAGAGTCCAAAACAGAGCTCGATCCCATGACCCATGAGATGATGATCTAAGCTGAAACCAAGAGCTGGACACTCAACTGACTGAGCCACCCAAGTGCCTCTCTCTTTATAATCTTAAAGAGACTGCAAATGAGTACCAACGATGGACAGTACTCACCGAGAGATCACTGCTACTGACTCACCAGTGGAGACAGCACTGAACGAAGAGCACTCAGAGTCTCCTGGAGGGGAGAGAGCAGAGAAGTTCCACTAGGAGAGGCTGCTACTCAAACTCACCAAGCCTAGGCAGCTCTTCCTTGGGACATCTTGGCTCAGCCTTCCTGAAAAGCCAGGAACATCACCCTGCCACCTTGTACCACCTTCTGTGAGCTTGGCAGCAGCACGAAGAAAACGACACTGGTGGGCAGCAGGGCTAGCGAATCAACTTCCCAGAAACCACGACCACCCTAAGACCCACAGGCAGATGGGGATGGTAGGTGATAAAGCAAGTCAAGGTCCCAGTCAGTATATAACTGTCAGGCCCCTCCGTCTCAGGTGGTGACCACTTCCCAGCTGGAGGGGAGAGAGTCCCTTACTCACCTTCCTCCTCTTCATTTTCATCATGGCTACAGCAGTCCTCCAAACCATCTACTAGCTCTTCTTCTAGATCTTCAGCCTCACCCAGGTCTGGCTGGAGGTCTGCAGTTGAACTATAAGAAAGAATCATGCCCCCACCCAGTCCATGAGAGAAGTCAGTTAGATTCTCATTCCTTCGTCACCTGCCAGTGTTCATCTCCCCCCACTTGCCAACCTGCTGCCTCTTGCCTGGATCTCATAAGTCCTCTCGGCCTCAGAGCTTAGGTCTAGTCACAGCTCTTCAGCTCTATAGCCCCTGTTGTGCAGAGAAGCACTTTGTCTCCCATCTTTGAAATTCCTCATAGCATTTCAGTGCAAAATTCTACATGCGAAACACCATTAGTGAATGGTCATTGATTTCAAGGGTCCCTAGACCTCTGGGAATTCAAAACAAGGCCTCGGTGGACCAAGGTTCCAGAGATGTATCAAAGCACAAGAGAAGGAACCCAGTTTGTATATGCCCTAACTCTGAAATGACTGTCAAACAAGGAATGACAGAGTCTGAGTTGGTTTGGAATTAAGAAAAGTCACAGGCCCCAACATGTTTGGTATTATTTCTTCCTGGTTATAACCTAAAGCAGGGTCAACAAACTCTTTCTCTAAAGGACTAGGTAGTAAATCTTTTCAATTTTGTGGGCCAGTTTGTTGCACCCCTACCCGTGTGTAACAGGAAAGTAGCCCCAGTTAGCAGTGCGAATGAATGAGTGAGGCTGTGTTTCAATAAAACTTTATTTATAAAAGCAGGCAGCAGCCAAGATTTGGCCCACATGCTGGTCTAGTTTGTCTACCTCTGTCCTATAGTGAAAACCAAAATTCCAGGACAGCCAAAAAAATAAAACCAAACCTTCAGAGACTTAGGTTCAGTGCCACCAAATTACGGCATATATGTTCTACTGCTCTAAATGAATCATAAACTTTCTCTAACTTACCCGATACCCCTGGCAGGGAAGTCCGGTCCTCTGGCTTCCGTAGGCCCCTCCTTCCCAAGTTGGCCCAAGTGGATGGAAGAGAGGCGGGTGGCCACATCAGCTACACCCAGGGGCTGAGGAGGAGCAGGTGGCTCAGGAGTTTTGTCTTCTCCGGGTGGTGGGGAGTCAATGGCAGATCCACAGGCAGGGCTGCAGCTGAGCGCGCTGGCATGTGAGGCAAGGAGGTGAATGCTGATGCGTTTGGTACAGAAGACTGTACCGTCCAGCTCCAGGGCGTCCGAGGGGCTGGGCAGGGTCCTACTGTTAGCTCCAGCATCCTCCTGGGGGAACTGCTGGCCTACGGTGGGAGGTTTCCACTGCCGGTTCCTGTTGAGGAGCTCACACTGCAAGCTGGGGTTCATGAAACGAGATTGTTCCAACTGGCAGCCTTGCCTTGGCTTCTTCTCAAAGCCTCTTGCGGCCAATTTCCTCACCGCCTCAGTGAACCGAACCTCCCTGGTCAGAGCCTGAGAAACAAAGTTGCCATCCAGGCCACAAGGATGTGGCTCTGCTCTAGTGGCTAAGTTACTCCGGTTGTACTGAGGAGAGGCAACACTGGTGGTCAAAGTGTCTAAGGAGCTAGGGGCAGAGAGGGTGCCAGGGGCAGGGGCATCATCTAGGACAGCGCCATGGCTCTTGGGTACCTTGTGTTCGACAGGCTGGAGTGCACAGTCTCCGGTGCCCCCCGAATGATGCCAGGAGACAAGATGGATCTTGGGTGAGGATACTGGCTTCAGGCCCTCTGTGGCCTGCGATAAAGGCACTTTAGTGCTATTTGGCCGCATGAAGGAGTTGTTATTTAGCATGGGCTTGTAGGAGGAGGAGAGTGGAGATGGGATCTTCCCTGAGATGGCAGCAGCCAGGCACTTCCCCGAAGGGTTCTCCCCAGCCGCTCCCAGTGAGAGGTACCGATCTGTGGACGAGGACGCCATGGGCTGGGCCATGGGGGACACCGTGAAAGAAGGGGCCTTATTGGCAGTGAGTCTGACAGGGAGGCCCTTGTGAGGGAGAGAAAAAGGTCTTTTTTCCGGCAGGCTTGAGCGCAAGCAGAAAGACTCCAGTTGCTGGTAGGGTTTGTGCCTGTGGCTGGAGCGGCGGTACAGCAGCGTGCTGCTGAACAAGTCTGGGAGGGAGCGCAGGTAGCAGGAGCTGCCGTGGCCTGCGATGACAGCTGAGTGCCCCGAGCTACACAGAGTGCCCGGGCAAAAGAAATAGGCTGGCTGGGGTGGGACACCCAAGACGCTGGGGCCCAACCCTGCTGAAAGCGTCCCCACGTGCTTTCTCTCCAGCTTCCAGATTGGCTTCACCTGCTGATGGGCCTGAGCCCAGGCTCTGCCCTCAGAGGCTTTCTCCGGTGGTGGGGCAGGCGCCGTGTCTGAGGGGCCGCTCTGCTTTAAGCTGTTTCCCCGGCGGAGGCCAATATCGTAGTGCTCTGTTCTCGCTGAGGCCATGAGGGGCCCCCATCATGGCCACATGGCCTCGTGGCCCAAATTGGAGAAGGTGCCCCGCACCTCCAGGAGTAGCAGCTGCATCCTTGAAATCCGTCAGCCTGAAGGGAAGAGAAGCCATTGGGGATGTTACAGTTCCAGGAGGATGGACGCCGTGCTACTGGGGGCCTCAACTAAGCAACAGAGCCATACCTCTGTCCCTCCTGGGCAACCAGCTGTGGCTGTCACTTAGGACCCCGAGAGAAGAACAGTAGATCCGTACCACGTTTTCAGTGGTCTTCCTGCTGCCCTCAGGCCATCAAAGCTGGCTTCATCAAGGACTGGGAGTTTAAGACTACTAATGGGTCTGCTCATGTGTCCCCACTGCCTCGAGCTCTGCTCTCGTTCCAAAGAACAATACAGCTGTCTCACCATCCATGACTTCACTGAGTGGCTTTCTTTTCTCTCCTAACCCTGGTGTGGCTTGAAATAAGGCAAGGCTGGGGGTGCCAGAGAAACCAGCCAATATCTTCCTCCTCACCAACCAATTCTGAAAGGTCAACGGTCACTAGAGAAACATATTTTACATCTACTCGTCCCTGACCAACTCTCAGCAGCCCCTGCTGTTGTCTGCTTTTCATAGCGAAGTGTGACAAGTCAAGATATAAGCAGAGAATTCCCCTGCCAACCTCTGGAGTTCACCTGAGTTCAGCTGAGACAGTGATTTCACCTCTTCAAGCATCTTGCCAGCTATAGGGACTTAAATCCCATCACACATGTTGGTGGGGGGAAAAAAAGAAACAAAATGGAACTGGATGCCAACATTATTTTACTTAAAGTGATCTTATTTCCAGCAGCCACAATGGGCCAGGAGAGTTCAGGGAATAGAACATAAGGGAAGGAGGAGGAGGATCACCCCAAACCTCAGATGTCAGTTTGGGCTCATCTCAGGGGGGAGGGCCTGTCTTACACGTTCCCTCATTCAATGTTTCCTCTAAAGCAAAACCTCTGAACCAGCCAGTAATTCTGAATTCCAAACAGTCCATTAAGCACGGTCATTTACTGTCTAAATCAAAGTCATAAAACCATCTTCAGTTTTCACAAATGACAAAAAACAAGACTCTTCTATAAGAAGTCATTCATCTGGGATAATTCTGAATGGAATCCTGGCATCCTTACCAAGCAAGCAATTTTGCAATGGCTAGGCAGAAAGAATTAGCAGAGAATTTTTTGGTTCAAGTTACTTTTAAAACACAAACTTCGATGGGGAGAGGACCTTGTATCTTGATGAGACTAGCTACCAAGGAAGACCCCCGATTTCTGTCTATATCTCTAGGAACTGTGGGTGTCGTCTCTGCACAGAAAGCCTGCAGAAGCCACATGATGTCATCCTCTTTTCCTGCGAAGGAAACTACGTGGATTCTTTCTAAAGGAGAGAGAGTACGAAACCACAACTGATTACTGTCAATATTCAATACAACAGTGGGCTAAAAACAGCCTACGTTCTAGGACTAGATTTTGATGCCAATAACCTCAAATTAAGGACACAGAAAATGGACCTCACCATGTCCCAACTACAGAGTTACGGTGCAGGGGATGTTACACTCTGTGTGTTTATGGTAGGCAAGCACACACAAGAGAAGAGTCAAAGCCTGCCAGGGACTTTACAAGACCACACATGTGTGTGTTGTATACACTCAACAGATTCACAGTCCCAACTCACATAGTTCCTCTTTCGGGAATCCACATTTTACCTACCAATGCAATCCAGCAGACACATCAAAGTGATAGGAGAAAAGGGCCAGGAAATGAAAATGGACTGGTAGGCCTGAAAAATACCGTCCTCGGGGCTCCTCATGCATATCCCGCTATCTCAGACCTTCATGCCTCCATAAGTGCTACTCCCTGGAGTCCTTCCTTCTCTTTCCCCAGACTTAAAAGTAATCAGCTTGAATATCACCTTCTCCAGGCAGCCTTCCTGGGCTCTCCACTTTGAACAGGATGCCTCATCTGCGTGCATGCCATCGTCATTGCTTCTACTACACTGAACTTGAGTAATGTGCTACTCAACTGACCAGGAGCGAAAAGCTGTTTCCAGCAGTGGGTGGAACACAGTAAGTGCTCAATATTCTGTTGAATGAATGAATAAACTGAAGAAGTTCGGTAAATGAAGGGGAAACACAGGAGCAGTGATGAATACTAATTTGGGTACCTAAAAAATGCCAGGTACTGTGGTAGGCACTTTACTTCTGTTATCTTATTTAATTCTCACAAAAACCTTACTTCAATTTGTTGATGATGAATCCAAGAATCAGAAGAACTAAGTAACTCTTCTATAATTAAACAACCAATAATGAGTGGTGCCTAGATTAAAACTCAACTTTGCCTGACTCCACATGTTTCTTAAATAGGAATGAAACACATGCTTAGTCCCTGTCCCCTCAATTATCCTTAAGTTTCAGGGACAAGACAAAACCCAGGCTGGAAACACTCCCATTTATACTGAGGCCCTTTGTGGATGAAGCTTGTAAGAGCATGTGTTCTCATTAGCACTGCAGCCAACCCCACTTTCCCCTGTTGTCATGGATGCCCACTGCACAGGACTCCAGGGCTGGGTGAAAAGAACTCTTCCATTCTCCCTTTTGCACACACCATGCAATGTCTGCCTCTCTGCATCATATCACATGAATCCTCAGTTCCAGGAAAATCGAATGTGAGTGGCCTAGCATCTGGCTGGCTTGACTTCGAATCCAAATGAGGAAGAGGGAAGCAAAGAATACACTCCTTCCCTCTTCAGAGCCTGCGAGTAGCCTGCTCCCAGGCAGTGTGTGAAGCAGGCCAGCTGGGCAAGTGCCAAAGTAAAGTGGGTTCTCCTGACTAACGAGATTCTAAATCTCGTATGTTTTTGCAAAGGCTGTTTCCCACTCCTTGTTTCCTCTCAGAGTCCCCATGATGTGGAGGATGGCAACTTAGGAAAGAGCCATCTGTATTCCCAAAGAAGCATTATCTGGACACAGGGATCAAGCAGACAAGAAGATGGCTCTGTAAAAATCTCTTTTGGGGAAAGAGCTCCATCACTAGTAAGAGACAGCCGAGGTTGGCTAAGATGGCTGTGTCAGGAACTGCCAAGCAAAACAAGTCTGTTATGGCAGATAATCTACACAGAGCAGATTTGAGAACATGAAGTAAACAATACCGCTCATAACAGTACCACATACAAGTGTTCCAACCTGGTATCAGTTTCTGGCTCAGGAGTAGTGTCTGGTTTACACGAGGAAATGGCTGTCAAAGCAACTTTCTTCCTTCTCTTTAGAGATTCTTGATGAAATCAAAACCCTATGTGAAGAGGAAGCAGGACCTAGCTAGAAAATTTGGGCAACCTGGATCCCAGGAACCTCTGATTGCTGCCATAGGTAACCTTTTCCCACATGCGGCCCTTAATAGCATTGCCACTCAAGTGCCATGGAATGACCCCATCTTCCTAAAGGAATGAGGAATGACAAACTTAAAAAAAGTATTAGAAGGTCTAAAATATAAGAAGTAGAGGAAGTCAGAAAATAGTTGCAAAATACAACACACTAGAATAGTGGTTTCTGCCATAAAGATGAAGTCTAGATAATGTCTGCGGCCAGACCCCACAGACAGCATATATTCATAAGGCTGTTTTTCCATGAGGTCATAAAACCTGTCCCTGTAGTATACCCTGGGCTCCTGACACAATGTCTGTGAGATCCTTCTCCCCACCTCCTTCAAATTTCTAAGTGCACTGTGACAACATACACTTGGTGTGTCTATGTGTGTGTGCCTTTGAATCTCAGAACAGGCTGCCCATCTCCCAGGAAATATTTTAGGATGAGACACTGAAGGCAAGAGAACAAGAAGGAAAAGTATTTATATATGTAGGAGGCCTCACAGGTTGGAAGCCTTGTTTTAAAAACACCCAACTGAAGCAAACCTAGAGTAATTGGTGATTATATAAATTAAAAGATTCACAAGTCCCATTATTTTCATCCAATTTACATACTTTTTTTTTTTAGCCATATATGGCCACTACTTAAAAATAAGCAAGGGAATTCATACTTACTCTCTCTGACTAAGCCTAAAGGATACACCATCAGTTGACCCTCCAATCGAGAGCTTGGGAGGAACTTACTTTAGGAGCCAACAACACAGTGACCTCATCTGGAAAAAAGTATTTTGAATAATCTGATATATTTCATAGAGCTATTAATCTTACATCTTTCTTGCTCCTACACATTATCCCTGGGGAACAAGAGGACTTCAGGAGTGAACAGGGGCTACAAACACTACGTTACTGCCCCACAGAGTTCTTTAGAAGCAAACAAGCCTGTTTCTGGTGAAGTTCCTCAATCAAGGTCCAAACAGGAAAATGCCAGCTGAAAAGAAAGGTTAGTTTAGGGCAGAGCAGCCAAGGAGTGAGTTCTTTGGAAGGAAAGTCTCTTTGAAACTGCTCTCAGAATATTTGAATATATTTATGCCAAAACACAGGTCTGGGTGGCCCAGTTGGTTGAGCGTCCGATTCTTGATTTCAGCTCAGGTTTTGATCTCAAGGTTGTGTGTTCAAGCTCTGTGTTTGGCTCTATGCTGGCCATCAAGCCTACTTTTTAAAAAAAATCAAAACAAACACACACCAAAGGTCTGGCGGATATCTCGGGGAGAGGGTTGAAACAAAGATAGGGCAGGGGCAGGGGCCACTTTCCCAGTTTACTTGTTTAATCTTTCAAAACAAACAACAAACGACCACATGTTACTTGAGTGAAGTATTTCAAGAGTCTCCAGGGCACTACTACTACTCACAACCATGCTGGGCCAGCAGTTACCACTCCTTCATAACTCATGTCAAACAGATGCTCTGATGAATAGTGAATTCATTCAATGCTGAAACCAGACAGCTGGAATGCTTGGGAAAAGACGAGAGGAAGTACCATAACCCCCACTGGGTAGCAGTGAAATCAAATTAGAAAATCAAATAAAGTACACTGCATGGTCCACACTAAACATTCAAGGGATGGTGTTATCATGCTCATTATTACCAGCACCAGATGATCTAACTTTCTCCCCTCAGCCCTTCTCAACCTTCCATGAAGAGGGGTGGAGAGGGGGACATACATGGAGAAGGCAACAAGTATTCCACTGCAAAATTTCAGCTAGTACAAATGTTCTTTTATAAAAAGACACAGTAGTCTAGTTATCTGGAAACTTCTGTGAAATTTGTTATATTACCAGTAACTGGGTTTTTCAGTAGCAGGTCAGCTTGGCACTAAAAAACAACTGAAAAGTGCTCTAGGATATACCCAGAGAAGATGCTGGCTTCTGGCGTTTAGAGTTTTTATATAACTAGGTGGTTGGGATTTCTGAAAACACTGAGTGAAAAGTTAAAAAATGATTGTTACGCACCTAGTGATCACTACATACCGTTTGTCAATAAAAGGAACCAAGGAACTGGAGCTCCTTGGAGAACTGGGGCAGAGAAAGCATCAGATGAGCGTGACTGTCTCTTATGCTGCAAAAACTAAGGAAATACTCAAATTTTGATAGAAATACATTGTAAGATCATAGAAATAGCTCACCTCACAGTTAACAGTAAAACACTAGATGCTTTCCCTCTAAGATCCAGAATAAGGCAAAGATGTCTACTCATTTCTATTCGACATTGCTCTAGAAATTCTCACCTGTGTAATGAGGCAAGAAAAAGAAGTTAAATGCATGTAGATTGCAAAGGAAGAAGTAAAACTATACTTATTTGCAGGAGACATCATCTTGTACATAGAAAATCCTAAGAAATCTACAAAAAAACCTATTAAAATAAGCAAGTTTAGTAAAATTATACAATACAAGATCAATATACAAAAATGGATTTTTTCTCTACACTAATGAGTAAAAAATGAAATAAAAGAAACAATTCCCTTCACAATAGCATCAAAAAGAATAAAATACCTAAGAATAAACTTAAAAGAAGTACACCAAAAACTATAAAACACTCCCAAAAGAAATTAAAAAGTTACATAAATGGAGGGATATAACATGTTTATGAATTGGAAGACTCAATATTATTAAGATGGCAATTCTTCCCAAACTGATCTATTGAGTAAATGCAACTTCTTTTTTAAAGATTTTATTTTTTTAATTTTTATTTATTTATGATAGTCACAGAGACTGAGAGAGAGAGGCAGAGACACAGGCAGAGGGAGAAGCAGGCTCCATGCACCGGGAGCCCGACGTGGGATTCGATCCCGGGTCTCCAGGATTGAGCCCTGGGCCAAAGGCAGGCGCCAAACCGCTGAGCCACCCAGGGATCCCAGTAAATGCAACTTCTATCAAAATCTCAGCAGGCTCTTCTGATCCTACAACTTATATGGAAATAGAAAAGATCGAGAACAGCCAAAAACAACTTTGAAAAAAAAAAAAAAAACAACAACAACCTTGAACTTATACTACCTGATTACAATAATCAAGATAAGGTAGTATTGACATAAGAATAGATATACATAGGGATCCCTGGGTGGCGCAGCGGTTTGGCGCCTGCCTTTGGCCCAGGGCGCGATCCTGGAGACCCGGGATCGAATCCCACATCAGGCTACCGGTGCATGGAGCCTGCTTCTCCCTCTGCCTTTGTCTCTGGCGCTCTCTGTCTCCCAGTCTTTCATGAATAAATAAATAAATAAAATCTTAAAAAAAAAAAAAGAATAGATATACATATAGATAGATAGATAGATATAGATAAATATATATTTATCTATTTAACCAAATAGAGTCTAGAAAGAAACCCTTACATTTATGGTCAATTAATTCTCAATAAAGTTGCCTATGTAAGGATAACCTTTAACAAATGATGTTAGAACAAGTGGATATCCATGTACAAAAAAAATGAATTCAGACTCTTACCTTACACCATAAACTAACTCAAAATGGATAAGAGAGCTAAGCATAAGACTAAAACTATGAAACTTGTGGCAGAAACATAGGAGAAAATGTTTATGATCTTGGGCGATGGAAAAATTTTAAGAGAAAATGTGGTAACCGTCCAGCTGTTAACTGGATTATATCACAATGAAGAATTTAGAAAAACACAATTGAGAGAATAAAAAGAAAAATGGGAGAAAATATTTGCAATTATAAAGGACTTATATCTAGAATATGCTAAGAATTCTCACAACTCAATAAGATGAAAACAAACCCAATTAAAAAAAATTTTTAAATAGGCAATGTGAGGGATGCCTGGGTGGCTCAGCGGTTAAAGCACCTGCCTTTGGCTCAGGTCGTGATCCTGGAGACCCGGGATCGAGTCCCACATCGGGCTCCCTGCATGGAGCCTGCTTCTCCCTCTGCCTCCGTCTCTGCATCTCTCTGTGTCTCTCATGAATAAATAAATAAAATCTTTTTAAAAAAAAAAAAAAGGCAATGTGACTAATAAGCACATGAAAAGATGATCAATACCATTAGTCATTAGGGAAATGACAATTAAAACCACAGGAAGATACTACTACACATCCACTAGGATGGTTATAATCAAATGGATAATAATAAGTGTTGACCAGAGATGGAGAAATTGGAACTTTCATACATTAGTGATGGGAATGTAAGATGATACAGCTACTCTGAAAAACAGATTGGCAGTTTCTTCAAAACTATAATATATGATGACCCAGCACTTCTACTCCTAAGTATCTACCAAAGAGAAATTAAAGCATTATGTCTAAACACTTACACACAAATATTTATACCAGCATTTTTCTTAATAGGCAAAAACTAGGGATAATCTGATGTCCATCAACTGGTAAAGGAATAAACAAAATATGATATATCCATATAATGCAATTCTGCTCAGCAATAAAAGGCAACAACCTGGATTAACCTCAAAAACATTCTGCTAAGAAAAAGAAGCCAGACATGAAAGACTATTCTGTAGGATTCCATAATTCCATTTTTATAAAATTTCTAAAAAAGACAAAATTATAGATAGAAAGTAGATCAGTGCTTGCCTGAGGCTGAGGGCAGGAACAAGGAATGACTATAAGTGGGGACGAGGGAACTTTACGGGGTGACGAAAGTGCTCTAAAACCAGATGGTGATGGTTGTACAAATGTACAAACTTACTAAAACCGATCAAATTCTACTTTTATAGTGAATGAATCAATTGTATGGTATGTAAATTATACCTCAGTAAAGCCATTAAAAGTGGAAGGGAAAAAAAGGACAGAGGAGCCAGCTTAAAAGAGGCTCCTTCTAACCAAATCTGGGACAACCTGAGCAGCAAAAGAAATGAGTATCAGACTATGTAAAACAAGAATCCATGAATCCATAGTGATACAAATAAAGAAAAGGATGAATGAATAAATGGGGGAGAAGTAACAACACTCCCTTACAACAGAATTCCAACTGTTAAGAATAGAAAATCACCACTGGCCACCACCCTGGTAATAACTGCTTCTGGGTGAAAGTATATTGGAAAATGGGATAATTATATTGTCTCAAAATATCTCTCCACAAGATATTTGTTAATTATGAAGGGGAAAAAAAAAAACAGAACTTGGGGCGCCTGGGTGGCACAGACAGTTGAGCCTCCGACTCTTGGTGATGCTTCAAATCATGATCTCAGGTTTGTGAGATCAAGCCCCACATCGGTTCCACACTCAGCTCAGAGTCTCTTTAGTTTCTCTCTCCCTCTTCCCCTCCCTGCCATGCATGTGCATGCTCTCTCTCAAAAAACAAAAAAACAAAAAAACCCATAACTTTACAGTAGAAAAATCAGGCAGACGCTGCCATAATCAAGTGATCTAAGTTCCCATCATCAGTAAGAGCACAAATTGGCATTATGCACCTCATTATGACTCACTAAAGGACACACCATCATATCTGTGATTCCCTGACCTAAATGCACCATCTGAATACAGGGAAATATCAGACAAGACCAAATCAAAGGTCATTCTACAGAATAACTGGTCTGAACTCTTCAACTGTGTCAAGCTCATGAAAGACAGAGGCTGAGGAACTATTCCACTTAAAGGAGACAAAAAAGGACAACCAAGTCCAATGTGTGCTCCTAAAACAAAGGACAGTGACAGGACCATTGACCATATCTGAATAAGGCAGATCTAGCAATAACATTATAGTTACGGTATTAATTTCCTGATTTTGATGAATATACTGTGGCAATTTAAGAGGATATATTTGGTTTGGGAAACATTTAGGGGGTTTTTAGGAAATATTCAGATGTAAAGAGGTTTTGTGCCTGCAACTTACTGTCAAATACTTCAAAAAAACAATTCATGGTTCATACATGAATAAAAAAGCAAGGGTGGTAAAATATCAACATTTGATAAATGTGGGTAAAAAGTAAATAGGAATGTTTTTGTACTGTTTTTTGCAGCTTTTTTGCAAGTCTGAAATTTCAAAATAAGAAAGTTAAAAAAAAATTACTACTACTTAAAGAGGAGTTTTGTTTTCCTCAGGCCAAGAGGCAGGCAGCATACAGTCACCTTCAACTCTTCTGCGGAAGTGAACTGGGAGGAATGGATTTTACCAGGGAATGATTCCAGCCAATGAAGCAAGACCTACTCCTTGCTCCATTACCTGAAGGAGGCTTGACTGGGGATCCATCTGTCATCACTAAGGTATAAGAACAAAGGTCACATGCCTTGTGAAGGGCCTCCCCAGAACATAAGTCTTTTCAGTGTAGCTACCTTTATATGAACCAGCCACCCAGCATACTCTGCTCTCATGTGTGAGTGAATTTGCAAACTTCGGCTTAAGGGGAGTTCGAAGAAGAAGGCAAATACCAGAGACTGGCAGATACAGTTCAACACACTTTATCTGGAGCCCATCAACACAGAATCTCGGGGGATGTCTCCAATTTTTAGGGGAGAAATGCTGTTTAAACCTGATTCTATGTGAAAAGCTCCCTTGCCCAACAAAACACTACCTTGTGTTGACTTCAACCTAGAAAGCAGTTGCTGCCAGCACCAGCTGAGAAACAGGAACCTAGAGGCTGAGCTAAGGACTGGCTAGAGAAAGGGATCATGGTGACAATATGGGAAACTCAAGGTTTTCTATGATTCCTGTTATTCGAGAAGGGAACATGCTTTCTCTTCATCTCCCTGAAATTAGATGGCAATGTCAAATTTTAATAAAGTCACGCTAAGGACAAAAGGAGCAGGGCTGAGATAAGAATGCATCAGTCATATTCCTCACTTAATTGATTCACTTTTAGAGCCAAGGTTAATCCTTGTAGAGTCAGGGGCAGTAAATAAGCTGCAATTGCACAAAAAGACTTCAGTAAAGACAAAACAAAACAAAACAAAACAACATACAAGCAGAAG
Source organism: Canis aureus (assembly GCF_053574225.1). NCBI lineage: Eukaryota > Metazoa > Chordata > Mammalia > Carnivora > Canidae > Canis > Canis aureus. The sequence goes on from NC_135646.1 coordinate 5,626,739, forward strand.
GGGCTAAGTCCCTGGGATAGGTGTTCATGCAACACCAAAACTCCCAGCATGCCCTGGGTAATGATTTCACCCTGACCTCAGATCTTCATTCCTACTCACTCAATCCAACAAGAAGTCTTTCTAGCTTCCAATACACGTCCCTGGAGCCATCTATTCTCCATTTCCACCGTTATTACCTTAGTCCATACTATTATTATCACCTCTCACCGCTGGTTTCCCTGAACTCTTACGCCTTCTTTATATTCAATTCTCTAGACTGTGGTGGAGACGCTCTTTTTAAAATGTAGCTTAGGGATGCCTGGGTGGCTCAGGGGTTGAGCGTCTGCCTTTGGCTCAGGTCATGATCCTGGGGTTCTGGGATTGAGTCCCACATCGGGCATGGAGCCTGCTTCTCCCTCTGCCTATGTCTCTGCCTCTGTCTCTCATGAATAAATAAATAAAATCTTTTAAAAAAAAATGTAGCTTAGGGATCCCTGGGTGGCACAGCGGTTTAGCGCCTGCCTTTAGCCCAGGGCGCAATCCTGGAGACCTGGGATCGAATCCCACGTCGGGCTCCCTGCATGAAGCCTGCTTCTCCCTCTGCCTGTGTCTCTGCCTCTCTCTCTCTCTCTATCATGAATAAATAAATTAATTAATTTTTTAAAAATGTAGCTTAAAGCCATCTGGTGGCTCCAAGGCCTACGTGATCTGACTCCTATCTCTCTGACCTTATGCAAGCCACTCTCTTCCCTCAGCAAGGCATGTTCCCACCTGCGTTCCCAGGGGCTTTGTTGTTCCTTCTGAAACACTCAGATCTCCCAATGGCCAGCCCAGTTCCCTCAGCATTCAGCAAACATCACCACCTCAAAGAACCTGTCTACACTAATACTGTACCACCCCCAATCATTCCCTATCACATTACCTTATTCTAATATGTTTCATTCTTCAACTAGCTGAAATTATGGTGTATTAGTATTTCCTTATAACTGCCTAAAGAAACAGTGGACGAATAAATACAAACTGATATTTTTTTAAAAAGGTGACCAATGGAGTATGAGACTTACTTATGTATACCTTGTCTATCATTTTCATTTCAGGCTGTATAAATGAATCACCTAGTCAAAAACGTTGTTCATTATTGTTACAATAAAAACTTTAATTATTTATACATTCCTTTGTTATTTGTTTGTGTTCTCTTCCAGAATGAAAGCTCTTTGAGAACTGGGGCCTTGTTTACACAGTCTGTGCCCAGCCCTGGAAATGTAATCGGGGCTCATTAAATATTTGCTGAATACACAAATGCATCTACAACAGCTAAAACCAGCGCAGCCACAGTGAGCCCTCTTCCGATTAAATAGGTGCTCATCTCCTACCAACCATCTCCTTGTTGCTACTTTACACAGTGCAGGAACTTGGCCACAGCCACACCCAGGTCCTTTAGGGGTGCCTTTTCCTTCCCATGAAGCCCTCTCCAAAGTCCTCCTCAACTTCTGTTTTATCCTCCCTCTCACATCCAACTAATCTTAATCTGCCCTTGCTATTTCAACCATTACCTGCAGAAGAGCCACTCTTCAGACCTGACCTCTCTCAAGCTTCACGTCCCGGTCACCAATTGTCTGTTCCACCTTTCCCACATGCATATCCAACCACTTCAAGCTTGTCACACTAGCTCTGCACTCCTGACCTTCAATTTTTTTTTAGTGGAACCTTCTTTCTCTCAGTTACCTAAGAGGAACACTGAAGTCACTCTTCTTCCTTTCCCTTATTCTCCAAAGCCATACGAAGTCATTAAACTTGAGAGATTCTTTCTTCTGAGCATGCTTCCTCCATTTACTTCCCCCGCCCCCTTGGCAGAGTTGGACCATTGCAGTAACATCCAGACTGAGGTGTTTCTGGGGTATGCCCTTCCGAAGTCCATCCTGTAAGCAGCATCCAGATTAACTCTGCTTTATTTTTCACTTAATCAGGTTATTCCCCTTTCAGAAATTTCCCAGGGGTCCTCACTAAGTGTCACAGTAGCCCACCAATCACCTGGATCAGAATAGCATGGGGTGCTGGGGCAAACTGGTTGACTCAGTCAGTAGCGTGTGCGACTCTTGATCTCAGGGTCATGAGTTCATGCCCCACACTGGGTGTGGAGCCTACTCATAAATAAATAAATAAATAAATAAATAAACAAACAAACAGGGCAAACAAACATGAGGTACAGATTCCTGAGCCCCATCCCATCTTCAGAGTGGATTCAGCGGGCTGTGGTGGGGCCAGGAACTTGCATTCTTAACAAGCATTCCAGATGATTCTCACATGAGTCAATAAATAAAATCCAGATTTCTTAGTTTGGGCTGGAAGGCTTATTCCCATCTCCCTCTACCTTAAACTCTGCCCTATGAACTCTTCTGGTCTTAACACTAAACTCTTGGAATAAACCTTTTAAACTTGCCTGTAGGCCTTTACTCCATTAAGCCTCTTCCTTCTGAATCCTCATATTTCATTTACCTTTTCCAGGTAAAACTCCAGGTTCCAGCTCAAGCCCACCCTCTCCATGAATAATATCTCTTGCTTCTTTATCCCTCTAACTTGATACTTTACAAAGGCTACTCTTACCACTGTTTTCTTCTCCCACAGGCTATGCCTCATAAGCTCCACGATGGTTTCCACAGGGAACCCCTGTGTACCTACATTATTCAGGTGTGTATCTACACTATAAAGCTAATCTGGTAGAAGAAGAAAGACCCCTACCCTAGTTGGGCCTCCTCCCCAAACAACTTCAGGACACTCGGTCCCTACTAGAACAAAGTTTCAAAAACAACTGGCTTGGGGTGATGGATATGTTCCATGTCAGTTATACCTCCACAAAGCTGTTAAAACAAAACAAAACAAAAAACTGACTAAAGGATAAGAAAGAAGGATAAAGACATGCAGAGCATTCTAAAGATAAAATGGACTGAAACATCCCTTTCTATCTACATACCTGGCTCAGCCCAATCCCTACCCCCTCCAAGCACCTGCCTGACCAAGTGCAGGACTCTTGCAGTAGAATCCTGACCGCCATCCCTGGCTACAGCCTCTGCATCTGGCGTCAGGGATCACACCGACCTGCTTTGTCATCTTCATATAGCTCTCGGAAACTGCCTCTCTCATTCTGCCTTCCACTCTTTGAGATGTAATTTTGCCTCAAGTTTCTTCCTTAGTCGAGAGTGAATGATGAGCAGCCTATGCTAGAAAATCTATGGCTGTTGTTTCAAACTGTCAAGTCTCTCTAGAGGCCCGGTCCAGATCAACTTGGATGATGTACCGATTTCTACAGAAAGCAATTATTCATTACCTACTGATTAAATCACTCTCTTATATCACAGCAGTGGTGTGTGGCTCCTGGGATCTGCAGTTTCCTTTTTCTCCTCCACCTAGGTGTTTCCCTAGGTCACCAGGGGAACTCAGGACATCAGAAATGGTTCAGAGTCTACAATTGGAAAGAGCTCTAATGGGATCGTTTTAATTGCTCAGGAGTTATTTTAGAAGACAGAACTGACTTACCTGGGACCAAATGAATGGTCCCAGAATGGGGAGGAATGTAGGAATCAGACTCGTTTTCTCTTATGAGCTAAATCCCTAGCTATGTCTCCCTTAAAAAAAAAAAAAAAAAGTTGGAGGGGCAATGGAACTTCTAGAAGGCTTACTGAGAAAGGAAGGCCACTACCCCAGTCCTATGAGAAGTGAGGGGCAGTACTGCAAGTTAAGATAGCTAGTTTCCGTAGGACCCTGGAGTCCCGGGATTGAGTTCTGCATCGGGCTCCTTGTATGGAGCCTGCTTCTCCCTCTGCCTGTGTCTCTGCCTCTGCCTCTCTCTCTCTCTCTCTCTCTCTCTCGCTCTGTCTCTCTCATGAATAAATGAACAAAATCTTTAAAAAAACAAAAAACTATTTTCCTATCAAAATTCAGATATGATTTGCCTTTTTAATTGTGCTAGCCTTCCCACTGATGGTACAAAAGCAATGGTGGGCCAGACTGTTGGTGCTGGTGGACCAAGTTGGATCCTTTACCCCCACATGCTTCCTCACTACACAGCAAAAGAATAGCAGCTTCACTCAAGAATGTCCTTGATGACACAGTAAAAAATCATACTAAATCTCAATTCCGGAGTGCATCTTTTTAATAATGTGACAAAACAAGCAGCACGTGTCAAACACTTCTGTGACATCCAGAAGGTGGTGGCTATCTCTAAGGAAAGCAGTGTGTTTGTATTGCAAAATTTTTCTGTGGAACACCGTGTTCACTTGAAAGAATAAATGACACAAAAGTGATGGGTTATTCAGACTTTGGCATTTGGCAAACATTTTCTAGAAAATAAAGTGAGTCTGTCAATTCAAGAAAAACAACTGACAGTACTTGTTGCCAAAGATAAAACTTCAGCTTCCAAGAGAAAATCAGAATTTGGGCAAAACTGTATGCCACCATGAGCTTGACAGCTTCCCCAAATTTAACCATTTTTCTGGTGAAAGTGTGGTGGTGATAATGTGAATGATTTTTTTCATATTGTTAATAAAATGTGGCAACATTTGGAAGAGCTGCATAACTCAGTGAAACCAGTGTTTTCCAGATACCTATCACAATGTTACAGAATCAGGTCTGGGTAAAAGGCTGAGTGGAAAACAAGCAAAAACAAACAAAAAAAACAAACAAACAAAAAAAAAAAACAAAAAAAAAAAGAAAAAGAAAAAAAAAAACAGTCAAAATGAGAGACAGACCAATGGATTTTAGCATAACAAAATGTGAATAGTTCATTTCAGATTCCACATTGCGATAACCTTCATAAAACCATCCCTTAACTTTTGTGTAATACCAAAGAATACCCATAATTATCTGGAAGGCTATTAAAAATACTCCTCTCTTTCCAACTAAATGTCTGTGAGGCTGGATTTACTTAATAATTCAATCAAAACAACACATTACAATTGACTGAACACAGAAAGAGATATGAATATCCAGCTGTCTTCTATTAAGCCAGACATTAAAGAGATTTGCAAAAACAATGCCTCTTCTCACTGATTTCTTTGAAACAGTATCATTTTTCATTTTAAAAATTCTGCTTCTGGGGGTGCCTGGATGGCTCAGTCAGTCGAGTGTCGACTCATGATTTCAGCTCAGGTCATGATCTCCAGGTCATGAGATGAAGCCCCACATCAGGCTCTGTACTCCACGTGTACTCTGCTTGTCCCTCTCCCTCTGCTCCTCCCCACTGCTAGCGAGCTCTCAAATAAATAAATAAATAAATAAATAAATAAATAAATCTGAAAATATAAAATAAAAATTCTGCTTACGATAACATAATGTATTTATTATTTCTAAATGAATTAATATTTTTATTTCAAAAATGGTAAATGCCAAGATTACATATCCCACATTAAAAAATATATTGAAGATCCTGAAGAGGTTTTAAAGTGCATAAAGGAGTCCTAAAAGCAATAAGGCTGAGTACCTTTGGTCTAAAATACCATTGCCTGTCTAGAACATCCATGAGGGCTCCTAAGGACAAAGTTCTATGTATTTCAGGGCCCAAGAGATTAGCAATCCCCATATTTTTTTCAAAATACCTGATCTAGTTTCCCAGTTCTGCCAGAGGAAAAGGGTAAGAAATTCAGGACATTTAAGAAAATTTTTCTCAGGGTGCTTGGGTGGCTCAGTGGTTGAGCCTCTGCCTTAGGTTCTGGGCATGATCCCGGGGTCCTGGGAGCAAGTTCTGCATTAGGCTCCTTGCAGGGAGTCTGCTTCTCCCTCTGCCTATGTCTCTGCCTCTCTCTCTGTGTTGTCACTCATGAACAAATAAAATCTTAAAAAAAAAAAAGAAAGAAAGAAAATAAAATTTTTCTCTGCATTTCATGGACAGATCAAAGTACCTAATCTTGTGCTAAAATCCAGGGAGCCTACAAGACAACTCAAGGTCACAAAGCAATCTAGTGGAGAAGCTAAACTCAACTCCAGATCATGAGTGTAAGATCCTGAAGTTAAAACTTCATTCAGATGCAGCTCTTTAGCAAGTGCCTTTTCATTTATACTCATTTTTGTATTTGGTTATAAATTCTGTCTCCTTCTTTTATCCCTTTTCCTCTTCTTACTCTCTCAATGTTGGTGTTCCTAGGAGTTCAGTCTTCTCATTTTGCTTGGCACATGAGTAAGTGCTCAATAAACTCTCCTAGAGCAAGCTCTTCCATCCCATGACCTCAACCACCTCCTCCATTCTCAACTTTTTATCATCACCCAGACCTACAGAATGACCTCCTAGGCCTCTCTAACCTGGATGTGGGGAGCACAACTTGGTGCATGTCCAGTGTGAACCCCTTTATCCTCCTCCTTAAAGCTGCCCTTGCTCCTAATAGTTTCTCTAGCATTACCACCCACCTGGTCACTAAAGTCAGAACCTAGGATCATTCCAAACTGATTCTTGTCCCACTCTGTATATTTTGCCACCAGGCTTTGTCTAATCTATCAACTTTAAAAATCTCTAACCTCCCCACCCCCCAAAAAAATCTCTAAACCCTCTCCATTCCCACTGCAACCAACACAGAGCCCTCAACATCTCTAGCCTGGTCTCTAGTTTTCTCACTGGCTCCCTGCCTCCAGTCTAAAATCCTCTCCTAGGGGCACCTGGGTGGTCCAGTGGTTGAGTGTCTGCCGTTGGCCTAGGTCATGATCCCAGGGTCCTGGATTCGAGCTCTGCATCAGGCTCCTCTTAGGGAGCCTGATTCTTCCTCTGTCTGTCTCTGTCTCTCATGAATAAATAAAATCTTTAAAAAATAATAATAAAAAAATAAAATCCTCCTCCAACCCACACACTGATGCTACAGTAATCTCAAACACAAATCTAATGTTATCTTCCTGCTAGTTATCTTTCCAGTTTTCCTGCTACATACTCTTTTAATGGTTTTACTCATGTATCCCCAACAGAATTTAAATCATATATTCCTTGCACATTAAAGTTTAATTCTGAGATTCTTCATCAGAAGTTTAAACAAGTTTATTCTTTTGGTAAAAGTAGGTAGAACCTAGTAAACATTTTATAGAAAGAACTAAGTTAAGGATTAACTGTATTTGAATAAGCATTTCATGATTTGATAAAATAATTTGATAAAAAATTTCCTATTGAAAAACACACATCTAAACTAAAAGAAATCTCTTTAAAAGTTTTTCCGCAAGTTTTATCCCACAGCCTGAAAAACCCATGGTCTCCAAAAAAACATTCTAGCCACATTTAACTGTTGAGTTCATCTGAATTCAGAATATCACAAGAAACAAGCCTCCCCCTAAGAGCAATGTGTATTAGGGGAAGACAGGAAGCCTTCTGGGTTTTCAAAGTAATCACCAAAGGAGGCTTTCCTGAAATCAGTATTTCCCAATGCTCCACTTGGCAACCTGATGTTTTTACACTTGGGATAAAACACTGTAATTTGGGAGGTGTGAGGGATAGAACATCCTGTCAGCCCCACCTTTTCTCATAAGGTCAGTTTTAGAAGTGTTCATTTGGAAGCTGAGGATCTGGAAATTGATTCTTCTACAGTTATATGTGCAGGTGTCTTCCTTGGAAGTCCTGGGCCCCAATTACCCTGCTTGAAATACCTGAGGAAACTGTTCTCTTTAAGAAAACATCTAAAAAACAAAAACAACGACAAAAAAAACTATGGTCCTCTGTGATCTAACCCCTATTAATTTTCCTCTTTCTATTTGTCATTGGATGGCTACCTCCAAACCCAGGTTGCATTTGTCAAACTGTTTCCAGTTCTCTTTTTAGGCCTTGCTGTGTTTTTTCTAAAGTTACTTTGTATCTAGAATGTGCTCTCCACTTCTTTATTCCCAGAAAACACTTGATAATTTTTCAGTGTGCATTCAGTCCAACCAACAAGCAGCTGGTAATAACTTTCTCAGCATCAAGGGGGAGGGCGTGGATCTCAAACAGTGTTTCAATACTTGCTGCAAGAAATGAAGATGGACAGAAAGCTGTCCCGAAGGGTTCCCTAACTACTTCCTGATTGGCTAAATCAACAGGTGAAGAAGTAGAGGAAGATGCGATTGGAGTATCTAAGGCAGCAAGGAGGACTCTATAAAGGAAGGATTAAAACATTTCCTAGATCCAGAATGAGGGTGCGAAGACCAAAGAATGGGGATCAGATACACAGTTTTCCAAGCGAGTCGGGTTAACTTTCCACGAGGGCACACACCACGCAGTATGGCAAACGCTTGTACTTGGTTAAAATCTCCCCCGGACTATAAGCTCCGCGAAGACAAGCCTGCCTCGTTCACCACTGCTGTCTTCCAGCGCCTTCCACAGTGCGCCGGCTCATTAAATATTTGTCGATGTTCGTAAAAAAAACGTTGAATGAATGATTACATAAAGGGATGGATAAAGGAGAGAAATTTACAAGATCTCAAATTCTGTTTGAAACTCTCCAGTTTAGGAAAGCACTTCTCTATAGCTACAGGATGGGGACAGGAAAAGGTGGGCATCCATGTTCAACTCAGCCACGAATGGAGAGGAGCCTGGGCTCACCCCCGGGCGGGGAGGATTTGAACCGCAGCGCGGCGGGAACCAGGAGGACGGAGGCCCAGGCTGAGGGGATGCTGCGGGGCTGCCTAGGCTCCCGGGGCGTGGCGGAGACGGGGAAGGGTCCCGAGGCCGCGCGAAGAGCCGGCCGGGTGGGAGGCCGCAAGCCCCCTCGCCGCCCCGGACAGGGAGAGGCGGCGGGCAGGGCGCGGGGCCGGGGCGGGAGGCGCCGCAGGGCTGGGGACCCGCGCGGAAGGACCCGCGCAGAGGGCGGGGCGGCGGGGCGGCGGGGCGGCGGGCGGAGGCTCGCTCCCCCGGCTTCACAGCCACACTCACCTAGTCGACTCCGCCTCGCCTCGGCTCCGCTCGCCGCCGGCTCCGCGCGGCTTCCTCCCTCCGCCTGCTGGGCGAGCTGGCGGCCTCAGACGCCCCTAGCAACCACGCACCGCCGCGCGCCCCGCGCTCCCAGCCGCCGGCGCCGCCTGCCACGCACTGCGCGCGCCCCCAGCGGACGGACTGAAGGCCTGGAAGGGGCGATCGCGGCGGCGGGCGGGCGGGAGGCCGGCGCGCGGAATCTCGGGGGTTGTGGGGCCCGGGAGGGCAGGCCGTCACCTGCCTCGCGCACGCGCAGTCGCTTCAGGGCGCGTGAGACCCGGAGGGCGGAATTCTGGGAGATGTAGTCCTGAGATTAACACAGGCCTCCAACCCCCACCCGCTAAAGAGTACGTTCTGGGATTCCAGGATTCTCTGGGCCTTGATGCCACCTCACCTGTATGGACTTTTTCTTTGGCCGTGCTTTAATTCGCTCCTCTAAAATCAAAGAGTTCAAACTTTATTAAAGAAGTTTCTTAATAGTTCTTTTAAGCAAAAGTCTCTTGACTTTGAACCCCAGGAAAGGAGACATTGCTAGATCCCCTTTCCCTCCAACCCATTTTACCCTAACTCCAATCCACTCAGTAGAGTACTATTACAACCACCTGCTTTATGGGCTTCAGGTATGAACTTTAGAAAAAACTGACTCAACTCATCTCCCTAGGCAAGGCAGACAGTACCCCAGATGTCCTTAGTCCGAGATATCACTAGACCTAATGGATCTGAATGACAATCGAAAGAGCTAGCGGGTGAAAAGGTCTTTTCTAAACAGTAGGCTACAGAAATAAAGGACATAATAAAAGGTGAAACTATCCTAATAAAAACAATCTGGACCAGAGCAAGGAAGCTTAATAATTGATTTCAGCAACAGTATTGACAGATGCTAAAACCATGAGAGGACTGACTGGAGGAATTTACACAGGAAAGATCACCTACATATTTTAACCAATCTTAGATTATTATTTTTTTTCCCAATCTTAGATTATGAAATGTGAGACAGCCATAAATTATGTCCCCTAATGTGATGCAATTTGAACCTCACTATTTAGGAAATAGGGTATTTTTGTCAAAAGATAGTTGAATCTGAACCTAATATAACCTTTGACTCCAACTTCCACTTCATAGGAAGTAAAGAGAAATAATGACACTGCAAGAAAGCAATCCGACGAACCCAGAATGTGGGCCAATGTAGAGATAAATGGCCTCATTTCTTCAACAGTTTCAGAGTTTTTTTTATAGAGTGAGGTGTTCTAGATTGTAGGAGACTTAAGAGATTATCAAATGCAGTGAGTGGACCTTGCCTGGATCCTGATTCAAATAAACCAATTGTAAACGATATTTTTGAGACAACGGAGAAATCTGAATGTGGACTGGGAATATTATGAACAAAGACAGGTGTTAAGAATCCATTGTTAATTTCGTTACTGCAGTTGACTGAATGGTGGCCCCCCCTGCCACAGATATATCCACATCCTAATTCCAGGAACCTGTAAATATTATATGGAAAAGGATTTTAAGAGGATTAAGGAATTTTCCTGGATTTCCTGAGTGGGCCCTAAATCCCATAACAAGCGTCCTTCCTGAGGCAAAGTGAGATGTCACAGACACGGAGAAGACATAGAAAAGAGGAGGAGGCAAAGTGACCAAGGGGGCAGAGGTTGGACTGATGTGGATACAAGCCAACGAATGCCTGGAGCCACCAGAAGGTGGAAGAGCCGAGAAATGGATTCTTCCATAGACTTCTGAGGGAATGGAGGTCCTTAAGACAAGCCTGATTTCAGACTTCTGGCCTCCAGAACTGTGAATGAATAAATCTCTATTTTAAGCCACTAAATTTGAGGTAATCCATTGTGGCAGCTACAGGATACTTTGACATTTTGGTTATTTAAGAGAATACAGATAGATATTTTTAGCGATTAAATGACACAATGCCAGGGGTTTGCTTTTCTTTTAAAATACTAATAGCAAACACCCTAGAGGCAATGAGCACACTCAGTACCCAGGTCCTACTTTCTAATACCATTCTCCAAAAGAGATACCAAAAGAACAGGGGTTCCTTGAAGAAATGGCTGATTCCAAGACTAGGGTAAGAAATATACAAGATGATGAGCCTGAAGCATTTTGTAGTGCCAGCAAGAAAAACCACTCTGGTGGGAGTGTATCACAGGAGCTAACTGAAAGAACTACCAATGACCAAAGTTGGAACAATTTGAACAACAAAATTAAATAAAGTGGGCAGCCCCCGTGGCGCAGCGGTTTAGCACCGCCTTACGCCCAGGGCGTGATCCTGGAGACCCGGGATCGAGTCCCCCCTCAGGCTCCCTGCATGGAGCCTGCGTCTCCCTGTGCCTGTGTCTCTGCCTCTCTCTCTCTCTCTCTGTCTCTCATGAATAAATAAAATCTTAAAAAAAAAAAGTAAGCAATTTAAAAAAAGGCAAAGATGAGAGATGGTTCTAGATTGGAGACAACACAGCTAACACAAAACATGATCTTGGGTTGGATCTTGGACCAAGAAAAAAATTGGTATAAAGAACATTACTGGACAGAGGTGGGCAGCGGGAAGGCTAAATGGGTGATGGGTATTAAGGAGGGCATTTGATATGATGAGCACTGGGTGTTACATGTAAGTGATGAATCACTAAATTCTACTCCTGAAACAAATTAACTATAGGTTAATTGGAATTTAAATAAAAACTTGAAAACAAAACAAAATGAGCCATTTTACAAAACACAGAACAAAACATTATTGGAACAATTGACAATATTTGAATATGGGCTGCAGGTTAGTTAACAGTATTATATTAATGTTAAATTTCCTGATTTTGTCAATCATGTGGTGATTATATAAGTGAATATCCTTGATCTCAAGGAATTCCTACATAAATCTGAGGAGGTAAAAGGACATGATATTTACAACTTACTAACAAATGGTTCAGGAAAATATGGTAAAACCAGTTATGGCAAAATGCTAACGATCAGTGAATCTGGGTGAAGGGTATATGCAAGTTCTTTGTAATTATTCTTTTACCTTTTCTTTAAATTTTAAACTATTTCAAAATAGAATGCCTTTTAAACCATAGCAATGACAAAATTTAAAAATGAATAGTTAAGACCAGTGTGACAAAACGTTTATAACAGCCGAACTGTGGGATCAGGGCTTGGGAGTTTATTATGCCATTCTCTCTACTTTTAATGTTTGAAAACGTTAACCTCTTTATCACACCAAAGGAGTTAAAACACATATACACTCATACACATGCAAAACCAAACACAGGCACAAATCCTCAAACCTTCCAGACATTCTCTGAATTCCAGGCACTACTCAGACCATTCATGTCAAATCCTCTCAGCACTTTGTGCAGTGATGTAAAATGAGGTGAAATTGTTTACATATTTCTAAGCCCTTAGATTATATGCCCCCAAGGATGAAAACATGTTTTTTTATTATGCTTTCTCATAAACTAATTAAATATTGCTTTATGTGATAACCTAAAAAGTTTGCATATTTAATTTCTCTATATCAATTTTTTTATGTACCAGACAAGCATGGTATTTCTAGCTAATATTTAGTGAATTATTTGTGGAAAAAAATAATTTTTTCTTAAGGTAATTCTTCCTAGATCATCTTTTAGGGGAGAAAAATCTAGATTTTAAAATACAATACTGTATTTGCCTGAATCTAGACAAGTCTTGAAGAAGTACTGTGGTTTTGTTAAAAACAAAAACAGAAGTTCTGATCCGTTAAAGATATACACCAAAGTACTATGGGTAACGTTCTATATTTCCCAAGATTTGTTTAAAAATATTTGAAGAAAAAAATCTAAAAAATAAATTAAATGATTGAATAGAGAAAGAATAGATATGGTAGCTATTGGAACCCTAATGGAGTTCACTGAACTCATGTCTCTCCTTTCGTGTGTTTAAAAATTTTCAACTAATAGACTTAACTAACATGTTCAAAACATTCAAACCTTGAATTTTCCCACCCAGTACCACTTCACTAATAGCCTTCCCCATTTTAGCTAAGGGCAATTCCATTCTCCCAATTGCTTAGGCCAAGAACTTTGAAGTCATCCTTGTCTTCTTTTCTTTGTTCACACCCTCACATCCAATCAGTCAAAAAATCTTATTTGCTCCATGTTCAAAATCTGACTACTCTTTACCATTCCATTGGTGCCACCACAGCCTCCTAAGCACTCACTGTGCCACCCAACAGCCCGCCCCAACCCCCAACTCTTTACAGTTCATGCACACCAGAATGAAGAGTAATCTTTCAGAACATAAGGTAGATCACATCACTTCTCTGTCAAAACTCTCCAATAGATGCCTCCTTTACTCAAAGTTCAAGGTCTCCAGGCTTACAACATCCTGGTCCCCAGTCTTCCTGTCCTCAGCTCCTACTATTCTCCCCCTTCTTCACATCTTCCATCCAAACTGGCCTCCTCACAGCTCCTCAAGCCCCCCCAGGGATACTTCCACCTCAGGGCCTCTGCAATGATTATTCTGTCTTGGATTTTCCCTCAGATAGCTGCATTGTTCATTTTCTCACTTCCTTCAAGTCTTGGCTCAAAGGACATCTCAGTGGGGCCTCCCCTGACCGTCCAACTCAACACTCCTCATACTCTCTCTGCTTAATTTTTCCCAGAGCTTTATCACATCTCTACATGCTATACAGAATTCACTCATTTTAGTAAGTTGTCTTTCCTACCAGAATGGAAACTCTGTGATGAACACGCATTGCTTTATCTCCAATGCCTAGAACAATACCTGGCACAGAGAAAGGACTGAACTGTGAACTGAACTGAAATAATCTGGATAGGAGGAAATTATAGTGGTTTCTAGGAAAAATGTTATTTTTGCTAAAATATAAACACAGACAGTGCACAGTGAAGGTGAGGGCTAAATAAAATTCCTTATAAAAATAAGGGCACCTGGGGTATCTGGGTAGCTCAGTTGGTTGAGTATCTAGCTCTTGATTTCGGCTCAGGTTGTGATGTCAGTGTCATGAGATTGAGCCCCATGTCAGGGTCTGCACTCAGTATAGAGTCTGCCTGTCCCTTTCCCTCTGCTCTTCCTCTGGCTTGCACACTGTCTCCCAAATAAATATATAGAATCTTAAAAAAAAAAGGGGGCATCTTATTTATCTTTCATTTCGAAAATAATTGGAATTTAGATAGGATAAAAAGTAGTCTCCCCATTTTGTGGATGGAGAAATCAGAGCCCTTGCAAGCCATCCAGTGAGTTAAGGTTTAAGCTTCCTAGTATGTTTCCAGCTGGATCATGACTCTAACTGATGGGTCTGCCAAACATCTTTCTGGTAAAATGCACAACATCCATAAACAGCTGCCCTTCTCAAGCAGCTGGGCTTCCTTATACATTGAAACTCCATCAAACAGTAAAACTCATCACTAAGGCTGAGATCACAAAGCAATCCAATGTACCTCTCTGTTTAATCCTATTCCTCCCTGTTTCAGCTCCACTGGCCTTGGCTTGGAAGTAGGTAACTACATGTAGCTCATTATGGGTGGAGGAAGCTGGAAGGCAGGAAGAGATACAATTAATAAACTCCCAAACCAGGATCTTGTGTGAACAGGACACAAGTGCTTCCAGCACCACAAGAGCTGAGAGAGGAGCTGAGCCTCCCCAAACTCTTACCCTGGCAGCTCCAAGTAAGATAAAGTATACCTTTTATTATAAGAATTCACAGAGGAAAGATGAGCAGAAGAAAGGCAGGAAGGCAGGAAGGAGAGAGGGAGGAAAGAAAGGAAGGAGGAAGGAAAGGAATGAGGGAGGGAAGAAAGGAGTAAGGGAAGGAAGGGAGGGAAAAAAAGAAAAAGAAAGACAAGTCTCTTTCCATACTAACCCATGGATGGGAATGTGGGCAATGGGGCCAGGGAACCATCCACAGCAGGGACTACTGGCATTTATCACCCTAAGGTGAGACAGGTCCTGTTTATCACCGACCTGGGGCCAGTGCACTACAGCAAGAACCTGCTAGGATTATAGAAGCTCCAGAAAGGGAGAGCTCTTGGATAGAAAGTGCCTCCCCGAGGTCCAGGAGGTGTGTTCCTGGGATTAAAGGCACACAATTGCAGAAAGAGCCCTCAATATAGAAAAAGAAGGACTCTTCTCTGGCACCAACAGCAATGAAGTTTACTGGTTGAAATCATCCTGAATCTGGGGAAAGGAGGGAGCTTTATACATAAATCTCTTCTAGTTTCTCATTCGCAAATCAGTTGACTTGCAGCTTATCTCTCTCTCTCTTTTTTTTTAAGTCTCTTTAGCTCTCGGTTGAGTTGGTGGCTTGTACAGTAGAAAAAGGAGAAGTTGGCAATAAGGGGGCAAACAGGCTGGAGGCTGGACCACAGTACTCTGAGGTCACGTGCTGTGGGTTGGCCTCAGGAGGTGAATGAGTTTCCTGCAGTGTCTGGCAGAGGCAGGCCGGGGGCTGCTGTGCACCAGTAACTGATTGCCCAGAGAAAGCATGGCCAATCGCTCGCTGGCCCCCAGGGACACCAGCACCTGTGGGACAGAGAGCAGATGACGGAATACGGCACACAGAGGACTCTCATGTGGCCCAACAATTCCCACCCTAGAAAACAAAGAAAAGGAAACCAGGGACTCCATCCAGATCGGGTGGGGTTAAGAGAAACCGTGGAGACGAGGCTCAGCAGGACCAGAGGTCTACTCCTGTTCACTTTGGTGATATACCATGAAACTGAGGCACTGAGGGATCCATGCACTTGTCCCCAGAAAGGGTAATCCATGCAGCAGTGACAGCTCATCACAAAGTATGATTCCCAGTCGTAGAGCCTGACCAGTGGGCCTTAACCTCATTACCTCTGGGAATCCCTTTCATTATTTCCCCACAAGTACTGCCAGAAAAATCCTAGAATTGATATCGTCACCATCCTGTCAAACTATCTGTCCTGCATGAGCCATCCAATGCTACCACATTGCACTATTACAATTTGGACGTGGACGTGTGATTTCCATTCAGCTACTTGATGTACTCAGCAGAAAAAGCAAAATAAAGCAGTGGTTAAGGTATGGGCTCAGGACTCAGACTCTTGAGCTCCAGTCTCCCAAACTAGCTTTGTAACTTGAATAAGTTCTTAAAATCTTAGTGCCTTGGTGCCCTCACCTGCAAAATAAGGAATATAATAGCTTAAAGCAGATAATAAAGGTAAAATGCTTAGCATGCTGCTTGTCACATGGTAAGTGCTAAAAAAAAAAGATAGCCACTTAATGGCCCCCAGAATGAAATCTCTCTATGCCTCAACATAGCCTGCTGTGCTCTCAACTCTATCCACACAGCCTCGAGGAGATAGAAACCCTGGTTCTTGGGATCCCAGGAATTTCCCACTCATTGGAGCTCCTCCCACACTCCTTCCCTTCTCCAGGGTGGAAGGTGGGAGATGGCAAACTCATCTCCAGCACACTGCCCAGACATCTCCCGCTTCCCAACGGGGGGTTTCTGAGTGTCCCAATTCCTTAAAGACTATCTCAGAAAAACATTGTGAAATACAACCCCATTGTCGTGGTCCACAAATCCCCGTGGGTGTACCTGATGGATGCAGGGCTCCTGTCGGAGGCTCCGGAGGGCAATGAGGGCAGCTTCCTTCACATTCAGCTGGGGGTCTCCACATGCCATTTCTAGGAGCCGCTGGGGTACTTGGTACTGTAACAGCTCTGCCCCCAATCCCTCAGGCCCCAGGTTCCCCAGAGCAGACACGGCATTGCGCCGGATGCCAGCCTGAGGATCTTCCAGCAGCTGGGTCATACCGGGTACCGCGGCGGCCAAGGCAGGTCCCAGGGGACCAGCTTGGTAGGCTGCATTGCCCACAGCGAAACTGGCACTGCGCCGCACCGCAGGGTCCTTGTCTCCAAGCCCCAATAGCAGAAGGTTGAGCAGCCCGGCCTGGCTCTGCAGCGCCCCACGCAGGGCCATGCTGTGTTGCAGTAAGTGTCCCAGGAGCCCATAAGTGCGGGCCCGCACAGAATGCTCTGGGTGGCCCAGGAGACTGCGCAGGGGCCGATAGGACTCATCGGAGCCGGCCAGGAGTTCTTGGATAAAGGACAAGTGACTAGGAGACAACACTCGGGCTGTGTGGGCCAGCAAGGAGAGAAGGTCGGAGGTTAGCAGTGGCTGGTCACCCAGGAGGGCAACTGAGAGGAAGGAGATGACAGTTCTAGGGGAGGCAGCCACTGTGTTCACAAACTGGTTGAGAGACGTGAGATCCGTGAGGGCCAGGCGTGTGAGGAGGCTGACAGGCAACTCGACTTGAGGCAACGGAAGATGGTGGCAGCAGACCTGGAAAGAGAGGAGCAGGGTAGCAGGCAAAAGTGGTTCAGGGAGTTGGAGCACTCACTGCAGCGAGGTAGCTAGTAGGAACCCAAGATCTGGCAGAGAGAAAAGCCAAGCTATGCTGGGAAAGACCACAGAGAACTGGAAGACCTGACCCAAGCCCTCCACGTGAGACACTGTGGAGCCCAGGAGAACAAGTGCAAGATCATTCCTTGCTCTGCAAGTACTCAGTCTTGGCCTTCAAAGGCCCACTGCTTCATGCCAAGAATTGCCAGAGAAGTGATGCCTGGCTGAGGAGCTGGGTCTCCAGTGCCTTGACTGGGATGTCCTCCCCAGGAGCTCCAACTGATCCAGATGAGGGACTGGTGGAGAGTGGCGGTGCCAGACCCAGCTCCAACCAATGCTCTCTGCTCAGATCTGAATGCTTTCTCCACTCCCAGCTCTTACATGGAGCCAGATACTCTGCTGTTCTAGGGGCCCAGGAAAGCCCTGGAGCTGTCAGCAAGTCAATCAGAGTACACAGGGTTGGACATCTCCACCTTCGTGCCTAAGGAGCTTCCCAAGTACCTGCAGCAGGTGGGCCGCGACTTCTGAGTCCACAAAGTCAGCCAAGACACCTCTGAAGAGGTCGGCATCCACATCCAGGGCGAAGGGGAAGCAGAGGAGCTGGCAGACAGAGAGCACCACGACGGGCAGAAACTCAGCCCCCTGAGGCCTAACGAGGGCAGTGTGGGAGGATTTACCAGGTGCGGCTTACCTACCCTTTTACCATTCTCTGCCCCTCCTCAAATCCAAGTCTGCTCCCACTCCCCACCCTCCTCAGTGCCATGGCTTGCCTCACAGCTCAACCTGTCAGCTACGGCTCTCCTGCCTAGCCCTCCTCATCCCCCACCCTGTACTGCAGACTCTCTGAACCATCGGGTCTCCCTCCTCTTGCTCAAACTTACGCCCGGCCCAGCTGACGCAGGAAGCTGGGGGAAAGCAGGTGCTTCAGAGTGGACATGAGGATACTTCCACGCTGTGACAGGTGGCTCAGGCATAACTGGGGCTCCTGGGTGAAGGTGGCCACAGCCAGACTCAGCAGGGCTGCCATGCCTGAAAACACCAAGAATGGAGACCCCGTGGAGCAGGCAAGAGGCCCAGGTGCTCCTGCTTCTCCAGGGCTCCCGGGGCTCCCACCTATTTAGTCCCTTTCCTACCCAGCATATCCCACTCCGTCCTCTGCCCTGGCAGCAGCAGCCGCAGCAATCTCCGTGGGCTAACCCAGTGCTAGTCTGCCTCTTCCTTTTTTTTTTTTTTTAAAAGATTTTATTTATTCATTTATTCATGAGAGACAGAGAGAGAGAGAGAGGCAGAGACACAGGCAGAGGGAGACGCAGGCTTCACGCAGGGAGCCTGACATGGGACTCGATTCCAGGACTCCAGGATCACGCCCTGGGCCAAAGGTGGATGCTCAACCACTGAGCCACCCGGGCATCCCTAGTCTGCCTCTTCTTGAAGAGAGATCAAGACTTTGGTCTCACAATGGAGGCCATGCGGATGGAAAGATACCTTGGGGTGAGATCAGCGTCCAGTCTGGCTCTGGGCTTTGTGGCCTGGATAGTGATGGCTCCTCTTCCTGTGGAGACACCTCCTCAGGGAGCCTCAGAGCCATTGAGAACCGGTGCCACAGAACGGTCCATATTTCTGAGTCAGCCACGTCCCTTAACAGGCTACCCTTTCCTGGCTGAAAATGAAATTAAAGGAGGGTGGGTAAGGAGGTCAAAGTCAGGCCTCAAAGTGCTTTTTTTTTTTTTCACTCTCATCCCTGACCTATAAGGAAAGGCAGTCCCAGAAATAATTCCTCTGTTTTCCCAACAACCTGGGACTTCCCTGTTAGTTTCCTTTCTTATCACATCTTAACCCATGTTAAGATGGGTTAACCCATGTCTGCTGAAAGCCAGGGAATTATAGCTCTCCTCCCCCACTGAATCCTGAGGGATGCAGCTGTGATTTCTTAGAAAGGAAATCTGTGCTGAGGGTGGGGGGGGGGGGGTCCCATTTGAAGGCTATCACAGGCACCAAGTATGACTGATGAGGTAAGTGTGGGTTGCTTCTTCATTCCTATTGTCTAGCGGTTCATTAAAATACCTAGTTGCTCTCTCCTGCCTTTCCATTCAACCTAGGATGCCCCCATACCTGGGTGAGAAGCTGTAGCAGGAGGATGAGGAGGCCATCATAGAAGCCACAGCAACCTGGTGGAATCAGCCGGACCTATTGGAGAGAAGCAGGAAGAATGCAGATCCCTGGGAGAGATGAAGGGGGTGCCTCATGAACCTGTGCATGCAACTCCCGGTCAGGCAGAAAGAGCTCTTCCTCAACCTGGGGCAGTGGGGAGAACTCTTATGGACTTTGGAGCCTTGGCTCCTGACTATTCATTCAATGACTACTTCTGCCCCAAAGACACATAGTCTGGGGTTGGGATGGGGGTTAGGTTGAGAGGACCTAACTCTGCATTCTGGAGGTAGAACACGGATGAACTGAAAGTCGAAAAGCCAGTCAAGAGAAGGAGGTAGTAGGAAGGAACAGCATTCCAAATAGAACTCATAGCATAAATAAAGTAGCTTATGAAGGATGAGAATAAATTCTAGAAGTGGTAAGTCTGGGTATAGCAGGATTACAGAGCCCAGAGGTAACAGATGAGCTCTGAGTAGATGGTAAAGGAGTCTGAATTTTATCCTGGAAGTGGTGGGAAGCCACTGAGGACTTATGCAAGGTTCCCATAGGCAAGATTTTCATCTCTTCTATTCACTGCTATACCCTCAGTGCCCAGGATAGCATCTGGTACTCAATACGTGTTTCTGTGCTAAATACTTACTGGTTGAATAAATGACTAGACTTTTAAGAAAGCTCATTCTGGTGGCAGTGAAGAGAATAAACTGGAGAGGAGAGAGTCTAGAAAAGAGATCCTTCGGCAGGCAAGTGCCACGGTGCAAGACAGATGATGTGCACACAAGCTAAGGCAGGGCAACGACGGTGGCAGGCAAAAAAAAAGATCGGAAACATGACAGGAAGGCAGAACACAGGGAGCCCAGGGGAACCATCTAGGTGGGGGAATAATGGAGCAGAGGGCACAGTCTCTGATGACTCCCAGGTTACTGACCGGGGCTCCTGGATGAAAGGGAGTACCATCACTACTGCCACCACCTCTCTGAAGTTCCACTTCACCTAGGGGAAGCAGGTCAGTACCATTACATCTCACGTGTCTCTCTCCAGCGTGTCATGGGATAACATGTGAAACACTTTCTGAGTTCTAAAGAATTCTGCACCTATAAGGATGATGATCATTTGAATCCAAAGTCTATCCTTTTTACAAATGAGAGACAGGTGGGTTCCAAAGGATCTAAAAAGGAGAGTGGGGAAGGGCCTAGAAAAAGGAGAAAGTGGAAAGGAGGCTACAGAGTGGACAGGATTTGTGAAGAGTTCTCAGGATGCCAGCTACCTTTTCCAACTTGGTTGAGGAGAAGGCGGGGTGGTGGGGTGGGGGACAGGGAGCACAATCTGCCATCTGAGGGGAAGGGATGAAGCTTTGGAAAAGATCTTAATAACAGGAGCAGGAGCTCCCGGAGGAAGGGAGTGAGGTACACAGGGAAATCACATCCTCTGGTAACTTGGGTCCCCTTCCCTCTCCTTCTTTGCCTGCCAGTCTGGGCTCAGAGGGGGCTGTGATCTGGGAACAGACAGACAGGAAAGGAAAGACTCCATGGCTCCTTTCCAACTGTTTGGTTTGCCCCAGTCATGCTGGCGCTTCAGTCTCCTCCCCTGACAGGAGCACTGGGTCTGTGTCCTCCCTGGGCTATCTCACCTCCGCAGGGGCAGACAGAGCGTGTGAGGCTGCAGCAATCCACTCCACAGGCTGGAGGTCGAAGGTCACCCCTTGCTGCCCAAGTTGTCCCAACAGACAGGCTGCTGCACTCTGGGGGGGAGTCAGAGAAGAAGGAATGTCTGAATTGGCACAGCAGTCAAGACAGAGGATTTATGTCTCCATCTGGCGCCACGGAATATGCGTCATACCTGCTGCTAATGACACAGTGATGTCTGTGCTCCAGAAGGGCTGGATGGCAGGGCAAAAAGGGGAGGAAGAAGAAAGTTGAAAACTCACCACAAGAGAGACGATGTGTGAATGAGTAAAGAGAGTAGCAATCTCATTGCCTAGCTTCTCCATTCTGGAAAAAGGAGACACATCAAAGGGTGCAGCTGAGTGAAAAGAGGCAGGGGGGTGGCCTCCCTCCCCGCTGGACAGCACTCTCCATGTAGGTTGGCACAAAGTTGGTGGGAATCTAGGTCTATTCTTTGTAGAGAAGACTTCACTCTCTCTATCCCAATCCCTCCTAAGGGGAGGCTACAAGGTGCCATTCCCCATATTCTACATAAGGGTGAGCAATGGGGATGGGAGATTCCAGCGGAGAGACCCCACTTTATGACTTACCCAGGAGGCAGATCTTGCAGCTGAAGGACAAGAAGGGAGAGGAGGTAGAGAGCCACTTCAGTAGACTCTTCCCAATCCACGACCTTTACCTACAAAGGAAATCAAGATAGCAGAGCAACTTCTGATTGAGGCAGTGGGGCCACAATATACCTGCCTGTGTTGCTGGCCTACCTTCCCCTGGACCAACATCAACAGTGACTCCAAGGCTAAGGGCTCTTGCCCTAGAAGATGGCACAGGCGCTCACTGATGTGGCAGCATGAGTAGAGAACCTAAGAGAGTGCAAAGCAGTCTGTCAGTGAGGCCAAATGGCCCCCAGGCAACTAGATTGGAAGGCTCAGCTGAGAAGCAGGCTAGCCTCTCAACGGATCTAGTATCCACACTGAGGTGTTAGAGAAGTTCAGGTCCATCCCACTCTTGCTATAAGACACTGAGATTGGGCTACTTCTCTGTTCTGATGAGGACTGGCGAACACTGGGGCCATCTCAGTGGAATAGATTTAAAAGCAGAAAGGGACCCTATGGGGTCTCTTGTCTCTCTCAGTGTCTTTCTCTTTCTCTCTCTCTTAGTCCTAGGGATTAAAAAGAAATCTGGGGGTGTCTGGGGGGCTCAGTTAGTTAAGCGCCTGACTCTTGATTCCAGCTTGGGTCATGATCTCAGGGTCGTGAGATCCAGCCCCATGTTGGGCTCTGTGTTGGGCATGGAGCCTGCTGAAGATTCTCTTTCCCTCTCCCTCTGTCCCTTCTGAAAGAAAAGAAAGAAAAGAAAAAAGAAAAGAAGAGAAAAGAAAAGAAAAGAAAAGAAGAGAAGAGAAGAAAAGAGAAGAAAAGAGAAGAAAAGAGAAATATGAAGTCCCAAGAGTTTTGAACAGGCAGTACCTTGAGAAGGTGTAGGCACAGGATGGGATGCTGCAAGCCAGAGATGAGGGATGGCCTCAGTTGGTTGCTGTCTTCACTGAGCTGGTTCGCCAAATGCCTAGAGATCTGTAGGGACACACCTGAAGCCTCCATCCCATTCCTGATTCCAATACTATTTCTCTCCTATCTCCAATGAATCAGGACTCTTGACCCCTTGGTAGCCACTCTCCCCCAGGTTCACCAGGAACCTCAGACCCCATCCCATCCCCAGTCGTCATGGCCAATGGAGAACCAATGGTCATGGCCTATTTTAGCCTCAGTATGGGCAGGTACAGAGGAAAGTGTTACTGGCCAAAAGGAGCAGGAAATATAAATCCTGAGCCCTTGAGGAAGCATCATGGGTGGCTTCAGAGCAGCCGCTCTGCCACATGGGCAGTTTGTCACTGAGCTCTCTAACCAGCTAGCCAAGGGCTTTGGGGTTTTGGTGACATCATGTTCTAAAAGTGGCACAGACCCAGGGTGGGAGCGTCTGTTTCTGGAGATACAGAGTAAGGGGAAGCATAAATGCTCATTTTTCTGCCTTTCTAAGAAACTGAGGCCAGCTTCCTCATCTCCAGCAACATGGATGAGAGGAACCAAAAACTGCAGTTCAGACCTGCTCCTTGGCATCCCAGCAGCTGGGCAGCCCCACAGGAGCAGTACATATGGCTGCCAGCGCAGAGGACATGGCTCCAGGCAGATCCTCACTCTGCTCCCGCAGTGGCTGGCTCACTTGGGGGGCTCCTATAGAGAAAGGCGAAGAACGGAGGGTAGGACCTGGTTATTTCTCTCAGATCCCCATTCATTCTTTCAGTACACAGTTAGTTACTGAGCACTCACTAAATGTCAGGCACTGTTTGAGACAATGGCAGTTGGGAGGGCAGAGCCAGAGTTACTCTCGAGTCAAGTGAATCACACACCCCTGGTTACCTGGGGGGGTGTGGAAAGAGAGCTGGGGGACTGTCAAACCGTGAAGAAGCCCATCCAGCACCGCCCGCTGCGTTGTCAGCAGGCTGGAGTAAAAGGCTTTGGAGACGGTCCAGCTGTTTCCATCCATGGCTTCACACAGAACAGTAAAGCACTAAGGGTAACAAAGGCAGGGTTGACGTTAGGGCAGCAGACTGACTGGGCTTAGGGTAAGGAGCAAGAATCCCCTAGAGAACCTGAGAAAAAAAGAGAAAACCCAGAGGGACCCGCTGTGACATTCTAAGTATTCTTTGCATAGAAAATGCATTAATAATCACCTTCATGTTTCAAGGATGGCAATTTTAGGTGTCAACCCTTCTATTCTTTGATCAACTGCCTCCCAGATGATGTTTCTCAAAGTGTTATCTGTAGACCATGAGTATGAGAATTCCTAGGGATTCCTGGGTCCCTCCCAACCTAGTACTACTGGTTCAGAATTTCGGGAGGTGGGGGGTTTATTCCAAATTCCCTATGCACTCGCTGCACAGTGACATATATGATAAATGCCGGCCAGTAACATGAGTCACTGTTGGCCAAAATTTAGGTTAGACATTGGAAAAGCTTCCTGACATGAGAGGGTGAAGGATGTTAAAATAGGCTCTCAGACTAGAAGAGTCTGAATGGACTGCTTGCTGGAGGCAGAAATGCAGCTCAGATTTGTGTCCCCTCATTGCCAGTTTGAACAACAACTAGGCAATTGTTTACTTCCTTGCTGATGTTCCTCTCTGTCTCCTCTGACATAAGTTAGAACTTAGGTATCTTCTTGTTCAATCTTCTGTTCTCCTGGCCCTCACCTCCAGAGTCTAGAGGCGAGAACTCACTAGCTTACTAGTCCACAGGACAAATAAGTTTGAGAAACTAGCTCATCTGCAATCTCTTCGAAAAGGAATACTTCTACACGTGGTTCCCTAAAACAGGGAACAGTGCTTAATACTTCTGGACCTTTATGTACGCTGTTCCTTCTGCCTGGAGTGTCCTCCCTACTTCCTGCCTCATCCACCTGGCAAATTTCTATGTGCTCTTCAAATTCTAGCAAAGATGATTTCCTTCAAGACTTCTAGGACTCCCCAAGCAGCATTAATTGTATCTTCTTCAGTGGTGCTTCTGTATTTTATGCAAGTTTTATATAAGTTCTAATGTACTTTCCACACTAATGTAGTCCTTGATCATTTTTCATTTCCCCTACTAGACTACTTCTAGTCCCTTGAGGACGGGGACTTTCTCTTCATATGGCACAAAGTCAGTAAATGCTTGTATTACCTTGATCCAACCCCATGCAGTTATAAGAAAGGAGAAGGGAGAAACATGGGGAAAGACATCAAAGACAAAAATCTGGACAAAGGAGTAGATTACCATAAGGCTATCCCTCCGCAAAGTTTGCTTAGAGTCATCTGGTTGGGCCAGCAGTTTCCCCAACTGGTCCAGAAAGAGGTTGGCAGCCTCCTGAAACACCTGTAGGCTGGGAAAAAATAGCCCATCTCTCTAAAAGCCCACATGTGGTAAATAGGTCAATTCTGGGAAGATAGGAGAATCTCTGAAGAGGAAAATCTCAGAATGCTCCATCCCCTCTCCCCTGCTAAACATACACACAGTCTTACATACATGCCCTTCTAGCCCCTTCTTTGCTATTTTCTCGAGATTATTCATACTGTGACCCCTTCCATTTACTGTCTCATGACCCTTAGAACCTTCAAGTCTTGGAGTGGGTCTCAGGGTCCTTAGGAAGATTAGCTAGACTCTCAGGGTCAGTGAGCTCATCCCTAACCTGTCATCTTCTCCTTACTCAGCCTTTTCATGATAGGGGAAGAAACTGGGATAGACATTGTAGCCAAAGCAACCAACGAAGCAAAACTGGCTCTCATCCCACCTGTCACCTGTCTGGCTCCTCTCCAGATTGAAGGTACAGGCAAAGTAGGCCTGAATCACAGCCATCAGGTCCCGTAAGAAGGTCCCATACCAACATTGCTGCCAGGGAAGAGGACAGAGAGTAAGAGCGACGTAGGAGATGGAGACAAAATAGAAAAAACAGTTTAAAAAAAAGTGATCTGATATCCAGTCACGTTGACCAAACAGGAAGGGGCAGAGGGAATAGAGTGTCCAGAAAAAGAGGGGAAATCTAGAGGTAACAAACTGGTAGCCAATGGCCAAAAGCAGCCTGAAAATGTGTCCTGTCTGGCCTGAGAGCATTTAGAGGGTTTAGGAGGCTCTATTTTTTCAAAATAGCTCAAATTATTTTCTAAATTCTTTAATAACACTCAAGGTTAATACTCATGAACAGAAAGCAGCTTCCAGCTGCCTAAGCTAAAGCCCCAGGAAACATTTCAGTATCTTGCCCTCTCAGCTCAGCCCCAGCACAACACAGAATGGGAGGTAGGGATTCAGCCTCAGACACATTAAGCCTCAACCCTAGCTCCTCTACTCATCATCCCTGTGACCACGTACAACTTAGTGCCTGTGTATGAGTAGGTGAATCTCTGAATTTCCATACTTTTGTTTCCATAAAATTGGGTCAATGAAAGCCTAGGATTTGACATTCCAAAACGCAGCGCTCTACCTTTTGGGAAACTGTGCATATACATCTGGATTTCTTGCTTTTCTTAGAAAACTGGAAGATCTAGCAACATTGGGCCCATGTTCTTGTGTGGCAACAGTGAGCTGGAGCTGAGGGGATTTCCCATTCAGACTGGGCTCGAGCTCTCCAGTTTATCATGTTTCCCATTATTCATAGAGTCATACAGTCTACTTCGCTGACTGACGTGATCTGTCTGGCCTCAGAAGGCAGTGGCGTTTGCAACTCATGATCTACTAACTGCACAGGAGAAAAGAAAATAAAAGGCTGGGGGCCGGGCACCTGGCTGTCTCTGTCAGCTGAGCATCTGCCTTTGGCTCAGGTCGTGATCCCGGAGTCCTGAGATGGAGCCCCATATTGGGCTCCCTGCTCAGTGGGGAGTCTGCTTCTACCTCTCCCTCTGCCTGCAGCTCCCTCTGCTTGTGTGCTGTCAAATAAATAAAATCTTAAAAAAAAAAAAAAAAACAAAACAAAACAAAAAAAAAAAAACGCTGGGGCCTGAATAGAAACAACACTTGGAAGAAGAGACATGGAAAGTGAAGAAATTTCTGTAAGTCTTGTGAGGCTCCTGGCCTCGTGCTTACCTGCTGGATACTGTTGCTCTCCTGGCTGTGTCTGAGCAGGCTGAGCAGGAGCCCGGGGAGCCCTGCCTCACGGCAGAAGGAGTACAAGGGAACAGAGTCGCTGCAGCTGGATAGAAGACTGCTCAGGACCCGAAGTGCAGGAAGGATATGGGAAGCGTCCTCCGGCACATCTTTCAGGATCTGGGTGACATGAGGGAAACAGACAGTAATTGCTATTATCAGAGGGAAAAGGAAAGTCACAAATACCAGTGTCCTCCAAGGAGTTGGCAAAGCAGACCAAATGTTCTCACTCCTTTCTTTGGGACTCCAAAACCCAGAGAGGGAGACCACAGAAAAAGGGAAACAGTGCCAGGGAAAAGAAATATAGATGGACAGGTCACCTGACTTACAACAGCAGGGACCAATGGAAAGGGGGCCTCCCCTAAATCTCTGTCAGACCTAGTGTTTTTTTTTTGTTTTTTGTTTTTTTTTTAATTTTTTATTTACTTATGATAGTCACGGAGAGGGAGAGAGAGAGAGGCAGAGACATAGGCAGAGGGAGAAGCAGGCTCCATGCACCAGGAGCCTGATGTGGGATTCGATCCCAGGTCTCCAGGATCGCGCCCTGGGCCAAAGGCAGGCGCCAAACCGCTGCGCCACCCAGGGATCCCCAGACCTAGTGTTATCGCTATCTGCTCCCTTCCTTCTCCAGCCCTTCACCTTAAACATGCATGCACACACACATACTTCCAAAGATTAAAACCAACAGACATAAAATAATGTCCTTCAACTCCAGACAGATAAAATAGTATTATCTTAACTCTAGATCAAAACTTAACTATGACTCGCAGGGCAAATCCAGTCTGTCACTTATTTTTATACAACCTGCAAGGTAAGGGCAGTATGATACTCTTAAACGGTTATTTTTTAGGGGCACCTGGGTGGCTCAGTGGCTGAGCAATTGCCTTTGCCTCGGGTAGTGATCTTGGGGTCCTCGGATCAAGTCCCACATGGGGCTCCCCACAGGGGGCCTGCTTCTCCCTCTGCCTAGGTCTCTGCCTCTGTGTGTCTCTCCTGAATAAATAAATAAAATTTTAAAACAAACAAACATGGTTATTCTTTAAAAAGTCACTCTTCGGGATCCCTGGGTGGCTCGGTGGTTTAGCGCCGCCTTCAGCTTAGGGTGTGATCCTGTAGACCCAGGATCAAGTCCCACATCGGGCTCCCTGCATGGAGCCTGCTTCTCCCTCTGCCTGTGTCTCTGCCTCTCTTTCTCTCTGTCTCATGAATAAATAAATAAAATCCTTAAAAAAATTTAAAATAAAAACAAAAAGTCACTCTTCAAAAGAGAATAACATTTACATCAAGTGCTTTATAACATGTCATTCACTGTTTCTAAATCTTTTCACTTATTTGCTCATTTACTCTTTTACAATAACCTGCTCAGTAAACACAATTATCCATTTTACAGATGAGAAGATTAAAGTCTATAGGAAGGTTAAGTAAGGAGTCAATTATCACACAGCTAAAGAGTAGTTCGGCTGGAATTTAAACTCCGAAGTTTTACCCTGGAGGCAGAGCTTTTCACCTGCCTCCCTATTTTTTTAAAAAAGATTTTATTTATTCATGAGAGACACGAGAGAGAGAGAGAGAGAGAGAGAGAGAAAGAGAGAGAGAGGGGCAGAGACACAGGCAGAACGAGAAGCAGGCTCCATGCAGGGAGCCCAATGTGGGACTTGATCCCAGGTCTCCAGGGTCACGCCCTGGGCTGCAGGCGGCGCTAAACTGCTGTGCCACTGGGGCTACCCAATTGAAGTTACCCAACACTGTGAAGACAGCGAGGACAGCACGGAAGGGCCAGAGGGAGGTGCATGGTGCCAAGGCAATTCAATGAGGAAAAGGGTGCCTTAGACCATGGATGCTGTACAGCCACATGCAGAGAGATGAACTTAGATCCCTACCTCACGTTATACATAAAAAGTAACTCAAAATGGGCCAGAGACATAAATATTAGAGCTCCAACTAAAAAACTTTTAGAAAAAACATGGAAGAAAAGTCTTCCAGACTTTGGGTTTGGAAAAGAATTCTTTCTTCTAACACCAAAAGCATAATCCACAAAAGAAAAAAAAAATGGTAACTTGACGTCATCAAAATTCAAAACCTTTGTGCTTCAAAAAACACTCTTATGAAAATAAAAAGACAAATCAGAGCCTGGGAGAAAATATTTGCAAACCATATATCTGATAAAGGTCTCCTACCCAGAATATACAAAGAACTCTTAAAACTCAAACAACCAGATTTAAAAATGAGCAAAATGACTGAATGGATATTTCGCCAAAGAAGAAATACAAAGAGCTAATAAGCACATGAAAAGATCCTCATTAGTTATTAGCAAAATTCAAATTAAAATGACAATAAGACACTATTTCACATTCACTAGAATGGCTGTGATAAAAAGACAAACAATAATATATGTTGGCAAGAACATGGAGAAACAGAGACCTTCACACAGTGCTGGTGGGAATGCAAAATGAGACAGCCACTTTGGAAAATAGTTTAGCAGCTTCTTAAAATGATAAATATAAATTACCATACAACCCAGCAATTCTTAGGTATCCAAGAAAGAAAAATGAAAATGTATGCCCACACAAAGACTTCCACGTGAATGTCCTGAATGGCAAAGTTATTCACAAAAGCCAAAAAGTGGAAACAATTCAAATGTCCATCAACTAGTGAGTGAATAAACAAAATGTGATACATCCATATGATGGAATTCTAATCAGCAACAAAGAGAAATGAAGTATTGATACACCTCACAAGAAGAACAAACCTCAAAAACATTCTACTACATGAAAGGAACCAAATATAAAGACTGTATATTTTTATGATTCCATTTAGGTCCAGCAAAGGCAAATCTATGAGACAGAAAGTAGACAGGGGTCTGAGGCCAGGGTTGGGACTGATAATTACCTGTAAATGGGTATGAGGGATCTTAATGGAGGGATAAAAATATTCTAAAAATATATTATAGTGACGGTCTCACAATTTGGTACATTTTCTAAAACGCACTAAAAAAAAAACCTTAAGGAAAAGAGAAGGAAAGAGATGCAGGCAACATATTTTGGTGAGTTCCTGGCAAGGAAGAACATGGTGTTTCAGAAAAGGAAAGCCTTTGTAAGAAAAAAAACACTTATTATGAATGCAAATTAAAATGCTATCCTTTAAAAAAGAATCTCATTCTTCTCATTAGTATATTTATGTTAGAACCTCTTACATACTTACTATATCTATACTTTAATTTCATCAATAAAATTGTGTGGAAGAGAGCTTTCTCTCATCATGGAAGGACTTAACAATATCCTCCATTTTTGCCTCTTGCTCTTCAATGTCTAAAACATTTACCATCCAAGTTTGCCCATTCTTGCTCTAGATGAATGTTTTTTGCTTCAGAAAAATTGAGGCCTGTTCTTTTTTTTTTTTTTTTAAGATTTATGTATTTATTAGAGAGAGAGAGCACATACACGAGCTTACATGCACAGGGGGCAGAGAGGCAGAGGGAGAAAGAGAATCTCAAGCAGACTCCCTCCTGAATGTGGAGCCTGAGGCTGGACTAGGTCTCTCAACCCTGAGATCATGACCTGAGCAGAAATCAAGAGTCAGACACTCAACCGACTGAGCCACCAAGGCGCCTCCTTTTTAAAAAATATTTATTTACTTTAGAGAGCCAAGGACTGTTCTTTCTGTGTTACTAAAGGAGCTTAGAAAATCTTGAATTAAACAGATGAATTGAAAGAGAATTGGAAAGGGACAAACCTCCTTTTTTCTCCTGTTTTTTTCATGCCTCATCTGTGACTAAAATAGTCTAAAATCCCGTTACTTGTGCCCGTTACCTGCCCTCCAGCCTCATGCAGCTGACCCTGGATGCGTTGGCAGAAGTCAGGATTGCACAGCAGAGTGAGAGGAGCCTTCAGTTGGATGGGCACAGGTTCACCAGTCTTTAGCAGGTGTTGCCACTCGTCATCGCTATCTGGCTCCTGAAGCATAGGGGAATAAAAGAGGTCACTCAACCTGGTGAATCATTGGAGTAGATGCAAGAACCAGTGAATTCTTTGGTACAGATGTATTTTTTCCAACCACCAGTTTAAAAAGGTACAGTTGACAGCACTTGAGGGGTCTTGAAAAGTCTCTTGGAGAATACTGGCATGTGTTCTTAAAGAGGTATCTAAAAATATGTCTATCACAACATGGTTTCTAATTTAAAAAATTGGAAATATCATAAAGGCAATCAGTAAGGGAATAATAAATCATGGCACATCCATCTTAGGAAATATTATGAAGTTATTAAAAAGAGTGTAGGGGGCAGCCCCGGTGGCGCAGCGCTTTAGCGCCGCCTGCAGCCCAAGGCATGATTCTGGAGACCCTGGATTGAGTCCCGCATCGGGTTCTCTGCATGAAGCCTGCTTCTCCCTCTGCCTGTGTGTCTCTGCCTCTCTCTCTCTCTCTGTGTGTGTCTCTATGAATAAATAAATAAAATCTTAAAAAAAAAAAAAAAAGAATTCTCTTTAAAAAAATAAAAATAAAAAGAGTGTAGAAGGGGGGATGTATCACTTATGTAGTATTCCCATACATAAACGAATCTCATCAGGAGGAAATATTGAATTTGAGGAACATTCTATAAAATAACTGGCCTCTGTACCTCAAAATTGTCAGTTATGAAAAACAAAGAAAAACTAGAAACTCTTCCAGAATAAAGGAAACTCATGAGGCATAACAACTAAACACAATATGTAACACCAGATTAGAGCATGGACTGGGAAAAAAAAATTTTCCCCTATAAAAAACATTACTGGAGCAACTGGCAAACTTTAAATATGGATTGTAGATGAAGTAAAAGAATTATATCCGCATTAAATTTCTGACGTCTGTTATTGTACTGTCACGGTGTAGGTTAATGGTCTCATTCTTCAGAAATATGCACTCAAGCACTTAGGAGTAAAGGGACATAATTGCAACTGACCCTAAAATGACTCAATAAAGATACACCCATATGCAGATATCTAGAGAGAGAATCAAAGCAACTATGGCAGCATTTTAACAGTGGGCTAATTTGTGTGAAGGGTATACAGGAACTTTTTGTGGCCTCCTCACAATTATTAAGTTTGAAACTTAATAAAAATAAAAAGTTAAAATCCCCCCAAAACTACATGTTCAGATGTAGAAGGCTCTCCAAAACAGGTTATATGGTAAGTGAGGCACAATGTAAAACAGTATACGTGGTGTGAACTCAGATACGTAAGAACAGCCAAACTGTAGATTTGTGTGTGCATATACATATATGTAAAAATTCAGGAAGTCTGGAAGAAGAAAGACTAAACTAATAACAACAGACACCTCTGGGATTGGGGTAAGGCTCCAGATGGGGTAAGGCTTCATTTTTACCTATGTGTTCCAATTTTTGATAATTATATGTTCAGACACTATGCAATTAAAATCTACAAATTATAATAAAAAAGCAATTTTTAACACAAGGGGAGCTCATACTTGCTTGGATAGTTGGGAATCACTGTAACCCAGATCCAACATCTCCCGGCAGGGTCAAGGCCAAATGGAGCCCCTTAGGGCTTACCTCATTTTCTAGGTCCACTGCATCAATGCTCTGCTGGCCCACCACCTCTGGCCTCAGCTCTGGGTCAGCTTGTTCACAATCCTGGGTGATCTGGTTTTCCCTGCCAGAGGAACAGGGAGTAGGAGGAGTTCCTGTGAGGTTCAGGAACATTTCCCTCTCTCTAGGCCCAGGATAAGAATGAAGAATAAGCCATAAAGGATTGGATAGGGGAGCGGTCTCTTGTAGGACAGGATGTTGACCACTACACACTTATTCTTGACTGCTCTTCCACTTTGGATCTTACTCTCAAGTCTACCTTGGCGGTTTTCACTTGGAGCTTGCAACTCAAATAATCTTCCCTTTTGCACGGAGACATTCTTTCTTTCTCAGTTAATAAAGGCATAGAGAATAGAAAGTTCTGATTCCTGATGAATCAGAAAAATATTCTGATGAATCAGAATTCAAGAACCTAGGCCTTGGACTCCCAGGGCCCTGTCTCCATTTAGGCAGTGGCTAAATGGTGCTAGGCACCATGGCACCATATTGTATTTGCTTTGGCTAAAGCTTTAGCTTTAGCTTAAATCAATCCACAAGATACCTCATCCTATAAATCCCTGACTATCCTTTCCTCACCGAGGTGCAGGGGGGGTCTCTCCAGCCCCCCATTCAGCCCAGCTGCTCTTCATTTCTGAGGCCAAGATCCCAGCTATGAGGCCTGGTTCCTGAGGAGTGGCTCTTAGTCTAGGCAGAGGGGCTGTGCCAGAAGCCATCTTGCTGGTCCTATCCTCTTGCTCAAGGGCAGGTCCTGTGTTCTGGTGTTTCTGTGGGAAGTGGGCAGGAGACACGGCATCAAAACCATGTGGTTGCCACAAGGCATTATGATTTCTATTCATGGCCCTTTCTCACCTTCCTTCTCCAACTTTCCCAGTCGCTAGTCTAGTCATGTCACCTGTCCCCTCTGTCTCACATACCTTCCGCTTGGCCTCCTCAGCCATGCGCTTACAGGCAAGTCGCAAGATGCGAGATCGATTGCCCTTGGGGGCCAGTCGATGCACCTGCTGTTCCTTTAGGACCTGAAGTTCTGGGGGTAGATGACTGGTGAATGGGGTGCCCAAATCTGAGCCTCCTGGTTCAGTTATTACTGCAAGGAAGAAAGAGGGAAGAATATGTGATCACACTGGAGTGGAGCCATCATCTCCACTTAGCCAGAGACAACCTCAGTGTCTTCAGGCTTCTGTGGAAGATCATTTTAACAACGTGAGAAAGAGGGAGTGGGGTGGGGTGGCATGGGAAGTGGCAGAGGTCAGGCAAGGGGCTAGGAAGAAAGTTCGAGGGATCCCTGGGTGGCGCAGTGGTTTGGCGCCTGCCTTTGGCCCAGGGCGCGATCCTGGAGACCCGGGATCGAATCCCACGTCAGGCTCCCGGTGCATGGAGCCTACTTCTCCCTCTGCCTATGTCTCTGCCCCTCTCTCTCTCTGTGACTATCATAAATTAAAAAAAAAAAAAAAAGAAAGAAAGTTCGAGCTGGTAGGGTAAAGCAGATGCACTGCATCCAGACATGGGGGACGAGGGTGGGTTGAGAAGAACACCAGGGAAGTGCCAAAGCCCTGGGAACCGTAATGACTCACTGGTGACACGACCAGCTATAAAGGGATGATGTAAGAGGTCTGGCCAGGACAGACGCTGCCTGGGGTCTTTGGTGAGCAGTCCCTGCAGGAAGCTCTGTGGAA
Source organism: Canis aureus (assembly GCF_053574225.1). NCBI lineage: Eukaryota > Metazoa > Chordata > Mammalia > Carnivora > Canidae > Canis > Canis aureus. Next base: position 5,660,726 of record NC_135646.1, read on the forward strand.
AGAAAAAATAACCCGTGGGTCCTTGCTTTCCTACAGGCTCTCTTCAGCTCCCCAGTAGAAGCAGGAAACCAAGACTCCTGAGTCCATTCCTTCAGCAAACTAGCTGGTCTTGATCACAGACTCTCTAGCCCTATCCTCAGGCCTCATTTCCCTGGCTCCAGAGACAGACTTCACCGCCTCACCTCCCGGAAAGCCCCAATTCCTATCCAGAAACATTCTGTCACCTTCATAATCATCTTCAGAAAGCAAACGTTCAAAGGGGTCCAAGTCGCTCACTGTGTCCTCCCTTTGATTGTGGGTTTGTCTGCAGCCAGGTAGGAACAGATGCATTTGTGGCTAAACGCACACTCACACACAAAGTCACTGTGTAAAGATAGGTTTGGGAGCACGCAAAACAGAAATCTTTTGGCAAGTTTTCAGACGGTGGTGGGAAAGGGAGACTGCCTCTGAAAAAGGTACATCTGTTATGAGGTAATCTTGGGAAAATCCTCAGTTGGGCCTAAAACTGGAATAGAAGGTACTGGTAGGTGATGACCACTGCTTTAAAACAAGGTGATTAGTGTACTATGGCTCTTGCTGAATGAAGATGACTACGTGTCTGCTCTAAGACAGAATGAATATCTTGTGTCTCTCACTCACAGAAGTTTCTTTTGTTTAGATTCACTTTGATAACTACTTGAGCCTCCCCAACTAAATAGGTTAGGGAGAAACTTGTCCCTTTTCATCTCAGACAGGGCAAGGGAAAGTTATAATGAGACTGCACTCTGGGAAAAGGTTGCATTTAAATTCCATTGAGGGCCTAAATTTTGCCCTAGATAAGAAATAAAAAAAGGGTCAACTCTTTTCCCTCCCTCCCACCTCCCCCCCTTCCCCTGCTGCAACTTAGCTACAATCAACAAGCAGCATTTCTGTCATCTGCCCCTATCACTGAGCTAGCCCCACTAGCTCTGGCTGTCTGGATGTCTGAGGGTTCCTTCTTTCAGGAAGACTGAAAGTTTTGTGGGCAAATCTAAACACCATCTTGCATCTGATAGCAAATAAGCAGGATAGAGAGTGTGTAAGAGGACAGCATCTGTCCCTCGTGGCTCAAAATTACCTTCCCATTGCGATAAAGAATAATCTGCCCCCAGCAGAGTCTGCTATTCCCGTTTGGCCGATCTTAGAACAGCCTCCCAGAATCCGCCCCTGCAGTAGAAAAGCAAGGCAGCTTGGCCCAGCTCCTGCATTCATTCAGTAACTGCAAAGTCTTGCCCCAGATTTTGGAAAAGGGAACGGGGGCACAGGAACACAGGTGTCTGATGCAAAAGTAATTTCCCTTTCTATGTTCGTTACCTTGAAGCAAGGACTAATGGTGGTTGGCCAGCGCACAGGGTCCTTGAGAATGAGGCTGACCAGCTGAAAGATGCTTGTAGTATAGAAGGGAGGGGTGCCTACAGCCAACTCATACAGTATGCAGCCCACAGACCAGAGGTCTGCGGTGTGGTCATATGGTCGCTCTTCCACCAGCTCTGGAGACATATAAAGTGGTGTGCCTTTGATGGAGGTCAGCACCATCGTGTTGGTGCTCATCGCCCGGGCAAATCTGCAGGAGACGATGGAAGGAAATAGGAAAAGAGAATGTATGATCAATATAAACTAGGCCTGCTGACTACTACCTGTCATTGTGTGAGATATCCCAAATGCAAACAGAGAGCGCCTTTCAAAAGACCCAATAGGAATCCCAGTCTCCAGCTCGGGTTCTAATATGAGACCCGGGTAAGTCAAGCATATGGTCTAAGACTCCCTACAGAACTAGAAGCAGAGAAGGAAGGTCAGTCTTCTCCTCACCCAAAGTCACAGAGCTTGATACCACCACCCTTGGCAAGAAGGATGTTCTGCGGTTTCATGTCTCGGTGGAGGATGCGGTGGGAATGCAGATAGTACAGAGCAGACACCAACTGGGCAGCGATGGCTTGAACCTAGGGGTCAAACGGGTGCAACAAAAAGGAGAGGTCAGACGAAGGAGACTCCTGTTGATTCCAAAGACACTTCCCTAAATTACTGATGTCATCTTCTCTTCTTTTTCTTTCTTCCAGAGCTTCACATAACATCTTCCTTAGTTCTTGCTGCCCCATTCATTCATTCTTTCACTTGTTCATTCACTCACTCAAGGAAAATGTTCTGAGTCTCAGTAGCCACATGACCACGATGAGCAAATTATCTCATGCCTTTCAAATATGTCATTTACGAAGTGACGATAATAATACCACCTCCCTTATAGGATTACTGCAAGGATTAAATAAATTACAGCATTCCATACTCAGAATGGTGCCTGGCACTTAGTAAACCTTCAACATACGTTAGCTGTCATTAAATGAGACAAAGTTCTTTTTCTCAAGAGAAGTATGCAAACGAATAAGATAGAAAAAATGGACGAGATGATGACTTACAAATAATAATCCTTAGAAGGAGATAAAATGATGCAATAAGAAGTCTTGAGGGGGGCCTACTTGCTTGCTAGGGTACAGAGAAATCCCTACAACGACTGTGGCTGGAGAATGTGTTCAACCAAATCCCACTGCTAACCACTAGGTCTTGGTGGTGAATCCTGCCTTAACTACGCCCCTTATACCTTCCTGCCCTCTCTGGTACCACACACTAGCCCTTCTTCCCTAAAGATGCCTTTAGGGAAGAAACAGCATTAATAATCGTGAACTGGGGTGCCTGGGTGGCTCAATCGGTTAAGCAGCTGCTTTGGGCTCAGGTCATGATCTGAGGGTCCTGGGGTTGAGCCCCAAGTCAGGCTCCCCACTTCCGTCACTCCCCATGCTTGTGCATGCAGGCACCCGCTCTTTCTCTTTCTATCTCTATCAAAAGAATAAATAAAATTGGGAAGCCCAAATGGCTCAGTGGTTTAGTGCTGCCTTCAGCCCAGGGTGTGATCCTGGAGACCCGGGACGAGTCCCACGTTGGGCATCCTGCATGGAGCCTGCTTCTCCCTCTGCCTGTGTCTCTGCCTCTCTCTCTCTCTGTCTCTCATGAATAAATAAATAAAATCTTTAAAAAAATAAATCTTAAAAAATAATAGCAATAATAACTAACTATATTGAATACTGTGTGTCAGGCACTCTTCTAAACACTTTACAAGAATTAATTCACTAGGGATCCCCCTGGGTTGCTCAGTGGTTAGCACCTGCCTTTGGCCCAGGGCCTGATCCTGGAGTCCCGGGATCAGGTCCCGCATCGGGCTCCCTGCATGAAGCCTGCTTCTCCCTCTGCCTGTGTCTCTGTCCCTCTGTGTGTGTGTGTCTATCATGAATAAATAAGTAAAATCTTTTTAAAAAAAAAGAATTCACTAATCTTCACAATAGCCTCATGAAACAGACGTTATAATTACTTCCATTTTTAAATGAGGAAACAGCACAAAGAGGTTAAAGGAACTTACCCACGAAGATCCAGCTAGAAAGTGGTAGGGTCAACCTCTGTACTCAGAGATTTGAGCTCCAGTGTTCACATACTTTCCTGTCACACCACACTGACTCCATAGACACCTAGAGTCTTGTATTTTCCTCAGGACTTTTCAAAATGGTGACGGTCAGTGCCCCGAGCTTTCCCTACCAGTCCTTAAGCTGAAAAGAGGTCAGGGGAGAGGAGAAGTTTGAGCCAGGAAAGGTACCTGGTCTTCAGGAAGTTTTCCGTCATCTTCCAAGATCTGAAAGAGCTCTCCCTCAGCATAGTCTGTCACCACCACCACCTGCAGGGAGAAGACAATGGTACTGATGGCTCCAGATTTATGCATTGTGAGGTCAGGAAATTTCTGGGAGCCTTCTTCTTGGGGAAGGGTGACCCAAAACCCAAGTGCACCTCTTTGTCAGTTTCAAAGCTGTCAAGCATATGCACTATGTTAGGATGCCGCAGACCCCGCATGATTTCAATCTCTCGTTGCAGATTTCTCAGCTCCTTCTCTGAGCGTCCTAATTTTGGAATGAACTTCAGGGCCACCACCTGTCAGTGGTAAGATGAAACATCAAGGCCTAATCACACTATTGAAACATTCATCTCAGAGTTCCAGAACTCCGGCTTTAGATTGAACAAATTCTCATTACCCACTAGTCAGCTCCTCCCCTTACCCCATATACCCTGGCCTTATCTAGGCCTCCCCCACCCCCTGCCCTAGGACAAAACAGCCTCCACCAGGCAGATCCCTTTGGTGGATTCTGGGAGAGGTGTTCTAATCTGGGTAAAGCACTCTGGGTAAAGATTTAAGGGAAAGAAAAAAAAAAAAGATTTAAGGGAAAGAGAAAGAAGAAAAAAAATGAAGAAAGAATAGAGTTCAAGTGGTCTCTCTCTTCTGCTATGGCTTGACAGAGAGAATAATAATAAACATAATTTATTTACTGTTTACTAGGTGCCAGACACTATACTAGCGTAGTGATTCAGTGTTAATCACATTTAATCCTCAAACCCCATCAATCAGATACTGTTTTTATCCTCATCCTAGAGATGAGGAAAGAGACGCTGAGAGGTTAAGTAACTTGTCCATAGTTCAAAGGCTACAAAGTGGTGGACTTAAGATCTGAACTCAAGTAATCCAATATTAGAGCTCCTACTCTGTAAGAGGAATGAGAGAGTGCTTCAGGAATACTGGCCGGTAATCTGGTCCCATTTTCCACAGTAGTTGGAGGTACAGAATCCCACCCAAGAGACGCCCCTCTTTGTGCACCACCTGAGCACTGTATTTTCTTCGACCCTTATACACCCTCCCAAAAGAGCCTTCTCCAATCATCTCCAACACGTGGTACTTTTCCATGACAGAGGCTTCAGGATCCCTCAGAAGGAAGGAGGTAGAGATGGTGGTGAAGAGCTACAGCTCCAGGGACAGGTCTACACATCTAGGAGGCCTGGTGCGGGCATGGAAGAAAGCTTAATGTTAGCCACCTTGCCTTTTCCTTTTTCATAATAATCCAGGCTTCAAAAACATCGTAGTGGAGTGAATGGCAAGACGAGATCTCGGAGCAAACAGAGCGCCTCTTGTCGTTCTCCCTCCTTTCCAGCCCCCCCACCCCACCCCAACTCCGTTCCCGTAGGACGCAGTGGCCCCCTTCCCTCTCCGCGCACACCCGACCGCCCGGCCCCGCCCCCTCCCCCGCCCCAGCCGCGTCCTCGCCCCGCCCCCTCCGCCCAGCCTCGCCCCCCCGCCCCCCCCGCCCCCTCCATCCGGCCAGACCCACCGACCCCGCCCCTCCCAGCCTCTCCCAAGTTCCCGCCACCGCCAACCTGCCCAGCAGCCCGCCCACGGCCCCGGCCGGCGCGCTTCGCAGACCGAAGCCCCTCGCTCACCCCCAGCCTAGGCGCTTCCAGCTCCTCAGGCCGAGGGACGTGGGCCCGGGCCCTCAGCCCCGCCCCGCCCGGCTGCCTGCACACTTTGCCTGACTTACAATTCTTCCCCTCCCCCCCACAGCCGGACTCTTTGGACTCCCACTGTTACCAGCTGTAGTCGTTGGAATTGGCCAGAAGAAGCCCAGAGGACAGAGGCGCTCAGGCTTTGGGAGAGACGGAGGACTGCCCATAGGCACTTCCTAGGGCACTTCCGAGCCGTCCCTTGGGCCTCAGGACCCCCTGAGGACCCGGAGTCCACGGTTGCCTGGAAACGGCTGCGCGCCTGCTCCCTCCTCGCCGCCTCCGACTTCCCAGAGGGCATTTCCGGTTCCGGCTGTGGGCCGGAGGAGACATGGCGGCGTCTGCGTCGGCAGCTGCGGGGGAGGAGGACTGGTAACTCTGGGGGCATGGGCTTTGGCTGGCCGCCTGGGTCCGGTCCCGGAGACTGGCGGTGGCCGCGGACGGTCCGTACGGCGGGCTTGTGGGGCGGAGCGAGGGATAAGGGGTGGCAGCGGCGCTGACATGTCTTCTTGAGAGAGCTTCTGTACCGGGGAGCTGAGGGTGGAGGGGCACCGATCGGACGGGAGAGGAGGCCAGGCCAGCTCGGGCCGCGCCTTAGCTGGCTCGATCCCCTCTTCTCTGGCCTCACTCGTCTCATTGTCCTGAAGTGGATTTGCTCAGGGTCCCAAGGATGCCTGCTTATCACCTCTCCCACCTCCCTTTTACCTCCCGGAGCCGATGCCCTCCAGCCCCGACCCCTTTCCCCTTGGGTCAGCCTATTTCCGCCGAGGTTTTCCTCAACCTTCTCCCTCCCCGACAGCACGAATGAGCTTGTTTGAATAAAGCTTTACACCTCACACAAAGCTCTCCTAGTCCTTCTCTCAAGCATTCTCAACAAGAGACCCAAACCTGGAAGGACTCTGGGATTGGAAATAGGATAAATGTGGGTTCACTCCACATTTTATTAGCGTGTGATGCTGACCGGGCCACCTAGCTTCTGTGAGTCAGTGTCCTGAGATGTAAAAAAGTGGGTGTGGCATCTACCTCATAGAATAGTTGAGAGGCTCACGGTGGATTTATACATAAAAGCGTCCTTTTTCCAATTGAGGTGCGAGCACCTGAGGGGACTAGATGAAGCCTGAAGAGGTAAATCGATTTGCCAAAAAGGTGCATACCTATGACCTAGGAATCCAGGTTATCTGATTCTGAATCATGTTTTTGGTACTAGGACATTATACAGTCTCCCTACCCTCACCCCCTTTTTTGTCACCACCTCACATCCAGGTCCCAAGTCACAACTAGGGAAGGTGAAGCCTCTTCATGGATGTCATTGGTTCAAGGAGCCCAGCCACTGTTGGCCTTTTTGAGACTATCTAGGCTCATGGTTTTCAACTTATTTAGGGAAACTTTATGATTCTGAGGAGACACGTTGAGCCATGGAGAGGCCAGTAGTGATTGCACAGTTAGCCTGTGGTGTCCTGAGACTCCCACACTCACGTCAACCCAAACCACACCACTGTTATCTATTTTATATTTTGAGGGGCCTAAGACTTAAAAAGAAAATTTGAGAACGAGTAATATATGGGATATGCTAGGGCAGCCCTGCTCTTGATGAAGAAGGAACAATAACTGTAAAGGAAACCAAGCATGCGTCCTTATGTGCATTACCTGAGCAGAGCTATGGACTTGAGCCTATCACTAATCTTCAGTGTCATTACAACTCCTGTTTCTTTGATTAAACATGTATGTTCTCTCGTTGACATCAGGGCCACCTGATCTTGACCTAAACAGGTTGATCTAGATCAACCAGATAGCAAGGGTCGTAAATACATTGAATACCGACTATATCCTTTTCTTTCGTTTTTACAGGAGAAGGTTATATACAAATAGGAGAAAAAAGAACCTAGACTACATACTATGGCCAAGATATTATTAGATACTTTACATAAACAGCCTTTTATCATTACAATAAATCTAGACAGTAGGTGGCATTACCTACATATAGTAGCCAGAGTGACTCAAGCTTACGGAGTTACTCAGATCATGTAGCTATAAGTGATTAGTACCTATTACTCGAAAACTGGTGGCTCTTCTGCTACATCATGGTATTTATACCACCTAGACCTCTTTTTCTGTTCAGGTTGCTATCTCCTTGAGTAGGCTTAGGGTAACTGATACTGAGAGTATGTGTAGACATTGGAATCCACATGAACAGTGGTGTAGGGAAAGCTAGGAGTGGTATTGGTAGCCTTGATGTGAATCATTTGACAGCTTATTTCTGGGTCACAGAGATAGTCAACCAGCAGCACGATGGAATTTAAACAGAGTCAGGCTCTGTTTCTAGTTCTGCCTGTTAAACTTTGGTATTTGAGCCAGTCATTTCACCTTCCCAAGAATCCATTTCCTCATCTCTTGACAGGAATAGTCCCTTAAACTCTGATTCCCATGCTTCCTACCTGGCCCCTTGACAATGTAAGAAAATCTATTTCCCCTGTTTTTATGGAGGTTAGCAAAAGAACGCACTCAGGCAAAATTTCGTTTTGTAAAAGTCAGCCATCATAGGCTCTAGCAGGCTTTGATGGGGAGAGCTGTAATGGTGAGCCAATCTCCTCCTGTCTCTCCAGGGTACTTCCCTCTGAAGTCGAGGTGTTAGAGTCTATCTATCTGGATGAACTACAGGTGGTTAAAGGAAATGGCAGGTACGTATTCAACTGAAGGTGGGCAGGAGTCCCGTTAGTAATGAGCAGATTTCATGCAGAATCCATGAGCCTTGATTCAGAGAAGATGTTCTCATGGAGACAGACATACTCCTTTAATCTCCCCCAAAAGAAAGAGCCCACTTCTCACTTCCTCCATCAGCTTTACTGTTTCACTCCCATCTTTCCTGGTCCTCAAACTCCTGCCCAGTCACATCCCAGGTCCCCACTTCATCCACCTACAGATCCTCACCATGGGAGATCTACATCACCCTGCACCCTGCCACTGCAGAAGACCAGAATTCACAGTATGTGTGCTTCACCCTGGTGCTTCAGGTCCCAACACAGGTGAGGCCCCTGCCTTGTGGCAGCAAAGGGAGAAAGGAGAGAGGCTCTGGGGTGGAGTGCTTTAGCAGTAACATCATTTCCTCCCACTAGTACCCCAATGAGGTGCCACAGATCTCTATCCGTAACCCCCGAGGACTCTCAGATGAACAGATCCACAAGTAAGCTGGGCTGGTCAGGGCAGGGAAAATGGGCTGCAGCTCAGTCTGGTGAGGGGAGGGAGCAGGCCTAATGTTTGCTTTGCCCTTTTCCAGGATTTCACAGGCACTGAGCCACGTGGCCAATGCTGGGCTGGGTACTGCTATGCTCTATGAACTCATCGAGGTAAGAGGTGTGCTAGCTCGGGAAACTCCTAGAGCTGTTTCTCTTAGGGGAGGTAATGGGCCTAGGATCTTACATACATCTGGAGTCATTCATTTACTCTTGTTTAGGTGAGGCCTAAATCCAGAAAGATGAAATTTTCTGTTACCAAGAATCCTACCACCCCCCCAAAAGAGAGTTCCCTAGCTTCCCCAAGTGGCCTATGCTAGTATCCTAAAAATGACTTTGCCTTTATAACTTGAATTTTTCTTGATTCTGCTTCAAGGCATTCTCTGGGCACTGGCAACCGAAAGTAGCAAGAGATAGAGACCTTGCCTAGAGAGTCTCACCACAAATAAAAATTTGAAGGCTAGTCTGCCATTGCAGTGGACTAGGACTAAAAAAGTCATGGTTCTTTTACTCAGTTTCTCCCCTAATGAAGTTAACAACCCACAGAGAACACCTAAAGCTACAAGTTCACATACACAGACAACTTCTGTTGCTTGAGATTAAAAACACAATTAAGTACAGTCTTGTTTCAAAACTTCAAAACTTTGACTTTTGAAGAAAAATGTTCAGAAAAGAATGAAGGTGGGCGGCCTGGAGTCCGAGTGGCTTAGACCACTGTAGCACTCCTGAGCCCGGCCTCCACAATGCCACTTTGAGCTTTGTGGAATTCCAGAATATTAGCTATTCAAACAACAGTGCAAAGGAGTTTGTTTGCAGCCCAACTTGATGCCCTTGAGTTCTCTGTTCATTTGGGTTGTCCATGCCTCAACTTTTTCTGGAAGCTGGCTCGAAGAACAGACCTCTTGGAGTGATAATCAGAGGGGGTTAACCAAAGAAGACCTCCCAGAAGATAAGAGTTTCAATTGAACATTCTGTTCTCTCGAGGCATATTATTTTCATCCCTGAGGTGTACTAAAGGTGATTTATGAAGTGGAAAAACAGCAAAATTGGATTGTGCGGCTGGGTTGATGTGGCAGGAGGGGCAGGGACGCGGAGGACTGATTCCAGGGGGAGGACACCTCCCCGAGACAGGAATGCATGAACACAAAGTAACATGCTAGCTTAGTAGGAGACATTCCCGCATTCACCCCGGGGAATAGTAGAACCCTGGCTGTGTTCCCAGTTCTTGCCCCTGCCTCCCTGTTTGAAATGTCTTCTCTCCTCTCAGAAAGGGAAGGAAATTCTCACAGACAATAATATCCCCCATGGCCAGTGCGTCATCTGCCTCTATGATTTCCAGGTGGGTTTCTCCCTTGGGACCTGGCGTCTGCTTGGGCTGGCAGTGGAGGACTCATGAGAGCTCCGGCGCCATGCCCTGTGTCTCCTCCCTTCAGGAGAAGGAGGCCTTTACCAAAACACCCTGTTACCACTACTTCCACTGCCACTGCCTTGCTCGATACATCCAGCACATGGAGCGTGAGCTACAGGCTCAAGGCCAGGAGCAGGAGCAGGAACGGCAGCATGCCGCAACCAAGCAGGTCAGCTTGCCAGCCCCTGCTCTCACCTGACCGCCTCACACCCTTTTCTGTCCCTCGACTCCAGGGGCTCTTCGCCTTTTTGGGGTCACAGATCCCTTTGAAATTTGAAAGCTCACCTCTGTCCAGAAAAAAGGGTGTTCTTATATACATGTATACATGCTGTGTGCAGTTTCAGAGTTCCCAGACCTCTATCTGGGGAGGCAACCCCTGCCCTATCCTGCCTCAATGTGCCTGTGCCCTTCATCCCTGCCCTGTTCAGATTAGCCTGGCTGACTGGGTTGGGCAGCTGGCAAGCGAGCACTATGGGCCGTGAAGCAGGGCTGTGATTTCTCTATTTTTAGAAGGCAGTCGGTGTGCAGTGTCCGGTGTGCAGAGAGCCCCTTGTATATGATCTTGCCTCACTGAAAGCAGCCCCTGAACCCCAACAGCCCATGGTAAGGAAATTCCCTTGTCATCTGAGCCAGGAATAATGGCATCCTCCAAGGAGGGAGGGATGGCATCTTATCTTCCTCAAATGGGACCTCCAGAATTGGGCTTGACCTGCCTGGGACCCTGCAGAGCTACAGCCCCAACTAGGCTGAGGCTTTGAGAGCCCAGATCTGAGAGGCAAACCCAAGAACCTCAAGCAGATCTGAGGCAGTCCTGAAAGAGCAGGGATTCGAGTCTGCCTTCTATTTTTTTTTTCCCCGCTCTCACTCTGCTCACTGCCTTCCAGGAGCTATACCAGCCCAGCGCAGAGAGCCTGCGCCAACAAGAAGAGCGCAAGCGGCTCTACCAGAGGCAGCAGGAGCGGGGAGGCATCATTGACCTTGAGGCTGAGCGTAACCGGTACTTCATCAGCCTCCAGCAGGTGAGGGAAGCCTTCCTCACACCTCCCTTACTGCCCCCTACCTTCCCAGCAGCGCCCCTCTGCCATGGCCCTAGGGAGAGCTCTGTTCTACCCTTAAGGTTAGAGGCTGATGGCAGTCAGCCTCAGCTGTGAGCAAGGGGCCTACAGCTCCCTGCTTTGGGAAACTACACCTCCCTCACTGCATCTGCTCATTTCTTTCTAGCCTCCTGCCCCTGTGGAGCCGGAGTCGGCTGTAGATGCCTCCAGAGGATCCCAGCCACCCAGTGCCCTTGCCTCAGAACTGTCCACCTCATCAACTGCCCAGCCCAACCTGTCAGCTCCTCTGCCTGTGGCCTCCCAGTACACGTGTGAGAAGATTCCAGGGGCTGGGCCAAATCAGCAAAGGTTGGGCGAGACCCAGAAAGCTATGATAGATCCCCCCCGGGCCAGTCGAGGCCCCTGGAAACAGCCTGAACGGAGGCACCTAAAGGGAGGGGAGTGCCATGCCCACAAAGGTACCAGTGACACCCAGGAACTGCCACCTCCTGAGGGGCCCCTCAAGGAGCCCATGGACCTAAAGCCAGAACCCTGTAGCCAAGGGGTTGAAGGTCCTCCCCAAGAGAAGGGGCCTGGCAACTGGCAGGGTCCCCCACCCCGCAGGACTCGGGACTGTGCTCGCTGGGAGCGCTCCAAGGGTCGGACACCGGGTTCTTCCTACCCCCGCCTGCCTCGGGGTCGGGGAGCCTTTCGTCCTGGTACTCGGAGGGAGCCCCTGAGCATGGAGTCTGAGGACGGTTCCTAGCAGTACTGTGGGGGGCAGGGATTTGGGGGGGCAGGGAGGGGCAATAAAGAGATTTGGCCTTGTTTGGCTTTCTTTGCTTAGTAGCGCCTAGCCTGTACAGTATGGCTTTTTCTGAATCTCTAGCAAGACCTGAGTGGGAGACTAGCTCCAACTTTGCCCTGAAGTCCCATTTTCCCAAGAGATCAAGTTCTGAATAAAGATAGGCCTGACACCTCAGCCAGCGTGGTGGGTTTCAGGAAAACTAGTAGATGCCAACATCTAAGCAGAACATGCAAGAATATGATGTGCACACACCCACCGTGTATATGTCCACATTTTTATGTATATACATTTTTTTAAAACCGAATGCCTTTAGATCGAAGACTGTACTTCCCTGTTTACCATGGTGTCTCTTCCAGCTTTGCCTTAGCTTATACCCCCAGCACTGGCCTCTGTGGATGCCTGAGGGCCCCTGCCTTTGACCTAAGTACCAATACAGGGAGGCAGGGAGGGAGGCCAGAAAGCAGAGTGGTGTGGCAGGTGTTTATTGATCTAGAGGAGAAGCGCTGAGCACAGCTTGCCCGTCATGTCCTCAGAGACTCAGCATTGTGAATGGCCCCTGCAGGGTCGTTTTTATACAGCATGAAGTAGCCCTGTACCTGGGCAGGACTGATCTGCGTTGTGACTTGAAGGACACGTCCTGCAAAGGCCTGGGCCAAGGAAGGTGCTTGCCCTGGATAGAACCTCTGGAACATCTGGGTCAGCTGCCAGTGTGAGCAGTAGCCCACGTACTCCTTCATGTCTACTCTTCCGGGGCGTATCAGGGCAGGGTCCAGCCTAAGAGCACAAGGCGGCAAAGGCAGAGTCAACAGGTACCAGTACCCCCCAGAAATGTCGGTCCCTCTCAACCTCCTGATCTCCCACCCATGGGGCTGCGGGGGTGGAGTCTCACCTCACAGCTTCAGAGGGCCTCACCCCTTTTTACCTGTCAACATGGTTGGTGGTCATAAAAACGATGCGTGCCTCAGTGGATGCCACACCATCCAAGGCGTTGAGCAGTCCGCTGAAGGTGAGGCGACCTAGACCTTGGTACTTGACTGGGTCTAGAGGCAGGCAGAGATAAAGAATTGCAGCTGGTCATGACCCTGCTTAAGCTCTCGACTCCCCACCACATTCTCCAACTTAGCAGTGCCTCTTGTGTTGCCAATCCAGGCATCCTCCGTCAGCCCTTCGGATTTCCACTTCCTTCCACTGCTCCTCACTCCTCTACCTCACTGACCCTCATCTAGAAATGCTTCCCCTTCCCTTCACTTACTCTCTGCAGCCAGGTCTCGGCTAAGAAAGGCTGCATCGACATCCTCCAGGAGCACCAGGCTCTGCTGTGGGGCCACGCTCAGCAGGTGGTTGAGCCGGTCATCGGAGAGGCTGGAGTCTGTGAGACTCAGCAGGCAGATGCTGTGCTCCAGTTCCCCAGCCAGGGCTGTGCTATGGAGGATGGGAGGACAGGTGGTGGGCAACCTGGGAATCTGTTCTTGGACCCAAATACTTGTCCTCACCAACCCAGTGGCTCTCAGAGACCTAGTTCTGTCACCCGAATGCTTCTGTCCCAATGTTTATCCTGTTCCCTGGTCCCCACAATTCAATTCCCTTTGCAACTCCACAGCCCTATTTTTTCCTCCAGTTTACAGATTAAGAGAAAATGTGACCCTACTCACATAAAACTGCTTTTTCCACAACCAGGAGGCCCATAAAGCAGGTAGCCACGTCTGTAGGGAATGCCTAGGAATACAGCCAAGATGATCATCAAAGACCTAAAACGGATTCAACGGATTCAAGTACTCCACCCCAGAAGTTCACATTCATTCCCAACCCTGCCCCCTGGTGGCTTGATGACCTTGGAATAGCCTTGGAATAGGAAGAAATCAATGCTAGGGCAACTTTTCTCTGAAAATTGGGCTCGAGCTTTATATTCATTCACCTGGTCTGGCCACAGACCCAGGCTGTTTGACACCACATCAAAAACAGTCTGGCCAAGACTTCTCACCTCTGTCAGTGTACCACTTGGGGTTATCGATGAATTCCCGGACATCTCTAACAATTCGGTCAGCCAGACCCTGTCCTAGAACCACAGAAGTCAGTGGCCGCCGCCGGCGTGGATAACCAAAAGGGCGCCATTCAGAGCCCATGGCTGTGTACATCACTGTCTTCCCTTCCTCCTGCTGCAAGGCCAGCTCTCGAGCTAGGACGAGGAAGATGAGACAAAGCCAATAATTCCTCTTTACTGTGCAATTAGGCAGTGCTGTGCCAAAACAGCTTTCCGATTGGTCCCCTGGGCTCATTTTGCCCTGTCCAAGCTTCCCTTCCTCCAATGTCAAGCGCCCCCGTCCTTACTACCCTCATGTAAAGCCAGCCTGTGCTATCCCACACCTTCCTCCAGGATGTTGAAGAAGACCTTTCGGTCAGTGCCCAGAGCTGTGAAGGTGACAGATTCCCAAGGGGTTCCCGTCTGCAGGTCTATCATCTGCATCTCTCGACTTCGTTCCACTCGGATCCATTTCCCCTGATACCTGAATAAAAATGGTCAAGGCAGGGTGAAAGGATGAGTCAAATCGAGCTCCCCTTGTTCTCCTTTTCTTTCTTGGCCCTCCCTGATTTCCAATCTTACCAGATAAAGTGGTTTCCAGGGCTGGGGACAAATTCGAACTTAGTGGAGATGCGCCCACTCTCATGCTGAAGGTACGAAGTCTCAACACTGAGGTGCTGAGTACGGGTACTGTGGCGGGTGAGCCAGCTAAGCAACCAGGCATAGCTTCGGTCTCGAGCAGGGACTTCCAGTGTGATCATGTAATGACGCCGGAATGCCACCAGGCCCAGTTGGGCACCCTTCCGGGCCAAGGCCAGGGCCGTGCCCACACCCACAAGCCCAAATCCAGCCCCAAAGTAGGGATTGTCCTTCAGGGCCAGAATAAAGTCTGAGAGGGGCATCTTGACAAGGAAACACTGAACCTTACAGGCTCTGAGGCATTTTCAAAACCTGAGGAAGGGGAGCAGCAGAGACAGGACAAAGCACAAGACTAGTTTAGAAACTGGACTCCACAATCCCTCCTCACCCTTGCTCCCTCCCTGCCCCAGAAGCCAGGTGCAGGAAGGACAGGTCAGTGCTACTGTGTGTTTCAACATCTGTGGGGACGACAAGGTGTTGGAATGCAAGAGCTGAAACTCCAGGCCCCTCTTTCCATTTTGCTCTTCATTATCCCGTTCATCTCATTTTCTGCCAGAGGACTAGGTCTGAAGATTCTTTAAACATGAGAGGGCAACGTAACCAACTTCTCATCAGCATAATGAACTGAATTTTTGTGGCCTCTGGGACTAGCTGAGATAGAAAGGGGCCCCCTGGCCAGAGTTAACCGGGGATGAAGAAGCTACTCTCTTCCGCTGACCTTAACTTCATGAGAAATGTCCTTCAAATACCCTGTCCTTCACGTGCTCAATTGCTCATGTCCTGTTTAGCCCTTTGTCACCTCCCAACTAAACTGTCTCTTTCAAATTAATTTTACTTCTTGAAATGTCATCTTAATGGGTCTCCCTGCCTACTGATTCAAATTGCTCCACAGGGATCCAGATCTTTCTTGATAAAGTCCGCTTCAGTCCTACTACTCTCCCTACTGCACCAGCTCCGATGGCTGGCTCTCAACAGATCCCTGAATTAGGTAAGGAGTCCTCTGCCTGGTACTCAAAACCCTCCGCCACTCGGATTAGCGCCTAACGCGCCAACAACCTTCTCTGCTCCAGCAGGTCGCTCTACTCGGAACCGCCCATTCGAATGGATTCCTTCCCTCTCCAGGTGAAGACCTGTCCACTTGCTGCTTTCTCCATGGAGATTTCCCCCCGAATCCCCCACCCCCAATAAAACGTGACCGAGTCTAATTCTAGACCGCAGGATGCCGAGGGGCAGGAGGCCGCGTCGTTTCCAGCACAGCTCCCCGGCCCCTCTGCCGCTCCGCTCCGCGCGGGGCGCGCCGGGCGGCGCACTGACAGCCGCGGCCACCGCCGGGGCTCAGAGTAGAATCCAGAATGCCCAAATACCCATGCACGGAAGGCCGCGGACAAAGCCCTGCCCCCTCCCGACCCTCCCGGCGCCCAGAAACCCCCTCCCGACCCCCTCGACAGCCCAGCTTGCGCCCCGGGCGGCGTGGCTCGCAGCAAGCCGTCACCCCGCCCCCTTACCGCCATGACTCTCTGGCCCTCCCTCTCGATGGTCTCGGCCCGCGCTCTCCAGGGAAGCGCTCTCGGCCCCGCCCCCGCGCTCCTCACCTACTTCCCGCCACACCCACCCGGCGGGCCGTGCCACTCTGCCCCGCAGCTCTCGATGGTACTCCCTGGGCTTCTCGGCGGGCGGAGGGGCGAGGGGAAAGGCCGGAGGGAACCATAGAGTACCCCTCCAGCCGACGACGGGGAGACAGAGCGGCCTCCATTGGCCCCCTAAGCCCCAGAGGCGGCTGGGCCGGAGGCGGTCGCACAAAGGGAGTCCCCGGAGGCCGCTCCTGCAGCTGGCGGACCATAGAGACGCAGCTCCCGCCCGCCCTGGGCCGGGAGGTGAGTGAGCGGCTGCCGGGCGGGAAGTAGTACGGGGTGCGTGTGGAGCGGGCCGGAGGCAAAAGTTTCTCGAGCCCCAGGATGAGCGTGGGCCTGGGCGGCGGGACCCCTCGGGAGCAGGCGCTGAAGGGAGCACGCCGACGATCGCGGCCCCGGCGCGGCGCAGCAGCGGTCCCCGTGCCCCGGCCGCGTCACCGCTCCGGACCCCGCCCGGTCACCCGCTGCCTCTCCTCAGGACCGTAATCGTGACGATGCTCCATCCCAAGCTTCGCAGGTTACAAAACGGCCTTCCCACTTGCTGGCTCTTGTGATCCTCGCTCCCGCCCAACGATGCGGACGCTGTCATCACCTCCACTTTACAGATAGGAAAGCCGAGGCCCTGGAAGCGAGGTGACTGCCTCTGAGGCCACGCGGTGAGTCAGAGCCCAAAGGCAGGTGGGAACTCGGGTGCCTCCGTCCCCAGGCCGGGTCTCATTCTTTCCCCAGGCCTTCTCTGTCCCTTAATATGTCCTTTCTCTTCCTCAATGCCTCCGCCCCAAGGTACGCGCATTTCACCTCGTATGACCTGTCTCCCACCTCACCTGCCTTCCAGCGGCTGGAGGTTCAGGTTCTCCCATCTAGACGGCGCCTTGTCCTCCGTGGCTCCCCGCAGAGCAGCGAGAATATTCTATAAGTGCAGGCTGTGGTTTCTGGAGAATCCTCTGACTGTGGAAGTGCACTTCCCAGCTCCCTTCTGAGTCCCCTGACCTGAGATTTAGAGTTGCAGGATTCTCACCTGCAACCTGATTTCCTAGCCCCAAGCCCTTATTTGACCCACGTGACTCAATTTCATGAAGCCACTAAGGTCGTTCTCATGCATTACTGATTATTTGGCTTCAGCTAATTTTAGCTGCGTGTAACAGGATATGCAGTTTAGATGCCATTCATTTCTCGGGTTCTGCTCTAGGGTTTTCAGTGTGAAGCTGTAGTCAATGAGTCTGAAATTTCCCCAGGCGTGTTACTTTAGCTGGTTTGTTATCTCTCTGGAAAGCTACCTTGCCTCTGATGCATTTCGACGTCTGCAGTTCTTCACTAGAATCTCATTTGTCTGACTTGTGTAGATTGTTGTGGTTTGTGTTCAGTGAAGTGATAATGTCAGTAGATTGCTCTCAGAAAGCTCCAGGTGGGAGGGAGACTGAGCGGTAACGGTGGTGCCGTGGGAGACTTGCTGATAGAGCTAAGTGCAAGGTGCTGTTAGGACTCCAGAGACAGTAACTTCTGTGAACGGTGTCAAGAAGCCCTCATAGCAGAAGTGACATCTGTGCAGATTCTTAAAGGACAGGAGTTGAGAGAATGGAGAAGGGGATAGGTCTATCAAACGTGGGGGGCGTGGGGCACGGCAGGCATGTGTGATGGTATGGGAGCAAACGAGAATGTGGTGCGCCTGCGGGATGGCGACTCACTGGAACGACTGGATCAAGGTGTTGAGGGGCAAGGTGGAAGATGAGCCTGGAGAGGTCGGCAGGGCCAGATCCTGAAGGAAAGGCCTTATACCCGCACTAAGGAATAGTGATCTCGTAGTATGTTAAGAGGGGAAGGGACATGTGAGATCTCTTGGCCCCAGTTTTGGTGCAGATAAGAAAACTGAGGCCCAGATTTCTTAACGATTTCACCAAGGTCACTTAGCTTCAAGAAACATAACCTTCAGTCTTTAAATATTGGTTAAAACCTGTTGGCTCTCTCCTAATACTGATCCCTACTGGTGTCTGTATACTTTTTGTTCTGAACATTGTTGTAAAAAGAAAACTTCTAGACTAGCTAGGTGTGGCATGCTGCCATACAAGGAAATGCCTAAGTGGACGGTACTGGGCAGAGCCCCCACAGCAACTGAGAAGAAAGTGAGATTTCTTTTTTCTTTCTTTCTTTCTTTCTTTCTTTCTTTCTTTCTTTCTTTCTTTCTTTCTTTCTCTTTCTTTCTTTCTTTCTTTCTTTCTTTCTTTCTTTCTTTCTTTCTTTCTTTCTTTTCTTTTTTTTTAAGATTTTGTTTGTTTATTCCTGAGAGCAGCAGAGACATAGGCAGAGGGAGAAGCAGGCTCCCTGAAGGGAACCTGATGCAGGACTTGATCCCAGGACTCTGGGATCATAACCTGAGCAGAAGGCAGATGCTCAACCACTGGGCCTGGTGCCATGAAAGTGAGATTTCTAACTATATTTTGTTTGGGTTCTCTTCCATTGGCTTACCAGCACATAAGAGACGACAGAACACCCAGTGGCGATGACAGACCCTGTGTTGGACTCACAGCCAACCAACAGCACTGGGGAGATGGATGGACTGTGCCCTGAGCTGTTGCTGATTCCTCCATCTCTCTCTAACCGTGGAATCCTGGAGCCCGTCCAGAGCCCCTGTCCTGCTGGGAACCCCACAGCTTTGCCGGCTGACCCAGGCTGCCTGCTGGTAGAGGCCACGGCAACTGAAGAGGACACAGGGAATATGGAAATCATTGTGGAAGCAGTAGCTGGAAACCTGTCCCCAGGTGCTCCTGGAGAGACCCCAGGTACAAACACAGTCACTAGCAGGCCACTGGGACACTTCACTTAGCCTTGATGTTTTGTCTAGGCTATTTTTGACCTTTCTATATAAATATGATGAGAACACAAGGGAGCATATTATTTTTACTCTTAGAGATGTTGTAATTTGATTTGCAGTTGGTGAATGTTGATTGAAGGCTGGCAAGGTGGTTCACAGCCTGGTACCAAGCTCTTGGCAGTCTATCTCTGTGAGGACTTCATGTGTGCTAGGCAGTAGTCCAGAAGGGAAGACCTTTCTGACACCTCCACCCAATCCTTACTCCTATACCCCTCAGGGATTCTCTCCCCCATATCGACCCTCCCACTCAGGAACTGCAGCCAAGGATTAGGCAAAAGGCCCAGCGTCTCTACCACCCTGGGCTTGGCAAGGCTTCCCAGAGGTAGTCTGGTATTTCCTTGCCCTAGTTTCTTGTATATAACATACATAACTCATCCAAGGCATGTTGTCAAGAGTGGGAGTTGAGCGTTTATATATGCTAGAGAAAATTCTCCCCTTTATTCTTCCCATATCTACAACTTCTTATTTTTAGGTGACTTCCCGGTTGTTAACTGCCATCCTCCGGCGACAGTTGTCACAACTTCCCTTGGCAGCATAGTATAGTGACAACGAATCCTGGGAAAGATTAGCTAATTTGATCATAGAGTGTTTCTAAACTTCTGTGTGGTGAAGCAAATAATAAAGAAAGAACAAACATGGGAAAAACATTTGCAATATATAAGGAGGTTAATCTCTTTAAAATTCAAAGAGCTCCATAATAAAAAGAAAGAGTGGGTTTTTTTTTTAAAGGGAAAGTAAACATAGTCAATAACTATAAGAATGCTTAATCTCACTAACACACAAATAAATACTAGTTAAAAATAATTATGAGGGGTGCCTGGCTGGCTTAGTTGGAAAAGCATGTGACTCTTGATGTCAGGATCATGAGCTCAAGCCCCATGTTAGATGTAGAGATTACTAAAAAAAAAAATAAATAAACTGTAAAAAAAAAATTATGATATGCCATTATTGTTACTTAACTTTGCAAAAATTATACATTTTTTATAATACCTAGTGTTGGTGGGAAAACAGGTACTGTCTTATAGCTTATGGACGACATAAATTAGTATAATCTTTTGAAGGTCAAATTATCAACCTAACAAATTTTAAAATCTGCGTACTCTGACCCAGTAATTCCATTTCCAGGGCTCTGTCCTCTAGAAAGACTCACAAACACACGCAAGGATACAGGGGTAATGCTATCTAGAGCAGCTTCATTTATAATGGTTGCAAATAACCTAAATGCATCAGTAAGGGCAGTGCCTTGTTTTGACCTGTTCCTGCTTGGAAGTACTACCAACTGGACAAAAAAATACAAGCTAGACCTAAAGGTACTCATAGAAATAAGTATCTGGGCTATATAGCAAGTGGGGAAAAAAAAAAAAGAAGAAGAAGAAGCAGAAGCAACTTGCAGAGAAGTGACTCAGAAAAGCCTAAAAGGATAAAGACCAAATTGTGTGTGAGGGTGAGGTTGGTTATTGTTTTCGTAGATACATCCATGTCATTTAAACTGTTGTACCGAATTTTCACTTAGATAAAGAAATAATTAAAAAAAAAAAAACCACCAGAGTAGATGTGGCACAAACCTGAGCTTGAGTCATGGCTTCATCATGAGCAAGCACAGCAGCCTAAACCTCACAGAACTCTGGGTCCCTCTTCGTGTAGGGCAGCTGGAGGACCAAGTGTTTCCCAGGCCTTTTTCTTTATCAAGGTCCTGCCCATTGCTTAAGAAATGGCAGTGATTACTCTGCACACGATTGGGGTCTTTAGAAAATGAATGTTCTCCATTTTGTGGATTACTGTGCCTTTGTAAAAATCTTCTTACCGAACGTGAAAGCAACACTTTGTCACTTATACTATAGATATTATCCCCAGATGGTCATTGTCTTCTCTTGTCAGTTCCTAATCTTTTCATTTGGGCAAAACTTGCTGCCTTTTCTTAACGCTTTCTGGATTTGGTTAACACTTGTATTTATTTAGCAAATGTGTAGTAAATACCCGTCTTACGGCAAATTCCATGCTAGATCCTGAGAATCCAAATACATGTGCCGGTGGACTGTCCCTGACCTTATGGGGCTTACAGTCCAGGTGTAAGACTTAAAGTCCATCTCCGCTCCACTAATATTAAAAGATTCACCTACATTTTCTCCTAGAAGCTAACTCCTATGAGTCTCGTTCCATCTGATTCTGTGCCTTTCTCTGTCGGTCCTCTGCCTGCAGGTGTCCTGGTAAAGGTGGTGGAGGTGTACTTCTGTGAGCGCTGTGAGCAGAGCTTCGCAGAGCCCACTCTGCTGGCCCTGCACCAGTGCACTGAGACCCTTATACAGCCCGTGCAGGGCCTCTCTGGCACCCCCTGCTCTGTAGAGCTCACCCCCAGCAACCTCACTCTCTCTGGCCCTCCGCAGGGCCAGGGCCCACCAGATAGCCCTCTGCCATGCCCGGTGTGTAGACAGGAGTTTGCTCAACCCCAGGCCCTGAAAAGCCACTTCAAGACCCACCGGGGTGCTCCAGACACCTTCTCCTGCCCGGAGTCCGGCTGTGTGTTTTCCGCGGAAGATCGCAAGGGTCTGCAGCACCACCTGAGGCAGGCCCACGCCGCGGTTCCTGTGCCATGTTCTTTCCGGGGCTGCCCCCTGCTCTTCGGGAGCCATCAGGGCATGGAGCTGCACCGGCAGGCCCATTACCCTTTCCACTGCAACTACTGCAGCTTCATGGGCTCCAACGTCAAACTCTTCCGGCAGCATCAGCGGAGCCACGGGGCCGGGACACAGGGAGAGCTGTCTGCCCGTCGGGGTCTTCCATCCCAGGAGCTGCTGCCAGGTAGGAGGCCCAGGCCCGGCAGGACCTTGCCGGGAACGCAGCCACGGGCAGTCCCATGGGAGAGGCGGTTGGTTCCAGGGCTGTAGGCCTGAACACAAGGGAATCTGGAGCAGTAGCTGCATCTAGAAACCTCGGACGGGTCAGAACATATGAGACAAAGAGTGAAATTTGACTTTGGCAACACGGTGGCCTTGAAGTCACTTGACCACTATTGTTTTTTGATTCATTTCAGAACTTTCTGAGGGCAAAAGCTAAAAGGTTCCTTAGCAGCTACAGCCACTGGTAGAAAGTCTATAGCCTTCCTTTTAGAGTGTGTGGGATTGGGCCAGAGAACTGGGGTTATTTTGAAAAGAATCATTCAAGGAGGGTGGCGCTTCACTGATTCTTACTCCTCTCGATCTCAAAAAGGGTCTGGGTGAAGAGGAGCAGGAGGCAATAGGCCAGAGGAGGCCAGATTCTGCTAAGAGACTTAGCCTTGCAAAGACTGGTTGGTGCTCTGTTCCCAAAGAGAAGACCCCTCCTTCCTGGGAGAGAGTCCTAGGTCTTTGCCTCACTGAGGCAACTACCTCTGTGGAGGGATAGAAGGGACGGATTGGAGGGGCCAGGATGTGACCCTGAATTACTGAGTGAGGCTTCTCAGTAGAGCAGTTGTGAGGTCAGGCTGTGTTCGCCTGCACTGAGCCACCAGCCTTTAGCCCTGGGGAGCCGAGCTGGGGAAGTGCAGTCCACCCCCTCCGTCCATCACAGCCCCTGGCCCCCACTGCAGTGATCTCAAAGCCCTTCCCTTCGAGGGATCTGAGGATGGTGTTATCTGAGGTTGGATCTGCTTTAGGTTGGAGCATTAATGATATCCTAGCTCCTGGTCTTCCTGTCCCTGTCTTGAGTGGTAATAAACCTATAAACCTAGAATCCTAGATTCTCTCACGCTAAACGGGGAGGGGTGGTCCTGCCAGCCAGGAAGAGGAGCAGTACAAGCGTTCACTGCTGTCGTTGGCTCCTAGAGATATCATCGAGTTTTATGTGTCTCCAGCTCCCAAACTGCCCCCTAGAGAGGAAGAGGCTTCAAAACAAGCAGATACGGCCTTGCCTAGGCAGGAGTCAGCAGATGAGGAGGACGGAGAGGAAGAGGAGAGTGGCGCCCTGAAGGACTCCCAGAAAGCCCTGGAGAAAGGCCAGGGGGCTCAGCAGTTAGAAGGTAAGGACATGGTTGGGCTTGAACCTCGGTGGTGGGGAGGAATGGATTGTGGAGAGTCTGGCATTGAGGCTCTAGGGTTTGGTTTTCTGGGCTTTGGTTCATATCCTTTTATTCTTAACCTTCCACTTTGATATGTTTAGTGGGAAAATGATAAATGGGTAGAGACCGTGGAAACACAGAGTAGGGGTAAATTGAGTTTGCTCTCCTGGGCTGGTTTTCCTCAGGCAGAAAGCTCTTTTGCAGAAAAGGAGAGGGTGACAGGCATATAAAAGATGCCAGAGAATGGGATGCCTGGGTAGCTCAGCAGTTGAGCATCTGCCTTTGGCTCAGGGCATGATCCCAGAGATCCGGGATCGAGTCCCGCATTGGGCTCGCCACAGGGAGCCTGCTTCTCCCTCTGCCTGTGTCTCTGCCTCTCTCTCTGTCTGTGTCTCTCATGAATAAATAAAATCTTAAAAAAAAAAAAAAAAAAAAAAGGTGCCAGAGGTTACTGATTGACAGCCTGTCTCATCTGGCATTGTGCCCACTACAATTTTATTTCTGAATCCTTGCTTCCCCGTTTTCCGACTTGCTGGAACAACATTTGAAAGCCATCCATCCCACAGGGGGCCTGTTTACTGTCAAGTGAATAGAAAAGATGACCTAGAACTCCGTGAGCCAGTGTTTGGAGGCAGGAATACTTTACCATCTTCTCTTCCCTTCTACACACTCTGGGTTTCTTTTCCTTTCAACCAATCCTGCTAATTCCGCTGCCAACCCCCACGAACAAGGCAGGAAGAACAAGAATGTTTTATCCAGATTGTTCTCTTGAGCAGCTTTAGACAAAGGCTTTGGAATAGTAAATAAATCCTTGCAATTTTGCCTTTTTAAATACTTGAATTTCTTATCTCTTTTGAGACTACACTGTTTGAGATGCTATCATTAGGTTTCCTGGAGAGAAAGGGGAAAGGCCACATAATGTCTGTGTCCAGGCACATTGTGGTTCTCCCATTATCTTTCCAGCCCCTGGCCTATCCAAGACTCTTCACCGTCAACCTTCTCTACCTTTCCTTCTCCCAGGGGATGTGGCTTCTGGCACCGAGTCCCTCTTCAAGACCCACATGTGTTCAGAATGCAAGCGCTGCTTTAAGAAGCGGACACATCTGGTGGAGCACCTCCATCTCCATTTCCCAGATCCCAGCCTCCAGTGCCCCAACTGCCAGAAATTCTTCACCAGCAAGAGCAAGCTCAAGACCCATCTGCTGCGGGAGCTCGGCCAGAAGGCCCACCGCTGCCCGCTGTGCCACTACAGCGCAGTGGAGAGGAATGCGCTCAACCGCCACATGGCCAGCATGCACGAGGATATCTCCAACTTCTACTCGGACACCTACGCCTGTCCTGTCTGCCGTGAGGAGTTCCGCCTCAGCCAGGCCCTGAAGGAGCACCTCAAGAGCCACACGGCAGCAGCCGCAGCGGGGCCCTTGCCCCTTCGCTGCTTTCAGGAGGGCTGCAGCTACGCGGCTCCTGACCGCAAGGCCTTTGTAAAGCACCTGAAGGAGACCCATGGCGTGCGGGCCGTGGAGTGCCGCCACCACTCTTGTCCCATGCTCTTCGCCACAGCCGAAGCCATGGAGGCGCACCACAAAAGCCACTACGCCTTCCACTGCCCGCACTGTGACTTTGCCTGCTCCAATAAGCACCTGTTCCGCAAACACAAGAAGCAGGGCCACCCGGGCAATGAGGAGCTGCGCTGCACCTTCTGCCCCTTTGCCACCTTCAACCCTGTGGCCTACCAGGACCACGTGGGCAAGATGCACGCCCACGAGAAGATCCACCAGTGCCCCGAGTGCAACTTCGCCACTGCCCACAAGAGGGTGCTCATCCGCCACATGCTGCTGCACACGGGTGAGCCACCTTCCCTGCTTGCAGGAGCGGACGGTGACCACGACCGACCCGGTGATGGCAAACAAGCTTTTACTGTGTGCAGGACACAGGAAGGGCTCTGCATCTGTTGTTTTCTTTGACCCAGTATCCCCGGAGCTAAATCTACCATTCGTAGTTTACAAACAAGCCTTAAGTTGAGCGTCACTCAGCTAGTAAAGTGATTAAGGTGGGATTTGAATCCAGGCAGTCTGATCCAAAGCCCGTGCTCTAACTACTGTGCCTCTGTGTCTCACCCCTTCCCCCCTTTTAAAGATTTTATTTATTTATTTATTTATTTATTTACTTACTTACTTATTTATTTATTTGAGAGAGCACAAGCAGGGGGAGAGGGAGAAGCAGGCACCCTGCTGAGTTGGGAGCCTGACAGGGGGCTCCATCCCAGGACCTCAGGATCATGACCTGAGCCAAAGGTAGATGCTGAACCAACTGAGCCACCCAGGTGCCCCACCTAAGTCTCACTCTTTTTAATTTTTTTAAAAAGATTTTATTTATTTATTTATTTATTTATTCATGAGAGACACAGAAAGGGGCAGAGACACAGGCAGAGGGAGAAGCAGGCTCCCGCAGGGGAGCCCAAGGAGGGACTCGATCCTGGGATTCTAGAATCACGACCTGAGCCAAAGGCAGATGCTCAACCGCTGAGCCATCCAGGCATCTCCTGAGCCTCACCCTTAAGGCTGTTTCCAATTCTGTCTCCTGTCAGGAAGACAGAGGGGTTGGTCTCCAACCTATAGAAGTAAAGAAACCCTGACCAGGAAAGAGATACCTTCCTTTGTGATTTCAATTCTGAGATGTGCTATGAGAGCCGGGGTGAGGGAGGGGACTGAGCACAGTGTAGCCTTGGCAGCTGACTCAGACTCTTTTAATTAGTTGCCAGCATTACCGCTGAGTGACAACCGAATCAGGCTTCCTGCTACAGCATCATCCCATTTGTGATCCCTAGGCAAACACCAGTGGGTTGGACAGATATTTTTTTTAAAAATCTCTTTGAAGACTAGTTTGGGAGGACAGATTTTTGGCAGCTTAGGGCAAAGCTGTCACTGTTCCCATGAAGAAGTTCATTTCTGTGCATACTTTAGCCACCAAACCTCACTTTTTGAGGCCCTTCCTGCAGTCTCCCATCTCTGCAGTGCTCTATAGTTGGATGAGTTCTTTCAAATTTATTACCTCATTTGATGCGTAATAACAGTCTTGCAAGGAAGGCAGGTAAAGGAGAGAAACCGAACATTTAAACAGCCTGTTTCAGGATCGCACAGCTAGTATTAGAACTGGAGCTAGAAGACCCTTTTGCTCTCCTTTCACCACAGGGAAATGGGCTGAGTGTCAGGCAGGGGTCACAG
The DNA here is from genome assembly GCF_053574225.1 of Canis aureus. Classification (NCBI taxonomy): domain Eukaryota; kingdom Metazoa; phylum Chordata; class Mammalia; order Carnivora; family Canidae; genus Canis; species Canis aureus. Next base: position 5,687,001 of record NC_135646.1, read on the forward strand.
GGGACGGTCCTGAAGGAACATGCCCCCCGCCTCTTCATGGCAGCTCTTGTCCAACTCCATGGACAGCTTTTCCCTGAGTCTTGCTGGGCACCACTGAGGAGTTTGGGGTATCTTGTTTAATCTTCTCACCAGCCCTGAGCGGTCAGAATTTTTGTTGCCCCTTCTTTGGGGATAAGGAAACAGACTTGGAAGGGTTATGTGACCTGTCCCAAGGCCACACAGTAGTCGTGACCTGGGATTGGAATCACACCTCATAGCTCTATGGTTTCTCTGTAAAATGGGGCAGTCCTAGCACCTGCCTGGTAAGGCTGTTGGGGAAGGGTTGGGAAGAGGGGGCATTTTTATCAAGTGCTCATCGGGGGGCCTGGCCCAGAATGAGCATTCTGTACATGTTAGCTATTAAGATCTTTATTACCATGTTGGACTCCAGAGTCCAAATTCTTTTTTTTTTAAGATTTTATTTATTTATTCATGAGAATACACAGAGAGGAGAGAGAGAGGCAGAGACACAGGCAGAAGGAGAAGCAGGCTCCATGCAGGGAGCCCGACATGGGACTCGATCCCAGGTCTCCAGGATCAGGCCCTGGCTGAAGGCAGCGCTAAACCGCTGAGCCACCCAGGCTGCCCCAGAGTCCGAATTCTTAACTACTGTGTCGTATGGCCCAATTTTTTCTCTTCCACAAAACTGGAGGGAATTAGGGTAAGTGGAGCAGTTGGCCATCAGTGCCAACAAGCTCTACAACAGATCAAGGGTAGATTTTCAAGCTGGCTTTGGAAAACACGCTCCTCCCTTTCATTCCGGCTTTCTCCGTGTCGGCGGGGAGGAGTTGTCTGAGAGGGCTGGGAAGCAGCAGCGACTGTTGTGAGCCAGCCACACCTCGGGCAGCACATGAAGCTTCTGCTGGCTCCTGGCAGCAGGGCAAGCTTGCCGGGGGAGACGGTCTGTGTGCTCACTCCATCCGTGTGTGACCTGTGTTTTCTCCCCTCTCCTTCCCACCCCCACTCGCACATAAGGTGAGAAGCCTCACAAGTGTGAGCTCTGCGACTTCACGTGCCGAGACGTGAGCTACCTGTCCAAGCACATGCTGACGCACTCCAACACCAAGGATTACATGTGCACTGAGTGTGGCTATGTCACCAAGTGGAAGCACTACCTCAGCGTGCACATGCGGAAGCACGCAGGGGACCTCAGGTATGAGCACGTGCATGCCCCCCTCCCTGTCCCAGGAAGCTCATGCTCAGCCAGCCTCGTCTTGAACTCCAGTTGCTCTCCTGGCCCCAGAGCGATCCTCCCAATGCCCCCTCTCTGCTCCTCTCATCTCCGTGCCGGTGCCTATAGCTGGCCTCTGCACCTGTGGCCCAGTGTGCACGGTGAAAGCTGCCTGGGCTCTGGAGGGAGCGCAGACCCAGAGTCCAGGCCTAGAGGTGAAGGCATCCCTCAAGCTCTCACAGAGTTCAGGCCTGGGAAAGTAGGGAGACCCCGCGTGCAACCCCAGTCCTAGCCACGTTCCCAATTCAGGCAAGCTGCCCTCCGAGCTGTGGCACAGCTTTCGTGCCTCCATGGGAGAATGGGGCCTCGGCACAGAAAGCTGGCAGCTCCCTAGGAGTCCATAGTGGGCCGTCCTCCCTTTGGGGAGCCATAGAGAGTAGGGCTTGAAACATGAGCCCTGAAGCCTCCGCCCTTCACTTTGTAACCTGAAGCAGGTTATTGACTTCTGTGCTTTAATCTCCTTGCTGGTAAGTAGATGCCTGTGTCACAGGGTGGCGGCAAAGAGTAAACTAGGTGACATGTGTACCCTACTGAGCGTAGGGCCTCTGGTGCACAAAGGGCCTACCAGCTGTTTGTGAACATGTATGTAATGGCGATCCCCCCTCCCCCCACCAGATACCAGTGCAACCAGTGCTCCTATCGCTGCCACCGGGCGGATCAGCTGAGCAGCCACAAGCTGCGCCACCAGGGCAAGTCCCTGATGTGCGAGGTGTGCGCCTTCGCTTGCAAGCGCAAGTACGAGCTGCGGAAGCACATGGCTTCCCAGCACCGGCCCGGCACGCCGGCCCCGCTCTACCCCTGCCGCTACTGCAGCTACCAGAGCCGCCACAAGCAGGCCCTGCTGAGCCACGAGAACTGCAAGCACACCCGCCTCCGGGAGTTCCGCTGTGCCCTCTGTGACTACCGCACGTTCAGCAACACCGCCCTCTTCTTCCACAAGCGCAAGGCCCACGGTTACGTGCCCGGGGACCAGGTGTGGCAGCTCCGCTATGCCGGCCAGGAGCCGGAGGGTGCCGGGCCCTGCCCAACCCCCTCACCGGACTCCGAGCCCTCCAGCCAGCCGCCTGCCCGGCCTGAGGGACCAGGCTGCGACCCCGATACTGTGGCCGAGCCCCCCTTGGACCAGGCCCTGCCGGAGACCAGTGAGGAGGAGAGCGCCGGGAGACAGGATGGCAGTGAGGGCCCGCAGGGGGACGACCTGGTTGGCAGCCCCAGTCCCACGGAGGTCGAGGAGGGTGGCTGCACACTGCACCTAGAGACCCTGGGGGTGGAGCTGGAGCCTGTGGCCGAGCCGCCCCTTGAGGAGATCGCCGAAACCCACCCTGTGGCGTTCAGGCCCCTGGATCCCTCAGAGCCGCTGAGACTAGAAGGGCCAGATGGAACTTTGACAGAGCTGTCTACCTTCGAAGGCGCCGAGACTTCCAGCTTGGGTGCCAAAGAAGAGCCCGTTCTGGAAAAGCCAGTCCCTGAGACCCCCAGAAACCCCCCCTCCTCAGAGGAGCCCCCCGACGGCTGGGTGGGAACCTTCAAGGCGGCTATGCCCGCCGAGACCGCTCCCCTTCCCCAGTTCCCTGAGTCAGAGTCGTTACTCAAGGCCCTGCGGAGGCAGGACAAAGAGCAAGCAGAGGCCCTGGTCCTGGAGGGCCGCGTTCAGATGGTGGTGATCCAGGGTGAGGGGCGGGCCTTCCGCTGCCCTCACTGCCCTTTTATTACGCGTCGGGAGAAGGCCCTGAGTGTGCACTCCAGGACGGGGTGCCAGGGCCGCCGGGACCCCCTGCTGTGCCCCGAGTGTGGGGCTAGCTTCAAGCAACAGCGCGGCCTTAGCACCCACCTGCTGAAGAAGTGCCCTGTCCTGCTGAGAAAGAACAAGGGTTTGCCCAGACCGGGTTCACCCATCCCTCCGCGTCCCCTGCCCCCGGACACCCAGGTCCCAGAGGCTGCAGAAAGCGGGAGGCCCCCACCTACACCAGTGGAAGTAGAGCTGGTGCTCCCGAAAACTGCTGCTGCTGTGCTGGCTAAGGAGCCAGAAGAGGTAGAGGAGCCCCCCAGCACGCTGCGTGCCCCCACGGCCCCTCCTGCAGGAAACGCCTCCGCCGCAGAGACCCCTGAGAAGTTCCACTTCGAGCAGGGCAAGTTCCACTGCAACTCCTGCACGTTCCTTTGCTCTCGGCTCTCCTCCATCACCTCTCACGTGGCCGAAGGCTGCCGGGGCGGCAGGGGCGGGGGAGGGAAGCGAGGGGCCTCCCAGAGCCAGCCTGCACCCCTCCTGAGCAACAGGGATGCTGCCTCCCTAAACGGTGGAGGAGCAGAGTGCAGCCCTGGGAGCGGGGACGCCACCCCAGTTCCGAAGCAGAAGGGGGCTCGCTTCTCCTGCCCCACGTGTCCCTTTAGTTGCCAGCAGGAGCGGGCTCTGAGGACCCACCAGACCCGGGGCTGCCCCCTCGAAGAGTCTGGAGAGCTGCACTGCAGCCTCTGCTCGTTCACCACTCCGGCCGCCGCCGCCCTGAGGCTCCACCAGAAGCGGAGGCACCCTCCTGCCGCCGCAGCCCGCGGGCCCCGGCCCCCTCTTCAGTGCGGGGACTGTGGCTTCACCTGCAAACAGAGCCGCTGCCTACAGCAACACCGGCGCCTCAAGCACGAGGGGGTGAAGCCACACCAGTGCCCCTTCTGTGACTTCTCCACCACCAGACGGTACCGGCTGGAGGCACATCAGTCCCGACACACGGGTGTCGGCCGCATCCCCTGCAGCTCCTGTCCCCAGACATTTGGCACCAACTCGAAGCTGCGCCTGCACCGGCTCAGGGTACACGACAAAACCCCCACCCATTTCTGTCCGCTCTGTGACTACAGCGGCTACCTGCGCCACGACATCACCCGCCACGTCAACAGTTGCCACCGGGGCACCCCTGCCTTTGCCTGCCCGCAGTGCGAGGCCCAGTTCAGCTCCGAGACGGCCCTCAAGCAGCACGCCCTGCGCCGGCATCCCGAGCCCGCACCGCCGGCGCCCGGCTCCCCGGCCGAGGCCGCCGAGGGCCCCCTGCACTGCTCCCGCTGCGGGCTGCTGTGCCCCAGCCCGGCCAGCCTGCGGGGACACACCCGGAAGCAGCATCCGCGCCTGGAGTGCGGGGCCTGCCGGGAGGCCTTCCCCAGCCGCCCGGCGCTGGACGAGCACCGGAGGCGCCAGCACTTCAGCCACCGCTGCCAGCTGTGTGACTTCGCCGCCCGGGAGCGCGCAGGCCTGGTCAAGCACTACCTGGAGCAGCACGAGGAGGCGGCAGCGGCGGCGGCCTCGGAGGGCGGCGCGGGTGCCAGCCAGCCCCCCCTGCGCTGCCCCTTCTGCGACTTTGCGTGCCGCCACCAGCTGGTGCTCGATCACCACGTGAAGGGGCACGGGGGCACCCGGCTCTACAAGTGTACCGACTGCGCCTACAGCACCAAAAACCGGCAGAAGATCACCTGGCACAGCCGCATCCACACGGGCGAAAAGCCCTACCGCTGTCACCTCTGTCCCTATGCCTGCGCTGACCCCTCCCGCCTCAAGGTAAGGTCAGGGGCCGCGGCGGGGGTGCTGGGGGAGGTGGCGAGGGAAGGCAAGCGGGCCATGGAGGAAACTACCTGGGTTCTCCAGTCCTGACTCCCAGTTAGGTCTGGGATCCTCATCAGGCCCCTTACCGTCTCCAAGCCTCGGATTCTACCCCTGTGAAGGGGCGGGGGTGGGGGGTGACACTTCATAGGGTCGTTGCAAAGATGAAATGCCATTATATGTGCTTGGCCTGCGATAAAGGCAGTGGTGGTTCGGGGGGAATCTAGATCGTAACAGCCAACGTTTATCGAGCACTTACTGGATGCCGAACACTGGAATTTGAATCCTTGCAAAACAGGAGATGGTTATTTCTGTTATTTCTTACCGTACTGGCTAATAAACTGAGAGTTCGGAGTTAGGCACCCAAAGGCCCCGGTAGTGAGCGGCAGAGCTGAGTTAGGGCAGAGGTAGGCAGACCTAGAGGTAGGCCCAGTGGGTTAGGGTTCAAAGTGGCCAGACCGGGGAGCTCGCTTGGTGGGGGGGAGTATGGCTAGGATGGGAGCGCATCCACTGAGGACAAGGGGGCACATTTCCCGGGCATACTCTGCTCTTCCCTCCTCAGTACCATATGCGGATCCACAAGGAGGAACGGAAGTATCTGTGCCCTGACTGTGGCTACAAGTGCAAGTGGGTCAACCAGCTCAAGTACCACATGACCAAGCACACAGGTGGGTCTCTGTGGTTTCGACAGTGCCGAGGGGTCCCCCATATTCCCTGGCACAGGCAACCCCCCCGAGTGGTGGATGTCTTCACTCAGATGCAGGCACACACTGGAGGGAGAGGGGAGGCTCGATGGCCAGAGTAGCTTCCCAACCCACTGAAGACTTATCAGAATCAGAAGGGGGGTGAACCGGAGAGCCTGGGCGTGCATACTTTGTAAAAGTTTCCCTGGTGGTTGTGGTACTCCCGCTGAGAACCCCCCAGCATGAACGTGTGATTGAGGGATGATACTTGGTTCCTACAGACATGATGGAACTTTTAGGAGTAACAAGAATGTGAAAGGTTCTCTAGTTTTAACTTCCTTTTTTTCTTCTGGGTATGGACTCTGTGTGAAGTATAGGTGCTCAGAAGAGGGATATGGCCTCTTGGATATGATCCCCTCATGTAAAGGAAATAACCACATGACTTTCAAGGCACTCTGCATCAGCGAATGCCGCTTCTCTTGCTTCTATTCCTTTCTTCTCAAGCATTTTTTTTTTAAGAATTTGTTCATGAGACACAGAGAGAGAGGCAAAGACACGGGCAGAGGGAGAAGCAGGCTCCCTGCGGGGGGTCTGATGCGGGACTCGATCCCAGGACCCCAAGGATCAACCACTGAGCCACCCAGACACTCCCCTAAGCATTTCTTTGACTTCTTGAGTTGAACAAAGAGTTCTACTTAAATGGATTCCTAAGTTCCATGAATACCCCATGGTCAAAAGAGGGTTAGAGTTTTCCATTTGGAAACCCCCGTCTATTTGGGTGAGTATCCATTGCTATCAGGTGGCTACTCAGGGGTCCCATGAGCTATCAGCATTCATTAAGCACTCATTGTATACAAGGAGCTGTGTCAGGAGAAGGTCCTAGAAATGTCAGGCGAGGCTGGAATGTTCTATAGATGTGGTCGTGGGTCAGCTTGCCACTTGTGTGTCATGTCCCAGGATCACAGGGACTCCTAGAGCCACTAAATGCTGCTCCGCCCCCTTCAGTAACTTGTTCCTTGGCCCTGCCCTGTCCTGTAGGACTGAAGCCATACCAGTGTCCCGAGTGTGAGTACTGTACCAACCGAGCTGACGCGCTGCGTGTGCACCAGGAGACACGGCATCGGGAGGCACGGGCCTTCATGTGTGAGCAGTGTGGCAAGGCCTTCAAGACACGCTTCCTGCTGCGCACCCACCTCCGCAAGCACAGTGAGGCCAAACCCTACGTGTGCAACGTGTGCCACCGTGCTTTCCGATGGGCCGCCGGCCTGCGCCACCACGCCCTCACCCACACCGACCGCCACCCCTTCTTCTGCCGCCTGTGCAGCTACAAGGCCAAGCAGAAGTTCCAGGTGGTGAAGCACGTGCGCCGGCACCACCCGGACCAGGCTGACCCAAACCAAGGAGTGGGCAAAGACCCCAGCACCCCCACGGTGCACTTGCATGATGTGCAGCTGGAGGACCCGAGCCCACCTGCTCCTGCTGCCCCCCCCACTGGACCTGAGGGCTGAGAGCCGACGCCACCTCTTGGAGGGTGTGGTCCAAGACGTGCAGACTGGAAGCAGAGCTAGCCTGGAGCTTGGAGCTTAAGGAAAGGCTGGCTGTGAGCTGCCCGAGTGGCCGAGGCCGCCAGGGACTGGGGCTGTAGTACTTGGAGGTTGATGGCCATATAAAAGAGTGACACGGACCACAGAGTGATTTCCTGTTGAGGCACACTGTGTTCTTAAACCGTGAGTTCCCGATTCCTTCAGCACCACGCCCCCCGAGTCCCCGGCTCTAAGACCTTGGTTTTACCCCGTCTATCTTCTTCCTTCTGGCTCTGTCAAGTCCTGTTTTCTTTCAGCGCCCTCAAACAACTGTATCTAACTGCATGTGCTGTTGTGCCGATGCTCTCTAAAGCATGTTAAACAGAATGGTGACTACCTTACAGACGCGTCCACGTCCCTGACTTAACGTTTCCAGCTATCCTCTCCATTGGCCCTGTTCCCTCTCAGGCCTCGGCCTCTCCTTCGTCTCCTTCCGTCTTCACTGAGGGATTCCTAAGTGGGCCCGGATCTGCCTGCCCTCTATCCTTGAGCCTGTCTCAGCCCTAGCCCTGCTCCTTACTTCCGGGCCCCTTTGCCAACCCATAGAGGGAGGACTGACACCCACTAAGCCTCCTCCTGGAAGCAGCTTTGATTCAGCCGCCGGCCTCAGCCTGGCTCAGCAGCTGCACCAGAGTTAAAGTACAGATAGCGTGAGAGGCAGAGGACTCGAGGGGGAGGGGAGCCAGGAAGAATCTCGGATCCAAGATTCTGTGAGTACCTCACAGGGACTGTGTGATTAATCATTTAAACTGGGACACACTGGGAAAATGAAAGAAGGTACTTTTAGTAATTAGTGAGGACAGTAGGCGTAAACCAGGACTATTCAGGCAGACTTGGGAGGGCTTAGATCACATGAGCCTTTGTCTCCTCCTTTTGCCCTTAGAAGCCATACTTCTGAGCCCTTCTGTGTAGCACGTAACATGCAGGGGGGCCCTGGAAACCTCTTATTTTTCTGCCCTTTCCCTACCCTCCCCAAATGTCCCCCAACCTTCATACCTCCTCCTCTGGCCCAACAATGACAGACCATACTCCAGCCAAACTGGGGAGAAAAGTTATATTTATACAGGTGGGGCCAGGGCAGAGCAGTCCAGTGGGGACTCAGGGCTGTTCTCTTGAGTCACAGTATAGCCTTGGGGTCAGGTCTCCTTCCCCAGCCTTTGCCTGGGGAGCTTTGAGGCTCGATTTATCTTTCCCTTGGCTCTGGGCTTTGAGGAGGTCAGGGTGGAGGGGATGATGTCTCTATGTTCCTTGCTCCAAGCCCTTCTCTGGGCCTCTAGCTGCAGCCAGCCTTTGAGCCAGGATGAGAGAGATTAGTCCTAGATTTAGGTATGGGATTGAGCCTATGGCAAGAGGAAGAAAGGAAGTCCAGTGTCGAGTATGCAGAGGAAGGAGCAGAAAAGATACCACAGACTTGCAAAAACAAAGAAAGGGGGGGAGAGAGAGAGAGAGAGAGAGAAATCAGGTCCTAGATTTGCCTGTTAAGGGTGAGGTCATATTGTGCTCAGGAATGCGCAATCCCAAACTTGGTTTTTACCACCTGTGTTTGCTTTCTGGAGCATCCTTCTGGGTTTTTCTTACTATCTCAAGCCAGCACACCCACCCTTCCCACGAAGTGCCCACCTTAGCATTCATCCCCCTCCAGCCCTTCCCGGATGTTGATATGCACGAAGATGGAAGCTGGGTGGAGGCTGGTGCCATCCTTGGAGAGCAGGTGTATGTGGCGGTAGCCTGGAGGAGGGCGGGAGGAGAGCGTTAGGCGGGCAGCCAGGGCTGGGGTGTCGGCCAGGGGATGAAGGACTGGCCCACCTTGCTGCATGCAGGTCCAAGGTAGTGTGTACTGCCCGATAAAATCATTTCGGGATTTCCAGTTGTAATCCTTGACCACGAAACGCAGCAGGGCCAGTTCAGGCACCAGGACCCGGAAGCATAGTGTCTGCCCCCAGTATGGATTAAAACCTGGGGTGGGACCAAAGGGAGAGACCGTTGGCTGCTTTAGGCGCGTCCTGGGTAGCTTTCCTTGTGTTCTCAAGATTTTCACAGTGATCAGCATTTTACAAGTAAGGGAACTGAGGTCCAGGGTGGGTGGGTAAGCAACGTGCCCAGGTCACTGGAGCTCGGAACTAAGGGGCCCAGATCCACAGCCAAGCCGTCCAAGCCCTGACCCTTTGTCCTGTTCCACACTGCCTCCCGTGTTGGCGGGTCAGGGGTGGGGACAGAGACTGTGCTCCAGGGAGGGCAGCGTGGTAGGGAGACCGCACCCCTGCCACCACCCGGCCTCACCGTTGTTCTCCACGTAGCTGGTCTCTTGCCGGGTTGTGTCCGGGCGGACGCCAAAGATCTCTACTCTCACCAGTGGATCCACAATGGACCGCTCTTTAGACATGTCCTCCTTGGGGAGTTGCTGCCCACTGATCACCTGCAAGCAGACTCTGGAACCTCACCAGCTCCTGTTCAGCCCAGCCCCCCTCCAGCTCGCTCTTACCCCCACCCCTGCCCCTGCCCCAGGGGGAGGAGGGGGTACATAAGGCCTGGCGCTATAGCTTCGGGGTTTGGGTAATATATTCTCTTCTAGTAAACTATCTGCAATTTAAAATGCATCGGAGTAGAAATTTAACAAGGTTTGAAAGCAGGTATGTTCTGCGAGCCCTTTCCAGCACTGACTCTGCCCCGGACATTGTCGTAGGTACTTTAGACTCAAGATCCCCACACCCCAGTGATGTGGGCAGTATCGTTGCTCCCATTTTGCAGGTGAGGAGCGTGAGGTTAAGCAACTTGCCCAGAGTTGCACAGCTAGTGAATGGGTTTGAGCCTAGGCAGCTGGCTCCCAAATTCACGCTGTTGCAGTCAGGCTATCCCCCCTCGTGAGGGGTTCTCCGCCCATTACATTCCTGCCTGGCCCAGCCTCCTCTTCCCTCGACTTCTATCCTGGCCACCCTGGGTTCTTCCCCGCAGTTTCTCTCTCCCCGGTACCTGGATGAGGAGGGTCTGGGCTCTGAAAGGGCTGACGGGCCTCTCAGGGTGGAAGGAACTCTGGGCATCACGCAGGAAGTCTGGCTTCAGCACATAGCCGCAGCCACCGTTCTGGCGGAAGAGCCCGTCACAGATGTCCATCTCCAGCCCCGCGGTCTGCACGTTCATGGCCACTGAGGACCCCAGGAGAAAGGAAGGCAACGATACATTTCAGGAGCCATCTAGCCCTCTTGGGGAAGTAAGGAGACGTACTGGGTATAACAGGGCCTGCTGGGAACACCGCCATAGATTGCAGCTTCCTTAGCCTAGCACACTTTGAGCAGCCCCTGGCTGTAGTGCTGGGGCACGTAACTTCCCACCTGTTGCTCTTTGACTCCCTCCTCCCTGTCCCTGCTGCCGCCTCACCCATCTGGCAGCCTGCATTCCAGAGTTCCTGGGGGTTGTAGTTGGACGAATCCGTCCTCAGGCCACTGGGATACACACGGCTTAACTGCCAGGCGTTGTGCTGCACGAACTCATTGCCTGTAAAAGGTATAGTAGGGAGATGGCCGTGGGGTGGATTCTCCCACTTCCCACCTACCCACTTCACTCTCGCCCCAGCATCTCCAGAGGCCGGCTCCAGAAAGCTGCACCGTGCCGTTCCATCCTGACCGTCTCCCCAGCTGTCCTCCGCCTGGAGCCTTGAGCCCACTCCTCAGAGCTCCTGTCCCTGTGCGTGCTCTGAGGCACTGCTTAGCTCCCTCACCCCTCCTTGGCCCCTTTGCCCTCTTTCTTGGGACTCTTCTGCCTGCCAGTTGCCTGAACCTACCCCTCCAGCTCCCTCCCTGGCCCTCCCTTTGGTCCTGACCAGCCTCCTTGATGAGGCTCTTGGCCTTGGTTTCAGAGAAAGATGATGTCTCATAGAAGCGGTAGTGCTCCCTCGAATGAGTGAAGCTGTGGAATGAGACCGACTTCAAGTAGACAACCAGGGCAGAGAGGGATGGGCACAAGATGGGTTTGGATTTCTGGAAAAGGAGAAAATAGAGAGGAAGATGGAATTGAATCCTTGGCCATCTGAGAGGGAAAGAGCCAACAGCCAGGATCTGAATTTCCCAACCCGACCTAAGCCTCGGCCCGCTGCCTCCCCTTTGCATTCTCCCTCCTGCCTCACCTGCTTGGGAAAGAGGAGGGACTAGGCTTGGAAAAAGGAGCCTGAACCATAACCTCACAACAGGTAGGCGGACAAAACAGCGGACACATCACAACCTGGGGATGGGAATGGGAATAAAGGCAGTCTACATATCCTGATGGCTCGGTTTCCAGCCTCTGCTCTACTGTTACTTTTTGGGTAACAGGTTTTTTCATGATTATTGGTAAGCAGAGAGGTGTCATCCCCTACCTCTTGTCTTTTAAAACAAATTAATAGTATATTTTGGTCAAAATGTACACAAACCCAGACAAATAATGTTGAGGTGTGCAAATGGCCGTGGAAGTCACGCTGGAAGGATGTGAGGCTCCCAGAGTGATACATTTACATTTGTCTCTTGAATTCCCATTTCCTTCCCTGGACACGGTAGCAGGTTAGACACCAGAGCCCCAGAGGGGACGGGATAAGCTAGAAGTTAGTCAGCTAAGTCAAGGGTGTGCACAAGAAGGAGAAAGGCAGACTTCTAACCAGGACTTTTGGCAGTTCCACCAACAGCACAGCACCCCTTCCCGGCAGGGAGATGGGTCACTTTAGCACAGCCTCCTTAGAGTCTTCACGTTACTCAACAGTTTCTGCTTCTCCTTTTGGGCTATTTCTGGCCCCTTCTCAGACTCACCTTTTCCAAGAAACTTCCTCTAAGCCCATTTTAGATGAGGTCACAGCAGTCACTCCAGTAAGCTCTACTTGCCCAATGCAGCAGGCAGGGCACCCTCTCTCACTCACACAGACACACCACGGTGGTTTTCAAACTGGCCTTTTAAGGGACCGAGAAGTACAAAGATGTCTCAGGAAGCAACGGGGGATGCAGGAGAGAGCCAAATGGGTACTTCAACTAGGATGGCTCTGCAGTTACCTGTTGCATACACAGAGCTCCCATATAAGATTTCATTCAAAAACTATTTCATGGTCCAAAGAAGTTGGAAAGCCACCACAATCTATCTATCTAGGACGATAGATGGTGATGCCATGCATTCATCCTTACACCCTTTTTATTGGGGGCAAGGGGCATTTTGCTCCTCGGCCCCCTGCCCTGCTTAGCTCTAGTCTCTCCACACGTGAGCACAGCTTATGGTACAGACCAACCATGCTAGAGTGGAAAGATCACTCTCCTGGCCCACCTTCTCCTTCTTTTTGTCCTTACTACGTGGACTCAACTCCTGTGGCTCAGACTCCAACTGGGCCTCTGGCTCTGGGTCAGCCTCCTGCTCCCCCTCCAGTTCAGATTCTAGCTCCTCCTCTTCCTCTTCCTCAAGATCCTCCTCAAGTGTCCTTAACTTCTTCCCCTTCACCAGGATCTTCCTCCGAAGCTCCTGGGGACAGAAATGAAGGGGCTTGTTTACCAGTCTGCTCTGGGACCCTCCTGGGGGCCATGCAGCTCCCACTGCTCTCATGGGACCACCTCAAAGGAAGAGGAAGTGAGTGGCCAGATGTCTCCCCTGGGCAGCTGCTTCATGCATGAACCAGGGATTCCCCGTTAGGCCAACTTGTCAAATCTCTGTCCATTTGGAAAACAATACAAAACAGAAAATACCTCACCTGACACATAGAAATTCCTCCCAGATTAAAGATTTCCATGCAAATATAAAGAATATGAGTATTAGAAGAAAATAGAGAATCTTCTTGAATGATCTTCAAGTGGGAAAACCATTAGAAACAGGAGATGAGTGCGTGGGTGGCTCAGTTGGTTAAGTGTCTGACTCTTGGTTTCAGCTCAGGTCATGATCTCGGGTCCTGGGATAGAGGCCCATGTCGGGCTCTGCTCTGGCGAGGAGTCTGCTTGAGATTCTCTCCCTCTCCCTCTGCCCCTTCCTCCTCTCTCTCAAAAAAAAAAAAAAGAAGAAAGGAAGGAAGGAAAGAAAGGAAGAAAGAAGGAAAGAAAGAAAAAGAAAGAAAAGAAAGAAAGGAAAGAAAGAAAGAAAAGAAGAAAGAAGGAAAGAAAGAAAGAAGAAAGAAAGAAAGAAAGAAAGAAAGAAAGAAAGAAAGAAAGAAAGAAAGAAAAGAAAGAAAAGAAAGAAAGAAGAAAGAAAAAAAAAGCCTGAGATGAAAACTCAGAAGACAGGCAGCCCGGGTGTCTCAGCGGTTTAGCGCTGCCTTCAGCCCAGGTCGTGGTCCTGGAGTCCCGGGATCAAGTCCCATGTCCGGCTCCCTGCATGGAGCCTACTTCTCCCTCTGCCTGGGTCTCTGCCCCTCTCTCTCTCTGTCTCTCATAAATAAATAAATAAAATCTTAAGAAAAAAAAAAAAGAAAACTCAGAAGACATAAAAAGGACTCGCAGATTTGACTACATAAAGCTTAAAATCCTCTATGGGGCAGAAGATGCTGTAAGACAAAAGCAAAGACTACAGAAATTTCCCAAAGCATCAATATCTTTAACATTTAAAAATTTGTTCTAGGGTCCCTGGGTGGCTCAGTGGTTTAGCGCCTGCCTTTGGCCCAGGGTGTGATCCTGGAGCCCCAGGATCGAATCCCACATCAGGCTCCCAGCATGGAGCCCTGCTTCTCCCTCCGCCTGTGTCTCTGTCCCTCTCTCTCTCTCTCTCTATGTGTACCGTGAATAAATAAATAAAAACTCTCAAAAAAAAAAGCAGTTTTTAAAAAAATTAAATAAATAAAAATTTGTTCTAGACCAAGAAATATTATAAACCCCAATAAAAGTGGGTAAATAATATCAATTAATTCTAAAGAAGAAAATATAGACTTCTTTTTGAAAAAATTAACTTTTTTTTTTCACATTTGCCACTATGAATCTCTTCTTACTGGAGTTATTTGTGGCCATTCTCTTACACTGTTGGTCAGAGAGTAGTTTGGGATTGTTTTTTCCCAGAGGGTAACTTGGCAATAATAATAAAAATATCAACATGCAAACTCTTTAACCCAGCAATTTACTTCTAGGAATCCATCTCAAAGAAAGAGTAAATGGGGCACCTGGGTGGCTCAATCAGTTAAGCACCCGACTCTTGATTTCAGCTCAGGTCATGATCTCAGGGTCATGGGATCAAGGTCCATGTTGGGCTCCTTGCTCAGTAAGGAGTCTGTTTGAAATTCTCTCGGTCCCTACCCTCCCCCCACACACACCTTTCCTCCTCTCTCTCTCTCATTCTCTTTCTCTCTCTCTCTCAAATAAATAACTAAATCTTAAAAAAAAAAAAATAGAGCAAAGAGACAAAGCTGTATGACAAGTGAAAAATTACCAGCAACCAGAATGTTTACCACTTATTGGTTGAATAAATAATGGTTCATAACAGAAAATGGAATACCACAGAGCCATTAAAAAGAAAACAATTATACATGAAAAGACATCCATGATATATATTACATGTGAGATATAAAAGGGATATAGAAAGTACCCCCATGTGTTTTTAAAAGTATAAATATAGGGATCCCTGGGTGGCTCGGCGGTTTGGCGCCTGCCTTTGGCCCAGGGCGTGATCCTGGAGACCCGGGATCGAATCCCACGTCGGGCTCCCAGTGCATGGAGCCTGCTTCTCCCTCTGCCTATGTCTCTGCCTCTCTCTCTTTCTCTCTCTGTGACTATCATGGATAAATAAAAATTTAAAAAAAAAGTATAAATATATATATACACATATATGTTTGTATAAGCATTTACAAAAATCTATTGACAGCTGTTGGGGAGAGGTTGAGATTATGGTCGGGGATTTCCCTTTCTCTATATTGTTTCTTTGGTCTACAACAATTATGAACTATCAGGGAACAAAATCAAGATATTTATACTGAAAAAAAGAAATAAGTAAATAATTGATTTAAAATTTAGAAAACTACAAACAGTTGTGCATTCAATTGGATTTTTAAAAAATTAAAGTTGTCTTCAAGGATATTAAAGAGCAAGATGGTCCCAGTAAGAGTGAGAGAAGGGAACAGGAGGGACATGGAAGAAGGAGCCAAGGTAGGGAGGCTACGGAAGCCACCGTAGAGCCAGGGCTGGGGGAACAGGTGCATACCTCAGGTGAGGGCAGCTGAGTGGGCAGCAGCCCGTCCAAGGTGGTGCTCAGCAGCTGCTCCCCCAAGATCTCGGTCAGATGGCATGCCATGACCTGCTGCTGCTCCCAGCTGCAGTGGTTCTCCAGGGACAAGATGACCGGGTATTCGGATGTCTGATGGGGAAGGGAGGGAACGCTAGAGCCAGAGTTCTAAAGCATGCAACCTCCTTGCTTCTCCAGACCTTCCCTGGTGACTCACTCAGCTGAGTACCCTGATTGCTAATCCCCTGTGGCCCTACTCTGGGTGTCAAGGAGGTCTTGCTGGGTCTGGGACCCCCCTCACATCTAAAAGTCACTGTTGAGATCCCAAATCTCAGACCTATACCAGGCGTGACCCAGCTTCCTCTGGGACCTTTGAGTTTTTAGGCTCATACTGGGAAGGTGAGGCCATTCCCCTTATTATGTGTTCATGTTACATTCTCACCTCCAGACTCCTATCGTCCTCCCAGCGCTACCCACCCCTTTCTCTGTCTCCTTAGGCACCCTCTCTGAGATGGGTGACAATTGTTAGAAGCCATAGGTACTGATCTCTACCAATTACCTCTAGGACTACTCACCCTTATTCACAATCTCTTACTATTTGCCTGATGCTTCACAGTTAAAACTTTTACATCTGTGCCATTTGATATAAAGCCCCCTGCATCCATCTACTTTCCCCAGATCCAGAGCCAGCCATCTTCCCTCAGATCATCTTCCCTCACCAGTATGCCCATCCCAGGACTCCTACCTGGAAGGCATACTGTGCTACAGTGGCCACGACATCTTTGAATGGGATGCGGGAAGTCAGGGTGTGTCCATGGTAAACAATAGGTTCCCCGCTAGGTCCATCCCATATATCCACCTCCACGCAGCGGCACCCCCTCTTCAGGGCCCTGCAAGAACCCCAAGCCCCCAGGGACACAGAGGTCAAGGTCTTATCTTCCATCTAGGGACCCTCTCCCCACTCTGGAGAGAACAGTGCTCACTGACACTTCAAGCTACATCTCCGTGGACCCTTCTCTGTCCACTGGATACTGCTACGGCTCACACTACCTCCACCCCCCCATCCTTCCCAACTCAGTCTTCCTTCAGCAAGTCATTACATACTGCCTCATGATGCTCCTGGTGTTCTGGTTGTATAGCATTCTGCGACACCTGAGTTAATTGAACTCTCAGTAATTTTGTTATTTGTTTTTAAAGTAATCTCTATGCCCAGCGTGGGGCTTGAACTCATGATCCTAAGATCAAGAGTTGCATGCGCTACTGACTGAGCCAGCCAGGCGCCCCTCAAACTCTCAGTAAATTTACACTTTATTTTCTCTACTAGACTTCCTAGGGCAGAAACAATATGTTCCACTCATCTTTGTATACCCTGAAGCTACTAGTTTAGTTGCTGGCACTACAAAGATATCTTGACTCTTCAATCGAACCCATGATTAGCAGATACCACTTATTAGCTATTAACACATGGATTATCTCATTTAATCCTCACAACTCAGAATAGGCATTGTTATCACCTCTATTTCAGTGATGGGGAAACTGAGACACAGAGAGGTTAAATACTTAGCACCAAAGCACCAAGGAAGAGAACTAGGATTTGGCCTCAAGGAACCTAACCTCTATGCTGTACTGCCTTCCATGTAACATTTAGTTTACTTATTTGTTCAAAATAAATCTGAGTTCTGAGAGAGTTCCATAGCCCATAAAAGGGAGAAAAGTCCCATTCATCCGTAGAGTTTCAATGCTACTCTCCTGTCAGTCTTCAGTGTCTCCTCCAAGTCTCTCAGGTACCCAGGAATCCTCAGCCCCAAGCCCCCCCCACAACGTCTTTTCAACCCGTTATCCACGGATAGCACAGATGGCCCCTTCTCCTGAGCTGCAGCCTTTCCCCCTTCCTTCCCACTGCACCGTATATATCCCTCGACGCTGCTCTGGCCATAAAGCTGGTCCCCCACAAGGTAAGTGTTGTGAGAGGAGTTGATGTAGTAGTTGTTCAGGGGTTGAGTCATATCCTGGTAGATGGGGAGGCAGGTCGGCTTGAAGATATCTCCGTCCTTTGAGCAGAGGTAGCTGAGGAAGCCATCCATGCTCAGCACATGTCGCAATTTACCTAAGGTGTGGCGGGGAAGGCTAGGGTAAGAAGCTGGGCGTGAGAGCATCCCAGCACACCTCGAGCCGTCCTTCACCTCACCCCCCTCCAGGGTCCTACCTTTCAGATGGCGTCCGCTCTCAGCCTCCAGATCCCAAATGTGCCCTACCCACTGTCCATTTCAATCATCTCCACCCTCACAGACAGTTAAAGCTACGAGGAGAATCATTAAGGTCATTCCAGTCCAGTGCTACCCAACAGAACTTTCTGCAATGATGGAAATGTTCTGTTCTATGCTGTCCAGTGCGGTAGCCTCCAGACACATACGGCTACTGAGCCCTTGAGATGTGGCTGTGTGACCAAAGAACTGAATTTAAAATTTTTATTTTAGTTAATTAATATTTTACGGCTTTTATTTGTTCATTCATTTAAGTAACCTCTATGACCAGTGGAGGGCTAAAACTCATGATCCCGAGATCAAGAGTCATGCTCTTTCAACTGAGACAGCCAGGCACCCCAATTTTTATTTTTTATTTTATTTTTTTAAAGACTGAATTTATTTTAGAGAGAAAGAGCACATGCTCACATGTTCAGGAGCAGGGGGAGGGCAGGGGAAGAGGGAAAGAAAGAATGCCAAGCGGACTCCATGCTGAGCACAGAGCCCGGCCCCTGAGGCTCAGGCTTGACCCCACAAACCAGAGATTATGACCTGAGCCAAAATCAAGAGTCAGAGTCTTAACCAACCGAGCCACTCGGGTGTCGTGTTAAATTTAAATTGAAATAGTCACACTGGGCTGGCACTGGGGTGGCATAGTCGGTTGATCACCCACTCTTGGTTCTGGCTCAGATCATGATCTCAGGGTCTGATCGAGCCCTGGGTTGGGCTGTGTGCTCTCCACGCAGCGTGGAGTCTGCTTGTCCCTCTCCCTCCACTTTAGCTCCTCCCCCTCAATTGCTTGAGTGCCTGCTCTCTCTCTCTCTCTCTTAAATAAGTAAATAAAAATCTTCAAACAAAACCCTTAAAAAAGGGGCAGCCTGGGTGGCTCAGCGGTTTAGCGCCACCTTCAGCCTGGGGCATGATCCTGGAGACCCGGGATCCTGGAGACCCGGGATCGAGTCCCACATCAGGCTTCCTGCATGGAGCCTGCTTCTCCCTCTGCCTGTGTCTCTGCCTGCCTTTCTCTCTGTGTGTCTCATGAATAAATAAATAAATAATCTTTAAACAAAACTTAAAAAAAAGTCACACAGAGCTCATTTGTTACCAAATTGGACAGCATAGTATTCAGTGTAAAGGGTTAATTTTATATATGGGGAAACTGAGGCCCAGAGAGAAACAAAGTCAAAGGCTTGCTAGTGACACAACCAAGGTGCCTGTGTTTTATTCCCTGGGCTATGGCTGCTGCCAACTGTGACCTGAGGGTTTCTTCCTACCTACAATCAACTCCCATGTGGTGTTTCGAAGAGTATTTGCCCAGTACACCCTTGGACTACACTCTCTCTGAGGGCAGGGCCCTGTCACTCCTGCCATAGCCCTCACCCATCTCAGCATGGGCTTCATGCAATACCAACAACGACAATGAATACTGAGCACTTGCTCTCTGCCCAGGGCGTCCCATGCAGCACCTCAGTGCTCTCACTGACATGATGAAGTAGATCTTACATAATCTGCCCTGAGAGCTTAGGTAACAGGGAGGAGCTGGGATGTGAACCCAGGCAGCCAGGTGTCTGGGCCACGGCCATCCCACTGTGCTGTGCAGTCTCACCGAGGGGAGCACTGCCGCAGGGGACTCCTTTGGGAGGAACAACAACTTGACCCCAAGGCCCAGCTTTGTAGCTCCAGCTCTGACAAAGCCTCCAGATGGTGGAGAGTGTCAGGAAGTCAGGCAGGAAGTTTTGTCCTTGACACTAATAACCTAAATTGGGACAGTAAAGCCACAGTTGCCAGATACTTTCCATGTGCGTCATTTCGTTTGATCACCAATTATTTTACAAATGAGAAAATCAAGTCTCAGATAGGCTAAGCCACTTGCCCAGCGTTACTCAGTAAGAAGCACACTGGGGCCTTGAGCCCTGGTCTCCTGGCGGATGCTGCGCTCTGCAGCCAGAGTAGAGTAGCTGACAGCTGAGCGCAGGAAAGGGGACAGCACCCAGAGGGGCTGGGGGTAGAATTAATGTAACTGATGTCTACTGGACCCTCCACTGGAAATAGAAGATCTGATTTCTTAACCCTCATGCATTCTTCTATTTACTCTTCTGAGACGATTGTTCTATATCCCCTTTTCTTCTCTGAGCACAGACATGTATCTGGAATCAGTGATTCTGGCCCTTTCCTTGTCTGTTTGACTCGAAGTTCCATGAGTGCAATGTCCTTGTTGGACCTCCTGCTGCATCTCTGGGGCTGGGTGCTGGCTGCAGGTCCTGGCCCATTCCAGGGGCTCAGGAAGCATTAGCTGCAGGAGTGAGTGAGTGAATGAATGAAAGGAGTGGCAGTTGAGATCCATGAAACATGCATCCCTTGTCCAGCTCTCATTCATCTCATCTTTCTCTCTCTTTTTAAAGATTTTATTTATTCATTTGAGAGAGAGAGAGCACGCACAAGCACACAAGTGCAAAAGCAGGGGGGAGTGGCTGGGAGAGAGAGAAGCAGACTCCCCCCCCCCCCAAGCAGGGAGCCTGATGCAGGGCTCAATCCCAGGACCCTAGGATCATGACCCGAGTTGAAGGCAGAGGCAGATGCTTAGCTGACTGAGCCACCCAGGCGCCCCTCATGCATCTCATATCTAATCCTCATGCTCCACAGAGGTACTAAGGGTCAGGTGACCCATGTTTGAATCTCATTCCTCCTCTCATTAGCCACTGGCTTTGACCAAGTCATTTGATCTTTCTGAACCCTAGTTTTCCTCTTTTGCACAAATGACTTAATAATGCAAACCACTTCACCGGGTCATTGGAAGGATGAGAAGAGAAAAAGCAAGTAGAGATGTTAGCACATTATGAGATACTTAGCCCAGGCCGAATAAGGATTATGCTTTTGATTTACAAGGTTGTAGTGAGGCTAGATCAAGTAAGTGTTGTGGAAGTGCCTTGTAAATCATTTATTATTAATGTAAATCCCTCGTATTCTGAAGGAAATGGAGGGCAGGAAAGTGTCTAGTGAAGGGGCAAGGAGAAAGTTCTGAGGACAGAGAGGGCATATTTGAGCTGTGCTTGCTAAAAGTTAGATGACTGGCCTCTTCATCATCCCCCTCAGCCAGGGGCTGACTAGCTTCCTGGCCAGGGGCTTAGCAATCAAGAACCACTTGGAGAATCTGGACAAAGTCCAGGAAGGCACAGGGAGCCGGCATTCAAAGAGGCAGCAGGGGCGTGTGGGTGGCTCAGTAGGTTAAGCATCTGTCTTTGGCTTAGGTCATAATCTCAGGGTCCCGGGTTCCAGCCCCACATCGGGCTCCCTGCTCAACGGGGTGCCTGCTTCTCCCTTTCCCTCTGCCTCTCTCCCTAGGCTGTGCTCTCTCTCTAGCTCACTCTCTCTTTCAAATAAATAAATTTTTTTAAAAAAAGATTTTATTTATTTATTCATGAGAGACACACAGAGAGAGGCAAAGACACAGGCAGAGGGAGGAGCAGGCTCCATGCAGGGAGCCCGACGCAGGACTCGATCCCGGGTCTCTAGGATCACACCCTGGGCTGAAGGCAGTGCTAAACCACCGAGCCACCCAGGCTGCCCCTCAAATAAATAAAATCTTTTTTAAAAAAAATAAATAAAATCTTAAAAAAAATTAAAGAGGCAGCAAATAGGAACCATGAAGGGAGCTGGAAGAAAAGGAATCCTGCACTAAAGGAGAAGAAGCCAAAGGGAGAGGATCAAGGAGCTTCCTTTCCCCAGTGGGACAAACGCTGAGATCAGTACAAACTTATTCTCAAAGTGAAGCATGAGCTTGGTGGAGGAAAGGGGACTTAATGGGATGTTCTTCGTCCTACGAGATCTAGGGTTATGGAGGAGACTCCTGTCTTATCTGGATAGCAAAGGGCTGCTCTCCTTCCCAGGCAGTGGTTGAATGAGATGAAAATTATTGTGCAGGGGCTGGGGTGGGGGTAGACTCAGCCTTCCCTGAGTTTGGCAGTAGGAGGCTTATCTCTGAGTCTTTCTTTCTTTTTTTTTCTTTTAAATATTTTATTTATTTATTCATAGACAAAGAGAAAGAGAGAGAGAGAGAAAGAGAAAGAGATCCCTGGGTGGCGCAGCGGTTTGGTGCCTGCCTTTGGCCCAGGGCGCGATCCTGGAGACCCGGGATCGAGTTCCACGTCGGGCTCCCGGAGCATGGAGCCTGCTTCTCCCTCTGCCTGTGTCTCTGCCTCTCTCTCTCTCTCTCTCTCTCTCTCTCTGTGTGACTATAATAAATAAATAAATAAATAAATAAATAAATAAATAAATAAATAAATAAATAAATAAATAAAAGGGCTGCCCTCTCTGGGTCTTTCTACAGTCCCCCTCCCTACCCATGTCCAGTGCCCCTCCACCCTAGCCCTCTTACCGCTCTCTGAGGGCTCATAGCGGTCAATGAGTTCCAGAGCAAGGTCAGGAGCTCGTTCTCCTTCTTTCTGCTCCTCTCGGAGGAAATCCACAAATTCCAGCAGGGTCAGCTTCTGCCCATCAGCCGAAAAGTTTTCAAACAGCTCCTGCACCTCAGCACGTTTAGTCAGCGCCTTATAGAAGTCTACAAATTCTTCTCCTTCCAGGGTCCCAGAATGGGACGTGTCTGCTGTCTGCAAGTGAGGGTTTAGAGGATTGTGGAAAGTCCTTTTAAGAGCAAATGTTATATGGTTTTGACCTGTCCTGTAAGGGCAATCTCACTGACAGGTGGATACACACATATTTCCACAAAATTCCCACGGAACTCCTGACAGTGTTCACAGAAGCTGCTTCGGTATAAGTAAAAAGAAAATTGCAGCCGTACTATTTGCTACTAGAGAAAAATTTCAATAGAAAGAGTTAAATGCCCCAAGTGCCTAAAAGGTCAAAAGATCCCTCCTCCTATTTACTCACATTCCAGTTAGAGATTTTAATCGTTACTAGGCATCTGTGAAGTTCTAGCCATGGACCAAGAGGTCCTTGAGGTCTGACATAGTAACCTATGGTTGTTTACCTATATAAGATTATGAATTATCTTCCTAAGAAGACTGAAGGGTGAGAACCACGCCCTACACTTTCCATCTAGCCTGGCAGAGTGGTAGGGCAATAGGAGAGATTCAATAGAGTGATGCTTGGTAGGGCCTGGGTACCTCTGGCCAAGTGAGAACGTGGCCTTGGCTGGCTTCTGAAAATCCTTCTCCAAAGACTCACTTGGAAAAGATGGAAGGCATATTCTTGATCCATTTCCACATTCATCAGGTGCAGTAATCGCTGGACTTCTTGGAAACTCATCCGACCATCCTGGTTCTTGTCTCCACGCTGGAACCAGTCACTCAGCCATCCAGGTGCAAGTCAAGGCAAAAGCACTGTGTCTGTGTGTGCGTGTGTGTGTGTGCAAGTTCAACCACTGACATCATCACCCCTATCTTTGCTGCATCGTCTCTCCTCCATGCCAATGCATTTTCCACATTAGCTTCCAGAATTATCTCCCCGAGCACTAATCTATCTTGTCTCTGCATGGCTCAGTGCCTGCAGAGCCCTCCCTGTTGCCTGCAGGAAGAAGCTCAAGTTTCTGAACCTAGATTGAAGTACACCCAGGGATCCCTGGGTGGCTCAGCGGTTGAGCGCCTGCCTTCTGCCCAGGGCGTGAGTCCCACATTGGGCTCCCTGCATGGAGCCTGCTTCTCCCTTCGCCTGTGTCTCTGCCTCTCTCTCTCTCTCTGTGTATCTCTCATGAATAAATAAATAAAATCTTAAAAAAAAAAAAAGAAGTACACCCATGATCTGGCCCCCACCCAGCCTTTTCAACACACCTGTGTCCTCCCCGTACCTTAGCCAGCCTTAGCTACCCCCAGCTCTCCGTGTCCCGCTCTCTCTCCTGCTCTTCAAAGTCCTATCTCCGGGCCTTTACTCATGCTGTTCCTTCAGGCAGGAGAGGCTTCCCCTCCTCCTTTCTTTTTGTATTTGACAGAGAGAAAGAGAGAGAGAAGAGACAAGCAGGGAGAGGGGCAGAGGCAGAAGCAAACTCCCCTCTGAGCAGGGAGCCCCATGCAGGACCCCAGGACCCTGAGATCATGACCTGAGCCGAAGGCAGACACTTAACTGACTGAGCCACCCAGGCACTCCCCTCTCCTCCTTTCTTTATGTTCAAATTCTACTTTTCAAGGCTCAGCTCAAATGCAACTTCCTTCCTAAAGTTTTCTCAGAAATCTCTCAGCTAGAATTAACTAATTCTCCTTCCTTTGAACACCCACAAACACTTTCAGTCCTGTAACACTTCTAGGGTACTTAGATTACTTACCACAATTCCATTTTCTCCACCGACTAGAACAATGCCTGAGTCTCACTAATCTTCGAACCTCCACAGCCTGGCATGGTGCCTGATTCATTCTGCTTAATAGATGGTGAATGAATGAACGAACGAACAAATGAATAAGTGAATGACCTGGCATGGAAGGTGAATAGAGTCTAGGAAGCCTGAATGAGACAACAACACTAAGGCTGCTTCCCAGTCCTGTGGTAGTTAACAGCCCTGGGATCTTCTGTTGAGCTCTCAAGATCTTTGCCTCTCGCCACCCCTTCCACCTATCCTGAAGGGCCACATTTCTGTCCACACTCTGCCTGGCATTGTTCTTGCCATCCCTAGGCTCCATTCACCCTTCCACATCTTTTGCCTCACTCTAGCCTCAGCCGCCCTTGCCCATCCCATCTGGACTCCTGGGTCTCCGTAGCCCTGCATGCCCCCACCTGTCTCTAGCCCTGCAGCATCTGGCTCCTTCAGTGACCCCTGACCCCCACTCTGGCTCCCTCCTGCTGATACTGGTCCAGCCGCTCCTGTTGGTCCATGCCGTTGACAAAGTCCATCAGATGCCAGAGCCCCCGCTTCCATACCTCGGCCTCCTCGACACTGTTGGCCACCAGGTCCAGGTTGGCACGGCGGCCGTGGAAGATGATGGTGAAGCCCTGCTCCAGGGGGAACTCCTCTGCCAGGCTGCGCAGCAGCTCAGACTCATGGCCCTCACGTACTGTCTCCACATCAGAGATTGAGACTACCAGAGAAGGAAGAAGTGGGTCATGGAGGGAGAGGATCCACCAGATTGCAAGGGCAAAGGGCCAAGGACCCTTTGTGAAGCCATAGGGAGGAGGAACCCCAACCTCCACAGGATGGATGAAGCCCCCAAATACTTGGTACAGGGAGACACAGACCCCGGAATTCAGGATGCCCCATGAGCCACTGCCACTTTCATAGGCAGCATGGCAAGGGGCCTATGCTGGAAGTGACAAGACCTGGCTTTGGGCCGCCAGCTGGCAGGGTGACACAGACCAAAATGACTTTGGGCCTCAGTAACCCTTGTCTGAAATAAGGGATGGTCCCATCCATGGCCTGTCCACGTCACAGGAGGACGGGCGGGGCTGACAGATGGAAATGCACTTTAAGATAGAAGCAGTTACACCAAAGCATGGTATGTCCAAGTCCAAGTCCCCTGTTCCAGGTTTGAGGGCTTCCTCTTTCCAGATGTCTAGGAAAGGGCCAGAGAAATTCATCCATCCTGCTTTCCTCGGCTGGGGTGCTGGGGATCGTGAGCTTTGATTATGTCTCTAAAGCAGACTTTCTTGGATGTGTCCTGTGATCAATTTTTTAGAGGGATCATAAAGCGTCCGTCTGGCTGACAGGATGCACATTGTGGTGCTGCATTTATGGTATTTAAACATATTCATCATAATGGCTAATTTAGTTTCCGGTCCCATGCTAAATGCCACCGAGTCCCTGTAACCTTCTGAGCAGGTATTGTTCAATCCCCATTTTGCAGATGAGGAAACTAAAGCATAATTGAAGCAATTTGTCCAAAGCTACTCAGCTAGAAAGTGACAGAGCCAGGGCTTTAATCCAGGCTGTCTAAAGCCTGAGATCATGCTCTCACTATGATAATAAAAAAATATAACCTAGGATTTATCGAGCCTCATTATGTGCCAGGGCTCGCCCAAGCAGCAATTGAATCCTCATAAATAGACTTAAGAGGCAAGTACTGTTATAACTTCCATTTTGTAGGCTCAGAGGTAGACACAAGAGGGGTCGTGCAAGGACGCATTGTAGTGATCCCTGGGTGGCGCAGCGGTTTGGCGCCTGCCTTTGGCTCAGGGCGTGATCCTGGAGACCCGGGATCGAATCCCACGTCGGCTCCCGGTGCATGGAGCCTGCTTCTCCCTCTGCCTCTCTCTCTCTCTCTCTCTCTCTCTCTCTCTCTCTGTGACTATCATAAATAAATTTAAAAAAATTTTAAAAAGGACGCATTGTAGACCCTGGTACCTCCTCTGCTGGGCTCTTCAGAGTCCAATCCCCCCAGTGTGCCCACCCCTAGCTATCCACACGACTCACAGGTGGGCTTGGCATTGCCTCCTTCCTGCCGGGCATGCCAGACTGTCATGCCATCATCTTGAAGTCTGAAGTATCTTAGTTTCTTCCAGCATTTGGATCTCACCTTGCGCATCAGCATGCCCTTCTGCATCAGCATCAGGTCTTGATTGATAGGCAACCCTGGGCCAGGAAAAGAAGGGGCTGCTGGCTGGGTGGCTGGCAGGAAGGGTGGAGGGCCTAGGAGGAGCTCCTGAACAGGGGGCCAGACTCCTCCCTGTCCCTGGGCTGTCTTCCCAAGCCCTCCTCTCCTGCTGGGGTACTCACGGCTTTGCATCAGAGACGCCATCACCAGCTGGTGCTAGAGTCACCTGGAGGAGCAGGGAGGAGACAAAGGGTCTGAGTTAATACTGGTGATCTTAGAATAACGGATCAGAGGAGGAAGAGAAGGAAACCTGATGGCCTATGATGCACCACGTGCTTCATCTACATAGCTTTTAGCTCTTTTTACTTCTAGTTTGAGTTTGGTGACTTTGAGGCTTAGAGAGGCTAAGAACCTTGCATCAAACCATATAGGGATTCAGAATTTAAAGCCAAATATGTTTGATTCCAAAGGGTCTGCTGTTTCCCACAGCCATCTCCAGAGAGGACTATACCAGGGCTTCCTAATACCACACAGTCCGCTGGGTAACCTGTGTCATGCGCCTCAACCTCCATCTTGCTGGCTGTCCTCTTTCAGAACCTGGAATGTCTCTACATCCTAGCCTTCTCTTCCCCCGGTGGAATCACCCCAGCTTCTCTATCTTGGGAGCCCTCTCCATATTCCCACGCAGATCACCCAGCTCCAGAGGGGCCAGGCCAGACAGGTTCTTTTGCCTCTTCCATGACACTCAGTGCCATACTTGCTATGTAAGCCATCTTCTCCTGCCTTCACGCAGTAAAGCACATTTTTATACTCCTTGTATAAGTTACACAGTCTTAGAAATGCATTTTCAAGTTTTCTTTGCCTCTTGAGAAAGAGAACCCTCTTTAAGATCCAAGCTAATTTAGGACTTGGTTAAATTGTCTTCATAGGTAACAACAAATTTCCCTTGAAAAGCACCAGAAGACTCGACAGGTAGCCACATTGATTTTACATCCGCCCCTCTAAGAAATTCTCAACTCTTGACCAAATCATTCTGGAACTGACAAAGCGCATGAAACAAAGCTCTATGCTTTGTATAAGCAAAGGAACTGCTTAGAAATGTTGTATTTTTTAATCGAGACATTTGAATTTTTGACAATGATGAGCATCTAAAACATGAAAAGCATCTCTAAAGCTCCATTAGAACATTGTGCAGTTCAACTCACAATGAGCTATATCTCATACATGAAAAGCAGAAGTCCACAAATGTGATGGGACTTGTCTGAGGTCACTCAGCATCTCAGTGCCTGATCTCTCTCGAGCTGGGAGAGCCTATAAAGTTATCCGGGGGTGACTAAATCTTTAGGAAAAATGTAGAGGTCACTGAAAATACAGCTCCCCTGGCTGTAGGACCTAGGGAAGGCTTTCTAGAGGAGTAGCAATATGAGGGTGCCCAGAGGGAGAGGGCAAGGCTGAGAGCCAGTCTGTACCTAAGTGGGAAAGATGACTCAAGAGAGATAGAACCCTGCGACAGTTCCAGAAATCAAAGGTTTTGCTGGCTGAGACTGAATATAATGAGCCTGGGTGAGACCAGAAGAAGCCTCTGGCTGGATGAAGGGACCCAGAGTGCTTCACGAGAGGCAGAAAAGCAGCTCCGCTTTCTACAGCAGAGCTGCTTTCCTGCCTGGTGATGTAGTTTGCAATCTAAGGCTTACAAAAACCGAATGAAGACTGAAGTAACAGGTCCCCAGATGCTAGCAGAAGGAAGCTCTGATCCCATTTACCAATATCCTGCCTTATCTCCTCTTTGAATTTCAGCTCGCATGTCTGGGGCATAAGAACCATGGGATGAGGTGGATCTCCGCCCTGGGAGAAGTCAGAATTCTCTTTCCTTACTCTTGTGTCCAGGAGCTTCACAATCATGTCCTGAAACATGGGAAGCCTAAGCTCAAGTGCTGGGACACCCCTATTTTGGAACCTATCTTCTTTCAAACAAGCCTTAGAAAATTATTTTATGCTTTTTGTCAAACTCTTCCAGCCCCAGGGCTTGGCATGCTCTTCCAATCCTGCTCCTATTCCTGCCTCACTATTTTAAATCTAGATCCAGGGGACATGTGGCCATGTGAGGGCCGATTTCAACTCAGGGAGCCACAGAATGTTAGAGCTGGACTTCATTTTATAGAGAAGGGCTAGAAAGATCGGCTGAACTGCTGGAATCATTGAATGAATTAGGTGGCAAAGGTGGGACTAGAACCCTGGTTCCTTATGACCAACTCAGAGATCTCACCAAGGCTCTGCCCTTAGAAAGGGTTTTCTCTAGGGGGGCCTAGGGGGCTCAGTTGGTTGCGTGTCTGACTGTTGGTTTTGGCTCAGGTCATGATCTCAGGGTCATAGGATTGAGCCACACGTTGGGCTCCGCCCTTAGCAAGGAGTCTGCTTGAGATTCTCTTTCCCTCTCCCTCTGCTCCTCCCTCTGCCCTCTCTCTCTAAAATAAATAACAAATGAATCAAGAAAGAAAGAAAGAAAGAAAGAGAGAGAGAGAGAGAAAGAAAGAAAGAAAGAAAGAAAGAAAGAAAGAAAGAAAGAAAGAAAGAAAGAAAGAGAAAGAAAGAGGAAAGGAAGGGAAAGAAGGAAAGGAAAGGAAAGGAAAGGAAAGGAAAGGAAAGGAAAGGAAAGAGAAATTCTTTCTTTCCAAAAGAAAACTTTTGGTAGCAGGTTAGAGCAGGGCTAATAAACCGATAAGGGATGTGGATGCTTTGTTCCCCCTACTTTGTCATTCTCTGCCCCCACATGTCCCAGTTCAGAGCCTAAAGAAAATTTCTTCCCATTTGCCTCCTCTCCCCATCCCGAGGTCTTCCCTTTCCTTTCTCCCAGCTCACTCCTCTCCCCTGATCCCATTGGCCTCCCTACTTGCTCCCTGGTCAGCCTCTCTGCGCTCTCCTCTCCTTATCCTTCTCCCCGACCCCTCTCTCCCCTCACCTCTTCCTCTTTCTTTGTCCTCTAATTCCCAATAGGTCGGTTCTCGTCCCCTGTGGGGATTTTGAGCCTAGGGACCAGGAACAAGGAGGACACTCAGGAGCACACTAGGGAGCATACCCCCTCCATTCAGTCTCCCCTCCCCCGTATCCTAGGAGACTGACCCTAAGGAACACAGGGCCCAGAGAATGCAACCTAGAACCCAGGGGTTCTCTAGGTCTGGTGTTGCACCTGGCATCTGAAGACAGGATGGGAAGGATGGTCACAGCTGATGCAGGTGTAGTGACAAGGGAAGGGACAAAGGATTGGGAGTGGGAGCAAGAGCAAGAGGTGAAGAGCAGAAGATGAAGACTGAGTAAGATATTGGGTCTTAACTGTTCACTCCTAGATGAGAACGTGGAGATCCTCGAGGACACCTTTAGAATACAGAGAGAACAGAGACACAAAATAAGGGGGGAAGTGGTCAGGGCTGCTGAGTAAGATTTGGGCCTCAACTTACAGGTGGCTTATTGTCACCTGGGGATGGGCTTTGGGAGAGTTGCCAGTAGTGCCAATGGCATTACAGTGAAATTCAGGGTGTCTCAGGTCCCTCTGGGGGGCAGGAAGGAAAAGAATCATTATGTCTACTCTTCTTGTTTCTGAGCAGGATCACTGAGTGACCTCATTCATATAAAGAGGACAGAATGGCTCCGGTCATAGGTCATAGCCCCCAGAATGTTAGAGCTCGAAGACTCTTTTACAAGTCATCTAATCCAGAGGTTCCTGGCTGTAGGATCTCCCTAGGTAAAATAGAGATCCTCAGCGCGCATACCACCTACCCGCCACCCCCACCAAATCTACTAGATCAGAATTTGCAAAGATGGAGCTCAGGAATGTTTATTTTCAAGAAGAGCCCCTAATACACATGCAAGCCTGGGACACCCCACATTCCCATCACAGACAGATCAGGGAGCTGCTGTCCGAAGTCACTTAGCTAACGGTAGAGTCAGGACTAGGAGCAGGTGCTCTTCCCAGCACAGCATTAGAGCATGCCCACAAACTGCCCCGGCCCATTAAGCAGGCTGGGAACGGATACAGAGCTCAAACCCGGGCTCTTTCTAAGGAAATCTCATAACTCTCTCAGTCCTACACTCTTCCCTGGGTCTTCGGTAACCCTCCACGTTCTGTTACTGAATCTATGCTAACATAGGGCTGCTCCAATTCTCTGTCTTCCCTTGCTAGGATGGGGCTCACTTCTGAGAGGGAGCTAAGGGGTCCCCCCCTATGAAGGGGTGACTGCCACAGCCAGGAAGAAAACTGTCAATCAAAGGGGATGAGCTAGAGAGAACCAGGAGGATCTGATAGGGCTAAGGAGTCCAGGGTACAAGTTAATCAGAGTGGATAAGCATGGAGGGGACAGCGGTAGGGACTGGGGCAGGGGGTGCACAGCTTGGAGCAGAGGCTGCCCAGAGCCTCGGGGCACTTACCGTGGGCAGGATAGCAGTCCTGTGGCTGTGAGCTGTGCGATGCTCTCTCCGGTGGGACGAGGGAACCCGGCCGGGCTCCTTCTCTCCTCGCTCGCTCGCTCGCTCGCTGGCTGCCTCCCCTTTTCTGCTGCAGTTTTCTGCTGTGACCGGCAGACTCGCAGCCAAAGGGAAGGAGTAGGGAGGGGGAGAGGTATGAGGTCTCTCCTCGGTCCAGCCCTTCCAACTCTTAAAGGCCCAGGACACTGGTCAACGGGAGTACTGGGGGAGGGGTGGGTGGAAAAGGATTAGAAGAGGAGGAGCCTGGCTGCCCTTCGTCTTGATGCCAGCTCTCACTGACCCCAATCCTGCAGCAGCGCCCAGAGGGAAACCCAAGGAGTGTCCGAGTTGTGCGGGCGCTCCGTGAATCACTGCTTTTCAGTCCGCACGGCTTCTCCCTGCATGTTCTGCAGCCGTGTTTGCCCTTATTTCATCTGGCGCCTTTCCAGTGTCTGTTCCACCAGCCTCGCAGGGCACTCAGTCTAGCTCTGTGGCACAGGGAAAGGAAAAGAGAAACAGGACGGGGAAGGAGAAAGATGAGAAGAGAGGGAGGGGAGGGATGATCTAAGAGGGCAGAGGGACAGGCTCGTATCTCTGTATATTTTGGGCCCTCGCTAAACACCGGAGGAATGCATACATAAGTGCATGAAGCAGTGCACTTGTTCTTCCTTTGCACGAATGTGTTCTATGAACATTTCTTCAGCCCCTCCAATGTGCAAGGACACGCGTGCGTGTTTATCAAGATGCGTGCAGAGATGACGTGCAGATGATGTCGTGGTACTGTAAGAATCAACGGCAAAAAGTGGAGCAGAGGATCGGAAAGACACCCAGGGGGGAAAGAAAGGTGAAGCGGTTCTTGCAAGGTCAATGAACAGGCAGCTGAAATAGCGAGACTGAGGCAAGGAGACCAAGTCAAGGAGAGGAATATAGGGGATCGTAAGAGGCTTCATGATGGTCCCATACGTCACACTGAGACTGAGACCCAGGGAAGTCTAGGCAATGTCCTGGGCTCACATGTCAGCAGCAGAGACAAACAGTCCCTGGCACTCCCCCAAACATTGTGAGCTGAGACCTACTTTTGCTCTGCTTTGGAAAGACTGTGGGGTACAGAGCTTTCTGGACCAGTGGACGGGAGTCAGGCCGTTGAGGGCACCAGGCACAGCCCTGGACTTGGACTTCTGTGGATCCTTTCCACTGAGATGTGTTTTGATCATAAGTATAGAAGGAACTAACTGTATGAAATGATGTGATTTTAAGTGTGCTGAGATCTACCTCTCATGGCTCCCCCGAACACCCCTTGAGTGCCTAATAGTCTACCATCGGTGATTATTTATAGCTAAACCTTTAGTCCCATTAAAATAAAATCCTCCTAAGTGATTACCATAAATGTCAGGATTGTGGTGACTTCTGGGAGGAGGGAGAATTGCGATAGGATCGGGCACATAGGGGACGCCTGGGTGGCTCAGTGGTTGAGTGTCTGCCTTCAGCTCAGGGTGTGATCCTGGGGTCCAGGGATTTAGTCCTGCATCGGACTCCCCGCAGGGAGCCTGCTTCTCCCTCTGCTTGTCTCTCTCTCTCTCTCTTTCTCTCTCTCATGAATAAATAAAATCTTAGGGGAAAAAAAAAAAAAGGATTGGGCACATAGCTGGCTTCTGAAATAGTTGACCAAGTTCTATTTCTAGTCCTGGGTGCTAACAAGGGTTTCCCCTTTATAACTTACTCAAGGTAATTTTTTAAAATTTTATTTTATTTTTAAAAAATATTTATTTGACAGAGATAGAGAGCACAAGCAGGGGGAACAGCAGGCAGACGGAGAGGGAGAAGCAGGCTCCCCGCCGAGCAAGGAGCCCGATGTGGGGCTCAATCCCAGGACCCGGGATCATGACCTGAGCCGAAGGCAGATGCTCAACCTACTGAGCCATGCAGGCACTCCTCAAAGTACTTTTTTAAAAGTAATTTTTAAAAAATTTTTTAAAGTAATTTTTTAAAAGATTTTATTCATTTATTTAGAGAAAGTGCATGAGCAGGGGGAGGGGTTAAAGGGAGATGGAGAGAGAAAATCCCAGGATGATTCTGCTGAGTGCAGAGCCCAATGTGCAGCTGGATCCCAGGCCCTGAGATCATGCCCCCAGCTGAAAATGAAGAGGCACTGGTCCAACCGACTGAGCCACTTAGGTGCTCCAGTAATGTTTTTTAAAGTAATCTCTACACTCTATCAACGTGGGGCTTGAACTTGCAGCCCTGAGATCAAGAGTCCCATGCTCCACTGAGCCAGCCAGGTGCCCCTAACTATACATTTTCTTTATGTGTTTTTCTAATATCTGTGTTATATTTTACAAAAAGAGGGCTTCTGGTTTTTGCAACTGGTAATTTCTGATGTTTTATTGGTTTTCCACAATTTATAGGTTGTTTCCATCTTCTCCTGAGAGCAGGGTTTTTTGTATTTTAAAGTTTATCTACTTATTTAAGTAATCTCTACCCCCCATGTGGGGCTTGAACTTGCAACCCTGAGATCAAGAGTTGCATGATCTTCTGACTGAGCCAGCCAGGCGCCCCTGAGAGTAGGTTTTGATAAAGAGGAGTATGCAGGAAGGGGAGAATGAAGAGGGAGGCCATTCACAGGGAATAGAAAGATTAAGGGGGGATCCCTGGGTTGCTCAGCAGTTTGGCGCCTGCCTTTGGCCCAGGGCACGATCCTGGAGTCCTGGGATCGAGTCCCGGGATCAAGTCCCACGTCAGGCTCCCGGCATGGAGCCTGCTTTTCCCTCTGTCTGTGTTTCTGCCTCTCTCTCTATGTCTATCATAAATAAATAAAAGAAAGAAAGAAAGAAAGAAAGAGAGAGAGAGAGAGAGAGAGAAAGAAAGAAAGAAAGAAAGAAAGAAAGAAAGAAAGAAAGAAAGAAAGAAAAGGAAGGGAGGGAGGGAGGGAGGGAAGGAGGGAGGGAGGAAGGAAGAAAAGAAAAAGAAAGAAAGAAAGAAAGAAAGAAAGAAAGAAAGAAAGAAAGAAAGAAAGAAAGAAAGATTGATTGATTAAGGGGGCATCGAAGTTTAACAGTGCTGGCTTCAGGTTTTATTTAATAGAGCCCCTGCCTCACACACTTGTCTTCCTCTCCCATTTCTACTCACCTAACACCATCCCATCCTTTGTTTTCCATGTTTCCCCTTCACATTCCTCACTCCTTCTATACTCCAGGATTACATATGCTTTGCCTCTATTTGCCTCACTTAATTGCTGCCAAACCTCTTTCCTTTTTGGGGGCTCAGTGAGGAGCACTACCATTCCTCCTGGGTTTTCTGGGAGAGTTCAGATCTCAAATATTCTTTTTCAGTGTTCTCATATACATACCAATGCTCCCCAGATCATGCATTGATTTTTAGGGGCAGACATCTGGGAGACCTTTGCATGGTTAGAATGGCTCCAAAGAGTGGTTTCGAAGACCTGCCTACTGCAGAACGATCTTTAGATCCAGGGAGGGAGCAGACAGGGGCCCCTGGCACAAAAACTGTCCATGTGGTTTGGTTGTTCCTATTTCCATAATGATCGTGGCCCTTCCCCCGCTGTTGTCTATTATTAACAGATCCAGAAACTTGATCAGGGCAGTAGCAGCAGAGGGATTTTCTGGGAACCATTCCCAGGAAAGGCCCAGAAGCCCTAAATTGAAATGAAGGGGCAGCTGGCAAAGATAGAGTCCTAAATACTGTCCTCTCCCGCTGCCACCCGGACATACCCAGATTCTCCTCCTGATACACAAGGGAGATGCCCTACACATCTTGCTTCTTGGGACTAGAGAGTCAGAGACCAGTTCCCCAATCCATCCAGCCAAACTACTCGAACTTCTGAAATGAAGTTCATCTTCTTTGTGGTAGAAAAATGCAGCTCAAAATATTAAATTCCATTTAAAAAATCATCATCAATATAAGACCACTTGTGGAATTAAATGCCAGGATACATAATTTCAAAAGACAAAATATAGAGCAATTCCTCTGTTCTCACATTAAAAACAGAAAACCAAGGGGAATGAGAAAAAGGAGGTATAAAATTTGAGAACAAGATGAGGGAATAGGAATAAAAAAATACAAATGGTGTAATAGTCCATACTGCGACAAACTTTCAGAAAAAATCATAAAACAAAATACAAATATGTGCTATTTGTAAGGGGCATGTCTACAAAAAAGTGTTATTAAAAGGTTGAAAGTTAGGGACGCCTGGGTGGCTCAGTGGCTGAGCACCTGCCTTCAGCCCAGGGTGTGATCCTGGAGACCCGGGATTGAGTCCCGCGTCGGGCTCCCTGCATGGAGCCTGCTTCTCCCTCTGCCTGTCTCTGCCTCTTTCTCTGTGTCTCTTATGAATAAATAAATAAAATCTTAAAAAAATAAATACAAGGTTGAAAGGTAAAGGAACACATTTGGAAGGGAGACTCCAGTTTTGTCCTTAAAGACGGCTTTGGATGTTTTGGCATTTTGCATTTCCATACAGATTTTGGAATCTGCTTGTCAATTTCATAGGAATAAACCTGCTGAGATTTAGAAGTGAGTTTAACCAGATCAATTTGAGAGAACTGGCATCCTTACAATATTGTTTTCTAATCCACGGAGATGATGATATATCTTTTCATTCATTTATGGAGGCGTTTATTTCAAGAATATTTTGTTTTCAGTATAAAGGTTCTGCATTTCAATAGATCGATTTGATTTCTTATGCTATTATATTTTTATAAGTTTTAAGTAATCTCTACACCCAACATGGGGCTCAAACTCAACAGCTCGGAGATCGAGTCACACACTCTTCCTACTGAACAGCCAGGCACTCCGTTATGAATATTTTTGAAATTCCATTTTTTGTTGTTGTATCTAGAAACATGTAATTGATTTTCTTCCACATTGACTTTGTATTCTAGGACTTTGCTAAGTCCATTTCATTCTAAGAGTTTGTAGATTTTTTTTTTTGAGTTTGTAGATTCTTTTGGATTATCAATGTACAGTCATGTTGTCAGCAAAATTTTCCTTTATAATCCTATTTTCTTGGTTTCACACAGGCTTCGACCAGTATATGTGGTTTGCATGTTGACTGTGATAGTGGTGTGACAGTGGACATCTTTGGCTCAATCCTCATTTCATGGAGGAGGATTTCAGTATTATTTTATTGAGAGGTTTACCACAGGGTTTTTGTTGATACCTTTCATTATATTTAGAATGTGCCCTCCTATTTCTGGTTTTCAGTTTTTTCTTTTAATCATGAATAGGTATTGTATTTTATAGTATTCTTTTGTGCATCTATCTAGACAATTATGATTTTTCTCCTTTATACTTTTTTTTTTTTTTATGAGAGAGAGAGAGAGAGAGAGAGAGAGAGGCAGAGACACAGGCAGAGGGAGAAGCAGGCTCCATGCACCGGGAGCCCGACGTGGGATTTGATCCCAGGTCTCCAGGATTGGGCCCTGGGCCAAAGGCAGGTGCCAAACCGCTGTGCCACCCAGGGATCCCTCCTTTATACATTTGTTAATTGCCTTGGTTACTTTTCAAGTATTGAATCAATTTTTTTTTTTTTTACAGTAAACCTAGATTAAGTATGGCGCATTATCATGTTTATGTATTACTAATTTGATTTGCCTGTTTTTTTCCAGGAATTTTACATCTACATTCACAGGAGAGTTCGGGCCCCTGGTTTTCCCATGATATCCTTGATGGGTTTTGGTGGACCTGTTCCCTTATTCTATAGTCTCTGGAACTTCATGAAAGATTAGCGAGTGTAAGATAGGAGTGATGTCCTTTTGCTCTTTTTCTAAGGTCTGCTAAGGGTTTATCAAGTTTATTGATGCTTTCAAGGGAATGACTTCCTACTTCATTGATTTTCTTTCTTGGACATTTGTTTTCTAGTTCATTGATACTTGCTTTTTTGGAACTTTCCTGCTTCTTGAATTTGCTATCCTTTGTTTGACATAAAAACTTAGATCATTATGTCAGCCTTTCTTTTGAAACATGTAAATTTAAAGTCATATTAAGTATCACTTTACCTGTATACCACAGGTTTTGATATGGTGCTCATCTTCATTATTCAATTTTTTTCTAACTTCGCTATTTCTTCTGTGATTCATGGGTTATTTAGAACTGTACTGCCTGTTTTTTAAAATTACTGACTGTCCAGTTTTCTTTTTAAAACTGTGTTCACTGAACATTATTTTAATTCTTAAAAATTTTCTGAGGCTTGATGGTCTATGACCAATTTCAGTAAATGCTTCTGGCGTCAAGAGAATGTGCACACTGTTGGTTTAGAACACAGTGTTCTATTTGTCAATTAAGTTAGGTTTGTTCATTGTGTTGTTCAACTTATCTGTTATATCGGCTTTTGAAATAAATGTATTAAAATATTTTTAAAATATTAAATTCCATGGCATTCAGGAATTTCATTTCATTCTCTGCTTCCCTATTCCAAATATTTCCCTTGGGCTTTTGACAGCAATATCTTTGCGTATCTCCCCCTTCTCAGCCTTTGAGCAGCAGGAGTAGTGAGCAGAGGAATGCTATATATAAGTAAGGAAGGCATGCTCTGAAGGCTACCAGTGCCTTGCCTTGCCCAGTTCCACTACTCAGTCATAGGCCCTCTGATGCCTTGGAAAAGAGCTGGAAGCAGAGGTTGGCTCTGTCTCACCGAGCGCCAGAAACAGGCATGGAAACTCTGGAGGCTGTGCTAAGCCTTGAACCTCGGAAGGAAATGAATATTTAAGTCTGTGATAAAATGTTTCCAGCACTACCTCTTCACTTCAAGACTCTCCAGAACTACATTCTGGCCACCATAATCAGGAGTGAGGTTCTGTTTAGGCAAAAGATGTTTTATCAGATAAAGGGTACCATCCCAGCCTCTCAAACAGCTTTTATACATTGGCAAGACTCTTCTTCCCAAAGGACCTAGCCACGAGGGAACCATCATTGCCCTCTTGGCAGAACAGCATGTTCGTGTCAAACAGATGGTAGAGGCAGGGGTGACATGGATCATGTGACCAGAGTGCCTAGAGATCTCTATATTGACAAAATCAAATCCCGAGTTGAAAGGAAAAACTATTTTTATAAAAACAGAAACAGGTTTTATTTCAATCCTGTTAGGGAGTGAGAGGGATGGAAAACAAAAAATGAAGGGAGGGGTCTCTTTATACACACATGACATCAGGATCAACTACAAGGAATAATACCCATTTTCATCCCTCCCCCAACTCCTACGTGGGGTCCAAGGCCAGCTGAGAATAGATGGAACAGGAATTAAGACAATATTGGCACAGCAACATGGCCAAT
The DNA here is from genome assembly GCF_053574225.1 of Canis aureus. Taxonomy (NCBI): domain Eukaryota; kingdom Metazoa; phylum Chordata; class Mammalia; order Carnivora; family Canidae; genus Canis; species Canis aureus. The sequence continues at coordinate 5,724,715 of NC_135646.1, forward strand.
GCACCAGAAGATGGAGAGAGAAGAGAATTCCTTTAGGGAGCAAGGCCTTGCGCCTCAGCTGCTTCCCCAGTGGAGGGGGAATGAGAAAACTTTGGCTCAGCAGGAAGGCAGTTGGCAAAAATCAGAGATCCCTTAGCTGGACGCTCCAGATCACAAAACTATGGGCTGAGGGAAATCCAGACGTCTATCCAGTCCATGCTGTTCTCTGCTTTCTCCAAGACCTCTTCTCTTCAGGCTTGAGACTGAGAGCTGACCTGGTTCTCCTCTTCATTTTGGAAGACCGGGGAGTAAGTGCTTATTCTACCCTTCTTACCTCTAGGCTACTCGAGTACTAGTTTCTTGGCTCTAGAGACAGAAGCCAACTAACAAGTCCGGCTCCCTTTGTGAAAGTCGGCTTGAAAGAGCCCTTGAGCTGGCAAAACTGCCTCTGCAAAGGTTTCTCTCAGTTTGCTCCTTCTAGACAGACCCTCCCTAAACTTGTTCAGGAGATGTGGACAGAAAACACTTTGTCTCTCTCTAGAGCTGGATTAAAAATCCCATCTTTGACTGGAGGTGGGATTATGAGAGAGAGAAAGAGAGAAGATGTTGGCAGGGGGAAGGACTGGGGGAAAGCAAGGCAGTGTATACTGCATTACAGATTCAAGTCTCTGGATTGTGAAGTCATCTAGGGCTCCAAATGAAGGGGGATTGGGGATTTGAGGACTCAATATGAACAAGTGGAAATATCTCAGTGGCAACCCTGTAATTCCCATAGACCAATAGAGAATGTGTCCCCCCCACCAAAAAAAAGACTAAGTGAAGAAGCAGAGTCCAACCTTCTGTCTTAAATCTGAATAAAATAAACTCATTCAATTAATACCACTTCAAGTACAATCATGAACCCCAATGGAACCGCAGAAATTCATACTAAAGAATGAGATCAAGTAGCTTGTCATCTTGATCCCGGCGCCTTCCCCTTAAACAGTCATCCGAGACCATCTCTCTGAGGACTGGAATTGAAAGAAAGGCTCGCTGCCACCTCTCCTCCCCCAGTACAGCACCCTTCCAGGACAGCCTGATGAATTAAGACGTCTGCTGAAGTTGAATAGGAGGGACATGAAAAAGGGGAAAGCACTGAAATTTGGAAAAGCTAGCAGCTAGAGACAGTAACAAGGTTAGGGTCCTTGCGGCATCCAGAACTGGGGGCAGAAGGACAGAAAGGGAAGGGAAAAAGAGGCGGTAGGGTCCTGTCGTCCTTTGGCTTTATCCTTCCCCTGCCTCCCATTCCTCCCCACAGTTCATGCAGCTATTGGCTTGCTAGAGGGGATGTAATGCCCAGACCAACTTTTTATTAAGCTTATGCAGCTAACAGACTTGTAAACAGTGCCAATTGACAAAGTTTTGCTGAGTATTACAGCTTGTGTCCACTAAACACGCCTCTCTCTGACATTAAAAACAAAAGATCAAAGTAAACAAATACTGAGAGAGAGGATGAAGAGACACATCTTGAGTCTTCCAGGAAGGCAAAAGAAAAGACCGCCACACGGCTTGGTCCCAGGCGTTCAGCATGCCTAGAGTGCTGCCACCAGCACGTCTCCCTCCCTGCCAGCGGCTGGTACGGGTGGGGGAGAGGGGCCATCTTGGGCATGCTGCGGACACAGCATTTGCTGGTGTTGACAGCCTCCTGGAGCTGCGGTGGCAGACTGCGGTGTCAGGAGCCCATCTCCCTCCTGGGAGTGGTGGAGGGAGCCCAGGTCCCGGAGGCGGCCTGAGACGGTAGCCCGTACACCTCAGCGGGGTGAGCTTGCCCCTCTCTTCTCCAGTGCAGTTCAGCATTGAGGTTGTCTATTCCCGGTCGGCGGTAAAACCTGAGCTGTTTTCCTCCAGGTTCCCCCTCCCTTCCCCAACTCAGGGGAGCAGGAGAAGGGGGCGGGGAAGGATCACTGAGGGGGCAGGGGGATCCCCCGGGGATCGGTGACCTGGCCCTCTTGCAGGTTCTTCACCAGTTGTGCCAGCCAGCGTTTCGTGGTGGTGTCATCTTTTAGCACCTGGGCGAAGGTGGTGTCCTTCAGCTGATCAGGGAGGCACTGCCTGAGCGCTTCACGTGCCCTACATCAGAGACAAACAAGCCAACCAGGGAGACCAGCAAATAAACCCACATTTGGAGAACGGGGAAGAGGCTCTTTCTTAGACATAAATATACAGAATCCTGGGAATATGTGGTTCAGTCAAATTATCTTAAGAATCCATTAAAATTCCTTAAAACTTGTATTAGGAGTGGGCTCAGAGATCTCCAGGATCTGTCATCTTGTGAACATTTTCAGAATGATGTCTCAATGTGGAATTTCAGGATAAAGCAAAATGGAATGGTACAATAGTTCAATTCAAACTGCTTTCTGATTTATTACAGTAAATACTGTCAATATGCTCATGGTAGTAACAGATGGGTTATAGTAAATGAAACACTTCCAAAATCAGTACATGAATAGGGAAGATGACCTGACTCACCGTATGATAAATTAATGAACTTGAATTCTAAATTAATATAAATTTGTGTCTTTCCAAAAACTGCCTCAGTTTTTTTTTTTTTTTTCTTAAAGTAAGCTCTATGCCCAACATGGGGCTCAAACACACAACTTCGAGATCCAGAGTGGCATGTGCTACCAACTGCACCCTTCAGGTGCCCGTTTTAGTTTTATAGTTAAAACACTTAATAAATTGAGATGAGAAGTAAAAACAAAATTATAGTAGCAATATGATCAGATGAAATTTCAAATGTTTCATTTTCTTTAAAAGATAATCAGTGACAAATCAAATCCAGAACCTCAAGGTAAGTGTTAATGGTTTATAAAGCTGTTTTAAATAAAGTTATGGCTTTTGTACTCAGACTAGTTTAAGTAAACATATTTTCAAACTGATAACATGAACCACTGAAGAACGAGACAAAATGGTTGAAGAAGTAGTTAGGGCTTGAATAACCTCAGAGGCAGAAGGATGCATTCACATTAAATTGAGTTATCCTCATTCCTAGGAACATAGAAATTGCCCATTATGTGGTTTAGCAGAACCTGAGCAAGTGGCTTTCAGCATGAATTATGGATTTACAAAGCAAAAGGTCAAATGTTTCTAAAATGCATTATATCTACAACGTATGATTTCTGACAGAAAGATTATGAAGATAGGGAGATAAAATAATTAGCTCAAGGACTTTACAGGAATCAAAGAGAAGAAATGAAAATATAATTTAAGAGCCCTCTGGGGCTCTATTCCATTCTTAAGCGATCTTTGAAAATAGACCTTCTCTTTCTGACCACCTGGGGTAGCAATAACTAGATATAATAGAAAGCTCAAACTAGGGGCGTCTGGTTGGCTCAGTCGGTTAAGCATCTGTCTTTGGCTCAGATCATGATCCCAAGGGTCCTGGGATGGAGCTCTACATAGGACTCCCTGCTCAGCAGGAAGCTTGCTTCTCCCTCTCCCTCTGCCGTCCCCCTGCTTGTACTCTCTTTCTCTCTCAAATGAATACATAAAAATAAAATCTTTAAAAATAAAAAAAAGAAGTAAAAAAAAAAAAAAAGAAAGCTTAAACCATAGGAGTAATGTATCATACGGTTCCCTGGGAACTGCCTGGACTCTCTGGAATTCTAGAAGAAGGTAAGGAGTTACAGAGAGACAGAGATAAAACTCTGATGGATTTTTTAAAGTAAGCTCTATGCCCCAATGTGGGGCTTGAACTCATGACTCTGAGATCAAGAGCTGCATGCTCTACTGACTAAGCCAGCCAGGTGTCCCCAATACTCTGATGGACTTTTAAATTTAGCACTTCAGATCTAAAAGGAATTAACTAAGTTCTGCCAAACTAATTATTGTTATATCCCTTCCCTACTCTAAAGATATAGGAGCTATGCCACGAGATGGGGCAACTATTCACCAGAGTGTTTCCCTAACATCCTATAAATCCTGTAAATGTTTACCTGGGATTATCTGAGAGTCGAAGGTAACACCTCACTACATGCTTCAACAGACGGGCAGAAGGCTCTTTGGATAGCTGCAGGACCATCTTACCCTGTTTTCCCCCAAAATGGGTTGGGGTAGGAAAAAACACACAAACATAAAATAATCCTAGTTGACATCAGAAATCAGATATTTCAAGAATCATTATACAAGGTTCCAGGAAGAAGCTGTTCAGTGTCAATGACAAAGGGACTAAACTATGTTATTAAAAGTAATTGTAAGGGGGATAGATAGAAGAACTCACCAAAATCATGGCAACATGGGAGAAACGCTCGTATGTCTGACATATATATGCCAAACCTGTGTCATCTAAGAGGATCTTCTGGAGGATGAATGTGGCAACCTGGAGGAAAAAAAAAAAAAATGGGAGTCCAAAACATTGCTCAGACTTGCCTTCTAATGGTCGATTCACCTTCCAATAATTGTGAATCAGAAAATTAAACAGAGGGCAGCCCCAATGGCTCAGCGGTTTGGTGCTGCCTTCAGCCCAGGGTGTGATCCTGGAGACCCAGGACTGAATCCCACATGGGGCTCCCTGAATGGAACCTGTTTCTCCCTCTGCCTGTGTCTCTGCCTCTCTGCCTCTGTGTCTCTCATGAATAAATAAATAAAATCTTTAAAAAAAATTAAAAAAAATTAAGCAGAGACCTTGACAATATGTACAAGTTAGTCAACAAGGACACGCATAACTTATTTATTTTATTTATTTATTTATTTGTAAGATTTTATTTATTTATTCATAAGAGACACAGAGGCAGAAACATAGGGAGAGTGAGAAGCAGGCCCCTCACAGGAAGCTTGATGCGGGACTCGATCCCCAGACCCGGGATCACACCCTGAGCCAAAGGCAGATGCTCAACCAGTGAGCCACCCAGGCGTCCCAAGACATGCATAATTTAAACAAAATTAATAATAAACATCACTATATTGAATACCTACTATGAGCCAAAATTATAGTACAACATAACAGATATTATTTTCGCAATAAACCTATGAGGTAAGTACCCACTATTATTCTTTTTACATTAAAGGGGTAGGTTCTGGGTAATTATCAGATTCTTAAAAATGTAGGTACTTTTTCAGTTACTGATACCAACTATGTGCCAAGCCTAACTGCTAATCAGTAACTTGTCAGGTTAAGGCATCAATTAACAAAGCCACTAAGTTGCAGAGTTGAGATCCAAATCTACTTTAAATACAGAGGCTTTTCTCTTTTCCATGGACAAAGATGAGTTTAGAAATCCATCTGTGCCTCATCTCTTCTAAATGAGGTATGTAAAGCTTTTCCTACTCTCTCTCTTGCTTTTTTTTTTTTTTTTTTTTTTTTTAAAGTAGGCTTCATGGGGCACCTGGGTGGCCCAGTGGTTGAGCGTCTGCCTTTGGCTCAGGGTGTGATCCTGGAGTCCTGGGATGGAGTTCTGCATCAGGCTTCCCATAGGGGGTTTGCTTATCCCTCTATGTCTTTGCCTCTCTGTGTCTCTCATGAATGAATACATAAAATCTTAATAAATAAATAAAGTGGCTTCATGCCCAGTATGGAGCCCAGTGTCAGTCAAACTCATGACCCTGAGATCAAGACCTGAGCCAAGATCCAGAGTTGGACACTTAACTGACTAAACCACCCAGGTGCTCCAAGCTTTTCCTACTCTTAAAAGATCTTTAAGAATTAAGATTTTAGGGCAACCCAGGTGGCTCAGTGGTTTAGCGCCGCCTTCAGCCCAGGGCGTGATCCTGGAGACCTGGGATCGAGTCCCACATCAGGCTCCCTGCATGGAGCCTGCTTCGCCCTCTGCCTGTGTCTCTGCCTCTCTCTCTCTCTCTGTGTCTCTCATGAATAAATAAAATCTTTAAAAAAAAAGATTTTATTTTATTATCATTTTTTGAAGATTTTGTTTATTTTGAGAGACAAAATAGAGAGGGAGGGAGAAGCAGGCTCCCTGAGGGGAGCCCGATGTGGCACTCGATACCAGGACCCCAGGATCATGACCTGAGCCAAAGGCAGATGCTGAACCACTGAGCCACCCAAGTGCCCCAAGAATTAAGATTTTAAAGTCTTCCTTCTAAAACTGTTCCAACAATAGTAAAGAATATCCTCAATTTGAACTCATTAACTCTTATACAGAAGGGACTAAAAAATACTGGTTAATTCAGGTCAAACAATTATTTTAATCATTTCCTTTCTTGGCTGCTCATCAGAACCAACTGTGGGAATTATTTATTTCATTTTACTCGGGTATAAAATTGTGGTTAGACTAAATAATGGCCCCCAAAGATATCGAGGACCAATCACCAAATTCTGTAATTCCTACCTTAAATGGTAAAAGGCACTCTGCATATGTGATTAAGGACTTTGGGGATGGGGGTGATTGGCTGGCTCAGTTGGAAGAGCATGTGACTCTTGATTCTCAGGGTTTTGAGTTCGAGTCCCATGTGGGTGTAGAGATTACTTCAAACTTAAAAAAATTAAAAAGAAAAAAATCTTGGGGGAGATGAATCATTCTGGATTATCTAGGAGGGCTGTAAATGTAATTTGAAGAGGGAGGTGGAGGGTGATTTGACCACATAGGAAAGGGACGTGACAGAGCACGAAGAGATTTGAACACGCGACATCGCTGGCTTTGAAGATGGAGGAGGGGAGCACGAGCCAAGGAATGTAATTCTCAAAGACGGAAAAAACAAGGAAAGAGATGCTTCCTTAGAGGCTCCAAAAGGAATGTTGCCCTACTAATACCCTGACTTTAGCTTGGTGAAACTGATTTACAATTTCTAAGTTCCAGAACTACAAGAGAATAAATCTATGTTGTTTTAAGTCACCAAGTTTGTGGAATTTGTTATGGGAGCAAGAGGAAATACACACGCAAAATATGTATAGTGCACAAAGTGCCCTAATCTTCAGTGTATCTTAATAAATTTTTACATATGTACACATTTATGAACCACAGCCAAATTAAAATATGAAAGCTTTCCAACACTCCAGGAAATTCTGTTGTGCCTTTCCTCAGTCAGTATCCTTCCTTGAGAGGGAAGCCTGGGTGGCTCAGTTGGCTAAGTGTCTGACTTCGGCTCGGGTTATCATCTCAGGGTCCTGTGACAGGGCTCCACATCAGGCTCTGTGCTGAGCGGGGACTCGGTTTCTCCATCTCCCTGTGCCTGTCCCCCTGCTCTGTGCGTTCTCCTCTCAAATATATAAAATCTTAACAAAAAACCAAACCACCCTTCCCTGAGAAGTAAACAGTATTCAGACTTATCCCCACTGACTGGTTTTGCCGCTTTTTTGACTTTCACAGAAATGGAATCATTAAATATGAATTCATAAATGTGCTGGCTTCTTTTGCTCAATATAATCCCTATGAGTATCATCTATGCTGCACATATCAGTATTCTTCCTAATTATTGTGTAGTTTATTTGTGGCTATACTACAATTTATCTTTTATGAATACTGCTGCTATAAACATTCTTATACATACATCTGTGATGTATACAAGAGCTCATTTCTCTTGGATATATACCCAAGAGTGAGACTGCTGGGTCAAACAGTAGGCTTGTGTTGATAGTGCATACTGCCAAATAGTTTCCCAAAACAGTTATACTATACACTCAATTACAGGGACTTTTTTTTAAAGAAACACCAATGTCTAGACTTTACTACCCTAGAGAATGATTCAGTAGGTCAGAGATTGGACCTGGGCATCTCTAGTTTTAAAACACTTCAGTGGGGTGCTTGGGTGGCTCAGTCAGTTGAGCATCCAACTCCTGATTTCAGCTCAGGTCATGATCTTGGGTTGGGCTCTGTGCTGGATGTGAAGCCTGCTTAAGATGCTCTCTTCCTCCCTGCTCCCACCTCCTGCACTCCCCCTTCTCAAAAAACAAAAATAAAAACCACTTCACAGGTGATCATTCCACACAGCCTTGATTGACACCCTGTGCTTTACTGAGTACCTACTATAGCAAGATGTTAGACTAAGTATTAAACATAAAAACTGAATGTGGGGACGTTTGGCTCAGTGATTGAGCATCTGCCTTTGGCTCAGGTCGTGATTCTGGGGTCCTGGGATTGAGTCCCGCATCAGGCTCCCCACAGGGAGCCTTCTTCTCCCTCCATCTACAGCTCTCCCTCTCTCATGAATAAATAAAATTAAAAAAACCAAAACCAAATGAACCCCCCCCCCCGCCGCCAAAACCCAAAACTGACTGTGGTAAGGTTTCGGCTTGCATGGAGCAAATGAGGACAAGTCACGAGGTATTAACCATACCAGGTAGGATATGTCATACAAACTAATGGGAACCTATATGTGTTCAGAATGCATTAACTTTAGTAATAGGTAAGGAATGTAAACAAGGGAGAGATCATTAAGATGGCATTCCTGAAAAAGGGAGAGATGTCACAAAAGAAATGGTTTTTTTCCTATCCCATCCGTAAAAAACCAACTTGAAAAACCTATTCACAGGAAACCACTGATATAAGATGACAGAGTACAGTTGTATCCATTCTGATCCTGTCCCAGAAAGCCACTGAAATTAACAAAACGCCCTAAAATTAGGGAAGAAACAAAAGAAAACACACACACATAGATCCCTACATCACTTACTTTTGTATGTTTAAGGAGAAAAATGAATGCAGAGGTATTAATACCTCCCAAATATATACATCCCAGACTGGGTGGAAAATATTCGGAGGTAAAATACTTGATTGCCAATCTGGGCAGCTAATTGGGGGCTCAGCGGTTTAGTGCCGCCTTCAGCCCAGGATGCGATCCTAGAGACCGGGGATCAAGTCCCACGTCAGACTCCCTGCATGGAGACTGCTTCTCCCTCTGCCTGTGTCTCTCTGCCTCTCTCTCTCTCTGTGTCTCTCATGAATAAATAAAATCTTAAAAAAAAATAAAAAACTGCCAATCTGAGCTCCTACCACCATCACTCTTTCCTCCATTATTTTTATTTTATTTTATTTTTTATTTTTATTTACTCACGAGAGATACAGAGCGAGAGAGAGAGAGGCAGAGACATAGGCAGAGGGAGAAGCAGACTCCCTGCAAGAAGCCTGATGTGGGACTCGATCTCTGGACCAGGATCACACCCTGCACCAAAGGCAGATGCTCAACCACTGAGCCACCCAGGCGTCCCTGAATTAAAAATTAATTCAATGTGACTGAGCATACTTTAGAAGTAGAGGTTGATGTTGCTAAAAATAGCAACATGGAAAAGTAGCCTTGAGAAAAATCACATGACATGAAATAAAGAAGTAGAAAGCTATTAAAGGGAAAAAAGGATAGGTTGGAAAGATACACAATGTGGCATAACTGATGTTGCTGAGAGGCCAGAACAAATTAAAAACTATAAAAATTAATGAGACACAAAGAGGATACTCTTCCAGAAAAAAATTTGATATAAGATTATTAAATGAACTTAAAAATAATAAAAAAAAAGCTTACAGACATCCACACAGAAAACGCAAGTTCACCAACAAAAGGAAAAACTTGGGCTGGCCCAAGATTTCTCTGTATACTCAATATCAAAGACATCAGTGCTATGGCAACATAGTTCTGACAAGGAGAAACGAGGTAAGAATTTTTTACCCAGTCATGGTGTCATTCATAGAAAGCAAAGTAAGCAGAAGCTCAAGTATACATATACTTGAATATGCATAAAAAAATGCTTGGAATGATACACCCATGGAGAAGTAGGTTCAGAGAAAAGGGAGAAATTTAGTTTTTAATTTTATATTCCTCTTAAGGGTCTGGGTTTTTAAAAGATCATTTTTTAATAATTTTTATCTAAAAGAGAAAATATATACATAGAAGTTTCAGAAAGTCCAAAGGGATGCAGAAAATGCTCCTAGGAGCATAAAGTAGTCCAAGAGCCAACACAATATAGAATCTAAGTTGAAAAGCACATACCGTTTTAGAAAGTTCACTTCCAGATTCCATAATGCGCAAACACAAAGGGATAATTTCTGTTGTCAATAAAAAGTTGATTACTTCTTGCTCATCTGTTTTCACTAAGGCCCCTAAAGGAAATATGGACAAACAAAATTATTTTACAGTCAGGTTTTGAATTAAAATTTGGGGCGCCTGGGTGGCTCAGTTGGTTAAGTGTCTGCCTTTGGCTCAGGTCATGATCTCAGGGTCCTGAGATAGAGCCCCAGGTCATGCTCCTTGCTCAATGGGGAGCTTGCTTCTCCCACTCCCTCTGCCTGCCCCTCCTCCTGCTGTGTCCTCTGTCAAAAACAAACAAACAAACAAAACAACAACAAAGACCCAACAACTTTATTTTTTTTAAAAAAGATTTTATTTATTTATTCATGAGAGACACAGAAAGAGAGGCAGAGACACAGGCAGAGAGAGAAGCAGGCTCCATGCAGGGAGCTTGACGCAGAACTCGATCCTGGGACTCCAGGATGACACCCTGGGCTGAAGGCGGCGCTAAACCTCTGAGCTACCTGGGCTGCCCCCACCCAACAACTTTAAAATTAACTTTGTAGTGTTCATCCAGCTAGCTGTAGAACTTAACTAACAGAGAACAAAAACTGTGGTTCATTTCAGAGAATCAGATTCATAATGATGTTAAAGAAGAAATAAAAAAACAGGAGGAGGGTAGCCCGGGTGGCTCAGCGGTTTAGCACTGCCGTCGGCCCAGGGTGTGATCCTGGAGACCTAGGATCGAGTCCCGCATCGGGCTCCTTGCATGGAGCCTGCTTCTCCCTCTGCCTGTGTCTCTGCCTCTATCTCTCTCCCTGTGTCTCTCGTGAATAAATAAAATCTTAAAAAAACAAAACAAAACAGGAAGAGAAAACAGAGGTTGACGGTCATCAGTCAGCATTTGAAAGATCAGATACCAAGTTGGGTCCATCACATAATTAGCAGCAGGTCAGCCATCTAAATCATTTTTCTATAACTCTTGGTAGACAGCCACACAATAATATCATGATCTATTCTCCATTTATTTTATGTGAGAGAGAAGAATTCTGTATCAGTATAAAAAGATATTCCCACGTAGCAAAGAAATGGTGCCAGTTCGAATCCTACTTTACAATGGACATAAACAAACACTGCTTCTTGGTTATTTAATTGTCACTTTCTCTACAGAGTGCAAATCTGGTAGGGTTTACCCAAACAAGAAGCATACACACACTTCAACTCTAATCCTAATTCCACAACTAGTTTACCTAAGTTTGATAGAGTTACCTTCCCTTTATAGGTCTCTGTTTATCTATAAAATAAGAGTTGATCTCACAATTCTGAGATGATGACCTCAGCTGAAATCAAGAGTTGGGTGCTTAATAGACTGAGCCCCCAGACACCCTAAAAAACCAACTCAAATTCTTATCTCTGTAATAATACTTTTGTTGTTGTTTTTAAAGATTTTATTTATTTTAAATGCAGAGATGGGGAGGAGAGAGAGAGAGAGAGCAAGCACAAGCAGGGGGAGCAGCAAAAAGAGAGAGGGAGAAGACTCCCTGCTGAGCAGGGAGCCCAATGTGGGGCTCAATCCCAAGACCCTGGGATCATGACCTGAGCTGAAGGCAGATACTTAACCGACCAAGCCACTCAGGTGCCCCAATAATACTTTGTTGACTTCAGTTCTTGTTTTCTATTCTCCCAACGATTCTAGTAAATGTTTCTACATATATGCTGAATATAATTCCAAATGTTGGGTCTCATATGCATACATATATTTTTAAATATTTATTTATTCATGAGAGACACAGAGACACACACACACACACACACACAGAGTGGGGGTAAGGGGCAGAGGGAGAAGCAGGCTCCACGCAGGGAGCCCGACATGGGACTCGATCCTGGGACTCCAGGATCATGCCCTGAGCTGAAGGCAGGCGCTTAACTGCTGAGTCACCCAGGCATCCCTATTTATTTACTTATTACTTAAGAAATATTTATCACCTATTACCATTTATTCAATATTAAGTCCTCATTTATTATTGAAAATAGACTCAATCTCAAAAACAAAAATGAAGAATGGTGAACAAAACCTGTAAAAAACAAGACAAAACACTTAAGATCACTATTATGAATGATTTCAGACTTGCAAAACCATCCCAATAACTTACCAATAACTCCAAGACTGGTTAGTCGAAGATATTCAAAGGGTCGTGTTTTGCTGACAGTGTGCAAAAAGGGGTACAAAAAAAGTGGGATGTGTGCTGCAAGAAATGCTGACCTGGAAGAAAAAAATAATCCCAATCAGAACCCAGAGTTCATTTCTAAGGATTCCGAATATTTATTTCCATACAGTCCGTTTTATAAGGCCTGACACATTGCCTAACCAAGGAATCTCTAGGAAAGAGTTACAGGTCATTAGCCTAGACCAGCAGTTCACAGTTGGGGTCATTTTGCCCACCAGGGTACATGTGACAATGTCTGGAGATATTTTTGGTTGGCACAACCGAAGGGGTGCTATTGGCATCCAGTGAACAGAGGCCAGGGATGCTGCTAAATATTCAACGGTGCATAGGACAGGCCACTTTCACTCCCCTCCTCCTACCACAAAATCTAGCTCAAAATGGTAATGTCAAGGTTAAAAAAAACCTAGTCTAGGTCTATGGTTAAGAGAATACACGATTTTCCCTGTAATTAGTACCAAGTACCTGAAAAACATAAAATATCCAATTGTGGATTTAAAAAAATAGGTCATATAATGCCATTAAGTGCCCAAGAGAGTTTCCTAGGTGCCTTCCCTTACCTAATTTATGACTGAATAATAATATTCAGGAACAGTCAGACAAAACCTCATAAACCAAGATGAAAAACTAAGGTGTTTTCAGATTTATCTGCTATGTTTATTTTTATTTGTATTTTTTTAAAGATTTTATTCATAGAGACAGAGGGGGCAGAGACACAGGCAGAGGGAGAAGCAGGCTTCATACAGGAAGCCCGACGTGGGACTCGATCCCGGGTCCCCAGGATCACACCCCAGGCTGAAGGCGGTGCTAAACCTCTGCGCCACAGGGGCTGCCCTATCTGCTATGTTTAAATGCACACTGTTCATTTTTAGTTAGAGCAGTTCAGAAACACTAAGTATTCTAAAAACATTTTAAAGATTTTATTTATTTTTAGAGAAAGAGAGAGTACATTCATTTTTTTTTTTTTTTTGAGAGAGTACATTCATGAGGGGAGGAGCAGAAGGGGAAAGAATCTAAAGCAGACTCCATGTTGAGTGTGGAGCCCAACGTGTGCCTTGATCTCATGACACCGAGATTATGACCTGAGCTGAAACCAAGAGTTGGAGGCTTAACCAACTGAGCCACCCAGGTGCCCCTTTAAAAACACTGTAATCCATGGGATCCCTGGGTGGCGCAGCGGTTTGGCGCCTGCCTTTGGCCCAGGGCGCAATCCTGGAGACCCGGGGTCGAATCCCACGTCAGGCTCGCTGCATGGAGCCTGCTTCTCCCTCTGCCTGTGTCTCTGCCTCTCTCTCTCTCTCTCTCTGGGTGACTATCATAAATAAATAAAAATTAAAAAAAATAAAAATAAAAACACTGTAATCCTAAGCTAATATGTCAGGCAACTAATATAGAACCAATCTATTATATTATTTATAGTTAACACCTTGTGGAAGAGCCAACACTCTTAAATTTTTAACACTCAAAGTACTCTTGCACTTTTCTTAAGTGCTTAAGCGTAATTTTCTTTTTTTTTTTTTTTTTTTAAGCGTAATTTTCATAATAACTTCTCTAAAGTTTTGAAATGTCAGTGCCAACCCAGCACTCAGATTTTATACCTGACAAAGAGATGAAAGGCTTTAATAAGATGACTGTTAAATGCTTTAAAACCATAAAGGTTAAAAAAAAAAAAAAACCCACAAAGGTCATAAAGATTACTGAAGAGTATTTCTCTTGTCGGACGTAGCAGGCCAAATGGCATGCCAATTTTGATCTACTACAAGGTTGCCTAGGATCCTGTGTTAAGAAAGATTCTGAAGCCAAATCTCGGTTCAGTAGGAAAAAATGCTGGGTTCAAATATTTACTGAACTCCTACTAAATGCCATGCACTGTGCCTCACCGATGGCAAAATGATGCCTACCATATATTCAGGAGGGAGAAATATCTACATGCCTGACCTTTCCTGAGAGGTGAACACCACTCTTTTTTTTTTTAAATAGTAAACTCAAAAAAATAAATAAATAAATAAATAGTAAACTCTACTCCCAATGTGGGGCTTGAATTCATAACCCCAAGATCAAGAGTCGCATCTCTACTAGCTGAGCTGGCCAGGGGCCCTGTGAATACCATTCTTTTAAAGTTCATCACTATGTATAGGTAAAAGGTAATTAAAACAATGGATTATTAGTCTTAAAAAGGAAAGAAATTCTGACATATGGTACCATATGGACATTATACTAAATGAAATAAACCAATCACAAAAAGACAAATACTGAATGATTTCACTTAAATGAAGTACTCAAGAGTAGTCAAAAATCAAAGAGACAGAAAGTAGAATGATGGTTATCAGGTGCTATGAGAATGAGGAGTTATGGTTTAATGGGTATCATTTCAGTTTTATAAGATGAAAAGTTATGGAGATGCATGGTGGGGATGGATGCCCACTGCAAATACATTTAATACTACTGAACTCTATGCTTAAAAATAGTTGAAATGTTAAGTTTATGTTATATATATATATTTTTTTTTTACCAAAAAAAAAAAAAAAGCAAAAAAGTTTATAAAAGAATATGCCAATCAAAACTATACTGTTACCACATGAAAACTTGAATAATAATAATAAAAAAATACTTGGTGAATTAGAGATGAGAAATTCTTTAAGGAAAAAAAAAGTAAACAAGAATCTTAAAGATCCACATCCACACACATGCATCCTACTGCATGCCTCTCCTCTCCTCAAAAAGAAAAAGACCGTATTTGATACAAACCTCCATCAACGGACTCATCAAAACACCTACCTGGTTTCTGGGTGTGATGCCACACATTGCAGTAATGCCAGAGCATTGCAAACTCTGTTAGATTGGTGTGCTGTCAAGGTGGGTGGGTTGATAGATGGATAAATATTTACAATTTCCTATGAAATGGAAACCAGCACCAGATAAATAAGGAATAACTTATTTCAAAAGTAATTCTCATGGTATTAAAGCAAAAACCCTACAAACCTCCCACAACCCTTAATTCCACATATCCTGTAAAAATTGAATCATCAAAGTATGAGCAAAAATAAACAAATAATGCTCCTATCTTTTCTTCAGAAATATACTTGAGACTATGAGACATTTCTACATAGGTCTCTAGGAAGATTACTCTGGAGGCAACTGTAGTCACCTATACTTCCTCTTATATCTAGCATCTGTTGAGGCCTTCACTTGAGGGGCTATTATAGTTGAAATCCTTCTTTCTGTCAACACCCTGCTTTAAGTTACAGTGATAACTAGCCAGATAGCAAGTGTCAGTAAATCAACCACAGTGACTCATAAAGAAGTCTGAGTTTGGTCAGGTAGCAACTGCCCCAAGGGAGAGATAAGAACAGGGGTATCCATGTGGAGGTACCTATAATCAGCAGTGAATATGTGTACTCTCTGTCCAAAGGGGATGATCTGCTGTATACAAATTCCTTTTAACTGTAAAAACTTTTAGTGAAAATGTTTCTAAAAAAAAGATTAGTTTGGGGTACTAAAAATACACTTATTGTAAAAAAGCAGTGAATATAGAATTGTTCAATTGTTGAACTGTTATATTGAACACCTGAAACGAATGGAACACCGTATGTTAACTGTACTTTAAAAAAAGATTAGTTTCTTGACTACTTGAAGTAGAAATTGAATGCAAATTTACTTAACAGATTTGAAAAATTATTAGGAATTTTAAACAACACTTTAAAAGATGATTATCCCATTATCTTGATATCTTAGGATTATACTGTATCACTTTATTCTCCACCAATGACCATTACAGTCAAAACCAAATTTCAGTGATTCATTAATGTACAAGCTTACCTACTTCTAATCCTACAGCTGTTATATCTTTATCTTAACATTTACTTTCACCAGAATATACCCTGCAGTTCTTATATTCTACCTTCTGCTTTTTCTTCTCTCACCTAGAAATATCTTGTACGATTCCTAAAGCTGTGTTTTTTGAAATGTGGTTCTCAGACTACCTTACCTGCATCAGGATGACCTAAGAATAGAGCAGGTGCTTGTTAAAAACACAGATTTTTAATCTTAGACTAAATAAATCTTTTGAGTAAGATCTATGAACCTGCATTTTAACAAGCACCTCAGACTTTTCTAAAACAGATTCTTCCAAATCCTAACATTTAAAGAATCATTCTTCTCAAGTCTTTAAAATCATTTCAGCCAAAGCAGAGACAGAAGTGTGATGAACAAGACTGAACTGTAACTCACGGACATATACCCACCTGTAAAAGTGCTGCAATAGTACCAAATGAATGCCACAGCATGGGTGCAAGGTCAGGAACAGATTCTCGCTTCTTACTCAGCTCCAGCAGAGCATTTTCCCTTGTCTCAGGACTGGACAGCTCATTGATCCACTGATAGATTTTTTCTCTATCTACTTGAGCCAGTGCAGTAGGCACAGGCTTTAAGTGAAAACAAGAAAGTGAACATTTGAGTTTCACTGGAGTCAAACCAAGTCTTATTTACTCTTCTTTAGAAGGAGTATATTTTTCCTAAATACAAGGGGAGCTTTTCTACATACATACCTAAGTCAATCTATCAATATCTAAAATGCATATATCCTTTTAATAACTGCATGCTTAGGAATATCTCCTCTAGGTATACTTGGGCTATACCGAAGACATACCAGGATGTTTACTGCTGCGTTGTTTTATTTTTTTAAATTTTTTTATTTATTTATGATAGACACACACACACACACAGAGGCAGAGACACAGGCAGAGGGAGAAGCAGGCTCCATGCACCGGGAGCCCGACGTGGGATTCGATCCCGGGTCTCCAGGATCGCACCCTGGGCCAAAGGCAGGCGCTAAACCGCTGCGCCACCCAGGGATCCCTGCTGCGTTGTTTTATAAGTGAAAACTTGAAATAGTACATATCTATCAACTAGGAACTGTTAAATATGTATGATTATATCTTTGTAATACTATGAAACCCTTTTTAAAAAAACATACCTCTACATGTGGATACTAAACTTAAAAAAGGGGTACAGAACAGCATATATGCTTCCATTAATATACACAAACCTATTCTTATATATTTATGTATGTTTCTGGAATGACACATAAGAAACTTAACAGTAACAACAAAAAATGTAACTGTAATAAAGCTAAAGTTGGAATCTATATGGGAGATTTACCTTCCTTTTTAAAGCTTTTATTTATTTGAGAGAGAGGGAGAGAGAGAATGCAAAAGAGCACATGTGCACCAGGGAGGAGGTGGAGGGAGCAGAGGGGGAGGGAGAAGAATCCAAGCCGACTCCACATGCAGAGGCTAATGCAGGGTTCAATCTCAACACTCAATCTTAAGACCCTGAGATCATGATCTGAACTGAAACCAAGAGTTGGAGGCTCAAACAACTAAGCCACCTAGGCGCTCTGATTTACTTTTCATTATGTACAATAAAGTCTTCTGTATAGTTTGAACTTTTTTAAAGCATATGACTACAATAGTTTTTGAAAGAAAAAAATTTACAACCTCTCCACCTACTGCTAGTCCTTCCCCAGTATTCCAGCAATACCCTCCATGAAGCAGAAAACCTATGTAATTTGGAAAAGCTTCCCTTCTAATGATTCTTATACATACTCTACCTCCACCCCTTTAAGAATCATTTATTACTTACTCATGTAGGAACATTCTTTCATTAATGTGCTAAAGCATCACACCATTTCAAAAGAACCTAAGCATTTCTATAATTCTCTATACTTGCCAGCCTTGTGACCTTGGTTAAGTTCCTTAATTACTCTTCTCTGGAAAAGAAGATGATAGACTAGAAAAACGATTACCATTGCTATTTCTAGCTCTAATGTCCTAACAAATCTATGATTTCTATGCCCAATATTTTCTCACTTAATTCCTCCAACCAAGGGGAATAGATTGGTAGGTAGGGTGAGTAGGTAGAAAAAAGGGCAACTACACTTGTAGATGATATCACTAACAGCCAGAGGAATTAACCTGTTCAATTCACCCAAGTATGAAGCTGAATATTCCAGTGCCTTCTTGAACTGTATCACACAACTTTGCATGATATTTACATGTTCCCTCTACACCTTAGTGTGACAGAATGATGACCATACCATCGTACAGATGGGAAGATGAGGAACAGAAAGGACAGCTGTCTTTGAAGAACAGAAGTCTAAGGTAGACTATGAAGTATACTCACAATTACTCTACCCAAGTTGAACAATAGCCTTCTATAAATGGAAGCTTGATTATAAGCTTTTAGCTTAATGCTTATCATTTCACTTGCTTGACAGAATGAACCACAGGTGTTCTGCTAAATGGACTGAAATACCATGCAGCTCAAGTCTTCTGTAAGTGCCTTAGAATAATCTGTTGTAAAGTGTTTTGTAATTCCCATCAGTTATGCTCAAGGAAACATAGGCTCCCACAGCAACAATATGAAATGGGTAGTCCTTCCCATTCCCCAACAGCAGAAGCAGTACTGACCAAGCACATGCCCTTTCCAAGCTGCTACAGATAGGCCCTCAACTTAAAAAATTATTTTTGGAAATATAATTCCCACCAGAAGACAGGGCATGTTTATTTAGAGTATTACATCACCTTAAAAGCTCAGTGGAAACAAGGGCTAAAATTTTAGCTTTGGGTTTCCTGCCCACAGTCTCCTGCATGACCCACAATCCAGTAACTAAAGGAGCCTCAGAGACACTCCTCCAGCAATATAATATCTATCCTGAATAGTCGTTACTCATTCAACTCTCCCTAAAGTCCTGTCGCCCCAACACCATCATCAGTAAGCTCTACTGTCGTCATCAGAGCCAGTCTGCGACTTGTATCTGGAATTCCTATGCCTCAAGCTGCCCTGGGGAGTCCAAGATAAAAAAGCAGGATGTACTTGTAGCCAACAGTCTATCATATATCATGGTTTCTGGATACCAGGACCCACTCCCCATGTATTCCCTTTCCAAAGCTGTCCTGACTCCAGAAAAGAGATGGTATCCCTGGAGCACGGCTAACTCCAATGCTTAGTGACAACCAAGGTCATGGCCACCTGCTGCCAAGCAATACTCCAACTTTTGAGGCTACTTGTGGAATTACAGCATCCAAGGGGCTTTGGTTCTAAGAGAGCTAGGGGCTCTGTAGCCATTCTAGAAATGGGAAGGCAGTGAGGGGTAAAGACCCTCTTTTTCATCATCCCTGGTGAATTTTGCCCCCAATTTAATAGTAGGTCTTAGTTTAAACCCATGGAATACCTATTTGTTATGAGATGAATACAATTATTGCTGAAAATAAAAATGGGAGCTAACATGTATAGTGCTTATTACTCTGTCAGGCATTGTTCTAAATGAATACTTGCTACCACCCTGATTTTATAAAGGAACAGAGAAGTTATTTAACAGGTAAGTGCCAAAGTCAAAATTTGAACCCAGGCAGCATGGCAACAGAGTATACTTCTTAACTGCTTTGCTCAGGCTGCTTCTCACCTTCCTGAAAAATTAGGTCTGATAAAAACCCTATTTCCTGTGACACAGACAAGATACAGGAAACATGTAAACATTTCAGACAAAAATTAAAATGTTACTGCTGTTAGTTCAGCAAAATCTGAAAAAATAATCAGCACCATGAAAATACCATTGATGTGAAGAGAAATTCTCAACTTAACTGAGATCACAAAGTACTTGATAATCACCATTTTAATGAGAAAGTCAGTGAGATGGTTTGACATAATTCCCTATGCAAATCATGGTTCACATAGGAATAATCTAGCTAGTGCTAACCACTAACACCCACACACACCTCCCCCACATACATCAACAGGTAATTTTGTAGCACATCCAGAAGTTTATTTTGGAGGATAAAGGGAAAAATATTTTTACATTTTAGTCACATGTTGATTTATGTACAGATGACTCTTGAACGTGGCTTTGAACTGCACACATCTACTCATTCATAGTTTTAGTAAATACACTACTGTGTATTTTCTCTTCCTTACGACTTAACATTTTCTTTTACTTTATTTTTAAAGATTTTATTTATTTATTCATGAGAGACACACAGAGAGAGAGGCAGAGACAAAGGCAGAGGGAGAAGCAGGCTCCCTATGGGGAGCCTGATACGGAGCTTGATCCCAGGACCCCGGGATCATGATCTGAGCCAAAGGCAGATGCTCACATACTGAGCTACCCAGGCACACCTTTTTCTTTTACTTTATTATAAAAATATAGTATATAAAATTATAACCTACAAGATATGTGTTGAATCAACTGTTATCAGTAAAGCTAGTAGTTAAGAATAGGCTATTAGGACTTAAGTTTTGGGGGAGCTGAGTTATATGCAGAATTTGACTGTGTGTATGGAGTAAGGTCGCTTCTCTTTTTTTAAAACTTTTTTTTTTTAATTTTTATTTATTTATGATAGTCACAGAGAGAGAGAGAGAGAGGCGGAGACATAGGCAGAGGGAGAAGCAGGCTCCATGCACCAGGAGCCCGATATGGGATTCGATCCCGGGTCTCCAGGATCGCGCCCTGGGCCAAAGGCAGGCGCTAAACCGCTGCGCCACCCAGGGATCCCTAAGGTCGCTTCTCTAACTCCCATCTTGTTCAGGGGTAGTATCTGTATTAGTACCTGTATTAATGTTATCAAACAACTGATAAAATTTTTGGACATATCCTTGAATAAAACTCCAAAGCATAACTCCAGCATCTCACTAGATCTTGATGTTAATAAAAACCCCAAGTGTATCTTACTCTCCTTCTAAATCCCAAGGATCATTTAGGCACACCTTTCACAAAAATGAGAATCTGGAAATTAAGGTCTTCCTAAACAGATGTGGGAAGTGAAAGAGGGTGGATGAGGAAAGAAACAGAACTGTACTGTACACTTTATTTACATATGTATGTATGTATTTTTGAGAGAGAGAGAGAGAGAGAGAGAGAGAGAGAGAGCACATGTGTGCAAGCAGGGCAGAGGGTGAGGGAGAGCATCTTAAACAGGCTCCATTCCCAGAGTGGAGCCCAATGTGGGGCTTGATCCCAAGATCATGACCTGAGGTGAAACCAAGAGTCAGACACTTAACCGACTGAGCCACCCAGGCATTGCTAGTATACTTTTTTTTTTTTGCTAGTATACTTTTGATTTATTTTATTTTATTTTTTTACTAGTATACTTTTTAAAACATGGTTTCATCTAATTAATGGTCAGAACAACAAAATTACCCTCATTTTACTCTTGATAAAAACTATGAGTAAATGATGGCAGGTTTCCTCCTGCTCCCATTCTCTATTTAAAGATCTCCTCTAGGGATGCCTGAGTGGCTCAGTGGTTGAGTGTCTGCCTTCGGCTGGGGGCATGATCCTGAAGTTGCAGGATCAAGTCCCACATTGGGCTCCTTGCGTGGACCCTGCTTCTCCTCCGTCTGCCTATGTCTCTGCTTCTCTCTGTCTCTCATCAATAAGTAAATAAAATCTTTATATATATATATATATATATATATATATATATCCTCTAAAGATTCCTAATCCAAGTGCTACAATTCTTTTAGTTTATAATTTACTAACACATTTCTGAGGCTGTGGGTGATAATGGAACTCCACCTAGTAGCACACATTGTTCAGTGGCTGATAAGCAATTTATCTATGACTTCTCTACTGGAGACTACTTAAACACATTGAAAATAATAGCAGGATACGACCACAAGAGTGGAGCTTAACGCTTCTTGAATCACATGAAATCTATGGATCTTTTCCTCAGAAAAATATACAATTGCAAATGGTTTTGTACGTAATTTTTTTCCACAAAATTTAAACATAATTTCTAAGAATTCATAGACCCCCATGAAACCTATCCATGGATCCAGAATTAAGAACCGTTTATCAAGTTAAAGAATAGGAAGACCTCAATTTACACATAACTACACAAGTACAGTAAGTGGAATGCACCCTGGGTTGGGAGCCAGAAATGGCCTCAAAACAAAGTTTTGGCATTTCTAGAATTGTGTGACCTAGGATAAGTCATTTACTTTTCCAAGCCTCAATTTTATCATTCATAAAATGAGGGAACTATGATTATCAAAGTCCCAGGCAGCTCTAAAATCTTGGATATTATTTTATTTAGCTCTTAATTAAAAGTGAGAGACTAATTCCAGAGCTCTTTTAAAAAGTTAATTTTATCAACATTAATGTGCATAAGTTTTAAGTGCACCATTTTAAGTGTTTATTTCAATGAATTTTGAGAAATCTATATACTTGAGTAACCATCACAACCAAGAGATAGACCTCTTCTACCATCCCCAAAGGTTCTCTTCTGCTTCTTTCAGTAAACCCCACACCCAGTCCTAGGCAACCATGAATAGGCATTCCACCACTACAGATTAGGTATGCCTTTTCTAGAAATTATTTATAGGTGGTGAAATTTATTAAGCACACCCTATTTATATCAATATACCAATCACTGTGGATTACCTTCCTTTACTCTCAAAATTCTAGGAGGAAACAGGTTCAGGGACATTTAGCAGACTCAAATTCGCACTGCGAGTATACAGCAGAATTAGATTCAAACTGTAGTCTACTTCTTTCTAGAATCAGTCAGCCCTACTTGGTCTATAGGACTGAAATCACAATAATCTTTCCAAGTTGAAATTTTTTAAGAACTCAATACAGGACTCTGAGTTTAATAGTCTATTATAATACAACTCATAAACAGTGGGTTCAATTACATACGCAGAAACCAGAAAGTCATTTATGAGAAGAATGGGTTGGACTATTATCATTCTCAACACTTACTTCCAAGATTAGAAATCATATAACTGTGTATTTTTAGGTATAACCTCCTTAAAGTTAGTGGTCTTTTCCTTATAACAGATTTTTTTTTTAAGATTTTATTTATTTATTCATGAGAGACAGAGAGAGAGAGAGAGAGAGAGAGAGAGAGAAAGAGAGGCAGAGACACAGGCAGAGGGAGAGGCAGGCTCCATGCAGGGAGCCTGATGTGCGACCCGATCCCAGGTCTCCAGGATCAGGCCCCAGGCCGAAGGCAGGTGCCAAACCGCTGAGCCATCCAGGGATCCCCATAACAGATATGTTTTAAGAATATTTATATTATCAAAATTTAGGAGGAAATCACTCTCCTCTTTTCTGTTTAATGGTTTGGATATGAAAAATGTATTTCAAGGAACTTTTTTCTTTCAACAAAGCTTAACACAGGCAAGACATTTACCAACGTAAGTCATTAATGGTTAACTCTTAAGTGTCACAAACACATGGCAGACAGTTGATCTTTTATCTCTGAAAGATCTTGACTCCCATGTGAAAAGGAGAAAGACATTCACAACTTAACAAAAGACCCACATTATCCATAAATGGGAATAAAATATGACATACCCTCTGAGTAATTTACAAAATTCATGTTTTTGGGGGGTTTTAAAAATTATTTATTTACTTTTAAAGATTTTATTTATTTATTCCTGAGAGACACAGAGAGAGTGGCAGAGGCATATAGGCAGAGGGAGAAGCAGGCTCTCCATGGGACGCCATCCCAGGACCCCCGGATTACAACATGAGCCAAAGGTAGATGCTCAATCACCGAGCCTCTCAGGTGCCCCACAAAATTGATGGATGGTTTTTTAAAACAGAAAATAACCAAATCCCTCAATACAACTTTACATTTAAGAGCCAAAATACTTGTTGGTTTTTCTACCAATAAATATGTGACAGTCAATAAACAAAGAATGGTATAAGATTGTAATAGAGATTATTTTCCTAAATCTAGAGATGACTCAACATGTGGCTTTGGTGTCTACATGATGATAATCCAAGAAAATACTTTCTAAATAATGCCAAAGGGAAATATTAAATGAACTATCTTACCTTTATAAAGGCCAGAATGTTCTTCAAAATATCTTTTTAAAAATGTGAGGGGCACCTGGTGGTTCAGTGGTTGAGCATCTGTCTTTGGCTCAGGTTGTGATCCCAGGGTCCTGGGATCGAGTTCTGAATCAGGCTCCCCATGGGGGTGTGTTTCTCCCTCTGTCTAGGTCTCAATGAATAAATAAATAAAATCTCAAAAAAAAAAAAAAAAGTGAACAGACAGAAGTTAAGGCAATTTGCTTAAAGCTTCAACAGAAGACATGAGAGGAGACAGTGTTTAAATCAGATCCCTCAGAGTGCACAATGTTCTTTCTACTTGCCACAGACAAGAGAATTTGGGAGTCTAGCACAGTTTCAACAAAAAGATGTACTCATGATACTACTGGTTAGGTATAAAGTAAGGGGGAAAATGTGTATGAGAATGCCAAAATTGCTAGAGCAAATTAGTGGAGGAAATTAAAAACAAAACAAAACAAAAACATACCCAATGCATCTCTTAAAGGCTTACCTTTGACTATTTGGTTGCTAGTATGACATTCATTAAAGATCCACAGTATGTGAAGATCTGTAATGCTTTAATTCTGAAACAACTTCCAAGGTCCACAACAAAGTGATTTGTTACTTTGCTGAGACAGAAATTATACTCCCAAGGCTTAAGTCTGGGAGCAAGTCATATAACCAAGGAGTGTACCTAAACAACTACTGAGCATTCTGCTATTCTTATTTCCTCTTTAGAATAATCCTGTGTGGTATTTCCATCCTATTTAACAGACGTCAGAAAGAAATTCTATTCCATGGTGGCAATAATGACAATGTTAAAAAGTATTCTGTAAAGTTCGACGAGAGTCTACTTATACCGTGCATTTCTAGCCTAATATACTACTATTAAAGAGTCAAAATTTAAGATACTTCCCAAATTCTCAGTTCTTTCATCTAGTGAATAAAATCCTACATTCATGTGATCACATTCTCCTTTGATAGTACTATCGCTCTAGCTGAAGTGATGATCTACTTGTTATTTTTTTTTTAAAGATTTTATTTATTTATTCATGAGAGACACACAGAGGGAGAGAGGCAGAGACATAAGCAGAGGGAGAAGCAGGCTTCATACAGGGAGCCCGACGCGGGACTCGATCCTGGGTCTCCAAGATCATACCCTGGCTGAAGGCGGCGCTAAACCACTGAGTCACCCGGGCTGCCCTCTACTTGTTATTTTAAAAAAGATAAAGGTACACACGAGTACAAAATTTGTCATCAAGCAAAAAAACATCTTCTCAAGTGGCTTAGATTATTGCAGGCACTATTGTATGTTATCATATACCATTACTGTCCCTTTACCCAGATCAGAATAACACAGTTTAGTCTAATAGAATGCATGAAGGATTGGGAAAGAGGTGGTGGCTCAACTTGTCAATGCTTCAGTTTCCTCAGTAATCAAATAGTTTAGGGAATGAATGCTACAAAGGAACTTCTCAGAGCTTCTGTGGGAGCTCAAAAGCACTGATGGATGAAAATGTATCTAAAATCTTAAATTTTAAATCAATGTAAAGCACTGCAAATTTAATTAAAGAAACACATATTGAATATTTATTATAAGTAATGAACCACAGCTTTAATGGCTGTTCAGAAGATACATTAGTTTGGGGTGCCTGGGTGGCTCAGTCCGCTAAGAGTCCAACTCTTGATTTCCACCCAGGTCATGATCTCAGGGTTGTGGGATTGAGCCCTGAGTAGGGCTCCATGCTCAGCAGGAGTTTGCTTGAGATTCTCTCTCTCCCTCTGCCTCTCTCTCAAAATAAATGAATAATAACTCTTAAACGATGCATTATAGAACAAGTAAAAATAAAAGGAGTTGAGTAAGCATGGTGTTTGGAGAGTCATGGACAAAAGAGTAGTTTGGTATCAAAGCCTGGAGAAGACACAATCAGATTTTGAGAATTGGACAAACCAAGCTTAGAAGAATCCTTTGTGTAACCTATCCCTCCCCTACCAACAGCAGCCTCATCTTCTGACTTGCTTCTTCCTCAACTGCATGTATAATTTAGGAGAAGAAACAACAAAGCTGGAAGAACCGCAATTATCTAACTGAAAGATGTAAAGGTATCCACTGAGTAGTTATGAACACTTAGAAACATGATGACAAGGAGGCAGAGATGCCACTGGCCCTGGAGATAGCAATGTTTTCTACAGCTGAGTCATACTCAATACCAGTTTTCCACTTTTTATATTTAAAGTAATTTTTTTGATTCCCTGTTTAGTACTTATGTCATTTTTCCTGATAATACAATTTAAGTATACTACCCCTCTTGAGTCACTTCATCTTAGTTAAACAGGAAAAGGGCAACTGGTATTCAGAAGAGTGTACTCCAATCACACGATCTCATTTTCCCATTATGGCTGTGTGCTCTCTGTAGTCACCTCCCTCATCTATATTCTTTCATTCAGCAAAATAATTGAGCCCTTACTTTGTGCCAGGAACTGTCCTGGCACTTGGGGTAACCATGTAAACAGGACCCACAGGATCTCGGTCCTTGCCCTCAAGACAGACAGTCAACAAACAAGTAAATGAACACAGAAATGACAAAACTGGGATCAGCGCTGATAAAGATATTTTAACGGAGAAAAGTTGGGGGTTACAGAACTTATTTAAAAAGAGTGCTCAGGGAAGGCTATTTTAAGGAGATTTAGGCAGAGACCCCAGGGAAGAGGATCCAGTTTGGGTGTGTATGGGCATGTGCAACTGGGGGTGGGTACGTGGTAAGAAGAGCATCCCAGGAATAGAGATCAGAAAGTGCAAGCCGAGTGGAAAAGCAGGGGCAGCCGATGTAGCTGGAGCTTACGGAGCAAGTGATGTAAGATTACACCGCAAAACGTGGGTAGGGACCGTATGGCACAGGGAGGGCCTTGTAGGCCCCAGCAAGGAGTCTAGATTTTACGTAAATGCAATGGAAAGCCAAAAAATTACTTCAGACGGGTGAATTACACGATCCGTTTTTCTTGTTAAAAGACCGCCCTGGTAAAATGAGGTGTGTGTGTGGGGGGGGACTTTTAAGCGCAGGGAACCGTAAGTCAGACGTAGTAATTATTCACTTCTCCCAATTTCAGATTTTCCACCTGTGAAGCAAGTGGGGCGAGCTAGAAGCCATTTCCTTCCCGCTGCAAAGTGCCGGGGCATGAGGTCCGAGCGCAAGGGCCGTGTCGGATCGACCACGGAATTCCCCGTCATCCCCGCCGCCGCCCGGCACGCAACCGGCACCCGAAACTGTTGGTCAGCGCAGGGAATCAATGAATGGCCCGTCCCGGCCGCGAGGGAGGCGCTCGGGCGCGGGACCAGGCCCCGGGGCCGGAAAAGAACGCGATACGCGGCGCAGGAGGCCGCGAGAGCCGACCCGAGGGAAAAGTGGGGGGTCAGCTCCGCCACGGTCCGGGCGCGACGAGGAGGAGGGCCGGGGCCTCGCAGCCGGGGGGCAGGAGGAGCTGGACGCCGGGCCCGACACGGGGACCGCCGAGAGCAGGCCGAGACGCGGGGCTGAGGAGGGGGTGTGGGCCCAGGCCGGAACGCCCAGCCACTCACCGCAGCCGTCGCCAGGCTGTGCATGTTGGGAGCGGCCGCCGCTCTTCTCCCGCTGCCGGACGCGCCGCAGCCGCGTCCCCGCTTCAGTGACTCTGCCGCCAGAGATGAAGAGCCGCCGCAGCCGCCATCCGCCTCCGGCTCGCTCCGCCCCCTTCGCGGCCCTATGACCTTTCACCCCTGACCCCGCCCACACACCTCTTCCCGCCTCCTGGCTCTCGGCGGAGTTAAGAGTCCCAGAGTATGTCCTTTACCCCTTAAGATTCTGAGCCAGAAGGACGTCTGCCACCTACTAGTCCCCGCAGCCTCTGGCTTTGCGCAGGTATTCCCCAGACAGGGGCGTGAACTCTGACTCTCCTCCGGAGGCCAGGGAAGGGCGGGAAAAGCCGGACGGTCTCGGAGGACACGTAGTGCGCATGCCCGACCGGGCTGTGTAGGAGGGAAAGGATGGGAGGACCAGAGTGCGTGAAGCGGCGAGTGAGCATGCGTACCACTTCCCCGCGGGGGTGGGGCCTTCTCGGTTAGGCGGCGCTCGGTGCCGGGGCGGGGCGAAGGCGTAGGAAGGGCGGAGCTTGCAGGCTTGCGCGCACGCGCCTCGTCCGGGCGCGTCGAGTGTGCGTGCGTGCGTGCGTGTTTGCGTGTGGTCACAGTTCCCGCCATCAGCCGCTCTCCCTGACTAGGGGGAGTGAGCGGCCCCTCTCCTCCGTGCCCGGTGTCCCTTCCTTCCTTACCCTCGGCTCCTCCCCCTCCGCGCGGACTCTGTGCTTCCGGCAGGCCGGTGCAGGGCTCCGGACCCGCAGGCACAGGTAAGGTGGGCCCGGCGGCCAGCTTCTCAACCGAGCCGTTTTCCCAGGTCCCCCTCCCCCGCCCCCCGCCCCTTGCGGTCCGCCCACTCGGCGTTCACTCTTCTGGAGTTCGCCCCGCTGCTGCTCCGCTCACCCCCACCCCTTCGGCGCTCCCAGGGCCTCACAGGTACTCCTCTGGGGTTTCCCCCCAGGCTTTCCTTTTCCTTTCACCTGGTCTTCCTTGTCACGCTCTTGCTCCGCAACCCAAACCTGGCCCCCTTTCGCTGGGGGCTGTCGTCGCCCGCCACCCGCCCCTTAGCAAGGCCTGCTGTCTCTTCAGGTGACTTCCGTTGCCGCACACCCATCAGGCCTTGGATAGTCTCTCTTGACCATTTTTCGTCTTCTTCCCTCTCCTATCTGTCTCTCACTGGAAGGCATGGATTGTATTTTTGTCGTGCGTTTGGTTGCTCCTCCTCTTCTAGCTAGCAGATCGGGTTGTCAGGTTTACCTATTTTAGGTCATGATCCACGGAAAGGAAATGATCACTGATGACAAAATCCTGTGTTCTGGAGAATTGGCTTGTAGTGGTTTTGTGGTAATCGTTTTCAAAATTTCGGCTCTGTAAATGCCTTTTGGCGGGGGTGGGGGGAGTAGGCAGTATGGACAAGTCTCTCAACTGGGGACAGGTCTAAGGCTGTGAAGGAGGCAGTTGGATATAGTGGGTTGGAGCTCAAAGGAGAGCTCTGGACAGGCTGTATAAATTCATGTATATGTGTCATCTGCCATGTTGATAGTAACTGAAGCTATGCATGTGGATGAAATTGCCTAAGGAGAGTGTAGTGCTAGAAAAAACGGACCCAGGATGGAGCACTGAGGGATTCTTGGTGTTTAATAACTGTACAGAGGTCAAATCTCCGGTTAAAGAGATGAAAGAAGTAATCAAGAGTTGTTGAATTCTGTTGAAATGTAGAGTTGAATGAGGGCTGTAAAGCCGGGTGACATCAAAGTAATCGATGAACACAGCGCGAGATGTTTGATGGAGTGAAATGGAATATCTGGGTTTAGTGCTAGGTCTGTTCACCTTTGCTGCAAATTCTTAATTTGCCCGAAGCTGTAAATTCCACCTGTATGTTGAAGACTTAAGAATTTTAATTTCCAGCTTTTTCCCTTTATTTTCAGGTCAAGATCTAAATAACCAACTGCTTGACATCCCCACTTGATTTTTTTCTTGGGAATTTCAAATATAATACATCTAAAACCAAAGTCTTAAGTTTTCTCTGCATACCCCAAGTTCTTTGTCCTTCAGTATCCTGTTTCATTAAGTGGTATATTTATCTACTTATATAAGCTAGAAACTTGAAATCCATTTTTGATTTCTCCTTCATCCCATGTATCTTTAAGTTCTATATCCAATACAGTTGACCCGTGAACAATGCAAGGGATGGTGCACTGACCCTTTCCAGTTGAAAGTCCACATGTAACTTGATTCTCCTAAAACCTAGCTACTAATAACCTACAGTTGACTGGAATACCAATAAGTAAATGTCAGTGCGTATTCTGTGCTATGTATATTTTATGCTGTATTCTTAGAATAAAGTTAGACTAAATAAATGTTATTAAGAAAATCATAAGAAACAGAAAATACGTTTACAATAACTATATTTATTGAAAATGTCACGTAGAAGTAGCTCCATGCATTTCAAACCCGTGTTCAAAGGGTCATATGTACGTCTGAATGTATTTCTGTACATCTTCAGTATCAATTTTCAAGTTCAAGCCACAATCTTTCACCTGGACTTAATGTCACTGGTTCCCTTTATTTCTCATCTGTAAAATGGGAATAATAACTACCTTACTGGATTGTTATGAGGATTAAATGGCAGATGGCACACAGTAAATAGCCAGTAAGCATTAATTGTTATTGTAATTGTTATAAGCTGAATCACTTCAATATTCTCTTCTGCCCTACTTTTTTGGATTCTTTTTTTACTCTCCTCCCCAAACCCAAAATATATCATTTCTCCATTCGAGTAACATGTTATTTCTCAGCTTACAACACTTATTTACTTACTTACTTATTATGACACGGAGAGAGAATCAGAGACACAGGCAGAGGGAGAAGCAGGCTCCATGTAGGGAGCTTGATGTGGGATTCAATCCTGGGACTCCGGGATCATGCCCTGGCCAAAAGCAGGTGCTTAACCGCTGAGCCACCCAGGTGTCCCTCTGCTTACAACTCTTTAGTGGATTTCCTATCACTAAATGTTTATTACATTTAGGGTAAAAATAAAAATCCTTACTGTGGTCTATAGGATTCTATATAACTTGATTCTTCTACCTTCACTAGCTTCATCTTGCTCCAGCCTCCTCTTGCTCACTAAAATCTAGCTACACTGCTTTTCATTTCCTTAGTCACACCAAGTTATTTTCCAGCTATGGGTCCTTTGCTCATGCTGTTGTATTTTCCTGGATTGTTCAGTATGGCCATCCCAAATTCATTCATTCTTCAATATTAGCTTAGCTTTGGCCTCTACCCACTACCCCAAGTCTTAAATCAGGTACCTTATTATAATGTCTTGTCATGCCCTGTACTTTATATTTGTATCACTTTTTAGAACTTGTAATTGTATATTGTGTGATTGTTTAAAATGTGTCTCCTACTAGAATATATGTTAATAGCTATTTCATTTCTATTTCTCAAGAATTTGTTAAGTAAGTAAACTAGAGCTTGTTTTAGGAACCGTCATGTCTTTGGGAAGCACTAGCTTACTGATATCTTGTCATCTGATGATAAGCACCTTTTCACTCTTAACAAATTAAAGGACACAAAAGAAAAAACCCAAGAGTTTTCCAGCTATGGATGATTTTACTCATTCTTTGGTCATAAAATCATTTAGATTTTAGACTCTAAACTGGAGAGAAACTTTACCTAGATCAACTTCATTCTTTTAGTCATGCACTAATTTTATCTGTCTGCATTTGTTTTATGGATTTTTTAGAAAAGAAAGCTCTTTTAGAAAAGAAATCAGAGCAGTGGTTTATGTATTTTAACAATAGGTTAAACTATAAGACAAGTGAGGATGAGGTTTCCAAAAATAAATACAAGAAAAATCCCTACCTAAGTTGTTGGATATGGAAAATACTAAAATTTATTAATTTGTGTGTGTAGAACAGGATTTGTGTTGAGAAATAGGAAATAGGGGCAGCCCCGGTGGCCCAGTGGTCTAGCGCCGCCTTCAGCCCAGAGTGTGATCCTGGAGACCCGGGATCGAGTCCCACATCAGGCTCCCTGCATGGAGCCTGCTTCTCCCTCTGCCTGTCTCTCTCTCTCTCTCACTCTCTCTGTCATGAATAAATACAATCTTTAAAAAAAAAAAAAAAGAAAAAAGAAAAATAGGAAATAAATACAGGAAGTATATGAGGGCCAAACACAGAAAGGCATTTGGATTTATTTTATGCATAGTGATGAGCTGTTAAAAAGCTGATTGTAAAAAACGTTTTGGGAGAACGTTTCAGTTGAGATGAAAATATTCTAGAGGTATGCTGTACAGCATTGTACCTATAGTTAACAATAAAGCATTGTACATTTAAAGTTTTGTTAAGAGGGCAGATCTTGTATTAAGTATTCTTACCACAGTAAAATTTTAAAAAGGTGGGAATGGACTCCAATAACAAGTATTTCGCACTTGCTAAGTGCTTGTATTTTTGTTGTACAAGAGAAGATAAGATAGATACCTACCTTGCTCCTCACTTAGAAAGTTAAGGAGACAAAGTGCATACTTAACTTGGTAAGAGAGTAGTTCCTTAGAAAGGGTATTATAGAGTAGAGGATTCATTGAATGGAAACATTGTGCAAGAATAGAGACTGGAAAGTGATTGTTGCTGCAAATCATTAATGAGGTTACAGTGTGGTAGTGGTTAAAAACATGGGTTCTGGTGTTAGATTTACTTTTGTCTCTTAATGAATTTTGTAACTGTGAATAACTTAATCTCTCTAAACCTCAGTTTCCTAATCTGTAAACTAGAGATGATAATCCCTGTAAGATTATTGGGAGTTTTTTTTTTTAAGATTTTATTATTTATTTATTTATTCATGAGAGACACAGAGGGAGAGAGAGGCAGAGACACAGGCAGAGGGAGAAGCAGGCTCCATGCAGGGAGCCCGATGTGGGACTCGATCCCTGGTATCCAGGATCACACCCTGGACTGAAGGCGGCGCTAAACCGCTGAGCCACTGGGGCTGCCCCAGTTATTGGGAAAATTAAATGAGATAATGCAGCATGGCTCTTAGCACTATGTTTAGTAAATGTTGCATAATAAATATTAGATGGGAGTGATGGCACAATGAGTTTCTGAATCAGCAGCTATAAAAAGGCTGGGTTTTAGATGAACGAGAAGGAGGGTAAAGATGGTTCTAAAATTTTTTGTCTGAATGATAGTGGGAGGAAAATGTAGAGAAGTGTGGGATCCTCATAAGGAGGATGTGGACTGTATCATCTTCACATTTGTATTCTTTCCACAGTGCCATCAAATTAAAGTAACTCAGTCATTTTTTTACTAAGTGAAGGAATGAGTTTAAAGTTGATTTTATAGCATTCAAGGGGGCAGTGAAAGATGTTTGGGTAGAACTTTATGGAAAGTTGAGATTTAGGGAGGCTAAATTTGAGAAACATCCATAAAGTTAGTTTTGAAAGAAAAATAAAAACTCCAAATTTACTCACCTTTCGAAATTTGTATCAGTACATCATGGAAATGGTATTTTAGGATTTAAGACATCATTATGTAACAATGTTTATAGAGTTAACAAAGAATATACTCTTTTTCACTGTTGTCTTAATTTCAAAATGTCGCAGGAATAAATATACCAAGACACAAATGGATAAG
Organism: Canis aureus; assembly: GCF_053574225.1. Lineage (NCBI taxonomy): Eukaryota > Metazoa > Chordata > Mammalia > Carnivora > Canidae > Canis > Canis aureus. Next base: position 5,757,934 of record NC_135646.1, read on the forward strand.
GTAGAAGCCTCAAGTCCTTCATTTGTACAGCAGATACATCCCTGAAGTTCTATTGATTGCGTATATATGTATCTTGAGTGTTGTTATATTTTAAATGTTTTCAGTAAGGTAACTTGTGGTTTTTAAATAAAAAGAGTTCATCTTGTGTAAATGATTGCTTTCTTCTTTTTTTTTTATTTTAATTTTGTAAGTTGGATTCTTTTAAAAAGGCACACTTATATTTTCTTTAGCTGAGTTGATGGCTTCCCGGAGAACTGGCATAGCTGCAAAATATGAGTAGTTCCCCAAGAAGAGTGCATTGCCTTTGGCACAAGGATCAGAATAAAGGTGAATTGTTATTACATAGGGTTTTTCAGTAAAAGTCACTGAAAAGTAAGTAATGTTTTTTATTTTGGGTATATTTTTTCCAAGACTATGCAAATTAGCAAGAATTAACAATTTTCTTCTATTTTTGTAGTAATTTTGTTTTAGCATGCTTGCTTAATGCAGAACACCCTATAGATAAGGATGTCTTCAGAGCAGTACCTAAAAGGTGTGCATTTAAATAACTGTACAGGGTACAGAAACATTTTTGTCCATATTATTGATTAAGCTTTCATAGAATGCTCAAAGTTGAACAGTAATTTTAATAGTGAAAAAGTTAGGGAAAGAGGAATCTCTTTGGACATACTTAAATAATTTATTATTAAAAAAATAAAAAATCATTTTTTTCACCTTGTCTTAGTAATATTGCTTTGGTAGGGAATTAGCATTATAGAATTCAAAGAAAGCTTCTCATTGTCCTAGATTAATAGAAAGTTTAACTGTTACCACAGGATCATGCTACACACTGAAAAACAAACTTAGTTTTTTTTTCTTTTAACTGGATAGAGCAAACCTTGATAATATGATGAATGTACAAAAGTAGATATAGTAATTCATTTAGGACAAGACCAGGAATGGACTAAATTGAGAGCTTAAGAAAAAGTTCTGTTGCTTCTACAAATTTTATATCCTCTACCTTTTAGGGTTGTTTTTTCTTAAAGGAAAGAGGGATTGCTAGTAGAAATGGTTAAGGAAATGTTTGGTATCTGAAGTAAAATTTCATATACTTAAAATTTTGCATCAAAATGTTTGAGAATCATACAGAGAATAATTATATATAGAAACAGAAGTAACCAATAGTTTTTTTATTTCTCATATGCTTTAGTGAACTTTGAAATCTTCACCTCCACTTTTGTTAAAATAAATTTTAGAAGTATATTTTGTTAGAGGAATTCAAGGTCATTGGCTTTTACTTTTGGTTTGTTAAGAAAGCACCAAGATAATAGAGTTTTATATTATCTTTTAATTTGGTTCCCTGACCTGTAGTGACATATAAGGAAAAGTGAGGAAATCTGACAGAACTCTTAACATGGAGTTTCTTCATTAAGCAATGAATAATATGAATCCCAGTTTAAGCAAGTTTACCTACGTTTTTGTTTTAATGCATTCTATAACTGTATTAATTCTTAGTCTTCCACAAATGATTTTTCTTTCCTTGAATTTCGGTAAGATACAAGGACAGCTTTGCATTTAGTAGAGAAATTCAGATGCACATAGAAAAGGCTTAGATGCAGTGTTCAAAAGATGAGTTTTATGCAGTACAGCGCATAGCGATACTTTTATAAAGAACTTAGTAAATAAAAAAAAGAACTTAGTAAATATAATTCTATATATATATATAAGAGATTTATGGTTTCAGTATCTGCTGTTGTATATTTTAATAGCAAATTGAATAGAATTGATAGGGCTGATTTGTTCCTTATTCTTGAATAATAAGTATTTCTTCTGTGTCAGACACTGTCATAAATGGGGTTTCAGAGTTTAAAGTACATATTCCCTGTCTTCAAATAGCAAAGTGTAAATAGAGACAAAGAAGTGAACAGTTTATGATACAATGTTATACTAGAGGTAAGCACAGGGTACAACAGAGACTGCAGAAGCATGAAGCAGTCTCAGTCTGGATATGGGGTGAGAGAAAAAGTGAAAGGTAGCTCGAAAGCCTTCTTAAGGAAGATAGCATCTAAGCTGAGCCTTGATTTTATAGCCAAGAGAAGAAATCAAGGGGCCTTTGGGGGGATAAGGAGAGTACCTACAGATTCTCCAGAGATAAACCATAGTGCACCATGCAAAGGTATAGTGGGATGAGAACATACGACTTTTGGGGGGACATTATAGATAGTTTAGATGACTGGATTTGAAGGGCTTTGGGATAGGTAAGTAAAGCCTGGATCATGAAAGTTGTTTAATGTCATTTTAATGAGTCTAGATTTTATTGTGAGGGCAGTGGGGAGCTGTTGAATGGTATTAAGGAGAGTGATGTGGTTTGACCTACAGTTCATTATAAAAATGTCTGAGAGGTATATAGAGGTAGAATTGATGGGACTCTACCATGATCTTCATTTCCAATATAATACTAGTAATTGAAAAAAAATCAAAGATAACTCTTGTCTTTCTGGATGGGCAACTGGGGTAGGAGAGGGGTCACAGTCTTGGCAATGCTGAGACAGGAAAAAAGTCTAAGGGCAGAGTGGAAAAGTCTAAGGACACATCCAAACATTGAAGCATCAAATTATTAATTGCAAGAAAAGTATTACAAACCACGCATTTTTGGTCCAAAATTCTGTAGTTACTAGTTTGAGCAGTGCCATGTTAACAGATCTATAAACAGTAGTGGGCTCTGTTACTTTGATGGGTTCATAAACCTAGTAAATTATACCATATAAATCTGGCCGGGGTGCCTGAGTGGCTCAGTTGTTTAAGCGTTGGCCTTTGGCTCAGGTCGTGGTCCCAGAATCCTGGGATTGAGTCCTGTGTTGGGCTCCCTGCTCAGCAGAGAGCCTGCTTGAGCCTGCTTCTCCCTCACCCTCTCCTCCTTCCCTTGCTTGTTTTCTCTCTCTCTCTCTCTCTCCCCCCCTCCCCAATAAATAAAATCTTTAAAAAAAATTAATAAATCTGGCCAAAGTAGGTATTCAGGAAATTTGATGAAATGAGTGAATAGTAAAGGAGACTTAAAATGCCTAACACCTTTTAACTATTCAAAGGGTTTTCAACATCTCTTTTAAATTTAATTCCCAGTTATTTGATATCTAATATCACGAGACCTCAAACTAAGGGCCCCCAGGCTCTATCCTGCCTATATCCTGCCTGTAGGTGGGTTTTGCTTGATTTGTTGCTTTTAAAAATAAATTTGAATTCCTTGCTCATAATTTAAAGTGGGCAGTTTTACATAAATATTTGGAACTCATTTTCTTGAAAAGTTAGATGGTCTGATAATACCGGTTGACTAATTCTGCATGGTAAAATTAGATTTCAGTAGCAGTTTTTCTTGCTTAAGTCATGTCACCTGCATGGTCCCTCTACGCAGTTGAGTTTAATCCCTGTTAACAGCTTATTTAATTGGAGGTCTTTGGAGGAATGGGGTTGCAGGTGAGGAGTAAATTCAGAAAGTGGACACTGATTTCATTCATATTAAAGCTTTTGTCTGTTGGGTGCCTAATGTGTGTTATTTCATTTAGTTTTGCAATGCTATAGCATTTGCTGTTCCTATATACAATTGAGAAAACTAATAGTTAGAAAGGGAAGTTATAAATTAGGGACGGCTGGCTCCTGATAGTTAGGCCTCCTGTATTTTTTCTTTTGTATACTACATTTTTAAAGCTTTTCTAGTTGAGTTGTTTAGGCAGAGGCAAAGTCTGATGATTTTTAATTTCTAAAATTATAAGCAAGAATCTATTAGCAATGTTTTTAGAAATTTGAAAAGAGTATAAATAAAATTTGTTTTAGATGATTGTGTATATATGTACATAATAACACTAATGTTCTTTGCTATTATAATTGTATTTACTTGCTGACATTTGGCAAACTAGTTTGAAAGTCTTAAATATTCTATTATTACTAGAAGTAATTTTTAAGTATTTAGAAGTTCATTCAGAAATTTGAGTATTTGTCAAAGAAAAATGGTAAGGATTCTTTTCACTGTGCTAGGTGGTTCTTAGGAAGAGAGGTTTTTTCTGTTTTACCTAGAGAATAACTTTCTCAGTATAATTCTGGAAGTTAAACTAATTTGATTATTACAATATTTTAATTCATTTAGTATCTTTTATACTTATACATGGAGATGCTTAGACTACTGACTGGCAGAAGGAATTGTTTTGTAACATGATTTGATATTTTGAGAGGAACTCCATTTTAAGAAATGGAGTCAGCGGACTGAAAATATTTAACTAAATTTGAAACTCAAGACCTTTTAGCATTCATGAAGGAAGATACAAGTTGGTTATATTGCTGTGGACAATTGACATGTGGGCATTGACAGTGGAATCTTCAATATTCCTGATTGATATGCCTTTAGTGGCAGCAGTCTGTTAATGATGCATAGTGCAAAATTTAAACACTAGTAGGGCATAGATACTAGACATATGGCAAAGAAGGGAACATGCATGGAAGAAATAAAAGGTGGATAGATTTAGTAGTCAAGGACATTCAGTGACATTTAGTTGTCTTTCTTGTGCCTATCAGCTAATCAAGGCCTTTGAAGATGCTTAATAAAAAGTGGTTTATTGAAATAGAGAAAAGGACATAACATGGTTTATTAAATGCTCTTTCAAACTCTTATTTTAATCACTCTTATTTTAGTAAATTGTAACTTACTATTTTATTTTTCTTCCTTAGAATCTGTCAGGTGAAGGTGTATTTTTGCTTTTTAATTTGGCTAGAAGCAATTTATTTTTAAAGAATGTCTCCTCTGAAGATACACGGTCCTATCAGAATTCGAAGCATGCAGACTGGAATTACAAAATGGAAAGAAGGGTCCTTTGAAATTGTGGAAAAAGAGAATAAAGTCAGCCTAGTAGTTCACTACAATACTGGAGGAATCCCAAGGATATTTCAGGTATTACCAAATTTTGATGTGGAATAGATCTTGAATCATAACCTTTAGTGAATAGCCTCCTTGTACCATAGTAAGTGTAATGGTAGCCTTCCTCTGAGATTAACATTCTTTTTATTTCCAGGACACTGATAGTTTTGTGTGCATATTTTATAAATTATTCAACAGCATCATTAATGGTATATAATAAATAGTGGGAAGTAGTCACCGTTATTGAAAGAAAAACTAAGAAGCAGAGAAGAACTGAGTTTGAATACTATTTCTGTCAAAGCTATTTTAAAAACCACATTAGGATAACTTTAGTTATTCTCTTCTTTCCTTAGTATATGATAGATTCATCACTGTGTAGTATTAACTTTTAATAGGACTTATTAGTATCTTCTAAAACCAAATACTTCCTAAATAATTCTGCCAAGGGTTGTGGTATGGGCCATTCAAGGATGATTATTCAAGGTCATTCTTACTGCTGTTTTCTGACTGCAAGCTTTTGAAGAATTTCATTATTTTATCACTGCAAAAAATAATTTTGTTTTTACCTCTTTACTGTCTATTCTGTGCAGCTAAGAACTACTCATCCTGACATAATTTGAATTTAAGAAAGTAAACCATATTTTTCTGCACTTTAAAATTCTGTATTTGTTAATTAGATAATACAAAAGTATAATATTCATTCTAAACTGAAAAACTCTAGTGAATAACAATTTATGAAGCTTTATGCTTGAGAATCCTAGAGCTGGAGTAAGATTTCCATTTCTCCTTGCTTTTGAACTGTGAAAATAAATTGCTTATGATTTTGTGTATTAGAGATCGTCTTAAATAGATTGGAAGTGGTGACAGGGGCAATAGAAACAATAGTAGTTTCTTCCACCTACGTGTATCTACAATTGCTCATCTCAATGAAAGAAAGATTCATTTTCAAATAGATTCAGTTTCTTAGTCCTCAACCCAAATTAGCAGTCAGTAAATATTTAAATATTTAAGCAAACATAGGTGTTGAGGAGCATGAGGATTCTGCTGTGATTCCAGCCTTATCTCAGTTCTAGATCAGTATGCATTCAGCATTTATTTTGTTAACTATCTACAGATAACCATGACGGATACTATATACTAAGTGCTAATAATACAGAGCTAAGTGAAATGCTTTTCTTCTCAAACTTAAGCATAATCAGAAGCATTTTCAGATGTAAAAATATTTCAGAGACACTGAAGTAATACAAAGAAGAATGGTTTGGTCCTGAGCATTTAGAGGATAAGTAGGAGTTTGCCAAGCACAGTGAAGGTAGGGCAGAGGTGATTTCTGTCCATGGACAAACACGTGGAAATGTAAATCAACCCTCAGAAAACCAGAACATTATTTTAAAGTAAATGGACAGTAAGGAGTGCATGGCAGTAGAGGCTGAAGAGCTAGATAGGAACCAGATCTTGTTTGTCATACTAAGAGGACCTTAGAGTCTAAGGAGCCAAGAATCTCAAGTTCAGATTCACTTAGGGGCTAGGCAGATGACTATTTCAAGAGATAGTGGGAGAAGGAGGACATATAGGAGGTTATTGTGGGAGTTTAGATGAAGAATAAGAGTCGTAATCAAAGGAAAAGACAGTAGGAAGAAGCAAGAGGAGAAAAGGATAGATTGGAAGAGATTAAAAGAAGACTTGACTCATTAGATTTAGGGAAGTGAGAAAGAAGACACTGGTTTCTGAGTGGATGACAATGCCTTTCATGTCTTAGTAGGGAGCAGAGGGGAAGAACTAGGGTGGAAGGATTGAGAGATGAGTTGTTTGAGGTATCAAGCATTCAGATGTCAGTATCTAGTAAGTGTTAGGTAAGCAGGACTGGAACTCCATGAGAGGGGTCTTCTGGACTTAGAGAAAAGATGGAAGGCCTCACCATATGGTAGTTAATAAAATTATCAGTTGAAGACCTCAAGTTCAAGATTATTCTTTCATCTTTGATAATGAACAAGCTTTTTGTCTTATGTATTTAACTTACATTTTTAAAAAGTGGTATATTGACTGAAATAGTGTTGTTATGTGATCTCTTTTCCTTTTGCATGCTAAACTCCTTGTTTAAATATTTCGGAGTTAAAGCCTCTGATACTGTTTATTGTGTTTTATGATAGAATTTTTACTCAAGAACATAGATTTAAGACCTACTTTGAATATATATATAATTTTAAATTGAATATAAATTAATCTGATAAAATTAATTTTCATTCTTCTCTAAAAATTGACAAAGATCAATTCTAGTTTAAAAAAATTATATAAAGTTGTTCTTTCGGGATACCTGGGTGACTCCTCAGTTGAGCATCTGCCTTTGTCTCAGGGCGTGCTCCCGGCCCGGGGATCAAATCCCATATTGGGCTCCTTCAATAGAAGATAGAAGGAGCCTGCTTCTCCCTCTGCCTATGTCTCTGCCTCTCTCTCTGAGTCTCTCATGAATAAATAAATAAGTAAAGTCTTTAAAAAAAAAAAAAAAAAAGCTATTCTTCCTTTATAATATTTAAAGGGTATGTTTTCAGCAAAAAGCAGCTTTTGAAGCCTTTGTATACTCCGGCTGAGGGAGAACATTAGAGAATAAAGATGCCTAGTTGGCAAGAATTACTTAGGTAGTAAACTGCAAGATTTATTAATTTGGTCTTGGAAAAATTTTGGCCAAGAGAAAATAAAAGTTATCACTTGATAGCACATATCCAGAGTCTGGAAGAGTATAAGACAAATTATTGAACCAATTTTGGGGAATGGAAAAAGTAAGCTAAATTAGTTTCTAGAGTGCTTATGATCTTCATGAGTGAATGAAAGTTAAATGAGCCTGCTTAGACACTTAAAAAAGAAAAAAAAGATGGGTGCACCTGGCTGGCTCAGTGGGTAGAGCAAGCAACTCTTGAACTTGGGGCTATAAGTTTGAGCCCTATAGTGGGTGTAGAGATTAGTTAAAAATAAAAAAGTGTGTGTGTGTGTGTGTACAGACAGAAATGAAGAAAGATGTCTTGTATTGATAAAGGTTCATTTTGATGTGTTTTTAAGAATTGGAATCCTTTTGAGGATGATCATTTGGGTTAAGAAATCCTTTTAAATTATAACTACCCGGGATGCCTGGGTGGCTGAGCAGTTGAGCGTCTGCCTTCAGCTCAGGGTGTGATCCTGGAGTCCCGGGATCGGGTCCCGCATCGGGCTCCCTGCATATGGAGCCCGCTTCTCCCTCTGCCTATGTCTCTACCTCTGTCTCTCTCTCTCTCTCTCTGTATCTCTCATGAATAAATAAATAAAATTTTTTTATAAAAAAAATTTACAGCTACCCAAACCAATTGCCAGAATATTATACAAGCTTTTGTTTAAAAAAAAAAAAAAAAAAAAAGGTGGGAAGAGTGAAGAAAAAGAAAGTCTGTAACACAGTATGGCTTTCTAAGCTAGCACTGGTGTAACCATCTAGGCTCTGTAAATTTTTTTTTTTTTTGAGATTTTATTTATTCATGAGAGACACAGAGAGAGAGAGGCAGAGACATAGGCAGAGAGAGAAGCAGGCTCCATGCAGGGAGCCCGATGTGGGACTTGATCTCGGGACTCCAGGATCACACCCTGGGCCAAAGGCAGGCGCTCAACTGCTGAGCCACCCAGGCATCCCAGCTCTATAAATTGTTAACTCACTAATTTTTATAGCTTTATAACTATACCTGAAAATATGCAATTCCCTACCATAAAATCAACAGTGGTAGGGTTACTTTGTAAATAAGTTTTAATAGTAGATGTTTGCCTTTCCTAAAAGTGAAATCTTTGACTTAAGTGTATTAAGAAATTGGAATTCTTTTTGGTTGGAAGGAAAAAACTCTAAATTAATATGGGAAAGACTAAGAAATAAAATTTAGCAAGCATAAAGTTTAGTATTGCTTGTATAACTTGTTATACTTTGTCACCATATATTTTTAACAATAACATAATTTTCCTTTTGTGTTGATTAGCTAAGTCATAACATTAAAAACGTGGTGCTTCGACCCAGTGGAGCAAAACAAAGCCGCCTAATGTTAACTCTACAAGATAACAGCTTTTTGTCTATTGACAAAGTACCAAGTAAGGATGCAGAGGAAATGAGGTTGTTTCTAGATGCAGTACATCAAAACAGACTTCACGCAGGTGAGCACAAATCTACCCAGGGTTTGCTATTAACTGTTATAAAAGAATATAATGGTGGCTCAGTGGTTGAGCGTCTCTGCCTTTGGTTCAGGGTGTGATCCTGGTCCCAGGATCGAGTCCCGTGTTGGGCTCCCTGTGAGGAGCCTGCTTCTCCCTGTGCCTGTGTCTCTGCCTCTCTCTCTCTGCATCTCTCATGAATAAATAAATAAAGTCTTAAAAAAAAAAGAATATAATAGATAGTAGACCGTGTCCCTGGTGAATATTGATACACAAATCTTCAGCAAAGCACTGGCAGACTGAATTCAACAGCACATTTAAAGGATTATATACCGGGATACCTGGGTGGCTCAGTCAGTTAAGCATCCCACTCTTGGTTTTGACTCACATCATGATTGAGCCCTGCATCAGGCTTGGCATTCGGCATGGAGACTGCTTATTTCTCTCCCTCTCCCCCTCCTTACTCTGTCGCTTTCAATAAATAAAATATTTTTAAGAAGGAGTATAGGGGTGCCTGATTGCCTCAGGCAGTTAAGCATCTGCCTTCGGCTCAGGTCATGATCCCAGGGTCCTGTGATCAAAATCCCCTATAAGACTCCCTGCTAGGTGGGGAGCTTGTCTCTCTCTCCCTTTGCCTGCCACTCCCCCTGCTTGTGCGTGCACGTGCACTCTCTTCTCTGTCAAATAAATCTTAAAAAAAAAAAAAAAAATTTAAAAAAGTATTATGTACCATGACCAGGTGGAATTTATTTCTGAAATGGAAGGATGGTTCGAGATAGGAAAAAATCCATGTGATACACCAAATGAGTGAATGAAGGACAAAAGCCACATGCAGAGAAAGCATTTGATAAAATTCAAAACCCTTTCATGATAAAACATTCAAGAAACTAGAAATAGAAGGACATTACCTTAACCCAATAAAAGCTGTAGATGAAAAGCCCACATGTAGATGAAAAGCCACATACATTGCTAACATACTCAGCAATGAAAAACTGAAAGATTTTTCTTTAAGATAAGGAACAAGGCAAGAATGCCTTTTCCTGCTATCCAACATAATACTAGAAGTCCTAGCGAGAGCACTTGGGCAAGAAATAGAAATGAAGTGCATCCAAATTAGGAAGAAGTAGGGGGTCCCTGGTTGGCTCAGTCTGGAGAGCATGCAGCTCTTGATCTCTGGGTCATGAGTTTAAGCCCCACATTAGGTGTAGAGCTTACTTTAAAGAAAAAAAAGAGGAAGAAGAGATGATATGTTACTATATGAGAAAACCCTAAGGATTCCACAAAAGAATATGGCTAGCAAAGGAGGAAGATTTAAATTATGATTGGGAAGAGTTACCTTGTTATATAAATCTTAGATACTTGTCTTTGTCTATGTGAAACTTACTCCATGGTTTTAGTCTTACTGTGAAGACAGCAAGTACTATAGAAAATCATAAACAATATTATCAGATTCCCCTGTCCCTTCCTAATCCTTTTCATTTAAAATGTTTTGATTTTTTAAAAAATGTTATAGATATTTTTAAGGAATAATCTAGTGCTTAAAAGAAGTTTTCTGTTATTACTGTTAGTATCCAGCTCTATTATTATCAAAACTTTATTACTAATAAATTACTAATACTTTAGAGTTGACAGACTTTAAATTGGGCTTCTTAAATATAAAAATATTAGAAAATGAGGATGTAGCAGTGCTACTTTGCTTATATTTAATGTATCTATTTGATGTGCTATTTTCCTTGTAAAATGAAAAAAAAATTATGATTGTGTGCCGTTTAGTACCTACTCATTGTGTTCATGTTACCAAATCTGAGCTATGTCAATTTACTAAATAACTGTTGAATTTTAGAATCAAGGAATTGAATACTGTTAACATTTTTTAGAATATGTCAGGGACTATGTCTATATTTCTCTTTTTGTTTCATTCCATCATACCCATCATTTTAATTGAACCACTGTTTTAAGAATTGATGTGTAAGAAAAGCATGTCTATATATATTGGAATGGAAACCACAGCAGATCGTCTAGGGACCCAAGTTTGAATCTGAACAACATGATAAATGGAAAAATAGGAGCTTTGGACCTAAACAGATTTAGATTTGAATCCTACCTCTACTTATTTCAATATAGCACTTAATGATTAAATTTCAGGTTCCTCATCTCTAAAATGAAGGGTTATATCACCTTAATTTCAGGGCTTATTAAAGAATAAGAACTCATAAATATAAAGCATGACTGACGACATATGATAGTAATTAAGAATAGCAGTGACTTGTTTTATGCTCTTAGGCTAGTTATTTTAATCTTTTGGGTTTAGTTGCCTTGGCTGCCCCAAAGTGATAATATAAACTTTACAGAGACCAGAGTAGGATAATGAATGTAAAACTACTTCAAAAAGTATAATGCATTTATTATATAGTGTGTGGCATTTCTGATCAGTGGAAAAGAGACTAAAATTTGATAAAAGTGTTATCTGTCAAGACAACTAACCATTTAAGAAGATAAAGCTGGCTCCCTTATTCCACTCCATTCATCTAAATAGATTTTACATTTGGGCTCCTGGGTGGCTTAGTTGGTTGAGCATCCGACTCTTGGTTTTGGTTCAGGTCATGATCTCAGGGTTGTGAGATCGAGCCCCACATTGGCTCCTCACTCAGTGGGTAGTTAGCTTGAGATCCTCTCCCTCTTTTCCACATCCTCTCTCTCTAAAATAGATAAATCTTCAAAAAAAAAAATAGATTTTACATTGATCAGGGATTTGAACATAAAATGATAAAAGCTTTATTAAAGAGGGAGAGTGGATTTTAATGTAATATCTGGATGGAATAGAACTTTCTGAGTATGACATAAAAATCATTCAGTAAAAAAAGATTAATAATTTGTACTGTGTAAAAATTTTAAGTGATCTGTGGCAAGAGGAGAAAAAAGAAAATATTAGTCACAGTGATAGTGTTAATGTTGCTAATATACAAAAATGTACTTTCCAAATCAGTATGAAAAAGACAATCTAGTAGAGAAATAGAAACTGCATATAGGAAATTCAGGAAGTAAACAGATGGCTCTTACACATGAAAAAAATCTCAACATCACCAGTAATTAAATTTAAAATTTTGGTATCACATTGGCAAGTAGTGTGAGGGGAACCACAATAGTGTCAAATACTGGGTAGGAACTGTGAGATATTTTTTTGGAATAATAAGTGATAATACCAATTTAGTTTAAAACTGTACATCCTTTAGAAATTTTTATTCTGAGGAGTTCTTAGGGCAGCCCGGGTGGCTCAGTGGTTTAGCACTGCCTTCGGCCCAGGGTGTGATCCTGGAGACCCAGGATCGAGTCCCATGTCGGGCTTCTTGCATGGAGCCTGCTTCTCCCTCTGCCTGTGTCTCTGCCTCTCTCTCTCTTTCTCTCTCTCTCTCTGTCTCTCATGAATAAATAAATAAAATATTTTTTTAAAAAAAGGAGTTCTTAGAATTCCTGTCCTCAAAAATCATTTTATTAGTTCAAGAAGATAGGTGAAAGAATGAATGTTCAGTATTGTTTGCATTTTTTAAAAATTAAAAGAATTTTAAATGTTCATTTCAAATAATTAGAGGGAAATTGACTAAAGTATAAAATACTCTTTAAAAGTATATACCAGGGCAGCCTGAGTGGCTCAGCAGTTTAGTGCTGCTTTCAGCCCAGGGTGTGATCCTGGTGACCTGGGATCGAGTCCCACGTCGGGCTCCCTGCATGGAGCCTGCTTCTCCCTCTGCCTGTGTCTCTGCCTCTCTCCGTCTTTCTCTCTCTCTCTCTCTCTCTCTCTGTCTCACGAATGAATAAATAAAATCTTAAAAAAGTATGAATCAAAAAAAGTATATACAAATTGATGCTTCTACAGTACCTTACATGTTTTACATTAGCATCGATTTCTTTGGAATAGAAGCCATTTATGCTGCTTGCTGAACTTAATAGAGGATGCTTTGGAGTATACGTTATTGGAAGTATATCTGTCTCTGATTCTGACATGTTTCCTTGGCATCCAGTGTCACTGTTCATGCCATAGACACACAGTGACCAACTTTTTAGTAGTGTTAATTACCAAATATTTATATGGGAGAATTTGTAGCATTTTCATTTAAAAATTTGTTTCTTTTACGTCTTCCCAAGTTTTTGCATATTATTTCATTTTTTGCTTGAGTTTCTAGCTCTGAATTTAAATTGCTATATATATCTGGTAAACTTTCAGAATCGGTTGATAAGCACTTTCATTTTTTTACGCTTCTGTTTTTTCAGTATTCTATAATGATGATTAAACTCTATTAAAGTAAACGGCTTGGGATTTATTTATTTTCCCCCCCACCAGCCATGAAACCTTCTCAGGGGTCTGGTAGTTTTGGAGCTATTCTGGGCAGCAGGACTTCACAGAAGGAAACCAACAGGCAGCTTTCTTACTCAGACAATCAGGTATGTTCATTTGAATCTTTCTAGCTTTTAAAAAAAGTTATAATCTATTATTATGAAATCTTTTCAAAATTTATCACATGCTATTCTTCTTAGATTTATTGAACACAATATAGCTTATACTCTACATCTCATGGTATTCATTATGGACCATAGTAAAGTGTAGTTTTTAAAAGCATAGCTTTGGAGTTAGATGTGGGTTTGAGATTGGGTGCTGCTACTTAGTAGTTGTGGGTTCCTTGAGTATCCTGAGCCTCACTCTCCATCTGTAAAATTGAGATAGCAATAATATTTTAAGGGTTTTATGTGAGATAATGCATGTAAAAGTGTTATTAGCCCACAATACCATATACTAACAATGCTATAAATGTTTACTCCTATTATGTCTGTGATGCCTTTTGGGTCTGTTGTGCATTATGAACTTTACCCCTACACTATATGATACCAGACTTTTAGTTAAGATTTTCCATTTGCTTTTTAAATATTTTCTTTCATAAATATTCCGACAGCCATGAGACTTGCTTTACACTTTTGCAACTTAGCAGTGCTATGTCTTTGAAAATTTATCTTATAAGATAAATAAAGATAAAGGGAAAGATAAAGGGAAACCAGGCAGGGGGATCCCTGGGTGGCTCAGTGGTTTGGCGCCAGCCTTTGGCCCAGGGCGTGATCCTGGAGTCCCGGGATCAAGTCCCACATTGGGCTCCTGACATGGAGCCTGCTTCTCCCTCCTCTTGTGTCTCTGCCTCTCTCTCTCTCTCTCTCTCTGTCTATCATGAATAAATAAATAAATAAATTTTTTTTTTTTTTAAAGGGAAACCAGGCATAAAGTAAGAAAAACTTTGAAACTATTTTATAAGTAAACTGATGAGTTCTATTTGGCTATGCAGAGAGATGATTACTTAGTCCATTTGCTGGACTAACCGATGAATAAGATTTTATTTTATTTTTTTTAATAGGTTGTGGGGTGTTTTTCATGTTTTAAATTCAGATGTAATTGATATGCTCTAAACTGCACATAGGGGCAGCCCTGGTGGCACAGCGGTTTAGTGCCACCTGCAGCCCAGGGCATGATCCTGGAGACCCTGGATCGAGTCCCACGTCAGGCTCTGCACGGAGCCTGCTTCTCCCTCTGCCTGTGTCTCTGCCTCTCTCTCTCTCTCTCTCTCTGTATCTCTATGAATAAATAAATAAAATTAAAAAAAAAAAAGTAAACTGCACATAGTAGAAGTATACAATTTGATACGTTTTGACTTATGTATATACCTCTAAAATCATCACTATAATCAACCAAGTGATCATAACTATAACCCTTAAAAGTTTCCTCATCCTTTGAAATTCTTCCTTCCTGCTTTCTCTCTGGCCCCTATCCCTAAACCTCAACTGGTTTGCTTTCTGTCACTATAGATTAGTTTGCATTTTCTAGGTTTTAAATAAATAAAATCATTATATATTATTATTATTTTTTTTGGTCTAGCTTTTTCACTCAGTGTAATTACTTTGAGATTCATCTATGGGTAGAAATTTAAACTGTTACCATATTTAAATGTATAAATGTTATCATAGAAAGCAGAAACAAATATTTATACTCTCACAAATAATGATTCTTATCAATGGGATTGTAAAATCAATGTTATGGGTCATAACTGGGATTAAATTAAAAAACAAAATAGAAAATATTAAAGGAGATATTATATATAGTAAAGATAAGTATTTCTGAAACATTTGATTTTTTTTTTAAAGATTTTATTTATTTATTCATGATAGAGAGAGAGAGGCAGAGACACAGGCAGAGGGAGAAGCAGGCATCATACAAAGAGCCTGACGTGGGACTCGATCCAGGGTCTCCAGGACCATGCCCTGGGCTGCAGGTGGCGCCAAACCACTGCACCACCGGGGCTGCCCACATTTGGTTATTTATATGTATATATAATAGCTGCAATATTTCTGGGGAACTGGAAGAATTTGGTGGATAGTAGTAGTAGGTGATAATGAAACATCACAGGAAATGGCTTTTATAATAATATTTTGATATTTGAATCTTGAAAATGTATTACCCATTTGGAAATAACTTTTAAAAACTATTCAGATGATCTCAGAGATTTTTTTCTTTCCTATCCTAACATTGTATGTAATTCTATAGAAGAAAGAAATTGGAAATTTCTCCCATAGACAAATCACATAGCTTTTAATCTAGTAAAATTTACTGGCAGAAAGCTGATCAAAAGCACTGTTTCCCAATATTGCTTTTCCCAAACTAATATGTTTAAATTGCCATATTCACCCTGTATGTTCTTGCTGTGTCTTTAAGATAAATGCTTTGATTCATCTTCTGCCAGTGGACTGACTCTTCGTTTCATTTTTCCCATCAATTACCTATATTGGTTTCATTCCTCCAGACTAGAATCCCATCAAAAGTCATATGAGGTATTTGTGACTTGGCATTTTAGTTGTGGCAACGAAATGTCATTGTTGCTCCTTTTTCTCACATTTATGTCACTTTATCATAATCATACTGGATTTTTTTCTCTGAAGATTTATTTTTATCCTGATCACTAAAATCATATCTTGTGTATCTGAGTCTTTTGTTTTTAAGTCAAATATTCAAAGAAAATTCCTTTCTGCCTCTAGTTTTATTGTGGAAAATTTAAATTTATAGGCGTGCTGGAAGAAAATAAGTGTCAAGTTCAGCTTCTGACACAAATTGTATATTACACTCCGCTGGAGTGCTTTTAAAAAAAACTAATGAATGGGCCTCAGCCTAGGCCAATTAGGCTAGAATGTCTGGAGATGGGTTTCCAGTTGTATTTTTAAAAATTGATTCCACATTGGAATCAATGATCTAAAGGCATATCAATTAATTTGAACATTTAGCTATGTTAAACTTTACTCTTACAGGCATCTTCAAAAAGAGGAAGTTTGGAAACTAAAGATGATATTCCATTTCGAAAAGTTCTTGGTAATCCAGGTAGAGGATCAATTAAGACTGCAACAGGAAGTGGAATAACTGTCACCCGGACAATTCCCTCTTTGACATCTGCATCCACACCACTTAGATCAGGGTTATTAGAAAATAGGTATGGAAGATTTACTTTTTTTCTTTCTTAGTCATTAGCTCTGCCTGTTTATAAATAAGTGTCTTTTATGCCATTTAGGAAGACAAATATTTTGAGAAAAAGGAGATTGTGCGGTTAGTAAAGTATATTAGAAGAAAGTATAGAGTATATTTTTAGTAGGTAATTGTTTTATTTATAATTTATGTCAGTGACACATACTGAGCATGCACATATACAGTATATTAATCAAAATGTGGTTTAGAGAATTAGGCAGCAGTAGTCATGGTTCTTGTCCTTGAGTTTGTTGGTTTACACTTCTTAATGATATAAATTATGGCTTTTTTAAATAACTTTTTTTCTTTGTCCTCTACAGGACTGAAAAGAGAAAAAGAATGTTATCATCTGGTTCAGAGCTGAATGAAGATTACCCTAAGGAAAATGATTCATCATCGTAAGTTGGTTTAAGAACCTTATGGCAGGGATCCCTGGGTGGCGCAGCGGTTTGGCTCCTGCCTTTGGCCCAGGGCGCGATCCTGGAGACCCGGGATCGAATCCCACGCCGGGCTCCCGGTGCATGGAGCCTGCTTCTCCCTCTGCCTATGTCTCTGCCTCTCTCTCTCTCTCTCTCTCTCTGTGACTATCATAAGTAAGAAAAAAAAAAAAAAGAACCTTATGGCAGTAGAGGCACCTTGGTGGCTCAGTCACTTAAGCTTTTGCCTTCAGCTCAGATCATGATTTCAGGGTCCTGGGATTGAGCCCCAAGTCTGGGAGTCACACTCCCTTTCCCTCTGCCCCTCCCCCCTTCATGCTTTTTCTCTCAAATCTTAAGAAAAAAAAAAAAAAAAGAATGCCTATGGCACTAGATCAGTGTTTCTTACATTGACACACTCCCTATGGAATATTGGTGGAGGAGGTACAATTTATGAGAATGCTAAAGATAGAATAGAATTTAAAGTATTTTGGTGATGGTAGATTATAGACTCCATAGAGATTATTTGGCCATTGCTAATTGTTTTGGTAATTTCATTACCTCTCCCATCCTAGCTTTTTTTTACCTGCAATACTGAGACAAAGAATAGAATTGAAGAACTCATTAAACAGATGTTTCTTGTTGGCTGTTATTTTGTTGTGAATTCTTTCCTTCTCTTTACCTGTGAATTTTTTTTACCCTATTTGTGTGAAAAGTTAGCCTAGCAGTAAAAAGGATGTGAACCCAGGGTACCAGGGTGGCTCAGTTGGCTAAGGGTCCAACTCTTGATTTCAGCTCAGGTCATGATCTCAGGGTCATGAAATTGAGCCCCATTTGAGGCTACACGCTGGTGTGGAGCCTGCTTAAGATGCTGTCTCCCTCCCCACGCCACTACCTCCTTACCCCCTTGCCTGTGGGCACGCTCTCTGTAAAAAGAAAAAGATGTGAACCTGACATGTCTATGCAAGGAACATCAGTCTTTTAGAGGTATTTTCTGGTTGAACAAAAAAGGATAGACCTAACAACAGAACAGTCACCAGCTCACAATCTCTTCCTCATCATGGGAAGAATTTTTTATGTTGGGGGGAAAATGGTTATTATACTGTTATGAAACACCTCAGTTATTACCTTTTTTAAAAAGTTCTTATTTAATTTTCAGTTAACATACAATGTAATATTAATTCAGGTGTAAAATTTAGTGATTCAACACTTACATAAAATACCCACTACTCATCACAACAAGTGTACTCCTTAATCCGCATCACCTATTTAACCTTTCTTCCTACCCAGCTCTCTTCTTGTAACCATCAGTTTGTTCTCTATAGTTAAGAGTCTGTTTTTTGGTTTTCCTCTCTCTTTTTTTCCTCTAGAATATTTGTTTTGTTTCTTAAATTCCACATGTGAGTAAAATCATACGGTATTTGTCTTTCTCTGACTGACTTATTTTGCTGAGCATTAGTACTCTGGCTCCATCCATATCATTGCAAATGGTCAATTAATGCCTTAACAGAAATCGGTTGATAGTCAATTAATTAGTATTCTGGGTCAGAGGTCACCAGAAGGTAGTTGGGGAAAAAGCTAAAGAAAGTTTATTTATGGAGATCTTTGTCCTATTGCTGCAATAGGTATAAAACTGAGTAGGTGATAGGACTGGTGTGATACCTAAAACTATATCACCATGGGCTCAGATTCATACTATCTTTTGACCTACAGTGAACTGAGATAACTGCTTTTAGCCTCTGCTCTCATTTTTGCATGCCTATTGGTGGGAGTGGGGAAAGGAACAAAAGGGGAGGGCTTACTGCTTTCATTAAGGCTGAAAATTGTACACACTACTTTGGTGCACATTGGCCAGAATTTGGTCGTGTTGTTATATCAAATTAATGAGAAACTGGGAAATATGCCTGGCCTATCCCAAATCCTATTATGGCAGAAGGATAGAGCAGTTATTTGGGGACAACTTAACAGTCTACTATAGTTTACCTCTCTAGCCATAGAAGTATACCTGTTCATCATTCTTCCCATATGTTTAGTCATTATATCCAGTTCAGAGTCCAGGATCTCTGGGTGATGTGTAGTTCTCTCTATAAGATCATAGTGTGCATATTACCATGTTCCTCATAGTCTGATACCTAAAAGGCAAGTTAATCTGTTTTCCCCACTCCCATTTCCATGCATACATCATTATACATTGCTGGCATAGGATAACCACAATAAAAATTTCCATTTAGAAAAGGCAGGAATAGGAAACTTAACGAGTTGCTGTTCTATTGCAGCAATAAAATCTTTGTAGGCAGAAGTTGTGAAGACAGTGAAGGCAGTAGAGTAAGTTCTTGGTTAGCCCATATCGCAGTCTCTCTTCTATCCTCTGGGAGAAACTCCCTTCCCCACTATACTTCATTTGACTCCTGACTTTGTCCTCTGGTAGATTTCCTTTGCCTGTTATCTTTCAAGGGCATAGATGAATTAGGTTTTGAAGACTCTGTTCTTCCTTGGGGCTATTATGCAGCTTTTGTAGCCTGCTTCATGCTGATCAAGTTCTGGGAGTTTAGAAGTATCCAGAAATCTAGGAGTTTTAGAAGTCTAGAAGTTTCTTTAAAGCTACAACAAGCAGGATTTTATAGGCTTGAGAAAGAATTCAGGCCATTATTTTTGTTGTTTGGATTTTTTGTTTTAATAAACTCTTAAGTTTTGAAATAATTTTAGATTTACAGAAAAGTTGCAAAGACAATATAGAATGTTCCTCTGTACCCTTACCCAGTTTCCCTTAATATTAACATACAGTTGTTTTTTCCCAAGCTACTTCCTCAGTTACCTCCTAACGTTGCCTCAGTTTGAGTATCAGAAGGAATTGGATTTTTTTGGTCTCGTATGGTCTCATTACCAGGCAATTTCAATTCTAGGCCATTGGCACAGAGAGCTGTATTCTTTTTCATCTTTGATTGTAAGGTGGCTAGCCCTTGCCTGAATTTATCTGTCTTGAATAGGGCCTTGCTGAAACACAGACCAGTGTTCATATTGTCTCAATCTTTTAGAGCTATAGGTTGAGTAAGTATGCAGTCTGCTTTCAAAGACATTACAGATGACAGGCTTTGGGTTTGTTTTGTTTTGTTTTTTTTAAGATTTATTTTAGAGTGCGTACATGCATGCATGAAGTTGAGGGAGGGGCAGAGGGAGATATTTTCAAGCAGACTCCCCAATGAGTGCAGAGCCTGATGTGGGGCTTGATCCTGAGATCATGACTTAAGCCGAAACCAAGATTCGGACACTCGACCGACTGAGCCATCCAGGTGCCCCTGCAGATAACAAGATATAAATATCTTGCTGAGATATAACAATCGTTACCAGCTTTCTAATCTGTAATATTGGAGCCCTTACTCTCTACCTTACTACTGTAGGTAGTGCAATATATTTTAGATTTGTTATGATAGCACCCCACTTCTAGTAACAAAATTTGTGGGTTCAGGGTCCAGTTGTAGGAAATAAAATTCACTTTAGCTAGTTTACACACAAAAATGTTTGCCTTCAGAGAGTATGAAATAACCAGAATCATTAGGAAACCTGAAAATACAGGCTATAGGTTAAGCTTTCAGGATGATTTTGAGAACTATGCCACAGATCAGGTCACCAAAGATGCTCCTGGCTATTGTCAAATCTTTTTTTTTTTTTTTTTAAGATTTTATTTATTCATGAGAGACCCAGAGAAAGAGAGGCAGAGACATAGGCAGAGGGAAAAGCAGGCTCCATACAGGGAGCCCGATAAGGGACTCAATCCCGGGACTCCAGGATCACGCCCTCAGCTGAAGTCAGACTCTCAACCACTGAGCCACCCAGGTGTCTCTATTGCCAAATCTAATAGCTGAATTGGAAGCTGTCATCTCTGGAACCATGCTGACACTACCAAGATTAGAAATCTCTACAGAAAAACCAGACACTTCCAAAATGGTTTTTGCCATCACAATAGAACACATGATCTTTGTCTTACTTCCACTTTGCAGATCTTATACAATTCTATGTAATTACCTTATCTTGATTCACATCCTGAACACTTAACTAGGAAATGTAGTTTTTTAGCTTTCTGGCTTTTATAGGACAGATATGCTAAACGGTGGTTGTAATAAACAATTGCATGCCAGTTCACCATATTCACCACACTTTGGGGTCATCTCACTTTTCCCACTTAGAATTCTGTCTGGTGAGCCCTAAGTTTCTGATCTTTGTTCTGGGCTAATAATACTTTTTACAATATCACAGTTAGATTTTTTGAAGTTTAAGTTTCTTAGAAGACTGTAGATTAATATACTTGAAAAGTGACTTGTTAAGAAAGTGCCCATAAGAGAGACCAGAGTGAGGAAAATAGGACAGGGACGGGAGGAAGCCAACCAAGGGTGTGATCTCTGTGGGAGAGTAGGCTTTATCTTGATCCAGCAAGGGACTCTGGGTCTGTTCCAAATTGAAGTAAGGAAGTTGGGCTTTTGTGTTCTCATACTGTACAGTCTTTGGTTCTGTGGCTCTGCCCAGATGGACAGAATATGTTAAGTAGCCCAAAGGCAGTCCTCTGAAGAAGAACTGCAGGTGCTAACTGTTGAAAACACATTTTGGAGGTGTAACACGAAGGGATCGGAGGGGCTCTATTGGAGCATTACTTATTAAATTCATTCCATGTTATCACAGATTCTTCACATTGATACTGCCCAATATCTGGATGAAAATCTTACAAAAGGAGAGTTAAAGGGATGAGCTATAGTCCTTTTTGTCCTTATTGGTATAGATAGCCCTGAGGCTATAACTGATACTATCATCTTTTTCTTCTACCATCTGTTCTAGGTTTACTGCATTCTTCACTAATACTTCTGCTGGTCTTGGTGATTTGCCTAGTGATATGACTAAGATCTGCATCCCTGTGGGGATGAGCCCCCTGGTCACTCTGTGCTTGTGCAGGCCATGGTTGGTGAGATTGCCCATTCGTAGTTAAAACTGAACATGATAGCACTAGGAGAGTCCCTAGTGTGCTCCTATTATTCCAAACATATTCCTGCCCTCATTATATAGCTATAGCATCAACCCTACCTCCTTATAATAATCAAACCAGTTACTCCTGCTAGTATAGCATTTCCTTTCTTTGCCTGATGCTCTGCCAACATGAGGAGCCCAAAATGAGTAACAGCCATAGCTTTAGATTAAATGGGATTCTTACTATTCCCACGGGTGAAAAAGTTCCCCCTGTGGGGGAACCAGGACCTGATTTTTTAATGTCTCTGTAGTGGAGTTCTCTGGTGAACATTAATATGTGAAAAAGATCTTCACCCTTTATATACATTTCCTTATGGCTATTCATTTATCTCTTCATAAATCATTTCTCCCTGATCTTCCAGGCCTGTTATTTGCAGGCTCCTGACTATCCATGCAAACAGTTTGCCACTATTTAGGAATCCATAGCCCACTCCTTTCTCCACACAGAGTGGTGAATGAAATACACCTCTCAAACTCTGCACAGTAGAGGATTTCCTTTTACCATCCCCTTTTTGGGCAGTCCAGTAATGGCTCTCTAGTGCAACAACACTTCATTTTCATTTTCTAGCAAGATACTGAGATGATCTATCCATGAATCGAGCCAGGTTTTTTTTTTCCTTCTTTCATTGGTTATAGGGAGTACTCATAAAGCCTGTTCTTGTTATCTATTCCTGTTTATGTAGAACTCATCCTAGGTATACCACTTCCATTTTTCTAAGGATTACTCCTCTTATCTTCCTGATCTTACGACTTCAGGAGTATGATAGCACCCAGCTCATGTTGGCGAGCTCTGGTTGATGACCCGTAGTCAGATATTCAGTCTTTAGTAATATGCCAGGAGTAGTATGTGATACTTCCTAAGGAATATATACTTTTTTTTTTTTTTGCTGCAGATAGCATGGTCTTACTCTCAATTCCTAAAGAGCTGGGCTGCAACTGATGATTTTGTTTTTTTGTTTTTTTTAATTTTTTTTATTTATGATAGTCACACACAGAGAGAGAGAGGCAGAGACATAGGCAGAGGGAGAAGCAGGCTCCATGCACCGGGAGCCCGACGTGGGATTCGATCCTGGGTCTCCAGGATCGCGCCCTGGGCCAAAGGCAGGCGCTAAACCGCTGCGCCACCCAGGGATCCCGCAACTGATGATTTTGATCCAATCACTTTGGATGAGTGATTCCTCATGGTGTCTTTGTGTTTAAGTTGATGGTTGGCTCAGCTGAATCTATCATATTCTCTCTTGAGTGGATCAGTACTCATAGCAACAATCAAACAGTTCTATAGTCTTTATGATTATTATTCTATATCATTTGTATCAGTTATCTGTTGACCACTCCAAAATGTAGTGTCTTAAAATAGTAGCTATTATCGCCTATGAGTTAATGGCGACTTGAGTGGTTCTGCTTATCTGGGCTGGAATTGGCTGATTGTGGCTGAGTACTCTCATTTTGTCACACATCCATGGTCATTTGGTGAGTTGGCTAGTAGTTGGTTGGTCCAGAATGGCCTTACCCATATTGGCTGCCTAGTAGTTGGGTGATCAGAATGATTGGGCCGTGTGTCTTTCATCATCTAACAAGTTAGCCTGGAGTTACTCACAAAGCAATGTCAGGGTTCCAAGAGAGTAAACATAAATCTGCAAAGTGCTTTTAGCCTTACAATCAGAAGTTACAAACTCTTAATATCTGTTGCAATCTTTTGGGGAAAGAAATCACAAAGCCATCCCATTAAGGAATAGGAAAATAGATTAGACTGGATTTCTTGACAGGGACAAGGAAAGGAATAATTTGGGACATATTTTTAAACTTTATTGAAGGACATATTTACATATTATAAAATTCACTTTTTAAAAAATGTACAATTCAGTAATTTTGGGTAGATTGATTAAGTTGTGCAACATCACCATAATCTAGTTTTAGAACATTTCTGTAACTCCAGTAAGATCCATTTTGTGATCTACCACATTTCTTGCATGCTAGAGATATCGCATGAGCCATGTTCTCTTCTAATTTATTCCATCCCAATTCACTACAGATGAAAAATTGTAGTAATTGTAAAATATAAGGTCCTAGAGGGATTTTCACCAGTAGTAGGATTTCTGTTACCATTGCCAAATAAATGGTCCAATTCCAGAATCCTGTGCTTAGAAGTATGCTTCCTAGGCCCATTTCTACAACCAGCTGTTGTAGATCAAGTTCTCTAGAAGCAGACCCTGAAATGGTGGTTTGTGTGATTATTTAAGAAAGTACTCCCAGAGGATAACAGGAAAGGAGTAGGGAAAGCAAGTCAGTCAGTGAGTATAGGAATTGAAGCCTGAATGTGATCTCAGACAAAAATCAAGCAGAGGTTAGGCTTCATCCTAATTACAAAGAGGAAATGAGGGATCCCTGGGTGGCGCAGCGGTTTGGCGCCTGCCTTTGGCTCGGGGCACGATCCTGGAGGCCTGGGATCGAGTCCCACGTCGGGCTCCCTGCATGGAGCCTGCTTCTCCCTCTGCCTGTGTATCTGCCTCTCTGTCTCTCTCTGTGTAACTATCATGAATAAATAAATAAAATCTTTAAAAAAAAAAAAAAAACAAAGAGGAAATGATGTTATATAACCATTTTTAAAAAGTTTTTTCACTTTAAAGTTGTTCTCATCCAAGGCAAGGGAAATGGGCTTGGGCTTCTTGACCTTACTTGTGACTCTCAGAGTGCAGGTAAAGGAACTCTAGTAGCTTGAGGACAATCTGTGGAAAAGAGCCCTGGGTATGGCTGTCAAAAACAAACCTAAATTGGTGTGGAAGAGAGGACACAAAAGTGGGGTCAGAGTGAGTCTGGGTAGAGTATCTGCATTATCTGCTATATGCATGATGGGTCTCCTAAAATAAGCACTATTAATCAAAGCATGAGTGTATTTCTGAGTGATCCTGCTCCACTTGTATAGGTTTAGGTATTTGGGAGTAATACATGGGGGAAATGTGACTTAAGGAATTTTAACTACATGTGAAATGTAAATATTCTGAAATGATAACTACTTAAAATTAAGAACTGTGTCTTTATATACCTATGCATATATTGAATTAAATTATTAACTGTAGGAACAACAAGGCTATGACAGATCCCTCCAGAAAGTATTTAACCAGCAGTAGAGAGAAGCAGCTGAGTTTGAAACAGTCAGAAGAGAATAGGACATCAGGTAAGTATTTGGTCTTCATATAAGATAATCATTTATTATATGACATACTGTATTAAGACTAGAAATAAAAATTGAAACTGGGATTATCTCTATATTATTCAGGAATATTGCATGATTCAGTACTAGTTATTGGGTGCCAATTTGTATCCAGTACTTGCCTGAAGTATTAGAAATGTAAAGGAACTTTATTCTATTAGCAAAAAATTTACCTTTACTTTCTTTCCTAATTAACTACCTAAAATTAAACTTTTTCATTGTCAAAGTACCTGGACCATAAAATGAATCCAAGGAGTTAAAGTGGTTAAAACTGAATCTTATCAGTGTTGCTACATGTTAGAAGTTCCAGAACATCTTGGAATTATTGCCCTAAAGCAGTTGTTTAAGCTCAGCTTGTACCCTGTTTTTACAAAAACTAAAAGACTGTCCACGAATTGATAGGAATGTTTGCACATTTAACATATCTCTCTGATCCTCCTTAGAGACTCCACTATGTAGTATTAATTTAAATATTATATCAGGTGGAAATTAAATTGAAGCAAGCTAAAATATGGCATGATTTTGAGAGGTTAAGAGAATTCATTTGATTAGGACTCTAGAAACATTTTTCTTTTAGTGGTTCAGGATTGTGATATTCTTCTACAGAAAAAAGTATCTAATAAAATTCATACCTCTGAAATAATAATATATTATGTAAACTGCACTTACTGGTTTTCACCTTTTATAGTCAACCTATAGATAGAAAACAGAATGCTTAAGTATTTTGTTAAGCCAAAAAAAAGTCTTTTGCCCGAGAATTGGGTAATATAAATGAGAAATTTCTAATTTTTCATAATAGAGGTAACTGATGCTGTTTATAATGAAATAAATTGAGAAATAGAAACATTATCTAACATTATAAAGGAAGTGAGGAAAAGTTTTAAAAAGTGGTTAAGAAATTAGTAGCAAAATTTGTAGAGCTTTTGGACAGGAGAGTATTTGCTGTCCTAAACAACCTTTCCACAGTGTTTGATCTTCTAACATGAATATATATTACTTTGATGAAAAGAAAGGGGGAAAAGAGTTAAATATAAACAGGCCTAATGCATAATTTTATTACTAAATCAACTTGAATGGTTGATTTAAGAATTAAATTTTTCCTGTTTGGTTTTTTTTAGGGCTTTTACCTTTACAGTCATCATCCTTTTATGGCAGCAGAACTGGATCCAAGGACTACTCCTCTGGTAGCACTAACTTAGACAGGTATGGGTTGGTAATAGACCTTGTGAAGAGCTTGAGGTGCTTTCTTCTTCAGAATATTGAATGATGGGGTCAGCTGTGCATTATGCACTAAGTGAATACCCTAATTTAAAATAATGAAACTGATGAGAATCATAGATTCATGACATTTTAGTAAAACAGCACTCTGGAAATGTTTTAGTTTTCAGATGCTTTTTCTTTTTCTTTCTCTTTTTTTTTTTTTTTTTTTTTTTAACATTTTTCAACAAATTAATAAACTGAGGTCTAGGTACTGAGGCCACAGGTTGTTGACTGGGAATGCGCTTAGATTCTAAACAGTGTATTCTCCATCATGCCAAGCAGTGAACATATTAAGATCTCTTCTGAGGCATTTTAAATTGCCTTTATTGCCTGTGTATTTGTTAAGCTACTACCAAAAGTTAAGACATTTGCTTTAAAAAACAAGTTGCAGGAGATGCCTGGGTGGCTCAGTGGTTGAACATCTGCTTTCAGCTCAGTGCATGATCTTGGGGTCCTGGATCGAGTCCCATATTGGGCTCCCCACAGGGAGTCTGCTGCTCCCTCTGCCTATATCTCTGCCTCTCTCTCTGTGTCTCTCATGAATAAATAAATTCTTTAAAAATAAAAGCTTACACATTAGTATTTTTTATTGGGAAAGGCTAGTCAGAAATTTAGTTGCTGATCCTATAGATACAGATTAAATTTTTTTGAGATTTACTGAATATAAATATATGAGACAACTGCTAAGTACTTGTGGAGAAGGCATGATCTTGGAATGTAGCCTGGAGGGGTAGTGGTAAATGTAAAAAAGTAAGTGTAATGGTGGTGTATAAAGATATCCTATGTAATGACCTATTAAGTAATATTTTGGTTTTTTAGTAGAATTTAATTCAGAGTGGTAAAAAAAAAAAATCTTAATTATTGATAAAATGAGATGAAGTAAAGAATTTGATATTGTATTTTTAGATATTTTCCTGTTTGGTTTCTTTAGGGCTTTTACCTTTACACTCATCATCCTTTTATGGCAGCAGAACTGGATCCAAGGACTACTCCTTGGGTGGTATTTCAAACACTTTATGACTGCAGCGGTGACTAAGTTATTTGAATTTAGGAGAGAGACATATATCTGCTTATTAGAAGAATCTTAAAGGAGTCTAGGTTTTTAAAAAACTTAAATTTAGTTATATAGTACAAATTTCTTCTCAGAATAACAGAATTCATTGTATATAGGAATGGCTGAAGAAAGAAATTTTCTTTAATGCAAAACTGCATTCAGAGATGAAGTGAAAATTTCCAAATCAGTGAGAAAAAACTAATATTGAGAAAGACTAAAGTTGTAGACGCAATGGAAAACACAGACTAGAGCCAAGTATTTAGTATTTAGGTTTGAGTCTTCAAAGCCTAATCTCATACTTAGGAACTGAATATGACCCCAGGCCAGAATTTAGTTTCTTATATGAAGCTGCATATCTAGAACTGTTCTCTGTGGTAATAAACCAAGGTAAAACACTTCTGTAGAATTACCTGTGTTTAGAACCATAAATGTGCTGCTTGCCTGATGCTTCTCGAGCAGAGAGCAAATACACAGAAATGGGAATTTCAGTGACTGACATCTGTGTTACCTGCATAGGGGCAAGAATTCTGAACCTCTAATGTAAAGTCCCATGCAGATTAGAGGTCGGTAACTGAAGCAACTACTAAACATGTCAAGAACAACTGATTGTGGAATGCAGCACAGAGAAAAGGTGGCAAATGTGAAATGAAGAGGCTTATGTTGAGCTCCATTGTCTGATCTTCCATGTCTTTTTTTAAAGATATATTTATTTTAGAGAAGGCATGTGAACGGGTGGTGAGGGGGAGAGGCAGAAGGAGAAGGGAGGGAGATAATTTTTTTTTTTTTTAAAGATTTTATTCATTCATGAGAGACAGAGAAAGAGAGGCAGAGACATAGGCTGAGGGAGAGGCAGGCTTCTCACAAGAAGCCTGATGTGGAACTTGATCCCAGGACCCCGGGATTACACCCTGAGCCAAAGGCAGAGACTCTCAGCTGCTGAGCCACCCAGGCATCCGGGAGGTAAATAATCTTAAACAGAATCTGCACCAAACGCCTAGGTCAGTGTGGGACTTGGTCTCTCAACTCTGAGATGATGACCTGAGCCGAGACCAAGAGTCAGATGCTTAACCAATTAAGCCACCAGGGCACCCCCATCCTCCATGTCTTAGTAGTATTTTGGAGAAAATAAGACCAAGGAAAATAAAGACCAGGAATTTGTCAGAGAAATAATGGATGCAAATGATGAAAGTCCACAACCTTGAAAAGCTTCAACAAATGCCAAACAGCAGATACAAAACAAAAAAATCGACATTGTACGTGAAATTTTAAAAGCTACTTGAAGGAAAATATGTCATTTAAAAACGGAAAAGAGATGACAACAATAGAAACAGAAGATACTGGAGTAATAGCATCAAAGAATTCTGTATTAGAGAATTCTAATTAAATTATAAATCAATTATAAATAAGATTATAATTATATATAAAATTATATAAAATATAAATAAATTATAATTTAAAATGCAGACAAATGCTGTTTTTAGATACAGAGATGATTTATTCTGCAAGAAGCAAACTGAACCAAGGAAGGAGTGAAAATATCTGTGAGCAGAATTATAGAAGCATATATAAAAATCTAAATACTTTCAAAATCCTTCTGTATAATTAATAAGTGCATATGGTGGAAATTTCAGAAGTTACAAGGTGCATACAGTGGAAAGTAAATCTCCCTTTCTTTTCTGATTCCTAGTTGTTTATCTTTCCAGAGGCAGCTATTATGACTAATAGCCACTTAGGGTTATTCTGTACATCTGAATGGTTCGATAGTTTTTTATAAAATGAGGATACAATAGGATTGAAAGCAAAAAAAATTACTAGACAATAAGAAATAGAGAAGTGGGGAAGAGTGTAGGGAAATTAAACATTTTAAGTTCCTTTTGAGGACTTAAATTGCATGTATTAAAGAGTTAAAGATGACTTCCACTTCTGGCCAAAATGGAATAAGGACCAAATTTGCCCTCCTTCATGAAACAACTGAGGACCTGGACAAAATACATGAAACATTAATGGATCTCAGGACATTGGACATGAGGCAGTGAAGGACAGAGATCCATGAGAGATGGGAAACAAATGAAATTAATTTGATGACTGCTCCAGCTTGCTTCCTGGAGAAAGTTCCCAGGCTGCCACACAGGAGAGGGAACCAAGCAGAGCCCTGTTGCTCTTCCTGAGTTGAGGAAGTGGAGCTAGGAGTCCTGGAAGGTCAAGGCATCTGGAACTCTCAGAACAGAGACCAGAGGGGATAACGGCACAGAGAAAGAACTGCAGAGATCTGCAGAGGGTCCCCCTGGGTATTCAGTTGACTTCTGATCAACATATGCAGGTAAGTAAACTAGCCAAGGCCTGGGACGGAATCACCCACAGGATCTAAGTGAATAATACTTGGGAGTTCACATAAAGCCAGGCATCATTCTTGTTCCTAATAGTAGGCATTTGCACACTAAGAAAGGTCATACCTCATTAGTAAGGAGATCTATCCCTGGACTAACTGCTGCTCAGTTTTCACATAACCTTAAAAGCAAGACCCCAAAATCGTACCTTTTCCAAGTAACCTAACCACATCTCAGAGCAAAATTCCAGAATGTTTATAGAAATCAAAAATACCTAGCACCCAATAAAATAAAATTCTCAATGTCTGGCATCCAAGAAAACATACTAGGCATACAAACAAATGGGAAAATACAACTCATGGAAGAGAAAAATTAATAAATACTCAGAAATGACATAGGTGATAGAATTAGTACATGGGGGCAGCCCCAGTGGCACAGCAGTTTAGCGCCGCCTGCAGCCCAGAGCCTGATCCTGGAGACCCGGGATCGAGTCCCACGTTGGGCTCCCTGCGTGGAGCCTGCTTCTCCCTCTGCTTCTCTCTCGCTCGCTCTGTATCTCTCATGAGTACATAAAATAAAATCTTAAAAAAAGAATTAGTACATGGATATTAAAAGTTATTAGTCCAAATCAGTCATGATGTTAAATACAAATATAAAATATTCTAGTTAGAGAAAGATTGGATTTTATTTTTTTGAAAGATTGGATTTTAAAGGAAGAAAAATAATCTATGTACTATTTATTTATTTTTTTATCTATATACTATTTAAAAGAAACAACTACAACATAAAGATGAAAGGTTGAGAGTGAAAGAATGGAAGCACATATACCTTGCACTGTTCAAACCACAGTGTTTAGTAGTGCACAGTAAGAGATGCAACTGTTAGGAAGCTAATGATAAGTTTTAAGGTAGGGGCACCTGGCTGGCTGTCAGTAGAGCATGTGACCCTTAATCTTGGGGTTGTGAATTCCAGACTTGCATTGGTTGTAGAGAATACTTATAAATAAAATCTTAAAAAAAAAAAATCTAAGGAGATTAAAGACCTAAATAAGAATTAAAACTTTTAGGAGAAAATAATAGGAAAATATTCCGTGACCTAATAGAATTATAGAATTTTTTTAAAAATTTTTTTTAAATTAAAAAAAAAGAATTATAGAATTAATTCTTAAGACACAAAAATTGAAACCATAAGGCAGCAACCAGGCAGCCCAGCTTCACAAAGACTTTCCTTGATAGGCCTGCCACCGGGATGCTCAAGAGGAAAGTCAGCTCTGTGTGTGGGTATGTGTGTGGCGGTGGGGGCAGTGAAGGAGGGGAAACCTGTGCCCGCAAAAGTAGAAATAAAGCCAAAAAGGCAGTAGGAAAGAATAAATCTTGAGATAAAAAGTGGAAAGAGGGAAAAGGGGAGCAAAATGGGCTTAAAGTGGTTAATCAAGAAACAAAAGACTTACCTGCAGAAACAGAAATGAGCACCCGTGTAGGGTAGCTCAGTTATGTGTCTGCCTTCAGCTCAGGTTGTGATCCTGGGGTCGAGCCCCATGTCAGGCTCCCTGCTCAGTGGAGAACCTTCTCCCTCTCTCTGTTAAATACATAAAGTCTTTTAAAAAATACACACACAAAAATGGAGAATCTAAAAATGAGAATCTAGCCACAGATGAAACAGGAGACAGAGAAGACACATCTGATTAATATCATATACCATGTCTTGGGCAGCCTGGGTGGCTCAGCGGTTTAGCGCCGCCTTCAGCCCAGGACCTGATCCTGGAGACCCAGGATCGAGTCCCATGTCAGGCTCCCTGCATGGAGCCTGCTTCTCCCTCTGCCTGTGTCTCTGCCTCTCTCTCTCTCTCTCTCTCTCTCTCTCTCTCTGTGTGTGTGTCTCTCACAAATAAATAAATAAAATCTTTAAAATATATATATATATATATCATATACCATGTCTTATCAGTGGTCTGTGTTTCCCTTCTTGTACAATCTAGAGGAATATTTTAATCAACTGTTTTATAAATGTAAGGTTTTCAGTAGCTCTAGAAACATTTTTAAGAAGGAGAGGATCTCACCTCATCCCATTCTTTTTAAGTGTAAATTTTTTTTAAGAGGTAAAATCATTTGCTGGTTGTTTCTTGATACAACCAGAAAATAGTGGGATATTGAATATGGGGGGCTTTGATTGTCTTGGGTGTCAGCTCAACATTCCATAGATGGAGTAGTTTTTCTATCCTTTAATATCAAGCATACTAAATGGCCATTTGCAGTCAGTCATGCATTTAATAGGTCTTGGACATTTTAAATTATTTTTTTTTAATTTATTCACGAGAGACACAGAGAATGAGGCACAGAGACACTGCAGAGGCAGAGAGAGAAACTGGTTCCATGTAGGGAGCCCGATGCGGGACTCGATCCCAGGTCTCTAGGATCACTCCCTGAACTGAAGGCAGATGCTCAACCAACCACTGAGCTACCCAGGTGTCCCTAAATTACTTCTTAACCCATGTTTTTGATAGAATTGTTTTCTAAAGAAAACCACTCCTTGATCTTGGCTCCTAGTCAGAATTTTGTGCACTCTGTAACATGTTGGTCATGGCAGTCCAGTTTTCCTAAGTAACTTTGTTAATGTGCTATGCAAGATTGAAAATTTGAGTATGTAGTATATATGATATAAATTATGAATCAATGGGACTTAACCGTATAACATTTGAAGCCTATCAACATTTGAAGATATTGGTACTTGATAAGAAAAATTATTATCAATTATCATAAATTGGTACTTAAGGAAGATTTGCCTTCAAATTTTAAGCTGGAAGGTCACTGGAATAACTTTTTAAAAAGAATTATAGCTGGATGATTTTTAGATTTTTGGTACATAAAGAATTAACAAGTTGAAATGTTTACTGTTCTCAGAACAACCAATAAAAACTGAATTATGAAAAATACTGAAACCATAAAAGGTTGATAGAGATTATGTAAAAGCTAAAGACTTAGAATATATAATAGAAGATTAGAATGTGAAACATATGAAAAACCACAAATTCTTAAGAACCCATTATAAAACTAAAGATATGCAAAAGCAGTTCAGAAAAGAGCAAAGGATTATAAAAATACGTTCAACTTCAGTAGTAATCAGGAAGATGCAAAACAATACAACAGTCGGATCAGTTTCACTCAGTAATGTAATGGAGATTATGTGAAGATATGGATATTTGCTATTAGTGGACATAGAAATTGGTACAGCCTTTTTGAAAAATGATCACAAGATCTCAAAACACTAAAAATCAAAAATACTTATTCCTAACATTTTCACTTCTAAGCATATAAACTAAAGGAAGTTCTCTAGGAGATTGTATAAAAGAGTATTTGTTGTATCATTATTTGTAATAGTGGAAAAAGTTAACTGCCAAAATGTTTTTAAGACTGGGAAAACTGATGCATCATATCCATTAAGTGAATAAAAGTAAATAACAAAGTAAAAATATATTATAGTTTTTCTTAAGTCATTAACTTAATTATTTTAATTATAGATTAGGTATAGTATCATATGCCTCTTCAGCTATCTATTGACAGATTTGCTAATTTACATTTGGGGAATTTCTCCCCAGGTAATCATTATTACTGATATTACCCTAAGTTTAGGATTTTTTTTTCCCCCAGACATTGACTTTTCTGAATTTGCTAAGGGAAAAAATAGCAGGCAAAATTGTTTTGCTTATGCACTATCTATTCTTTTTTACAGGACTAATGTTTCAGGCCAAACTCCCTCTGCCAAAAGAAGTTTGGGATTTCTTCCTCAACCAGCTCCTCTTTCTGTTAAAAAACTGAGGTGTAACCAGGATTATACTGGCTGGAACAAACCAAGAGTGCCCCTTTCCTCTCACCAACAGCAACAACTGCAGGGGTAGGTAAATTCTTAATATTTTGCTTTCTTCTTACAAAGTGATTAACTGGAGTATTTATTGCTTCATGTCAAAAAAAATGATGAAAGTCAAACTAATTCTAGTTCTTAAGTATGTACTTGCTTTTTAAAGATTTATCACATCCATAAATAGTGGTAACTCCACTATCCAGTCTCCTGTTTTTGAACTTTGAAAAAAATACATGTATATAACATACTAATCATAAAGTAGAAAGTGTGTATTCTCTAGTTACATACACTTCATGATACTCCTAAGATACTTCAACGTTTTATGTATATCCTCCCCGTGTCGTTCATGCTTATATTTTATTAGACACATAAAGAGATCATAGTATAATAACTGTAATAATAGTCTTACCTGGGCAGCCCCGGTGGTGCAACGGTTTAGTGCCGCCTGCAGCCCAGGGCGTGATCCTGGAGACCCTGGATCGAGTCCCACATCAGGCTCCCTGCATGGAGCCTGCTTCTCCCTCTTTGCCTGTGTCTCTGCCTCTCTCTCTCTCTCTGTCTCTATGAATAAATAAATAAAATATTTTTAAAAAATAGCCTTCCCTAAAGTGTTTGTTATATGCCAAATACTGTGTCCTAAGTGTTTAAATAGATTTTTTCTTTAATTCCTTACAGTAGTTCTGTGAGCTAGATGTGTCAAAAATTGGCTTTTATAAATGAAGTAATCAAGACTTAGAGAACTTAATTAACTTTCTCAAGGTGACATAGTGGTACAGTAATAATAAATCTAGTCAATTAGACTCCACTTGCAATCCCCCCCCCCCTTTTTTTTTTTTGAAGATTTTTTGAAGATGTGCATGAGCAGAGGGAGAGAGGGAATCTCAAACAGACTCCACACTGAGCACAGAGCCTGACACAGGGCTCAATCTCATAATCCTGAGATCATGACCTGAGGTGAAAGCAAGAGCCGGATGCTCAACTGACTGAGCCACCCAGGCTTCTCTCCACTTGCATTCTTAACCAATCTGCTGTATTGTCTTTTCCCTTCCCACTCCCATGTTGATCATTTAGATTTCCCTTTTTAGGGCAGCCCTCGTGGCTTAGTGGTTTAGCGCTGCCTTCAGCCCAGGGCGTGATCCCAAAGCCCTGGGATCGAGTCCCGCATCAGGCTCCCTGCATGGAGCCTGCTTCTCCCTCTGCTTGTGTCTTTGCATCTCTTTCTCTCTGTGTCTCTCATGAATAAGTAAATATAATCTTTAAAAAAAAAAAAAAAAGATTTCCCTTTTTACGCATTACAATCCAGGCTAGAATAAACATTCTCATATAGATATCTTTTTTTTTTTCATATAGATATCTTTTAAAAATTTATTGGAATTTTTCTATAGCATAAGTTCTTGGAAGTATATTTTCATTAAGATTAAGGAAGGCATTTTGAAATGTTTTAAGTAATGAGTAATGTTATTACTCTTAACCAAATTACTCTCTTCAAACCTACCAGCTTGTTTTCACTGTCACTCAAATAAATGTTTTTGTACCAGCCTTAAGGTTATCTTTTTACTTGAATGAGTAGCATCCCCCTATTTGGCTTATCCATAGTAATATATATGCTTCATGTCTTGGCAGATAATATAAATTTTACAGTGAAGGTATTTCACTTTCTTCTCTGTTTACCTGTTTTTTTCCTCCAAGCTTTTTTTTCCTGCACTGTTTTCTAAATTGTGTATCTTCCGGTTTAACTCTTCATTTCCTTTGTTCTTCATTCTAATTGATCTGTCTCAAATTATCATCCTGCTTTCTCCTTACTGGACAGCATTGTTAGTATATTAGTCTTACCTATCCCACATTGTGACTATTTTTCATCCATTTCTTGTCTCTATGTTCACCTTATTTACGTCATTTTCTTATTGTCTCCTCTTACGTATTTTGTGGTCTTTCTTCCCATTTTTGGTCTCTGTCATTCACTTCCTTCAGAGTCCTTTGAAATCCTCGTGAGTTACCCACTCTTGGTGCTCCAGATTCCCTGTCAACTTCCAGTATTTCTTTAATTTTTGTATGGTACCTGTACCCATCTGTAGGAATACAGCTTTCCTTTTTTCAGACTTCTTCCGTGAATTAGAGTGTAGTATTTCAAGTAGGCTACTTACTGAGGACTAAGGACTCCTTAAAAACAAAAAAACAGAACAAACAAAAAAAACTGGTAGAAAACTGCCAGATCTAAAGGATAAAGGAGGCTACCTAATTCCAATGTTCCTTACAAATCCTCAAAAAATATAAAATGAATAAGGAAAGCAAAGAAAAGCACACATAACCTTCAGCATTACTAGGAGAGAAAGAATACCATCACCTTCAAACTGCCTTCTAGGTAGAGAAGAAAACAAAATTCCAGGACTGTTCTTATTTCCCACTGCTTTAAGCCTGTAGGTGCTAAGCTGGGGATAAGAGGCTTTAGAGATTCCGTGAAACAAAAATATATAGGAGTTAGAATACTTAGATGAAGCACAGAAAAAAGAATCACAGAAATTCAAAGGCTAACTGCTGAAATACTAAATATAAGTCTAGGTCTTAGGAGTTCACAGCTCTGGTTACAAGAAAGGGACTTGAAAGTTTGTGGTATCAGAAGTAACCGTCTCAAAGAAGCATTAGATACAGAGGAAGAAATCAGCCAAACTTGGAGACTTGGTTTAGAAGCAAAAGAAAAAAAAATGAGAGGGAAATTAAGCATCGGACTGAAATAAAGGGTAAATAAGACCTGCCAGCCTTCCTGTTTTACCACCACCACTATCTTCAAGTAAAGAAACTGCTTTTTACTAAACTAACAGGAGAAGCTGTGCTTAAGTTAGGAACTCTCTCCATGAAGTGAATAGGAATGTACAAAAACAGACCACTTCCATACAGAATTGTATGAAAAAAAAAAACAAAAACCCATGAATCAAAATATTTAGGCCAAAAAAATTATACTCCTAAAATCACCATAAACCATTAGAAAACTGTTGTATAGCACTCAAAACTGAATTAAATATCCTCAGACAAACATTTGAAGATATGAGAAAAGCACCATGGATCAGGAATTTAAACCTAAGGATCAGAATGGACAGATAAGAAGAAATGGCAGTTGCTTGAGCTCAGAAAATTTAGAGAAGATGACAACATCATCTCAAAATTAAGTCTAAATTAAAGGTCCCCAAGGAGAAAATAAGCTTACGTGAAGATTTAATAAGGGGCTTTGAAGGAAAACCAAAACAACCAAGAGGGAGTGGGGATAAGATAAAGAAGTACAAAAATATCGAAGAGAAAGGGATTAAACTGGAAAACAGGAAAGGAAGGTCCCATATTCCATATAAATAGAATCCCTAGGGAGGAAAATCAAAACTGTGAAATAGAACTAGTTTTTTGAGTTTTTTAGGGTTTTATATTTGAGGAATCTCTACACCCAAGGACTTGAACTCACAACTCCAAAATCAAGAGATGCATGTTCCACTGAGCCAACCAGGTGCCCCCAGAACTAGTATTTAAAACTTTAACTCAAGAAAACTTTTTAGAAATAAAATTATTGAATCTGTACATTGAAAGAGCTCTCCCCAGGTATTGCAAAATGGAATGATCAGAACACATCTTAACTTTTTAAAGTCTAAGTCTAGACTTTAAGAAAACTGTTAGACTTTAGACTATTAAACTTTTTTAGACATTAAAGATAAGATGAGAAATCCTCAGTGCCTGCTTCAAAAATATGAAATAATTTTCAAGGGCAAGAGACAGACTTTTTTCAAGTCATCATTCAAAGGAAGACAACAAAAGAATATCGTTTTCAAGAAACTTAAGGAAAGAAAGGGTGAACAAAGATTTTTGTGCCAATCCAAGCTGCCAAGTATGCTGATTAGAGAAAATAGGTTTTGAAATGGAAGAACTCAGAAAACTATACATATGCTCTTCCTGGGGACTCTGTAGAGTGTGAGGTTCATCTAACCAAGAGGTGACAAGGGAGACATTGACAAAAGGTAGATGGTGAACGTTTTCTTTTATTTAGTTGTAGAGCTAAGATTAGAACAATGGTAGGAGGGGTGCCTGGGTGGTTCAGTGGTTGAGCATTTGCCTTTGGCTCAGGGCCGGATCCTGGATTCCTGGGATTGAGCCCCACATCGGGCTTCTTGCATGGAGCCTGCTTCTCCTCCCTCTGCCTGTGTCTTTGCTTCTCTATGTCTCTCATGAATAAATAAATAAAATCGTTTAAAAAAAAAAAAAAAAAGAACAATGCTGGGAACACCTGGAAGGATAGTATATAAACATTATGTCTTCTGTTAGAGAGTATGATTGTATCTACAAGAAAATGGAAAGAGAGAAAAGGAAAAGTAGAATAAACCAATTGTTTATTGGTTTAGGTAATAGGTGTGATTCGAAGGATGCCTTTAAAAATGGACAGTCTAGTTCATTTTTCTTCTTCTGGGAACAGCATCCTAGGTGTTCAGAATGGTCCAGTGTTTGACATACTGTCATAGGCTATCCTACAATACAGCCTCTAACAAAACTAGGCTGTCCCGAACCTCTGGTAATAGAATCATTTACCTTTATACCAAGAAGGTTGGGAAAGCACCAAAATATGCATGTGGCGTGTGCCCAAGCTGACTTTGAGGAATTCATGCTATGAGACCTAAAGTCCATATGACATTGTCTAAAACAAAAAAATATGTCAGCAGGGCCTATGGTGGTTCCATGTGTGCTAAGTGTGCATATGACAGGATCAAGTATGCTTTCCTTATTGAGGAGCAGAAAATCATTGTGAAAGTGGTGAAGGCCCAAGCACAGAATCAGAAAGGTAATTTAAAAGTGAAGCTTTTTTGAGTAATAAAAGAAAAAAAATAAAATGGACAGTCTAGATAGTAAAATAAGTGAGAGTTAATGACTCTATAGAAAAGTATAAATATAACTACTAGAACAAAAAATACAAACTTTTTTGAAACCAGAAGTATTTTTCTGAAACACACAAATAAGTAAAATTATAACTTGACAAAGTTGATCAGTTACATCAAGAAATGTGAATGGGCTCGGTGCACCGGTGGCTCAGTGGTTGATCGTCTCCCTTTGGCTCAGGTCATGATCTCCAGGGCCCTGGGATCAAGTCCTGCATCAGGCTCCCCTTGGAGAGCCTGCTTTTCTCCCTCTTCCTATCTCTGTCTCGCCCTGTGTCTCTCATGAATAAATAAATAAAAATTTTTTTAAAAATGTGAATGAGCTAATACATTTAATAAAAAAATATATTTTCAAGTTGGCTTATAAAGCCAACTCTATTATATACTATAGATACACCTGGTACAGTGACTTTTGAAGTTTAAAACTAGAAATTAAATATGAAACTAAATAGTCTGAAATTATTTTATCTTTTTATTAATTATTTCTCCCTATCTTATTCTGTATATTTGCCTCTTCTCAGTTTACCTACTTTTCAAGTATCCGTATTTTGTTTTTTAGCTCTCTACTTCATACAACTTTAACTTTTATCTTTATTTTTTGCTTTTGCTTTTTTTGGTTTACATTTTTCTGGGGTTTTTTTGTTTTTTTTGTTTTTTTTTTGTCTAATTTATTTCACTTAGCCTAATGCCCTCAAAATCCACCCATATTGTCAAAAATGGAAAGATTTCAATTTTTATGGCTAAATAACATTTCCACTCCATATATGTATTGCTTTGTCTTTTCATGTTCTTCCATTGATGGACACATAGATTGTTTACATATATTGGCTGTTGTAAATAATGCTGCAGTGAACATAGTGGTACATATATCTTTTTGAGCTAATGTATATATTTTTAAGATTCTATTTATTCATGAGAGATACAGGCAGAGAGACACAGGCAGAGGGAGAAGCAAGCTCCCCTCACGGAGCCCAATTCAGGACTTGATCCCAGGACCCTGGGATCACACCCTGAGCTGAAGGCAGATGCTCACCACTGAGCCACCCAGGAGTCCCATATTATTATTTTCTTTGAGTAAATAACCAGAAATGGAATTGCTGATCATAGGGTAGTTCTTTTTTTTTTTTTTTAAGATTTTATTTATTTATTCATCAGAGACGCAGAGAGAGGCAGACACAGAGGGAGAAGCAGTCTCTGTGCAGGGAGCCTGATGAGGATTTGATCCCTAGACTCCAGGATCACGCCCTGGGCGGAAGGGAGGCGCTCAACCACTGAGCCCCCCAGGTGTCCCTATTTTTAATTTTTTTATGGAACCTCCATTCTATTTTCGATAGTGGCTACACCATTTTGTAGTCCAACAGTACACAAAAGTTCCTTTTTCTCCA
Source organism: Canis aureus (assembly GCF_053574225.1). Lineage (NCBI taxonomy): Eukaryota > Metazoa > Chordata > Mammalia > Carnivora > Canidae > Canis > Canis aureus. The sequence continues at coordinate 5,797,942 of NC_135646.1, forward strand.
TATCCTTACTGATACTTATTTTTATTCTTTTTGATCTCCATCCTAACAGGTATGAGGTAGTATCTCATTGTGTTTGGTTTTTTTTTTTAAGATTTTATTTTATTTTATTTTATTTTATTTTATTTTATTTATTTATTTATTTATTTATTTATTTATGAATGAGAGAGCAAGGGAGAGAGGTGGAGACACAGGCAGAGGGAGAAGCAGGCTCCATGCAGGGAGTCTGACGTGGGACTCAATCCTTGGTTTCCAGGATCATGCCCTGGGCTGAAGGCGGCGCTAAACTGCTGAGCCACCTGGGCTGCCTCATTGTGGTTTTGATTGTGTTTCTTTTTTTTTTTTTTTTTTTTTTTTTTTGATTGTGTTTCCTTGATGATTCTTGATGTTGATCTTTTCATTTATCTGTTGACCATCTGTATGTCTTCTTTGAAAAATGTCTGTTCAGATGCACTATTCACTTTTTAATTGGATCGTTTGGGTTTTTTGCTATTGAGTTATTTGAGTTCTATTTGTATTTTGAGTATTAACCTCTTAGCAGAAAAATAATTTGCAAATATTTCTTCCATTTGGTAGATTGGCTTTTCATTGCAGTGATGGTTTCCTTTGCAGTGCAGAAGCTTTTTTAGTTTGATGTACTCCCATTTGTTCATTTCTGTCTTCTAATCCTTAGATACTATGTTTTTTTAATATTTTATTTATTGGGTATCCCTGGGTGGCTCAGCGGTTTAGCGCCTGCCTTTGGCCCAGGGCGCGGTCCTGGAGTCCCGGGATCGAGTCCCATGTTGGGCTCCTGGCATGAAGCCTGCTTCTCCCTCTGCCCGTGTCTCTGCCTCTCTCTCTCTCTATGTCTATCATGAATTAAATATATATATATATTAAAAATAATTTATTTATTTGAGAGAGCAAGAGAGTGCATAAGCAGGAGGGAGCGGCAGAGGGAGAGAAAGAAGGAGGAGCAGACTCCTCACTGAGCGGGGAGCCTGATACGGGGCTTGATCCCAGGACCCTGAGATCCTGACTTGAGCTAAAGGCAGACACTTAAACAACTGAGCCACCTAGGTGCCCCTTAAGATATTATAATGAACAGTATAGACTTGTTCATGTAGTACACAAAAGGTTACAAACCAATATCATTTATGAATATTGATACAAGAAATCTTAAGTCAGATATTGGCATGTTCCAGTACCATATTAATAATAAATTATGACTGAATGGACTTATACCAAGATTGCAAGGTAGTTCTGTTTTAGGAAATGTATTATTATAACTCACCATGTTAATATGTCTAAAGAGAAAATCATGATTTTCTTTGTTGATATTGAAACAACCTTTGACAAAATTTAATACCGGTTTCTGCTAAAAACATTTGAAAACCATAAGAATCAGTGGATACTTTCTTAAATTGATTAAATATATATCTTAGTTTTAAAACCAATATTTAGTCAAGAGGAAGTCAAGGATGCCTGCTATCTTGACTTCTATTTAATTTTGTATTGGAGATATTAGTCAATGTAGTTAGACAAGAAAAGAGGAGGCGTAAGAATTAGAAACAAAAGACCTGGAAACCGTGATGAAATTGACTGAAAGCATTAGGCAGATAGCTGGATTGGAAATTAACATACAGAATAGTTTTGCATGTTAATACAAATAATCAGGTGGAGATAATGAACAAAAGACCTCATTTATAATAACAAGAAAGTTTATAGATATATAGATAGATTATGTACATATATACATATACATACATATACATATGTGTATAAAGAAATGTAACAATTGTTTAGGGACATGAGGCGCTCAGTGGTTGAGCATATGCCTTCGGCTCAGGGCATGATCCTGGGGTCCTGGGATCGAGTCCCACATTGGGCTCCACCACACAGAGCCTGCTTCTCCCTCTGCCTGTGTGCCTTTCTCTCTGTGTCTCTCATGAATAAGTAAATAAAAATCTTAGAAAAAAAAAAACTATTTAAAACTAAATGAAGAAAGCTACAAAATACTTCAAAAAAATACAAAGTAAACTTAAATACATGTAAACCATGCATGTTCTTGGTGAGGATGTCTTAGCATGGTCAAGCTGTAGTTCTCCCTAAAATAATTTGTAAGTTTGATATGATCTCAATAAAAAGAACAAATAGTTTTTTTATGGAGATAGATCAGTTGATGTATTTGTGTGTGGTAGTTCATATGGAAAAATATACACAGAAAAATAGCTAGGCAAATACTAGGAAAAAATAGCAAGGGTGGAGAGAATAGCCCTCTATATTAGAAATGCTGTAAAATCAATGTAATTAACATAGCTTAGTACTGATACTGAATAGACACAGGTTAGTGGAACAGAACAGAAAGTCCAGGGACAAAGAAGGATTTTTTTTTTAAATAAATGAAGTTGGATTATCTATATAGCTATTTTGAAAAAAAAATACAGTTAGATTCATCTCTCAACTGTACACAAAAATAAATTACAAATTAATTAGGGCCCTAAATTTATTTTTAAGATTTATTTATTCATGAGAGACACAGAGAGAGAGGCAGAGACACAGGCAGAGAGAGAAGCAGGCTCCATGCAGGGAGCCCGACGTGGGACTCGATCCTGGACTCCAGGATCACACCCCGGGCTGACGGCAGTGCTAAACCGCTAAGCCACCGGGGCTGCCCAGGGTCCTAAATTTTAAAAATGGAACTTTAAATACTAGAACCTTGGAGTGAATTTCTCTATAATGCTGGTATAGGGAAATGCTTTGTAACTATGACTCAAAATCAGGATTCAATAAAAGATTGATAAATTTGTGTACATAAAAATTATGTTTTTCATGACCAAAAACATAAACTAAGAAAATTTGGGAGCAAATCTTTGTAGCATGTATCATAAATATAGTGCTGATTTCTCTAAAATACAAAGAAGTTTAAAAATTGACAGAGGAAGAAGATACCCGGTAAAGTGGTAGAGCTCCAAGGTTCCATCTGTTCACAGAAATATTGACAGCTCAAGCAAAACTATCAGAATCAACTTTGTCAGAACTCTGGAAAACAGGTTCACGACAACCAAGCAAATACTAAGTCAAGAAAAAGGCAATTTTGAAATAGGAAATTGGGACATTTTAAAACCTTTGTGTATGGTGGAAAATTTTGAAAAACATGCACATGCCTAGGATTCATGCTCAGGTAAAACCTTAGAAGTCATGAAACTTTCACTTCTGTCTAATCTGTAGACTCAGTGCAAGCAGAACTTGAAGGCTAAGGCAGTTTATACTTGATGCACATAAGCACCCAAGGAGTGAGTGTTCCAGCACAATGCCAGTCTTCAAAGTCTGGGAGAAGTTTTTTCTTTTTGTTGTTTTTCTATCACTTTTTTCCTTCCTCTTCCTTCTCCTTTTTTTTTTCCTCCTTTTCTCTCTCTCTCTCCTCCTGGTGTTCAAGGAAATCTGTCAAAACATTAGCTAAATACAAGTCAAAGGAACAGAGACTTCGGAGACCACACACGACAAATAACAACAGACTACAAAATGAGTTCCGAAAACTCACTAAACTCATAGCTATGGCAGACAACAAAAAAATTCTGGGGAGAGAGAAGAATCTGTTTTCCGTAGTTACCATATTATATTCAAAGTATTCAGCTTTCAGTATAAAACTTAAAAACACTCAGAGAAACAAAATATAGCCCATTGGTAGGAGAAATTAAACTCTTCCTGAGGAAGTATAGACATTAGACTTAATAGACAAATTTAGTTACTTTTTATTTTTTTAGAGAGAGTGAGTGTATGCATGTGCAAGCAGAGAGGAGAGGTTATGAGAGAATCTTAAGCAGGCTCCACACACAGCATGAAGCCTGATGCAAGGCTTTATCTCATGACCCTGAGGTCATGACCTGAGCGGAAATCAGGAGTCAGACCCTTAACTGAGCCACCCAGGTGCTCCTATAGACAAAATATTTAAAGAAACTGCAAGTAGAAAAACACTTGTAAAATAATAGCTGAAGATCATTAATATTTCACTTTCAATAATGGATAGAATGTATGGACAGAAAAATCAATAAGGAAACATAGGACTTGACCAATACTATAAACTGCCTAGCTCTTGTGGACGTAGATAGAACACTCCACCCAACAACAGCATAACACATTCTTCTCAAATGCACATGAAACATTCTCTAGGAGAGATCATATGCTAGGCTACAAAATAAGTCTCCGTTTTAAAGGTTTGAAACCATCTAAAAGATCTTCTTGAACCACAGTAGAATGAAGCTGGAAATCAGTTACAAATGGAAAACGAAATATGTAGAAATTAAGTAAACACACTCTTAACCAATGAAGTCAAAGAAGAAATCACAAGGGAAATTTAAAAATACTTATAGATGAATTAAAGCTCTAGCAGGATACCAGAATTGATGGGTTACAGCAACAGAGGGAAATTTATAGCAGGTAACACCTACATTAGTAAGTAAGTGAGGTTGTGAAGAAGTTAGAACCTTTGTACTTTGGTAATGGGATTGAGTGCCACATCAGGCTCCCTACAGGGAACCTGTTTCTCCCTCTGCCTATATCTCTGCACCTCTCTCTGTGTCTCTCATGAATAATCTTTTTTAAAAAAAAAATGGTTAAATGGTAAGTTTTATGTGTATTTTATCATGATTTTTTTAAAAATGACCTCAAGTGAAAAATCTAACTTTACACCTTAAGGAACTAGAATAAGAAGAGCAAACTAAACCCAAAGGTAGCAGAAGGAAGGGAACAATAAAGATGAGAGAAGAGATAAAATAGAGACTAGAACAAGAGAAAATTAATAAAACCTAAAGTCAATTCTTTGAAAAATCAACAAACCTTTATCTGACAAAAAGAGAAGACTCACATAACTAAAATCAGAAACGCAAGTGAGTATATTACTATTACCAACCTTACCAAAATAAAAAGGATTTTAAGACAATACTATGGTTTTACCATCAAATTAGATAACTAGATGACATGGGCAGATTTCTAGAAATAAGGGAGAATTGTGCAGCTCTGAAAAAGAAAGTGGAAAAAGTTGAAGGTATGTGAACTCAAAGCCAAAATGAGATATCATTTTACACCCACTAAGGTGGCTATAATTTTAAAAAAGAAACCTGAGAATAACAAAGTATGTGTTTAGGTTTTTAAAAAGTCACTCAAAAGTACACACTATACATTCTGTATTTTGTTTTTTATGAAAAAAGAAGAAATAAGAAAATGCGCATTTGCTTATATGTATACATAAAATATTTAAAATGTTTAAAATATACTGTATTTAATATTTTTTATTTAGAGTATAATACACAGTATTTGAATATAAATTTTATGTATTACATATATAGATACTTCTTATATTTTAAGTTTCTGTGTCTTCAAGTTCACTAGTATTTCCTTCAGTATCTAATCTGCTAGTAATCTCATTCATTTTTTTAAAATATTTTATTTATTTATTCATGAAAGACACAGAGAGAGGCAGAGACATAGGCAGAGGGAGAAGCAGGCTGCATGCAGGGAGCCCGATTTGGGACTCAGTCCCGGGACTCTGGGATCATGCTGAGCCAAAGGCAGACAGACACTCAAGCGCTGAGCCACCCAGGTGTCCCTAGTAATCTCATTCAATGATATTTTCATCTGTTGTGTTTTCCATCTCTAAAATTAATCTAGAGTTCTTTTATATCTTGTTTCTTTCATCTTAGGTCTATGTTTTTCTTTGTACCTGTGATCATATGAAGCAGATTAGCTGATTTTTTTAAAGATTTTATTTATTTATCATGAGAGACACAGGCAGAGATGTAGAGGGAGAAGCAGGCTCCCCATGGGGAGCCTGATGTGGAACTTCATCCCAGGACCCCAGGATCATGGCACTGAGCCACCCAGGCATCCCTGTAATAGCTGTTTTAAATCTGTAATTGGGTTTGATTATTCTGAGACTTGTGTTTAAGCTCTTTGGTGTCAGATCTATTCTAAGACTAATTCAATGCCTTTCCTAAAGCATAGCTCCTCTGGGATTTCTAATAATGTCCTCTGAGTTCACCTAGATCTCTCCACTCTGGTGGGAACTCCAACAGTTTTGGGTCCTACATAAGCTCCGGGAATTATTCTGCTAGTAGCTCCCCAATAGTTATTCTTTTCCTTGAAGTTCTTGCCTAGTATCACAGGGTTTTACCCTAAGCTTACACAGGTTCATATTCAGCCGAATGCTCAACAGACTGCATATTTCTGGAGCTCTTCCTTTGCATAGCTCCCTCCTCTCAGGTACTCTGTCCCAGAAATTTTAGCGACCTCAGTCTATCAAACTCCAGTTTCTTTCAACTCAGCATGATTTCTGGGCTCTGTTTGACTACTCCTCCCTGGACTGCAGTTTACAAATTGCCTGTAGCCAGAAACCCTCTGTAATGGTAGGATTCACACTGTTTGTTTCCCTTCTCTTAAGGATCACAGATTTGCACTGCCTATTCAATATTTTATCCATTTTTTTCGTTGTTTATGGCAGTAGGATAACCCCAGACCCTGATACTTTCTCATAGTCTGATGTGTAAATTCTCCAAGGTATTCAAAATTGACATCACCAGTGATTAGCACAAGAATATCATGTACCTCTGAATGTGATACCCTTGGAAGGACACAGTATCACTAGGTGTCACTCTGCTTTTCCAGCCTGGACTGAATCTCATCATGAAGAAATAGCAAACCCAACATGAGGAACAGTCCATTAAAAAATAGTTGTGGGGGTAAGGGAGGTTGTATTCTTCAGAAATGGCAGTGTCTCAAAAGAGAAAGCTGAAGATGTATTCCAGATTAAAAAACAACAACAACAACAACTAAATGCATTATGCTATTCTGGATTGAATCTTGTGCTTAAGCACGAGTGTGTATGCTATGAAGAACATTATTGAATCAATTGACAAAATTGGATTAAAGTATGTTAGATAAAGAGTATGTCAGCATTAAATTTTATAATGCTGGTAACTCATTATATAAGAGAATCTTCTTGTTCTTGTGAAATACACACTGAAGTATTTAGGGCTAAAGGGTTATTTATACAACTTACTCTCGCATGGTTCAGGAGAAATACAGAGATGCACCAAATGGTAAAGCATATAGTACAAAAGATTAACAATTGGTGAATAGGGATAAGGAGTATTCTTGTGCAACTGTTCTTGAGAGTTTGGGAATGTTTTCTAATAAAAAAATTTTTTTAAATATGTGCTTTAGGAAAGTGTTTGGCGGGATCCCTGGGTGGCGCAGCGGTTTAGCGCCTGCCTTTGGCCCAGGGCGCGATCCTGGAGACCCGGGATCGAATCCCACGTCGGGCTCCCAGTTCATGGAGCCTGCTTCTCCCTCTGCCTGTGTCTCTGCCTCTCTCTCTCTCTCTGTGACTATCATAAATAAATAAAAATTAAAAAAAAAAAAGAAAAGAAAAAAAAAAAAAAAAAAGGAAAGTGTTTGGCAATACCCATTAAGTCTAAACACATATATCCTATGACCCAGCAGTTCCACTCTGGGCATACACTAAACAGAAATAAGTAAGCTATATCTCAATGGAAAAATTAAAATTATAAATAAGAACAAATAGCTCTTTGGATAAGTCCCCAGTTCTTTTTAGCATTCCTTTGAAAATGTATAATTTTCCTTGTTATAATGCAGTGGTATTCAAAGTATAGTCCCCAGGGATCCCTGGGTGGCGCAGCGGTTTGGCGCCTGCCTTTGGCCCAGGGCGCGATCCTGGAGACCCGGGATCGAATCCCACATCGGGCATCCCGGTGCATGGAGCCTGCTTATCCCTCTGCCTATGTCTCTGCCTCTCTCTCTCTCTCTATCATAAATAAGTGAAAATTGAAAAAAAAGACTAAAAAAAAAAAAAAAAAAAACAAAGTATAGTCCCCAGACCAACAGAATCAACATCAGCTGAAATCATGTTAGAAATGCAGTTTTGCACCGTCTCTTTCTAGACCTACGGTTTCTAAGTCAGAAACTGTAGTTGGGGCCCAGGGACCCAGCAATACATATTCTAATAAGTCCTCCATGTGATTCTGATGTGTGTTATACTGGTGATTCCCTATTTTAATGAACATATGTCAGGAACTTCAGTCTTCAAAAGTACTATTTTTTTTTTTTCATTTTCAGCTTCTCCAATTTGGGAAATACCTGCTATATGAATGCTATTTTACAATCTCTGTTTTCACTCCAATCATTTGCAAATGACTTGCTTAAGCAAGGTATCCCATGGAAGAAAATTCCCCTCAATGCTCTTATCAGGTAATTGTTAAATTCTTACTAAGAAACCTTTTACCTTATGTGCTATTGTTAGCAGTCTTTAAAATATCATGCTAACCAAACTTATGTAAAACATCACTAAACTTTCTTGTTTTAACAGACGCTTTGCACACTTGCTTGTTAAGAAAGATATTTGTAATTCAGAGACCAAAAAAGATTTACTCAAGAAGGTTAAAAATGCCATTTCAGCTACAGCAGAAAGATTCTCTGGTTATATGCAGAATGTGAGTACTAATTGTTTTTAAACACTTTAGAGATAAGGGAAATTAAATGATTTTAATGTATTATCTAATTTCTACTTTAAAATGAGATTTATGTACATGTGTTCATCACAAGTTGAAAAACCTAAGGACTTATAGTAAGATTTAATATGACTCTTCTGTGTGTTTTATCATATTTTAATAATTTGGATACCATTTGCCATTATAGGAACTTGGGCTATTTTAGCTTTTACAAAGGCTATTTTAGAAAAAATACTTTATCTTAAAGGGCTGATTGATTTATTCAGTCATGCCAATCCAATTGGTGGTTAAAAATATAAAATCCGTCATTGTTTTTTTTTTAATTTTTATTTAAATTCAATTTAGTTAACTTATAGTGTTGTATGTATTAATAACACTATATGTTATATGTGTAATACAGCATACAACACTGTACAATAATATAGTGCATATTAGCTTTAGAGGTAGAATTTAGTGATTCATCAGTTGCAGTGTCATTTGTTCTTATTCACAAATATGTTCCCCCAAATGGCTAGAGTAAATCTGACCTTTTTCACATATGGTGCTGACCTCCAAGAGCTATAGTTGTATAAATCACAGTGTTTGGAAGCTATTCTTGTGACAGAAGGATTTTGATCTTATGATTAAAGATATTGTGCTTTCTTAGGATGCTCATGAATTTTTAAGTCAGTGCTTAGACCAGCTGAAAGAGGACATGGAGAAGTTAAATAAAACTTGGAAGACTGAACCTGTTCCTGGAGAAGAAAATTCACCAGATATTTCAGCCACCAGGGTGTACACTTGCCCTGTTATTACTAACTTGGAGTTTGAAGTTCAGCACTCCATCATCTGTAAAGCGTAAGTAGACTCTAAGAGAGCTCTTTGCCCTTTTAATTCTTTATAGTATGTGATTAAAATTTTTCTAGAAGGTTTTAGTTCTTATCTTCCTTTTTTGTGTTGTAAGGACACAATAAATGCATAGGTTCTACCAAACGTCTCCTTTCAGTGTCCTCATCTTCTATAAAAATGTTTTATAGGGTGAGAACTAAGGAAAACTTGACTGTTTTCTCATGTACTTTATTTTTTTTTTTTAATTTTTATTTATTTATGATAGTCACAGAGAGAGAGAGAGAGGCAGAGGCACAGGCAGAGGGAGAAGCAGGCTCCATGCACCGGGAGCCCGACGTGGGATTCGATCCCGGGTCTCCAGGATCGCGCCCTGAGCCAAAGGCAGGCGCTAAACCGCTGCGCCACCCAGGGATCCCTCTCATGTACTTTAGTGCTGACTAAACACTAAATTTTGATCTATCAGTTTGTTCTTATGAGTTTTTTTTTCTTTTAATCTCTGTGTGGAATAATGAGTACTTTGGGAATACTTTTTCCCTGAAAAGACTCTGCTCCTATTGCTTATTTTATTAAATCAAATTGTTTTTATTAAAAATGGGGTTTTTTTTACAAGATCAAAATTTGTTTTTAACTTTTGCAATCCTTTTTAATTTATTAATGTTTATATTGATTATTTGGACTTTCTATATTTAGTTAATTTCCATGCTCATTACCAAGACTTTTATACCATGCATTTCTTCTTTTTTTTTTTTTAAAGATTTTTTTTATTTATTCATGAGAGACACAGAGGCAGAGACATAGGCAGAGAGAGAAGCAGGCTCCCTGCGGGGAACCTGATATGGGACCCGATCCCAGGACCAGGATCACACCCTGAGCCAAAGGCATAGATGCTCAACCGCTCAGCTACCCGGGCGTCCCTATACCATGCATTTCACATCAAAAGGATCTGTTTTGATTAATTTTTCAGTTATTGTACTACATATCTGAAAATGTTTTTCTTAGAATGGAATTCTTCTGTTTAAGAATTATTTTTGTGGCTTTCACATGAGTTAATACAGAATTATTGAATCACATATAGCCTTTCCCCCTTAATATCTTACATACACTGTCTCATCATGTGCTATATTACTTTGTGACATTTGGGAGACCTGATTTTGTGAGTAATCTTTTTCTTCCTGAAAATCTGTGATATTCTTTATTTTTGAAATTCACATTTTCACAAGTTTACATTTAAGTATTTTGTTTAATTTTGCCTTTAACACGATGGAGCTTTCTCATCTCAAAAATTTGGGATTTTCTTCTGCGCAAGAAAACTATTCTCTGAATATTGCTTCTCTTTCATTTATTTTTGAGAAATTTATTTAGAAATACTCAAAACCCATATATTGGCTATCCGTTGTGTCTTGCATATTCTATTTTTCTTAGACTGTTCGTGAGGTCTCTTTCAGTTACAACATTCTAATAATTGTGACTAGGATTTTGAACATTCACGTGGATGCTATAAAAATAGTTTTTTTTTTTTTATCACTAGTGTGTGACATTTCTTGTCTTCATAATTTCGTCAGTCTTTTTATTAAAATTATTTTTACAAGAAAAAGTCCAGGTCTTATAAATATAGTCCATCTCCTTGTAAAAGCTAGAAAAGCCTACCAGTAGTTAATAATATGGTAGCCAATTATCTTTCCTTTTCTTCTAATGAACTTTCCAAACAAATTTGTTCAAGTTAGAGAAGCAAAGTTATTTAATTGTGATTGTATCATTTAATTGTGGGGGTGCCAACCAAATTTGTTTTGATAGGAAAATTTCAATGGCCTCTGACATGAACAGCTATAGGCAGCACAAGAAGACAGAAGGCAACATCAAAGTAGTGGCTGCTGTACTGTTTCAACAGCATCAGTCAGGCACTCCACTTGTGTGGCACCCAGATGTTGGGTGTACATTTGAGGAGTACATGCACCATGCATGAAGTAACAAGTCTCGTGAAATGTACACACACCAGGTGGCCAGGCTGAGCAGTGGCCCAAGAGTGTGGCAAATATGGGAAGCAGCAAGGTTCTATGAGGCCACAGCAGCAGTGGTACAACTACCTCCTTAAAGGCCTTGCTTTAGTTGCTGTATTAGCAAGTTTCTTTAAGACATTTTGTTAAACACAAAATAGTTTTTGACTGAAGGAAGATTGCATACGCCTCAAATTATAATTTTCATTGTTTAGCCTCTGTCCCATCTCACTGTAGGGTTAGTTTGGCCAGTTTGCCAAATGTACTTATTTTTTATTTTTATTATTTTTTTAAAGATTTTATTTATTTATTCATGAGAGACACAGAAAGAGAGGCAGAGACACAGGCAGAGGGAGGGGAAGGAGGCTTCATGCAAAGAGCCTGATGTTTGACTCAATCCCAGGACTTGGGGATCAGGCCCTAAGCCAAAGGCAGACATTCAACCGCTGAGCATCCAGGTGTCCCTGTACTTATTTTTTAAAACTGTTGTGGGTTGTTGTTTTTTTTTTTTTTTTTAAGATTTTATTTAAGAGGAGGAGACAGAGTGAGTGCAAGAGCGCAAGAGCAGAGGGAGAGGGAAACAGACTCCTGCTGAGCAGAGGCCTGATGTGGGGCTCAATCCCAGGACCCTGGGATCATGACCAGAGTCAAAGGCAGACACTTAACTTACTGAGCCACCCAGGTGCCCTGAACTGTTCTAGTTTAAATGGACTTATTTTCAGTTAAATTATAAGGTGTTTCAGTATAATAATGTATTATTGAATATGAGGAATTCTCCATTCAAAGAACTTAAATTTAAAAAAAAACTAAAATTACCTAAAATTAAGTACTTAATATTTTCCATAAAACCTTCTGTAGTCTTTCCTATCTCAGTAATAACAGTTTCATACTTAGAATTTATCAGCCCCAAAATGTGGTATATTTCTTAATTCTTCTCTTTCTCTCATATCCCTACATCTTATATGTCAGGAAATCCTTTCAACTTTTCCTTCAGAGTACATCCAGAATCTGATCTCTTGCCATTATTCTGATCAAATCCACTATCATCTCTTGCCTGAAGCATTGGAATACCTTCTAAACTGGTCTCTGTGTTTCTATACTGTCTCTCTCTAGTCTTTTTAAAACACATTAGCCAGAGTGATCCATTTGAAGTGGAAGTAGTTTGTGTTAGCCTTCTCTTCATAACCTGTAAAATTAAAGCTGAAATTCTTACAGTAATGTGCAAAATCCCCTCTGGTCTGTTTTTCAGCAGTCCCTCTTCCCCCAATTAACTCTGACTTCTGCTATCACTCTTTTCCTCTTTCTCATTCTGTTCCTTCCAAATTAGCTTCCTTGCTTTATTTTTTTTTTTTTTTCCAAAAATGCTAGATCCTGGTACCTAAGGGCTTTTTTTTTTTTTCCCCCCTAAGGGCTTTTTTCACTTAGTGTTTCCTTTATCTCAAATTCTCTTTCCCCATATTCCCCTCTATATCTTTATGTAAAAGCCACTTGCTCAGTAAAAGCCTTTTCTAGGCATTTACCCTATTTAAATTCCAACCATCTACTCTGATCTTTACTTTTTTTTTTTTCCCTTTCTCGCTTACCACTTTAGCATACCATACATACTTCTTTTTTATTGTCTTTTTCTCCAGTATAGCTTTGTGCAGGGAGGTATTTTATCTTGGATTTGTTCATTGCTGTAACCTCAGTGCTACTAGAAGAGTTTCTGGCATTTAGGAGGTGTATTTTAGTGATGCCTAAGAAATTGCCCAAATTTATCAGCTTAAAACAATATTTATTAACTCACAGTTCCGTGGGCCAGAAGTCTAGGCAGGGTGTGGCCAAGTTCTCTGTTCATGGTATCAGAAGACTGAAGTCAAGGTGTTGCTTGTTCTCATCTGGATCCCCCTCTAAGCTCATTAAGGTTGTGGGCAGAATTTAGTTCCTTATGATTGTAGTACTGAAGTCCTCATTTTCTTGCAGGCTATTGGCTGCAACTACTCATTTCCTAAAGGCTGCCTATAGTTTCATGCTATGTGGCTTTCATAGGCAGTTCACAGCAGTGCTCTTTGCTTTCTTTCAGGTCAGCAGTACATGTGTGACTTTGAATCCTTGATTTCCTCTGTTTGAGACCTCTGGACCCAGATTTAAAAAGCTCAAGTGATTAAGTCTGACCCACTCAGATAATCTCTTTTTTTTAATCAACTCAACATTAAGATTAGTAACATTAATCATATCTGCAAAATCTTTGTCATGTAAAGTAACATCATGAGAGTGAAAGCTCATTTTGGTTACAAGTTCTCTTAAAGGGATGGAATTATACAAAGGGCAAGGGTCATCTTAGAATTCTGCCTATTAGATAGAGACACTCAAATATTTGTTGAATAAAGAATATACTTTTATGGTCCCCCGTCTTCAACTGTGGCAGTAGAGAACTGGGGCAAGAGATTGAATATTACTATAAATGCTGATATGCAGACAGAAGGAAGAACGTCAACTAAAGCTATTTAAAATTAAAAGAAATGAATTTGCTTCCAGATAAATACGGTGTTTCGATCTCTGATCCCATTTTTAAAAATTCTATAGAAATATATCCAGTGGGATCCCTGGGTGGCGCAGTGGTTTAGCGCCTGCCTTTGGCCCAGGGCGTGATCCTGGAGACCCGGGATCGAATCCCACATCCGGCTCCCGGTGCATGGATCCTGCTTCTCCCTCTGCCTATGTCTCTGCCTCTCTCTCTCTCTCTCTCTCTCTCCCCCCCTCTCTCTCTCTGTGTGACTATCATAAATAAAATTTTTAAAAAATTAAAAAAATATATATCCAGTGATCAAACACCTCTGCTAATTTCACCAAAACACCTAGAATTTTTTTTAAGATTATTTTAGAAAGAGAGTGCACATGTGGGGAGGGGTAGAAGGAGAGGAATAGAGAGAGACTCTCACATCTCTTGATGTGGGGCTCAATCTCACGATCCTGAGATTGTGACCTGAACTGAAACTAAGAGTTGGATGATTAACCAACTGAGACACCCAGGTGCCCCAAGAACACATAGGATTTTTTAAATTCTTATTTTCGATACAAAAAGGTGTTTTCATTATTAAAACACAGGGACAGGGATCCCTGGGTGGCACAGCGGTTTAGCGCCTGTCTTTGGCCCAGGGCGCGATCCTGGAGACCCGGGATCGAATCCCACATTGGGCTCCCGGTGCATGGAGCCTGCTTCTCCCTCTCCCTGTGTCTCTGCCTCTCCCTCTCTCTCTCTCTCTCTCTCTCTCTATGTGTGTGACTATCATAAATAAATAAAAATTTTTAAAAAGTTTATTAAAAAAAAAAAAAAAAAAAACACAGGGACAGGGGGCACCTGGGTGGCTCAGTGATTGAGCGTCTGCCTTTGGCCCAGGGTGTGATCCTGGAGTCCCGGGATTGAGTCCCACGTCAGGCTCCCTGCATGGAGCCTGCTTCTCCCTCTGCCTGTGTCTCTGCCTCTGCCTCTCTCTCTCTCTCTTTCTCTCTCTCTCTCTGTCTCATGAATAAATAAATGAAAATTTAAAAAAAAAATAAATAAGCATGAGAAAAGTCTTAAAAGCTGTATATTGCTTATGCCTGGTCTTAGTCTGTCAGTACCTGCTAAGTTCTGTGCGAGAACAGTGTTTCTGAAGTATATTTGTATTTTATCTTGTATTGCACAGTTAAACTTCAAAGTCCTTCCATTTGTCTTCTTTTATTCTTACAGATGTGGAGAGATTATTCCCAAAAGAGAACAGTTTAATGACCTCTCGATTGACCTTCCTCGAAGGAAAAAACCACTCCCTCCTCGTTCAATTCAAGATTCTCTTGATCTTTTCTTTAGAGTAAGTAATATTTTTTGGTATTTTTGAAAACCTAAATTCCATATATCATAGATAATTGTATTTGAAATTGGCTTCCTTAAGGCAGAGTGTCAACAAAATTGCTTGATGGGAAAATAAATGAGAAATATTTATAAATAACATTTAATTTTAAAAGCTTAATAAATGGAACTGTTAACTCATTGAAAAAGATTATTAATTGCTTAAGTAGATGATACATTAAACTTAATAGCAGGTATTTTAGACAACCTTAGGAGCAATTATTTGTAAATAAATATTAACTTGAAGCATGTGCTGAAATTTGGTGGTGTTGCTAAAAATTGGAGATTCTATCCAATTATGCCCCCAAAACTTGGTGGATATTTGTAACAGTATATCACAGAAACATTTATCTACAGCTTTGGGTACACATGACTCTTCCCTTTTGTTTCTAACAGGTTACATACATAATTGCATAATTGGACCTATTGTGTAGCAGTCCTTACAACTGATGGAAATCACCCTTTGTCTCTTTAATAGTGGTTCTTGTTTTATTGTAGCAAATGGGTAGGGTTGTCTTCCTAAGGTTTAAAAAAAAAAAAAAATCTGTTTTTTAAATGATGAACATCCAGCTCCACCCAAAGATAAATACTCTGCTTTTTTGTTTTGTTTTATTTTATCATTCCTTACTATTCCTGTTATTATAGAATTTGAAGCTTTTCCTGTGTATCTTTACTCCCCTTTTTTAAGGATTTCTTGTTTCAGTTTTCTCTAGGTAATGATATCCACCCCAAACTTTGGTCCTTTTAGAGCAGTTGTTCTTAGTGGGCTGTCACCAGAAGATTGAGTTCCATTATAAGAAAAGGGTAGAGTTACACCTAACAGACCAGGAACTCCGCCTAACCTGAAGGTGATCTTATCTCTGCTATGGCCAAATGTTAAAATCTGGATATACTCTTGGCAGTGGTTCTTGTGCATCCATGGGGAAAAGGTTGAGAATCTGCTACTGCAGAGTCTAGTTGCTGTCATAAATTGAGATGTTTCCATGGTAAAAAAGGAAGTTAAGAAGTCTGAAATAGGGCGTGATATCATAAGGTAACTGTTTTGAGGATTAGGTCTCAATTTAGTAAGGCTTGTAGCTCTAGACACAAAATTTAAACCGATTGAAGTTGTCATTGTACTGAACTAGTGTGACTAGAGAAGAGTATTTAGTATTTAATGGGGTAATGCTGATTCAACTTCATGCTTCTTTATTTTTCCATCTTGTCTTTTTACAGGCAGAAGAACTTGAGTATTCCTGTGAGAAGTGTGGTGGGAAGTGTGCTCTTGTCAGGCACAAGTTTAACAGGCTACCTAGGTAAAATTAATTGCTCTTCAGTTTTTCTTCTTTAAAGTACTGACATATTACTGGGTAAGTGAGGCTCATTAGAATGGATTGGTAAAGCAAAGCTGAGATATGAGGGGGTTAGGTTAGGATGCTCTTGCATAAGAAAGGGAGAAGACTTGGAATGCTGGAGAAGAGTAGTCACTTGAGCCTCCTTGGAAGATGGCAAGAAGAGGATGCAGCTGGTGAAATTTTGGAACAATGGTAGGGACTAGGTAGTAGATTTTTAATTTGGTGATTATGACATTCACTTATAATTTGCAATTTGGTTATGTGCTAGTCTCCTTCTCTTATCCCAAACCTTCAGTAAAAATCTGCCACAAACACATATATGTGTGTGCATGAAAAAAAAAACAAGAAAAGTAATTTTCTGCAGGTTTGTTGTTGTTGTTTTGCATTCCTTTATTCAAAGGATCCTGTAAGTTAGTGAGTTTCTTGTAATCAAAACAATTCTGAATTAGGACTGAAATTAACTTCTATTAGTTCTGTGTAAACATATATAAAACTAAACTAATGAGACAAAGTATGATGTGATTATAGTGCAGCTTTTAGTTCTTTCCAAGAATAGATCTCAACCACAAACAAGGTTGTTATTATTAAGTATTTATGTGGCACTTTGCCTGCAGAGTGCTTTACTTTCTTTTATTAGCTTCACTTTTCTGTAAGTAGAGTTTCTGGAACCTAGCCCCTAGAGACTAGTTTTTTTTACATTCCGTAATCTCCTTTCTAGAAAATGAATTTCTTTTAAAAAAAAAATGACTTTCTAAATCATAGCAGTATTACTATGTTGACCATTTTTTTACTCAAGAAACATTCTTTCCTATTTCTGTTTTGAGGCAGGAGATGGGGGAGACAAACCTTAAGGCAAAGGATTGATTGTGACCAGCTATCATTAACTAAGGAAAGCAGTGTACAATTTGAAATACTTGTTTGACCTGGCAAGCTGAATGTCTATTCCTTTTTCCAGTGTCTAGTTATTTGTTCTTTTAGTAGAAAAAAAAAAAAAATAGGGGAATTTTTTTCCTTGGTTTTCCCTTTTTTCTGGAAGATCGCTTTTGTTATATATTTATTTATTCCAAACTTTAGAAGCCTTTGTATCATTTCAGTGTTAAAGCCAGTTTACCTTTATCCTTGAAGGGCCTGGTATCTATCAAATATGTTCAATTTTAGTTTACTTCATCTTTGTAGATAAGTGATTTTGATTGTCATCTGTTTCATATTACTGTTTATTTTGGTAGGATTATTTAAAAATTTAGTCAAAATATTTGCCATTAGTTTTAATCTCTTCATACCATTTGGATCCTTGTGCTCTTTCAGGTTGTAAATTTGAAGATTATGAGTTCTAGCATACTTTTTAAAGAAAAAATAGTAACTTTAATTTACAGTTTTTAATAGTTTGTGGCTTCTGTGATAAATATACATACGGTAAGAAAGGAAATAGTTTTCCATAAAACGACATTATTTTGCCTAGAATTGAGATTTACTCCCATAAGAGTTCTGAAATTCAAATTTTAAAATGGTCTTGTGGGCTGTGAAATATATTTAGTCCATCAAGCAGAGATTATGGTCTGTATCAGAGGTGAAAAGGTTGGCACAATAGTAACTAAAAAGAAGTGTTTCTATGGAGCTAAAAGCCTTTTCAGACCCACAAGCCATATTTGCCATAAAATTTTACAGAACTTTTTGTAAGCGGAGAAAACTTTTCTATTTCTTTCTTAGCTTTCTCCAGAGAAAGTGCTACACATCGAAATAGGAGGTCTTGTCAGGGATGCCTGGGTGGTTCAGTCAGTTAAGTGTCTGACTCTTGATCTCAGCTCAGGTCTTGATTACAGGATAATGAGTTCAAGCCCCCCAGGTTGGGCTCCATGCTGGGCATAGAGCCTACTTAAAAAAAAAAAAAAAAAAAAAAACTTGTTAAAAATCATCTTGAAAAAATTAATGTTCACCATCAAACATAAGGACTAATTAATATTTTAATTAAATTACCATTAATGGTTACATAATACCTATTTTTTGGTAAATTATATAACATTGAAATAAATAATTTAAGGATTTAACCCAATACCAACATTTTATTTTTTTAGATTTTTTTTTTTTTTAATTTATTTATGATAGGCACACAGTGAGAGAGAGAGAGGCAGAGACACAGGCAGAGGGAGAAGCAGGCTCCATGCACTGGGAGCCCGACGTGGGACTCGATCCCGGAGACCCGGGATTGCGCCCTGGGCCAAAGGCAGGCGCTAAACCGCTGCACCACCCAGGGATCCCTTTTTTTAGATTTTTTAAATAAAGATTTATTTATTTGTTTATTTATTTTAGAGAGAGAATGACAAAGGGGAGCACAGAGGGAGAGGGAGAGAAAAACTAAACAGACTCTGTGCTGAGTACAGAGTCCAATGCAGGGCTCAGTCTCATGACCCAGAGATTATGATGTGAGCCGAAACCAAGAGTCAGACAGTCAACGGACTGTATTACCCAGGTGCCCCCCAGAACCAACATTTTAAAAGAAAATGTGTTGTATTTGGTATTTTGTTGTTTGTATGTTTTTTCTGGTAACATTATAAATATTTTACCCAATATCCACCTAATGCCCATGTTTTATTTTTATTTATATTCTTAGTACCTAGCACATGGCAAGTATTCAATGAGTGTACTTGAAGGATCTTTCGTTTAGCCAAATGTATTCACGTCAAAAGCTATCTAACATGGTTAGTTACAGTGATCTCTTTTCATCTGTAAGAGAGCTAGCTCTGTTATGTATGAACTAGTAATGTCATCTCCTGTTTTTCAGGATACTCATTCTTCATTTGAAACGGTATAGCTTCAATGTCACTCTCTCACTTAACAACAAGATTGGGCAGCAGGTCATCATTCCAAGATATCTGACCCTATCCTCTCATTGCACTGAAAATACAAAACCACCCTTCACCCTTGGTTGGAGTGCACATATGGCAATGTAAGTCCTTGGGAGAGAATTTCTTTACCTTCCCTTTTGAAGTAGAAAGGCTTTAGTATCTGTTTGAAACGATAATTGAACTAGATAATATGACTCTCAGGTAAAATCAGCCCAAGCAGGAGATTTTATTTTGATTTATTTTGGGATTTTGTGCCAAATTACTGCCTGATGGAAATAATTAAGTAAAATACTTAAAACAAAATTTTTCCATTGTACATTAATTGCTTTTCATAATAAACTACCTTTTTAGAGAGTGCTCTTAGTCGTATAGATAACTAGAAGACAAGTTTATACATTTTGGGACTATAAATCTGATTTGGATATTCATAAGAATCACCTGAACACTAAAAAAATACCAGTTCCTGTGTTCTTTCCCTAGCAGTTCTGTTTTAGTAGTATGAGATAGGGCTTAAGAATAAGCATTTTTTTTTAATTTTTTATTTATTTATGATAGTCACAGAGAGAGAGAGAGAGAGAGAGAGAGAGAGAGGCAGAGACACAGGCAGAGGGAGAAGCAGGCTCCATGCACCGGGAGCCCGACGTGGGATTCGATCCCGGGTCTCCAGGATTGCGCCCTGAGCCAAAGGCAGGCGCCAAACCGCTGCGCCACCCAGGGATCCCAGAATAAGCATTTTTAAAAATACCTTTACTAACTCTTTGGGTTATACAAATTTGAGAAACCGTTTACTAAATTTTATCTAGTGCCCCCAAAATTGCTTGTCTCTTCCTAAATGTATTATCAGTAATGTGAATGAAGAACTTCTGAGGCTCCAAGAAATTTTTCTGTGAGAAAAGAAGTAACCTTTACATTTGATTTTGCTTCATCATGTATTCTGGGAAAACCTTAGGACTTCTCTGAATGTTGCTCTTTCTTGCATTATTCTTGTTGCATTATTTTGGAGCCATGTATTACAGTTTTTATACTTGAACTCTAATTTGGTAAAACCATAAAGTTCTCCAACTTTAGAAGTGGAAAGGATCTTAAGAGATTTTGCCTAAATTTTTAGTTTTACAGAGAAGATCCAAGATTAAGTGATTTTTCTTTTTCCTTTTTTTTTTTTTTTTAAGTGATTTTTCTTAAGGTCGTGCAGTTAGTAACTGAAAGAGCCTGGTCTCTTAGCTAAAATAGAATCATAGACCTTTCAGAAAGTGAGTGAACATTTGCTAACACAAATTGGTGCAGTTTTATAAAATGTATTTCCCTTGGACTAATGAAATAAATACTATGTTATATAAGTTTGCACTAAAGGCATTGGTGGATCTACTTATTAATAAAGACATTTTCCCCAGAGTCTTAGTGTTTCTGGGTTTTCTCTCAAGGCCTTTCTTCAGAATAGATGATTTGCTTAATGCAAACTGCCCTCTGCTGGTGGAACTGTTACTCTTTGTGGCCATCAGTGTAGGCGATTCATGATCACAGGCCTGAGACCAGGCTATATGACTCCACATTGGAATGGCTTGAAGACTTTGGACAAGTTCTTT
Source organism: Canis aureus (assembly GCF_053574225.1). Classification (NCBI taxonomy): domain Eukaryota; kingdom Metazoa; phylum Chordata; class Mammalia; order Carnivora; family Canidae; genus Canis; species Canis aureus. The sequence continues at coordinate 5,818,896 of NC_135646.1, forward strand.
GACCTGTCTGTAGGGGAAATAATAGGATGGTATGAACATTAAATGAGGTAATACACATGAGCTCTTACTCTAGTGTCTGATAGCTAGTAAGTCCTCAATAAATGAGAGCTATTATTACTCTATTGCTTAAAAGTAAAGCACCGAGACGAGATCATTTTTCCCAAGTTGTTCTTTTCATATGCATTACCTTTGACTTCATTTCCAATGCTGTTTATTTAGATCATTGGATCAGGAAAAGCCTACAGATGGTATTTTGTTTTCTCTTTTGGCCTCTACTGCTAGTATTAGTATTATACTTATTTGCTTTTCAAAAGGATATATAAGTAACTATAGTAGGGAATAATTCATTTTATAGTTAAATATATATTTTTAATAATGTAATTATATACATTATATATTTTCTAATTTTCTGATAGTTCTAGACCATTGAAAGCTTCTCAAATGGTGAATTCCTGCATCACCAGCCCTTCTACACCTTCAAAGTGAGTTATATTTCTTGTGTACCCAAAATTTGTATTTTTAAGGATTTGGCTTACCCTGATTTCCAAGATTATGCCCTTCCCTTTTCTTTGTTTTTCTTTGCATGATAATTGCTCTGTATTACTATACTTTGTAATTTTCCTGAATCTGCTTTAAACTATAACCTAGGGTATAACAAATCTTTAACAGTGAAGCACATTCAGGTGATCCTCTCAAAATTCTGTTTTTAAACTTAAGTCATCTGTTAATATGTAATATTTTAATCCTATAAGTGTAGAAATTGATGACAAGGGATTTTAAGGATTGAAGGGATAAAATAGCCACTGTTGGTATAAAGCACTGTTCCTCAAAGGTACACTTGGGGATCCCAAAATATCTTTTTCACCTGTTGCTAACCAGTCTGGGACTTCCTGTCTTAGACACTGAACTGGAGCAATTCTGAAAGGGAACAAGAAAACAAACACACAATGAACTGTAGCTATTCTACAAATGTTTTATATTTTTTACTTAAGATGGAAGTTTGTCCAAGAAAAGGAAGCAAATACTTTTTTTTTTAAATATATCTCCTCTATGATTTAACTAGAACCACAGTTCCTGATTAAATAATTCTAAATGACTTCGCTGTCATTTATCTTTCAAATTAGTTTTTCTGAAAATTTGATGTCCCAAAGTACTTTTAGAAAAGAGACACTTCTGTTGTTTAAGGGCTTTGGGGGGCTTATATAACCATAAAATGACATTTGGGAACTGCTATTTTCTTTTCCTCCTGTTAATTATTTTTCAGTGCAATTAAAACCAGATGACTAACATGACTAGAAATCTGAAATGGTACCGATATGAATACTCTTGCCCGTTCTCAAGATACAAATGAGCAATACCACTTGGCTGCTTAGAAAGTGAGCAAGTGATGCATTTACAGGATGAATATTTTTCCTTACTACAGGCAAGCTGCCTTCTGTGAATATAGTAATTATTAATGGAATGCACTCTTTATGTACCAAATCACTATAGTTTCAAGAAGGAGATGGTTTCATTGGGCATCATTATATTTGGCATGGTCATCTGTTCTCCAGGGTCTACTAGTATGAGAATTTGAGAGTTGGTCAATAAAGGATAATTAGGCCCTAGAAGACCTGTCATGCCGATCAAACTTAAAAGAGGCTGAGTTATGAACAAGAATACCATTGGTTCTTTTATAATGTCCTTTGTCACATTTGACCCTGGTACATTAGTAGCCAGGTGTCACCCTCCTTCAGCAAAGTATTTACATGGATAAACAAATTAATACACTCAGTTTTGCTTGGTGAGCGTCAAATCAGAAATGAGGAATTAAGATGGCTAATTGGCTATTTCTAAGTTATACTAAAAACCCTTTGAACACATAATGGGAGGCTATTCAAGTGTATAGGCTGGAGTGCAGTGATATCCTGGGTACTCTCAGCCACAGACTATGTTTGGGCTTATCACTGACCACTTGCCTCTTTTCTTTGATCTACATTGCTATGCAATCCTCCTGGTTTCCATTGTGGCCTCTTATTTCTTGGTGCCATCATTCTATATGTTTATTTATAGTTTTTACATTTAGGTTAATTGCATTTTTCCAATTTCCATTTTGCTTTTTTTTTTTTTTAGTATAGTATATGAATTTACGTTAACCTCCATCAAAGAAAGTTCATGCTCTTTGACCTTTACCACTTTTTCTTTTAGTTTATTTTCAGCTCACTTAGACAATGCAGTAACACGTTACTTATCTGGTATCATTGAAGATGATATTTGATATTTCATATACAAATTTTTATGTGGCTGAAGCTTGCTTTTTTAAGCATTAATCTTTAAAATGTTTAACCATTTCAGGTGGTTATATACTCTATAACCTTACAGAATACCTACCCTATATTCTTAAAAAAAATACATTGAAGATAATTTAAATATATTTTAGTGACTTAACAGCATTAATAAGTGTCACTTATTGCACTATGTTCTAATATGATAATGCCCTAAGAGGCTTTTAATTCTTACAAAACATTTTATATTAAATGACTTTATAGTCTTTATTGCCCTTTTTGTGGTTATTCTCTCTCATTTCCTAGCTCTCATTTCTTGATGAACTTGCTACATTATTATATACACCATTTCCTGGGAAAGAAAGGGTCCCTGTCTAAAGAGTAAAGTGCATGGGCTTTGAAATTATTGTTTCCTCAGAAGCCTTTTTTCTTGCCTTTGAATCCCTGTGTTCTGGAAAATAGAGGTTGCCAGAAGTCTGATCTACATATAATTGGATAAGTGGAATGTTACTGTTAATTTTAAAATACATGGATCATAATTTAAAAGATCAAGAATTAGTCCTCGTGCACAGTGTTGTCAAAAACATTTATTCATTGCTATGTCTGCATGCATTTAGTAGAATACTTGCTTTATAAATACAAAAACTTCTTTGGGGTTAATCATTAAAAGAAAAAAGGCACAAAGTGATTAGTTTACCAATGGATTTTACTATAACATAAGAATTGTTAATTTTCAAAGCATGGCTGTTTTGGAGTGGGGCAAAGGTAATGCTTAAATACACCTTTTTTGCTATATCTTTTTTTTCTCTGTAAATCATTTTCCATAATGAAAAAGTTTTTTTTATTTTGGTATTTATACATCAAGGGAATAACAGGGACAGATGTTTATAGGTTTTTTCTCTTAAATTACAGGAATTTCACCTTCAAATCCAAGAGCTCCTTGGCTTTATGCCTTGATTCAGACAGTGAGGATGAGCTAAAACGCTCTGTGGCCCTTAGCCAGAGACTTTGTGAAATGTCAGGCTGTGAACAGCAGCAGGACGACCTGGAAAAAGTAAGTAATTTCTCATCAAAATATTTGAAAAATATTTGTATAGCTCTTACTGTCCAAACAAATGCTTTAAAACCAGCATCAGCAAACTTTTTTTTTAAACAAACTTAGTAAATACACAGATCATAAACTCATAAACTTAATGGATCTGTCGAAACACTAGCTTTAAAGAGTTTATTTTCTGTAACTACAAAACCAGTTTGTTTAAAAATGGATTGGGACTTTTTTTTACTGAGGTATAATTGATATATTAGTTTTTCTAAGTATTGCAATAAGATCACCACAGTAAGGTAACATCCATTACCATACATAGGTAGCCAAAAAAAATTTTTTTTTCTTGTGATAATGACTTCTAACATCTATTCTCTTAAGCAACTTTCAGATCTGCAATAAAATATTAATAATAGTCTAGCTCTTTTCATTACATCCTCACAACTTATGTATTTTATAACTGGAAGTTGGTCTGCTTTACCCATTTCATGTGAACACATACTGGCTTCCTCCCCTAGCAACTGCTGGTCTGTTCTTTATATCTCTGAACTTGTTGGGTGTGGGGGTTGTTTTGGTTTTAGATTCCACATGTAAGTGAAATATGGTATTTGTCTTTCTCTGATTTATTTCACTTAGCATAATACCTTCAAGGGTCCATCCATGTTGCAAATGACAAAATTTCATTTCTTTTTTTTTTTGTGGCAGAATCGTATTCCATTGTATGTGTATACCACATTTTTATTTATCCATTGATGGACATTTAGGTTGTTTCCATGATTGAGACCCTAGAAATAAAAGTTGTTACAGGTAAATTGCTTTCTCCTGTTAATCTTCAGAGCTGCTTTTATGTATGGGTCTTGAAATAATTACTCGCTTTATTTATTACTGTTTATTAATATATGGGAGACTGTAGTAAGCATTTTACTTACTTACAGGCCAACCACTTTACTTACTTACAGGCCAACCATGTAATCTAGAGGTTTCAATAATGTGAGAAAGCAGAACTTCATCATTTTCTGTCTTGACACATGTTAGTACTTTTTGTTTTTATGGTGAAAAAAATTTATATTTAGATTTATAGCCGGCTGGACTCCATTTAGATGATCCCAATTTTGTTGGCAACATCCAAAGCATCATAGTCAGGAGCCAGTCGAACATATGCTTTCTTCTCTCCATCAAGCCTGATCAGGTGTTGACCTTGGCCACATCAGTGTCATAGAGCTTCTTCACAGCCTATTTGATCTGGTGCTTATTGGCCTTGACATCCACAATGAACACAAGTGTGTTGTTGTCTTCTATTTTGTTCATGGCTGATTCAGTAGTCAGGGGGAACGTGATCATGGCATAGTGATCCAGCTTGTTTCTCCTGGGGGCGCTCTTTCAAGGATATTTGGGCTGCCTTCGGAGATGCAGGGTCTTTGTCATCAGAATGTAGGTGACGTATGGATCTTCTTTTTTTGTGACTGTGCACGTCTTTCAGCACCACTTTCTTAGCTTTCAAAGCCTTTGCTTTGGCTTCAGCTTTGGGAGGGGCAAGGGCTTCCTTCTTCGCCTTCAGCGCCATCTTTATGAAAGGCAGTATTTTGAAGATACAGATTTTCCTAGGAGTTTGCACCATCTCATGTGACTGATTTTAAATCTCTGTTTTTTTAACAGTTTAGTAGTTAATTTTTATTCACTTGTTTCCCGTCTTCTTTAAAGCTAAAGATAGTTTGTGGCTGCTCACCTTGAATGAGAAATGATAGAAAGTCACATGTTCTCCCAGAAACGAGAGAAAGTGCTTCAGAAAATAATTTCTGAATATTTATATAATCTTAATGTTGTTTTTATTTTTCTCACTTATTTGAAAAGAGCAGGGGAAAAGATGGTGACCTAAAATTTAAATAGCAATGAAAAAAGAAGTATTAGGTATACCGTCAGAATGGCTAAAATTAAGAACTTAGGAAACAACAGGTATTTGTGAGGATGTGGCAAGAGTGGAACCCTTTTACATGGTGAGGATGCAAACTGGTGCACGCACTCTAGGAAACAGTATGGAGGTTCTTCAAAAAGTTAAAAATAGGGACACCTGGGTGGCCTAGTGGTTGAGTATCTGCCTTCGGCTCAGGGCATGATCCCAGAATCCTGGAATCAAGTCCTACATCAGGCTTCCTGCATGGAACCTGCTTCTCTCTCTGCCTGTGTCTCTGCCTCTCTCTGTGCGTGTCTCTTATGAATAAATAAAATCTTAAAAAAAAAAAAAAGTTAAAAATAGAACTATTCTGTGACTGAGCAGTTGTACTATAACGTATTTATCCAAAGGATTCAGAAATAGTGATTCGAAGGGATACATGCATCCCAATGTTTATAGCAGCACTGTCCACAATAGCCAAACTATGGAAACTATCCTTTGACAGATGAATGGATAAAGAAGATGTGGTATATATACATACAATGGAATATTATTCAGCCATCAAAAAGAATGAAATTTTGCCATTTTGTAATGACATGGATGGAACTAGAGGATATCTTGCTAAGCAAAATAAGTCAGAAAAGACAAATACCATATGATTCATTCATATGTTGTAATTTAAGAAACAAAACAGATGAACATGGGGAAGAGAAGGAAAAATAAGATAAAAACAGAGAGGCAAACTATGAGACTTTTTTTAAGATTTTGTTAGAGAGAGACAGAGCTTGAGCATGAGCAGGGAAAGGGGGGGTGGAGACAGAAAAAGGGGGAAAAGCAGACTCCCTCCTGAGCAGGGCTTCATTCCCAGGACCCTGAAACCATGACCTGAGCCTAAGGCACACTTAAGCAACTGGGTGGCTCAGTCAGCAACTGAGGGTTGCTGGAAGAGAGGTGCGTCAGGGGATAGGGTAGTTGGATGGTGGGCATTAAGGAGGTCACTTGGTGTAATGAGCACTGGGTGTTATATGCACATAATAAATCACTAAATTCTATCCCCAAAATTAATACACCATATGTTAACTAAATTAAATTTAAATAAAAAATTTAAAAATGTAACTAAAATGACAAAAAAAATACTAGGTTTAGTGACAGAGTGATCCACGTATATCTGGAAGAAAATACACCAAAAATATTTACTATAGTTATTTCTGAGTGATGGATTTTGAGTGAATTTATTATTTTTATGTATTTTCCAAATCCTATACTTAACACTTAATATAATCAATAAAATAAACGTGTATCCCTGTGTACTTATTAAAAGAAAATTAGGTTTGCCAGAGTTCATACATCAGTTATTGGTTGCTAAATGACCCAAAACATCAAAGAAAGGAAACTTTTTAGAGATAAACTTCTCACATCAAACTCTTAAGATTGCCATATTTGGGATCCCTGGGTGGCGCAGCGGTTTGGCGCCTGCCTTTGGCCCAGGGCGTGATCCTGGAGACCCGGGATCGAATCCCACATCGGGCTCCCGGTGCATGGAGCCTGCTTCTCCCTCTGCCTGTGTCTCTGCCTCTCTCTCTCTGTAACTATCATAAATAAATAAAAAAAATTAAAAAAAAATTGCCATATTCTCAGGCATTGTGGTTTCCTCTGAAAGTAACTCTCTTCTTCAGGATTCAAAACCATGCAGAATAGAGCCTGATAAGTCAGAAGTGGAAAACTCCGGATTTGACGGAATGAGCGAAGAAGAGCTGCTAGCAGCTGTTTTAGAGATGAGTAAGAGAGAAGCTTCACCAACTCTGAGTCATGAAGATGATGATAAACCAACCAGCAGCCCAGATACCGGATTTGCAGAAGATGATATTCAAGAAATGCCTGAAAATCAAGACCCTGTGGAAACTGAGAAGCCCAAAACAGTCACAGAGCCTGGTAGGTTTCATGAAAATAAACATCTGTTAAGGCACAGCTATGTTCTAAAGCTTTATAGGGACAAGTGGCTTCTAAATAATGGGAGGTGAAATGGATCTGTGTAACAAGGCTAATAATATTTTCATGCTTTAAAAAAGAAGAAAAAAAAAACAGGTTAAAAAAATGAGAAGTAAATACTGTGAGTAGTATCCAGAGGCTGGTGGTAAAGTATGCCATATCCCTTTAAATGTACATCAAAAGAATAGTTAAAATTCTTTTGTACATTTTAAGTAAATGTCATTTTTTTTGGTCACTTTTTTCTCACCACTGCTCCCTCAGAAACTGGTATAATTCTTTCCTCATTTTTCTGCATCTGAATTTGTACTAAGTTTTAGTGTATAGATGATAATTCTCCTTTGGGTTCATCCCTTTATAATAGTAGAAAGACCCCTGCACTAAGAGGTCAGGTTTTGAGTCTCTAATCTTTTACTATCTCTTCCTATAACCAACTCTAATATTGTTCTCCAGATATCCTTGAAATGCATATCTATTTGTCTAGCTGATGTGTTCAGTACATCAAGCTGAGAATTTTGGAGATAAATAGTAGTAAATCACAATTATTTTCTGTATTCTTGGAGTTAAGCCTCATCAGTTGTGAATTAGTTTACATGCAAGTGAAAGTAAGAATTAGTATATCCTCAGTCTAATTGGAAACAGAAAGCTGATGGTTTTTGGAAATAGATGTTCCTTTTTCCCCTCCTTCTTGATGCAAGTATCATTAAGAAATCCCTTTCTCTTATTAAACTTGTAGTCACTGCCATTAGATATCATTGGTTAATATTAGTGCTTTTGCCTTTTGCCAATAATTCCTGCTTTCAACTCTTCCTTTCACATATTTGCTCAGTCCTGCAGCTCCCTAAAATTAACAAAGGAAGTTACATACAATTAGTTCTAGATTCTCTATAAGTAGAGAACACTGAGTTATCAAAATCATTAATAACCACTGCGGTTTACAACCATATAGCAGCTTTGAGGAGAGCAAAGTTGTTTTTAAGTACTTTATATTCTTTTTATAAAATCCTCTATTGTCTAGCTACTGTCTTCCCCAATTGGATACAAGCCTTTTTTGTGTTTCTTTAATGTCACTGTTCCATTCACCACCTTCTTACTGTAACTGAAACCCAAAGACATTGCTTCTGCTGCAGCATTTCTTTTTCTTTTTTTTTTTTTTTTAATTTCTGGAAAATATGGAAGAAGGGCAAAAGTAGAAAAAAAAAAAAGGACAGAAGTAGAGAGATGAGTATAATGGCTCTTCCCCCTTGTACCTATTACCAACAATAATTATCAAAAAAGCCAATCTTGTCTTTATATATATACCATCTCCTTCTCCTTCATCTACTTAAAAATATGCAATAACTTCCTAAAGCTTTTGAAATGAAAGTCCAAACTTCCAAACGTGGCTTTAGGCCATGTAAAAACTAGAGAATGCATCCATCACCTTCATCTGCTAGATTTTTTTTTTTAAGATTTTATTTATTCATCAGAGACACAGAGAGACACACTTCTCTCCTTCCAACTTACTTAGTGTTATGTTCTATTCAGTGATTATTTGATTTCATTAAGATTTCTAGTCCTGGGGTACGTAGGTGGTTCAGTCAAATGAGTGTCTAACTCTTGGTCTTGGCTCAGGTCTTGATCTCAGGGTTGTGAGTTCAAGCCCCATGTTGGGCTCCTGCTAGGTGTGAAGCCTACTTTAAAAATACTCATCATCTCCCTCTTTGGATTTCCCAGCCTGTATGCTGGATCTTGGTATCCTCATCTCTTTTCCTCTTCTCTTTTGTCACAGTCACCTGACACAACCCCAGCTCCCAGCTCAACTAGCTTCCTATATATCCAAGCAGCTGAAGATTACTGAGAAAATCACAAATTCGTGCTTAGACTTCCCTCTTATTCGTGACTGTACTCTTAAGTGGGCACTAAATGCTACTAGTCAGTTCTGTTATACTTCTTTAGTAAATTTCTTTTCTCACTCTCCATGATCTCTTCTTCAAATATCCATTTCTCTTTCCACACACACTCTAGGTTTATAGATAAACTGTGTACTTTTCAAAGAGATAGATGTAGTCATGAAAACTCTGCCTTCACTTTTGTTATGGAGGAAATATCCCTGCTCTTATTTAAGGCCAGTCCTCTGTTCATGTTCAGAATTTGATCCACTGTGCCTTCCAAAAGATCTCTCTTGAAATTATATTCTTTCTCTTCTGTATCAAGTCTTCCCTCTCTTTAAATTATTCTTTTCTTCCTTAATCTTAAAAATTCTTAAAACCCCATCTTTTAAAAAAACTCTGGTGACCTTCTATTCCCCTACTGCTACTGCCCCCTTTTTTTGCTCTACTCACAGCAGAATTCTTTGAGAGAGTTGTTTTATTCATTCTTTCTACTTTTTTACCATTTCCCATTCTCTTGTCAACCCTCTCCAAGTGGGTTTTCCTCCCCATCACTCTACTGAAACGGTGTTTATCAAGTTTATGTTAGTGGTATTTCACATAATTCACCACTCCCTCCTTAACATTTAAAACTTCTAAAAGCAAAAAAAAATAAATAAAAAAAAATAAAACTTCTAAAAGCTTTTTTTCTCTGAGCTTCCATGATAACCATACTTGGGCAGGGGGTTTTCTTCCTACTAAACCCAACCAGCTACTCACTTCAATTATCCACCCCACCCCCCAGCCAGAACTCTAATTGGTGGAGTATTCCCAGGACATCATCCTTAGCTGTCTTCTCTACTAAAGCTGTCTTCCTGAGTCAGCTCATATTTTACCACAGCTTCACATACTGATGAACTACCCAATACTTATCTCTAGCCTGAATCTCTCTCATGAGCTTTAAACTTATAGCTTAAACTTTATATTTAAAGCAGCCAAAGTAATCTCTATGAAGCATAAATCACAGTTATTCTTCTTTAAATTTATTTGATTTAACGGTACACTTCATCCAAGCTTCTTAACGTGGCCTATCTCCACTCTCCCCCTCTTTCACTCTACTTAGCCATCATGGCTTTTGTCTCTCTGTTTCCCTCAAAATATGCTAAGTTCATTCTCATCTGAGAGTCTTTGTACTTACTTAAGCTCCTTGAGGACAAGGGTCATCTTGCCTCAATTATCACAATATCCCCATCTTCTACAACAGTCCCCAGGGCATAGTAGATCCTCAGTTAATATTTAGAGCCCAACAGATTGTCTCATGAATCAACTCAAGAGAGGCAGGAGGACTGGCCAAGTAAAGTTTCACTGTCTCCAGACACTAGCCAGAGAGAAGAGTGTATGCAAAGGCCAGATGTGAGAAAGGCTGGCAAGGTAGTGGGCAACAAAAAAAAGTTTAGAATGATCTACATGGCTGGAGCATAGTGTTGAGGAAGAAAAGCAAAAGATAGCCATGCATTCTCTAGTTTTTACATGGCCTAAAGCCACGTTTGGAAGTTTGGACTTTTATTTCAAAAGCTTTAGGAAGTTATTGCATATTTTTAAGCAAACACGTGTTTGATAAAGATTTATATTTGTAAAAGATGATTCTGGCTGCAGTGTAACACATAAATTAAAGAACCCAAAGTAATCCTTTGAGACCTTTTAGAAAGCTACTGCAGTTGTCTAGACCAAAAGCCAATGGTGCCTTAGGTTAGGGTTTTTGCATTTGAAAGAAAAGTTGATGGAGTTAAGAGATACTTAGGAAATAATGACTTATCTGATATGAAGGGGTAAATAAAAAAGATCAGCTTTCTGTCTTTAAGAAAAAATTGTGTATGGAGTTCCCATTCACTGTGGGAAAGGAGATTTCACTTAGGGTAGGGAAAGAGACAGTATGATCTGTATTCAGTATATAAGAATGTTGAGTTTTATCACATGATTTTCCTTTTATTCATTGTACAAGTTCCTTGAACTTAAGTTTTAGGGAACTTAAAAGTGTGTTACTATTCCATGGTTATATTTGTTCCCATGGATCTTAAGCAGTGTTTGTATCCATCTGATAATCTTGTCCTGAAGTTAAACCTATCTTGATTATCTCAAACTTTCTTTTTTTTTTTTTTTTAATGATTGATTCTTTTATTTTTTTTTACAAAAGTTTATTCTTAAATGTACAACAGGATCTAAGACAACACTTCATCCCAACTATAGGTGGCAACAGATGCTATGATAGGGAATCCAGATGTTTAAACAGGAATGGAATTAAGGATCATCACTGCCTCAGGCACAAGGAATAGCTTACTTTTTGCCAGATTTCTTAATTCCACCTGTGGCCAGAGGTCCCTTCCTCGCAGCCTTGGCTTTTAGCTCCTCAAGTTTCTTCTGCTCCTCTTTCTGTTTCTGCTGCCTTATCTTCCTCGTCCATCTCCTTGGCCTGTTTCTTGGGCTGCTTCAGGGACTTATTGCCACCTTTGCAACCGGACATGGTGCCTGCCGCCCCTTCCCCAGACCCTGGCAGTGGAAGCCTATCTCAAACTTTCTTGATTGGTTTTCTATTACATGGAATCACTGATAGTGTAATTTTAGGATTGTGTAGAGCACATTGATACATGGAATGATGAAAATTATTGGTTAAGAAAAATTGTACTTGTCACTTTTTTTAATTGAGTATATTTTGGTAATAAAAGTAATAATATTTGTCTTAGGTCCTAAAAAAGCAGCCTTATTAGCTTCCAAATATTTCTTCCACGTGAAATGTTTCCCATCAGCTAACTTTGTATGCCTCAGTTCCAGATTTCCAGAAGTAATCTGATTGGTTAACTCAAATATCCATTCCTGGTGTACTAAGCTAAGGCCACAGGGACAGGTAGGGTCAGATGGACTTGAGAGCTGCCCCTTTGGGGCTATTGGAAATGACTGTTTCTCCAAGAATGGAGGAAAGGAAGAAGTTCTGACATCTTTTATATATATATATATTTTTTTTAATTGGGATCATACTGCTTTTGCCCTTAATATATCCTGAGGGTTTTTTTCTCTTTTAATGAATATTCAGAGTTAGTTTTAATGGTAAATATTCAGTCAGCAATTCAATACAATTAAAAAATGATGAGCTACTTACTGATTTGGAGTCTAAAATCAAGATGCTGTAAACTTCAGAGTTTATAGTCTGTGCTATAGAAAAGTGTCTATCATTTAAGTGGTTAAAAATGCAGTTTTAGGGAAGGTAAAGAGCTACTGATTTTGTGTGTGTGTGTGTGTGTGTGTGTGTGTGTGTGTGTGTGTGTGTGTGAATGAGAGCAAGGAGGGGGAGAGGGAAAGAGAGAACCCTCAGCAGGCTCCCCACCCAGCATAGAGCCCAACATGGGGGTTTAATCTCACAACCCTGAGATACTTAACTGACTGAGTCATCCAAACACCCCGAGCATATACTGATTTTACATCAATCGATATAAAATTAATCTGTAAAGGTAATTCTTGTTATAACCAAATTCTTTTTATATGAGAATTTCCTTAAGCTGAGAACCTTTGTTTTACAATTTGTAAGGTGGTTTGAGAAAGAAGAATCCTTTGTCTATCACTCTTACCTGTATTAAAATTATAATGAAATACTGTTCTCATAGAGCAAAATCCGTGTCACCAGAACAAAATCATGACCATACTGTTTATCTCAGCTAGCTGTGTTCTAGAGACTGAGAAGGAACAGAAAGAAATGAAAGATTAATTTTTTTCTTATCTCCTTGGATGAATATTTTAAATATCTATATTATTTACTTGTACAGTACATGAGGTGTTTATTACATATCTCATGTAGCTCTTTTGATTTAGAATATGTACAAGGCTTATTTGATTATTAATGTGAAAATATACTCATTACATACTATTTAATAGTGAAAAATTCTCAGTATTAGCTTAATCACTCTACCCTAATTCTTATTTCATTTACTCTAAACAATACTTTATTCCTAGTACTTGGTCATGTGAAATTATGACTGGCTGTGAATATGGCTACTCATTTTTCTCCATACTGAACGATAGTGCTTCTGATGATTGGTTAAGTTTCAGAACCATTGATATAGATCAGTGTTCTTAACCAAGGACAGTTTTGTCCCCCAGGGACATTTGACAATGTGTGTCATTTTTGGCTGTCACTACTAGGGGAGAGGAGTGCTTAGCATCTAGTAGGTAGAGGCCAAGGATGTCGCTAAACATTCTGCAGTCTATAAGACAGCTTTCTGAAACAACAAAAAAAAATTATCCCACCCGGAATGTCAGTAGTGCTGAGATTGAGAAACCATGATCTAAATGTAGTAAGATGAAATCATATGTCCTAATAAGCAGGTTATCTATGAGGTTCAGGTCAATTACTCTCTGAACAGTAGATGTCACTCTAATCCGGAGATTTCAGTTTGAGAGGATTTCCCAGTTATGTCCTGTTCTGCTTCCTCAGATCCTGCCAGTTTTACTGAGATAACTAAAGACTGTGATGAGAATAAAGAAAACAAAACTCCAGAAGGATCTCAAGGAGAGGTCGATTGGCTCCAGCAGTATGACATGGAGCGTGAAAGGGAAGAACAAGAGCTTCAGCAGGCATTGGCTCAGAGCCTTCAAGAGCAAGTAAGAGATAATTATATTGCTATTTTCTCCATACCCATCTTTCCCAGTAATAACAACTAACAGGTGTTAAGCACTTACTATATGTCAAGCACTGTTCCAGTAAATGAATAAATCATTGATAGAGCAAAACTTTGTTTGGAGCTTCGCCTTGGGTTTCAAATAGAAACAGTGATAGTTTTTCTTTTTTTGAAAATCCAAATGCAACAAAATATATTGTTGATTACCTTCCATTACTGTAATTCATTGCATACTCCACCGACTGAGACAGCCAGGGGCCCCATATAATAATCTGTTCTTAAATTTTTAGTTCTTCATGCTTGTATTTGGCAGAGCTGGTCAATTGCAGTTGCCTGAGGTGTCTGACTAAAAGGTGATGTTTTCACAGTTATCTAAACCAATGCAGCCCAAGTCATGTTAGTAGTAAAAATTTACTAAAACTCCCTAGAATAAACGCACAGCTTAATCAGATTAAGAAATCTGTTTTGGGGCAGCCCCGGTGGCTTAGCGGTTTAGTGCCACCTTCAGCCCAGGGCGTGATCCTGGAGACCTGGGATCGAGTCCCACATCAGGCTCCCTGCATGGAGCCTGCTTCTCCCTCTGCCTGTGTCTCTGCCTTTCTCTCCTGTATCTCTCATGAATAAATAAATAAAATTAAAAAAAAAAAAAAGAAATCTGTTTTGTCTTGGGGTCCTGGTTGGCTCAGTTGGTGATATATGCAATTCTTGATCTTGGGATTGTAAGTTTAAGCCCCATTTGGCATAGAGATTACTTAAAAATAAAATCTTAAAAAAAAAAAAAAAGAACTCTAATTGGTGTAGAATGATGGGGTTCAACCTTAACTGCACATTAGTATCATCTGGGGAGCTTTAAAAAATACTGATGCCAAAAAAAAAAAAAAAAAAAAAATACTGATGCCTGGGTCGTTCTTTTCTCCTCAGGAATTCTGATACAGTTGATCCTGGGGTGTAGTCTGGGCATCCAGATTTCTTTCCTTTTCTCTATTTGTATCCCCTCCCCTCTCCCTCCCTTTCCTCCTTCCTTCTTGCTTTCTTCCTCCCACCCTTCCTTCCTTCCCTCCCTCCCTCCTTACTTGCTTCTTTCATTTTTAAAAACTCCCCACAGTGATTCTAGTGTTCAGTCAAGGTTGAAAACTGCTGCTTTAAAAAGATTTCAGAACCATCTGTTCTGTATCCTTTTATTTAGAAGAAGTACCTCCCTAGCTGCCTGGCTGTCAGGATGTATTTATGTCACTCATTTTACAAATAATGAATAGTAATCGTTTGTTTTAGAAAACTTTTTTTTTTTAAAGATTTTACTTATTTATTCATGAGAGACACACAGAGAGAGAGAGAGAGACATAGGCAGAGAGAGAAGCAGGCTCCATGCAGGGAGCCTGATGTGGGACTTGATCCCAGGACTCCAGGACACACCCTGGGCAGAAGGCAGGCACTAAACTGCTGAGCCATCCAGGGATCCCCCTAGAAAACTTATTTTTAATATAAAATTTCTTAATAATAGTTTCTTATAGTGCAGAAAATGAAAAATTCAAAACCCTTCTTTTTCATATACATAAGACGTATATTCTATTTCTTGTCAGCTGACCCAGTTAAAACTATCTTATAAACCTATCTTCACATCTGAGAAATAGAAGATGAAGTTTCTTTAGTTTGGTATACCTGCATCATTCCGTTAATAGCTAAGAGTCTTTTACCATCTGGGTTTCCACATCGACTTTATATGCTGGATAAGTTTTAATCATATTTCTTCTTAGAGAATTTCTCTGTTTCTCTCTTGAATTACAGTATTATTGTTC
Organism: Canis aureus; assembly: GCF_053574225.1. Taxonomy (NCBI): domain Eukaryota; kingdom Metazoa; phylum Chordata; class Mammalia; order Carnivora; family Canidae; genus Canis; species Canis aureus. The sequence goes on from NC_135646.1 coordinate 5,834,392, forward strand.
CCAGGACTATAATGCAGAATAGCTCATTGTAAGCTTCTTATATACTTTAGTAACTTTAAAAACAAGTCTAGGGGCGCCTGGGTGGCTCAGTCAGTTAAGCCTCTGACTTCAGCTCAGTTCATTATCCTGGGATCCTGGGTTTGAACCCCGTGTAGGGCTCCCTGTTGAGCAGGGAGCCTACCTCTCCGGCTCCCTCTGCTATTTCTCCCAGTTGTGCTCTTCTCTCTCTCTCTCTCTCTCTCTCTCTCTCTCTCTCTCTCTCCCCCTCTCCCTTCCTCCTCCCTCCCTCCCTCCCCCTCTCCCTCCCCCTCTCCCTCTCCCTTTCTCTCTCTGTCAAATAAAATCTTTAACAACAACAAAAACAAGTCTAGACTTGAGAAAAGTATAAAACAGTTCTGCTTAAATTACATTTTTTTCCTTCATTTGCACATGAAGTTTGTAAATTTTATTTTCTCTGCAGATGAGAGACAAAATTTTTTTATAGTCAGTCATTCCATATTTTTATTATTAGTCATTCAGTTGAGACATTTTCAAAGATACTTGTTTTTTTAAGAGCAGAGAACCTCAGATGTATTAGAGAAATAACAGTTAACAGTCAGTGAATTCATTTCGTTTTCACCAAGTTATCTGTTATGTCTTGGGCTTTTTTAGCAAGAACAAAGTAGAAGTGATTAAATAATCTTGTGGAAATATTGTTTATCTTGCTGTCACAGACTTAGGGTCAGCGATATGCTGAAGCCAACTCAGCATCATGTTAGTAGCTTAAAATTGGCCATAGTGGAAATGTTTATACTGTGAAAATCGGCAAATGGCTATAAATCAGAGGAAAGAAATCAGGGCAGTTTGCTAAGTAGGTTCTGCTATGTGCCAGGTATTTCATACATATAAGAAGAAAGGGAATTATATCATAATGTCAGAGTGAATGACTTTTGGTTCACAAGCCAAATGTCACTAACTAGAGGAGATAGCATGTAAGGCTTTTTAACCTCCCAAGGTTGTGTTTTAAGTGGACAACATTGAAAAAAGTAAAGAATTTCTCCACATCCCTCGAAGGTCATATTCTAAACATTTGTAAGATTATGGAAAATATATTTTTTAAAGGATTTTATTTATTTGAGAGAGCTAGCACAAGCAGAGGGGCAGAGGAAGAGTAAGAAGCAGGCTCCCTGCTGAGCAGGGAGCCCAAGGTGGGGCTCAGTCCTAGGACCCTGAGATTATGACCCAAGCTGAAGGCAGACACTTAACCGATTGAGCCACCTAGGAGCCCTGATGGAAAACATTATTAGCAAATAATTCCAGAGCAGTTGATTTTATAATTGTTAAATAAGTTTAATCAGTACTGTTTTAAATACCTTAGTTGTGTTCTTATCCCTTTAGGAAGCCTGGGAACAGAAAGAAGATGATGACCTCAAAAGAGCAACAGAGTTAAGTCTTCAAGGTGTGGAGATTATTTTAATTACATTGTTTTAATGATGAAATGTATCACAAACAGAAAAGTATGTGAAGCATTATTTTTAGTGATGATAACAAATGTGAACACCTTCAAGGTAAAGAAATAGAACCTTAGAAATTACCTGTATACCTCTTCCACCCCAGAGAAAACCACTATTCTAATTTTTGTATCCATCAGTAGCTTGCTTTTTTTTTTTTTTTTTAATTTTATTTATTTATTCATGAGAGACACATACAGAGAGGGAGGCAGAGATACACAGGCAGAGGAAGAAGCAGATCCATGCAGGGAGCCTGATATGGGACTTGATCCTGGGTCTCCAGGATCACACCTGGGCCAAAGATGGCGCTAAATCGCTGAGCCACCCAGGCATCCCCAGTAGCTTGCTTTTTTAAAATAATTTTATCATCTATATCCGTATCCCCCTTTTTTAATTTTGAAAAGTTAAATCACAAGGACAATCTGTAATTGTAATTCATCTATATGAAAGAGCATTACTTAAAAAAAAAAAAGAAAAATGGGGATCCCTGGGTGGCGCAGCGGTTTGGCGCCTGCCTTTGGCTCAGGGCGTGATCCTGGAGACCCCGGATCGAGTCCCACGTCGGGCTCCCGGTGCATGGAGCCTGCTTCTCCCTCTGCCTGTGTCTCTGCCTCTCTCTCTGTGTGTGTGACTATCGTAAATAAATTAAAAAAAAAAAAAAAAAGAAAAGAAAAATAGAGCATTACTGCCACTAGTAGGGCTATTAGGAGAAGATAATGTGGCTTCAGTTAATCCATGAATTTATAAGAGTTCACTCTTAGGAAGTCAGTGGGCAAAAATCATGAGTTAGTATTAGAAACATAATCTTACCATAGTCATGGCCTTTCATAGAACTAATATATGGACCAGGTGCTAACAGGGACATATAGCCATGGGAATTATACTAACTTTTATTTTCTATGATCACTGGTCTTTCTCTGGTTCTCAGAAATGAATCAAAGCAGAACACTTTGGTGTTACAAACTAAGTGCTCTAGGCTGATTTATACGCCAGGGTATAGAGAAGAGGGCATGAGTTTTGTGGCACATAGTTGAGGCAGTTACAAATAATTGAAGCAAGGTTTACCAAGGCATTCTGTCCTCCTATTAAAAAACTGGTATAGGGATCCCTGGGTGGCGCAGCGGTTTGGCGCCTGCCTTTGGCCCGGGGCGCGATCCTGGAGACCCGGGATCGAATCCCACGTCGGGCTCCCGGTGCATAGAGCCTGCTTCTCCCTCTGCCTGTGTCTCTGCCTCTCTCTCTCTCTCTCTGTGTGTGTGTGTGACTATCATAAATAAATAAAAATTTTAAAAAAAAATGTTTAAAAAACTGGTGTAGTAGTGGCAGTGATGGCAGCGATGGCTGTCCCAAGTCCTGTTGTACCAGTCTGGACTCATTGCCCTCTACATCCACACATAGATATCCTGAGATCTCCCTAACCATTCTCCTGGGGATTCCCTTCTGATTCTCTCCTTTCTTTGAATCTCTCATTTCCTGTTTCTCACTCTTCTTCATTCTTGGTCTATACTTGTGCTTTGATGGAGAACATCCTAGTAGTTTTCTTAGAAAAGAGGGACTGAGGGGGTGCCCGGCTGGCTCAGTCAGAAGGGCATATGACTCTTGATCTGAGGATCATGAGTTCAAACCCCACATTTGGTGTTAAAGGTTACTTAAATAAATAAAAACTTTTTAAAAATTTTTTAAATAAAATAGGGGTTAAGACTTAGATTTTTTGGAGACCTTGCAAGTTTTACTCTACCCAGTCAAGTATTTGATTAATACTTTGGCCTGAATATAGAAGTCTGGGTTTGCAATCATTGTGAAAGTACTGTTTGCAGAGTTGCTGTAAAGAAAGCTATTCTTTATCCTAATAGGACCTTTTGTTTCTCTGAAAGCTTGTAGGATCTTCCTTTTATTTCTGTTGTGATGAAGTGTCAAGCAACATGCCTTGATGTGGGTCTGTTTCATCCATTTTGCTGGCCATTTAGTTGATCATTTTAAGAGAGAAACGTGTCCTTCAATTATAAGCAATTTTCACTGACTTCCCTTCTTTTTTTATTTTTTTATTTTTAATTTTTCTTTTTTAAGATTTTATTTATTTATTCATGAAAGACACAGAGAGAAGCAGAGACACAGGCAGAGCGAGAAGCAGGCTCCATGCAAGGAGCCCAACGTGGGACTCGATCCCAGGTCTCCAGGATCACACCCCGGGCTGAAGGCAGCACTAAACCGCTGAGCCACCCGGGCTGCCCCCTTTCTTTTTTTAGATTTATTTATTTATTTGATGGGGGGAGCAGAGGGAGAAAATCTTAAAGCCGACTCCCCACTGAGTGTGGAGCCCAACACAGGACTCAGTCCCAGCACCTGTGAGACCATGACCAGAGCCAGAATTGAGAGTCGGATACCTAACTGACTGAGCCATCCAGCCACCCCTGTCTTTTGAAACTTCTGTTACCCAGACCTCCTGGTCTGTTTTTTCCATTTTCTCATTTCTTCTTTCCAGGTTTCCATCTTTTGATAATTTTGCTCGGCTCCCTGGGAAATTTCTCTAACCTTATTTCTAACTCCAAACTTTCTTTTGAGTGTTTTGTCATATTTCTAATTTTCAAGAACAGATTTGTTTTGTAAATATTCCTTTTTTGTAAGTTTTTTTGGGGAGATGGAATCATAGAAGCAATACCATCTCAAATCTCTGAGGATGTTAAATATAATTCATTTGTGAAGTTTTCTTCTCCCTGAATAGATTGTTTCCTCCAGCTGCTCTGTCCTATGTGGACATTATGGTCTTTATATTCCTTATTAGAGGCTTTCCTCAGATACCTAGTAATCCTTGGCTGTGGGTTCATGATTAAGAGAAGCAGACTAAAAGGATGGTTGGAAGCCCTAAACACATGAATAGCTAGGGCTTGTCACTTGTGTGTTTTACAGAGTGGGACTGTTTTGGGGATGATATTAATGTTTTAGGCCTTTCTCTTGGGCTGGTCAGATTCCTAAAAAAGAGTTTTCTAATCTCTTGCCTTTGCCTAAAGGTAAAAGATGTGGCTGCCAGAGTTCTGGGAACCAAATATAGGAACAGGGCTGGGGGTTATATTCATTCTTCACTATTCAACTGTGGCCCACTCCCCTGTTTTCAGTATGTGCATGGCATCCCCCAGTCCAGAGACTGTATTCACCCTCTCCAGAGGATAAAACTCTAAACTTCTATCATTGCTCAGCAGCATGAAGTCTGGAGAAGAGGATCCTGGGAGTCTGTTTCTCAAGTACTTTTCACCAAATCCTTATTTTTATCTCCTACTTAAGCCTCCAGTTTCAAGGGTACCTGGTACTTCCAAGTTGTATGTTTCTTGAACTCTGTGTGATGTAAATTGGATTGGTTCTCAACTTTTCCATTACTGGCTTAGGGTTTGGCTTTGGCTCTCCTGGGTCTGCTAATTCAGTCACCATCTACTTTCCAGCTTGCACAATTCTGACACTAGTCTTTTTTTCTGTTCTTCCCATTCTTAGGTGTTCATGTCTTTTAAATAACTATACTGTGATTTGAGTGGAATTAATTATATTTAAAGCAAAGAGGGAGGATGCCTGGGTGGCTCAGTGGTTGAGCGTCTACCTTTGGCTCAGGTTGTGATCCTGGGGTCCTGGGAACAAGTCCTGCATCAGGCTCCCCAAGGCGAGCCTATTTCTCCCTCTACCTATATCTTGGCCTCTCTCTCTGAATCTCTCATGAATAAGCAAATAAAATCTTAAAACTAAATAAAAAAGCAAAGAGACACTCAAGTACAAATGCTTCTGGGATTTTTTTTTTTTTTTTAAGATTTTATCGATTTATTTGAGAGAACATGAGCAGGGGGAGCAGCGAGGAGTGACAAGCAGACTCCCCACTGAGCAAGGAGCCTGACATGGGACTTGATTCCAGAACCATGAGATCATGACCTGAGCCAAAATCGCGTCTCTACCGACTGAGGCACCCAGGCCGCCACCTGAGAGTGTTTATTTAAAGTCATTAGTAAAGATGGATTCTTCCAGTGAAAACACATTATTAAAGAAAAAAGTGGGGATCCCTGGGTGGCGCAGCGGTTTGGCGCCTGCCTTTGGCCCAGGGCGCGATCCCGGAGACCCGGGATCGAATCCCACGTCGGGCTCCCGGTGCATGGAGCCTGCTTCTCCCTCTGCCTGTGTCTCTGCCTCTCTCTCAATCTCTCTGTGACTATCATAAATAAATAAAAATTAAAAAAAAAAAAAAAAAGAAAAATGGGGATCCCTGGGTGGTGCAGCGGTTTGGCACCTGCCTTTGGCCCAGGGCGTGATCCTGGAGACCCGGGATCGAATCCCACGTTGGGCTCCCGGTGCATGGAGCCTGCTTCTCCCTCTGCCTATGTCTTTGCCTCTCTCTCTCTCTGTGACTATCATAAATAAATTAAAAAATTTAAAAAAAATAAAGAAAAAAGTGGATCTTGGATTTAGTTGTTAGTGCATTTTAGTGAAACTTACAGGTTAAATTTGCATTGTATTTGTTAAATTTCAGAAGATTAATATTGAAGAAAATGAAAGGATACTAATTTTTTTATGTCTTTTCTGTGAGATCATTTGTACTTGCTAGGGGCACCTACAGTATACACCAAGTACTTGAAATCTAACATACAGTTTATGTAATGTGAAATTTAGTGAAATTGGGTTATTTGTAAAATCCTGTTCTTTTTTTCAGTTTTATTCCTTCTTATTAGCATTATATCCTTTTCATATAAACATATTTTTAAGAAAAAGGGACATTTCTTTCATAGATACCTGATACCTGATTGTTATTCCCCACAGTGGGCTGGGTAAATAGAACCCTAATAATAATATGGTTTATGTTTCCTTAGGATGATAAAATGTGTACCCCAAGCTGTTTTATCTTTCTAATCAAATTACTTTGTGTCTATTCTAAGAACTTTTACAACACTTTGTATTCTGCAGAGTTTAACAACTCTTTTCTGGATTCATTGGGTTCTGATGAGGACTCTGGCAATGAGGATGTTTTAGACATGGAATACACAGAAGCTGAGGCGGAGGAACTGAAGAGAAATGCAGAGGTAGGCTGCCTTATTGTCTAAGTAGGACTGCTCGGGCTGCCAGCATCACTCCTGCCATTTCTCTAACAAGGCCCCACTGTCAGTGTCCATGGTGGCAACTACCAAATGCTCTTCACTTTCTCTTGTCCTTTGCTTCTGTTTTCTTTTTTCTCTTCTTTCCTTTCCTTTCCTTTCCTTTCCTTTCCTTTCCTTTCCTTTCCTTTCTTTTTTTTTTTTTTTTTTTTTTTTTTTTTTTTTAGATTTTATTTATTTTAGAGAAGGAGAGCCTGTGTGTGAGGGAAGGGGCAAAGGGAAAGGGAGAAAGAATCCCAAGCAGATTCCAAGCTGTATGCAGAGCCTGACACAGAGCTTGATCCCAGGACCCTGATATCGTGACCTGAGCCAAAACCAAAAATCAGATGCCTAACCAACTGAGCCACCTGGTACCCTACTTCTTGTTTCTTGTTCACAAAATTCAAAACAATATGAAATAAAACTAGAAAGACATCCTGACTCCCTTGTGTGCATGTTAGGTAGTAACTGGGTAACATGCCTCTCAATATCATATATATGTGTTAATTCACCTGTAGTTCTGCTAAAACTATGTTGTCTTTAAAGTGAAATAACAATAAATAAATAAGTAAATAAATAAATAAAGTGAAATAACAAAACTAGTTGGCTATTAGTAAAAACTATTGGATTAATGACATTAAACTACATTGTAACTTTCTTTTACCCTTTTTTTCCTGAAAGAGTTGGTTTTTTTCCATTTTCCAATTCTTTTTGTAATTTTAATTACCTAGGAGTTTACTGTCCTAACACAACTACTATTAGTATTTTTACATATTATTTTGTCAGCCCTGCCGCTAAGTATGCTTCTAAAAGGTCATAAGTACAGCATTTTTATCCTGTTTACTTCTTAAAGATGACTTATAAGCATTTTATTTTTAATGATTCTATGTGCTATATTCCTTCAGATCAACATACTATTTCATTTAATTTTTAACCATGAATATTTAAGTTTCTACTGTTCTACTGTAATAATACTTTGGGAGGTGCCTGGCTGGCTCAGTTGGTAGAGCATCCAAACTTTTGATCCCAGGGTCGTAGATTCAAGCCCCACATTGGGTGTAGAGATTACTTTAAAAATATATTGAGGGGTGCCCGGGTGGCTCAGTGGTTGAGTGTCCGCCTCTGACCCAGGGCCTGATCCTGGAGACCCGGGATCGAGTCCCACATCAGGCTCCTTGCATGGAGCCTGCTTCTCCCTCTGCCTGTGTCTTCTGCCTCTCTCTCTCTCTCTCTCTCTCTCTCTCTCTCTCTCTCTCTCTCTGGGTCTCTCATGAATAAATAAATAAAATCTTTAAAATATATATAGAGAGAGAGAGAGGGAACTGTGTATGATTGTAATGTTTTTGATATTTAGGATTTTCTTCTTTTGATAAATTCCTAGAAGTAAATTACTGCCTCCAAGTTGAGAAACAGTTTAATAGTTTCTGGTTTACATATACCCATATTCCTTCCCCAAATGTGTACCTTACAGTGCTGCCTTCAGTGCATGAATGTCACTTTCCAGGTTTTTAACATTTTTTTACTAACAATGTCTTAATAGCATTTTTAAGAATATTTAAAATGTTAAAGCTTACCCATAATCCCTATAGCACCACTGCAACTGTTTTCATTTTGTTCATTTTGTTTTCCAGTACTTAATCATTAACATACCTGCTTTTATAGAGCTATAATTATTGTGTGCATTCGTGTGGGTTTGAAAAACAAGTTAATGTGTTGCTGACCCACTGAATACTATTGTGTTGAGTTGATATACCACTAATCATTCAACTATTATTGGGCCTATTGTTAGTTCCAGCTTTTCATTATTATAGGTAATGCTACAGTGAATAATTTTATACATCTACTCTTTTCTCCTTTTGAATTATTTTCCTAGGATAAATTCTTAGTTGGGAGTAGAATTCTTGGGTCAAAAATCAAGTTTGACTACACACACACTGGAAGTCAGCCATGTTAGCTTTGATAATAAATTTAAATTTAGTGTTTTGCTTTTATTCAAATGAAGAGTTAAACATCATGCCCACTTCTGTTTTCCAGACAGGAAATCTTCCTCATTCTTATCGGCTCATTAGTGTTGTCAGTCACATTGGTAGCACATCGTCTTCAGGTAAATGGACATGATGATTTCAGCATTTTATACATGAAGTAGCCAGTATTTGCTCCCTATCAGCTTGCTCTGTGCCTAGCTTCATGAGCTGTAGGTTGAATGCATCAAGAAAAAGTCTTAAATCTTTTCTTTGATCACACTAAATGTGAATTGTGTTAAACATGCAACTTTTTTTTTTATAAATGTCCCCAATTCCCCTATATATGTGTAAATTTATTTATCCAAAAAGTTGTCCTAGTGTATATTTCTCCCTTAAATTTCTGTATGTTTTCTGAATGGTTTTTAGAAACATTGTTGGGGATAGGGTGGATGGGGTGGCTGTTTCTCTCTTCAAAACTTCCTGTACCTGAGAAAAATGCAGTGTGTTTTAAAAACTACAATTTTAAGATTGTGTTTATTTTAGGTCATTACATTAGTGATGTGTACGATATTAAGAAGCAGGCATGGTTTACTTACAACGATCTCGAGGTATCTAAAATCCAAGAGGCTTCAGTGCAGAGTGATCGGGACCGAAGTGGTTACATCTTCTTTTATATGCACAAGTAAGAAACTACCAGGTCTCGGAGCTGTGGGCTAAAAATCTCCCATACTTTTTTTTTTCCTGTAAGGACAAATTGTTCCCATCACTTATTGATTGACAATTTTTTACTTTTGTTATTTTTTGCTAGGGCTGCTATCTTGATATCTTAACTCCATATTAATTACTTATCTCAGAGTAGCATGTTATGTGATAAAACTGTCCTATCGTAAACATTTTTGGTGTTCAAGTTATATCAGCTAGAAGATCTGAGTTACATGGATGGGAACTACATAGCATTGTTATCAGGGGTAGCCATTCTCCTCCGCTCACCCCCACCCCGTTTTCTCAAAAATCAGTACTTGGGGTTAAGACAGTGAACAAATGAATGAGCTGCTTATTTAATAAAATTTAGACACCAAATGGAATTGTGTAGGCTTTATCTCAGCATCTTCTGTCTATCCTTTCGCTTTGCTCACTGAATTTCCTGTTTTATTTCTTGTTTGTTTTATCCCAAGGGAGATCTTTGATGAACTGCTGGAAACGGAAAAGAATTCTCAGGCACTTAGCATGGAAGTGGGGAAGACCACTCGTCAGGCCTTGTGAGGAACAAACTCCTGGCTTGGCAGTGTGCACTGCGTATTCCCTCTTATTGCTGCCCACCTCACCTTTCCTCTGCCGAGGAGAATTTGGAATTCTACTTGATGCGGGAGCAACAAACAGCTCAGGGCCAAACCAAAAGACGAAAATTGCAATTATGTGGAACGCTCCATGCTAATTGTTTTTATGGAAACTTTGGTCTCACATCTGTAGCTGATTATCCTCTTTTTCTCCTACAAAAGTGGCACTTCCTTTTGTCTTAGGAATACATGTTGTACATATATATATACACATACATATATATATATGTACATACAAACACGTGCACACATATATGTGGAATGAATGGAGCCTTAAAGAGTTAGGAGGAGCCACCAGAGAATGCCTGCTCAAAATTAATAGCACAGCAGTTTGGAGAAGAAATGAAGGTGTCAAAGAGTCCATTCACCTGAGAGATGTGTAAAGATATACATATCAGTTGACATTTAGCTTTTCTGTTCCTTGAGTAGTTTCACTCAAGTATATAATCTTTCATGTGTGTTTCTTATTAGTAGAGTTCACTGGAAAGCCAGCTCTCCATGTTACACTAATGACAGTTTGTCCTCCTTGCAAAGGAGAGACATTTCTGCCACCTGGCGTGAGGAGCTTTTTTAAAAAAATTATTTCATGGATTTGTGATGCTTTTGCTGTTTACATGCAGTCCCAAGAAATGGATTGTTGGTGCTTTGGAATGGGTTATGGTCCCGTTTGGTATTTGTTGTATACTTTGTATTTTCTTTAAAGAGGTTCCTTCACACAGTATATTCATTGTATATCATCTATATTAGTATGGTAGTGAAGGTAAAATCTTTGTTTTCTTCTGTATCATTCTTCTGTGGAGCGAACATTACCTTAATAGATCACAACCAAACTGTAAGAGGTAGGAAAATAATAATCCCAATTGGAATTCCCCAGCAAGGATATTTGGGATTAAGGAAGAATGCTGGCATCTGTCTCATACATGGAGGGGATCCAGATGATGATTCTTGTATTAAAGCTGAAAACTCTGGACCACTAGAAGCCCTACTGCAAGTGGGAAAATTAAGTACATCAGTTTAAGAGAAAGCTTGAACATTTAATCATTTGCTGTCTGGCTTTGCCCTTAAAACAGGGTGAGAATTAGAATGAGATTGGTTTAGGTAATCCCAAGAACTAACAAATAACAAAGGTGCATGATACATTTTATCTTTCTGGGTGCTTTGAGTTGAGACTAAGTGGGAGTGCAACATTAAGTACCACATTAGTCACTCAGCTGGCATAACCAGCTTGGTTATTAAACAGTTTATGAAACCATATAAAGAATGAGTTTGAGAGCAGAATTCTATCCACAAAATAATTTTGTAAGCCCAGGAATCCTTAGGCTCACACAGTGAAGTATAGCAAAATGCAATCTTCAGTATTTTCTTACATGTTTTTCTTGCTTTTATCATCAACAAGGAGGTAATTCTTAGTTCAGTTCTGAGGTAGGGACAAAACCACATCAGTTTTTCAGGGGAGGAAACATGTTAAAGTCCATCATCACAGAAGATGCAACATCTTTTCTGGAAGATTGCCTTAAGAGAGCTTCAGCCCCACACTTGGACATGTTCTGACATAGTAACTTGTTCTAAAATTTTCTGTTTTTAAATCGTAAATGGCCCCAGCACATTGGTTAACTACAGATGAAAGCTCTGCCTCCTACCATTTACCTATACACTACTATAGTGAATATCCCGAAATGGTGTGCTGGTAGGTTATCCATGAGTAATATAGAGCAGAAGAAGATACTTGTTTTAAAAACTACAGCTTTTGCTGGAAAATAACTGGTTTTCTCCAGAATGAGTGAAGTGATGATCAAATTCTATAACTAATTAGGACTTCTCTTCCACATATTTGCATTTGAGAGCTTCAAGAGGTGCTGTTAAAAATATGACTGGAAATATTTTGAAGTGGGGGATACATTAGGGCATAAAAAAATAGAAATGATGCCATAAGCCTGATTGTCCAGAAGTGCCCTCATTTGACTTGTTTTTTGTAGTGTGTGTGTGTGTGTGTGTGTGTGTGGTTGGTTGGTTGGTTGGTTGGTTGGTTTAGAAGTACACGTGGTTCAAAAACCTGGTTTGAAAAAAAAAGAAAAGGAAAGAAACTTGGTTTGATCTTCATTTCTTGGTCTGGACTTGTTAGTTGAAAATAGGTTACTGAGGTAGATGAATTTTATCATTGCTCATGTGCTTGCAAGTTTGGGATATGAATTTTCTTTGGTAGCCCATGCATTGTTGTGGCCTGGTCAGCCTTCCTCTCTCCCTGCACTCCTTTATTTCCCCTTTCACTACACTTTATTTCTCATTTGGGTTCAGGGAAGGGTTCAGGACTACAGTTGGCGATTTCAGAGGGACCGCATTGTACGGATTTATTGTTTTTTTGAGCTGGCTGTATATATTTAAAAATTGTAAGTAGATAATATATTATTTTTTTGCACAGTATGATCAGTTTGCTCAGAATCAGAGCAGGGGTGGGGGGACATTTGATGTGTTGGGGCCAGGAAGGGACAAGTCAGATAAGGACAGAGTGCTTCAGTCCCGGGCAGCCCACACAGCCACCTATTTTCTATTGAAAATACCAAATGTGGTTACATTACTTTAGATGGCATTGAATTGGAACTTGACAGCACTTAGTCCTGCAGACAACTGATCTTAATTGAAAATTTTTGGAAGGGAAAAACTAAAAGTCAAACTTACTGACTCTTATCCCAGAGTATTTGGAGAATTAGAAGTTGCATGTGCCCAGACGGCTGCTGTCCCTTTAGTAGCCATGACCTTAATCCAGGCCCATGAGAAGATAGACACTCTGATTTGTGGGCAATGTATTTATATGTGTGTGCTCACTCATCCGTTTTGTCTCAGCAGGATAGAATAAGAAGAAGCAAGTCCATGAATTGTTCTTCTATTTATATTTTGATTCCAAAAGCTATTTGTTTACTTGCCAGGGTCTGTTAATTTCAGGCCTAACTTAATGGCTCAGTAACAGATGTAACAAATGTAAATGTGTTTACATTTTTAAAAAGTATACAGTGATACTTAGAGATCAGCTGATTAACTCTGGGAGGCAAATATTAGACTATACATTTCTTTACTTCTAATTCAAGTGTAGAATTCTTCCAAAAGAGAAACTGTAAGAATTAAACCCTCACCAAGTGAATTCATGAATTTACTTATTCTTCTGTATTGCAGTTACCATTATGTAACTATATAAACATAGCTCTACACATGTACAGCTACAGATATAGTTGTATAATGAAATTTGGAAACACCTAAATTGAAGAGATTTTTGGCAGTGTCTATATAGTTAAGTGTTAGAGTATAGAGAGAGCATGGGAGTGAGGTTTGGAGACATACAGAAAAAAAGTAGTTGTAAACTCCATGGTCTGAAAAGAGTTTATATTAAAACAAATAAAAACATTACTCTTCTTCTTTCTTTGTCCTCTGAAATGACTGCAGTGGATACTCCTAGTCAGCCAAACTTTTTTTTTCTCTTTAAATTGGCATTCCCCACCCCCGGTGGTCTTTAGTCGGGGAAACAGAGCTAGATCTCCCAAGTACATTCAGATCTTGTATATATATATATGGAGATTTTTAGAATAATGAACAACCCAGTACCAGATGCAAGTCCCATGGGTGTCCCCCTAAAACACCAAAACAGGTGTATCCTTTCCTTCTCCCCATCTTGCTTTACCACTGAGTAATGCTCTCTTTAAGTGTGTACAAAACTGAATGGATTTCTGCCATCTAATATCTTTCAAATGCATTACTTCAAAATTCTAATTTTGTCTCTATTGGTATGTCTTATTAACATCTGAAAAACATATTTTATTGGGAAACTACAGTTTGGTCGGCCTTGAGAGTTTTGTGACAGTTTTTTGCTCTTGTCACCACAATCACTGACTCCTTTATGGCATGCTTTGATTATTAGACTTCAGGCAGTCTTTTCTGTTGTATCATATTTATACACAGTAAATTTTTCTTTCCATGTGTGCTATATGTCTGAGGTTTCGAAGTTTTTAATAAAAAGTGTGCCAGTATGAGTAAAAGCAGTTGATTTTAGAATATTGGACTTAAAGTACATTAAGAGGTTCAAAGTATAGGCGAATTCACTGGTGAAACAATAGAGGGGATGAGGGTCTGAATCAAGACCCAAGTTCAATAGGTCAAATGCCAAAACAAGAGCAATCAACTGACCTGGCCTGTTTCAAGAACAGAGGGGATGCAGGGAGTGAGACCACACACTTCTCATCCCCAAGGCTTCCCTCCCTCTCTGAGCTTGCCCTTCCATCCCAATTCCTCTGGCCTGTTGTCAGTGTTGTTTACTATAGAGAGGAAAACCGAAGGAAGGGTCCTACACTTTGCCTAATTGAGCCACTACCAGATTTGCTGGCAGCTTTGGCCACATTATTTGTGAGGTGATTTTCTTTCTTTGTGTTCAGAGTGACTTGATTCTGATTCTTTATGTTGTTTCGTATGGAGCGGCACTTTATCTGTGTTTTAGCAGAACTGTTCCTCTGTATCCTTTACGGTTTTTCCTTATTTTTGTTTCCTTTTAAATTATGCATAGAGTTTTTTGTGTGTGTGAAATTAAAGCCTTTATTAACCTTGTGTTGGTTCGCCTGTTATTTCCGGAAAGGACATAACCTTTCAGACACTTAACCATTGGTTGAGGTTGTGAAATCACTTTCTGTTGGCTTTCTGGTTTGGACTTCCATGCAGCAGCATCACACCTTAGAGGAAACGGAAGGGCAGACAGCCACATGGCTGGAGTCCACAGAGTTCTCGTTTTCACTGGAGGAGCCTGTGAAGCTTTGCAGAGGTCCTGGATGACAGTTTTAACTCGGCATTGGGCTTAGCTAAGCTCTTCCTTTGCCTTATTGGTACCAGACAGGCATGAAACGGCCTCCAATAGAGACATACCCAGGGTATGTTGCTTTTGCTGGGAACCAGTTAGTGTGAAACTTCCTAACTGGGCCTTTTCTCAGGCCATTCAACTCTTGCAAAGGAGTCCCCTTTAACTTGTCGCCTAAATCAGGAAAGTGTGAAAAGGAAAAGCCATTACTCTGGGAAAGATGTAAAACTGCAAAAGCTTCAATCCACTCTTCTTAGATAAAAATTAGTCACAAGAGAGGAAGACCAAGGGACCCTCAGAATTCAAATGTTTTGTGGAGTGTTTGCTCTTCTAAGAAGGGAAAAGTCTGAACAGGATGATTAAAGTGATGTTAACACCCAGGATGGAAACAATGTGACCAGCTTCTTAGCTGAAATTGAGACCATAGTCTTCTTAGGGAGGTATCATTCTGGAAGTACAGTTAGGTTATTAAATAAAAGTGGCAATGCCACAGACAGCCACTCACAGATAAAATTTCACTTCAATTAGTACAGGACTAATAGGCCAGTCATGAAAACAATGAAACCGCAAACAAGATAGGGGACTGCTCTCCAACCACAACCATTCCTGCTTCTCAAAACAGGCCTTTTTCTTTCTTGAGGTTTTGTTGCTTCCATTTAGGGAGGGCAGAGAAGGCCGTGGGTGTCATTCCCAAGACCTTGGTGAAATCCTCGACAGACAGGTGCTCCTAGAAGAAAGGAACCAGAAGGCAACGGTCACCTTCTTCCCCCACGGTTTACTTTGAGAAGTCCTATAGGTGTGGTATAGTAACTACATGAGGGGCAAAAGCAGGTAAGGTCAGGAGAACCAAGATGGTTGGGGAGGAGTCAGGTGACACGTGAGGTCTAAGAAGTTTGATCCCTGAATTTGGAATGTGACCAACATGAGGTAGATTGAGTTCCTTTAAAAAAAAAAAAAAAAAAGATTGAGCTCCTTTTGACAAGTGCACCCTAGCACCCTAGCTCTGAAATAACTAGGACATTTGACTTTAGCTTGCTTAAGGAATTGGCCAACTAAGAGAATGTCTTAGTTTTCCTCTATAAAATGGGAGAATAAAGGCCAATTTTTGCTTCTTTGTAATGCTTTTATGGGGAGGAAAATGATACTACACAGGAAAGGGCACTGGAAACCAGTATCTTGTTCATCTGTCTTACTGAACCGTGGACCCAAGCGAGGGATCCTTTCTGTATCTGGCCCACAGAGTCAGCAGATGAGCCCCAGAAGGGAATCTACCCACGTCTGGATATACAAGACTCTGCTGTTACACAGGAGGCCCAGCTCTGCTAGCAAGAGTCTGTGAGCCTGGGGAGGGGCTTGCCCTCCTGGGCCCCACCTTGCTCGAGATCAAGTGAGCAAGGCCGGCCACCCCAGCCCGAAGAGCAGAGCACGCAGCAGTCTGGCACACATGTACAGCTGCGGCACTTGCAGAAACACCTGGCTGTTCTGAGCGGAAGTGGATGACTCATCCTGGCTTCTCCCATCCTGTGAATGATCTAGAAGCTTAGCACAATTCTATCTACTTTTTTGCTCTTAGTTTAGAGATCATGACCTGGAAACCACTTTCTAAGCCCAGGATATGCTGCTTCATGAAATGAAGGGCTTGCCTGAGATGACTTTTGCTCCCAGCTAACTCGATCGTAGACAATACTGCTTAAGGCCAGCTAAGTGCCCTCAAGGCACATCGTGTGAGAACCCCAAATTGAAGCTGCTATGAAACAGCATCCCCCAGCCTTCACCTCTGCTCCCCAGGCCCCAAAAAGAGGACGAGGTAGTAAGAGCCATGGGTTCTTTTCAATGTGAGCCCCCCAACTGCCACCCCAGAGGAGTGCTTTATCCACTCCTGCAGAGAGCCCTTAAAGAAACAGCTTGGAAAACATCTGTAGGTGGACTTCAAGCTCAGGTGGTCTGTTGCCTCAGTTCTCTAACCTGTCTTTAGGTTTGCCTCCTGCCTCCGGGCATTCGCTCCTCAAGTTCCCTGAGAGCCCTGCCCCTGCCCTTCCCCGCCCCTCCCCAGGCAGGGAAGAAGAGAGGAAAGGTGAGCGGTTCGAGCATCAGTGGCTGGGGAAGATGTGCCTACACCAAATTGGTTTGTAGCAAACCGCCACCCCAGGTCCTTCACCACTGGGGCTGCAGGTGCCCTCTCTGGCCCCACCCAGGCTGGCTCCACAGCTTGGCTGCAACTTCTGGACTCTGACCCGGAGGGTAGATAGCAGGAACTGCCCATCCCAGTGGACTTGTATCTTTCCACCAGTCCTGCTGTTGGACTCTGTGGTCCTACCAGCTGATTACTGGCCTCACCCATACCCACATCCGCCTCTCTGTGGTTTACTCATTGGTACTCAGATTATCCTCTTGCTACTGCCTGCAGCCAGGCCCACCACCCCACTCTTCATTGCCCCTGGCTCCCCGTCCGAGTTTGGAGCAGCCAGAGAGGCCTGAAGCCCTCTCCTACTCTCCCCACTGAACATTGAACCTACAGCTCTCCCACAAGTATGTATGTTATTCCCATGATTAAAAACAAAACAAAACAAAAAAACGGGGCACCTGGGTGGTACAGTCGGTTAAGCGTCTGAGTCTTGTTTCGGCTCAGATCATGATTTGAGGGTCTTGAGATCAAGCCCAATATTGGGCTTCTCCCTGAGAAGAGTCCAGATTCTTTTTCCCTCACCCTCTGCCCCTCTCCACTGCGTGCCCGTGCTCTCTCGCTCTCAAATCTTTTTTAAAAAATCAGCCACAGGGACACCTGGGTGGCTCAGAGGTTAAGCATCTGCCTTCAGCTCAGGTTGTGATCCCGGGGTCCCGGGATTGAGTCCCACATCGGGCTCCTGGTGCATGGAGCCTGCTTCTCCCTCTGCCTGTGTCTCTGCCTGTCTCTCTCTCTGTATGACTATCATAAATAAATAAAAATTAAAAAAAAAAAAAGAATCTTAGATTTTGTAGACTGTGTCTACCATGGTAGGGTTGTCTTGATTCTGTTTGTCCCATTCCAAATGCACCATCCCTTCGGCCCCCTATCAATCACCTGGTTCAATAACACTGGCTCCCCCTCCTTTCAGAAATAAGGAAATACCATCACAAGATGGTAGCGGCAAGGCGGCAGGACTCCGAAGACCTGGTTCTTGCCCTGACTCTGCCACTAAGTAGCTTATGTCAAGTTACGTGGGGCAAGTCCCTTCCCCTCTCCAGTTTTCTCAGGCACTCATAAGAGCAGCTTATGTTTACAGAGCACTTGCTATGCACCAGGTGCTGGGCAAAGAATATTCATAATATCACTGTTACCAAAAAATATATTGGGACCATCCCATTATTCCAGCAAGGACACAGATGGGTACATCTGGGAGATAATGCATGGACTGGTCTCCAAGGTGAAGGGCAGAGCAAATGCTCTGGGAACAATACACTTAAACATGTATCAGGCCCATTTCTTGGAGAAATCGGGCATCTCTGTTCTGTGGACTCTTTAATCCATTAGTAACACTTCTTTACAGTTTCTTATACCCAGAGTGCATTTTCCCTCAATACCCACATCAGGCTAGATTTGCCATCTATTTTGGATCTTCACATAGCAGGAACGAACAGACATTGGAACTGTGTTTTTAACAAACTCTTCTTACCATACTCTCTCCCCACAAGTGACCCAAGTGGGACCTGCAGCTGCAGCCACCAGAAGCACCTCGCGCTGGCGCGCCTCTGAAGAGCCTGCCCACCAAATACACAGCAACTCCGATGTCTCCAGGCTGCCTCAAATGGCACAGCTACCACCAAACTCATTGTTGTCCCATCTAAGCTCTGCCCCAGAGGTGTTTCTTTTTCATCTCAGGAAATGACACAACTGCACCCCCACACACACTCCTTTCATCAGTAATTACCAAGTGCCATTGACTTTACCTCCTAAATATTTCCTTAAACCATCTCCTGTCCTCCGCTTCCCCAGCCACCGCCTATTCTACACTCCCGTCCACCACTCAGCCTGCCTATGGCTGCTGCTTTTGCCACCTTCCAGTCCCTTTTTCACTGAGTAGCTATAGTGATCTTTTTTATTTAAGGTTTTACTTTGGGGGTGTCTCAGTCTGTAGAGAGTGTGACTCTTGATCTCAGGGTGGTGAGTTCAAGCCCCATGCTTGGTGCAGAGATTACTTAATAAATAAATAAATAAATAAATAAATAAATAAATAAATAAAATCGGGTTTTTTCCTTAATATTTTAAAACTTCTTAAAAGTAAACTTTTTAGGGCAGCCCAGATGGCTCAGTGGTTTAGCGCTGCCTTCAGCCCAGGGCGTGATCCTGGAGTCCCGGGATCGAGTCCCATGTCGGGCTCCCTGCACGGAGCCTGCTTCTCCCTCTGCCTGTGTCTCTGCCCCTCTCTCTCTCTCTCTCTCTCATGAATATATAAATAAAATATTTTTTAAAAAAGTAAACTTTTTAAAAGTTCAGTCTACCGACTGAACCAGCCAGGTGCCCCATAGCGATCTTTTAAAAGCTTAAACTCGACTGCCACTCCCCTGCTCCAACCATGATGGCTCCTGTCTACTTTGGACAGACACCACGTTCCCCAACGTGGCGTAACAGGCACTGCTCCCTCGGGCCCCCAGCCCCCGTGCCTGCTGCTCCCCAGCTCCGCATCCCACAGCCAGCTGGCCGCCCTGCTTATTCCCTGCCTCTGGGCTTCGTGCATGCTGTTCCCTTCTCCAGGAATAATCCATTTGCCTAAATAATTCCTGTTCCCCTTTCAGAAGGCAATCTTCTCTCCCTAAATCAGGTTCCTTTTTGGAATACTCTTCATGGCACCTGCACTTCACCTTTGTGGTCCTTATCTTTTTGTTGTTGTTGTTGTTGTTGTTTTGTGGCCCTTATCATCACTGAAGTTAAATGATACTATAACCAGGATCCTTTGAACCCACTGTCCTCACTGAGCTGTGATCTCACATAGAGGTGAAGACCAGTTCTGTTGTGTTCACCAGGGCACCCCCAGCACCTAATCACCTGCAGGGCACAGTCAGGGCTGGGGGTCAGGGGAGGGCAATTAGTGCTGTCCAGCAAATGGCAGCCAGCTCTCCTCCTCCTCCTCCTCCCCATCCTCCCCCTCCTCCTCGTCTGACCTACCTCCTTCCTAGTGGGGTCTACACCCTCAGGGAGCTCCTCCACAGACTTGTTCACCAGCTGCTCCAGGGGAAAGATGGGTAGAGGCCCAGAAATGAGGCTGGTGTTAGCAGTGAACGTGTTCGGCTTAGGTTTGGTGATCTCCTAGGGAAGAAAAGGAAACCACTAGTCAATTCGACTGGTTTGTGATGACCTCCAAGGCTGCCTTCTTCTCTGGAGTCAATACTGATTCTAGAGCACCTCCTTCAAGAAGCCTTCCATAGCCCCCACTGCCCACCCACCTGCATGTACACAGTCCTCACAAGAACACACCATTCCAGCGGACCTGTGAGCAAAACCTTGCTGGGTTTGTACCCAACCAAAGCCAATGGGTGGAAGGTGATTATGTTGTTCTATGATTTCTGAACTTCTCCATGGCTTCCCACAGATGTCTGAGGTCCACCTTGGGCATTTATGGGCCTCTTTCTCTTATCTGTCATGAAACTGTCATCAGCTCGCTTAGCCTTGACCTATCTATGCTTTTCTGCCCAAAGTATCTGTCCACCGTGAAGGGTTTATTGAGTGTGCAGGTGTTCAGCCTGCGGGTGGGGCCAAGAAGCCTGCGTTATCTACTAATGACCCCAGCGTGCTTGTGAAACTGCTCTCATGCCCTGGACACATTTCTACAGAGTCTACTTGGTCACGCCTCCCCTTGCCAGCCTGAGAATTTCTGGAAGGAAGGGCTTTGCTTTCGGATTTCCACATCCTAGGCCAATAGGCTCGATGTGGTTCTATTAACTAGGTGAGAGGCCACAGGTCTGGAGAGGGGACCCCAGGGTGACCAAGGCAGACAAATCATTCTTTCTCAAAGTGTAGCCCATGCACTAACAAATCACCTGGCTGTTCGTTTACAACAGGCATATTCCTGGGGCTCGTCCCAGTTCCACACGCCAGAATTTGGGGGAGTGAGTGGGACTTTGGGATCTGCGTTTTAACCAGCTGCACCCCCCTTGCTCCAAGCTCCCATCACCCAGACTGTTCTCTTAATGCACCATCATACTAGGAAGTGGAAGAAAAAAAAAGAAAACAGGCTTCAAAAGCTCGAAGTTAAATAGGGAGAAGCACTTTCCTGAGCCGTGGGAGGACATGGTGGAAAGGAAAGCCGGGGACCCTGCTATCGTTGCTAGAGCTTTCTCAGCTCCCGTGGGGCTGCGCGTCGTCAGCCTGCCACCTCCCCATACTCACAGCAGTGATCTGGCTCCAGTCCTCAGGGCTTTGGAGCTCCGCCTTCAGGTCCTCATAGGATTTGGTGTTCTGCACATAAAGTAAATAACAAGTTAGACCCGGCTCTCAGCAGAGGAGATGGAAGAATTTTTTTCCTTCCGGGGGCTGAAAGAAGGCTGGTCTCAGTCCTGGGGGTGGGAAGGGGAAGAGGGGGCCGGGGCCGGGACCTGGGCCTGGGCCTGGGGGAGGGACCCCAAGACAAGAGGCTAGATGGGGAGGATGGGCACCCACAGGGCGCTGGTCAGCAAAGGCCCCCTCAGCCCCATGTGGGGATGGAGACCACCCTCGGAGGCGGAGCAAGCAGCCACATGCAGCCTGGAGAACCTGCCTCCATGGTGGGGGCTCTGGGGACCACAGGGGTCTCGTCCCAGAGCCTGGAGGGGACCCTACCGCAGAAAGATGAAGCCATAGAAGGGACCTCGGCCATCTCCATACACCCGGGGCCTGGCCCCGCATGGCACGTCATGACTGCAGTTGCGCTGACCCAGAGAGAAGCCAGCGAGGACTGGAGGGGAGGGAAGGCCTCCAGAGTTGACACCAATATGAATTTAAGAAGTTCTGGCATCGGGACACTGGGTGGCTCAGCGGTTGGCCGTCTGCCTTTAGCTCAGAGCGTGATCCTGGGGTCCTGGGATCGAGTCTCACATTGGGGCTCCCTGCGTGGAGCCTGCTTCTCCCTCTGCCTGTGTCTCTGCCTCTCTCTCTGTGTTTCTCATGAATAAATAAATTTATTTAAAAAAATAAATAGAATCTTTTAAAACATCTACTTAAAAATAAATTAATTAAAATAATAAAGGAATAAATAAAATCATAAAAAAAAAGAGTTCTAGCATCTAGATTTGCAGCCTTGAGATTTGTTTCATCTCTCCTCAAGACTAAATTCAGCCCATCAACCACTGAACGGATGCCTTCAAAAAACGGTTCCGAGGAAATGAATCTAAGCTCTGTTTCCCTAAACTCATCCGTTGTGCAAATTTTCGTGCACCCAAAGCCACCGGGCCAGCACTCTCCACCTTAGCCTTCTCTCTTCCTGCAGAAACCTTGCACAGGCTTCCATCCTGAGGACCCTCCTTCTGCTTCTATGTGCAGCCAGTTCAGGAAAACCCTGTGAAAGTCTGACTCACTGTCCCCCAGATAAGGGCCACAGGTATGACCCATTTGGCTTAGGATGTAGTGCCAGGAAGACATTTGTCCTCAAGAACTGACGTGTCATTTCATCTGGCTTGAGGATTCGCCAGCACTGTCTCCGAGAAGTGTCTACGGAGATGGGAATGTTCCTTCTCTGTGCCGTCCAAATGGGAGCCACCAGCCGCAGGCGGCTATGAAGCACCTAGCTTCGGGCTTGTGAGAAATGGAATCTTTGATTTTGTTCAGCTTTAATTTAACTGGTCAGTACGGCTCTTAGCAATAACGTGCAGCAGCCCTGAGCTAAGTCTGGTACACAGGCAAGGCCCCGTCATCAGCCTGGGGGTTGACAGATTGCCTTCCTCTCCCTCACCAGGGGGCCTAATGGTCTCACACAGCCTTCCTCCTCACTCGAGGCCCCCTTGGGCCCCTTTAAAAATTTATCACTGGGGGTCCCTGGGTGGCTCAGCGGGTTGGCCCTGCCTTTGGCCCGGGGCGTGATCCTGGAGTCCCCAGGATCGAGTCCCACGTCGGGCTCCCCTCATGGAGCCTGCTTCTCCCTCTGCCTGTGTCTCTGCCTCTCTCTATGTCTATCATGAATAAATAAATAAAAATTAATAAAAAAATAAAAATTTATCACTGGTCCTCTCTCAGGACGAACAGAACAGCCTGGGAGTCTGGCCTGGCCCCGGGGGTGTGCACAGGGGCCTCCCGGAGAAGGCCGTAAGGGTGAGGGCCGGCCGGCCACTCACACTCCACTTGAAGGGATCCCACGCCAGGAACCAGCCGGTGAAGGTGGAGGGCTCGTATCCCTGCTTCACCACGATGATGGGGGTGTCGGGGTCACGGCCGCTGGGGTGAGTCTTGAGATACTCCTGTGCCGTGACGGCTGCGGCTCTCTTCTCCTCCTCGTTGGCGTGCTTCCCGATCCAGAAGAAGACCTGTGGAGAATGCAGAGTGTGGGCAGCCCTGCCCGTCCCCCCTGGCCCACCGGGCTCCGATGGCCGAGAGTGGGGGCTAAGTGACCTCAGGCAGGCCCCATCTGGTCTTGACTCTGCAGCTGGGACATGAACGGTTTGGACAGATGCCCTCTGCTTGGATAACCTGCCAGCCTGAGTCCCAGCCTCTCCAGAGCCACTGACCTCAAGAACATGCTTCTGCCGTGTGACAGAGGTGGGGCTTTGGGAAAATACATCTTGCCCTGCAGCCCCTTTGGGCACATTCCTCCCCACCTGCCTCTTTCTTCCTTAGGCTCTTGTTCACATCCCACTCCCAGGAAGGATGAATAAGGGAGCTGAGACAGTGTCAGACTTTGCCTGTCCCTAAAGTCATCCTTTCTCGGCTGTGGGAATGGAGCTGGTAGGAAGGGAAGTCCTCAGGCCCAGGTACCTGGTCCCAGACATCTAGCAGGAACACATCGTCCTCTTCCAGGTCATCTTGATTGAAGTCAGGGATTTCTGTGGCCAGAAAGCGCCCGGTCTGGTTGGAACATTCAAAGAGCCGGGGCGTGATGGCCAGGGTTTCCTCCTGCAATCTGCAGGATGGAGACAAAATTGTGTTGACAAGAAGGCAGGGAAAGAAAAATCGAGGACACAGAACTCCTACTTGGAAAGCCCAGCTTCTCAGAGAATGCTCTTTTTTTCCTGATCCCACAAAAAGTGCTCCCCTCCTCCCAAGAGTCTAAGAGTGCTCCATGGGAGAAACCCCCACCGCCTTTCCAGGGCGTGCATTCCAGAAGCTCTTCCTTAGGCCCGTTGGGAAGTTCTTTCTGATATCTTCCTTCTAGGCCTCCGACAGTAGCAGTAGGAGGCCTAGAACTACTGGGCCTCAACACTAAAGGGCAGGGCTCCGGCACCTTTTTCCCAAAGGGCAAGCCCTGTCCCTTTCTTTGAGTTGCTTCCTACTGCCATGAACTCCATTTGCCAAGAAAACATGCCCAACAGGCCCCAGGCATACCGCACAGACACAGCCCCTGTGCCCAAGAGGCTCTGAGGGCATGGGCTGCCCCTTACTCGTCTTCCAGCCCCAGGGACCTGGTACCCAGAGTCCACAGTCCATGCTTGCTGCAGGCTCTGGGCCATGGGATGGAGGTGCTGAGAGGCTCTCCAGCCTCAGGTCGTGAGCTGGAGGCAGAGGGTCCCCGTAGTTACCTCTTGGTGTTGGCATAGGGAGCCTTTCCACCCAGGGCTACCCAGAAGTTGGCCGGCTCCTGCCCTTCCACCACCACTTGCTTCTCTGTCCGGGAGATGGTGTCAGCAACCATCTTGGCCATCTCCCGCTCGTCCCCACTGCAGCCCTGGGGAGAGGAGGGGGTCAGCTCTTTGGGGCAAGGCCATCTCTACTGCCACACCGACTGCCACCCTTCCACCACATTCACTGGCCCAGAGCTCCTCGTCCAAGACGGCCCTTCTGCCTGGATCAGGGCCCCGTGCACACCCCTCCTCCGTCCTCGACACACCAAAGAATGGCAGAGGGGACAGGAGTCGCCCGCTCCTTACAGGAAGGGAGAAGGGAGGCTGGCTAGAGGTCACTGGGAAATGAGCCAGACCTACTGGCCAGAGGCTCCCAGGAGGCCCGGGGACCCCTAAGACCCCCTTGGGGAGGAGGAGGCCACCAGGCCCCGCACACACCTTCCCGCACCATAGATAGCAGCAGGACTGGGTCTTAAGGATGAAGACGTCATTGGAGTTGAGGGAGCTGGCCCGGGGCTGGACCTCAAAGGCCTTGGTGTTGTTGGCGCTGGTTCCCTGGACCTGGAACAGCCGTGTGGAGGGCACTGGCTCCTGTGTGTTGGCCCGGGAGGTGCCTCCCTGGAGAGTGTGGGGAGAAGGCAGAGAGAGAGACAGAGAGACAGAGAGCAACTTAGTGCAAACAACAGAAGATACGAGAAGGACACAGAGAACAGAGCAGAAGAGAGGCTGGGGTGGGGCTGCCCGCCCCCCGGGTCCTGACGCATCATTACCAGACTAGCCTTTGAAGACATTGCTTTGGTCATGGCACAGCCCTGCTCCGAAATCTTCAGTGGCTCCCCAGTGCGTATAGGCTAGAACCCGCTCCTGAGCCCAGCCTTTGAAGGCCCCACAGGACGCAGGTGCAAATGGCCCTTCCAGACACTCGGCTCTCTCCAGACCCTCGCGTTTAGCTCGGCCAGGCTTCTCAGTGCTCCATGTGGACCACTCCCCTGGGCCTTTGTCCTTGCTGGTGCTCCTGCACTGCATGCCTCATTTTACCTCTGCTGAGCTCTTCAACTCTGACCCTGACGTCAAGGGCTCCTCCAAGCCCCACTTCTGCCAGGAACTCCCCGCCTGCCCGGCCTCTCGGGTTCCCTCTCCTGCCCTGTAAGGGCGCAGGCTCCCATTCACGCCCCCCTTTGGACTCAACCTGTGTGTCTGGGTTTAACCACACGGTGCCTGAGGCTGTTAGTCTGCTGCTGTCCCAACAAGACAGGCAACAGGAATGCGTGGCCTGTTCCTGCCCTGGCACTTTGAGGAGGCCCCAGGCTTCATGATGAAGGCCCCAGATGATCTCTTAAATGAGTGCGGGACATGCCTATGCCATTATGCCATTATGTTAGAGGGCATGACGCAGTTTGGGCAGGCTCATCGCTTGGGCAAATCCAGCCAAACGAACACCCGTTCTCATGTAGAGGATCCAGGGAGATGGGGTGCAGAGACTAACGGTACTTGCATACCCTGTGTACCCCTTGCATGTTCTTAAAGTCCTGAGAGGTTGTTTGTCTTGCCAGTTCCATGTACATGGTGGGGCCTCAAACAGTCCTGTCCCACTAAGGATGCGCTTCACCCCGGGCCTGCCCCAGGCCCTTGCCCCATCTCCTGGTGCCTGCCCCACCGCGATTGTGGGTACCGCCAGGAGCCTCGGGCCAGCAGCCACACCTGGTAAACCACCATTTGTCCCTTGAAGATGGCCATGAGGTGTGGTGGCTCCTTGCCCATCGGGACCCGGATCTGGACCGGTTCGTTGTTGTACTTCTGGTCTAGGGTGACAGCTTGATAGGCAGAGGCTGTTATTTCATCCTGGCTGGCTTGGCTACCCTGGGGACAAGCACAGTGGAAGGGGAGGGGGACACGGTTGGCCCGGTTCTGACCCCGTCCTCGGCCGCGGCAACAACCCCATCCCCGATTCTCAACTGGCCCCAAAGCAACTGTCTGCCCCTCCAAACAGCGCCCTGGACATGGCCCAAACCAAACCTGACCCGAACCGAGTCCTTTCCCAGCTCACCTGCCCCGCACCCTGCCCCCCACCCTGACCCCAGACCTCCTCTTCTTCTTTTTTATTTATTTATTTATTTATTCATGAGAGACATAGAGAGAGAGAGAGAGGCAGAGACACAGGCAGAGGGAGAAGCAGGCTCCATGCAGGGAGCCCTACATGGGACTCGATCCCGGGTCTCCAGGATCACACCCTGGGCCGAAGGCGGTGCTAAACCCTGAGCCACCTGGGCTGCCCTCCTCTCCTTCTTACTTGGGACAACACTGTGGCTACCACACCGCTACCCCCAGCACCCACACATCTCCCTGCTCACTCATATCTGGACACAGAAACAGTGCTTTGAGCACAGGAAGGGAATGTTCTGGAAGCCATGGACATTGGAAGGGAGGCTCCATGAACCCAGAGAGGGGAAAGGGTTCTGAATGGGGGTACCCCGTGCCAGTGGGATCTCATAGCCAAAGGAGTCCCAGTATGATAAAGGGGTGAGCTCCCCATCACTAGAGGTATTCAACTCAAGAGTCGTGGCCACTTAGCAGGGGTATACCAGAGTGGGAGCCAAGCTGGCGGTGTTCTGGGCAGGGCTGGGTGGGGCCTGACCTGCCAAATGTAGAGCAAGTAGTTCTTCTTCTCGCCAATGAGGTAGGTGTAGAGCAGCAGGTAGCAGTCACCCCCGTAGAAGTGGCCTAGCCACTTGGACTCCACCGGCACCAGCTCTAGGTTCTCAATGCGCCACACCTGGGGCAGGTAGCAGGCTGGCATGAGGGCCAGGACAGGTTCCGCTGACCCCTCGCCCCCCGGCCCGGCCTCCCCTGCTCACCGTACCTGCACCTCCCCGCTCCCGTCATCCACCATCTTCTTCTGGGCAGCCACCTGAGGCTGGACATGCATGGATGTGGCATCAAACTTCACTTGCTCCACCTTGGCTGGAGTGAAGGGGAATCGCGACAAGCTTGTCACAAGCTGAGGGCCCCCAGGTCCTCACAACAGCCCCGAGTGACAGCTACAATTCTTAGATCCGTTTTCCGGATGGGGAAGCCGAGGCCGGCGAGGTTGGCTAGCTTACCCAAGGTCGCAGGGCTAGAGAGCGGCAGTCTTGCGGCGGAACCCCATCTCCCACCCCCCACCCCCGAGCCTCGGGCTTCTGCAGGGCCTCCAGGGGAGCCCGGGGAGGGAGAGCCCCTTTATCCTCTTCCAGGGGCCCCGGTACTCAGTTTGCCTTCAGCAAACACTGTGTGGCGACACACTGACGCTGCCTGCTTTCCAGGGCGACAGCCCCATTCCAAAGGAAAGACAGGTGCTTGTCAGCTCCCTTTGAGTGACAGCCCCAAGGAAGGGAATGCAGGTTCCCTCGTGTCGTTCCCCCCCCACCCTGCCCTGAGGAGCCCAGAGCCAGGGCAAAAGATCGCATGCAGGGGGGCAGGAGGCAGGTGGAGGTGCTCCCCCCGCCCCACTCCGGCTCCTGACCCCACCCTGCCTCAGGCCAGGCCTCACCCACGGAACCCACGGCATGGGTTTTGCCCAGGCCTGAAGTCCGATTGGGCAGGGTCCACTTCTGGAAGAGCTGCTGGAACACAGCTGACTCGGCCCCATCATTCTGCACCTCCACCTGTGTGCTGGGCGGGTACTGCTTTGCTTTGATAAAGTTCTGGGAAGAGAAAGGGGGTGGCTGGGTCTGTGTCCCTCTCCGAACCCCCCCAGACCCCCTCACGGCACACCGCAGCCTGGCTCTAACCCCAACCCCACCACAAACTTACACCTTGGTCCCAAGCCCAAACTTGAACCCAACCCCAGTCCCAGTGCTGACCCCAAAGCTAAACCCTGCTTGGCCCCAACCCCAAAACCCAGCGAGATCCCAACCTTGACCCTACCTCAATTCTAACCCCGTTCACCAGCTGCCATCTCCAAGCTTGAACCCAACTCCGATTCTATAGCTGACCCCATGCCAACTCGGACTTTAGCCCTAATAATGACCCCAAACTCCGACTTGCCCCCACCCAGCCCCCTGTCGACCCAATTCTCTCTTGCAGAAAGTACAGCCTCCAATTCTCCCTCTTTCCTCTGAACCGAGATGGAGGTGGGAGCTCCCATCCTGAGGAGGCTGCGAGGTTGCCTGGTGGTTGGCCCCCCGGCATGCAGAGAACCCCCAAGACGGACAGAACTGACCCCCGCACCCCCGCCAGGTCAGGCCCAGGGTGGTCTGACCCCATCCCCTCTCCATCCCTATCTGTTCGTCTCCTTGCCTGCCTGACCCCATGCCCACCAGTGCCTGGTTCATGGCTCCCGTCTTCTCCTGGGCGTTGGCCCTCTTCCCCTTCCACACGTAGATCTTCAGGCCCCCCTGGTCCAGGATATAACAGTCCTAGAGGTGGGAGACAAGGGTGACGCGGGGTGGGGGCCCGAGGGCGCGGTCGGCGCTGGGCCGCGGGGAGGGGGGCAGACACCAAGGTGCCTCCAGGGCCTGGCCTTGCTCCCACCTGGGGTGGGGTGGGCAGGGTGCAGCGGGATGGGAGTCGGGGCTGGGGGTCCCCAGGCCCTCTCACCTCGTGGCTGAGCAGGTCTTGGGTGAGGGGCCTCGTGGCGACTTCTCGCACCACCAGCTTTCCCTCCGCGTCCGACACGCTGCGGGCCAAAGGCACAGCACAGGCCGGGAGGTCCCACGCCGCCCCCCGGCGCCCTCCCCGGAGCCCCCTCGCCCGCGGGGAGCCCAGCTGGACACTCACTGGTACAGCTTGAGGGCGGCCTTGACCGCCGGCTCCACCTCGTTGTCCGGCACCGCCGCCCTCAGGGTGCCGCGCGGGCCCAGCACGTGGGTCATGATCTCCATCAGCTGCGGGGTGGCCTTCTCGTTGTCCCCCTCCACCACCGCCACGTAGGTCCGCCCGCCGCGCTCCTGGTCTCGGATCTCCTTGGCCAGGGTCATGCCCTGCGGGGAGGCCGCGGTGACCCCGCGAAGGCTAGTGGGGCAGGGGGTGGGGGGAGCCGGCCCACCCCGCAGCGGCCCCAAGGGACGAGGCACCGTGAGGGGGGACCAGGCTCTTAAGGTGCGTGTGAGGGAACCAAAGCAAACCCCACTGGGAAGGCAGGTTTCTCGGTGGCAAGAGGGTGTTTGGGGTGCACATGCTGGGCCTTCGCTTTTGACTTCGAAATTTGTGATTTTACTTCACAGTCTTGGACAAAAGCGAGCCCTGGGTATCACAGTACTCAGTCTCTTTGCCCACGGTGAGCTCGCCTGTGCACACACATGCTCACACACACGTGCACACACACGCACCCCTGGCTCCCCCTCCTCGGCCCCGCGGCCCCTGCTCTGGGGACTGCCACTTCAGTCCCCAGCCCCAGTCCCGGGCCTGCTTCCTCTCTCTGTCACCAGCCCAGCTCTCGGCTCTCAGCTCATTTACCCAAGCCCCACGCCAACCCCATTTTATTGTTTTTTCCAACCCCATTTTAAAGGTGCCCCAAACTGAACCCTGTCCCCCGCAGGCTGTCACTCCTGGTCGTTCCCAATTCAGGAAATGGGACTCCAGCCCCTTCCCGGCTGCTCCAGCATAGCGCCCCTCTCTCCTCCACCCCGTCCACCACCCACGGAAGGCCGGTGGGTCCCCACCCCCTGCCCCCCGTCCTGTCAGGAGGGGCGGGGCACCTCCTCCCCTGCCCCGATGGCCACTGGGATCCCTGTGTCCCCACCACCCCTTGCACCCCTTCTCCATCAGAAGTCAGAACGCCCTTCAGACCTCCCAGGCCCTGAGAACAAAACCCAACCCAGAACACCCCCGAGAGCGAGACCCCTCTCCCCTCCCGGCTCCCTGTAATCCCCCCTGGTGCTCTGGCTGTGCTGGCAGGGCCCCCACCGGCCACTTCCCTCTGCCTTAGGGCCCTCGCCTCCCCAGCCCACCTCCTCCCGGAAGCCTTTCCAGAACCCCCAGGACCACGCTCACCCCTCACTTCTCAGCTGCTGCCTTCCTGTCTGTCTCCCCCACCCGACGGCCAGTGGAGGCCAGAGCCAGGGCAGATGAGCCAAGAGAACACACGCCAACCCTGACACGCCTCCAGACACACACACACACACACACACACACACACACACACAAACACACACACAGACACTCGGATCTACCTCTGAACATGTGGCCTAGGGTGGTGAGGCCTGGGGACCTGGGGGCAGGTGGGCTGGAGGGAGAGGGGAGGGGCGGGTGTGGGGGGCAGGTGAGGCCAGGTGGGATGGGGGAGACGGGTGGTGCCGCCCGGCCTACCCTGAGTCTCTCCATGCGGTTGCTCTCGGGCCCGTTCCACTGGATGATGAGCTTCCCCAGGTCCAGGAGGAAAACATCCCCGCGGTTGAAACTCTTCCAAGCCAGCTCCACCTGGAGCGCCAGGGGGGAGGCGCAGTCAGAGACTTGCCCCAGGGCATCGTCCCTTCCCCGCCTCCTCCCACCCACACCCCTCCTAGGCCTCTGCCCTCCACCCAGGCTGGGAGGGGAGACAGGAGGCCATGCCCCAGGGCCCTGGCCGGGGCCCACCTCTCCGGCCACCACGTTCCTCTTGCCCTTGACATGCAGCAGCCGCTGGATCTCGTAGGAGTTGGTCTCCACTTGCTTCATGCCAGAAGCCACACCCCCCTTCTGGATCCTGCGAAGAGAGGGAGCTAAGCAGGGACAGCCGGGGGGGGGGGGGGGGGGGGGGGGGGGGGGCGGCATGACAGCCTGGGCGCCTGGCTGCATGGGGCCCTCTGAGGGCTGGCGCGGGACTAGGATGAGGTGCAGGACATGCCACAGCTGCAGCTTTGAGGCCCTCGCTCTCAAGGTCACACAAGTTCCAGTTTGGGCTTTCGCCTGCATGTGCGTGACCTTCCTCAGCCTCCTTAAAGTTTGCACCCCAGAGCCTTCCCTCCCCGCCCCTGTGGAAGTGTGAAAGGCCTGCCGAGGACAGGGGGCTGAAGGGAAGGGGAAGAGGGGAGATGCTGTGGGCTGAACTGTGTCCCCTGCCAAACTCCTATGTTGAAGCCTTAACCCCAGGGAGGTGGGATTTGGACCTGGGGTCTTTGGGAGATTTTGATGAAGTTTAGATGAGGTTGTGAGGCTGGGGCCCCTGTGATGAGGTTAGAGCCCTCAAAGGAAGAGACTCCAGAGAGCTTGCTCACTCTCTTCACCGTGTGAGGACACAGTGAGGAGTGGCTGTCGGCCAGCCAGGAAGTAGCACCCAAATCAGCTGGAACCTTCGTGGACTCCCCAACCTCCAGAAGTGTGAGAACATTCATCCCTGTTGTTTAAGCTACTCGTTCCGAGGCATTTTGTTAGGGCAGCCCAAGAAGGCTAAGCCAGGAGAGGCACCAGCTCTAATGCCCCAAAGGGGTGGACTGTTGCTCTAAGTGTGGGAAGAAGAGGAGCAAGACAAAAGGGAGGGGTGAGGACTGTGGCTAAGTGAAGAGCTTCTGGCCTATCCTGCTGGTCAGGAGCAACTTGGCTCTTGAGTGTGTGTTTCCATGGGCAAAGCCCAGAGACCAGGTCTTCAGACTTTTCAGGAAAAGCTAGAAATCTGGGTGTTTAGTGTGAAAGCCCTGCTTTGGAGCATGGAGAAGCAATCATTCACCCACTGGCCACAGGGAAGACTTGATGTGATGCCCCGGAAGGCCTGCTTTGGCACCGGGCTCTCCAGGACATTCAAAGAGGGGGTGATTTACAAAACTTATGGTGCACAGACTTTCAGAATGGCCACCCAGAGGAATAAAGACCAAGGACAGCGCAGGAACAGAAATGGGGGTGGGGAAGCACAAAGAACAAAAGTCT
Source organism: Canis aureus (assembly GCF_053574225.1). NCBI lineage: Eukaryota > Metazoa > Chordata > Mammalia > Carnivora > Canidae > Canis > Canis aureus. Next base: position 5,866,654 of record NC_135646.1, read on the forward strand.
CCCAGAGCCCATGGTAGGTCTCCCCACCCCAGAACGCCACCCCCTTGTGGCCCCAGCTCTGCCCCTCCCTGGCCCTGGTCCCCCAGCCCCCGCCCACCCCGCTGGTGGTGTGCCCCTCCGTACACAATGCCCTGCTTGAAGTAGCCCCGGAAGGCCTCGCTCTCGTTGCCCTGGACCTCCCGGTGCTGGACGGCCCGGCCCTTCAGGAAGTCATCCATCTGTGTGGTGTAGATGGCAGCCGCCCCTTGCTCGTCCTGGGACGAGGCCTGGCCGATCCAGTAGTGGATGTCATAGGACAGATTGCTGCCCGTCTTGTGGATCTAGGGAGGAGAGCAGGTGTGCGGTGTGCCCGAGGCCCTGGCCTCCCACAGGCCTCTGCCCGCCTCCCTGCTTTGCATGGTTTCCCACACACATGGGCTTGGGCCACGGGCGAGCTGGGTGGGGAGGGCGTCTAGTCTTGGGGACCCAGCGTACTGGCCCTAGCTCCGCCACAGACTCTCTGAGACACGGGGCCAGTGGCTTTCCCCCTGGGTCTTGCACATCTCGGCTTGGAAAGCAGTTGGTGGCTGATAGCAGCACTTCCCGAAGTGATGTGCGGGCCCCGTCAGAGGCGAGGTGCTCAGGTGGTGTGCAAACAAATGTGCATACGGAAGGATGATGTGAATGTTTTATAGCTGCTTTCTGTCTGTGACATGGGACACCCCTTTCCGCTTAGGATAATGAGGCAGAGTCATGTTTTTAAAAATATGGATTTAAATTTGAAAAGTGAGTCAATATGAGGGCAAATACAAGCACATTAATAGTATAGATGTGGCCCAAACCATGATGGTGATACAGAGGGGACTATGGATTTCGGAAACGTGGACTTGAGGTAGGGTAACATCCTACTGGCTCAGAGGGTCCCCAAGACTATAAACTCAAAGGAGTTCAGCTCAGGTGGGAGCTCAGGGAGCCAAGGGCGGCGAGAGCCTGTTCTATCTCTGGCTCTGCAGAGCCGCTAAAGGCCAGGTACCTGTTGGTACCTGGGTGGTACTTGGGTGGTACCTGGGTGGTACACCCAGCAGATGCTGTCCAGGGGTGGAGCTGGCCAGCCCCCTTCCCACCCCCAGCCTCAGATTGTCCCTCTGAGCCAGAGACCTTTGCTGTCCGCAGCCCCTCCCGCGCCCACCCCCAACTCACAGCCAAGACTATGTAGCAGTCACCGTCAAAGAAGCTACCGAAGGTGCTGGAAGGAACAGGAACCATCTTCATGGCCTAGGGAGAGGAAGGAGCTCAGAGGGGCTGCCCTGGACCACCCAGAACCCCCAGCTGCCCCGCTGCCCTTGACCCCAGGGAGAGGTCGGAGAGGGGGACAGTCAGGGAATCTCAGGCACCTTCTCTCCCTCAGCCCATCCCAACCTGCAGAGCCCCCCACCCCCTGACAGACCCCGGCAGGCCTCACCTCGATCCTCCATATCTGCACCCCGGGGGTGGTGATGTTGAGCGAGTTTTTGACTTGGGTGGTCAGTCTGGTCATGGCGGATGAGCCTGGAGAAGGGGGTGTGGGAGCAAGAGCTGAGGATCTGGGGGCGGTTCAGGAGCTGCCCTTCCATCCCAGCCCTGGAGAGCTCCCAACAGCCCTGGAGGCCAGGGCTCAGGGGCCCTGGGAGGAGAGGGGTCTCTCCCCACCCTGGCCCCCGAATTGCAGAGGACCCGGCCTCCAGCCTTCCCACCCAGCTCGGGTCTTGTCCCTCTCTTGCTCAAACTTCTACCCTGACTTCCTATTACCCACTGAAGAAAGCCCCCCACTCTTTAGCCCCAAACAATTTTTTTTTAAGATTTTATTTATTTATTCATGAGAGACACAGACTGAGAGAGACAGAGAGAAGCAGAGGCACAGGCAGAGGGAGAAGCAGGCTCCATGCAGGGAGCCCGATGTGGGACTCGATTCTGGGACTCCAGGATCACGCCCTGGGTCTAAGGCAGGCGCTAAACCACTGAGCCACCCAGGGATCCCCCAAACAATTTTTCTTTTTGAAAATTTTTTTACAGAGCCAGGGATCCCTGGGTGGCGCAGCGGTTTGGCGCCTGCCTTTGGCCCAGGGCGCGATCCCGGAGACCCGGGATCAAATCCCACATCGGGTTCCCGGTGCATGGAGCCTGCTTCTCCCTCTGCCTGTGTCTCTGCCTCTCTCTCTCTCTCTCTGTGTGACTATCATAAATAAATAAAAATTAAGAAAAAAAAATTTTGAAAATTTTTTTACAGAGCCATGCTGACTGGGGGAAAAAAAATCATACAGACTTAAAAAAAAAAAAAAAAAAAGGAAAACAAATAATAAATAAAGGCCAAAAGAAAAAACAGGTGGTCAAACAAAACCTTGTGCTTGAAATTCATAGCAGCTCTAATCACAATAACCAAAATGTAGAAACAACCCAAATATCCATCAACAAAAGATGGCATATATACAAATCTATTATCTATATCTCCACAATGGAATATTCAGCTATAAAAAAGGGATGAAACCCTAATATGTGTCGCAACACAAATGACCCTGGAATACATTATGTTTCGTGGAAGATACTGGATACAAAAGGCCACCTGTTGTGTGAGTCCATTTATATGAACCATCCAGAACAGACAAGTCCATACCCATGGCAAGCGGATTAGGGGCTGGCAGGGGCTGGAGGGAGGGGAGAGGGCCCAGCCTACTAGTGGGCCTAGAGCTTCATTTGGGATGGTGAGAAAATCCTGGAACTAGACAGTGTGATGGTTGTAGGGCACAGCATCCCGAATGTCCTGAACGCCACTGACCTGTGTACTTTGGTTAAAATGCTAAATCTCACGTGTATTTTTACAACAGTAGAAAAAAGCATACACAGCAGTTTCGTGGTCCCGCCTCACTATCCCCGGACACCCCTCAATCACTGCTCAGGTGGCTCTCAAGATCCAGTCCCCACAAGGGCGGGGACCCTGTTTGCTCAGTCCTGAGCCCCCAGCATCTAAAACCATGTGGGCACTTGGCGAGGTGGGTGGATGGGTGGGTGGAAGACAGAGTGAACTCTCCCAGGGTGAACCAGCCTCCACCCACGGAGCTGAGAGAAACCTCGCCTCCCCAAGCTGCTTTTGCGGTATCTTTTATGGCTCATTCCATTTTCACCTGTAGCTCTGGTCCCTGCTGCAGCTGCTCATCAGAATCCCCTCAGGAGCTTTTAAACACTACCAAGGCTTTGAGGCGGCTCAGGTCTATCCCCAGGGATTCTGATTTAATTAGGCTGGGTGGGGCCCAGGCCTGGGTACTTTATTTTCTGCCTTTTGGGAGGCGGAGCATGGGTGCTTTAAAATCTGCCCAGGGAAGGGCGCCTGGGTGGCTCAGTCGGGTAAGCGTCCGAGCCTTGGTCATGATCTCAAGGTCTTGAGACCAAGTCGGTCTCTGGGCACCATGCTCAGCTTGGAATCTGCTTCCCTCCCTCTGCCCCTCCCAGCTCAGGTTCTCTCTCTCTCTCTCTCTCTCTCTCTCTTAACTTTAAAACAAAAAACTTCCCAGAGACCCTGATAGGAGCCAGGGTGGAGATTGGCTTGTCCCCAGTTACTCTCATCCTTGGTTTCCTGCCTCTCCCCATCAGGCTGGAGGCCAACCCCATTCCCCACCGAGCCCACCTCCCCGCCTGGCACAGAGTTTGCCCTCCAGGAAGGCTCCTTGGATACTCCTTGAATTGACAAGCAATAAATGAAAGGTCATGTGGCCCCGAGGGTCAGGCTTCATGCTCTGACAGCCTGGAACCTCCCTATCTAATCTCTCATGGCACCTTGACTCTGAGTCACCTCTTGGAACAAGGACCTGGCCCTTTACTGCTGGGAAACTCCCTCTTCTGCGTCCTGAGGGGTGACCTCTCTCCCTGGCTTTCCGGAGTTTGGGGCAAAGTCTCCCTGCCCAGCCTCTGATTAGCGCAGATTGGGGGACCAGAGCTCTGTGCCTGTAGGAACCCCTCCCTCACTGTGCTTGTAGGAGCCCCCCTGCGCCTGGGTCCTGTCCGATGCCCCTGTCTGCCGTGGCCCCTCTACGAGGGTTGCCAGGACTCCTGGGTCAGTAGGACTAATTCAGGTACAAAGGAGAAACCTGTTTCCTGTGTTACTTCATTTATCACCTTGGTCAACGTCTTCCTTTCTCCAAGACAGACTCTTTGGCACTCGCTAGCTGTATGAACACGAACCCCGCTTCTTCATCTCTGGGTGGGGGGATGGTCGGGTCAACTAGATGATCTTTAGGGACATGCTCTGATCCTGGGAGTGAGCAGCAAGAGGAATCGAGGGTGGACAGGAGGAGGCCCTTCTTGCCCATCAGATGAGTGGAGATTTGGGGGAGCAGGGACTTGAATAAGCCGCATGCTCCCTCCCTAGAGGAAACCCAGGATGTGGGGCCTCCAGCAGCCTGAAAGGGGAAGGTGGCCCGCCCCCCACCGGCGTGGGGTGCAGGGGATCCTGAGGAGGGTGGACCTGAGAGGTGAGCTCATACTCCAAGCATACCTCCTGGGCACTCTCCAGCTGCTCCTACTCTTAACCCATCTTGTTCAGAGCAGAGGCCTCTGTCCCTCATCCCTGGAGGGCCCTCCCCAGAGAGGCTGGGGCTCCTGAGCCCGCGGGAGGATGATGGGCTCCTCGCTCCCCCGTGCCCACACAGCATGGCCCCAGGTTGGGATACGCACTGCCTTCCCCCTCAACTTGAGCTCTCTGGGTGCCCCCCTCTCTCCTGCTCCCTGGTATTCTCTGTCCCCTGCTCAAGGAAAGACACCATTACTCCCAGACCCCAAAGTCAGCTATCTGAGCAGCACCCTGAACCCCTCCGTCTCCTGGCCCTCTGTCCACCTGAATGTCTCTCCAGCCGGCCCCCGCCACACCCCCTACCTCTCCCCGCCAGGCTCTGCCTCCTAGTGATGCTGTTCTGCTGGATGCCTGGCCCCCAGGCTGCTTCTCCCGGTCCCCATGCCCTTGCTCCTGCTTTCCCTTTACCAAGCGCCCTCCCCCCCTTCCTTCTCTGATTCCTAACAGCTACATGTTCCTCTAGATTTAGTTTCATTCTCACTTCTTCCAGGAGGCCTTCCCAAGAATCCTCAGGCTAGACTAAGGGGCTGCGGGGCATCCTGGCCCCAGGCCTCTCTTGGCCCTCTGACCACAGGGTGATGAAAGCATCTGTTTATAAATCTGAGGGGCGCCCAGGTGGCTTAGCGGTGGAGCGTCTGCCTTTAGCCCAGGGCGTGATCTCTGGGTCCTGGGATCGAGTCCCGCATCGGGCTCTCTGCATGGAGCCTGCTTCTTCCTCTGCCTGTGTCTCAGCTTCTCTCTCTCTGTGTCTCTCATGAACAAATAAATAAAATCTTTAAAAAATTAAAAAATATATCTGAGGTCTCCAAGGTCAAGGCCCTAGACAGTTTGTCTGTGTAGCCCTCAGCGCTAGCACATAGTAGGTGCTCAACAAATATTCGCAGAGTTTAAAGACAGAACTAAGGAATGGGGGCAGCCCCGGTGGCACAGCAGTTTAGCGCCGCCTGAAGCCCAGGGTGTGATCCTGGGGACCCGGGATTGAGTCCCACATCGGGCTCCTTGCATGGAGCCTGCTTCTCCCTCTGACTGTGTCTCTGCCTCTCTCTCTCTCTGTGTGTGTCTCTCATAAATAAATAAATAAATAAATAAATAAATAAATAAATAAATAAATAAATAAATAAATAAAATATTAAAAAAAAAAAAGAACTAAGGAATGGTAGGGGTGGACCATGTTGGAGTCCTGGTGGGAGTTAGGGCTCCTGCTCCCCCCGGGTCCCATCTTTCCCTTCTTAACTGCTCCCCTGTTGCCTTCAGGGTTCTGGCTTCAGAGACCTGTGGGGTGCTGTCACGGCTCCCAGTCCCCAGTCATGCTGAACCGGACAGGGATGCGAACCCAGGACATCCTGCTGCTTCCCCAGTCCCCAGGCCCAGGGAAGCAGGGAGGGAGGACACACCCCAGCATCCCAGCCTGCAGACTGCCAGCCGCAGACCTGGAATGCCTTTGCAGGCTTTCTGGAAAGAGGTGGACGGGAGGTCCCAAAACCCTGGTCTGGACTTGGCTCCCTCCTCCCCTCCACCCGTTTCAGTTAAATGGAGCCACAGTGGCTGGTAAAGCCAGGTGACGGCTGGTGGCAGGGCGAAGACTGGACAGAGCAGCGTGCTTGGCCCGGCGGTCACCGGCCCCCTGCCCCTCTCTGCTCATTCAATGCCTGGTGGCTATTGTTCACCGTCTCAGAGTGCCCAGGCCCCGGAGCGGCGGAGGGCAAGGCGACACAAAGAAAGGAATGATTTCAGATAAAAGAACAAATGGGCAAAGAGACCGGTGGGCGGGGGAAGGGGAGGCAGAGTCACCTCCAACTAGTCCTGGTGTGCCCAGGAGTGTCCAGGTTTGAAATCTAAAGTCTCCAGACCCTCCCCATTCAGGGCAGTGGGGATGGTTGACACCCGCGTGGGCTGGGGGCGGTGTCAGGTGCGGGCCTGAAAGAGCAGCTATCTGGACTGGAACCCGTACAGCTCTTTCCTTGGAGGCCCAGGAAGCCACAGCGGGCTCCTTGCTCTTTCCAGACGCTCCAGAATGCCAAGCGTCTCCCTCCCTTCCGCTCCAAGGTGCTCCAGGAGGCCCTACGCTGCCAGCAAGAAGCGGGCCCCTGTCCGGTCCTCTCCTACCACCTACTGTCCCCCCCCACCCCGAGTCCCGCAGGGTTGCCTTACCTGTCTGGGGGAGGCAGCTGCCACCTGGGAGGTCTCAGGGAGTTGTGGCAAGCTGGCTGCAGGAGATCGACCTTTGTCCTCACTCCCCCCCCCAGGAACTGCCTTCACCATATAAGGGAAGATAGGGCCCCAGAGAGAGAGAGAGAGAGAGAGAGAGAGAGTGAGAGAGAAAGAGAAAGAGAGAGAGGGTGAGGGGGTGGGGAGGCAGGTGCCCGCCAGGTCCCTGGGAGCCAGTGGAGCCCAGCGACAGTCTGACAGACAGAGCCAATGGGCCCCACCCTTGGCTCTGAGTGAGCGAGCTCCCAGGGACAGTGAGCTGCCCAAGGCTCAGGCCCTCACTGCAGGTGGACAGCACTGCCCAGGGAAGCCTGGACCCTTCCTCCTAAAAAACCCAAATGATTGGGATCCCTGGGTGGCACAGCGGTTTAGCGCCTGCCTCTGGCCCAGGGCGCGATCCTGGAGACCCGGGATCGAATCTCACGTCAGGCTCCCGGTGCATGGAGCCTGCTTCTCCCTCTGCCTATGTCTCTGCCTCTCTCTCTCTGTGTGACTATCATGAATAAATAAAAATTAAAAAACAAACAAACAAACAAAAAAAACCCAAATGAGGAGGCTCGGGGGTCCTCCCTCGTTCTCTGGGAAAATGGCCTTTAGGGCGGGGCTTAGGGATCCAGGGCCAGGGGTTCACACTTGCAGCCCCTCCTAGACAGAAGAGACCCTGGCACCCCTAAAGGTCTCTTTTACTTAGCATGCTCAGAGGGGGCACAGGTGCTCTTCTTGTCCTGCCCCCCACCCCCTTCAGGCACACTGTCTCCATCTGGAGTGTTTATTAGCTGCCATAAACCAGTGCCTTTGGACTCTGCTACTTTCTCCCAGAAGCCAAGGCTTCCATTCTCAACCCCTGACCCTAGAAGGGCCCATCTCACTGATGACCCGAAACAGATGCCACCCTTTCTGGGATGGCTCTTGCTCTGAAGTCAATTTTGCCTACAAACTCCGCACCTTGGGCAGCTGCCTCCCAACCTTGACCCCTACAGAAATTCCCCAGTCATCCCTGAACCCTGGTCCTCTGGAGGGGAGCCCCTCCTCCTGACCACACCTTCCCCAGAGGTCTGGAGAACAACTGCAGGCCTGTGTGTGCACACGGGAGCACGTGTGAGCATGCTCACCAACAGTCTGGTAAGAGGAATAAACACATGGCAGGTGCTACTCTGTTTTTTAAAAGGACTTCTTTTTTTTTTGTGAATAAAAAAGGAGTCTGTGTTTATTCAATTATACAGCCAGGCACGAAGGAAAGGAAAAATTCATTTATAATTTCACTACAAAGATGACCTACAAATAAATCAGTTAGTGATTTATTTTGGAGTGTCTCTTCTGAGCACCTGTGTTGTGTGTATGTACTACATGTACATAACTACTTTTCTATCTATCCTTTTTACTGTGACATGTTATATATTATTTCACAACTGCATTTTATTGTCTCCTGATAATCCATTAGGTAGCAGAGTTTATGTAACCGATGGTTCATTACTGGACTTCCAAATTATTGCCATTTATTTGATGCCACAAAGAATGTCATGGTGAATATTCTTATTGCTAAATCTTTTTTTAAGATTTTATTTATTTATTCATGAGAGACACAGAGAGAGAGAGAGGCAGAGACACAGGCAGAGGGAGAAGCAGGCTCCATGCAGGGAGCCCGACGTGGGACTCGATTCCGGGTCTCCAGGATCATGCCCCCGGCTGAAGGCGGTGCTAAACCACTAAGCCACTGGGGCTGTCCCTAAATCTATTTTTTAAATCTTTTTTAATATATTTTATTTATTTATATGAGAGAGAGAGCACGAGCAGGAGCGGAGGGGCAGAGGGAGATGGAGAAGCAGAGAAGCAGACTCTTCCCTGAGCCGGGAGCCCACTGTGGGGCTCCATCCCCGGCCCCCAGGATCATGACCTGAGCCTAAGGTAGATGCTTAACTGACTGAGCCACCTAGGCGCCCCTCTTATTGCTAAACCTTTGCCATTCGATTGTATCCCTTATTATTGCTTCGAGATAAACTTCTAAAGTTGGGATTGCTGGATCAAAGATGTGAACAGGTAAATCGGCCTCTGGAAAAGTCACACTAATTTCTAGTATCACCTATAGCACAGAAGACTGCCTGTTTCTCTGCACTGTCCCCAGCAACGGGCTCAGCTTTTAAGAAAATCTCTGTCAATCTGACCACCAAAAAGAAACTAGTCATTGGGATCCCTGGGTGGCGCAGTGGTTTTAGCGCCTGCCTTTGGCCCAGGGCGCGATCCTGGAGACCCGGGATCGAATCCCACGTCAGGTTCCCAGTGCATGGAGCCTGCTTCTCCCTCTGTCTGTGTCTCTGCCTCTCTCTCTCTCTCTCTCTGTGACTATCATAAAAAAAAAAAAAAAAAAAGAAACTAGTCATTGGGCGTGTTATGTTATTTTGATTACCCATGGAATAGACCATTTTAAGATACATTTATTGGCTATGTCTTCTTTTGTGAATTTTTAGTTAATTTGTTGAGTTGTTTGTGTTTAATGTATCGAGGTTGGTAATCTGTCATTTATGCTCAGTTTCTCCAGTTTGCTTCTTGCCTTTTAATTTAGCCTCAAGATTTTTTTGGAAGAACATAGGTTTGGTTTGCTTGTTTGTTTTAAATTTAATTTTTTAAAAGATTTTATTTATTCATGAGAGACACAGAAAGAGAGGCAGAGATACAGGCAGAGGAAGAAGCAGGCTCCATGCAGGGAGCCCGACGTGGGACTCGATCCCGGGTCTCCAGGTTCAGGCCCTGGGCTGAAGGCAGGTGCTAAACCGCTGAGCCACCCAGGGATCCCAGTGCCCCTGTTTTTCATCTTAATTCCAGTACAGTTCACATACAGTGTTGTATCTGTTTCAGGTGTACAACATAGCGATTCAACACTTCCACACATGACCCAGTGCTCACACCAGCGCCCTCCTCAATCCCCATCACCGGTTTCTCCCATTCCCCCCCACCTCCCCTTTGGTGACCATCAGTTTGTTCTCTCTAGTTAAGAGTCTGTTTCTTGGGGATCCTTGGGTGGCTCAGCGGTTTAGTGCCTGCCTTTGGCCCAGGGCACGATCCTGGAGTCCTGGACAGGCTCCCGGCAGGGAGCCTGCTTCTCCCTCCTCCTGTGTCTCTGCCTCTCTCTCTCTCTCTCTTGCTCTCTCTCTCTCTATGTCTATCAGAAATAAATAAATAAATCTTTTGAAAAAAAAAAGTCTGTTTCTTGGCTTGTCTCCTTTCTTTCTCCCCCTTTATTCATTTGTTTTTTCTTAAATTTCACATATGATTGAAATCATATGGTATTTGTCTTTCTCTGACTGGCTTATTTTGCATTTATACTCTCCAGCTCCATCAACGTTGTTGCAAATAGCTAGATTTCTTTTTTTTTAAGATTTTTTATTTATTTATTCATAGAGACACAGAGAGAGAATGAGAGGCAGAGACACAGGCCGAGGGAGAAGCAGGCTCCATGCAGAGAGCCCAACACGGGACTTGATCCAAGGTCTCCAGGATCACGCCCTGAGCTTCAGGCAGCGCTAAACCGCTGTGCCACTGGGGCTGCCCCCGATTTCATTCTTTTTATGGCTGAGTACTACTCCATTATATATATATATATACCACATCTTCTTTATCCATCTGTTGATGAACTCTTAGATTGCCTCCATAATTTGGCTCCATAAATAAGACTGCAATGAACCTACAGATCCCTTTAATGTAGTGTTTTTGTATTCTTTGGGTAAATATGCAATAGTGTGATTACTGGGTCATAGAGTAGTTCAATTTTAAATTTTTTGAGGACATTCCATCCTGTCTTCCACAGCAGCTGCACCAGTTTGCATTCGTACCAACAATCCAGGAGGGTTCCTATTGGAGGAACACATGTATTAAAAAGTCATTTCCGATTTCTTTATTATGATAAATGTCAAATATAGAGAAAAGTATAAATAATAGCACAACAGTACAATACTCAATACTCAAGGGTTCGAGAATGAGTGGAAATAATTATACTGAGAAGTGATTTGCAGATATCATGAACCTTGAGCCCAAAATATTTGTCACATGTATCCTAAGAGCGAAGACATTTCCATAACTATAATATGATTTTCACACCTGAGAATATTAGCAATATTTCTAACATCACCTTCTATCCAGTCCATAATTAACATTTTGCCAATTCGGGAATCCCTGGGTGGCTCATTGGTGTAGTGTCTGCCTTCGGCCCAGGGTGTGATCCTGGAGACTTGGGATCGAGTCCCAGCTTGGGCTCCCTGCGAAGAGCCTGCTTCTCCCTCTGCCTGTGTTTCTGCCTCTCTCTCTCTCTCTCTGTGTGTGTCTCTTATGAATAAATAAATAAAATATTTAAAAAGAAAAATTTGGGGACAGCCTGGGTGGCTCAGCGGTTTAGCACTGTCTTCGGCCTAAGGCATGATCCCGGAGACCTGGGATTGAGTCCCATGTCGGGCTCCCTGTATGGAGCCTGCTTCTGTCTATGTCTGTGCCTCTCTCTCTCTCTCTCTCTCTCTCATGAATAAATAAATAAAATCTAAAAAAAATTTTTTTTGCCAATTGGTCCCACAAGGATGTAAACACCTGGTTTTATTGACTCAAGATCAAAAAAAGATCAAGCATCCCCTGTGAATGTTACATCTTTTCAGTATTTTGTAAACCTAAAACAGTCCCCCAGCTTTTTTCTTGATATTGACTGACCCGAGTCAAGGTCACATGTCCTGTCCTGTGTTCACATTGCGGATTTGTCTGTCTTTCCCTGTGTATTACTCAATTGTTCCTCTTCCTCCACTATTGTCCACAAACCAAAAATATATCTAAATTCTTGATTAGGGACGCCTGGGTGGCTCAGCGGTTGAACCTCTGCCTTCAGCTCAGGGTGTGATCCCGGGGTGTTGGGATCAAGTCCCAAACCGGGTTCCCCCACAGGGAGCCTGCTTCTCCCTCTGTCTAGGTCTCTGCTTCTCTCTGTGTCTCTCATGAATAAATAAGTAAAATATTAAAAAAAACAAGTCTTGATTGGGTTCTGTAAAGGCACATTCTCCCCTTTGCAATTAGAAAGTCATCTCGAGGTGACAGTTTGGCACTAGAAGCACAACAGTTTTAAATTCCTTACTTGCCATTTTTTACTTCTTCTGTAATACTCATTCTGTAATTACAGAAAAAGTAATTACTTTTTTTTTTTTTAAGGTTTTATTTATTTATTCATGAGAGACACAGAGAGAGGCAGAGACACAGGCTGAGGGAGAGGCAGGCTCCCTGCCGGGAGCCCGATTCAGGAATCAATCCCAGGGCCCTGGGATCACGACCTGAGCCAAAGGCAGATGCTCAACCACTGAGCCCCTGTAGTTACATTTCCCTACTGTGTCTGCTTAGCTCACTGCTGAACCCTAGTGCTGGGTACGTGGTAGGCATGCAATGAATGTTTGAAGGAAAGAAATAGAATGTATGATTTCTATCTTTGATATTATATTTAGCAAGCTGGGTTTTATTTTTAAAAGACTGTATTTATTAATTCATGAGAAACACACAGAGAGAGGCAGAGACACAAGCAGAGGGTGAAGTAGGCTCCTTGAGAGGAGCTTGATGTGGGATTTGATCCCCAGGACCCTGGGATCACAGTGTGAGCCAAAGGGAGGTGCTCAACCATTGAGCCACCCAGGTGCCCCTGTGTTTTAAATTTTAAACTGATTTTTAGGTTTTTTTTTTTAAGAGTGATTTTTAGTTTTAAAAATTAATAAATATGTCTGGTGAAAGGATTCAAATTAGATGTGTAATAAAATGTGTCCCTTCCATGGTAGATGACTCCCACCTAGTCCCCCAAGCCCTGTTCCCTGGATTGGCAACAGTTCTCATTTCTTGTGTGCCCAATTGGAGTATAAGCAAGTATATATTTGTGTGTGTTTTTGTATTTCTCCTTTATGGAAATACACCATCACCCTTGTTAGAACCCTTGCTTTGCTTCATTTACCAGTCATCTGTCTGGGAAATCATCCTGCATCTGCTTGAATAGTTCCAACTCGTTTGTTTTCAAGACTGCATGGTATTCTCTGCTCTAGATACAGCAATATTTATTTAACCAGTCCCTTACTGATGGACACTTAGGTTATTTCAAGTGTTTGGCTGTTACAAACAAGGATGCAGTTAGTACCCGTATACATACTAGTTTATATGTACATACATTTTATACACAGCACAAATTCCTAAAAGTGGAATTGCTGGATCAAAGGGCATCTGCATTTAAAAAATAATGCTTTAAATATTTCTGTATTTATTTGAGAGAGAGAGAGAAAGATAGCATGGGGGGTGGACAGAGGGAGAGGGAGAGAGAGAGAATCTCAAGCACATTCTCTGCTGAGCAAGGAGCCCGGAGGGCAGACCTGATCTCACCACCCCCAGATCATGACCTGAGCCAAAATCGACTGGCACGCTTAACCCACTGAGCCACCCCTCAAAAATGACTTTGATAGATGTCGTCAAATTGCTGTCCAAAGAGGTTATAGCAGCTCAACACGCCTGGCAGCAGTGTTTTATCGGTGCCCTTCCCTGCACCCTCTCCTCCTGTGTGTGTAACAAGCAAATAGTGAATATCTGCCCACACCAGGCTCCCGTTAGATACGTTTTCACAGCTGACATCTCCAACGCCTTCCTCCAGCCCAGCGTCCTTGCCCCCACCCCCCACCCTCCCGGCCGAGCAGCCACAGCTTCCCCCAGGGTTATCTCGTCTCCCACATTCATCCCTTCTATCCTCTTCTTGCTTCACTCCGCCTCGGCCTGAGTTCAGGCTTCTGCCCCCCATGCTTGGGATCACGGCTGTAGTCTCCCCGTGTGGTCTCAGGTCCCTGCACCCTTAGGTTTAGGTTCCAAAATCCAGCTGCTGGCTTTGAGCACTGCGCCCTCCTATTGGGTGTTCCTCGGTGGCACCCACCGCCCCGCAAGAGGGCTACGCCCGTGGACTCCCGGAAGACCCACATCCTCTGGCCTCTCCTGTCCGCGCCAACGCTTCCCATCCTTTCTCCCTTGCGGGCCATCCCCAAATTCTCATTTCCCACGCTCCCTTCCGTGGCTGTCCTCGGATGCTTCCGCTTCCTCTCCTGTGCACCTCCTTGCTTAGGTCACCGGTTCCCGGAATTGCTCCCGTTTCCCAAACCCCTCTGAGCCGCAAGGCAGCAGGAAGCGTTTTCCAGACCTCCCGGGCCCTCCCAGGTGGGGTGAGGCGTCCCCTGCGCCCCCCACCTTCCAGTCTCTCTCTCTCTTCCTCACTGCGCCGCAGCAGGTCAGGTTCTAGTCTGCTCAGGTGTCTTTCTCTGCCCTGGAGTGTGAGTTCCTTGAGAGCAGAGGCAGGGCCCAGTCATGGGGTGTCCCTGGGTCCTGGCACCCTGCCTGGCACCCAGCCAACGCGGATGCGTGTGGTTGAGTTGAACTGTGTGGGTGCCGGCGGTGTGGGCAGAGGCTGGCTGTGGTCAAGTTCAAAGCCCGGAGCCCAGCTGACTCCCCGGCGTGTCATTTGCATCCACTGGGATGCAAATCCCGGGGTAACCGGTGTGTGCTGGGAGGGCAGGACAGGACCTCCCGCGGGTCAGAGGGGGGAGGAGGAGGGCAGAGGCGGGCCGGGCGGCCTTCACCCCCGGGGGCTCGAGCGGAGTGGGGCTGATGGGCGCCGCGGGCTGCTCTTCCCGGGCGCGGGGGGAGGGCAGGGAGGCGCTGCACGCACGCTGCCCCGGGCCTGGGGGGGATCCCCGAGCCGCGGGGTTGGGGGTGGGGGTGCGGCGGGCGGCGCTGGGGCACAGACACCACCTCGGGCCAGGGCAGGCCGCGTGCGCCGCGGGGAGGCGGGTGGACGGCCCCGACCCCCATCTTCGCAGCCCCGGGGGCGGCGTCGGCGAGGCGGGGAGGCCTCTAGCGGCCACCGCGGGGAGCGGGGGAGGGCGGGCCGGGAGGGCACTTCCTGCGGGGCCCGGGGCTGCCCGGTTTTGCAGAGGAAGTGCTGCCAGGGCCGGAGGGGCGGGGGCAGGAAGTGGGCCGGAGGCTCGTGCAGGGGCGCGGCCGGGAGGGGCCCGAGGCCGCCGGGGGCGGGGGCAGCGCGGGGCTGGGGGGGCAGGCGCCCGCCCGCCGCCTCCGGGACACCGGGACGCCTCCGCGGCCGAACTGGGCTTCCCAGGAGGCCCCCCTCCCGCCTGCCTGCAAGTACCCGGCAGGGGCCCCCTGGGGGCGCGGCCGCCCTGCAGCCCCCCCCGCCCAGCACTCCGCCTGGGGGGCCCCTGCACTTGCGGGGCGGACCCCGAGGCCGGGAGGGGCGCACGCGGCCCCACGTCGCCCTCGCACACCTGAAGCCCCGGGACCTAGGGCGGCCGCTCCCTCCCCGCGCGCCCCTCGGGGAGGACACACAAGCGCTCCCCCAGCGTGCCCCCTAATGACCACAGAGGCAGGATGGGGTTCTGGCTTTCTCTTTAGTTCCCGTCATACCGTGGGGCACTCAGTCACAGAGAAGGCACTTCAAGGGAAGGTCACCGATTCCGGCCAACCTTGTCCTCCCGCCCGCCCGCCCCCAGTTCTCGGAGGTGGAGGGGCAAGGAGATCTCCGTTTGACATCCCCCTTGGCACTGGTACGTGGGTCCCCTTAACCGTTAGGCCGTGGGCAGAGCCCAAGGCCTAGATCTCCAGACTCAGCATTTGGGGAAGGGGTTCCAGACACAGAAGTCAGAGCTGGAAGGCAGGAGGTCTTGGGAGCTGCCCCCAGCCAGCAGGGGGTGAGGCGGGGGACGGAGTCCACAGGGGTGGGTTGGCACAGTGGAGGGGGGACAGCTTGGCCAGGCTTCCTGGAGACCCCCAAACCCCACAAGAAGGGTCCCACCTCCTACAGCTCCCCTAAAGGCACCGGTGAATGGAGTGGGTGGGGGAGGCACCGATGGGGTGCAGAGACCCCCCACACACTCAGCTGGTGGGCCTAGCACAGTGCTGGGCACAGAGAAGGTGCTGATGTGTTTTGAATTAATGAATAAATTGGAGCAAAGAGGGTGTGAGGGATAGAAGACAGGGCCTGGGGCCCCTTGGCCCAGCCTGTTTCATTCAGAAAATAGCAGTTTAAAAAATGTAAAAATCCTTTCCCTCCCTCCCCGCAATTTATGGGTCCAGGAAAGGGGTGAAGGGGGGTGTCTCTACCCCGGCTCTTCCCTCTCCCCTTTCCCTAAACATCTATATACACATATACATATTTATATGGCACCACAAAGGGGTCCTGCCTCTGCCCCCACGAGGAGCTGGGGAGCCAAGCCCCAAGGGCCTTGGGGGTGGTCAAGGCAGATGTGAGGGGTCAGGGCTTGGTGTGGGGAGCAGCCTTTGGCAGCTGATGAGCCTAGAGAGGCTGGACTCTGGTCCCAGAGGACACACCCGGAACCCTTCACAAGTGGTAACAGATTTTCTCCCCTCCCTGCCCTGGAGGCAGAGATGGGGGGGGGGGGCTGTATCGATCCCAAGGGAGGAGGTGGGGAGACTGCGTCCTCTCCCACCAGCCTAGACTGCAGCCACTTGGAGACTGTTCCAGGCAAGAGCCCACTGACTGCGGCCCTGGAACCCGGGCAGGGACAGGGGCTCTACGCAAGGCACTTGGGTGTCCACCATTCCCAGGCTGGGGGGGCCCCCCGAGGCACAGAGCAGCAGGAAGCCTGCCCCTCCCCCAAGTAGAACCAGAAAGGGCCAAGGGGCCCAATTTGGCAGCAAAGAAACATGGCAGCAAAGAGAGAAGACAAAAGGGGGAAGTGGCACACAGGACCCCACAGGTCCCCCAAGGAGGAGGTTCTAAGGCACTAAGGCACAGACACAGGGGCCCAGAGGCTCATCGGCCTCCGTGTGGCCGGCTGTCCCCTTCGCAGCCAAGCTGGACAGTTGGGGAGGGCCCACTTCCCCGTGACGCTGAGGTGGCGGCCGTGGCCGCTCAGGATTCTTCAGGAAAAGTCCACGGGTGAGGGGTGTGGGCGTCGGTCAGGGGCAGGTCCTGGCCCCCGGGGCGCCTCACTAGCTGCCGGGCCGTGGCTGCCTGAGCACTGAGTACACGTCATCCACGCGGCTGAGCTGCTCAAAGAAAGGCAGGAGGTCGTGGAGCTCCGTGTCACTCATGTTGTCAAACCAGGAGGCCACCGGTACCTGGGCAGATGGATGCAGGCCCGTGAGGAGGGCAGGTGGCTCTGGGCGCAGGATGCCCAGGCCAGCCCTGAGCACCCCTGCCTGGTGGGCCACCTGCCCCACTCCCGGGAAGCCCCTTACCCATGACTTTCAACCATTTTGACGGCAGCCCACAGTAAGTCACGTTTATGCACAATAAAGCCAGAGTTGTACAAAATGACACTTAACCCTTCTGTATGCAAGGCACACTGATGTTTTCTATTCTATTTGTTCTTTTTAAACCTCCAACTAGGACCCGCCGAATTATTTCTGTGACCCACTAAATAGGTCACAATTGGCAGGCTGGGCCCCCTCTTCACACAAGCAAGTGGATCGAATGATCAAGAAGGTATGAAAAGCAGCAGCGGTGGGTAGATTAGGCGAGCGGGTGGCAGGCACAGGTCACTCAGGGCAGGGAGGAGGACCAGGAGGGCACCAGGCCCCGGACACCACCCAGCATGGCAGCGGGGAGGCCAAGGGGGCCCCCGTGGCCGGACCCTCACCTTGGCTCTCGGCCCCCAACCCGGTCCTGCCCGGCACTCACGGCGTTGTCTGGATGGAAGACATAGGAGGCGGGCGAGTTGTCGAGGATGAGCACCCGCCGCAGGTCTCGGCCCAGCCGGCTCAGGTCCTTGACGTAGTTCCCTCGGTGGAAGACGCAGGACTCGCGAAACAGCCGCGCCCGGAAGGCCCCCCACTTGTCCAGCAGATCGGCCACTGGATCTGCATACTGCAGAGTGGGACACGCGTCACCCGAGGCCCAAGGGGACCCAGGGGTCCATCCGGCTGCAGGCTGGAGGTGGGGAAAGGCCGGTGGCCCCAGGAGCCCTTGGGGGGCGGGGATGGGGGGCTCACCTTGGCAAGGCTGGCAGTGAACAGCACACACTCAAAGAGCTCGCCCATTCGCTGCAGGAACTCATCCACGTGGGGCCTCTTCAGCACGTAGACCTAGGGGGTGCACAGGTGAGGGGCCTGCAGGCCCAGGGCCCACGGGGAGGGGCGGGGCAGGGCGGCAGAGGAGCACAGGTGGGGACTGGTCCCAGGGCCAGCGGGGCACTCCAACTGTCCTTCCAGAAGAGGATTCAAAACGAACCTCCAAAGTCTAGCTTCAGGTCCTACTCATGGGGGAGCACTAATTCCCAGTCCTTCCCCTCCCCCCACCACCGCCTTAGCCAAATGTAGGGGCCTGGGGGCAGCCCCCTCGCCCCAAGGCTGCAGGGCGCCGGCCCCCGAGCCAAGTAATGGAGAACAGGCTGGACAGCACACAACCTATCCTGAATTACTTGAACTGGGTCCCGGGCAACGTGGGGCAAGGGGGCGCCGAGGAGGAACCCCACTCCCTGCAGGCCTTGGAGGTGGGCCAAGTCCCTGAGGGACCTCGTGACCTCGGGCAAGTCTCACACCTTCTGGGGCCCTTGCTTTCCGCATCTACCAAAGTCCCACCTGGGGTTCTCAGGACTGATGAGAGGAGCCTGGGGTCTGGAAGGCAGATGCCAAGCCCGCCGCCTCCCCCCACCACCAGCCCCTCACCTGGTGGACCACCCCATCAATCTCCACAGGGATGATGAAGTCGGCGTTGTTCACAGGCTGTGGGGGGGGAAAAGGAGCTGCTGGGGCGGGGCCCGCAGAGACCACCCACCCCCAAGTCCAGGGCAGGCCCTCTCCGAGACCCCAGGGCTGCGGGCTGCTGGGCAGGGCCCACCTTGAAGGAGCTGTGCACCAGGGTCTCGTCCAGGTCGATGACCACACAGATCTTGTCCGCGTCCTGGGCCTTGGCCTCTGGGAGCAGGTACTGGACTGGGGTCTGCTGCAGGGATGGGCGAGGTAGTTGGGGGCACCTCCCGCAAGGCCCGGTCACTTCTTCTCCCCCAGCCCTCTACCTGGGGAGACACCACCCCCTTCCCAGCTCTGCCCCTGCCAACTGGAGCCTGGGGCAGGCCACTTGGCTCTGGGCCTCACTTCCCCACCTGGGAAACCAAGGGAGAGAAAGGCTTTCATCTTATGGGGGAAATCCAGAGGTCCCTTGGTTGAGGGGCCCTCACTTGGGTGGCAGTCTTGGGGGATTCAGGGCCAGGCTGGGAAGGCCTGGAGGGCGGGTCTAGGGCTTTGGGGGGGGGTCACCGTCTTCCATAACCTACAGGGCCTGCAAATGGGTCATGAAAAGATCCTTCCTCTAAACCTCCTCCAGGCTGAGCCCCGGTGCCTGGCCCTACAGCTCCCACCTGGCCATCACCCACCTTGGGGACAGCTCCGTTCTCCTCCACCAGCAGTGGGGCCCCACTGTGCGCAGGCAGGGCCTCCCCATCGTCCCGGCAGACGCAGCAGAAAAGCGAATGGAGGATGCCCCGGCTCCGGGGCTTCTGAGAAGCTGCTGACTTCTGCTCACCTGAAGCAGGGAGACCCAACGTGGGGGTGTCACGTATATGTGCCCAGGTGCGAACCCCTGCGCTGAGAGGGTCTGGCCATGCCCCCTCCGTCCAGAGAGATCCACCGCCATGGCTTCAGACCCTCCTGGCAGCCTTGACTCCAGGCCACCCCTCGAGTCCCCACAAAACCTCCCAGCGTGGGCACAAAGGCACCCTCATCGGGAAGTGGGCCGCCTGGAAGGGGCCCACGTAGAGTGCCTTCTCTTTTCCTCCCAGCCTTCATCGCTGCTGAGGGATGAGCCCCACTGGGGACACTCACCTGGACACCCACCTGGACGCGCGCAACCCCTGCTCGGTGGGGCCCCTACCCAGGAGGGCTGGGGCCTGGGGCCCCGCCGTCCACTCCCGCGCTCCTCCCACCCTTTCCGCCCACGTGGGTCCAAAGTCCTCAGCAAGGCTGGGCCCAGAGGCCGGGAGTGGGGGCCCCTGCCAGTGTCCCTCAGCCATCTGCCGGCCCCGCCTCCTCCGCCCTCGCCCCGCCCAGACCTCCGACCTAGAGCGGGGCATCCGCCGCCTGATTGACGGGCCCACCCTCCACCGCCCCTCTCCAGGGCCCCTGCCTTCGGGCGGAGCTAGGCCCCGGGCCCGAGCGGGGCGGACCCGGAGGGGCTTCCCGGCCTCTGGGGTCCGCCCCGGGCCGCGGAGGGGCAGACCCCCAGCCGAGCCCTCCAGCCCCGGGGGCCCGGCCGAGGCGGGCGGCACCGCTTACCGGGTCGGGGCGCGTGTGCACGGGCGCGGCGCCCGCGGGGCCCGCAGCCGGGCCGGGTGCTCAGCCCCACGCGCGGGGCTCCCCGTGGGCGCGCCTGCGACCCTTGAAGGGCTGCCCCAC
Organism: Canis aureus; assembly: GCF_053574225.1. NCBI lineage: Eukaryota > Metazoa > Chordata > Mammalia > Carnivora > Canidae > Canis > Canis aureus. Next base: position 5,886,845 of record NC_135646.1, read on the forward strand.
TCCCGGGCCTCCGAGGGGCTCAGCGCTTCCACGCGTGACGCGGAAGTTTGTTGGGATCGTAGCTGAGTGTTGGCGGGAGATCCTCCCAGCCCTCCCCCGCCCGCTGTCACCTCGGCGCCCCCTCCGGCGACCCAGCCGGACCGCGGCCCGGGGCGGAGCCTCAGCGGGTGGCCCGAAGGCGCCCTCTTCAGCCCCCCCCACCTCCCAGCCTCATGGGCGCCAATGGGGGGAGGGGGCGACTGTCGGGCCCGGCGCAGTGCCAGCCCGGGAGGCCCGGAAGGAGCCCACGCTCTACCCCTGCCTCAGTTTCCCCACCTCGAGTACTCGGGACGCCAGCGGCTGCAGGCCCCGCCCCGCGTCTCTGAGCCTCGGGAGTTCAGACTCGGTCCCCGCTCGCTCGCGGGCGGGCAGCTGAGCGGCCCCGGCAGGTCTCGGCCCCCTCCGCCGCCCACGCCGCCGCCGCGCTGCAGCCCCTCCGCGCAGCCCCAGTACCTTTGCCCCGTAGCGGGCCCCGCGCCTCCTCCTTGGTGATCTGAGTAATGACGGCCGAGCTGTCCATGGGGCCGGGCGCGCTCCGCTCCGGCCGGACTCTGGCCCGGGCGCCCGGCCTCCCCCCCGGCTCGGGCCGGAATCGGGGCGCGGGGGGGAGGGGAGGGGTGGGAGGGAGGGATCCCCGCGAGCTTCGGAGGGGAGGGGAGCCAGGTTCTAAGGGGGAGGGGGAGGGAGGGGGCGCGGAGGAAACTTTGTTACAACATGGAGTTTCCTCCCCGCGAGGCGGATGCAAACATGGAACCCGGGCGCTGTTTCAAGGCTCCCCCTTAAAAGGGCAACGGCTTCGGCGTGACCTGGACTCGGCCGCGGCTTTCATCACCGCTGGGGCCGGCGCGGCTGGGCTCTGCTGGCGGGGAGGCGGGCCCGGCCGGGTTCCTGCCGCGCTCCAGGGGGCGTCGCCTCGCTTCCTGCCGCCCGCCCGCGGGGCCGAGCCTCTGCGGCTGCGTGGCAGGACCGGCACCCGGCCCGCGGTTGCAGCCCTCCGGGGGCCCGGGGCCGGGGGCCGGGGGCCGGGGGCCGGGACCGCCCCGCCCGCCGCGAGCGCCCGCGCCGGGGTAGAGCCCGAGGGCGGCGCGACTCCACCTCCGCGCCCGCGGGGGCCCGGCACTAGCGGCTCCTCGGCGTCCCCGTCTGGGGACCGGGAATAACGCTGTCTGGGCTGCGAAATGGGTCTTCGGTGGTTGCGGGCGCCACCGGGCAGGAAAGCCCCGAGCCCGGGAAGGCTGGCTGCCGGCTCCAACAGGCTGCGCAGAGCCGCAGAGCCGACCTTTTGGCCCGACTGTGGCGGTCAACACCACCCCCCCCCCCCGCGCCCTTTCGGGGCCAGGTGACCCGGATCTGCAGGGCGCGAGAATGACGACCCCTGCCCCCGAGTGCCCCCTGCGGACCTCGCGCAGTTGCCCCACCTGGCGCCCCGCGCGTCTGCGCCCACGGCCGGGCACCAGGCTCCCCTGTGCCGCAGGGCCGTCGTGTGCGCTGTTCCCTCTGCCTGCGAAGGCGCTTCCAGCCCCTTTACGGAGCCAAATCCCACTGCCCTCGACGACAAGCCACCTTCTCCGAGGGGCCCTCCTAGACCCTCCCTCTGCCGCCCACGCCTGCCACTCGGTAATCATCGGGGCGGAGGGTCCCGCGGGGGCCGCACGCAGGGGGCGCTGAGTCCCTGCGGGCCCCGTTCCTGACGGGGGGGGGGGGTGGGGGGTCCACACACGTCAGCTCTTGGTACGATGTAGAGCACCCGCCCCCTCGGGGCGCGGGGCCACGGCTGGAGCGCGGCCCGCACTTCCACGCGGACCCTTCCCGGGGGAGGCTCCCGTGTGACGCGCCGCGGGGTCGGCGGGGTCGGTTCTGCTTTGTGTCTCGGCCCCACCGAGTTCTCCCCCGTGTCCTTACTACGCTGGCTTCGCGGCTTAAACACTAAGCCTGACGCCGGGGCCTGGCGGACACGCCTCGGCACTTCCTTCCCCCGCGGGGCCGCGGTGGCGGGCGGAGCGGGCGCGTCCTGTCCCGTCCCGCCGCCTGGTGCGAGCGCGGCGCACGTCCTCCGGGCCCGGGGCGGGCGGGAAGGGCAGGGGAGGGCGGGCAGGGGAGGGCGGGAGGGGGCGGAGAGGCCCGCGCGGGGCGGCCGGACGAGAGCGGCGCCGGCCCGAAGGCGCGCCAGCTTTGTGCCCGGCGACGGGGCAGAGGGGAGGCGGCCCCGGGCTGGGACTCCCCCTCCAACCCCTCCCTATCCGCCCCTCCCCGCCCAGCGCCCCCGCCGGAGCCCCGCGGCCTCCTCCGGCCCCCCCTTCCCGGCGCCCCCACCGCCGCCAGCGTTGCGTTTAATGGTGATCGTCGCAACGTGTGGCGAGCGCTTGTCTGTGTCCTGCTTCGGCCGCGCCCCCCATCTCGTTCACTCCTCAGAACCACCCCCTGCTTCTCCCCATTTTACAGATAAGGAAACCGAGCTCCGAGAGGTGAAGGACGTGACCCAGCCTTCCGGGCGAGGGTAGAGGTGGGGTTCGGGCCACCAAGCCGAGACCCCTCCCCTTGGGCTGAGCCCCGGGGCCGGGCCGGGGTGTCAGCTTTATCTCCGGTGGCAGGGCTCGCACTGACCCCAAAAGGAAACGTGTGGTGAGGACCCAGTGAACTCCTGGCCTCGCCCCCGCCTGAGCAGGGCGGCTCAGCGTCCTCTCCTTTTGTTTCTCCGGCTCTGGAGGCTGGACCCTGGACGCCTGTCCCCTTCCTCCCAGTCGAGTAGCGGAAGGAATGCACAGGGCACCGGGCAGGGGCGCAGCCCACCCCTGCCCATGGCCCCAGACCTCCCATCCCTAACACTGGCCCCCTCCCAGGCCTCTTCCCCTGGGAGACTTTCCCAGGCTCCCAGGCCTTCCAGGTGGACTCCCCCCCCGCCCCTCGGGGTGGTTAGCAGTGAGGCGCCCTGCACTGCAGGGTCTGGGGGGATCCGAGGACACAGAGGGGTGTGTGTGTGCTGTAGGGTCTGGGGATTCTTTGGGCTTCTCCCTGGGGAGGGTGGTGTTCACACTGCGCTGCTGCCCCCTAACTGCTAGGCCCCAGCAGCTGGACGTCACCTTACCCTCATTTATTTTTCTCCTGGCACCCCAGGAGGAATCAGAGGGGCTGTGGCTCCAGAAACACCAGGGCTCCACTGCTTCTGACTAGCCCCTGTGGACAAGTGTCCCCCTTCAGCACCTCAGCTTCCTCATCTACCAAATGGGGTTGGTGAGAGTCCAACCCTGGCAAGTGAAGTGGGGGGGGGGGCGGTCAGCGCCGAAAGGGACAGTGGCCTCCACAGGCCCTTGGGGAGAATCCAGGCGCTAGGCCCCTTCCTGACCAGGGGGGACCAGAGCTACTTGGGGGTGGAGGCAGCCCCTGCCCGGCAGGGGACTGACCTTGACCTGACCTCATCCCTAACCCTTGCCCAGGCCCAGGGTAGCCCCGTGGCTGACCCTTTGGTCCCCCTACTTCCTTGCCCGCACGTTCTCAGTGCTAGGCTTAACTATTCAGATGACCAGCCTGCTCCTTCCTCTGGGGCCCCCTGTCCTGCTCACAGGACTCAAGAACTCCCCACAAGGCTGCAAGTCTGTTTTGCACACACCTGCTCCCCCTCCCCCACTCCTGGCAGGTTCATTCTCCCCTGGCTGCTCCCCCTCCCCCATTCAGCTTTCAAAATCCTGCTCAGAAGTTACCAGCTCTGGCCCTGGCCTCGCTCCTTTCCAGAGGTGCCTGACAGGCACTTGGGTGGTTCTGTCCTCCCACCCTAGGCCCATTTGCTGTCACTCACTAGCCGTCTCCCCCTACTGGAGTGTGAGCTCCTCCAGGGCTGACGCCTTTAATGGGGACTTTGCTTCCTTCCCCCACGTCTAACACAAGGATGGCACCCCCTGAATAGTGAACTGACTGGAGAAGGCTGTGCAGGGGTTCGGCAGGGGACACCCAGGAAGCTGGAGAGGAGCACGGACGAAGCCTCCTTCTCCATTACCAGGCCCCCATCCATCCCCCTCTTCCGCGAGCGTGGGTCCCACCTTCTCCAGGGCCAAGCCCAGATCGAGGATACAGCGGCCTTCTGGCTCAGGTACCGCACCCTCGCCCACCCCTTCTCTGGTTGGGCCAGAACCTGTCCCATCCCGTCCCTCCTTAAGGGCCCCACTCGCATCGTTGCCCTTTTAAGAAAGAGGAAATTCTTCTCATAAACAAGCGCCCCAACCCGAGCGCGGAGCTTGCCCCGCCAGATCCCCGGGCACATGGGGGTGCTCCAGGCACAAAGCTCGCCCCAGCCTCAACCCAGGGCAACGCCTGGGGGCCCCTTCTCGCCACCGCTCTCCGCGGCTCCCGGGCTGGGGTCCGAGGGACCCGAAGAGCCTTGGAGGAGGGACTTGGGGGAGCCTAGAAACAGCCCAGGGAGCGTCTGTAAAGTGCAACCTCTGCACCGAGCGAAGGGGTGCCGGGCGGCTCCCAGCGGCCGAAGGGGTTCCCCGCCCACCTCCCCGCCCCCCACACCCCGCCTCGCCGGGCGGATTCCGAGGCCCCAGGGCGCGAGGCGCCAGCGCCCGCCTCCTCCTCCTCTTTGGCCGGGAGGGGTGAGGCCGCGGCGGGGAGCGAGGGCGCTCGGGACCGTCCCTGCCCCTAGGGGGAGCTGGGAGTCAGCGCCGAGGGAGCATTAAGTGCGCCGCGTGGGAGTCCCGGCCGCCCGCTCCCCTGGGGAGATGGCAAATGAATTGCGCCTCCGAGGCACGGACTCTTGGGTTCCGCGACCTGGCGCCCGAAGAGGGGGCTACGGCGCCTCCGTTTTACTGCCTGGAGAGCGGGTTGCGGGTGGAACCGAAAGTCTGAGGCTAAACCAGCTTGATAGGAACATTCGAGCACAGCGCTTCTAAGGGTTCAAGGATGTCGCGCTTTCCCAGCTTCTGCTCTCCTGCTCTTCTTTTGGACAAGAGAAGTGAACTAGCATTTATTGAGCACTCATCAGCATTCATTCGCCCCCAACTGGGTCCATCGGTCAGGTCGCTCCCATAGGGGTCCAATAAATATTTTTGGAATTACTATTATTTTTAAGTCTCAAAATGTCAGGCACTGTGTTAAAATGCTTTATGTCCATTGCACAGTTGGTGTTGTCCCCATTCTACAGGTGAGGACACCGAGACTGGAGATTAATCACTCACTGGAGCTCGGAAGCTGCAGGTCCTGATGGTACCCAGCTTGGCCTGCCTTCAAAACTCCCACTCGGTCTTGCTGTCTTCACACTCACCCCAGCAGGCCAGTCTGCCCCACTCATTCCACCCCCTAGCGGGGCACTGCGTGGGAGTTCACCCAGAGATCTTCCCTTTCTCCTCCACATCAGGAAGCCCATACAGGAAGTGTTGATGGGAGCTGTGGGCCAGAAGGGTGACTCCATGGGCAATGAAACAGGTCCAGACCTGAGGGAGGGGAGGCAGTGAGGCCCAGGGAGAGCAAGACCTCCCGGGAAACCCCCAAGCATTCCCTTCCCCCAATGCTCTCCATCCCTTGCCTCCTTTCCTTGCCTCCCCCACCCTCTAGGCACCCTCTGGCCCTACAGTACCAGATAGGTGGTGAGGCCCAGGTAGACTATAGCCAGAAGGGCTACGAGGATGAAGTAGGCAGGGTGTGGGAGGCTGGGCAGGTAGATGACCACGAAGTAGAGGTTGATGGCACAGATCAGGGCCATGATGAAGGATGTGATGGCCTTGCTCAGCCTGGGAGACAAGGAGGGAGGCTCAGGTCTGGCTGCACCTCCCCCTTCTCCCCACTGCCCCGAGCTCCCCCCGCAAAGAGTGAGGGGATACACAAAGCCACTTTTTCTGGGCTGTGGGACCTGGAGCACACCCCTTGCTCCCTTCTGTCCCCCCCCCCCCCGCCCGCCCCCCGGCCCTCCATGCCCCACACTGGCAGGATTTGGCAAGAGCAGAATCTGAGATGAGACAGTGAGGAGCTCAGGCTCTAGATCCCAGTCCTAGTTCCCCACACTTGATAGTTGTGTGGCCCTTGCACACGTTGCTTAACCTCTATGAGCGTAACTGGATAGTAATGGCAATTCCTACCTCTGGGTGGTTGTGAGGATCAAATGCAGACTTGCACGTCCAGTGCTTGGGACGGGAGTACTCACCGGCCATTGGCAAACTCCTGCATGAGGGCTGGCATGCTGGTGAACGTAAGGATAGGCAGCACCGCAAAGGGAAGCTGGGGAGAAGTAGGGGGACGTGGCTGAGGAACCCTGCCCTCAGAATACAGCAGGGAAGGGAGGAGGGGAGCAGGGCTCCAGTCATCCTCTGCCTGTGTGCCCTGGGCAAGTCTCTAACCACTCAGGGCTTTGGTTTCTCCAGCTCTACGCCCTCCAAAGATGTGTGGCTTCGAAGCAGGAGAAAGCCTTGCGGGGCTCTCTGGTCCCAGCCTGCCTGAGTTTGAATCCCAGCTCAGCCACTGGTCGCTTGACTGTGTTCATCAGTTTTCCAATCTGCCCAGTGGGGACAGTGGTGGGTCATGCGGGGCTTGCGAGAGCCTTAGAGGCAAGGTGGGCTTAGACCAGTGTTAAGGGTGGGGGGCAGGCTCCACATGGGGGACACCTGCGGTTTCTGCTTAGCTCTGCAGGGGCAAGGGTGCTAGGGACCCCAGGCTCACCAGCAGGCTCTGCAGCACGTTGAGCAGGTCGTTGAGACCTGACAGGTCTTTCAGGTCCCTGAAGACTGCCACGAGCACGGTGGGCAGGATGGCGCAGGAGCGAGTGAGGAGCACCCGCGCGAAGCGTGACCACCGCAGCCGCAGGAAGCCCTGGGGGAGGGGGATGGGCACTTTGGTGGTGGGGTGCAGCCCTGGGGAGTCCAGAGGAGGGATCCTCCGGCGTCCCTCAGCCCATCTCACACACTGGGGGTGGGGGGGACCCTCTGTCTTTCCGTCTCTGAAATGGGGTAGCTCTGACCCTAGTGGCAGACAGCACGGATGAGGAGCAATGGGGGGCGAGGGGGATCCCGGCTGTACTCCCGCGGAATGCTTGCGACTAGAACTTGTGGGATGAAGGCTGCTACTCGTGCTGGGTCTGCGGCCTTGGGCGGGTCGCCTCACCTCCCCGCATCTGCCTTCTCGTCTATGCAGCGGGGCTTCCAGCAGCGCCCTGTGGGCCGCCCTAGGAGCAGGGAGGCTGGCGGCTGAGCCCCCGGGGGTGCTCCCGTGACCTGGGGCTCCCAGGCCCTCCCCGGCCGGCCCAGACCCCACCTCCATCACAAACTGTCCCGCGTAGGTGCCGGTCATGGTGGAGCTCTGTCCCGCCGCCAGGAGGCCCACGGCCCAGATGTAGAGCGCCGCGGGCCCGAAGACGCAGCCCAGCATCACGCCCTGCGGGGCGGGGCGGGACGAGGCGAGGCGGGGTGAGGCCTGGCCCCGCCCCGAGTGGGCGTGGCCCGAGCCCGCGGGCCCGCCCCGCCCCGCCCCGCCCCGCCCCCCGCGCCCGCGCCCGCTTACTCCCTGGTAGATGTCCACCTCCACCGTAAGGTTGTTCCTGGGGAAGATCTTGGCGTAGTCGTGGAGGCTGCTGTTGGCGCAGACGTTGAACTGCGGGCACCGGGGGGTGGGGAGGGGGAGGGAAGGGTGGGCTCTCAGAAACCCAGCCCCCAGGCCTCCAGGCCCAGCCCGGTGACCCGCGGTGAACCGGCCCGGTACAGGGTACAGTCTGCTCGACTAACCAGTGTGTGTCCTCCGTAATGTGAATTGGCCGCCAACGGCTCAGATTGGGGAAGAATTCCCGCGGGAACCGGGTCTCCGGTGTTCCGCGGGGCTTGTCAGGGCCTGGCATTACCCCAGACACAGCTGGCCGGCAGGGACTCAGGCTGCCCCACGGCCTCCTCTCCCTTCACCGGCCCCACTTAACCACAGCTCCCAGACCCGCCTGGTCTTTAGGGCCGCACAGCAAGGCAGTGGCAGTGCCTGTGGCCCCCGAGGCTTGGCCAGTCCTCCCCGCCGCAGTGCTCAGCATCCAGGAAGCACCCACCCCTGGCTGGCAGTTGTTAGAGCCCCGTGACAGACACCTGCTCGGAAAGGAGACAGGCACAGGTCCCAAACCCCAGGGGGCCAGGGAGCAGCTTTGCATCCTTGGCTGCTGTATCCCCAGGGTCCAGGCACTGCCTGACCCAAAACACATAGTCGGTAAATCTTTGCTGAATGAGTGATGGTTTATCTGCTAACAGTGAAGATTATCAGGAGAGCGGACTCAGGGAAGAAAAGAGCCGCCTGCACATCCCCAAGTGTGCGCTCTGGCTCAGGCAGGCAGGCACCTGCTCCCAGAATGCCCTCCGCGCGGTTTGCTGGACAAATCCTGGCCCCCCTTCAAGGTACAGCTGGAATGCTAGGTCCTCCAAGACTCCGCTCCTCCCTCCCCCATCACCTCCTCTGGGTGTCTGTGCCTTGCAGCCCCTGGGGTGGGTCTGACTCTCTAGGAGCCTGTGAGGGGGGTGGAGGCTGCCGTGACTCCCCAGCAGAGTGGGGAAGGGGTCTCAGCCAGAGGCCAGGTCACGCATGCCCTCCCCTACCAGGGCCAGATCTGCAGGACAGACATCAAAGGGCTTAGATGTGCTGCCTGGGGGCTCCCACAGAGCCTGTAGAGCGTGGGGGGGGGTGCGAGGGGGGCAGCTGTGGCTGTATGGGGATGTGGGTCTCACCGCAGCCTCGTTGGTTTGCTGGTAGAAGGCCTGCCCGAACACCGCTACAACAAAGAGATTGATGAAGAAGGAGACAGACAGGGCGATGCTGGCCTCAATCAGGAAGTACATGTTGGCTTCTCGGATGTCCGGCCGGCGGGACCGGTCTATCTCTCGAGACTATGAAGGTCAGAGGGGGGGAAGAGCCAACGTTCCTCAGAGCTCCCTCACAGTTTTCTACCCTCACACTTCTCCCTATGTTTTCTTCAGACCCCAGTTCTTTCTAAAGCCCTCTCCGTGGTGCTTTGGGACAGGCCTTGGTCAGCTGACCCTCCTCCTGCCCCCCCCCCCAGTGAGTGCCCAGTTAATTTCAGAAATTAATTGCCTCAGGGCCCTTGCACTTGCCATCCGCCCTGCTTGGAATATCTTCTCCCCTGATCTTTCTTCCCATCTTTCATGTCTCAAAGCTTACCCCCTTGGGCCTTTCCCGGCTTCCTTTTCTAAAGGAGCTCCTGCTTAGTCATTCTCTATCATACTTCTGTGTTTCCTTCCTTCAAAGCACCTTTCACAATCTATAATTCTTTCCTTTACCTGTTTACTTGCTCATGGTCTGTCTCCTCCTCTAGAATACAAGCCCTAGAAAGGCGGATGACCTGTCTGCCCTCGTCATCACTGACCCCCACTCCCAGCACACAGTAGCCGCTCTCTTGCTACATGTTGAATAAATAGAGAATGATTCACTTCCCGCCTAAAATCAGGAAGGCAGGAGCCAACGGGGTGGGGCGCCCGGTTTGGAGGTGGGGGGGGCGGGGCAAGGGCATCTCGACCTCCCCTTCGGTCCCTGCTCACCTTGACCAGGGCCGAGTGCAGGTAGATGTTGTGGGGCATGATGATGGCGCCGACGATGCCCACGGCCTGCAGCAGCTCCGGCCGGCCGCAGCCGGGGCACGAGGGCAGGAGCAGGCCCTGGAGAAGCGCTACCTGGGCGGGACGTGCCACCACGTACTGTAGGGGAGAGGCCTCGTCAGGCTGAGGGGGGGAGGGGGGAGGAGGAGGGGGCACTCCGCCCCTGGGCGCTAGGGGGCTCCGCTACGAGGGGCACAGAGGAACCGCCTCGGTGCGGGGTGTTGCCGGCCTGGGCCTCCCACCTCGTAGCCGAAGGTCAAGGCCATAATTGTAATAAGGATTCCGAAAAAGGCTTCCAGCTTCCGCAACCCTAGGGGGAAGCAAAAAGGTCACAGTAGCAACAACAACAAAAATTGTAGCACGAGCCGGTTAGTGGCCAATATCTCTAGCGCTTTGTGCCCGGCTCGGTGCCAAGCGCTGAACATATATTCCTGCGTGGATCCTGGCCACAGCCCCAGCATCTGTGCTAGGAGCATCCCCGTGGTGTAGACGAAGAAACAGAAGCCCAAGGAACTTGCTCAAGGCCGCGCAGCCAGAGCCAGGGGGCCCGGAGCCTTGCTCTCCCTCTCTGGGTCCAGCAGAGTGTGGTTTTTAGGTTCACTGGCTCCCCCAACCCAGGGCCCTCCGAGGTGAGGGGCACACCCACCGTAGTTGTCAAGGAAGAGGAAGAAGAAGGTGTCCACGATGGTGATGAGGACGCCACCCCAGAGTGGGATTCTGAAACCGGAGGGACGAGGGTCAGCCCAGCCTGGGCCAGGGATCCCGGACTCCCACCCTGGGGCGGGGGGTGGGGGGACGACACTGTGGAGTCTGGCCTCCTGGAAGCAGGGACCCAACTGGCCCCAGGCAGCCAATGGACAGGGGCGCTGGATATGGGGAAATGGCACAAAACGCTAGGAAGGGCCAAGCAGGTGGGGAGGCATGACCCCCGAGGCCCTGAGCTGGGGGCTGCAGTCCTGAAGCCTGTGTGGCCACTTGCATCTCTGTGACTTTCCACAAGTCACTCTACAATTTCAGCCTGTCTCAGATGCTTGCCACCGGCAACACAGCACAGCAGCTCTAAGTGGGAGGAGCCTGCAAGGTGAAAGGGACTGGGAGGTACAAGGCCCTGGACGCCAGCGCTGGGGCCCCTGGGGCAATACCGGCCGGCTGACAGCAGGCTGAACGCGATGGCCGTGCCGATGACCTCCTGCATGTCCGAGCCCACGATGGCTAGCTCGATGGTCAGCCAGAGGAGGGTGCGGGGCACCTGCGGGGAGGAGGTCACCCTTCACCAAAGCTGGCCCACTTGTCCTTGTTACTTGTTGGTGCCTGATGGCTTTCCATTCCCGGCACTCCCCTGTTGGGCTGGAGGCCTGCAAACTACATGTGCCGGCCTCGCCAGCTGGCTTCCACTTGGGGTTTGTAGGAAACAATTAAGGCAGATTGAAAGGCGGGGAAATGTCATTTTCCCCCCTACTTCTAGTGGTGTTTCTGGCAGTGGTGCCAGCAAGGGCACCGGGCAGCCTGGGCTCCCGCGGTACTGGTGGCGGTTTGGACGGCGGTGGCCATGCTTCCAGAAACTTGGCAGCAGATGACGGCTCTTGGGCTGCTGCCCAGCAGCTCTCTGATCTCCGGGTAACATCCCTTCCCTGGCTCCCCCAGCTCTTCCAGCACCTTTGTGACCTCATCCCTGCATTAAACACCTTTGAAGTCCCTTGTGCCATGGTTTCCGTTTTCCTGCTGGACGCTGACAGCAGCCGAGTCGCCAGTGTCCACCCCAGCCAATGACCATCCCAAGCCAATGCCTACCCATGCTGCACCTTGGGCAAGTCACTTCCCCGGGATTTTAACGTCCCCTCCTATAAAACGAGCAGGTAACTCTAACATCCCTCTTGGTCTGTGACTGGTAGTTTGAGCCTCAGTCTTCCCATCTATCAAATGGACTTGGGCTGCCCCACTTGAGATGGTGTATTTATTTGATCGTGGAAGCTGTACATGGCTGTTTGGGGTGTGGGGGGCCTGTGAGTGCTCCCTGTGCAGGCCCCCGAGCTCACCTTAGGGTAGTAGAGATGACAGATCTCGCCCAAGTCCTTGCCTGTCACCACACCCAGCCGGGCAGCCAGGCGCTGGCAGAGCAAGCCCAGCACCGTGGCCCATAGCAGCACCCAGAGCAGCTGTGAGAAGGCAGGGGAGGCCTTCAGTAGGGAGGTGGGGGTGCGGCCTGACACCCGAGGCTGCTCCCGTGCCCTCTGACGGAGGACGCCCCTTGGGGAGGGAGTAGGGGAGCCAGAGCGAGACCAGCAAACCCATGCACCCTGCACCCTGGTAGGGCAGCCCTGGGGACCCGTTTCTGGCCCATTTGAACCTGACGCCTGCTCCCCCCAACCCCAGCCATGTGGCCCACCCTGGGGAAATATGGCAAGCTAGGGGGTCTCCTCCGCCCTCCCCGTGGTGCCCCCACTCAATCACTTTGAATCCAGCCACGGCGCCAGCCTGAAGATCTGACTCGATGTTTCCTGGGTCCAGGAAAGCGATGCTCATGAGGAAGCCAGGCCCGGTGAAGGCCCACAGCTTCCTCAGGCTGAATGTGCCCTGTGGGTGGGAGTGAAGCGAGGAGGTGCTGGGAGCAGTGGGCCTTGGCGCGCTCCCTGCTGCAGCCCTATGGGCTCCTCAGCCCAGGCGGCCAGCCCTGCACTCATTCCGTTCCCCAAGCCCGGAGCTGCCACCCCTAGGGATTGGCGGAGGGGGGGGGGGGGCGGCTGAGAGGGAGGAAGCAGCAGGATTTGCTGAGTCATAGTGGATCCGTCTGCTTTCTGGATCTATCCAATTTGGCAACCCGCCTGCACCTGACTAGTTGGCCTCAAGCTTACCCTGACTCAGCAGATCCTCAGAACCCAAAGGGGGTCTTTCCTGGGATCAAGTTCCCCTGGTCCTGGTCGTTCTTCCCCAGTCCCTTCTCAGGCCACAGTGTCTCCTCTCTGGAGTCCGCTGAGCCTAGGGTCTCCCTCCATCCCATTCCAAGACTTGGCCTGGCCCCAAATCCTCGAGGCTCCAACCTGAACTCGCCCCAGGACCCTTTCTGTCTATAAGAAAGCTGGGGTTCATTCAGAAAGCCACATGATAATTTTTAGACAAAAAAATAAGCCTTCCCCCACCCCCGCACCCCGCTGCCCCAGCTAAGAACTAAAGACAGAAGCAGGAAAGGGCAGGTGCCGCTGTCAGTTACTGCTGCTCAGACCTGGAAGGGACTGGCCATGGTCTTCAGGAGACCTCTTGCCCCCCGCCTGTGAGAGCCCACAGCATCCTGTCAATCCTGAAGGACTCCAGGAGGTTTCCAGCATTCCTACCGGTTCTGTGTCCGGGATGGGGATCTTCTCACTCAGGTAGGTTGTTCTGAGAGGTTCTTGCTGTGGCTCTGAGCTGGGTGGGTGGGAGATGGAGCCATAGTTGGGCCTGCTTAGACTTTGGGGGTCCTTGTCACCTGCAAAGGGCCCCAATGAGGCTTGGTTAGTGACTGGTTCCTTTCTGGTGGCCCAGGGCAAAAGCCATCTGTTCCCTCTCCTACAGCCTTCTGGCCAAGTGGGGAAATTAAGGCTCACATGAACAGGGCCCCTTGACTCCCATCGTGGGCCTATCACCTCCACCCTTCAAACAAATGTTTCAAGATATTTATTTATTTATTTATTTATTTATTTATGAGATAATGAGAGAGAGCATGAGGAGGGATAGAGGGAGAGGAAGGGGAGAGAATCTCAAGCAGACTCCGCATTCAGCACCCAATCTGGGGCTCAGTCTCACAGTCTTGAGATCATGACCTGAGCTGAAATCAAGAGTCGACACTTCCCCAACTGAGCCCCCCAGGCGCCCTGACCGACCAAATGTCTCAGAAGATGTGTAGAAATAGAGCTTCTCAAGTTACTTTCCTTCCATGTGGGCACAGAGATTCCCAAATCCAGAGCTCTCCCGCTACAAAGGCTGCAGAGGGGGACACTGGGCTCTGAGGGGCGCATGCTGATGCCAGTGTGCCAGCCCCGTGGCCTCGCTCTTGCTCCTGCATCAGCCAGGTAAGCTCCAAACGCACAAAGAGGATGCTATGCCCTTGGGGATGCAAGGAGCCCAGGCCCAGGCTGGTGTCCAGAGTTTGGGTCAAGACAGGACGCCCACGGGGGTTTCGGGGGCCCCTTTGCCTCCCTGACTCTCCCCGCCTCCTGCCACCCCCGCTCCCAGACTCTGACCCTGGAGGGACTACTCACCTGTCATGAGGACGGCAGGCTCCGGCACCGTCTGCGTGTGAGTGGGATGCTGGCAGCTACTCAGCACATGCTTCCCCTCTGAGTGCCGGTGCGCGCCAGCGGGCAAGCTCACGCCCTCCTAGCCATCCTCAGCTGATCTCAGCTGTCCTCATATACATTGTGAAACACTTTCCAAAGGCAGAAGTGGCCAGCTCTGGCGGAAGAGTCTAGTTGACCAAAATGCAGGAACTTTCGTTCCCCTCCTGGCCTGGGGCCCACAACACTTTTGGCCTCCTGCCAGGCGCCGTATATTCTGTGTCTCCCAAGCCAGCTCTGATTTCAAGACATTTCCTGCTACTTGGGCGTTCATGTCCAGATCACATGGCTGCCCCCCCCACCCGCCCCACACAAGCAGTCAGGCCCTTCACTTCAGTCTGGAGTTCCTGGCAATGGGAGTCCTGATGGCTACCAAGCCTCAGTTTCCCCTTGAGTGCCTCAGAGGGGAAGACCGTCAGGCAGTGCCACAGGGACGTGCATTGATGACTCCGGCCAGAGAGAGCCTCAGAAGAACGTGGCGCTGGAATTCTGGTCCCGATCCTGCCACTGACTCACTTAAGATTGTCACCAGGCCAGCCCTTTTCTAAACTTGTTTCTTCTGTTACATGAAGGGCTCAGACTAGCTGAGAGGTTAAAACTAGATGCCCAAGAAGGCCAAGCAGGTAAGATAACCTACAAGACAGGTAGGGAAAAAAAAAAAAAAAAAAAAAGACAGGTAGGGAGTAAGAAAACCAGTGCTGGTGGTTCAGTGTTAAATGAGAAATGGTGCTGAGCCTCATTGTTGGGGGTCGGGGGGCGGCGGGTAACAGGGAGTGGTGGTGACTGTAGCTACACAAGGGACACTGCCTGAACAGGGCAGTGCCTCCAGAGTTCTAGCCAATTGTCATGGGGGAAGGTGTGCCCACTGTCACCACATCTTCTGATTTGTCAAGAATATTGGAAAGTTTTGAGTTTTATGCAACATATGCTTTTTGAATCGTAGGCTAAAAACATTGAAAATACTGTGTAATCTAAACAAAAGATTCCTTTAGGCTGGCTTCCACTTGAGGGTTATCATCTGTAAGCTCTGGATGAATGGGGGGGGGGTGGCGGGTAAGACTCTCCAGGTCCCGACTGCTTCTCCTTGCCTGTCGTGTGCCCCCACCACTTAACTCCCTTAGGGCCTTCTCCTTCCCGTGCCCACTCCTGTCCTCTCTCCTGTGGCCTTCTTTTTCTGCCAAGAAAATTCAAAACCAATCTTTGGGGTTTCCAGCTCCAAGGTCTGAGATCTCAGGATCCAGAGAAAACAGGGCCAACCTCTCAGGCCCAGACCTGAACTAGGACATGATGGATCCCCATGTCATGTCAAACACTTTAGCCAAAGCTTGGGAGTCGGGTGGGAGGCTTTGGCAACCAATTTCCTGGCTCCTCAAGGATGGGAGAGGTTGGAGGGGCTGGAGAGGTGGGGGTATGGGAGGAAGAGTGAATGATAGGTCATTCATAGAGGAGAGAGGAACGTCATGGTTTGTCACTGTGCAATCCTATTGCTCAATGAGCTGCACAGTCTCAAATTTCCCAATCACTATCTGGGCTTGTAGGGGATGGCTGGGGTTGGGGCTGGGGTAGGATGTTGTGATGGTTACTTTTATTGTCAACTTGACAGGGTCACAGTGTGCGCTGACACTTGGTCAGATATTCAGGGTGTGTCGGCGAGGGTATTTCTGGAGGAGATTAACTTTGGAATCTATGGGCTGAGTAAAGCAGATTTCTCTTCCCAATGAGGGTGGGCCTCATCCAACCCACTGAATGGAACGAAGGGCTGAGTAAGGCAGTGTTCACTCTCTCTGCCTGTCTTTGAACTGAGAACTTCTCTTGCCCTCAGGCTTGCCTTGGACTGGAACTTAGACCATTGACTCTCCTGATTCTCGGGCCTTCGGACTCAGACTGGAATTGCAGGTACCGTCAGTGTACCTGGGTCTCCAGCCTGCAGATCTTGGGACTCCTCAGTCTCCATACTCATGTGAACCAAGTCTTTAGTATCTTTCTATCTATCCATCTTTATTTTCTTCCTTCCTTTCTTTCTTTCTTTTCTTTCTTTTTTAAGATTTTATTTATTCATGGGAAACACAGGGAAAGAGGCAGAGACACAGGCAGAGGAAGAGGCAGGCTCCTCTGCTGGGAACCCAACATGGGACTCAATGGGGACCTGAGCTGAGGGTAGACGCTCAACCACTGAGCCACCCAGGCACACTATCATCTATATTTTTCTGTTGGTTCTGTTTCTCTGGAGAACACTAGGGTAGACTCAGCAAGGATAACTGATTAATAACTGATCAATACCTGCCCAACCTCTACCTTATGGAAGAGGCAGTGCAGTGTGATAGTTAAGAGCAGAGTTTCCTGGCAGAATTATCAGCAAGTGAGGAGCTACTGAGGTAGAGCTCCAGAAATCTCCATGGCAGTCCCCTTGGGCCTGGAACTGCCGCTGAATCCTAAACCCTGTGGGTTTAGGGTGAGCTTTCATGAAGAAATTTCCTCAAAATGGATTACAGACTTAAAAGTAGATATAAAACTAAAAATTTTAAGATAAAAGTTGGAGAAAATCTTCAGGATCTAGGACTAGACAAAGACTTAGACTCAACACCAAAAGCATGATCCATAAAGGAAAAAAATTGATAAATTGGGCCTCAACAAAATTACCAGCGTTTGCTCTGTGCAGGGTCCTTTTAAGAGGATGAAAAGACAAACTAAATACTCAGAGAAGGGGGATCCCCGGGTGGCTCAGTGGTTTAGCGCCTGCCTTCGGCCCTGGAGTCCCAGGATCAAGTCCCGCGTCGGGCTTCCTGCATGGAGCCTGCTTCTCCCTCTGCTTGTGTCTCTGCCTCCCTCTCTCTCTGTGTCTCTCATGAATAAATAAATAAATAAAATCTTTAAAAAAATACTCAGAGAAAATATTTGCAAACCACATATCTGACAAAGAGAAAAATCTCTTCCTACTTACTTAACAGTGAAAAACCAAGCAATTCAGTTAGAAATGGGCAAAAATCATGAACAGACATTTCACCAAATAGGATGTACAGATGGCAAACAAACTCAGGGAAAGATGTTCAGCGCCATTAGCCATCAGGGAACTGCAAATTAGAATCATAATGAGATATTGCTACACTCCTATTGGACTGGCTAAAAGAAAAACGAAACAGTCACAATACCAAATATTGACAATGATGTGGAGAAACTAGATCCCTCATTTGAAGGTAAAATGCTACAGCCACTCTGGACATAGTTAGGGGATTTCTTAAAAAAATAAAAATGCAACTTACCATATGATCTAGCAACTGCACTGTCGGGCATTTTTTCCCAGAGAAATGGTTCATGTTCACACAGAAATCTGCACACAAATTCTTATAGCAGCTTTATTTGTAATAGCCCAACGGAAGCAACCCACATTGTCTTTTACTAGGGGAATGGTTAATCAAACTATGGTGTATCTAAACTGTAGAACATACTCCTGGGCATTTATCCCAGAGAAACTAAAACCAACATAGGTTTGAACATAGGTGTGAACATACACACAAAAATCTGTATATAAGTTGCAGTGTTATTTTAAAAAAGATTTTATTTATTTATTAATGAGAGACACACAGAGAGAGGCAGAGACATAGGCAGAGGGAGAAGCAGGCTCCATGGAAGGAGCCTGATGTGGGACTCGATCCCGGGACTCTGGGATCATACCCTGAGCCGAAGGCAGGCGCTCAACCGCTGAGCCACCCAGGCGTCCCTCCAGTGTTATTTGTGATAAAGATTAGAATTAGCCCAAATGTCCTTTGACAGGAGAATGGTTAAACTAATGGCTGTACAGACCATGGATTACAGCTCCACAATAAAAGAAACGAACCATTGCTACAATTACTTGGATGAATCTCCAGGAAATCATGCTGAGTGAAAAAAAGTTTGTCTCAGAAGGTTACAAATATATTGTTCCATTTACAGAACATATTTGCAATGACAAAGTTTTGGAAGTGAAAGTCAGATTAACGGCCGCCAGTGGGTATGGAATCTAGCTTCAGTTCAGGTTGTGACCCTGGGAACACAACCTGAGCCGAAGATAGTTGCTCAATCGACTGAGCCACCCAGATGCCCCTAAACCCCTAGTTTCAATACAACCAGGATACTGACATTGACATAATCCACTGATCATTTTCAGATTTCCTGTTTTATTTCTACTCATCTGTGTGTGTGTGTCTGTATGTGTGTGTATGTGTGAAGTCCTATACAATTTTATCACGTGTGTAGGTTTGTGGGTCCACCACCAAGGTCAAGATACTTGAACAGTTCTAACACCAAAAGGATCCTTCAAGTTACCCTCCCATAGACACCCTCACCCCTCTCTCTACCCTCCACCATACCCATTGGCTTGCTCTCTCCTCTCTCTGTCAAATAAGTAAATAAAATATTATTAAAAAGTTAAAAAAATAAAAATAAAAAGGAAAGTCTGGTACATACTATAACATGGATGAGTTTTGAAAACATTATGCTAGGTAAAATAAGCCAGACACAAAAGGACAAGTAAGAGTCCATTTACATGAGTACTCAGCATAGACATATAGAGACAAAAAGTAAAACGATGATTTCCAGGAGCTAGGGGAAGGGAGAAGGAGCAGTTCCTCTTCAATGGGTTTAGAGTTTAATCTAGGACACTAGCAATGTTCCGGAAATGGATGATGGCGATGGTTGCACAACAGTGTGAATAGCCTTAATATCACTGAATTATACACCTAAAGAGGGTTAAAGGGTAAATTTTATATATATCTTGGCACCTCCCAAAAAGTGGGAGAAAAAAAGTCCTGGCTGTAATATTGTATAACGAGTCTGCAAGATGTTAGCACTGTTGGGAGGTGGGCAAAGTGTACATGAGATCTCTCTATATTTTTTTCCTACAGATATGTGGGAATCTGCAGTGATCTCAATATTTAAAGTGGAAGAAAAGGATGGGTTTTATTGAATGGATATTACACCTCAATAACGTCGATTAAAAACAAAACGAAAAGCAAAAAACCCAAAAAAACAAAAAAACAAAAAAAATAAAACAGAGCTTCTGGAATTAAATGGCCTGGGTTTGAATCTTACTTTTACTAGCTCTGTGACTCAGGTAAGTTCCTTAGGCCCTCAGTTTCCTTGCCTGGAAAGTGGTGATAATAAAAGTACTCACCCCAAAGAGTGTTTGTGAAGCCCAAGAAATGCACCTAGCACTCTGCAGCTGGCTGCTCCCTGCCCGCCACTTTTTTTTTTTTTTTAATTTCTAAGGTTTTATTTATTCATGAGAGACACACAGAGAGAGAGGCAGAGAAGAGACATAGGCAGAGGGAGAAGCAGGCTCCCTCCAAGCAGGACTCGACCTCAGGACCCCGGGATCACAACCCGAGCCAAAGGCAGACACGCAACCACTGAGCCCCCCCCCCCCCCCCGCCCCCGGGTGCCCTGATGGTTGCTCCTATAAATGGGCTTCCTTAGTCCGCAGCCACCGCCAGTCCTTCGGAACCCGAGATGCGTTTTCTGCTGCAAACGTTGCTGCCTCTGGTGGTTTGGTTCCCAGACTTGCCCACCCAAGCCTTTGGATTCGGCAGCTAGAACATTCAGGGCTCCCTCCCTCTCACCTCTGGGACTCTGCACATGCTGCTTCCTCCACAAGCACCCTTGACACCCTTTGTCTGGCAAACAGCCTTGTGTCCCTCAGGAGGCAGCACTGGGGTGACCTCTTCCAGGAAGCCCTCCTTGATTTCTCCAGAATTGGGCTGTGGGCTCCCTCAGCGCAACGCCCTTGCCATGTGCCGCAGGAGTGAGGCTGCTGTCCGGGAGAGCGGGGAGGGGATGGGCAGTTTCTGGGAGCTCGGGGAAGGGGAAGGACGGGGTACAGCCCAGCCTACTATGGGAGTATCTGCGGCAGGAAGATACCTCTTCTCTCTACTGAGATCTGTGTCTAGAGAGTCACATCTGATCTGTGTATCAGAGTGAATTTGCACGCGTACTCGAGCCAGATCCCTGGGCCCAAATCCTGGCTCTGCCACCAGCCAGTGCATGGTCTTGGCCTTAACTTTCCTGCATCTGTAAAATGGGCACAAGACTAGATCCGCCCTCACACGGCTGTTGTGAGAATCTCACAAATTACCGTGTGTAGAGGGATCAAAACAACACGTGCTACCTAGCACTCGCTCAGTAATAATATTGTCGTTTGTTGCCCACTGCCCTCCACCCCGGGCTCCCACGCCTGGTCCCGTGCACGTTACACACCACTGTCCCAGGTATGTGTTTCCTTCTCAGCGCTTCCTGTGGTCTGGGTCCAGGCTGAGTGTGGGCCACGCGGATCGGGGTGGCCCTGATGCTCCCACGGCACCCCCAGATCCTAGCCCAGTGCTTGGAGCCTCGTAAGTGCTCAGTGCTTGGTTCTTCTCCGCCCAGAGACATATACGCCTTGGGGCGAGGGAGCGAGAGGAAGGGGTCATCGAAGTTCTGGGGGGCAAATGATAAGATGGAAAAACGAACCCGTTTTGCAATGGATGTCACGGGGCGGGGGCAGTGGGCTCCTTCGTGAGTCGCTGGACACAAGGGAGCTCAGCAGAGGAAGGATGTCAGTGGGTCAGATGTCACTGGCCTCCTTCCTGCCTGAGCATTGGGGACTGGAGGGGACTCTCAGGAGCCCTGCGGGAGTGTTCTGGGTGCACTGGGCTGAGCCCTTGGGTTTCAGTTCTGCACAGATGAAGTGAACTTGCCCGGGAGGGGAGCCCTCTGCCACCCGGGCCCGTCTACCTCACGATGACTGAGCACTCTGTCCCCCCACCTCTCCTGCCCTATTGTGCTCCAGCCTTCCTGGCCCTCTGACTGCAGCGGGCCATGCTCAGGAGCCCTCGTCCTGCGGTTCCCTCTGCCTGGAGTGCTTTTCCCACAGCTCTCCACAGGTCCGACCCCTTGTCATTCATTCAGGTCCCAGCTCACCCGAGACGCCAGGAAGGCCCTCTCTGAAGTCTCCACCCTCAACCCTCCAACTCTGAGTCACTTTCTACCCAAGACTTGGCCTTATTTTTCCACCCCATAAATCTCCAAAACTGCACATATGAAATTACTTCTTGTGTTTATCTGTCTCCCCATGCCACCTGTAAGCATCATGAGGACGGGAGCTTTTGTCCTGTCACTGCTGATCTCCCACTGACCAGAACGTTCCTGGCACGTGGAAGGGACCTGGTATTTGTTGAGCTGAGTGTCAGGTTGGATGGAGACACCTTACCCTCTAGAGCTGTTGCCGTCCAGTACGGCAGCTGGGGGCCACATTTGGTCAAATTGAAACCAAAATTAAAGCAAAGTCTAGTTCCTCACTCATATTAACCACATTTCTTGTGCTCAGTGGCCACAAAAGGCTAACGGCTATTGTGTGAGATATTACAAATACAGAACATTCCCATCATTGCAGAAAGTTCTGGGGCACAGCACTGCTCTAGACCATAAATACACATTGCCTTCCTACTTCTACTCTTCATTCACACCACTTTCTCTGCCTGGAATGCTTTAGCTGATCATTAATAAAAATCCTACGTGTCTAGTTAGGGGCGCCTGGGTGGCTCAGTAGGTTAAGTGACCGACTCTTGATTTCGGCTCAGGCCATGATCTCAGGGACCTGGGATCGAGCCCCGAGACTGGCTCTGCGCACTGTGGGGAGTCAGCTTGAGGATTCTCTCTCTCCCTCTCCCTTTGCCCCTTCCTCCCACCCTCTGCTCGTGTTCTCTCTCTCAAATAGATAAATAAATCTCTAAAAAAATTATGGTAGGGGGACACCTGGGTGGCTCAGTGGTTGAGCATCTGCCTTCAGTTCAGGTCGTGATCTGGGGTCCTGGGATCGAGTCGGGTGGATCCACAGGGATCCTGCTTCTCCCTTTGCCTGTGTCTCTGCCCCTCTCTGTGTGTCTCTCATGAATAAATAAATAAAATCTTTGAAAAAAAATTATGGTAGATCCATCAAAAATAGAAGACTGTGTAATGCCATGGAACTCTTTCAAAATATATTGTTAAACGAAAGAAAGCCAGCTTTAATACAGGGGGAAAATGTCACAAAACATGAGAAGATTGGGGCCAGAAGTTTCCAGCTTTATCTGGAATGTTTAAAACTTTTAAGGAACATAATTAAGTATGTAATTATCAGTTAATGAGCATGTATTACTGTATGGTCTCATTTTTGTTTTAAAAAAAGTTCCCTTGGAATTTTAAAGACCAGATCAAACGTCTTACATAAAAGCGCTTGACGTGGGGGCGCCTGGCTGGGTCAGTCAGAAGAGCATGTGACTCCCAATCTTGGGGTCAGGAGTTTGAGCCCCACCTTGGGTGTAGATATTACTTAAAAAAAAAAAAAGAATTTAAAACAAGTGCTTAACATGAAGCTAATATAATGCTGTACCTCAACTACAAGAATAAAAAAAAAAGGTCATGTCCAAAAACTCCTTGACAGAGTACATGCTAAAGGAACACAGGCCACTTTTACACATCAAAAAGAGTAAAGAGGATATTTGCCAAAAAACCTCTAGGTTGAGAAATTGGGGTGATTTCACTTTCTTCTTTTGGTTCAGATTTCTCTAGTGAACATGAATTTCTTTTGAAATAAGGACTGGGGACAATAAAAGATCTTGTTAAAAATTCTTTAAGGCTCAACTCAGGGGAGAACTCATGGGCCTTGCTACCTTGAGTCTGGAGTCACGGCCACCGTCATCACAGGTAGAGCTTCTTGGTGGGGGGGGGTCCCTCAGCTGGAAGATGCCTGCCCATGAGTGCCTAGATGGAGGGATGGAGACTGCACCCCCCTTGCCAGCTGTCCTGGAGGGGGTTGTCTAATATTTGCCGATGAGCTGTGGCCAGCCCTGCGCAGAAACAAGCCATTGGCTGTACTGACATTGTATAAGGAGGAGCTTAAAGGACCCCATGATCCCTTGCCTCTCCTTTGTTCTCAGGGAGTCATTAACTGGGGACCTTGCACGCAGTTTGGGGGTTCCTGTGTGTCAGGGGAAAAAAGGAGGTGGTGTGTGGACAGCTGGAGAGCCGGGTGTTTTGGGAGGCTTCAGAGGTGAAGAGCGAGGCCGCTGGTCATCCAGATCGCCCCCAAGCCCTGCTCTTTTTCTTGGGTGGGGGGATGGGGAGGTGGAAGCAGGGTAATTCATTCTATTAGTGGCATCCAGAAGGATTCTGAGTGCCCAGAAGCCTCGCCCCTCCGTCCCTACTAACCTGGTGACTAAGCGTGAGTTTTGGCTCTGGTCCGACTCCCGTTCCCTAAGTACTAAGCCTCTAAGCTACTTGCTTAACCTTTTCCATGCCTCTATTTTCTTCTCTGTCAAATAGGGATATTGATGATATAAGGATATTGATGTTATAGGGATACTGATGATACAGGGATTTGATGATACCGCCTCAGAAGAAGCCCGAGATTCGCTGATGAACCCTGTTAATTTAACCCTGTTCCTCTTTTCAAGCCAAGACACAAGACTCTGGCCAGGGAAGGTTCCCGCGCCCACAGCGGAAGCGCGGGGCCGGGGCCCATTTATTCCCCCCTCCGCCCCCCCGCAAAAAACCCCACAGCGGGTAAGGCGCGCCTCGGGGGAGTCCCGCCCGTCCCCGCTGCGTCCCCGCGGCGCCCGGCCTCGCGCACCCGCACCCGCACCCGCACCCGCACCCGCAGGCCCTAGGCGGGGGGGCGCCCCGGGCTCGGCGAGCGGAAGGGGCTGCGCCGCGTGGAGGAGCGCAGGGCGGGCGGCGGCGGGCGGCGGCTCGCGAAGGGCCCGAAGTGCTCGGCGGCGAAGGCGACCACGTCGCGGGGCTGGCGCAGCAGCAGGAAGAGCAGGAAGTCGGCGACCAGCGCCCGGGCCTCGGGGTGTTGCCGCAGGTAGCCGGCGTGCCTGACGCGGAGCTCCTCCTGGCGGGGCCGAGCCTGAGCGCGACCCGGAACCCCGCCCCCGCGCCCCCCGGCACACCGCCCCCCCCCGCGCCCCCAGGCACCCCGCACCCCGCACCCCCGCACCCCCAGGCACCCCGCACCCCGGCACCCCGTGCTACCCCCGCACCCCGCGCCCCCAGGCACCCAGCGCTCCCCCGGCACCCCGCGCCCCCCTGGCACCCCGCGCCCCCAAGCACCCCGCGCCCCCCCCCGGCACCCCGCGCCCCCCGGCACACCGCACCCCGCGCGCCCCCGGCACCCCGCGCCCCCAGGCACCCCCCCGTACCCCCGGCACCCCGCGCCCCCGCACCCCCGCACCCCGGCACCCCGTGCCACCCCCGCACCCCGCGCCCCCCGGCACCCAGCGCTCCCCCGGCACCCCGCGCCCCCAGGCACCCCACGTCCCCATCTCGGCACCCCGCTCCCCCCTGGCACCCTGCGCCCCCAAGCACCCCGCGCCCCCGCACCCCCCGGCACACCGCACCCCCCGCGCCCCCAGGCACCCCGCGCCCCAGGCACCCCGCACCCCCTGCACCCCCGGCCCCCCGCGCCCCGGCACCCCGCGCCCCCCCGGCACCCCTCGCCCCCCGCACCCCCGGCACACCGCACCACCTGCGCCCTGGCACACCGCGCCCCCAGGCACCCCGCATCCCCCGCACCCCAGGCCCCCCGTGCCCCCCGCGCCCCCGGCACCCCGCACCCCCCGCGCCCCCGGCACCCAGCACTCCCCGCGCCCCCGGCACCCGCGCACCCCGGCACCCCGCGCCCCCCCGGCACCCTGCACCCCCCAGGCACCCCGCGCCCCCCGCACCCTAAGTCCCCCAGGCACCCGCGCCCCCACCTAGGCACCCCGCGCCTCCCGGCACCCCACGCCCCCAGACACCCCGCCACACCCCGGCACCTCGTGCCCCCCCGGCACTCCGCCCCCCCCCCCGGGCACCCTGCGCGCCCCCCCCCCCCCCCCGGCACCCCGTGCCCCCGCCTCGGCACTCCTCGCCCCTCGGCACTCCGTGCCCCTGGCATCCCACGCCTCCACCTCGGCACCCCGTGCCCCACCCCGGGAACCCCGCCCCTCACCCCTCCCCGCAGGGCCTCCCCGCAGGGCCTCCCCGCCGTCGCTGGGTGCATTTCAAGGAGGCTCCCCGGCGGGGAGAGGGGGACCCCAGGTTGGCTGCAGCCCCCCCTCACCTTCCGGTCCAGGAACCTCGAGGAGAGCTCCAGATCCTCCTCCCACACCAGGGGCTTCTTCCCAAATACGGGGCGGGGCTCAATCTCCTCTGGATGGGCAGAGAGGAAGGCTGCACAGGCTGGCCCCAGAACCTTCCGGGATACACAGGGGCTGCCCCAGGGCCACACCCGCCACACCGCAGGCTCGGTAAAGTCCCCGGGTTCTGCTCAGATGGCTGGAAGGCCTTCCCTGCTCAACGAGCCTCCCCTAGTGGCCTTGGGGTCAGGGGCTGGGGGGCAGAGCTTCCCCCACCTGTTTCAGGTTCTGATCCCACACTGAGCCCAGCCTCTGCACCCTGGGGGGCCCCAGGATTTCCCACCTCTCCCCCACTCTCCTCCAGCCAGAGGTTTCACTCACCCTTCTCCCTCAAGACAGGCATCTTGGGGATCATGCAGTAGCCGGGGGAACCCACCTGGATTCTCTTGGCCAAGTGCCTGGAATACAACGCGGGTGTGAGAGTGGGAGTCTTCCCAGACCAGCCCGCTCCCCTGAGGGGCTGGGGGCCTCCCTTTACTGCTGCTTCCCCAACACCCCTATTTATCTTTCAGTTCCAGGGTTGTGTTCATGTCTAGGCCCCCAGATAACGGCCCCTGCTTTTCAAACTGGGTCTTGCTCATGCCCTTGGACGTGTGTGCTGGTGTGCCAGGGCTGGCATGAGAACTCTAGCACCAAAAATACCATGAGCCTCCAGCTAGGGGACACTCAAGATAGAAACAACATGCCAGGGGCGCCTGGGGACTCAGTGGTTGAGCATCTGCCTTCGGCTCAGGTTGCGATCCCAGGGTCCTGGAATTCTGGGATCCTGAGGTCGAATCCCATTTGGGGCTCCCTGCAGGGAGCCTGCTTCTCCCTCTGCCTGTGTCTCTGCCTCTCTCTGTGTGTCTCTCATGAATAAATAAATAAAATCTTAAAAAAAAAAAAAAAGAAACAACATGCTAAGTTATCAAATAAAGAAAGCCAACAATCCAATTACTTTCCCCCCCCAGTGTAATGATTATTATATCAATACCTCTTTGGGAATTTCAAGAAGTAAATTCTTACTCCTCACCCCCACCCCAAATTATCTCATACTTTGGTGCCTGTGCCGGGCTGCTGACGGCTTGGCAGTGTGCCAGGATGCTTTCCGCCAGCACATGGATTCCATCTAATGTCAAGTTGTTCAAAACTTGTTGCTTTTCAGCATTACGCCCCCTGCGCCCCGCCCCGGCAGCTGCTTGGGCCTCTAGGCCTTAGGCCTGGGCCGGTCAGCATTGACCTCAGCCATTCAGGGCTCCTTGGTGAGCATCAGGTGAATGCGTGGGCATTGCGCGTGGTGCAGGAGGAAATACGTGAAGGAAGAGTGAGTGGTGTGGATCAAGCAAGGGGGCACGCTTCCTGGGGGCGTCCCACAGACAGTAGTCCCCCTTCAGCCTGGGCCGCCCCGCGGTCCAGCACCCACGCTCCCGCTCCACACTGCCCCCTGGCCGCCACTGTCAGTAGCTCACCCGTCCGAGAGCAGGTAAAACTGGCAGGACCTGGGGACGCCTTTCACCGAGTGGACGGTCTGCTCCACGATGAACACTCGCACCTGCTGGCGGTCCACTTCAATGGTCTGGAAGCCCAGGGCTTGCTGGCAGCAGCCAAAAAGGAGGGAAGGAGGTGAGGGGGATGCCCACCAGGATCTCCCCCAAATCTCACCCTGGCCCTTTTCCACATCTTGCCACTTCCTTCCTTGTTTATCAGTGATAAGCAACTCTTGGCTGTCCAGACCCTCAGGCACCACGGGATTTCAGTTGCACTTAAGTGGGTGCAGGCCCCCCCCCCACCGTTGCTGCACCCCAGCCCTCCCCGCATCATCTCGATGACCAACTGCTTCTAGTTGGCAGATTCAGTTACAGGGATGAGGGGTGAGGAAGGGGGGCGGGGAGAGTGGGGAGTTGGGCTATTTGAGGGAGGGGCACTTGATGCTTTGCGGGGGTGGGGTGGGGTAGGGTGGGGTGGGGGGCGGTGTTGATTGAGATCTGTGGCTGCAGGCAGGCTGCTCTGTTGTGAAAACTTAAACCCTTGGAGCAGCTACGGCCATGGGCAGAAAGTGCTGATATAAAACATGTGTTTCAAAGAAGGTGGGGTGGAGGGGGGAGTGACATGGCTTGTTAGTGTCAAACACATTGCTGTTTGTCACGTTTGTCATGATAGAAAAGACTAGAATGTCATTTTCAAATTAGCACCCAGAATGTGTGTTTAGAGGCACAACTTTAAAGATCCCACATTAAAAAAAAAAAAAATCCCACATTGTAGGGCACCCGGGTGACTCAGTGGTTGAGCAACTGCCTTTGGCTCAGGGTGTGATCCCGGGGTCCTGGGATCGAGTCCCGCATCAGGCTCCCTGCAGGGAGCCTGCTTCTCCCTCTGCCCATGTCTCTGCCTCTCTTTCTGTGTCTCATGAATAAATAAATTAATTAATTAATCAAAAAACCCTCCCACATTGCAGGAAGTCCTAGGTATGTTGATTATGAAGTTTTAACCACAAGAAAGGGAAAAAAAAAGGGAGGGGATACCCTTCAGGTCTGAGACATAATCAAAGAACATTTAAGTGCAGTTGGAAATGGTGTGTTAAAAAAATATATCTTTCAAAGCAGCCCTCTGCTGTGTTTCTGTCTCCTGGACTGACTTCCGTGCGACAAGCATTGCTTCTCTCAACTGCTCCCAGCTTGGGTCCCTCCTCTCCAGGCCTCCTGCACCACTCGTGATGGTGATCGGCCGACAACCGTGCAAGTCCCACTTGCACGGGCCCAGCCCACCCCCTCCTACCCCAACCCACCTCCCCACCCCTTCGGATTTTCCCCAGGCCAACTCCCCGACCCGGGGAGACCCCTCACGTAAGTGGAGTAGCACAGTTTGCCCTCCGTGTCCAAGGCCAGGAAGCGGGCATTGTTGGGCACCGTCTGCCGCCAGGCCATCACCCTCAGCAACACCAGGTTGGCAGCCTGGGAGATGAAGCCTACGGTTGAGCTCCCCGGGAAAAAAGTCACTTCGGTCTTCATTTCCTGTTCAGGAGAGATCTGGGTTGGGGACACGGATCTGGGAAGGGGTGGGGAGGATGGGAAAGCCAAGCGTGGGCACATCTAGGGTCCCTGCTGAGTCTCCCTGCCAGGCTCCTGGCCTGACCCAGTCCACACCCCCCTCCCCTTGGCTTCGAAGAGGACGCAGGGTACGGCTTCTACCTGCCTCTCAGCCTCACCTCACCCTCCTTGACGCTCCTGGTCATGGTCAGCTGGTCATCCTGCTTCACCAAACTCATCTTGTGCTCCAGGGGGAGGATGTGAAACTAAGGGCCAAGGGGAGAATCAGGAGGTCACCCCGCTGCACCCGAACAGCGCCCCCCACACCAGGTCACTGTGCCTGTTCTCCTTTATGAATGAGAAAACAGGGAAATTTGTAGAAAGATCTTCCCTATGTAGTGAGGTTCAAGAACAGAAGGCATGTGATCATGTCATACAAAGTGAAAAGGCAACTGCGCTTCAGAATACAGGTTTTCAAAGATGGGGATGGTTTCTGTGGGAAAGTTCTTGGGCATCAGTGGTTTCCAGTGTGTAAAACCGGTTGCGTTCCAGAAGAGGTGGCTGGGCCTGGGCACGGGAGGCAGGGAGCAGGAGGCCTTGGAGGTGAGGTGGTGACAGGCCCTTGGGAAATGCCAGGCTCTGGGAAAGGCCAGACCATGGGGCCCCCAGAGAGATGCTGGGCTTTGGGCCTGGAGGAGGCCCCGGGTGGACTGGACCCAGGGTTCCTGTGTTAGGAGGTCATGAGAAGCAACTTGCTGCCACGGATGGGTTGGTTTCCACGTTATGCATGGTGAGGATTGCAGAGGAACCAGAAGAGAGTTGGGGTGACCTCCACTGAGCCCCCGACCCCTGCCCATGTTCTTTCCTCCCTCCCACCCTCCCTCCCAGGGTCTCCATTCTCTCACCCCGGTTTGGGGTCCAGGCCGGGACCCTAGGAGGTACCTTGATGAACTCCTGACTATGTTGCTCCATGATATGCAGTTTCCACGAGAGGTAACCTGGGGCCGGGAGGAGAAGGTTGCTGTCACCGTCACCCTGTCACCCCATCACCGGGGACAGGCCAGGCGGGAAGGTGGCAGGAGGCTGGACAAGTCAGGAGGAGTGTGACTGCAGGGAAAACTAAGTGGCTTCCTTGTCCTAAGTCTGTGATCAACTTCCTCATCACCCCCCTAAACACACCCGCTTTGCTGCCTTCTGGTCCCAAGGTGAAGCCCAGGGTGGGTCCTGAGTGAGGGTCCTGGGGTGGGGGCGGGGGAGCTTGCCCAGGAGGGAGTTCCCGCAGAGCATTCTGTCCATGAAGCCGCGGCTGAAGGCGTGCACCAGGACGCACGAGGACATCACGCCCAGCTCGTCTTTGTATTTTCCTCTCTGGACCTCAATGGTCAGCTCTCCCTCGGGCTCCCCCGTGTCCGAGAC
The DNA here is from genome assembly GCF_053574225.1 of Canis aureus. Lineage (NCBI taxonomy): Eukaryota > Metazoa > Chordata > Mammalia > Carnivora > Canidae > Canis > Canis aureus. The sequence goes on from NC_135646.1 coordinate 5,916,343, forward strand.
CATGGCCAGCGTCTCGGAGAACATCAACATCTGCAGCTCCTCCTGTTCTGTGGGGGGGTCCCGTGGGCACAGATGAAGCCCTAGGTCCTGGGCCTCGACTCCCTGACTGTCCCCCCAGCAGGGCCCCACAGTCTGCACCCACCCCTTCCTCATCCCCCATGTCCCAGGCAGCTCCTGCCTACCCTCTGTTGGCCCCCACAGGTGAAGACCTCCCTGCCCCCCTCCCCCCCCCCCCCGCCAGTCCCCGTGGCCTTGGGGTCTTCCCTCCAGTTATCAATACTGGGTGTTATACTATATGTTGGCAAATCGAACTTCAAAAAAATTATATATATAAACAAATAGGGAGTCTGGGTGGCTCAGTTGGTTAAGCATCTGCCTTCGGCTCAGATCATGATCTCAGGGCCCTGGGATCAAGCTCTGCCTGGGGCTCTCTGCTCAGTGGGGAGCCTGCTTCTCCCTCTCCCTCTGGGCTCTCGCTCACTGGCTCACTGGCTCACTCTCTCTCAAATAAACAAATAATTAATTAAACAGTAAGTCTTTAAAAAAATTATCAACAAATAGGCCTCGCACCCTTTCTGAGTGCCAGGGCCAGCAAGGCTCAGCGAGACCGGCCGGGCCTGCACCCTGCACCCCCGCCCCCCACGCTCCCACCGCCCCCACTGTCCAGGCTCACGGAGGTTGCTGAGGAAGTGGATGGCTTCAGCATTGGCCTCTAGGGCTGCCAGGCTCCCTTGGGCTGGAGGCTGGTGGTCCTTGGCTCTGTGGCCTAGAGAGGGAGGAGAGGCTGAGATGGCAACCTTGGGGAGAGGGACAGGGGTCCCCAAAGCAGAATTCTCCAAGGCCACCCCAGGGAGGAAGAAGGAGGAGAGAGGGAGGGAGAAGAGGAGGAGATGCCGCTCCAATATCCATCCCAGCTGCCTCTTCCCACCTGTGGATTGAAGTTTAGAGGACATGCTGCCTTCAGCTACCCGGTCAGTGTCTAGTTGTCTCCCTGGCAACCGGATGCCAGTGACAGCCTCTTAAAGGGCCATCAACACACCTCACAAAACACCCAGACCTTGGAGGCAATGGTAGGAGCTGTGGGGACTGGAGCTCAGACCATGCCTGGAGTATTATCTTGCAGAGGGAGCATATGACACGGCAGGGAGGTGACATGGGTCATTAGGATGACTTTAGGGAGCACCTGGCTGGCTCAGTCAGAGGAGTATGTGACTCTTGATCTCAGGGTGGTGAGTCTGAGCCCCATGGTGGGTATAGAGATTACTAAGACAACAACGACGACAACAACAATAATGATAAGCTTTAAAAAGCCAGATTGACCTTGGAAGTTGTGACCTTGAGTCAGATATGGCCTCACACGCGTAGAACCCACTTGGATGTCATATGAGAGCAATGGTGGTAACAATGACAATCACAGCAAACCTTTCAGCCTCGCTCAGGCCTGGCACTGTTCTGGAGGGCTGCACGTGTGTGTGCAATCATTCAGTATTCAGACTAACCCTGTGAGTAGGATCTTTTTTCCCTGCACTTTATGGCTGAGAAATCGTTGGGGTCTTTCCTAATGTCACACAGCTGATACAGTTGACCCTTGAGCAGCATGGGTTTGAGCTGCCTGGTCCACTAATATGTGGATGTTTTTCAGTAAATATGCTACAGTGCTCTAACTGTAATCTCTTTATGATTTCTTTTTAAAAAATAATTAATTACTTTATTTTTTGTGGGGGGACAAAGGAAGAGGGAAAGAGAGAATCTCAAGCAGACTCTCTGCCAAGCATGGAGCCCAATGGGGGCCTCCATCTCATGACCCCGAGATCATGCCCTGAGCCAAAATCAAGAGTCCAACACTTAACGACTGAGCCACCTAGGCACCTCTCTTCCTTATGACTTCTTCTTCTTTTTTTTTTTTTAAGATTTATTTATTTATTTATTTATTTATTTATTTATGATAGACATAGAGAGAGAGGCAGAGACACAGGAGGAGGGAGAAGCAGGATCCATGCTGAGAGCCCGATGTGGGACTCAATCCCGGGACTCCAGGATCACGCCCTGGGCCAAAGCAGGCGCCAAACCGCTGAGCCACCCTTCCTTATGACTTCTTAACAACATTTTCTCTAGCTTACTTTATTGGAAGAACACAGTATATAATACATAGATCATATAAAACATGTGTTAACTGTTTCTGTTATTTGTAAGACTTTGGGTCAATAGTAGGCTACGAGTAGTTAAATTTTGGAGGAGTCAAAAGTTATACTTAAATTTTATTTTTTTATTTTTTTATTTTTTTATTTTTTTTATTTTTTTTTTAAATTTTATTTTTTTAAACACAGTGCTCAATTTCATTTTTTTGTTTATTTACTTATTTAACTAATGTCTACACCCATTGTGGGGCCCTAACTCATGAACTTGAGATCAAGAGTCGCATGCTCCTCCCAGTGAACCAACGAGGTACCCCTATGCTGGAATCTTCAACTGTGCAGGAAAGAGGGGATTGTCAGCACACCTCACCCCCGTGTTGTTCAAGGGTCAACCGTAATTGACAGAGCCACAACTCAACCCAAGGCAGTGTGGCTCCTAGAGAGAATTCAAAGAAAAATGAAACAGCAAATAGACAATACACTGAATCCAAACAACCGGTGCCATAGAGTAGGTAGTGATTAGTGACAAAGATGAAAATTGAATTATGATAGGTAGGACTCAAGCCCCAGGCTGTGGGCTATCTGGTCCACACCTTGTAAGTGTTTGAGTCTACATCATAGTGGCTCTAAAAAGGGGCTCAACCTGACAGAGTTACAAAAAAAAAAGAAAAATAGTGTCCAAAAGTCTCAGTCACCTAAGGAATTGCCCTCCATCCCCGACCTTAGTACTCAGGAAGATAATTTTCCAATGTCTTCTCATTGGAAGGTAGTTATCTATCAACTTCAGGAAGATTTAGAATCACATGCAGAATTGTTTGAGACAATAAAAGTAGCAATATTAATTTGTATGTTGTCACACTGTGCATATTTGGTATTTCAAATTCTTTAAAATAATTTGGCATGGGAGGGGGCTTAAAAGATAAGACATGAGGGGCACCTGGGTGGCTCAGCGGTGAAGCATCTGACTTTGGCTCAGGTCATGATCTCAGGGTCCTGTGAGAGAGGTCCTGTGAGGTCCCCTCTCTCTCTGCCCTTCCCCCTGCTTGATCTCTCTCTCTCTCTTTCTCTCTTAAATAAATAAATAAATAAATAAATAAATAAATAAATAAATAAAATCTTTTTAAAAAGAAAAGAAAAGTTTTGAGATTCTAATTTATATCAAGCAGTTGAATGGCACTTGGCTGGCTCAGATGTAGACGGTGGAACTCTTGATCTTGGTGGTTGTGAGTTTGAGCCCCACGTTAGGTGTAAGAGAATACTTAAAGAATCAAATAAATAGGGATGCCTGGGTGGCTCAGGGGTTGAGTGTCTGCCTTTGGCTCAGGGTGTGATTCTGGGATCCAGGTTTGAGTCCCATATTGGGCTCCTTGGGGGAGGCCTGCTTCTCCCTCTGCCTGTGTCCCTGCCTCTGTGTGTGTGTTACGAATAAATAAACATATTTTAAAAAGGAATAAAATAAATAAAATAAAATATTTAAAAAATAAATAAATTAGTTGAATAATTTAATTATTTTAAAAAATATTTTATTTATTTATTCATGAGAGACACACGGAGAGAGGCAGAGACACAGGCAGAGGGAGAAGCAGGCTCCATTCCATGCAGGGAGCTTGATGGGGACTCAATCCCGGGTCTCCAGGACCACACCCTGGGCTGAAGGCGGTGCTAAACCACTGAGCCACCCGGGCTGCCCTGAATAATTGATTTAAATTGAATTCTGAAAAAAAAAAAAAAATAAAAAAAATAAATAAATAAATAAATTGAATTCTGAAGTTAAATTCTTACTGGAATTGAAAGTAGAACCAAAATATTTTTTAAAAACCTTAAAATTTGCTTCATTCATTCATTCATTTATTTTATTTAGTTTCATTCATTTATTTTTAAGTAAGATCCATACCCAGTATGGAGCCCAACCTGGAGCCTGAACTCATGACCCTGAGATCAAAACTTAAACTGATACCAAGATTATGTTCAACTATATAGCAACAAATTAGGCAATCTGGGAGAAATGGATGCATTCCTAGAGATGAATAAACTACCAAAACTGAAACAGGAAGAAGTAGAAAATCTGAACAGACCCTTGCTGAATAGAGAGCAAGAAAACTGCAGCAGTCGTCAAAAGCTCCCAACAAACAAGAGTCTAGGGCCAAATGGCCTCCCAGGGGAATTCTACCAAATATTTAAAGAAGAATTAACCTATTCTTCTGAAGCTGTTTCAAAAATAGAAATGGGAGGAAAACTTCCAAACTCTTTCTATGAAGCCAGCATTACCTTGATCCTAAAACCGGACAAAGACCCCACCAAAAAAGGGGAATTACAGACCAATATCCCTGATGAACACGGATGCCAAATTCTCACCAAAATACTAGCCAATAGGATCCAACAGTACATTAAAAGGATTTTTACCACAACCAAGTGAGATTTATTCCTGGACTGCAACGTTGTGCTCGCTTCGGCAGCACATATACTAAAATTGGACTGCAACGTTGGTTCAACATCCGGAAATCAGTCAATGTGATACATCACATTAATAAAAGAAAGGACAAGAACCATATGACCTTCTCAACAGATGCAGAGAAAGCATTTGACAAACTACAGCATCCTTTCTTTTTTTTTTTTTTAAATTTTTTTTTAACTTTTATTTATTTATGATAGTCACAGAGAGAGAGAGAGAGGCAGAGACACAGGCAGAGGGAGAAGCAGGCTCCATGCACTGGGAGCCCGACGTGGGATTCGATCCCGGGTCTCCAGGATCGTGCCCCGGGCCAAAGGCAGGCGCCAAACCGCTGCGCCACCCAGGGATCCCTACAGCATCCTTTCTTGATTAAAACTCTTCACAGTGTAGGGATAGAGGGAACATACCTCAATATCATAAAAGTTATATATGAAAAGCGCCACAGCAAATATCATCCTCAATGGGGAAAAACGGAGAGCTTCCCCTTAAGGTCAGGAACATAGCAGGGATGTCCACTGTCACCATTGCTGTTCAACATAGTACTAGAAGTCCTAGCCTCAGCAATCAGACAACAAAAAGAAATAAAAGGCATCCAAACTCGCAAAGAAGTCAAAGTCTCACTCTTTGCCGATGACATGATACCCTATATGGAAAACCCAAAAGACTCGACCCCAAAATTGCTAGAACTCATACAGGAATTCAGCAAAGTGTCAGGATATAAAATCATTGCACAGAAATCAATTGTATTTCTATACACTAACAATGAGATAAAAAAAAGAGAAATTAAGGAATCCATCCCATTTATAATTGTACCCCAAACCATAAGATACCCAAGAATAAACCTAACCAAAGAGGCAAAAGATCTGTACTCAGAAAGCTACAGAACACTCACGAAAGAAAAGGAGGAAGACACAAAGAAATGGAAAAACGTTCCACGCTCATGGATTGGAAGAACAAATATTGTTAAAATGTCTATGCTACCCAGAGAAATCTATACATTCAATGCAATCCCTATCAAAATACCATCAACTTATTTCACCGAGTTGGAACAAATAATCCTAAAATTTGTATGGAACCAGAAAAGACCCCATAGAGCCAAAGGAATGTTGAAAAAGAAAACCAAAACTGGTGGCATCACAATTCTGGATTTCAAGCTCTATTACAAAGCTGTGATAATCAATACAGTATGATCCCGGCACAAAAACAGACCCGTAGATCAATGGAACAGAATAAAGAACCCAGCCATGGACCCTCAATTCTATGGTCAACTAATCTTTGACAAAGCAGGAAAAATATTCAATGGAAAAAAGACAGTCTTTTCAACAAATGGTGCTGGGAAAACTGGACAGCCACAGGCAGAAAAATGAAACTGGACCATTTCCTGGCATCATACATAAAAATAGACTCCAAATAGATGAAAGACCTAAATGTGAGACAGGAATCCATTAAAATCCTAGAGAACACAGGCAGCAGCCTCTGTGATCTTGGCCACAGCAGCTTCTTGCCAGACACTTCTCCAAAGACAAGGGAGACAAAGGCAAAAATGAACTATTGGGACTTCATTAAGATAAAATGCCTAGTGGACAAAACCAAAAGGCAACCTATAGAATGGGAGATGTTTGCAAAGGCATTATCAGATAAAGGGCTAGTATCCAAAGTCTACAAAGAACTTATCAGGGGTGCCTGGGTGGCTCAGTCGGTTAAGTGCCTGCCTTCTGCTCAGGTCATGATCCCAGGGTCCTGGGATAGAGCCCCGTATCGGGCTCCCTGCTAGACAGGAAGCCTGCTTCTCCGTCTCCCTCTGCCCCTCCCCCTGCTTGTGTTCCCTCACTCTCTCTGTTAAATAAATAGATAGAAATATTTTTGAAAAAGAACTTAATCAAACCCAACACCCAAAGCACAAATAATCCAATCAAGAAATGGGCAGAAAATCTGAACAGACATTTCTCCAAAGAAGACAAATGGCCAACAGACACATGAGAAAATGCTCATCACTTGGCATCAGGGAAATCAAATCAAAACTACAACAATATACCACCTCACCCCAGTCAGAATGGCTAAAATTAACAAGTCAGGAAAGGACAGATGTTGGCGACGATGCAGAGAAAGGGGAACCCTCTTACAACATTGGTGTGAACGCAAGCTGATTCAGTCCCTCTGGAAAGCAGAATGGAGGTTCCTCAAAAAGTTGAAAACAGAGCTACCCTACGACCCAGCAATTGCATACTAGGTATTTACCCCAAAGATAAAAATGTAGTGATCCAAAGGGGCACCTGCAGTGCTGTCCACAGTAGCCAAATTGTGGAAAGAGCCCCAATGTCCATTGACAGATGAATGGATAAAGAAGATGTGGTAAATACATGCGATGGAAAACTACTCAGCCATCAAAAATGAAATCTTGCCATTTGCAATGACATGGATGAAACTAGAGGGTTATTATGCTAAGTGAAATAAGTCAATCAGAGAAAGAGTTATCATATGATCTCATGAGGAATTTAAGAATCAAAACAGAGGATCATAGAGGAAGAGAGGAAAAAATAAAGCAAGACGAAATCAGAGAGGGAGACAAACCATAAGAGACTCTTAATCACAGGAAACAAACTGAAGTCGCTGGACAGGAGGTGAGAGTGGGGGAATGGGGTAACTGGGGGACGGGCATTAAGAAGGGCACTTGATGTGATAAGCACTGGGTGTTATATAAGGCTGATGAATCACCGAACTCCACCTCTGAAGCCAATAATATATAATATGTTAATTAATTCAATTTAAATAAAAATTTAAAATAATATAAAAACATTTAAATTTGCTTAATTACTTAATTAATTAGCTAATTTTTAAGCAGGCTCCACACCCAGTGTGCAGCCCAACCTGGGGCCTGAACTCACTACCCTGAGATCAAGACTTGAGCTGATACCAAGATTTGGACACTGAACCAACTGAGCCATCCAAGTGCCCTCAAATTTGTTATATGTTTACTTTTTCTTAGATTGCAGTTAAAGTACTTGGGAGGCTGGTTTCTCTCTCTCTCTCTCTCTCTCTCTTTTTAAAGATAATTGAATTCTTCTTATTTTACTTTTTCCAGCTTTATGGGATATAATTGACATATAACAATTATTTGCTTTTAAAAAGGAAGTAGAATATCGAGGATGAGTAAATACAACATAAACTGCTTAAACCTTTTGCAGTTTTTAAAAGAGGACCAATTATTAATCAAAGCCCTCTTAAAAGTCATCATTAACATGTGCTAGATTTCTGATTAAAAAATGACTCAGGGAATGCCTGGGTGGCTCAGCGGTTGAGCGTCTGCCTTTGGCTCAGGGTGATCCCAGAGTCTCAGGATCAAGTCCCACATCGGGTTTCCTGCATGGAGCCTGCTTCTCCCTCTGCCTGTGTCTCTGCCTTTCTCTCTCTCTCTCCCTCCCTCTGTGTCTCTCATGAATAAATAAATAAAATCTAAAAAAAAAAAAGAAATAACAGTGTTGGATAGAAGCATTATATTTAACAACAACAAAAAAAATGACTCAGAAGTTGAACTTAAAAGTTTAAAAAATGTTTACGTTTTAAAATTTGCAATTTGAGAAATTGAGCCATCCAGGTGCCCCTAATTTTATTTGCCATTTAAATTTTATTTTGAGTATTCATTTTTAAAAGCGAAAGTGAATTCTGAAGAAGCCTTTCTCTGCACGTGAGATACTGTCAGTGGCATTAAGAAAACTCACAACTACTTTAGGAGGTGGTTTGTTACTTCCTCAAAAAGTTAAATGTGGAGTTACTATATGACTCGGCAATTCCACTCCTAGGTCTATACCCGAGAGAACTGAAAGCATCTCTCCGCACAACAACCTGTACACAGATGTTCACAGCACCTGATGCATGGTAGCCGAAAAATGGAAACAACCCAACTGTCAACTGACAAATGGATAAACAAAATGTGGTGCATATCCCCACAATGCAATATTATTCAGCCATAAGGAGAGTAGATGTGAACTACTGCCATGTGCTCCGATGTGAACCTTGAGGATATGCCGAGGGAGAGGAGCTGGTCACAAAAGACCACATATTGTCTGATGCCACGTATGTGAAACGTCCAGAGCAGGCAAATCTGTGGAGACAGAGAGATCAGTGGTCGCTTGGTGTGGGTACGCAGAGGCGTGGAGTCACATCAAGTGTGCACAGGCTTTCATCTGCGGGTGAATGAAAATGTCCTAAGATTAGATTGTGGGGTCCCTGGGTGGCCCAGTCAGTTCAGCGTCTGACTCTTGGTTTTGGCTCAGGTTGTGGTTGTGATCACAGGATTGTGGGATCAAGCTCCATGGTGGGCTCTGCGCTCAGCGCGGAATCTTCTTAGGTTTCTCTCTCTCCTTCTCCTCCTCTCTCCCCACGCATGCTCTCTCTGTCTCTCTTTCTCAAATAAATATATCTTAAAACAAAATTAGGGATCCCTGGGTGGCGCAGCGGTTTAGCGCCTGCCTTTGGCCCAGGGCGCGATCCTGGAGACCCGGGATCGAGTCCCACATCAGGCTCCCGGTGCATGGAGCCTGCTTCTCCCTCTGCCTATGTCTCTGCCTCTCTCTCTCTCTCTCTCTCTCTCTGTGTGACTATCATAAATAAATAAAAATTAAAAAAACAAAACAAAACAAAACAAAAAACAAAATTAGATTGTGATGGTCACAAAACAGTGCATATACTAAAAACTACTCAATTGTACACTTTAAAAGGATGAATTTTGTGTTATGGAAATGATAGCTTGATAAAGTTGTTAATAAAAGAGAGAAGAGGGATCCCTGGGTGGCGCAGCGGTTTGGCGCCTGCCTTTGGCCCAGGGCGCGATCCTGGAGACCCGGGATCGAATCCCACGTCGGGCTCCCGGTGCATGGAGCCTGCTTCTCCCTCTGCCTATGTCTCTGCCTCTCTTTCTCTCTCTCTTTCTGTGTGGCTATCATAAAAAATAAAAAATAATTTAAAAGAGAGAAGATTTTTTTTTCAAAGATTTAATTTATTTATTCACTAGAGACACAGAGAGAGAGGCAGAGACACAGGCAGAGGGAGAAGTGGGCTCCCCGGGGAGAACCTGATGCAGGACTCGATCCCAGGACCCCAGGATCATGACCTGAGCTGAAGGCAGATGCTCAACCACTGAGATACCCGGGCGCCTCAAGATAGAAGATTTAAATAAGGTCTACAAAAAGCAAACTCTATCGCTTTCCTATGTAAATTATATAAAATTGGAAACATTTTTTTTTATTATTAGGACAAAGTCGGAAAATAAAAGAAGCACATTATGGTCTAGATGCTCTTTATTTTTTTTTAATTTTTTTTTAAATTTTTTATTTATTTGTGACAGTCACAGAGAGAGAAAGGGAGAGAGGCAGAGACACAGGCAGAGGGAGAGGCAGGCTCCATGCACCGGGAGCCTGACGTGGGATTCGATCCCGGGTCTCCAGGATCGCGCCCTGGGCCAAAGGCAGGCGCCAAACCGCTGCGCCACCCAGGGATCCCCTAGATGCTCTTTAAGGGGTGCCCACGTAGCTCCGTCCCTACTGTGCACCCTCTTCCTGGCCTGAGGGCAGATTCGCTCCCAGAGCCCTCTACCCTTTAGAGTTGCCCCCCTCCTCCCTCCCCTTTCCTTGGTCAGGCCCTTGGAGCTGCACAGGACTGCCACCTCCCTGCGCACACAGGCTCCCAGCCCTGGGAGCCCAGGTTCTTTCTCCCTGCCCCTCCCAAGAACCCCCCCATTCATGCTGGCTGTTTCCTACTAGAAGAGAAAGAAGTTTGACAGAGTGGTTCCTAGAAGGATCAACATCCAATTTTTAAAAAAAGATTTATTTATCTATTTATGAGAGAGAGAGAGAGAGAGAGAGAGAGGCAGAGACCCAGGCAGAGGGAGAAGCAGGCTCCATGCCAGGAGCCCGACGTGGGACTCGATCCCGGGACTCCAGGATCGTGCCCTGAGCCAAAGGCAGGCGCCAAAACACTGAGCCACCCAGGGATCCCCAACATCCAATTTTTTTAATCTAATTTTTAAACCTCCGAAAGAGAGTCGCTGCAGACCCTTGTTACCGGTCCCCTTAGGGCCTCGTAGGCCAGCGGAGGGACCCTCTGTAGCAGGTAGATCTGCGAGCTGTGCAGCCCTCCTGGGCAGGTTGGCCTCTCTGAACCTGTGACAGAGACAGCCTGCGTCCTCCCAGCTGCTGGGATGGGCATCTATGGCATCATGAGCTCTGTGGGTGTGAACTCACTCATGTATCACAATCAGCTCCCAGGGTGGTGCTACCCATGTCCTCAGTGGGCTCAGGAGAAATGGAGGCACAGAAGGTTAAGTAACTTACCCAAGGTCATCTGGTTAATCAATGGAAACCGTGGGGCTATCTGGGGGGCTCAGTCAGTTAACTGTCTTTAATTCAGGTCACAATCTCGGGGTCCCAGGATGAAGCCCCCACATTGGGCTCCCTGCTCAGGGGGGAGCTTGCTCCTCCCTCTCCCTCTGCCCCTCCCCACCCGTGACTGTGCTCATTCCTCAGTCCCCGCAGTCACTCCAGAATGGAGCTGGGTGACATGAGATGCCCATCTGGCGTCACTCACGGTCAACCAGAGGCAGAACCTATCCTATCCAGCCTGGTCCCTCTCCAAGTCCTCTCTCTGCCACCTTATTATCTATTTGTCATCTCTATTATCTATCATCTATCTATCTATCTATCATCTATGATCTCATTTTCTAGTGGTTCTGTCCCTCTGAAGAACCCTAAGACAGGTGCCTTTCTCTGCATCTCTTGTGGGGCTTTGCCTATGTTTAGGATCTCAGTAAATGTAACTGCCTGGGGTTTACTGACCCCAGAGTTAGGTTCCCACCCACTTTTCAAGGCTCCATGTGTGGCTAAGGCCTTGGAGGGCTGAGACCATCCCCAGCACACACGGGTAGGCCCAGGGCTCCTCGCCTCCCCCCTTCCCCATCTCCATTCCTCCCTGGAACGCCTGGGGCTGCCCACATCGTGTCCCCTCCCTTTCTCCTTTCCTGCCCTAGAGACAGCCAGCCTGTGACTCAGGAAGAAACAAATAGCTTACTGGTTATTTTTAAAACTACGTATTATTCAAATACCTTTGCGGCCACACATCTACCTCCATGTCCTCTGTCTAATGAATTATAGCACCAGGAATCTGACGTAGCATTTTCCAAAGTGACTTCACATGCCTTTGCTCATAATAGCCTCTCACAAGCAGAATTGTTGGTGAACCTCTATGATTTTGCTGCCTTGCGTCATTTCTGTTACTCTGGGGAACATTTTCTACACTCTCAGCACACCTTTCGGTTGCTTGGGTCTGACACTGCCCTTTCCAAGAGTGGTCATAGGACCTAACCTGGCAGGTGAGAGGGGCCCATGCCCCTAACTCCTGATTGGCTCAGGGTAGGGCACGCGGCTCAAGCTGAGCTGACGCAACTGGATAGACCCTGGGAGGTTGTGCTAGGGTTTGCTGAACTAACTAGCAGCCTGCAAGCCTAGCACTTCCAGACGTGATCTTTCCACCTCAGGGAGAAAGCCTGAGGCAGACTGATCCCAATGCAGAAGAAAGTTAAGCTGAATGATAAAATTGCCCTTTGAATCCATGGATCCTGCAATGCCCGAAGCCACCATGACCTAATCCCCCACTTCTTAATTTCATAAACTGATAAATTTTCCTCTTGGTCTAAGCTTAGTGTTGAGTATGTCACTGGCCCCTGAAAAGCGTTCGGACTCATTCAAGGTTGTCACCTCCAGGGAAGGTGAAGAAACAGGTTGAGGAAGTGACATCTGCCCAAGGACACTTGGATGTTGAATGACAGAGCTGGGAATGGAACTGAAGCCTCTAAGGCCGGTGACACCTGCGGTCCCGTAAGCAACGGGCTGGGAGCCTGGTTGCTGCTGGTCATTGCCAGCACCACAAAAAGCACATGCTATCCTTTGGGATGATGTCCCAGTGGGGGGATCACAAAGGCCCTAGGAACATGCCCCACCAGCCCTAGAGAACTGTCACCAAGTGCCTCTTGAAGCTGGGTAGACCCCAGGAGACCTGGCCCTGGGGCTTGCCCGTTCACGGCAGCAGGGACCCAGAGACAACCACAGACACAGGGAGCTACTCTTCTTTGGGAAGGTAAGGACCACAGCCCCTTCCTCCATGCCCACCCTAAGCACAGCCCTGATCCGGCATAGCGGGGGACCAGTGCCAAGGTCCCTTGCTTGGGGTGAGGGCGCCCATTGTGCCAAGGGGTGGGAGAACTGCGCCTTGGCCTGGCCCCAGGGAAATGTGGAGTGAAGCCAGTGCTGCCCGGCCCTCAGCCATATCAGGGCCACCTTTAAAAGTTCTGCTATGGGGGCGCTTGGGTGGCTCGGTCTGTTGAGCGGCTGGCTCTTGAGTTTGGCTCATGTAGTGATCTCAGGGTCGTGGGATCCAGCCCCAGCTTGGGCTCTGTGCTCAGCTTGGGGACTGCTTGAGATCCCCCTCTCTCCCTCTCCCTCTGTGCCCCCCCTTTCTAAATAAAGAAATATTTAATAAATAAATAAATCTTAAAAAATAGGAGTTCTGCTATGGTCAAGTACCACCTTTACTTCACTCCTATTTCAATACACATCTTTAATTACTTTCATGAATTGAAGACTGCTATCACTTTGAAAAAAGAAAAAAAGAAAACTGCTGTCACTTGTCAAAAACATGGACTCCAGGGGCACCTGGGTGACTCAGTCAGTTGAGTGTCTGACTATTGGATTTCGGTTCAGGTCATGATCTCAGGATGGTGGGATCAAGCTCCACGTTGTCATCGGGCTCCGCGCTCAGCAAGGAGTCTGCTTGTCCTTCTCCCTCCCTCTCTGCCCCTCTGCATGCACCTGTGCTATCTAAAATAAATAATACATTTTAAAAAATATTGACCCCAAAGGTAAATACAATGAAAACAAAGCCACGGTGTTAACGTTTAACTCAAGATAGTTGGGGGCGCCTGGGTGGCTCAGGGGTTGAGCGGCTTTTGGCTCAGGTCGTGACCTCACGGTCCTGGGATCGAGTCCCACATCGGGCTCCCCACAGGGAGCCTGCTTCTCCCTCTGCCTCTCTCTGTGTCTCTCATGAATAAATAAATAAAATCTTAAAAAAAAAAAAGCAAAAAACCTCAAGATAGTTGACTAAGGTACAGACCCGGAGTCTGGCTCTGTTAGAGACGCACTGAAGGGAAGCTGGTGCCAAGGCCTGGCTTCCCGGTGCTATTCCTCTGCTCTGCAGCCGGTGCTGTGCCCATGCCTCTCGAGCTCCGGGAAACACTGAGGTAAGCTCGTCGTAACCCCAAAAGTGCACACAGGCCACGGGAGGATGTATTTCTAGCACTGTCTCTGGCCAAGGCTGCGGCAGGGCAGTAACTCCAAGTTAGCAGGCTTGTAACTCAGACGGGAGGACGGAACGGGCAGGAAAGCTGATCTCACTGAGTGACCGAGCCCCAGTTAAATTCTTCATTCAAGATTTATTGAGCGCCTACTGCGTGCCAGGCACCGTGCTAGGCGCAGAGTTACAGAGATGCATAAGATACAGTCCATGCCCTGAAGGGTTCACAGTCTAGAAGGGGAGACAAACATGTAAACAAGTAAAATACAGTGTGAGAAGTGCCACGAGAGAAGCATTTACAAAGAGCAGAGGTAGCCTGGAGGGTGGGGGGGCACGGGGTTGTCTTCCTGGAGGAGGGGGCCTTTGAGGGGGATTGTGAGAGGTGAATGAATGGGTGTTTGCCAGGCAGACAAGGCCGGAGGAGCAGGGGAAAGGCATTCCAGTCTGAAGAGACAGCATGAGCAAAGGCACAGCGGCATGAAACTGCAGGTCTGGGGGGCGGGGAGCTCTATTCTGGCGGTATTGCTAGAGCTGGTACCAGAGGCTGTGGCTGGAGAGGGAGGCAGAGGCAGGGCGAGGAGGGAAACTGAGGGCAGGGGGCATCTCGGAGGCTCACGAGAGGCGGGCATAGGCCCAGAGGCTTGAACACAGGAAGAGAAGGCTCCCGGCTGACCCCAGGTAGGCCTGCTCCAGGACCTTGGGCTTCCTCTCTGTGGCCCCAAGGGGACCCGGACCAGGGCCCAGAGGAGAGGCTGAGCTGGGGGTAGGGCTCAGGCCTGGGGTCCTGGGGCCCGCTGCTCCCTCGAGGGCTGACGGCTTGCTGCTCCCGTCCCCAGCCAGGATGGGGCCCGGGATCAACGAGAAATGACATGGGGTGTTCTTGGCAAACTGCTGAGGGCCAGATGAATGTCTTTATAAACTAAAAGAGGAGAGGGACCGAGGATAAAGCAGGAGTTAGAACAAGGCAGATGTTCCTAAGGACGAGGGCCATCAGGAGAAGACCGCTCTGGCCGGGGAGGACGGCGCTCTCTCTCTCTCTCTCTCTCTCTCTCCTGGCAAGGGGAGTCCTCTGGGCGCCAGGCAAGGGCAGAGGCCAGCTATGCAGGGAACCTATGGGGCTGCAGTCCCAGCTCCTGGCGTCTCCTCAGCCTGTCACCTCGGTCCCGTCTGTGGCAACCAGGAGCCTCCGTCTTCCAGGCCGTAGGGGAGGCGCTGAGGCCCAGACTGTCCAGACATGCAGACTTCCAGCCCTTTCGTCTTTCCCAGAAATGGCTCTGTTCGAAAAATGCCTTTGGGAGGCGGGGAGGCGTGGGGAGGAGGGCCGGTGCCTCAGGACACCCGAGCCCAGCCACCTCCCCGAGTGACCACTTTTCCAAGCCACCACACCTCAGGCCACTAAGGGGGCCTGTGCTTCCCAACCCTGTGTGGGAGAAGGGGGAAGGGGACTCAACCTGTTGGAGGCTCCGGCTGCCCTGGGTTCAGGGGCTACAGGGAGAGTGAGGCGTCCTGAGGGAGGGGTGACTGGCACTCTCCATGTCCTCGCTGGCAGGAGCAGGACAGGGGAGGAGGCACCCTCCCAGCTGGGTCTGGAGGTGTCCCAAGGCTCCCCTTCCCTCAGCCTCACCCCCTGGGGTCTCCATGCCTTTGACCAGCCTCCAGCCTCTGGCTCTCATGGCCTCGTCACCTTGTTCCTCCTCCCTCTGACAGTGTTGGGGACTGATGCCCCCTGTGGGCGCCGATGGAGGTGGTGGCGGTAGTGATGAGAGGGATGGTGTGGTGCGGGCGACGAGACAGGTGGCCTCCCTGCCGTGCGGGGTGGGCTGCGCCAGGGAGGGGCTGTCACTTGCTCTTGTGCAGGTCTTTCAGCTGCCGGAGCTTCTCCAGGAGCTGGGCCCGGGAGTAGCCGTCATCCCCAGTGGGGCCTGGGCCTGGCCCCAGAGCCTCCTGCAGCACCAGGCAGTGGGTCCTCAGGAATGGGTTGTAGGAGCGCTCCTCTCCCAGGGTGGACGGGCACTGGGGGATGAGAGGTACCGGGATTAGCGGGTTTGATGGAGAGAATCTGGAAAACAGATCCCATCGGGGAAGCCCCCCACCGCACCCCCTCCCCTGTCTCAGGGACCAGAGGGCCTCACTCCAAGACCAAACATGTGGGGGCTCTGGGGAGGGGCCTGCAGGCCGCAGCTCAGCCGGGAGGGGTCCCTACTGGGGAAGCACCCTGGGGGCCCGCCTGGACCCCGGCCCTGGCCCCGCACCGTGCTCTTGCGCTCCATTCGCTGCCTCTGGACCCACTGCATCTTCCTCTCCCGGGCCAGGTTCTCGGGCTCCACCACACCCGCAAAGCCCAGGTTCTCTTCCGCATACTCATGACCTAAGGGCCACCAGGGGTGGGGGGTGGCGGGCAAGATGCAGGACACAGAGAGAGGGGAGGTGCCGTCAGGAAAAGTCCTCCCTGCCCCAGGCCTCTGGGTACCCGACAGCCAGGGGGAGGGGTGGCACTTCCAGGAAAGGCCCAACCCCACAGAGCTGCTTCTCTAAATGTGGGCACAGGTCAGCCCCGAGTGGAGGGGCAGAGCAGTTCAGGGGTAAAACCACGGGACCTGGAGCCAGACGGCCTTGCAGTCTTAGTCCTGACTCTGCCCCTGCCCGGCTGTGCAGCCTTGGCCGAGTCGTGGAACCTCTCTGGGCTGCAGTTTTGTCATCTGGAGAAAATAATGCTACTAGAACACAGACGTGTCCCTGGTGCCTAGAACAGAGCCCGGTAAGCGTCAGGTGTTTAATCAAGTATGATCGAATGAATGGATGGATAAATAGATGTTTTGAGGGGGCACCTGGGTGGCTCAGTGGTTGAGCATCTGGCTTTGGCTCAGGGCATGATTCTGGGGTCCTGGTATCGAGTCCTGCATCAGGTTCCCCACAGGGAGCCTGCTTCTCCCTCTGCCTATGTCTCTGCCTCTCTCTATGTCTCTCATGAATAAATAAATAAATCTTAAAAAAAAAAAAAAATATATATATATATATATATATATATATATGTTTTGAGGATTACCTAACATCTTAGTGATGTGTTTTAGGAACCACGGACATCCCAATGCTCGTGTATGTACATAGGGACATGCAGAGTCTGGAAGGATGGATGCATGGACATGCCACGTACATGCATGGGGAGAGGCGCCCACGTAATGTGTGGTACGGGTGCATGCGGGTGATACATGGAGAGATACTGACTTCTCTGATAAGCAAAGGCTATTTTCTGTTGTTGGCTTTGGCTCTAAAATCTCAGCCATCTCTCTGGGATGCACCGGGACCAACAAAGCTCCCAAGAGGCCGAGGGCTGGCTGTCAGGGGCAGTTGGCGTGAGAAGCAGAGGCATTCGGAGCCAGCACTCTGGAATGAAGGGGGCTCTGTGCTCAGTGCTAGAGTTGGCTCCCAGGAGCCACCAGAGGTGGGGTTGTGTCGCCTCTGGGCCAGAGGCTGGGGCGGCCAGGACTCCAGGGGAGTGAGGGGGGAGTGGGAGGGGCACCTCACCAGGCCACAGCAGAGTGTCATCCTCCAGCCCCAGCACTGTGTCCAGGGAGCTCAGCATGGTCTCTGCAGTACCCTCAAAGGTCCGTCCTGGGGAGGGTCAGCGGGCATGTCACAGGACAAGGAGAACACAGCTTGGTAGCGGAGGGGGTGAGGACAGCTGGGGCCGGCCACTGGCCCTCAACCGTGTCCCCGCCATACCCACCCCCAGGTTCTCCACCCTCCTTCCCATGGCAGCTGAGCCACGTATTCACCCCCCAGCCAAGGCCTCCATCGCACATACTGACACGTGGACGGAGAGGGGACAGGAGCTTCAGGCTGAGTGCCAGGGGCCCCACGCATGGTTGGTGGGTGGTTGCTCTTTTCCAAGGCGCACTTCTTTGCCTGCGCCGCCCTCTGAGACTCACACAGCCCGGAACTGTGATCCTCCCCTGCCCACGGGTCACCCTCTCATTCGAGGGTTCTCCACCTTTTGTGACCTAGTCTCTCCAGTTACTGTGCCAGAGAACCAGGCTCCACCCAGTGGAAACCAACACCCTGCAAGGTCTATACCCAGTTCCAAGCATTGTCTCATTCTGTGCATCCCCCGTGCGAAGTCGCGAGGGTATTAAAACAATGGGCTGACACAGATGAGAGTAACAGCGAGGCAGTGTTTGTGCCGACAGCAAAGTTTTCATGTGCTGCATGGGGCTGTGGCCATCCTTGGGTCTCTGCTGTGACCTCTCCCCCTCCTTCCTGCCTCCCTCCTCCTGCATCCCTTTGGTGGGGGGGGGGGGCAAGACTCACCACAGCCAGAGAGGAAGAGCAGGTCCCCTGAGAAGAGGCAGGAGGGACCCTTGTAGGGCTCCCCGTCCAGCAGGTAGACCAGATGGCCTTGCGTGTGGCCAGGGGTGGCCAGAGCCCGGATCTGAAGCCGTCCCACGCTAACCACATCTTGATGACACAAGGGACTGAGAAGCAAGGCAGTAGAGGAGAGAAGGTGCTAGAGCTTGGGCTGTGCTAATCCTTGCCCTACCCTAGGCCTCAAGGGGCTGGGTGATTTGAAGGAGGCAGGGCTTCCAGACTAGAGAGGGGAGGCACTCACAGTGCCCAGGGCTTCAGATCCAAAAACCTGGCCTCTCCCCACTTTGGGGACCATGGCTGGATGAGTTGGGGGGCAGACAGTGCCGGTCTTCAGACGGGCTGTGATCTGCCCTCTAAGGAAGGGGCAGGAAGGGCACCAGCACAGATCCAGCTGCTGGTGGTCCTGCAAGACTCAGCTGAAGGATGGGGTGTGGCAAAGGGCTCACAGAGGAGCCACCCACCCCGGGTCAGGGCCTTACTGGGTGAGGTAGGGGATGCCGTCCTGAGGGCTCCCATACACCCGACAGTCCTGGTGCCGCCGGCTGAGGTCACGGTTCCCTCCACTGTGGTCCCTGGAGGACGGCAGAGACAGGCAGGGACTTTGAAGGACAAAGGGACTTGGGAGGCCCCCTTGCCTTCCTCTCTCCAGGTCTCCAGACCTTTGAGTCCTGAGCCCCAGGCTTCTGAACTGAGCCAAGCCGTCCACACCTCTAGGCCTCTGTTCAAGCTGCTGCCCTGCTCATCCCCACGACTTGCCCCCCTGCCCTGGACTCTCTCAGCCTCCGGGTCACTGACCTCTAATTCTCCCAAGAGGATCTGGTCACACTTCACCAAGTACCCCCCACCTCCCATCCCTTGTGCCAACTGCTACCTAAACGTTGGTTCTCGTACGCTGGAGTGCAGGGCTGTCTCCCCTATTGGACTATACTCTCCTTGGGGAAAGAACTCACAGGGTTTGCTCATGTCCCGAGCACAGTGGGCATCTGATATGTGCCCAAGGAATGAAAGATAAATGCCCGCCCTGCCCTCCTCCAGGGCTTCAGGGGCCTGATAAGTGCCATGGGGGGAGCCCCGCCCCTTCCCTCCTCTACTGGTGCCCCTGCGACTTTATGAAGAAGGCGGGTGCCCTGGTATCCTGACTCCCTGCCCCCCAGCCCGGCCTGTCCTTACTGGGCCTCATCCTGCCAAGCCCACTAGGGCCAGGGACGGCCAGAGAAGCTCATCTGTCCCCCAGCCCCCCATCCCAGCCCCTTACCAGTGCTTGTGGGTGCAGAGGATGGCAACCAAATTAACACCCTCCTTTTCGATGGAAGCCTGGGGGAGAGAGGAGGTGCTGAGACTGGGTAGTGGTCAGCGAGCGGCAGGGGCACAGGTGCTGGGTGAAGAGGGGGAGAGCGGGGAGGAGGAGGGCCAGGGAGGTGACGCAGCTAGAGGATGAGGGGGTAGTGACGAGAGGGCTGGGGGGATTCGGGCAGCTGAGGCTGAGCCAGCACACAGGGGAGAGGATGGGGAGGTGCGGGGAGGGAGACCGAGGGGCAGGGAACACCCAGGTACACACGCACACAGGGAAATAAGAAGTGGGAAGGAGAGATGGAGAGACCCAGAGACCGACCGACACAGATGAGAGAAGAGGGTCAGAAAGGGGCCACAGAGAGTGAGAGACAGAAGAAACCCCAGACCAGGGTCCTGAGTGAGCATCCCTCTCCCTAGGGTTCCCCCACGACTGTCCTCCCCCACCCAGCCCTGCCCTGGGTGGTTGTGGGGGTCCCTGTGTGTACTTGCACGGTGGGGTCTGTGTGTGCAGGCACGTCCCACTGGCAGAGGGATCAGGGAGGGAAAGCTGCCAGCCGCCCAGGTGGCCCCAGGTGGCCCCAGGTAGCCCTGCCCCCCTCCCCTCACCTGCACGGCCTGAGGGTCAGAGGGGTCCACAGCCACAGCCAGCCGGGCCTGGGTGTCGATGATGAGGTAGCTGTAGTTGTCTGAGAGGACGGGGATGGGAAGCACCTTCACTCCTGGGGGGACAGAGATGGGCTGTGGGCGGGCTGATGGGCAGGGAGCCCAGCGGCAGTGGGGGGGCATATGGGGGGTGGGTGATGGGGGGTGATGGGGCACAGGCAGGGAGCGGTGCGGGCCCGGGGCGGCCGGAGCTCACCGTTGAAGAGGCGGGCCTGGGTTCTGGAGTGGCCTTTGGGGTAGCGATTCCGAGCCCTGCGCAGCTGCTGGCGGTAGAAGAGGTACCCGAGCCAGGTGCGGGTGTACAGGCTGTACCTGCGGGTTGGGACACCGGCGCTCAGCCCCGCTCCAGGCCCGGGCCCCTCCGCGAGGCGGCCCTCACGATGCCCGGGCCCCACATCTCCACTCCCGTGGCCACCCCCGAGGCAGCGCATCTCTACCGTCACTTATTATGTGCCTACGGTTTGCCCTGCTCGGTCCCCAGGCCAAGATGGACAAACGGGACAGATGCACCCTAAGCCCCAGGCCCATCCGGGGACAGGTGAACTGAGGGATTCGCGGGAGGGACTCGGAGGCGGAGGCCTTTATTCCACAATGAGGATGTAGCAGTTAAGAAGCTGACATGAGGTGGAAAACGTATTTCCAAAGAGCAGTGGGCATCACATGGCGCCAGGCAGCCACTGGACCTGATTCTTTGTCCCATCCCCAGCCTCCCCCATTCGGCAGGTCTGGGGTGGGGCCCGGGAACGTGCATTTCTAACAAGCTCCGCAGGATGCTGGCTGCGGCTGGCCCAGGGACCAAAGTTGGAGAGCCTCTGGGGGCACAGGAAACAACAGGCCCAGAGGCAGCAGACGGCAGGGCTTGTTTGGGGAAACTCTAGAAAGTTCTCTCTGGCCGGTTGGTGGAGGAAGCAGGGAGAGGTGAGGCGGGATGGATGGCCTGAGCACACTCCCTCCGTCTTCCTGCCACCATGTCAGGCCATCCCAGGCTACCTATGGAAAAAGCGGAAAGGTGGCACAAGACACAGAGGGGACTTGTGACCAACAGAGTCCTCCAAACACAGGATGCTGGCCTGCAGGGCGAGCCTCCCAGCCATGCGACCGGCACAGTCACGGGGGACCCACGCTTGGTTCAATGCTCCACTGTCACCTTCATGGAATTCTTAATGCTTTTACCTTTGAGTTTGCGTCCTGTAAGTGAAATGTGATAGGACAACGGAACATGCGCTGGGCGGAGGAGACCCCCACACCTGCACGCTCTGTCCCGGGTGGCCCCACGCCTGCCATATTCAAGCTGTCCCCGCGCACAGGATGCTGGTGGCCCCACCATGCTGGGGATGCGAGACTCAAAGTGGTCGCAAGGTGAGAATACGTCCACGACTGAGCGAGGGGGCTCGCTGCCTGGCCTGGCAGACCAGAACTTGCTTCAAATGCAGAGAGAAGGTGGTGTTCTAAGAAACACAAGCGACCGAGAAACCCTGCCCCGTCCTTCTTCCTTGTGTTGTGTCCCCGTGTGATCCGTCTTTGCAGCAGACGATGCCACAGGAGGCAAGCCATCTGTCCCGTCCCTTTGGTCCCCCCTCGTTCATCAGTAAGCCGAAGGCAGACAGGGTTGGCGGAATGTGCGCGAACCAGAAGGGAAATAGAAACAGGTAATTCCGTAGTGTGCGCATTTCCACTGCTCGGGTGAGATCAAAATACTATCCGTGTACGAGCTGGGGAACGTGAATTATAGTTCTGGTGATTTCACGTGTGACTTAAATGTCACATGTTATATTTGCATTTGAAACTGGGATTGTGTAAAAAAAAAAAAAAAAAAGAAAGAAACTGGGATTGTACAGGGGCTCCCGGGTGGCTCAGTCAGGGGCCTCAGACTCTTGGTTTCAGCTCAGGTCATGATCTCAGGGTGGTGGGATCGAGCCCCGTGTGGGCTCCGCGCTGCATGTGGAGCCTGCTTGGGGATTCTCTCTCTCTCTCTCTCTCTCCCTCCTTCTCACCCACAAAAACAAAAACTGGGATTGTACAGTAAAAAAGCCAAAGGCAAAATATGTGCTAATGGTTTAGATTTTTAATTTTTCTTTATTTAGGGGGATGTCAAGTAGCAAATCATTTTTTTTAAAGATTTATTTATTTATTCATGAGAGACACACACAGAGAGAGAGGCAGAGACAGAGGCAGAAGGAGAGGCAGGCTCCTGCAGGGAGCCCGATGTGGGATGCTCAAAGACTGAGCCACCCAGGTGCCCCAGGCCTGATGTTTTTAATTTGCTACTTGAGGGGCACCTGGGTGGCTCAGCAGGTGAGGGTCTGCCTTCAGCCCAGGGCGTGATCCTGGGATCGGGATCCAGTCCTGCATCGGGCTCCCGGCAGGAGCCTGCTTCTCCCTCTGCCCATGTCTCCACCTCTTTCTCTGTCTCTCATGAATAAATAAAATCTCTAAAAAAGAAAAAAAAGAAAAAAAAAAAGAAAAAAAAGAAAAAAAGAAACATCAGGACAAGTCAAAAGAGAAATCATAGAAGAAAGGAAAAGCTTTCTTTTCCTTTGAACAAGAGGCTCCAAATTCCATTTTACACCGGGCTTTGCCAATAATGTGAGCAGCTCAGCATGAGCCTCCTCGAGCTGTCTCACGCCCCGGCCACTCAGAAGGGAAGATGAGACTAGGCTGGGGGGCTTGGGGGACCCTTACAAACACCTCCTGTGTCGATGTTTAGGGCTGTGCAGCAAGTCAGTCAGAAAAGGGGCAGGAATTCTAGGTGATTGGATTGAGACAGAGAAGTCGAGGTGCAGGGTTGGGGTAGACGGTGTGCCCTAAATCCCTACGGAGGTTTGTTGTGTTGTTGGGGGGGCGGGAGGCAGGGGCAGCCGCTCTTCAGGCCTCTTGGCAAGAGCTGGCTGATTTGTCTACAAACAAGTCAGCCAAAAATGAGCAGGTTTCCATGATTTCATCTAAGCATTGCGGTCCCTGCCTGGGTGCCCGCGTGCCCGTATGCGTTGGGCATCCGGACACCCGATGGCAAGGTTGTGCCAGGCTTTCTGTGTCTTTGTGCCCAGTTTCCTTAGGCCCCCTCTTTCTGTTCCGTTTTCAGATCGGTTCCAGGTCTTCTCACTTTGACCCGTTCACCAGGATTCAGCGAGGTCTGGCTCCGCTTTGGGCACAGAGTACAGGGAGTCAGGCAGTCGCCGCCTCTGGTGCTCGTGGGGCAGACAGGATAACAAATAATATTGTCAAGTCGAGATGACATAATAAAACTGAAGAAAAAAATAACAAAACTGGGCAACGGAACAGAGAATGGTGACATCAAGGAAGGCCACTGTGGAGGTGACATTTCCAAGAAGCGAAGGCAGCGTGCTGTGCCAGAATGTGGGGAGGGCTTACCAAGAAATGGATAGGCGGGAAGTGTACAAGTCCCCGGAGGGAGGGGGGGGGAGCCACGGGGGTGGGGGTGTTGCTGGTTCTCTGCGCTGTGCTGTTGTAATAACAGAGTTGGCACAACAGATCTGCCCAAGGGGAGGGGACTGGGTGAGACAACATGAGTATCCCGGATTGGATTCTAGGCCAGAAGAGGAATGTTAGTGGGACAATTGGAAAAACTTCAGTAAGGAGAGTAGTTCAGGGTTTATATGGACGTTAGCATCCTGGTTGTGCTGTCTGTGGTGGTGGAAGATGTAACATTCAGGGGAGCCAGATGAGAGGTATGTGGGAGCCCTGTGTGCTGTTTTTGCCAGTCTGAAATTATTGCAGAACGAAAACTTACACAATAAGTACAGAAACTCACTCTTTGCTCTGTGCCCCGGATAGCACCTCGCATCCGTTCTCGGAGTCCTGTTCCTGACCTCACTCCCTCCTACTGAGGCTTAAGGAATGTACAGAGGCCCTGGCAAGAGAAAGCTCTGGGTTCCAGTCATGGCTCGGACCCCCAGCCTGGTGTCCTTGGGCAAACTATCAGACTCTTCGATCAGGTTCCTTGTCTATTAAGTGGCGATACCATGACTTACTCCTCCAGGACCATGTGAAATTAAGTGGCCATACAAGATGACAAACGCGAATAGTCGGGGGCCTGGTGGGTGGAAGGTTTGGCAACTGTGGCTTCCTTCCCGAATTCAACGGGGCACCCCTCACAGCTGTTAGAACGCGGTTGTCCACACTTGGGAGGCAACGTTCCCTGGTAAACGTTCCCTGGCTTCCTTACTGGTGCTTATTATACGTGCTTTCTCCACCAGCAAAGGTCAAGATCCACCGGGGCAGGGGCTGTGCACTGAGAGGCTGCAGGAAACAAAGCCTCTTTCTTTCATTCACTCTCTTCGGGAGCATTTGCTGCATGTGCCAGACCCGGGGCACAAGCAGAGCACAAGGCAGGCCCTGCCAGCAGACACCGAACCAGGAAACGAATCGATCGCAGGTGGGCAGTGAAGTGCAGCTGGCGAGGCAAGAGAGCAGCGGAGGGGAGAGGGGAGGCAGTCTTGCTGCAGACGGGGGCTCAGGGAAGGCCTGTAGCTTCCCTGAGGGTCACCTCGGGGGAGGGAAACTGCTGGGAGTTTGAAAGCCAGGGAGGCACATGCTTTGACTTCCCTTTCTGAGAGCTTGCTGGCCTGGAGTGTCAGTGTCGGAGGAAGCAGCGTGGCAGGTGGCAGGAGGAACTGAGGCGCCAGGGGTGGGGAGATGACAAGGGCCTGAGCTGGACTGGAGGGGGAGCTGGAGGTCGGTGGGGATGGATGCCAGACCTGAGATCTCAGATGGGTTGGTGTGCCCTGCTTGGCTGCAGGGGGAGGTGGCCTTGGGGGCCTGAAGTCCGGGTCACTGTACAGAGCAGGGGAAGGCTGGCCTGCGGCAGGAGGCGGGGGTGAGGACCTGGTGACCCTGGGACCCTGTCCCCAGGCCTGCTCTTTCGCTGACAGTGACTTCTGTGTGACGCTCTCCAGTCCCAGACCTGGGGCACCTTCTCCATCTGCCCGTAGTGCTGGCTAGGTGGGTGTCACAATCACCAGGTTCCAAAAACCATGCTTGTCAGCTCCTCCCCTTGTGGCCTCTCTGTCTGGAACAGGCCCTGTCACCCTCCCAGTGACGCAGCTTGAGCTCCCAAACCGAATCCTCTCAGTTTCGGCTCCCCCTCCCCCTGCCCCCAGGGAACAGGTCCCAGGAGCTCTGCAGGAGGCCTCCTCCCCTTAGCTCTCCGCCCAAACCGCAAACCACTGGAAAAAGTTAAGGTCTTAAAGTGCCACCTAAATGAGCCCTGCTCCTGCTCAAGAGGCTGGAGTGGCTCCCCACTGGTGACAGAAGAGTGCCTGACAACCAGAATGATCCAGAGCACCAGGTCTCAGCATGCACAAAACTCAAACACGCAACCTTAAGCTAGCAGACACATTCAAGGAAAACAGACAATCTGACAACAGCTTTTAAAAATGCCAATGCAGGGGCGCCTGGGTGGCTCAGTCGGTTCAGTGTCTGCCTTCGGCTCAGGTCATGATCTCAGGGTCCTGGGATCCAGCCCCACATCGGGCTCCCTGCTCACTGCTCTGCTTGTCCCCCTCCCTCTGCCCCTCCTTCCTGCTCAGTCTCTCTCTTTCAAGTAAATACATAAAATCTTAAAAACAACAACAACAACAACAATAAAACAAATATATATGCCAGAGCATGCAAAGCCATTATCTGTATTGTTTGGGGGGTACAGATGGCTGTGGTGAAAAAATATGGGCAGCTGGGGGGATGGTCAGTGGGCAGGTCAGCAGGGTGCCCTCAGAGGCAGGAAGGAGGCAGGCTGGGGAGGTGGGCCCAGGGCCTTCATGGTGTCAGTAATATTCTGATCCTTAAGCTAGGAGGTCATGGGGATTGTTCTATTATCTCTGTCCTTTTGAATGCCCCCAATAACGCCTTCAAATCTCAGGCTACCCTCCTGCCTCAGCTCCTGCATGGCTCTACCCCTAATACCCTCCAGGCCTTCTCTATTTGCTAGAATCCTAAGTATCCTTCAGACCTCAGTTCAAACCCACCTCCTCGTGACCCCAGTAGACAGCCGCCTTCCTCTGCTCCATCTAGAGCATTCGGCCTCTCCCTGCCCCTGGGGGTGGCAGAAGCTGCGCCCCTCAGTGGCAGGGCCTTATCAACTTCTACCCGGTGTCTAATCAGTGCCACACACAGTCTAGGCAGACTTGGCTGGTGACACGGCCTGTGACCTGGCCTGCTCCTCGAGGCTCCTCTGCGCCCCCCGGGGGTGCCCCCAGCACCAGCACACCGCAGAAAGGGCCTTCAGAAAATGCTGGCTTAGTGCCCAGGAGAGGTGGGGGAAGTGGGGGCAGCATGCAGGTGTTACAGCCGTCAGCTCAGGGGGCCCCATGTGCCCGGCTCTGGGCCTTGCAAAGCCCAGTGGGGGCTCGTGAGGCCTCTGCCCCTGCTCTGCCTTCCCCTGCTCACTCATCTGCTTCCCCAGTCCCTCCCTCTCTCTGTTGCACCCACACACCTGGCCAAGCAGGGTGCTCTGATAACCAGGTCACCTAGACCCAAGGGCATGGGTGCGGCTGTCACAGGCACAAAATCCCAACTTCCCAGGCCCTGAGGTCTGGGCCCAGGACCCCCGAAGGGAGGAGATGGAGGGAGCGCTGGATGGGGTCTGCACACACAGGTTAGAGCATGTGTCTGGAGCTCCCGGGCTCTTCTTTCCCCAGCCTCACCTCAGAGCAGCCCTGAGCTAAGTGTCTCCCAGCAATCCTGTCGGCCTCCAAACAACCTGGAGGCAGCCACTATTAGTTCCTCCGACAAGGACACTGAGGCCCTGAACCCTGGGAAGGGGTCGGCTCAGGGTCACACCTGAGCGAGTGGCGGGGCAGAGATTCATCCCCGGCAGCCTGCTGCTGGAGCACACACTCTTAACGGCTAACATCCTCCCCAAACCCCAAACGCGGGGGGGAGGATGACATGAGGGGGCCTGAAGTATTCTGGGGGAGACCCACCTCCTCTGAGAGCCTCTGTTGAGAAAAATGATATGGCTTCAGTGACCCAGACACGCAGCCGCGGATCTGGCCGCTTGGACCTCTTGGACCTCTTGGATCACTGCTTTGGCCTTTCTGAGACCCAGACTCGGGCCAAACTAATTACATGTGCTGTATTTTGCTGATGAACGCAGAGGGCCAGAGACCCGTGGGCCCCCGGGTAAGACACCCTGAACCGGAGAATCCTGAAGGTCCCTTTCCAATCTAGGCTCTGATTCCTCATCCTGGATTTATGACTGGGTTGATGGTTCCATGGGTGGCATCGCGAGCCCGATGCACGGGGTAGGAGAAAAGAACAGACCCTGTGGCCAGGCAAAAGTGAAGGGGAAGGAGTCACGGGGAAGAACCTGTCCCATCTCCTGGACCCCACCTAGCTGAGAGGCACTGCCCCATGTAAGGGCCCCTACAGCTCCCTTTCTTCTGTTGCTGGAGGTGAGCAGAGCTCACTCCCTGCCTCAGTTTCCCTCTCTGTGAAACCAGGTGCTCCCCCTCCCTGAAGGCAAGCAGCTTAGCCTGGAAAGGTCACAGGATTTACAAAATGCCGCTGACATCTGGGGACCTGATGCGGGATTCGAACTCTCTGCCCTGGGGTTCCCAGGCATCATCAGAAAACTCGGATCTTGGCCTTAGGTCACTGCATCAGAATGATCTGGGGGTGCTGGTTAAACAGGAAGATCTGTACCTTTTCCTCCTCTTCAGCTTGCCCCCCTTCCCCCCCCACCCCCGCCCCTCACCTGGATTCTGACTGAGCAGTTCAGGGGCTCACTACCCACTGTGCTCCACCAAAAAGAAAAGGAAGTTTCCTAATTGGTCCCCTGGGACTCAGAAAAACCACTGCGCAGGTTTGGGTGGCGGTGGGGGCAGACTGCCCGGGGGATCCCCGGCAGCGGGCCCAGCACCAGCCACCCAGCGAGGGTCGCGGGCACCCCTGGAGGAGCGGGGCCTGCGGGACAGGACAGCTGGGGACTGAGGCGCGGCCCCTCCCGCGGAGGCACACAGTGGAGCTCTTCTTCCCCTCCTCCCCGAGGGCTCAGGCCCACCTCCCGGGCACCTCCTCCCGGGCGCCAGGACACAGCCTGTCCCGGGCTCTGCACCTGACAGGACACGCTGTCTATGAAACCAAACCCAGAAGTGCCTGCGAGGGCCATCGGGTCACAGCTCGGCCGGGGCCTGCTCCCAGGACCCTGAGGAACAGAAAGAGGCTCAAGGTCTTACGCTTTCTCAAAATTGAGGAAACCAAGGAAGATAATGAGACAGCAAAAAAGGCCCTGGAGAGGGAGTTTCCTGAAGCTGCCCGCAGGCCTGGAGTTGGGGGGGCACGTCCCCGTGCCCCGGAGAGGGCCAGCGCCTGCATGGGGATGGGGGGGACAGGCCTGCCCGGGGGACCACGGGGCCTATCCGCAGCCCTCACAGCCCTCCCTGGACTCCGACCACCTTCTCCAGAGGGAGGAGGAGTCGCTGCTGAGGGCCCTCGGGGAGGACCAAGGCGCAGCCACTGCTGAGACCCCCTGGCCTGGACTAGCTCTACCTCCCTGCCTGCAATTCTTGGCCACCTGCCCAGCCAAGGCCCCTGGGTTTTGTTTGATTTGGGTTTTGGTCTGTTCTTTTGGCTTTCCCCTGCTCTCCCTCACCCCGGTGCCAGTTCCTCTTCACTCAGCCTGTTCCCTGGGCTAGGAGTCCAGTGGGGGGGGACTCCGACCTGTGGACACCTAAGCAAGAACAAGCAAATGTGCAATGAAAGCTCTAAGGGGTGGGGGACACCTGGGTGGCTCAGCGGTTGAGGGTCTGCCTTCAGCTCAGGGCGAGATCCTGAGGTCCTGGGATCGAGTCCCGCATCAGGCTCCCTGCAGGGAGCCTGCTTCTCCCTCTGCCTGTGTCTCTGCCTCTCTGTGTCTCTCTCATGAATAAATACATAAAATTTAAAAAAAAGAAAGAAAGCTCTAAGGGGGAAGCCAGTGCCAAGGGTCACACTAGAGGCAGAGATGAGTTTTGACTGGTGAGCCTGGACGGGCTTCATGGAGGAGATGGTACCTGTGCCAAGCTTTTCATCCATTCAAAAAACTTTTAACAAGGGCCAACTCTGCCTGGCACTGTCCTGGCCCTGGGATACATTAGTGAGAGAAATCTCTTCCCTCCTGTGGCTCATATTCCAGTTGGGGGAGGAAACCAATAGACAAATAGACAAATCAATATATAGGATGCCCTATGGTGACATGTACCATGGACCACAATAAAGCAGGAGAGACGAGAGAGAGTGCAGGGGTGTGAGCATTGCCATTGTTATAAAGGGTGGTCGGGGCAGGACTCCCTAGTAGGGTGAAATATGAGCAGAGACCTGAAGGGAGTGGGGCAGCAAGGCATGTGGCCATCTGGGGGAAGAAGGTTCTAGTGAGAAAGACCAGCAATTGAAGGGCTCAGAGGTAAGACTGTCTTGGAGCATCTGGAGACGAGCCAAGTGGCTGGAGTAGGCACTTTGCCGAATGAGCAAGGTGAAGAGCATTAAACGGTGAGGAGGGGGATGGGCTGGTTCCACAGGACCTTAAAGCCATTCTGGAGGGATCTGGGCAGAGGATGGCACATTTCTGACTTAAATCTTCATGGTTTTGTTCTAATTGCTGTGCTGAGAATACTTTGAGGGAGGCGGGAGTAACAAATGCCAGGAAGCAGCCAGTTTACGAGGCCAGGCAGGAGATGACCATGGTTGGCCCAGGGTGATAACAGTGGAAGTAGGGGTAGGTGTTTTCAGATTTGGGATGTATTTTATTTTTATTTATTTATTTATTTATTTATTTATTTATTTATTTATTTATTTAATAATAGATTTTTTATTGGTGTTCAATTTGCCAACATACAGAATAACACCCAGTGCTCATCCCATCAAGTGCTCCCCTCAGTGCCCGTCACCCATTCACCCCCACCCCCTCCTCCCCTTCCACCACCCCTAGTTCGTTTCCCAGAGTTAGAAGTCTTTATGTTCTGTCTCCCTTTCTGATATTTCCTACCCATTTCTTCGCCATTCCCTTCTATTCCCTTTCACTATTATTTATATTCCCCAAATGAATGAGAACATATAATGTTTGTTCTTCTCCGATTGACTTATTTCACTCAGCATAATACCCTCTATTTATTTATTTTTTAAAGTCAACTCTACACCCAGCATGGGGCTTGACCTCAGGACCGCAGAGTCGTATGCTCTACCGACTAAGCCAGCCAGGTACCCTTGGATATATTTTGAAGGTGAGCTTCGAGAATGCAACAAAATTTGACACAGGGAGGAAGGAAGGTCTGACAGTTCCCAGACAAAAGTACAGAAATTGCTGCGGGCCTGGGGAAGACAGCATGAGGCAGGTCTGGAGCCGGTGAAGGAGGGCCCCAAAAGCCTGTGCAAGGGGCGTGGCAATGTGGCTTGGGCAAGGCGACACCCACTCAGAGCCATGGTTTGGAAATGACCCTACAGCAAAGGGCCCCTGTGGATGCAGGGGCTGTAGCTGCCCAGGGTGGAGGACCCTGCTCCCCTCGTGCAGGCTGTGCTGGGCTGGGGAAGGCGCAGCCCACTGCCTCTGCCCGGCCTTCGTTCAGGGTTCCGGTCACGAGCAGGTGGCTCACTTCCTCCAGGGCCCTCAGCTCAGGATTCGGGCCTCTCCCTGAAATGGAGCCAGTGGGCCTCACCGGCCCCAGAGAAGCGGTTCCTCTTGCGGAAGTAGAGCAAGCAAGGTTTGTCCTGGGGACAGTTGGCTTTCCTCGGGTCAGGAGAGTCAAGAAAGACCCTCTCTGCCTAGGAATGAAGAGGAGGTTTGGTCAGGGAGGGAAGAAGGGCTCTGGCAGCTAGGACTGCCTACCCTCAAGGCCAGCTGCCATTTGCTTTCTCAGTTCTGTAAGACATTCGGAGCCCTGGGCAAGCCCAGACTTGTTCCCCATTCACCCCTGCCCCTGCAGACAGATGCCCTGCTCAGGGCCCCATTCTGCAACACCTTCTCAACTACCACTGAGAAGGCGAAGGGAAACTGAGGCACGAAGCAGGTGGCACACAAAGGAGAGTCCCATGCTCCTGATCCCAGCCTCCACAGGCAAACCCTGCCACCCCTTGGGGAACTTGTCGTGCCCTGCCTCCTGCCATAGATTGGGGGTCTCTGTTCATGCTCCTTTCCCCGAATTCCTTGAGAGCAGCAAAGCAACGACCAGACTCCGTTCCTATCTGTGGTCCCACGATCCCAACCCAGAAGAGTTAGGAGTTCACTGGATGAATAAAGGGATGTGGGATCTCCTGAAGGATGGGTGCATAGGATAGGCTTGGAAAACAAGAGAAGGAAGAAAGGAAGCTCCAGAAGGAGGCTGGCCAATGCCACCTTCCCACCCATTCTCCATCCTACAGAACGAGCCATTGTTAACATTTCCCAAGCACTTGCTAGGAGCCAGGCCCTGTGCACTTACATGCACAATTTCATTCAATCCCCAGAAGATCCCCATGACAGAGGTACGATCACCATGCCCATTCTACAGATGCAGACCACCAAGGCACAGACAGTTTGAGTTATCTGTCCAAGGTCCCATGGCTACTAAGCAACAAACCTAAGCTTCAAAAGCAGATTTGCCCCACGTTCCGTGTGCTTCCCGTACCCGGCACAGTCCCAAATATGTGTGTCTATCTCAGGTTAGCCCAGATGTACCCTCCATCAGCCATCCCGGTCCCAAGGCAACTGTGGTTATGTTTGAGGAAAGCCCTTTATAAAATTGTCACACGCCAGTGATTACTGCTATTAATGATAACAATTGCTCTTCTCTTAGTATTTCCATCACCTGCTTTCCAGCCCCCAGTGGAACCTTCTATCTGTGGTCCTCTCAGCCACATATCAGGGGTGGAGTGTGCCCCTGCGCTCCCCCTTCCCATCTCGACCTGTCCCGTCCCACTCCACCCCCCTGCCTTCTCCATCCTTCCTGGAGGCAACCTCCCAGCAGCAACACCTGCCCATTTCCCCCAGACCATTTCCTGCTCACACCCCCTGTCCCTCCCAGCAGCCAACAGTCTCTCCCCCAGGGGACTGAACTGATTGTTTCCCAGACCCTGGATTCTGATTCTAGGCACGCCCTTCTGCTCTACAAATTTGGGGAGCTGATTCCAAGGCAAGAGTGAGATCCAGACACAGGGGAGCCCAACAGGAACACCGAATTCCAAAGAAGCTCTCTGAGAATTCCAAGTTTTGGGTTTTGGAAACTCCCAGGTCCTAAGTTCTAGGAACACCCAGACCCTCGGGATTCAGAGAAGGCAATCTTGGGAATTCTTATTTCAGGACTTCTGATTCCAGTTCTTTGTGGAAACCTTCATTTTCCACTTCCTCAGGCCATTTGTATGACTTCAACATTACTGATTTTGAAAGTCAGAAGTAAATTTTAAAATCCTTTCCCAAATAGAAAGGAAATTCCCAGAAATTTTATGGGGAACATATTTTTTAGGTCCCAAATATGAAATTATTTAAACACCTGTAAATCTCATTATTTTAACACCATTTGCAGAGCAATGGTGACTTGGCTGGAGCATTAGCAAGAATGTGACCAATGTTGGGGTGCCTGGCTGGCTCAGTGGGTAGAACATGTGACTCCTGATCTTGGGGTTGTGAGTTTGAGCACCGGGCCCTACATTGGGTGTAGAGATTACTTTAAAAAGAATCTTAGAAGAAAAAAAAAAAAAAGAGTGTGACCAAGGTTTGAGCCATTAGAGATGTGAATGCCCCAAAGGCACCCACCCAGGATTCTCTCTCCCCTGCAAGTTTTTCCACTTTTCCCCTCACTAGCCCTTGTATCTCTACTCCTTGGACGGAGTTTGGGAAGAAGCCCAGGGCCGAAGCTTCTTGGAAGATCTGGGGTGGTCTGGGGAGGAGGGATAAATTGTACAATGTCCTCTCTGAAGCTCAGGAAATTCCCAGACTTGCGCCCTCCCCCAAACCTGGCCAGTGGCCAGGGCTCCCACAGTTCCCGTCCCTATCATAGCTGTCCTCAGGCTTGAGGTCCTGCCCCCAGCAGCTGCGGGAAGGGAACAGGGGCCCTAGGAAGGCTTCTCGTGGTTCCCTCCCTGCCTCTTAGTGTCTTCGTGGCAGATGGGAGCTGGTTACCCTCCCTGTCTGGCTCGGGGCTAGGGGAGAAGTAGGGGGAAGGAAAGAGTGAGGACTGGGGGGGAGGGGGTCGGACAGTAAAGTCCTTGGAGGTCAGCGAAGCTCCACACTTCTGGCCGAGTGAGTGGGGTCGGATTTCACAGCCCGGGGCTCTGGACTCGGGCCAGGCTGGGGGAGTGGAAGGAGAGACAGACCTACAAAGTTGGGACTCTCGCTTGGGACAGAAGCGCTTAGGTCGTGTGGTGGGGAGCCGGGTGATGGGGCGCAGGATGGGGACACTTGGAAGGAGCGGGCGGTTTCCAGTGACAGCTTGGCGGGCAGAGGCATCCCTTCTCTCTTGCACCTGCCCTCCTTTCCCAGCTCCGTCTCTCCGGCCCCTCCTCGGGCTCTTTTCTCCGGATGCCCTCCCTGCCGCCTTCCCCGGGCCGCCCTGGCCCGCCGCTCCGGTCCATCCCAATTTTCCAGCCCCCCAGTTCTCGCTCTCCCTCAGTTCCCCCAAACCGGTGGCTTCCCCTGCCCGCCTCTCGGATCGCTCCGTGTGGCCCTGGATGCCCAGCCCCGGCTCGGTGCGACCCAGCCCCGCCTCCCCGCGCCCCTGCCCCCGCGCGCCCGCGGCCCGAGCCCCGCATCCCGCCCCGGCGGCCGGGCACTAACCCGATTCGGAAGAGCAGCCGCTTGCTGCGCGCCATGAGCAGGCCGCGGAGGGTCCGCCGCGCTCGGCGGCTGCGGGGGCTCGCGAGCAGGACGCCGACGAGCAGCAGCAGCCCGCAGCCCGCGACCCACAGCCACAGCGCCGGCCCGCCCGGCCAGGCCATGCTGGGGGCAGGCGCCCGCGGCCGAGCGCGGCGGGGGCGGGGCAGGGGCGGGGCGGGCGGGGCGTTGCTAGGCGACGGCTGCGCCCGGGCGCCCGGCGGGAGTCGGCGGGGCGGCCCCGCCCCCGCTGCCCGCGGGCCCGAGGGGGGCGCTGTGCCCGCCCCGCCCCTCGTCGCCCTCGGCCGCGCGCGCCCCGGAGGCCACCGCCGGGGAGGGGAGGCGGGGCCGGCGCAGGGTAGGGGCCCGGGAGGGGACGGACGCTCGGCGGGTCCCCGTCCCCCGTCCGCCTCCCGTCCTCCCACCCTCCCCCAACAGGGCAGCCTGGGAGAGGCCCTGGAATGGTCCTCTGGGCGGGAAACCAAGACTGGGACTCTTGCAGCAGGAGGGAACCTGGAGGAGCGTGTGGTCAGCTGCCATCCATCCATCCATCCGTCCGTTCGTTCGTTCGTTCATTCACTAAATGACCGTTCTGTGCCCACCTTTGTGCCAAGCACTGTGTTAGGCTCTGAGGATGCAAGGATCAAAGACACACAGCCTCGGGCAGCCCGGGTGGCTCAGCGGTTTAGCACCGCCTGCAGCCCGGGGTGTGATCCTGGAGACCTGGGATCGAGTCCCGCGTCGGGCTCCCTGCATGGAGCCTGCTTCTCCTCCTGCCTGTGTCTCTTCCCCCCGCCCCACCCCCCTGTCTCTCATGATTGAATAAATAAAATCTTATTTTTTTTTTAATTTTTATTTATTTATGATAGTCACAGAGAGAGAGAGAGGCGCAGAGACACAGGCAGAGGGAGAAGCAGGCTCCATGCACCGGGAGCCCGATGTGGGATTCGATCCCGGGTCTCCAGGATCACGCCCTGGGCCAAAGGCAGGCGCCAAACCTCTGCGCCACCCAGGGATCCTTGAATAAATAAAATCTTAAAAAAAAAAAAAAGGACACACAGCCTCTTCTTGGAGCCTACAATCTAGAATCTGGCAGTGAAACAAACCAAATAAGCAAACATAATTATATATGCATTTACTTATATTTATATACACACACATATACACACACACACACATACATATGTACGTACTTGTGTGTAATTACAAAAATGTGCTGTGATAGGGACGCCTGGGTGGCCCAGTGGCTGGGCATCTGCCTTTGGCTCAGGGTGTGATCCCCCGGTGGTGGGATGGAGTCCCATATGGGACTCCTGTAGGGAGCCTGCTTCTCCCTCTGCCTGTGTCTCTGCCTCTCTCTCTGTCTCTGTCTCTCATGAATAAATAAAATCTTAAAAACAAAAACAAAAACAAACAACCAAAGTGTGCTGTGCTAAAGGGAGCGAGCAGAGAGGGCAGTGACAAGGACAGAGGACCAATTTAGGTAGGGGAGGCACTCCCTAAGCAGGTGAAGTGTAAATCATGCCCTTAAGGATAAGAAGAGGGCACAGAGGCTCAGAGGGTGTGATTCAACCAGGATTATGCAACAATGGGTGGCAGAAACAGGACTAGGACCTTGGTATCCTGCCACCCAAGCCCAGTGGGATTTCCACATCATTGTCCCCCACCCCCTGCTCCCGCCCCCTGCACTGCTGCCCTGCCGGGTTCCAGAAGTTGTTGAGGTCGGTGGGAGGAAAATAGATGCAAGGGCGGGTGTGGTGACATCGACAAATATGGGCAAACCTTCTGCTCCAGCCCTAGCCCTGGCCCAGCACAAGAAGGGAAGGAAATGCTGCCAATGGTCAAATTAGCTCTCTCTCCTGCTGGGAGATGGTTGTGGGGGGAGGGAAGCAGGGGAGGCAGATGCTCCTGTTTTCTTCCCTGCAGCCTGTGCTCAGGTCTAAGACCCTGGATAAGCTTCCCCCCCAATCACACACACTCTGTCCCTCTGATGGCCAGCTGGGTCTAAAGGCTGGGTCCCCAGCGTGGAGAGCATAGAAGTGTAGGATCATTACTCACAATGAATTAGAGGCCTCATCCTCACCCTCTGAAAGAGCCAAGACATGGATTGATTTATCCCCAAAAGGAATTGTAATCACAACACCTAATCCTGCTTTCATTCAGAAACCCTGGACACGGACTTCCTCTTATGTGGGTACAGAGCCTATGGCCCGCTCCCTCCCTGTCTCCTGGCCCACAGTCCGGCTCCTTCTCAGGCTGGGGCCTGGCACACCAAGGGGCTCAGTAAACAAGTATCAGATAGAATGGAATTAGGCTCCGGCTGACAGCCTCCCACCTGTGGGCGCTGAGCCTGAGGGGGAGGGCACAGGACTGGCAGGCTACTTTGCAGAAGGCCCTTCCAGGCCAAGGGAGTCTGCATGTCTCTAAGTCTGCGTCCATGCAAAGTGAAGAATTGTGAAACCTCATAAAAAATCATTGTGAGGGCAGCCTCCAGCCCGGGGTGTGATCCTGGAGTCCTGGGGTCGAGTCCCACGTCAGGCTCCCTGCATGGAGCCCGCTTCTCCCTCTGCCTGTGTCTCCACCTCTCTCTTTCTCTCTCTCTCTGTGTCTCTCATGAATAAATAAATAAAATCTTAAAAATAATCTTTGTGAACACACTTTTCTGCAGGTAAGGCTGTGCCAAGCATTATACTCGAAATTAAAATATAGTCTCCGTCATCCGAAACAGGAAATGCAGGCTCAGGCATGAGCCTGTGGAGGATACAGAGTGATCAAATCCTTAATCTCCAGCCACACACACGTTGACAAGATTACAGATAATCCGTCCAAAATGCATTTCACGAGACATGGAGCCAGGACAGGGCTGGGGATGAGTGAGGGTGGGTGTTTTAGGGGCCTCACATAGGCTCAGGAAGCCCTCCTCTCCTTCCCTGGACTATTCTGGAAGATTTCCAACATCTGCTCCGAATCTGCTTTAAAGATTTTACTTTTTAATGTAATCCTTACACCCAACGGGGGGCTTGAATTTACAACCCCAAGATCAAGAGTCTTAGGCTTCTCTGAGCCAGCCAGGCGCCCCCAAATCTGCTTTAGTTTCATCTCCTCTCCCATGAGAATCTTCTGTCCCAGCCAGACCGATGCCTCATTATTTACCTCCTCTTGCACTTTGTACCTTATATTACCTAACTAGTTATTTTTCCCTGAATCGATCATATTGCCTCACACCCCTGTGACTTTGCACAGGCTGTGCCTTTTGCCTGGAGTGTCATTCATCCTGTGTTCCCTAAAGACTCAGCTCAGATGTGCTCTCTTTAAGAAAGCTGTTCTCGAACCCTCCCTCTCCAGCATGGGCTGACTCCGCATGGCGCCCCTTCTGCCAGCTGTAGGTCTTGGACGTAATTCCATCTTTCAATGCGATACCTCATGCCATATACATGTTTGTTTACACGTCTATCTCAGAGTCTAGAGTCTTAAAGACTTTACTGTTTTCCTGAAGAGTAGGGAGTATGATTTAATTGATTCATCTTTGAGTCTCCAGTGTCTGGCGTGGTACCAGATGCATGCTAGATACTCACAAATGTTCTTTGAAATGTCCCAAAGCCAAGACCCCTGATTGATGGTGCCAAGCCTACCTCTTCTACCTTCCCAGGTGTCATTCTTCCCCTTGTCACCAAGGACCAGGCGCACCATTCCTCAAATGTGCCAAGCTCATTCCCACCTCAGGGCCTTTGCCCACGCTCCCCCTGGAAACCCTCTTCCCTCAGTTCTTTAGCAGCTTCTCATCCATTGAGTCGGAGCTCAAAAGTCAACCTCTCTGTGATGGGAATAGCCTGTATCTTGAGCTGACTGGTGATGACATGATGACATGGCTTATCCCAGGGGGAACTGCCCGCAGGAGTGATTTTGCCTCACAGAAGACATCTGGCAAAGTCTGGAGACATTTCCGATTGTCACAAAAGGGAGGGGGAGGAGTGCTACTGGCATCTGGCAAGTAGAGGCCAGGAATGCTGCTAAACAATGAACGGGACAGCCCCCACAACAAAGAATTATCCAGCCCCAAATGTCAATAGTGCAGAGGTTGAGAAGCCCTTGCACCTGCAAATGTGAAAACTCACCAGATTGTGCCCTAAAAATGTGTCCACTTACCATGTGTAAGTTATACATCACATTAAAGAAAAAAATGTTACCCTGAGAGGTCTTCGCTGACCACTCCATCACTGTCCATCGTATTGCTCTGCTCGCTGCCCTCACCACACTTTTCACAATATGACATTATTTGGTGATTCTTGCCTGCCACCCCGCTGGCATGGAAGCCCTTCACAAGTCAGGGAAGGATCTGTCTGCCTTTGCACCACCGTATTCTCCATGGCGTGCACAAACCTGGCTCAGGGTGGGTATCTAGTTAAGTGTCTGTTGAATGAATGAGTGCATGACAGAAACAAGGAATAACTTGGTTGTTGCCATCGAGTCCTGTGACTGTCAGAAGACTAGAGTTCTGATTGGTGGCTTGAGTCCCTGCAGGACTGCTGTGCCGAAACCATGTCCCACCCAGGAGGGCGGCTAGTGAGCAGGGACTTGGGAAAAGCCTGGTGGGTGCCCGTGTGTCCTAACATTAGGGCGGGAGAGCCAAGTCCGAAGAACCCCTATTCGCCCATGATCTCTTCCCCTGAGCAACTTGGGGTACCCTGCCACGGCTAAGGTTTGCCTCTGCGACTCCCTTAGGAGAGACCTATTGGGGCCTCTGGGTGGCTCAGTGATTGTTGTCTGCCTTCAGCTCAGGTCATGATCCCAGGGTCCTGGCATTGAGACCCGCATCAGGCTCTCTGCTCAGGGATCCTGCTTCCCCCTCTGCCTGTGTCTCTGCCTCTCCCATGAATAAAGAAAATCTTTAAAAAAATAAATAAATAAAAGGAGAGACCCATTCATCACCTGGGTCAAGTGACTGGCAGCTGTGCAATTCTGGTGGTTTCAGAACTTAACTCACAAAAAGAAAGCCTCCTCATGGGTTCCTGGGGCGGGGTGGGGATTCTCAACTCTGCCCCTTATTCACTTGCCATTGTAGTTTGCCTGTCCCTGGTGTCTGAGTCCTGTCTTCCCAATTGGCCCGGGGACCTTCCATTAGGATTGAGCCTGCCTTCATCTTGTATCGTAGCTCAGCCTTGATGCCTGGCGCTTGGCTGGCAGTCAGGACATCATGGTATTGATGGTGAGGATGGTGGTGATGATGATGATGATAACGACGATGACGGTGAGCAGTCATGAAGGAGCTGAGATGGTTGGAGCTGTTTGAATGTTAGAGAAAAGAGACATCTTGTTGGACCAGGATGCAGAAGCAAGTTCAGTGTAGAAAAGTCAGCCGGATGCACCAGTGGTGGTGAGGCTAGCCTGGCCCCACTCAGCCCAGCCCCATTCATATCCGTCCGACCCCATATCTGCTGCCCCCAGGCCAAGCCCACCTTCCCACTGTGGGCCTCCCTCCAAGGTGCTGTGCTGTACACCCTGGAACCCTGGTTTGTGTGAAAACGAGGCCCTCCACGACATCCTTTGCCTCCTCACACCCTGCCCTGTCCTGACTGAATATGACCCCTATCTTCTATTTCTTTCCTCCATCCTGCTGCCCTGCCTTCTGGAGGGGAAACCTTCAGCCTCCGATGTTTGTCGTGTGCCATTCCAGGTCAGGATCGCTGCTCCACCTGCTTCATGTGAAAACTTCTCTCCAGCCGTCCTCCTCACTCCAGCCACGACCCAGCCCAGACTCTGAGGGCTTAGACACCTGCTTTTGGTCTTCCTGCCTGCCTCCTGCTTTCAGGGAATTCCAGCCAGCATGGCTCATTTGAACTTTCAGCTCAGCAGGGAACCTAAGAACCACTCGGGGAGCCTGTTAACATGCAGAATCCTGGGCCTCTCCCTAAAAGAGAGGTCTGGCTTGGTAGGTCTAGCTAGGGCCCAGGACTCTGCATTTAGCATAGGTAACTCTGAACTGTGCCTTGGCCTCAGTTCCTGACCCCATTTCCAAGGCCTTCAATGCAGTTTACTAGCCCACTCAAGTGGTCACACCCTGGCTCCCCCTGGAACTTCTCTACCTCTGAAATCCTCCAGTTAGTTGCTTCCTGTTGACCCCTCAGCCCCACTTCCTGTGCTCCTCTGTTTCTAGTTCCTCAAACCGTATGTTTTCTCCCAGCCCCTTCAGCTCCTCCTGTCCACAGTTTCTTCCCTCCCAGTGAGGACCTGGGTTCAGTCCCCTGAGCCACTCACCAGCTGAGGAGGCTGTCAGCTTCCTCGCCCCCTTGGCCATCTGGACCAACCTGGACCAACCTGGACCAACCTGACAACCCACTGTTCTGATCCAGCCTCATGGAGGGGGCTGGAGAAAATGGCCATCCCATGTGAATCAGGACCTCTACAATTCAGGCCCTACTGGGAGCCCCCAAGACCAACACTTGACAATGCTTTGACTTTGCTGAGATGCCTACTCATGGCCCCTGGTTGCTACTGGAAGCCTCAGGCCCACCTCCAATTCATCTGCTTCCAGCCAATATACTTCTTAGAGGAAATAATTTCCGTGCCCACCCACCCCTCCCCCTACAAATTTTGCTGCTTCCATATCCATGTTTAGAGGAAATGGTATTAGCCTTGCTCATACCTTCAACTGGTGTTCCTCCTGACAACTGTCCTCCTCAACCAATGAACAAACTTGAGTACCTCATTGCCTTAAAAACACTTCCTTTGACTTCGGATCACTTTCTAGACTCTGTTCTGCCATTGACCTCAACACGACTGAGTTTCCTGAAAGTTTGTCTCCATGGGTTTGTTAGACTGCATTTCAGTTCTCAATTTTTTTTTCTTCCAGTTCTTAATTCTTCATCTCTCCCTGTAAACACATTCTTTGTCATGTGACTACGTACATTTCAATAAAGGTGAAATATATTGCCCCACACCATTGAGGTTGGGCTTGGTCTTGAGATTCGTTTCTGCCAGTGGAACGTGAGCAGACATGATATAAGCAGAGGTCTTTAATATGCAGTTGTGGTTGAATTTGGTCCCTATATCTATGCCTTTTGCCGTGAGGACATCCCTCAGGCAGTTGCTGGTCTAAGGGGGATGAAAAACACACGGAGCCACCTTGACCCTACTCACAACCTAGAAGCCAGTTCAGCCCCGCAGAGCCCAGCCTAGATCAAACTCAGCCTGCCCACAGATGCATGAGAGAATAATAGTTGTTGCTGCATGCAACTCAGTGTTGGATTTGCTTGTTTTTCGGTGTGATTGCAACATTAGCTGATGGAGACAGTGGGGAGCAAAAAGATTAGTTATGAATGGTGCTGGAAACCTGATGCTTGGATAACCGATTAGCTACTTGGACAGCAGCAATTTAGATCAATGTCTGGTAGAGTATAACAAAATAAATTACAAGTGAATGAAAAGTGTTAAGGGCATAAAATTAAACCATACAAAATTAGAGGAAATTTAAATACACATTCAACCTCTGGACAGTGGAAGACTTTCTAGGGCTAAAAGCAACAGAAGTGTTTTTCTAATTTTTTAAATAGGCATATAGGACTCTTAAACTTGGGCAAAAAGCAAGTGAAGGCCTAACAAAGGGAGCAATTACCCTTTTAGCTACTTAAGAATTTAAACCTGGGACTCCTGGGTGATTTAGTGGTGGAGCATCTGCCTTCAGCTCAGGTCGTGATCCATGGGTCCTGGGATTGAGGCCCACATCGGGCTCCCCGTAGGGAGGCTTGTTTCTCTGAACTCCGCCTATGTTTCTGCCCCTCTCTCTGTGTCTCTCATGAATAAATAAAATCTTTAAAAAAATTTATACCTTTTGTATATTGAAAGAAAAACCATGCACACACACACAAAGAAAAAGCCAAAACCAAAAAACATGGAAAATATTTGCTTCAGATGTGTCACAGAGTTAATCTACTTGGTAAATAATAAAGACCTTTATAATATAAAGACCTTAAATAAGAAAATACAAAGAGCCCAATTAACAAGGGGATAAATGGTTAGTATGCATGAAAAAATGTTAAACTCTTAACATTTAAGAGTTATTAAATTCCTTAAATTAAAAAAATCTAGGAAATGTAAGCTAAAGAATGAGATATGGTTTTCATCTGTCAAAATAGAGAAGATTAAAACTAATAAAATCTGGGGAGTCAGACTCTTAATTTCTGACTGAGTCCCTCCTCAGGCTCTCTCTGGGTGTGGAGCCAGCCTGGAAGTCTCTCCCCTCTCTCTCCCTCTGCTCCCACCCCCATCTCTAAAAAAACAAAACCAAACCAAAAAACCTAATAAAATCTGAAGATTGGAAAGACTATGGGAAGGTGGATATTTGCACACTGCTTGTGGTGGTATCAATTGGTATAATTTTCTACATGCTCAGACGTGGGGCCTGAACTCACGAACCTGAGATCAAGATCGGAGCTGAGATCAAGAGTTGGATGCTTGGGATGACTGAGTGGCTCAGAGGTTGAGCGTCTGCCTTGGGCTCAGGGCGTGATCCTGGGGTCCTGGGGCCGAGTTCCACATCGGGCTCCTGAGCCTGCTTCTCCCTCTGCCTGTGTCTCTGCCTCTCTGTGTCTCTTGTGAATAAATTTTTTAAAATCTTAAAAAAAAAAAAAAAAAAGACTTGGATGCTTAACCTACTGAGCCATCCAGGTGCCCCTAGTCTTTTTTAAACAACACAGTTGTGGGGGTGCCTGGCTGGCTCAGTGGGTAGAGTACAGGCCCTCTGGATCTCAGGGCCAAGAATTCAGGCCCCACATTGGGCACGGAGCCTACTTAACAAAACAAAACAAAATACACACACATACAAAACAATACAGGTTTTGGCAGATCCTGCTGGTTGGTTAACACCCATTTTGCCAGCTCTCCAGGGAACTGCCATGGCTTCCAAGTGAGCCCCGCCCCAGCCCTGCTGGGTGAAACTTGACTGTCCAAGCCAGTTGGTGCATTCTTTGCCACGCCATGTAATTGGTTGGACCCAGGAATGTGATACAATTCCTGCCACTAGACAATAATGGCAAATATTTACTTTTTTAAAGATTTTATTTATTTATTCATGAGAGACACAGAGAGAGGCAGAGACACAGGCAGAGGGAGAAGCAGGCTCCCTGCAGGGGAGCAGGACTTGATCCCAGATCCTGGGATCACTCCCTGAGCTGAAGCCAGACGCTCAACCACTGAGCCACCCAGGCATCCCATGTTTTGTTTTGTTTTGATAGTTGCAAGCCAAAAACATTCAAACTAATATTGTGGGCAAATTGTCTATTTCAAGTGTGGGGGGGGGACAGAATATAAACGTATACATTTTGTATCGTTAATAAGACTGGTGTAAACAAAAATGCATAGAAGAAAATCTAAGATGCTACCAGTGATGACTGTTGATTAATGAACTTATGGGACATCACTATGAATAAATAAATACAATCTTAAAAACAAAAAAAACAAACAAACAAAAAAAACAAAGAAAGCAGGGACGCCTGGGTAGCTCAGTGGTTGAGTCTCTGCCTTCCGCTCAAGGCGTGATCCTAGAGTCTTGGGATTGAGTCGCCCATCGGGCTCCCTGCACGGAGCCTGCTTCTCCCTCTGCCTGTGTCTCTGCCTCTCTCTCTCTCTCTGCCTCTCATGAATAAATAAATAAAATATAAAAAAAAAAACACAAAAAACAAAGAAAGCAGTCCTCTTTCCTGCTGTTACTTTTCACTTTGCACTGATTCTTAGGCCACTCAACTGAGCTCCTGCCCCCACCATCCCATCCTAATTTGGCTGTGACTCCTAGAACATCAAACCCTTAGCCTGGCCAGTGAGTAGAGTGAGTGACTCTTTTTTTTTAATTTTTTTTTTAGAGTGAGTGACTCTTGATCTCAGGGTTGTATGTTTGAGTCCCACCCTGGGTGTAGAGATAACGCAAAAAATAGAAAAATCTTAAAAAATATTAACAAACAAACCCCTCTGTCACTGTTCAGTCCTGGTCACCTAACCTTCCCTGTCACAGTCTCTTCTGACTGTCCTCCCACAAGCATCCCCTTCTGCTGCCGTCGTTCCCCAGAGCTCACGACTTGGTCCTTTTACTTCCCAAGCCACATGGACTGTTGCCCCTGCTTCAGCTTGGCCTAGAATGCATCGCTCCCAAAGAGGGACGTCCACCTTGGTTTCCCTCTCAAGCTCCAAATCAAAATGCCCATCCTCCTTCTGGTCATTTCCAGGTGTGGCAGGGCAGGTGTAGGGGATCCTCAGTCTCTTTCTTGGCAAAAGGGACTGAGGATCTGTGCAGAGCTCTCCTGAGGATTAACCTTGGTTCCCCCAGGAAAGCATGCAGTGCCCGGTTCTTTGCAGATACTCATTCAGTGATGTTATTGAATCTTGGATTCAATTCATTGCAACATCAATGTCTGGTCTTTGTGGGTGCGCCAAGACACATTTCAGGAATGGGTGCAGAGGGTGTGAGCCTACCCCTCCATTTCCCACTGCCATCCCCCAAATTTGGGCTGAGTCCTCACGCCTGGTCCACCGCAGACACCTCCAGCCTCCATCCAGCTTACAAACGCTATCAGCAAAGCCTTTGGAAGCCGGGCTCTCAACCAGGTCTGCTCCCCCGCTGCTCAAAGCCAGTGTCTACACCATTACATTCACATCGTTTGACTTGGCAATATGGCTTCGACCCAGTTTTCCAGCATCTTATGCTCCTACTGCTCCCTTCCATGTGCCCCCCACCCCTTCAGTAGGCCTGCCCTGGTCACTGTCTTGGATTTTCTGTCCCCTACCTCTGCCCCACCAAGCCTGGAGAAATCCCCCGAGGCACCCTTCTCGGCTACCTTCTGTCCCCACATGGCCTAGGTGATCTAATACACT
Organism: Canis aureus; assembly: GCF_053574225.1. Lineage (NCBI taxonomy): Eukaryota > Metazoa > Chordata > Mammalia > Carnivora > Canidae > Canis > Canis aureus. The sequence goes on from NC_135646.1 coordinate 5,961,230, forward strand.
CCACAAGTCGCTGTAACTAATTAAGGCCGATTCTCAGTCTGGGGAGTTCTGCAGGCTCTCCCAGGAGCAGGAAGGGAGGAACGTGAGGTCAGTCCCCAGGGAGATGGGTATGTCCTACCTCGGAGCACAGCTCCTTTAAAGCTAAACATAAATTCAATCTCCCTCCCGAAGCCCCTTCTGATCACCACAGCTTATGCCTGGTCACTACTCTGTCTCCAGACTCTGGAAAAAATACGTGCCACATAGTTGTCAAAAAAGCAACTTAATGAATAGTTGAAAAGTAACCCTCATGATTTCTTTCTTTTTCTTTTAAAAAAAATTTTATTTATTTATTCATGAGAGACACAGAGAGAAAGGCAGAGACACAGGCAGAGGGAGAAGCAGGCTCCATGCAGGGAGCCCTATGTGGGACTTGATCCAGGACCCCAGGATCACACCCTGAGCCCAAGGCAGATGCTCAACCACTGAGCCACCCAGGTGTCCCCCTCACGATTTTCTACCTTGAACCATGGTGGAGTCCGACTGGGGGAGCCACTGTATTTTGTTTCCAGGACTGCGGCCTCCTCAGCCTCCCCCTCATCCCAGTGCAGAGTAGGAAATGCTTGCTCAGTCGCCGGGGGAGGAAGAACAGAACCAGCGTGGATGGTCGTCTACCCGGCACGAGGCACGAGCCACACCCTTGCACGTGTTCTGTCCCTGTCCTAGCCACGGTGTAAGCAGGTAAGGGTGTCCTCACGTTGGAGATGAATGGACTGAGGCTCGGCAGGCTAAACAAGGCACCCCATCACAGAGCCAGTGGTGACAGAGCCGGAATTCGGCCCTGGTTTTATCTGACCCCAAAGTCCAGGCGCATCCCACTGATGCTGCGTTGCCACCTGGGGGAGAAGGTGGTTGGGTCCAAGTCGGCCAGGAAATGGAGGACACACTCAAATTAAGGGCCTGAGGAGAGTGTTGTGAATGGATTACAAGGCAAAGAGACACTCCTTGTACAGGAAGCACGAGGGATTGTGCAGGTCCCCAGGGCTCTGACAGTGGGGCCCTAGCACTAGTTCTCAGCCTGGCAGGTGAGGGGATAAAGCAGGTGTAGAACTTGGAGAGACAGGGATGTGTGGACAGGACCACAGGCCCTTTGGTTGAGGGATGAGCCGGTTCGTGGTGACCCTTTGGGAAGGGGAACAAATACCCTGACTTCACTTGCTCCTTGACGCCCCCACCTCCATTGGCCAAACCCAGCTGAAGTTAGAGGACGAAGGGCCCACGGATATGTCACCAAGGCCAGCTCTGAGCACAGTGAAGGGCAGAGATAGTTGAGGGAGGGGGGCAAATGAAAGCTAGCCAGCCAAATGAGGCCAAAGAAGATATGTGCGTTTGGGTGGCTGTGGGTGGAAGTGCGCTGATTCTTCAGAGGTAAGGCCCACCACCACTTCCATCCGATGCCTGAGACACCTCCTAACTGGCTGCCGTGCTCTCATGCCCATACCCCAGCCCGTTCTCCACTCAGAGCCAGGGGATTTTCTTTCTTTTTTTTTTTTAATTTTATTTATTTATATTTTAAATTATTTTATTCATTCATGAGAGACACAGAAATAGAGGCAGAGACACAGGCAGAGGGAGGAGAAGCAGGCTCCATGCAAGGAATTCGATGTGGGACTCGATCCCAGGAGTCCCAGATCATGCCCTGAGCCAAAGGCAGATGCTCAACCGCTGAGCCACCCAGACGTCCCAGGGATTTTCTTAAAATGAAAACCAAATCACATCTCTCCTTTGTTCAAAACCATTCAGTGGCTTCCCTTTGAGGTAACATTCAAAATCTTTAATGAGGCCCAAGAGGTCCTGCGGGTCTGGACCCTGCCTCCACTTTGGACACGCCCCAGTGCTCACCTCACCTCAAAGTTCCCCAAGCACCCCAGGCACTTTCAGCTTCAGAGGAGCTGAAAGCCACCTCCACACGGCTTGTTCCTTCAGTGGAGAATGAACACAGCATGCCCGCCACTTGTCCCCCCGCCCACACCACATATGACACGCATACAGATACACATACACACATACCACACATCATCTACACACATCCACACCACAAAGCACACACCATACGCATCTGCACACACACACACACACACACACCTCACACCCATACGCATACATAAGCAGCCCCCAAACACACACACAAATATACCATACAGGTCCATACCCCCCTCTCCCTGCCCCCGGTCATGCCCCCTTGCACTGTATCTCTGTCTTAACTCTGAAGTAACTAAATATAATCTAAAAAAATAAGACTCACACACAGGGGTGCTTGGGTGGCTCAGTTGGTTAAGTGTCTGACCCTTGATTTTATCTCAGGTCATGATCCAGAGGTTGTGGGATGGAGCCCTGGGCCTGCTCCACACTCAGCAGGAAGTTGGCTTGTGATTCTCTCCCTCTCCCTTTGCCCCTCCCCTAGCTCACGATGTGCGTGCTCTTTCCTTCTCTCTCTCTCTCTCAAATAAATAAATAAACCTAAAAAAAAAAAGACTCATACACAAAAGATGTATAAATAAAACTAAAACTCAGGCAGCCTGGGTGGCTCAGCGGTTTAGTGCCACCTTCAGCCCAGGGCCTGATCCTGGAGACCGGGATCGAGTCCCACATCAGGCTCCCTGCATGGAGCCTGCTTCTCCCTCTGCCTGTGTCTCTGCCTCTCTCTGTGTCTCTCACGAATAAATAAAAATCTTAAAAAAAAAAAAAAACCCTAAAACAAAATTACAATGTAACAATAATAGTGCTTATATTCTCATTTTTATCTGGTCTATTTTTTTAATGTTGGTATGACGCACTTAACTGACTTCACTAATGGGTCACGATGAGCAATAAAAAACACTGCACCAGATGATCTTCCACCTGTGGAGACAATTGTTAGGGTTCTCTTTTTTTCTTGCCAAGAGATGATAGCCAGATCCTGCCGCCTAGTGGTCATCTTTGGGAACTAAGCGGGTCTTCCTAGAGGTTTATTTTTGACCCAGGAATAAATTTATTTCAGTAAAAAGTGGTGAGTTCAGGTCCTTGGTCTGGAGAGAAAGGGAGGGGGATTTCTGAGATGAACTACAGCATAGACCTTGACCCTCAGATTCTTCCCCCTGCTGATGACCAGCATGACTGCCATAATCTGTGCCGTCCGACATGGTGGCCACAGGTCACAAGTGGCTAGTGAATACTTGAACTTTGGCTGGTGCAACTGAGAAATTGAATTTTAACTTTATCTTATTTCAATTCACTGAAAGATAAATATAAAAATCAACACTTATTTCAGGTACCCAAATATGTTTGGAACAACCTGGGTATGTGAATCTAACCTTTTCAACTGTACATTTTTTATAAGATCTAGACAAAGAGTCAATATTTCTGATGAAAGTTTAACATCCAAATTGAGATGTGCTGTAAGTGTAAACTATGCATCAGACTTCATGCTTTCCTAGCATGAAAAAAGTCCTGTCAATGATTTTTAATATTAGGTTAAATATTGAAATAATTCTTTTAGACAAATATTGTGTTAAATAAGTTATTAAAATTCATTGCACCTGTTTATTTTTACTTTTTAAATGGGCCTATTGGAAAATTTTAAATTACTCATGTGGCTTAAATCATATTTCTCCTGGACTGGAGTTCCTTCCGGTGTCCCTCCTTGCAGCCCCTTCTGTGTGTCATGCATCCTTGATGGAGATGAAGATGCTAGAATCCTCAATCAGGCTGGGTGGGGATGGGGATGGGGATTAGGGATAAAGTGTTGGCCAAGTTAAGCCTGAGATGCCCATGACCTCACCTGGAAGACCATGGGCCACCAGGCAGCAGCATCACCTGGAGCTCATTAAGAATGCAGATGCCAAAAAAAAAAAAAAAAAAAAAGGAATGCAGATGCCCAGGTCCCACCCCGAGAAGCAGAATCTGCATGTAGACAAGATTCCCACATCATGTGTTTGCACACTGAGGTTTGAGAGAGCCCCATGGAGATGCAGGTGGTGGTTCTCTGACTGCTTTTGCTCGCTCAGTGATGTAGGAAGCAAGGCCAAGGCTGAGAGTGATGCTGGGGGTAGTTGGAGCTTTGAAGAGATTGATGGAAGTGTGGAGTAATTATCTAGGGCGGGAAGGTCAAGATCAATGCCCAGAAAAATCTAAGTCTTGATGAACTCAGTGAGATCCGTCAGCGCCTTACATGTCTTCCTTCTTCCTTTCAGCTATGTGTGGGCAGCGGGCAGGGTGCTGAGCTCCAACAGGCAGGGGGCAAGGAGTCCAGGGATTCCCATGGTGTGTGTGTGTGGGGGTGGACAAGGAAAAGGAGATAAGACGCAGAAACTGTCAATCCTGGTGTGCTCAGAGTTGTTGCTGTTGAGGTTTGTTGAGCTGGGGAGACAGGCAGTGGTCAGAGCTTGGGAGCTTGACACTGAGATTATGGTGGGGGGTGCAGTTATTGGCAACGGGAGGTCCTAGGGAAGCTACAGTCTCAGGCTGGGAATAAGACAAGAGGAAATGGCTTGTTGGCTTTTTGGATGCGGAGTCGTTTACACAAATGTAGGTAAAATATGAGGAAGGCTGCTTTTATGCGGAGGCTGGGAATCCCTTGACAGGTGACGGTGACCGAGGAGGCCAAGGTCCACGGTGGCAGTGGGCAGGGCGAGACGGCAAATTCACCTGTATTCAGGTCCTGTTTGGTCTTCCAGATGCAGCCACATTGCTGGCTAAACTGCAGTGTGTGCTCATCACTGAGTCACTGGGCTTCTCTCTCACCACCGACTGTAACAATTGACAGTTTTGCTAGGCCCCAAGCACCTGAAAACTGCCATTTTAAAACCTTACATCCTCTATTGTTACCTCCCTTTTTTACAGATAAGGATACCAAGGCTCCGAGAAGTGAAGTAATACGCCCCATGTCACACAGCCACTAACGCAATTTGAACAGAGTCCAGATCTGTCTAGCACCAAAGCTGGCTGAGAATTGGGTTCACCAGGGGGGTGTTTCTTTCAGCCTCCCCTGGAGATTCGGATTCACATTTCTGATTCTAGAAAGAGGTATCCCCAAAGGAACTGACATGTTTTCAAAAGGCCCTTTGGGTGATTCTGATGGTCAGGGAAGACTGGAAAGCATTGCCCTGTGTCCTGGCTGTGGCACAGTGGATGCCAGGCCGGTTCCACAGCCCAGCCTCTGTCACCAGGTGACACACCCAGGGAAGGAGGACCTCTCACCTAACCTGTTTCCAGTTCTACTTAGCTGGTAAGATCATTTTTTTTTTTTAAAGATTTTATTTATTTATTCATGATAGTCACACAGAGAGAGACAGAGAGGCAGAGACACAGGCAGAGGGAGAAGCAGGCTCCATGCAGGGAGCCCGACGTGGGATTCGATCCCGGGTCTACAGGATCGCGCCCTGGGCCAAAGGCAGGCGCCAAAGCGCTGCGCCACCCAGGGATCCCAGCTGGTAAGATCATTAACAACAGCACCACGTGCATGCCTTTCTCAGGGCTTTTCATGTAGATGACTTCATCTGAGGCTTCAAAAGTGTAGGAGATAGGAAAGAATGATATGATTAGACTCATTTATGAATAAAGAGATGGGCCCCAGGCCTGACAACCCTTCAGTGGCAAAGCTGGGACAAAACTCTTGTTCCTGGGACATTCAAACCCACTATTCTTTCTAGTCCTGCTATCTTTATGAAAAAAAAAATAAAAAGTTATGATTCATGTTGATAGACAATAAGACTAATCTTTAGGGGAAAGAGTGCCAATGCCTCCCCACCCCAATTTAGCACATTAGAGTTTTAATTTAATTCAACAGATGATGGGGCAGGGCTGTCTGAGGCTGGGGATGAATGAGACTTTGTCCTTGCCCTCCAGTGACAAGAAGGAGGCATATTTACTCCCATATTTACCTGTGAAAAACAAAAGGGAGCTTTTTGGAGAAAGCTAGTAATACATGAAAAGAACTTTCTCAGGTGGAGTAATGGGTAAACTAAGTAATCAGGTACAGGGCAGGAGGAATTTGTAGGATAGATTAGTGGAGCCCTGGGACTGGCTGCAGAGAAAGTCAAGCTTTCCCCACCCACTCCTTTCTGGTTTCACCTGAGCCCCAGGGAAACCGCTCCAGGGGCCCAGTCCCTCCAACTTCCCTTTGCCTCCAACTACTAGGCTTTGGCTGCTTCATCTGTAAAACAAACAGCAGCCTGATTCCTTTCATTCCCTCTACCCGGACTCCTGCTGCTGCCTCTGGTTTGACTGAACTTCATTTGACTTTCCTCTCAGGGCAGGGTTGCCAGAAAAATGCAAGATGGCCAGTTAAATTTGAATTTCAGATAAGCAACGAACACTTTGTAGTGGAAGTATTCCCAAATATTATACGGGACAAAGATGCATACTTACCAAAAAATTATTTGTTGTTTGAAGTTCAAATATAACTGGTCATGCTACATATTTATTTGCTGAAGCTGGCAACCTCACTCCAGGGGTACCACCAAGCCTCCCGTGACCTTCCCCAAAACTTCCCTCTAGCTGGCTGTTAACAGACACATGCCTCTCATTGCCCTGGAGATAAAATCTTAATTCTGACCCCCTGTCTCCTTGTTCAGTCCCATTTTTTTTTTTTTTTTTTAAGTAGGCTATACCCAGTGTAGAGCCCAGCATGGGGCCTGAACTCATGAACCTGAGATCAAGACCCAAGCTGAGATCAGGGTCAGATACTTAACTGACTGAGCCACCCAGGTGCCCCCTCAGACCAATTTCTTAGCACTCCCGCTCTACTTGCTCGATCCTAGATTACTGGGATCTAGGGGCCCTAAACCCTTTGCTTAAGATGCTGTTCCCAAGCGAATACTTCTTCATCCCAGCACTTGCCAAGCTGTCAAAATTAGCATTATGTGGTCTTTAACCTTCTCTCCTGGACTGTGAGTTTCTTGAGGTTGGGGGGTGGGGGGGTGGGTGTTGCTGTGTCCTTCAGTTTTGTTATCTCCAGAACCAGAAATTCCTGTCTGCTTGACAGACAGTAGGGGCTTAGTTAATAATCTGCTAAGACTCTTATAAATAAGACCCTTATTCCTTTTATCCAGGGATAAAAAGGGGTCAAGAGAAGGAGACATCATTTACTGAATGCCCATGGTGTGCTCTGAGCTAGGTGCTTCGTTTCGGATTCTTTAGGATTAAGATCGTGATTCCATGATCAGAAAATGGGCTCAGGAGAAAGCACGCAGCAAAGCTTGTGTGGAGCTTGTCAGTGCGTGTCTCCACATTCCACTTTCCCACGAGGCGGATGTGATTGCTGGCCGGAAAGCAAATCTCCTTGGAGACTGTTCTGGCAGTTCCAGAAAGTGGAGGGTGCTTTCTGGAGAAGGAAGCTAAGTGCAGAAGACATAAAGGGGGTGTCCAGAGATCTGGCCAGATTCTGCGGGGCTTTACATCCCACCAAGGGCTCTATTCTGCTGTCAGGGAACTTGCTCTTGTGAGCTCTGGCGGGTAAGCTCACACTTTGGGAGGGGACTTCCTAAAATGAGGTCTGTGGCTCCTAAGAACTAAATTCATATTGAGAGTTGGGGTGGCTGGGGGGTGGTTAGACTGCCAAAATGTCCACCAGTCCCCCTAAGTAACTCCTACTTAAATTATATCTGTACAAATAAACATACAAACTGTGTGTGTGTGGGGGGGATGCAATTTTAAAAACATCTGTATTTTAATTGGTTTGAAATATACAATCTAAGAGGTAATTTTGCTTACTGAGCTTGCTAGTAGGCACACGGCTTTCACTTACGAGCTTCCAGGTAAGTCCATGGGCCCTTCCTTCCTAAGTGTTGCTCTATGACAATGCCTGGCGGGCCACCAGAGGGAATCACGTCAAGAGAAGGGCTTAGTGATGGGTCTGGAATCCGGAGGGGTTCTGCTTGTCTTGGTGGTCTACCGGCACTCATTGCTAGCTGTGCTTCCTCAAGTGTCCCGGCCCCATCTCTGCCATTCAAGAGGTTTGCACCCTACGGCTGGGAAAGACATCCAGTGGTGGTGTTGATTTGTAGCTATTAGCACTAGATAAGCACCTGATATCGACTGGCAGCTTTGGCGTAATGGAAAAAAACATGGACTTTTGCAATTACACCAACTCAGGCAATGTTTCAAAAATTCGCATAACCCATTTCCTGGTCTGTAAAATGTCACTAGGAGGAAATCCTTGCATTAGGTGGCGGGGTGGGAGTGGCGTGGGGGGGCTGCGATGACAGGCCCATGAATGCTAGTAACCGACATCCCAAGTCGGGGATGAAGTAACTTCAAGCAGGAAATGTCTTAATTCCCAGAGACAGAGGGATTCTAAGCCCCATCTTCAGCGCGTGAAAGTGCGTTGGGTTTCAAAGAAGAGAATTGTCACGGATGTTCACCACGGATTTATGGCCGATAATGAGAAATGGGAGACCGTTTAAATGTCTTCCAGTAGGAAATTGATTTAATAAATCAGCATGGCTAACGTGATAGAACGCTCTGCGGCATTAAAACTACGCTTTTGAAGAACGATCGAGTGGCAAGAAAAACGCTGGTGGTGCAGCGCTGGGTGGAACGCGAGCAAGCGCGCAGCGCGCCGGGCTCCAGGGGCGAGGCCGGGCTCCAGGGGCGAGGCCCGGCGCGGGCAGGCGAGGCAGGGCGCGGCGCAAGCCCGGCCGCAGGCGTCGGGAGGCGTGGGGGGGAGGCTCCCCTCCCGCGTTTTTGTGTCTCCCAAGTTTGCATCAACCATCACGTGTCGCTTTTAAACCAGAGGGCACGGGACGGGGGTCGCGGCCTCCGGAGGCGCGCGGCGCGGGGGGCGCGGAGCCGGGACCCCGGGCGGGACCCCCTCCCCCGCCAGCGCCCCCTGGCGGCGCCCCGAGGCCCCGCCCCACGAGGGCCGGCGCGGCGGGGCGGGGGTGGGGGGCGGGGCGCGGGCCCGGGTCAGCCCAGCGCAGCCCAGCGCAGCCCAGGCCCGGCCGCGCGCTCCGTGCGGGACTCGCTGCGCCGGGGCCAGGCCGGGAGCCGGGAGCCGGGAGCCGCGAGCCGCGAGCCGCGCCGGGAGGGAGCGCACGGTCGGAGCGGCCAGGCAAGCCGGGGTGCGGGGCCGGCGGGGACGGACCTCGGGCTGGGGCGGCGCCCCGAACTTTCGCGGAGGGCTCGGCCCGGGGCCCGGCAGGCGGCGCCGCAGGAGACGCCGCGGCCCTCGCCCGGGAAGTTTTCCTTGTCCGGTGGCGCCCGGGCCCCGCGCGCGCAGGGTCTGGGGGCGGCGCACCCCCTCCTGGCGCGGGGCGAGGGCCGCGGGGCCTGGGCCGGCGGGGGGAGGGGAGGGGCGCGGCGCCTGGGGGGCTGGGGACAGGTGGAAGGGCACGGGGTGGAAGGGACGGCCACCCACCGCGCTGGGCATGGGGAATGGTCACCCCGTCGCCGCACTTCGCTTCAGCCCACCTGCTTCCAGCCGCCGCCCCCCGCCGGCCAGAGAGGCGACAAGGAAGTACCGCAGCCTCCGGGTCATCATGAAAACCCAACAGGAACTCGGGAAAGGGAAAACAAGTGGAGCGGGACGGAGCCAGGAGCCAGTGGAGGGCAGGGCTGCTGGGAGGCTCGAGGCTGATCCCTGGGCCCTGCATCAGCTCTTGTCCTCTGGGGGTGTGCGTCCCCTCGCCCCACTGCGCCTCGGGGTGGTATCCAGGGGGTGGCCTCCTACCTGAGGCACTTAGGACGTGGGATAAATGGAGGTAGGCCTGGGAACTAAAGGGTCAGAGCCAGATGTCATGGCAGGTCCCCTGGGTGTCCAGTTCCTTGGGGCTCTGAAATATTCATCTCACTGGTGAGAGCTTTGGTTTCAAAGCTGGCGCCTTTGGCCTGGCCAGTGGTGGCAGGGGGAGCCAGGTGCTGCCTGGGGGCTGCTTTGGCTGGGGCAGAGCCATACTTCCTCTTCACCTGCCTGCTGTCCCTGTCTCTCTAGGCTTGGGACCTAACCAGCGACCTGGTTTGTAACGTAGGAGCAAGTGATGGGACCACACAGTGTCGAGGGCCCTGACTTCCTCTGTCTTCTGGTGCTATGACCTCAGGGCCTCACTTGTAAAAATGGGCCTGTCAGAGACGTAATGATGGGTTACACCGTAAGTGTGGGGAGCGCTTCATATCACGAGTTGGGGTAATAGCCACCTCAGCTCGGCCTCCTTCCATGGGAACGGGGCCTCAGCTGGAAGCTGTCTCCCTCAGAGCACTTCCACCCCTCGAACTTCTCACCCTGGCTCCTTCGGAAAGAGCAGAAGCCCCAGAGAAGGAACACACACTCCTGCCTTCGGAGGGCCGACGGGGGAGGGCCGGAGAGTGAAGGCGCAGACAGCTCTCTGGGAAGAAGGCCTCTGCTAACAATCCCGTTACCGCTGATGTGGGCTTTCTTGAGTATTCTGTTGGGAATGCCGTGGAGGGGATGGCCTTGACCCGGAATCCTCCAACCCTAAGGGTCGGGGATTCTAGACTAAAACCTGGGTCTTGTTTTGAAGAAGCCGTTCAGAACTCCACAGGCCACAGCGCCAGGTACTGAGAGTACTCAGTGCACTGGTCAGGGAGGAAGATAAAAATGAGTCCTTGTATTTAATGATCTCTATTTTTTCTCATTACATAAAGGTGAGGTTCGGGGATGCCAGTCTCCTAGTTGTGCTATGAAGATGTGCCCCAGCGCTTGGCAGTAAATCCCATCGTGGAGATTATAATAGCGGCTGTCTTGGGGGTGGGGGCGGGGGCGTGGGCAGTGGATGGAGAGGACAGGAAGGGCCCTCGCGGGACCGTGGCACTGAGCTGACTCAGAGTGAGGGGGCCTGCCCGTCCTTCATGTGACTGCTCTGAGGGCTGGCTCTAAGCACAGGGACTTTAAGAGTTAGGACGTGAATCATTCTCAGGGCTGGATCTGATCTGTAAAACAAAGGTGGACTGGTCAGGATCCCACAGGATAGTAATTAGATGTGCCCTGATAAAAATGTTTCAGGCGTAAGGAAGTTTGGAGGGAAAGTGGGTTACAGCAGAGTTGAACAGTTGTGCTCACTGCAGGACGGCTCAGAGGCGGAGTATGCCTTCTTGCCCTGGGAATTTCCAAAAGGGGTATGGATTGTTTTTCAGACTTATCTGTTTCAGAGCTCATCCATTAACATCTCCTGGGGGTGTGTTCTTTAGAGCAGTCCCAGAAATGCCTGGCTGGGTCATTTTAGCTCTTGGCTCCATGGTTCTGGGTAGTGGGTCCCTCCCTCTCTTCTCCATGGGGGCTGAGGTGGGGGAAAACTTGGCCAAGGGAGGTCATTTGCCTGGTTGGCAGGGTTAGAACTGGAGCCCACCTGGAGCCCATGTCTCTTGACCTCCCTCCTCCCTGGTCCTCTTTATTGTCTACAGTGTTCCATTGTTTCTCTGCAGGCTCTGGGGTAAGCTTGGCCGTAGGTTCCAGAGGGCAGTATGAGGGCAGTTTGGGAGGAGAGGGTGTGAGGGTCACTCCCATCCCCTGAACATGCCACGTGCCTCTGCCTCCGTAGATGTTCTACATTGGTAGTGACCCCAAGTGTAGATCCTTTAGGAAGCAGGTCGTTTTGCCCTGAAACCTGCTGTGCTCTGTTAGGTTGCTCCTTCAGAATCAGAGGCTGTTGGAGTTGGAATGAACTTGACCTTTTGGTTCAGTGTACCTGTGTTATGGAGGAGAAAAGTGAGTCCGGGGATGTGGAGTGGCCCACCCTGACTCTCGGTGGAGTTAGGACCGGGACAAGAACGGACCAGGACAAGAACCCCACTCCCTACCTTCTAGCCCAGGGCTCTGGCATGGACTGACTGTTTACAAGGAGATGGTCTTTATGGCCTCAGCCCACCCCAGGTGCTGGCCTGTTCATGCAGGGGGGCTGGTGGGGGTGCCTCAGGGGCTTACACTCAGCAGGTGTAAAAGGACGGGGCATGAACTTGAAAATCAGACATCAAATCTGGGTTCAAACACATCTCTGCTGTTTGCCCGCTGTGGGTCCTTAGATCTGTTTTTCTCTGAATTTCAGTTTTCTCCTCTGGAGAGTGGGGAGAAGGATACGCACCTCATCAGAGGGCTGCTGTCAGGCTCAGACCTGCCTTAGTAGCCAGTAACAGGTACCCAGTACTCACTGCTGAAGGTTCTCTCCCTTCCCTGCCCGTCCTGCCCACCGCAGGGAAAGGTCAGTCTCCCTTCTCCACTGTGGGTGGCTCATTACGTCTGCCTCTCCTCCCTCCTGACCTGGAAGTCTGATGGAAATGCTGGAGATGAAAGGCAGAGGAGGAGGGGGGCTAGGGACTGTGTTTCTGAAGCCTCCTTCCTTATCTGCATGTCCAGGCCATTGGGACCAGCAACATGGCTGGGGTCACTGAGCTTGCCTGCACTGGTGACACACTCCATTCCCTCCCACTGAAGGGTGATGGAGCTGTGGGGCCTGGGTCCTCCCCTGCTCTCCAGGGTGTCTCCCCAACCCTTCTCCACCTCGGATGGGAGAGAGGCCACCCTGGCTTGAGACCGGAGGCCAGGAGGGAAGTCGTGGGTTGGCAGTCTTCTTATCTATTTCTGAGCAGGAGGGCACAGAGGACGGGTGTGGGGGGTGGGGGGGGGGCAGTGTGACCTATCCTGGCTCCGCCTCAGCTGTGCGTGTGCTTGCGTCCGTTACTGGGTTCTCGGACATTGGGCAGGGCTGGGAATGGAAGTTCTAAACCCCATGACTGAGAGGGCCTTTCATGGGCTGGGCGGGAACTTTACTGGCGTTGGGGTTTCTTGTCTGTCAGACAACCAGATGATTCCTAAAGGCCACGCCAGCTCTTACATTTCAGGTTTTAGATTTAGATCCCCTCCAAGTCATCCTGTTATTCCCAGAAGCCCGGCAGACAGAAGGATAAGTTGATTCTGGGCCTCTTCGTCCGTGTGCCCGTGTGCAGCAGGCCTGGTGACTTGCCCAGACACTCCTGGGTGTATCTTTTTACTCCTCTGCCCTGGTGGCTCAGAGCTGGGGTGGGGACGGGAGGGGAGTTCTTGGGGGTGGGGGAGAGCTAGGGGAGTAGGGGGGTAGGTAAAGGAAAAGGGAGGGAAGGAGACTGTCCTGAGAGCCCAGGGGCTGTGCTCCTGGGCCTGCTGGGTGGGGTTTCCTGAGATGCATGCTCTGAGCTATTCTTTCCATTCTGGCTCTGGGCATCCGTTCCTGGCAGAGAGGAGGGCAGGCTGCCTGGACCAGTCAGCTGTTCCTTTCCGCCCCTCCCTCCAACAGACACACACACACACACACACACACACACACACACCCTCACCCTCTTGCTGCACTACCCTTCTCTGTGGATTCCAGAGCCTTAACCCTTCAGGTGCCCCCAGGGGAGCGTGACCTCAGCTGGCAGGGGTATGGTGGCCGCACTGAGATGGCTCCAGCGGAGGGAGACGCTTCCCCAGGGCTGAATCTGAAAACCTGCGTCTGAGCCCACCCACTCTGCTGCCCGAATGCTGGGTCTGGAGGAGAAAGGAGAGCTTCTGGCACCCTCCTGATGGGGAGGATTGGGGTCATGAGGATGGGGGCGGCGCAAACTTAGATCTGTAACATGGCAAGGAGGAGGGAGAGTTAGGATGTCTTGATGACAGGCGTGGTGAGGAGGAATGTTCTAATGATTCAGGCAGGCTGCTCACAAGTGGAACAGCCTTGCTTCCTGTTGTAGAGTGCGTTTAGGAGAAAGTGAAGGCCTACTGTGTTTTAGGAAGATTCTGGTTCCTTTTAGTCCCTGGAGACTGAGCTCCTCCACCAGCTCCTAGCAGAACCCAGACGACCTGATTCCTGGTTTCTAGGCTTTGGGCACCAGTCATCCCCCCCACCCCCCTCTGGATTGTCTCTCTCCTCTTTCCCCTCCTTCCCTTTGGACTTCCCGTTCTCCAGCTCCTACCCTTAGTCATAGCTATGAAAGTAAATATTGACCACTTCCCCCTTTCCCTACTATGTAGGCAGAGGCCAGCCCTTCATCCTTAGCTGAGGCCTTGATGGCATGGAGGTGGCCGGGGCCCTCGTATAGGTTGGGCAGCAGGCAGGGGGCAGGCCTGGCGCTGGCAGCCCTGGGCTGGAGGCTCCTGCCCCACGAGGCTCCTGCCCCGCCGGGCCCTGCTCAGAGGGGCTTGTGGCTGAACTTAGCTACTCCCCCGACTCACCTGAACACTATCTCTCCTTTTCCTATTACTCTACCTCAGAGAGCCCTAGGCCCAGCTCCACGACCGCAGATAGGTCAGTGTACTTCCCTGTCTGGTTGGTAAAGTGAAGGGGTTGGCTCACCTTCGATGAGTGGGTTTGCTTTCGGCTCTGGCAGTTAAGAATCTCTATCTCTGACGACCCTTTTCACCTGTTGCCAGTTGTCTGGAAATGGGGTTGGGTCGGGAGGGACAGAGAGGGCGCTGAATGGCCCAGTGTCCACTTGCTATGTAAGCCTTCTGTTGTTAGAGTCTTAGATGGGTAGCCGTGACAAGTGGCGAGAGGCTTAGATAGACGGACGGGGGCCAAATGTGGGATGAGAGCATGGGCTCTGGAGTCTTGGAGCTCGGGGGTTGACTTCATCACACCCTAGCTAAGTAACCTTGGGACAGTGGCTTTTCTTTTCTTCGTTTGTAAATAGGGATAACACTTACCCACTGTGTTGGACTACTGTAAGGATACTGTAAGGATTAATAAAAATAATCACTAAAAATAGCCACCGTTTACGGTTTTTATCGGGGGTCAGGTACCCTTCTAAGGGCCTCGTGCATATTTTTACAGTTCTCTGGAGGGTACTATTATAGTGTTAAACCCATTTTCCAGGTGGAGAAATGGAGGCAGTGCGAGGTGAAGTGGTCCAGTGCCAGTCTCTGGGGAGTGAGGGCTGGTGGCTAAGCCCTTGGAGAACTGGACTGTGACCTGCTGTGTCCTCAGCAAGCAGGTTTACTGGTGAATTCCTCTGAAACCAGAATAGTCAGAGGGAGTCCTTGTGAGTCAACAGCCTTCTGAGCTGGAGGGGGCCCCTGGAGTCCTGGTGGCCCATCCAAGGCTGACCCTCCTCTCAGTGATTCACCACTGGGGCCCCAGCCCTTGTGGTCTGGGAAGGGACCTGTTTGCCTGGCTTGGCTTAGAGGAAGGAGGGAGAGCCAGCTGCTGGCTGGGCAAAGGGCAAGCCCCACGTAGCTGGGTGGCTCAGATAATTCAGTCTGCTCGAGCTAGAAATGAGCTCACAGATCATTTGGCCCATAACACCTCATTTTACAGAGGTACACCCTGAGCAGGAGACAGGGCCAGGGCCTGGTGACATCACCGTGTGGTGGCCCAGCTGGGGCTTCCAACCACAGGGCCTTCCCTGCCCGTCTCCTGGGTCATGTGTAGCCAGTTCACCTGTGTGCCACCAGCCAGGTGGGTGAGTATCACAGGGCCCCGGGCTGAGATGGCCATAAAATGACTGGCAGCCTTGTTCCCTAAGTGACCTGTTTGTACCTCTTCCAACAAACAGGAGGTCATTCATTCTCTTGGTGGAGTTAGACCCGGTGTGTGTGGGGGGAGGCGGGGGTGCTCCTGGAGAGGGGCGGGAGATAGGGTGGAGGGAGAAGGAGCCAATTGCCTCAGGGGAGGAGAGCCAGCTTGCATTTCTTCCTTTTCAAACATCTACAGAAATTTCCATATTACAACTATTTATGCTTATTTCTCTACCCTTACGTGAGACCAGAACATTCCTAGAGCAGTTAGTATATCTGTTTCTGAAACTCCCAACACTCAGTGTTTGGTCTTCGCCTGCTCTCTTTTGGTCCTCAGCCCCTCGGCGGGCTCTGCTCCACCGTGCAGGCCACACCGCAAGCCTGCTGTGGGCGCCTCGGGTCGCTGTGTCCCACCTTCACTGCTAGAAAGGTCTTTCTTATTTCTAACCTGACACATCCTTGCCGTGCTGGTCTGTCTACTTTCCTCAAAGTAACCCAGTTAGAGGCCTAGCCTGGTACTCCATGCCTCCCCGCTGCCGCTCCCTCCCACCTTCCTCTCGGAACTCCCCCACTTCTCTTAAGAGAGAAGAGATAAGATAGCCCCCTGTCTGCTCCCTAGACTCCGTGGGGTACCCTAAAAAGAGAAGCTGGTTCTCCCTTCGGGCAGATGTTCGGAGGGTGTCTGGCTGCCTGGATCTGGGGGTGCTTCCTCCCTTTGGGGCCCGAAGGTCTGCCCCTTGGGAGATGCTACAGGACGAGGTCATGGCCCTGTCAAGGCCCCTCTTTACCAAGGACATAGGCCTTTCTGGGGCCTCCTTAGCTTTTCCAAGCCCCCATCTTTGCCGCCTCAGGGGAACACCAGGCCTGGAGGACAGTTGTGGGGCCTGAGAGGCATCAAGAACACAGTATAGGGGTGCCTGGGTGGCTCAGTGGGTTAAGTGTCTGCCTTTGGCTCGGGCCATGGTCCCAGGGTCCTGGGATCCAGCCCTGCATCAGGCTCCCTGCTGTGCTCCCTGGCTCGCTCTCTCTGTCAATTAAGTAAAACAAAATAAAAATAAAAATTAAAGAGCACAACATAACACACAGTGTACCTAGGACCCTAAAGGCCTCAATTCTGGTTGTGCTTTCACCTGCTAGTTCTGTAACCTTGGGGGGTCATGAGGCACTGCACTGTTCTGTGCCTCAATTCCCTTATCTGAATGGAGCATTTGGAGCCACACCACCTGAGGGTCCCTTTGAGCTGTTTTTGGGGTTTCCTCCTCCTCGTTCCTCAGCCCTCCCCTTCCTGATACACAGAAGGTACAGGCTGGACCTGGTGGCATGACTCCTTGGCGCTCTCTCCTCCCCACGAGCCATGGCCCCTGCTGGGGAACATGGGGATACCAGAGGCCCCAGGGGTCAAACATGTGTCTGTCCCTTCAAAAGAGCTTCAGGGCCCTGCACACACCATCCACTCCCCAGCGAGGCTGCTCCACACCCATCGGATGCGCCTTAGTTATTATTCGAAGGAACCAGAAAGTCCTGTCCCTGGCCTGCCCTTTTGTACAGCTTCCCAGCCCCGGGTGGCCAGCCGAGGGCACCTCCTGGCCCAGGCCTCTCAGGCGTCCCCTGACTCAGCTGCTGGCCAGGGGCCCCGCTGCCACTCGGCCTGGGGCTAGCTTGTTGTCCTCCACCCCCTCCCACTCCACGCTGAGCCTTGGCTCCTCCCCAGCTCTGCCTTTCAGGCCTGCGGCTCCTGCCAGCTGCCCTGGGGGCTGGGTGACCCCTTCCATGGGTCCCAGCTGGCCTTGTGACTCACCCCACGGCTTGGCTGGGGCCACCCGGCTTCTTCCTGGGTCACTGGAAGCTTTTCTTAAATGGGCCCGGGGGGGTTCCCAGGCCCCGTCCCCCATCTCTCACCCCCATTCCCCTGTGCCCAGTGATGGCTCTGGGCTCCCACACAACCCCGGCCTTCTGCTTTCCCCGGGCGCGAAGCTGCACGGGAAGGGGGGCAGGGGCTGAGCTGGTGGGGCAGGCAGCACTGTGGGGATGGGGAGGGCCTGTGGGCACGGGATGACATGCTGGCCTCATGATGAAGGGAGGAGATACGAGGGTCCCCTCTCCACGGAGCAGCGTGGACGGGGCCTGCTGAGCCAAGTCTGGGCACCCCTGATTACTCTTCTCTCCGTTTCAGGTGCCAGCAGCGGGGTCTCCCCTCAGGCCTTGAGCAGCCATGTCCCACCCCAGCGCGCCCCCTCCATATGAGGACCGCAATCCCCTGTACCCTGGCTCTCCGCCCCAGGGGGGCTACGGGCAGCCCTCCGTCCTGCCCGGTGGCTACCCTGCCTACCCTGCCTACCCACAGCCTGGCTACGGCCACCCTGCTGGCTACCCACAGCCTGTGCCCCCCATCCACCCGATGCCCATGCACTATGGTGAGTCCCTGAAGGGTGTCAGTGGCGGGGGGGCGGGGGAGGGGGACATGGTGGCACTTGTACCACATGAGCCACTTCTTTTCCTTCCATCTCAGCTTCCTGTTTCATCCCTTTTTTTCACCTCCTTTAGAGCTCTCCTTCTGTTTCCCTGTCTTTGTTACCTCCCCACCTGCCTTCTCTGCACCTAGGACTCCTGACCGCTACCTCCTTACCTGCCCTCCTCAGCACCTAGGATCCCCCCACTGGGCCACCTGCTACCTCCCCACCTGCCCCTCAGAACCTAGCACCTCCCACTGGGCCACCTACTACCTCCCCACCTACCCCCTCAGCACCTAGGACCCCCCCCACTGGGCCACCTGCTACCTCCCCACCTGCCCCCCCATTGGGCCACCTGCTACCTCCCCACCTGCCTCCTCAGCACCTAGCCCCTCCTCCCAGGCTGCCTGCTAGCCTCCTTATTCAGGAAGGAGACTGAGTCCATATTACACACCAGAACTTAACACAGTTCATGGCAAAGTGGCAGGGTGAAGTGACCAGTTACTTGAGAGACACTACCTTAGGAGGCCACTTCCATGTCCTAACTAGACAGTTGCCACCTCTGTTCCCAGACTCCTCTCTTTGGAACTGCCTTTGGAACCTGAAGCCTATTTTTTTTTTTTTTTTTTTAATATTCTCAGTGCTGGACAGCCCTGGTGGCTCAGCGATTTAGTGCCGCCTTCAGTCCAGGGCCTGATCCTGGAGACCCAGGATCGAGTCCCACATCGGGCTCCCTGCATGGAGCCTGCTTCTCCCTCTGCCTGTGTCTCTGCCTCTCTCTCTCTCTCTCTCTCTCTGTGTGTCTCTCATGAATAAATAAAACAAAAATCTTAAAAATAAATAAATAAAAATAAATATTCTCAGTGCTGACAGGCCCTCCTTTGTTAAGGTAATGGCTGAGGTTTGCAAACATCCGGAAGTCATTTGGATGTTTGATAAAAGTCATGGCAGGTAAATGCTCTGTCGGTCAGAAATTCCAGGTTAGAGGCAGGGACTTTTCTTGAATGGCTCATGTGTGGATTCTGAAAGCAGTTCCCAAGGAGGCACTGATGGAATGTTCTGAGCCCTGCAGCCTCTGAAATGCTGGAGCGTGGCTGGTTTTTAGCTGCCCATACGTGTTCATACGTGTTCCGGTGGGAATGTTGGCACGTCAGTCACGTTCACAGTCACGCAGAGCCCTGCCATCCCTGAGCACTCGTGTTTGCTGGATGGAGATCACGGCCCTCAATCTGTTCTCCACCCTCCACACATAAGCACTGTGTTTCTACCTTCCTTTTCTTCCTTCCATCCATCATGTCCCTGTCCTGACCCTGCCAGCTCCTCTGGCTGCTACTCCAAGCCATGCCCCTGCCTGGCTTCCTCACTAGGTCGTGACTCCTAGCTGGCAGGGACCATGTGTGTTCACGCCCCAGAGCATCCAGGTGTGGGCTAGACACCCTCACCCAAGGAGCTCTCAGTGGATGCGCACTGATGGACTGGTGCACACCTAAGCCCCTTCGTGACAGGGACACATGGCCCCATATGGTGCCCAGGCCAGCACTGGGTCACTCAGAGGGCATCTAGAGGATCTGGCTGGATGAGCAGGTCCTGAGTTATGGCACCTGTCTTTTGGCTGGAGATACCGGAGGCTCTGAGATAATGTCATGCAGGCTTCGGGATTGAGGCCACATGTCCCAGGCCTCCGTTGGTCATATGTGATTTGTCCCCAGGCCCAGGCCAGGGCTATGATGGGGAAGAGAGAGCAGTGAGTGAAAGCTTCGGGCCTGGAGAATGGGATGACAGGAAAGTCCGGCACACCTTCATCCGAAAGGTGAGATATGGGCCCGGAGGCCACCGTAACCAGGCCCCTTGGCTGTGGGAATGGGGTGGGTGGCCAGGCACCGTGAGCCCCGGGGTGCTCATTCCTATGGAGATCTGTTGCCACCTTCTGAATTCTCTCCAGCTCTGCCCTGCCCTCAGAGGGGCCCCCAGCTCCTCTGACCTATGTTCCCTCTCACTCCTCTCCACCATGACCTTGTGGCAGGGGACACATTCAATCTGGGAAAATCTAGATGGGCTCTGCCAAAGTGTTCTGGCCTCTGCAAACTTCTTTCTCCTTTGAGACCTGAAGCAACCCGAAGGCAGAACGATCCTGCTTTTGTATAGCCTTCCTCCCTGCCATCTCCCGTCTCTCAGCGCCCTGCTCTGAGTACGCAGACACCCGCCAAATGTCCCACGCAAGTGCTGGACGAGCTGGAGGCTGTGGCTGCTAGTGCAGTGAGGCAGGGGGAGTAGGGAGGGAACCCAGGCGAGACGTGGGACAAGCAGGGGCAATGTCAGGGGGCAGCTGGAGGGGGATGGTCAGCCCTGAGGGTGTGGACAGTGTCTGAGCCAGACTCCTCGCTTGCGGGTGACCTTCGGGACGGGCTGCAGCAGGGGAGGGCTCTCGGGTGGAAATGAAGTAAGAGTACAGCCTTCGGAATTAAGGAAGAGAGCCCCCTCCCCACCAGTAAAAGGTGGTCTTTTGGGCTCCTGAGTTGTGGGGGGGTGCTGCCTTCTTCCTGGGGAGATGGGCGTGATGGTGACCGGGCTGCCCCTCCCCAACTCGCGTTCCAGGTTTACTCCATCATCTCCATCCAGCTGCTCATCACGGTGGCCATCATCGCTATCTTCACCTTCGTGTGAGTCTGAGGACTCTGTCCCAGTCTTCCCAGTGGGGAGTGTGGGTGGGGGTGGGTCCTGTGTTGGATGGACTGGGCAGGGAGGGGGCCAAGCCGGTGTGTGACTCCTCCCCTTCTACCCTCCCCTGTTCCACAGGAAGCCAGTCGGTGATTTTGTGAGGAGAAACCTGTTTGTCTACTATGTGTCCTAGTGAGTCTCTGCTCCTGTCCCTGTGTGTGTGTGTGTGTGTGTGTGTGTGTGTGTTAGGGGAGGGGGACAAGGAGATGAGGGGGGACCATTGACCAGCTTCTCTCCAGGCAGGGATCAAAGTACTTTTTGAGAGGGGCCCACCAAGCTGTGCTGGGAAGTATGGGTGTGTGGAGTGACCGGGGGAGGGGTACCAGCACCACAGAACTCCCGAGAGCAGGGGTGGGGTGTGGGTGGCAACACGCATACTGCCAAATGGTCCCCAGGTTCTCTTAGTCCGTCTTCCATAGTCTCCTTTAGTCTCCTTCCTGGCCAAACCCCAAACCTCTCAGAGGTTCTCAGTGTCCTTGGCTGGGTAATTTTGTCCTGGGTAGCTTCCCCTCAGACTTCCAGAGGGTTCTGTGGGTCTGCCACCTGCCGGCCCGGTGAGTGCTGCCAGATGGGGCCCGGAGGGGGCCAAGGGGTGTGCTGGGCCCATAGACTACTTCCTCATCCATTTCTTCCCAGTGCTGTATTCCTGGCCACCTATCTGACCCTCGCCTGCTGCCAGGGACCCAGGTGAGTCCCAGAAAGAAAATGAGAAGGGATGATGGGGGGCGAGGGGGGAGGGCCAAGTGTCTGGGGAAGAAGGGGGTCCCCCTCTAGCAGCTGAATGGTGGTGGGCACAGCTGGAATTCAGGTGTGTTCAAGGTCTCCTGCCTGTGTGGGATCTATTCAGCTATGTGGCTGTTACTTTTACGGTACATCTGCAAGGTATGTAAGAGTTTAACTGTTTAGCAAATAGGAAGAACCCAAGGCTCAGGCAGGCAGCGTAAGAGCTGCAGATGGATCCAGGTCTGTCCCAGTGGCCCATGATGTGCCTGCAGAGAACACCCGAGCAGGTACCAAAGGCCACGCCAGCCTCCCCTCCCCCAGTAAGGGCCTAATTCTCTAAGCGCCTGAGCCAAGAACTTCCTTCTGCTAAAGGAGTCTCTGATACCAAGCTGGCCCCAGTCACTTAATCACGGTCTCTTTCCCTCCAGACGCCGATTCCCATGGAACATCATCCTGCTGACCCTCTTTGTAAGTCTAGAAGGGGCGAGGGAGGGTTGACCCCAGGGAAGGGCTGGGGTCACAATTGTGGAAGTGGCCTGTGGCTTCCTCTGCACCCTAACCTGACCCACCCAAGCCCTGGGGCTCCTCTGGCCACTGCCCTGGCAGTCCCCCACCGCCACACCTCCAAGGCTGCCTTTCTTATGTGTTCCGCTCTTGTCTCTGTCTTTCCCTCAGACTCTTGCCATGGGCTTCATGACCGGCACCATTTCCAGGTACGTTCAGGGGCAAACTACCACACTCTTGTGAAGTGTCTATTATGGGGGACTGGGGGTGTCCCTGGGCTGGCAGTCATCTGCAGGGGGTGGGGGATGCTGGGCAGGATCCTTCTAGAAGCAACTGTTTGGAAGTCATTCCTACATGACTTATGTCTCTGGCCTCTCTGGACCCCTTTCCCTCAGTGTGTATGAAACCAAAGCCGTCATCATCGCCATGATCATCACTGCTGTGGTGTCCATTTCGGTCACCATCTTCTGCTTCCAGACCAAGGTGAGGGTATGGGGTGGGGGGGCCTTCCCTGGCCACACCATATCCCTTTCTTATATAAACCTGGCCCTCCAGGTTTGGCACTTCAGCAGGCTTGCGAGGGCCCAGACCCCTCTACACCAGAGATTTCCTTTAGAGACCCTAGTCCCCTCCCCCTCCTGTCTGCACCTACAAAACTCTTTCTGGTGTCTGTCCTCGGAGTGGCATGGTGAGTCCCATGCCTGCTAGGAGGCAGCACTGGGACTCCCTGGTTGGGGAGCCAGGGCAGTGGTTGCGACACTTATCTGACAGCTGCCTCGTCTCCCTTCCTGGCAGGTGGACTTCACTTCATGCACAGGCCTCTTCTGTGTCCTGGGCATTGTGCTGATGGTGACAGGGATTGTCACTGCCATTGTGCTGTCCTTCAAATATGTGAGTGTCTGGGAAGAGCTGGGGTCAGCTGATATATAAAGGCTTCCATATAAAGTGTTATAGGAGGCCCTGCCCTGGCCTCTGGGCAGGCTTGGACTTCTGGAAGCTCTCAACTGGCTAGCAAAGGTGCCAACACGGGCGCCGTGCTTGGGGCTCAGGTAATCTCTGTTTGGAGACAGAAGGCCTTGAGAGCCGTAGAACCTGAAGCCCTGCTCGGCATCACAACTCCCATGCGAAGTAGTGGATGAGATCTGCCCCACAGCTGAGGTTAGGTTCTAGAAGGGAGCTGGGCGAGGCACCTAGGACTGAGAAGATGGGCTTGGATGGAGGGGACCCATGAAGAGGGGAGCACAGTGCTGGGAGGGCCACCTGTCTACCGGACCAGGGCTGGCCCTGTCCTTCTGTGAGCAGGCTGCCCTGGGGGGCTCCATGATTCTGACAGTCCTTAGGGTGGTTAGGGGGCTTCCTTCCCAGGCTGGGCTGAAGGAAACATGACTGAGTGCTGTGACCGGGGGGAGTGACAGGGCTCTTTAACCAGTACCTGCCTGGCTCTGTCCCTGGCAAGAGCTACAACTCAACCACCTGCTTTTTTTCCAGAAGGACAGTGGACAGTTCTATACCCTGACTTTGGAGATTGGTTTCATATGACCACTGGAGGATGGCCTCTGTTTCCTCTGTCCAGATTTGTTGCTATTCTTTTTTTTAAAAACCAATCTCTATACCCCATGTGGATCTTGAACTCAACCCCGAGATCAAGAGTCGCATGCTCCACCAACTGTGCCCCAGGCATCCCAAATGTGTTACCACTCCTAACTGCTTCCAGGATCTAAGAGGCAGTAGTCCTTTTGTGTAGCTAGCCTCCTGGGTCTCCCTACTCAGACGCCAGAATTCCAGGGGCAGCTGGTCCTGAGGGACTGCCTGGGTCCATGCTTTGCTAGGATTTCTAACCCCACGCCTGTCCCATCTCTCCAGATTTACTGGCTTCACATGGTGTATGCTGCTCTGGGGGCCATCTGCTTCACGTTGGTGAGTAAGGCCCTGTTCGCTCTAGGGAGGGGAGCTGAAGGGCTGGAGGAGGAGCAACTAGATGGATGAAGCCTAAATTTAGGCTGCTTGGGAGGCAGGGAGTGGGGCCACAGCTACCCTTCCCCGTCCCCACTGTCAAGAGGTGACAGATTTTCTGGGCATTCTTGCTACCTCTTGTTCACCCGCCAGCTATAGAACACACCCAGCAGGCCGTGTTACAGATGAGGGTGTCTCTCTCCCTTTCTAGACTCTGAACCACTAGAGGGTAGAGACCATGTGTCCTGCTGTTCGTTCATGTGTCTCTAAGCATACTGCATGGCCCAGAGCCTCCCAGGACAGATCTGCTCAGGCAAAGGAGAACCAGAAGGAGGCTCTGGCCACCGAGCCGCCCTGGGTCCTCACTCGTGCCTTCCCTGTTCCTACAGTTCCTGGCTTATGACACGCAGCTGGTCCTGGGTAACCGGAAGCACACCATCAGCCCAGAGGACTACATCACTGGCGCTCTGCAGATCTACACTGACATCATCTACATTTTCACCTTTGTGCTGCAGCTGGTTGGGGATCGCAATTAAGGAGCACCGTGTTCCGCCCCACCGCAGGCTCTCTTCCCTAGAGGGCTGGGCCCTGTGACCCGAGTCTGGATCCCAGATCCCTTTCCTTCTCCTCCAGTAACATGCCCAGTTTCTTTTCTGCCTTGGGATGGGTGGCCTCTCTGGCGGCGGATGTGCAGGTCCTGGGCGGGCTGGAGGAACTGGGGACTAACTCTTGCCTTCAGCAGACTCAGTGAGAACGAGGCAGAAGATGGGCTGGCTGCCTACCTGCTACCTGGCACCAAACTCTTCTTAGCAGCTGGGGTTGCAGGGAGGGACAAGGAGAGCCTATTCTATAGCCAAAAAGGAATATGAGAGGTAGAAGTGACTTTGAGGTGCTGAGGTGTCCCCTCCCACCTCTGCCTTAGGTTTCTGGGCTCTACATAATAGCCAGAGCTATTTCTGCCCTCAACCCCCAACAAAGCCAGAGAGCTCTGTCCCTAGCCTCCTGTGCTCCTAGGCCACTGTCCTGTACTCCTTTGACAACCCTTGGCGCCTTCCAGCTTACAAAGATAGACAAGATCTGTGCCCATGGGTCTCCCCTGCTTCAATCCCTCTTCTTTTGATGGCATGTATGTGCTGTTTGTTTGGAGTGGGGGAGGAAGAGGAGAGTCAGCAAAGTCAAGCACAGGGGGCAATAAAAAGCAGCATCTACCCTGGGCTTCTCATGGCTTCTGGTGGTAGAGAGGACAGGCCGTGTTGGCAGCTGTTTGGTCCCCATTCTCCAAAGCTGCCTGGGGCCTCCCTGGGTGCTTCTGAGATCTCTCATCAGAGACCTCTTGCTTCTTGTTGCCCAGGTTGCTCAGCAGAAGGTGAGGAGCGAAGGTCAGGAGGTGGGGTGGTTTGTAGGATCCTAAGTGTGGCCAGGGAGTAACCAGGGTAAAGAGAGGCCAGGGTGGGGGCAGGGAAAATGCCCTGGGGGTTCTTCACCTGGTATGAGGGAAATGAAAGCCTCCTGTGATGTCCATGGAAACTTCTATGTTCTTTCTTTACATTAACCTGGGGAGGACCTTGAGTGAAAGATTTCCCCTCAAAGTTTGTGCTGGGGGATTTTAGACTTGAGCCTTAAACCTGCCTCTTTCTTTGTGACACCAAGTGCCTCAAGCGGGGAAGGGGGAACAAGAGTCACTGTTGTGGGGGTGGAAACCAAATCAGCCCGAGGGTGTAATTAGGACTTCTCTTAACTACTTGGTCTTAAATATATCACACAAAAGGACATATCTAGAAGTGTAATAAAGTTTTATGTTTAGAAGTTAAAGCACTGTTTGGCTCTGGTTTCTTTTAAGGTGTGAGCTTTGGGAGTGCTGGTCTGGCTCTGCCCAGAGCATCCGCTTCCCACCTCTGCATTCTGGCTTGGCGTCTTCGGCTTTTTCTAAGATAACCGAATATGTTTTGCCCCAGTGCTTCCTGTAATGCATGCAATACTCTGGTACAGGTTCAACCTTGCAAAACTGGGTCTGGCAGGGACTGGTCAGAGCAGTGGCATCTCACGGACCCTTTACAAAAGCCCAGGAGAGCTATGAACTCTCCTCCCCACAGAGCTGTATGTGTACACACAATTTCGCCCGTAGGGGGGCGGGGGAGATGGACCACAGGTTCAAGTTTTAGAACCCATGTCTTAGAAATCACTAGTTCAATCCCTGTGACAACCAAGGAAACTGAGGCCCCGAGGGGCTAAGTCACTTGGACCGGACCAAGAGGAGTCCTGCTTTCTCCCCCTCACACTCTGAATGTCCTTTTTCAGGTTCTCTTTATTTTTTGTTAGAGGCTCAGTGGGACCCCACCCTCCTGGCCAGCAGCTCTGAAGGCTTGGTCCCCAGGGCCTGAGCCTAGGCCTGTTGTACTTAAGTCTCTGTAGTCTCCCCAACCATCCAGCCAGGAACACTGAGGGCTTCTGTGAGAGGGAGCACACGTGAGTAACCAACCCCTCCCTCTGCCCCTCCCGTCCCAAGGGATGCACAAGCCCACTCCTGGTTCCTTTCTGCTTGAAACACTCGATGACTTTATTTGCCTTTGGCTGGCTTCTGGGAAGGGGCAGGGCAGGGCAGGGGCCGGCAGCGGCCTGGGCTTCATGCGCCCTCTGGTGGACCTCACAGGCAAGGACCAGAATCCGGCCAAACCCAAAGGGCTTCACAGTCTGGAGGCCACAGTCAACAGTCTAGGGGAGGGCTGCAGTGTTCCTCAGGCCTGCACTCCCCGCCCAGCTTCAGGAGATGGGGCATGCTGGGAGGAGGCCCTGAATCTCTGGCTCTCATACTCGCCCGTGTTGGATGCCCGCATGTTCTGCCGAGCCTTCATCTGCTTCAAACGGTCCTTGTCCACTTCCCGCTTGGTGAGGATGAAGAGGAGGATACCACAGGGGAAGCCGATGGCCCTAGGGGTGGGGAGATGTGCATGGGGTTTGGGGAGGGGCCAAGCCTGAGCCAGAGTTGCTGGGGGAATCTCATTCCAGCTTCATCGATCGCACAAATACTGCAATACCTCTTGTGTCTATGCAGCCTCTGCACTGGCTGCTGGAAGGCCCCAAGCAAACCAGGTCCTGCTGCTGCACTGCTTAAAACTCTGTAACAGCTCTCCGTCACTTCCTGGCCAAATCCAAACTCCTAGGCACAGCACAAAAGGCCCCGTGTGGTTGGTTTTCTGCCCACCTTTCCATTCCTGTCCCCAACAGCTTGACGCTCTGCTTGACATGAGCCCCTGCAATCCCGCCGTGCCAACTATGCCAGATTCTCCAGATAGCCCACCCTCTTTCCCTCTCCAAGTGTCGGCAAAGGTTCCTTCTGCCTTAACCGCCCCATGTCGCTTCCCAGACCCCTGTTCTCCATCTGAGTAACCACTACTCGGGAGGCACTTTGGTGTGGGGGAGAGGGCATGGAGTCACAAGACCTGGCGAGGATCCCACCTCTGAACCTTAGTTCCCTCCTTTATGAATTGAGATGTAATTTTTTTCTTACATGTTTTCATCTTTTGGATTTAGGAAATGTAACATTTATCTCAGAAAAACTAAACATATTACACTGTAAAGTACAGGCACACCTCAGGTGTGGGGGAAAAAACATTAATTTCCCCCTCCTTTCCTTTTAATATTGATCAACGATACGTATTAAGGTCAGAATCAGATACACTGAACGATACACTGAACACCTTCTAGATGCTCCTTATTCAACTAATACACTCTCTCTCACGTGACCTCAATGAAAGCTCAATTGCCTTTCACCCCAAGCTCCCAAAAGAGAGAATAAAGCCAGGGACCCAAACTCAAATCAGATTAGCTCAGTTTACCACTACACAGAAAACTCACTGTGTCTCCAATTCCACATACCTTCCCACCCCCTTTGCCTCATTCCTCCAAGAGTCCAATCCTCACTCCAAGCAGTTCCATCCCCACAACCTCGGATTCAACTCACCACCTGAAACTTAGAGAAGTTTCTGGGTCCCGCCCTCCCCTGTGCCACTCCCCGTTGGTGGGCAAAGAGTTAGTTAAAACTCACCAGGCTAGTCCCACAGCTTTCATGGGGTTCTTGCCCCTCTTTCTGGGGATGTATTCCAGCTCAGGGGATAGGGGCTCAGGCTCCTCCTTGCACTCTGGAGAGCTGTGGCTTTGCAGTGCCCGGGTCCTGCTCTGGGAGGCTTTGTTAGCTGTGGCTCCTGAAAGAATCCCTGTGGATGGAAGGAAGGAAGGAAGGTCAGTAAGAGGAGGAGAGCCCAGGGGAGGAAGGGGAGTGACTGCGGTTTGGAGTAACAAGTGCCAGGGAGAATCCAAAGGGAAATGGGAAAACTGCCATCGAGGTGGCACCTTTGAAAGCCACTTCCACGTCACTGCGGGCTCATCACCCCGGTGCCAGGACGGCGAGCTTCGTCGCTCTTCATCTGCTCGGACGACAGGAAGTGAAGGACTGCAGTGGGGCTCACATAAGACGTATGAAGGGAATCGGAGAAAAGGTTTTCAAACTGCAGAACGTTAGCACTGGAGCTTAAACGTAGTCTACTCCTTCCCCTCGTTCTGTAGAAGAGGAACCTGAAGCCCCCAGAGACGAGCTGCTTCGCCCAAGGTCAAACTGCCAATTATCTGGGGCTAGAACCCAAGCGTCCAGAAGCCCGGGGCTCTATCCTCTGCACTGCGGTGAGTGTGAGACACCTGGAGCGCGGGAGTCTAAAAGGCTTCCTCGGAGCTCCCTCTCGCAGCATGACCCTGCAGGTGTCGCGGAACTTGAGGGCAGGGGATGGGCTGGGTGACCTCCAGAGAGCATCTTTTTTTAGCCCCCAGACTCTTTATGATCCCGCAGAGAGGTGCGGGCAGGAACCGACAGCCATGACCTCCTGCTATCGCTGGTCGGGAGTATATAAAAAGGGGATCCCCTGCAGCCTTGCCCTCCCCGGGGTCCCTCTCCTTACCCCGGAGGACGCGGGCATTTCTCGCCCCCCGGCCCTTCAGCGCCGTAGCAGCTACCACCGCCGCCATGTTCAGATCCCACCCCCCTTCACCGCGCTCCCCGCCGGGAATTGTAGTTTGCGTAAGGGGCCTCCCCCGCTCCTTCCGTCCTGCCTACAGACCAGAAACTACATCTCCCAGAAGCCCGCGAGGGGCCCCGGGAGAACTACTCTTCCCAGGAGACCCCGGAGGCGCGCACGCTCGCTTGTTTCCCTCCTGTTGGAGGCGGAGTCAGGCCGGGCGGAGTTTGGGTTCTCCCCGCCACGGCCCGCCCCCTTCTCCCAGCTCTGCCCCGTGATTGGTGGGTCAGCCGGGTAGCCCCCTTCGCTATTGGGCTAGCGGCCGTCGCTCTTCCTGCCGGGGAGTCGCCTACGCCTACTTCCTCCCGGGAGGAGGGGCTCGAGTTCCGCGTCGTCGCGCAGAGCTGACTCTGGGAGGCGTTTGGGCCCAGAGAAGTGGATCGGCCGCTTGCGCCGCATGGAGTCCGAATCGGAGAGCGGGGCCGCTGCTGACACCCCCCCCCTGGAGACCCTGAGCTTCCATGGTGATGAAGAGATTATCGAGGTGGTAGAGCTGGATCCTGGCCCGCCCGACCCGGGTGAGAACTGCCGCCGCTCGGGCCGCGGGACGGGAGGCGCCCCCCTGGCCCCCGGCCCCTGCTTCTCCCCCCGGCCCCCCTCCCCTCCGGCCGTTCCTGCCGCTCCCCGTCGCCCTTCCTCCCTGCCCTGCCCCCACACGTAGTTCCCAGGCCTGGCAGGGGTGGGGGTTCCCCTGACGCCTCCTCCGGCCCTTCCCCTCACACACCCCCTTCCCGTCATCCCCTCGGTCCTCCCTTCCCACACGGCCCCTGGCCATGCCCGGGTCCTCCACCTCGGCGTCCTCCGCCCCCAGAGCCCCCCTCCCCGCCGCCTCACCCCCTCCGTGTGACCTCAGCCGACCCTCTTGCTACACCCCAGCTCCCCACACTTCTCCGCTAAGCCTCTTCTGGCTGCCGAGCCCCACCTTTTAACCCTCTCCCCAAAGCAGATGATCTGGCCCAGGAGATGGAAGACGTGGACTTCGAAGAAGAGGAAGAAGAGGAAGAGGGCAACGAGGAGGGCTGGGTTTTGGAACCCCAGGAAGGAGTGGTGGGCAGCATGGAGGGCCCGGACGACAGCGAAGTCACCTTCGCGCTGCACTCAGGTAGGTCTCTGGTAAACCCCGTGCGCCGGCGCCGCTGAACATCAGACGCCTGCTGTGCCCGGAGCCTTCCCCGGGGCAGGGGCAGGGAGAGGGCCCGGGAGGAGCTCACGCCCCATGGCCTGGGGGAGAGCTGGGCTGCTGGAGCCCGCCCAGGCACCGGGCGTCGGATCTGCTTTTGCTCCTTACAGATCTGTGGTCTTTGTAGCGTCTCTAGGTCTTTGTTTCTTTTCCAGAAGTTACCTTGTCGTAAATTAGAGGTAGCAGTACTTTTTCTGAGCAAATTTTGTATACTATTCTCAAATACTGGTCCCTAATAAGGCAAGTGACGGGGTGCCCTCACTCCGTGCTCAGCCCGGTGGCAGCCCCGGCTGAGCCTGTAAGCCCTGCACGTGTCCACTGCTCTGGTCTGAGCGTCAGTCTGGGGTGGTGAAGGCAGCAGCCCTGCAGAAGGACTCGGAGCTTGGCAAGGGTAGAGAGGGATTTCTCCAACAACCTGATGCTTGAAACTTAGAAGAACTTGGATGCACCCTTCTTTTCTGGAGGAAAGACATGGTGCTCTGGGTGGAAGCGGGTGGGCTTCCCGAAGGACAGGACCCTGGGTGGCAGCCCTGTCCGCTCACTCGTGCACTCTCTCTTGGGACAGCGTCTGTGTTTTGTGTGAGCCTGGACCCCAAGACCAACACGTTGGCCGTGACGGGGGGTGAAGATGACAAAGCTTTCGTGTGGAGGCTCAGCGATGGGGAGCTGCTCTTTGAGTGTGCAGGTGAGGGAGCACGGCTGAGGTCCTGTTCTCCTGGAGGTCTTAGGGGGGTTAGCCTGCTGTGCTCATGCCTCCAGCAGCTACTTACTGATCTCCATCCTGTGCTGGACCCGAGGACTTCAAAGCAGATGATCTAGTCTGTTTTGGGTGCAGGGGAGGGAGCTGGTAGTGGCCAAAGGAGTCTGGGCAGGGTCTGCG
Source organism: Canis aureus (assembly GCF_053574225.1). NCBI lineage: Eukaryota > Metazoa > Chordata > Mammalia > Carnivora > Canidae > Canis > Canis aureus. The sequence continues at coordinate 5,992,143 of NC_135646.1, forward strand.
AGGAGGTAGCACTGGCTTAGGCAGAAAGGGGGAGCAGGTATTTGGGGCAGAGGTGTGGAGGTATTTGGGGCAGAGGACGTAAGCCTGAGCGAGGCACGGTTGAGTGGGAGGCTAGCATTGCCACCCCTAGGGAGGCCTGGGGGTATTGGTGCCTGGCACGGGCAGTGACTCGAGTCACCTGTTACGGTGGGAACCCCCCCTCTTTCCTTCCCAGCTGGTCCTTCGTGGGGGCCGGACGCCTGGGTCGTGTGTCACCAGCACCAGATACCCTGACGTTCTCCTCTCTTTCTACCTACTTTGCTTTGCAGGCCATAAAGACTCTGTTACTTGTGCTGGCTTCAGCCACGACTCTACCCTAGTGGCCACCGGGGACATGAGTGGCCTCTTGAAAGTGTGGCAGGTCGACACCAAGGAGGAAGTGTGGTCCTTTGAAGCAGGAGACCTGGAGGTGAGATCGTCAGAGTGGTGTTTGGCTGTGTGGGGCCTTGGGTGGGAGGTGAGGGCTTGGGGGTCCGGTGTCGCCTGTCCCGGACCCAGCCAGCTCTGAGCCAGTGCGCTCTCAGGTTGCAGCAAGGGTGTCTACTCCGTTTCCCGTCCAGGCCCCGCTGACCTCAGCAGCAAGGACAGCTTGGGGGGAGCTTAGGGGACAGGCTCCTAGGCGGGATGGGGTGACAGGCGCCTCCCTGCTGACCCTTCCTTTCTGCCCAGTGGATGGAGTGGCACCCTCGGGCACCTGTCCTCCTGGCGGGCACCGCTGACGGCAACACTTGGATGTGGAAGGTCCCAAATGGTGACTGCAAGACCTTCCAAGGCCCCAACTGCCCAGCTACCTGTGGCCGCGTCCTCCCTGATGGTGAGGGCAGCTCTCTGTCCGTCCTTCCCTGGGTGTACAGAGGTTGGCTCCAGGTGTACTCACCCTCCTGGGCTCCCTCCGGGTCCTGGCCGGCCAGCTCCGAGGTCCGCCGTCCGGAGCGTGGACCCAGGCCCCAGAGCAGACCGCGTCCCCTCTCCGGCCTGGACTGCACACTCTTCCTTCCGTGGGGCAGGGTCTGCTCCCTTACTTTCCTGTCTCCCCGCCCCCCTCATTCCCTTGCTGGGTGTGCCTGAGGGTGCCATCTGACCTCCTCTGTGCCTGTGGCCCTTCAGGGAAGAGAGCTGTGGTCGGCTATGAAGATGGCACCATCAGGATCTGGGACCTGAAGCAGGGAAGTCCGATCCACGTACTAAAAGGTCTCTAAGGCAGGGGAAGGGTTCGCTGGGGGTGTCTGTGCGGGAGACCTGGGGCAGGACTCGGGGCCTGGGGGGCAGCCTGACCTAGCTGTCTGCCCCCTCCTAGGGACCGAGGGTCACCAGGGCCCTCTGACCTGTGTCGCCACCAACCAGGACGGCAGCCTGATCCTCACTGGCTCCGTGGACTGCCAGGCCCAGCTGGTCAGTGCCACCACTGGCAAGGTGAGTGCGACCTGCAGCCTGTCGCTGGAGCCTCTGCTGCCCACGTCCCCTGTGCGTCTCCTGTTGCCTTGCCGCCCTCTCGTCAGCCCTCCCGTCAGCCCTCCTCCTGTCCCGATTCTCCCCCCATGGCTTACAGGTGGTGGGTGTGTTCAGACCCGAGACTGTGGCCTCCCAGCCCAACGTCGGAGAGGGGGAGGAGAGCGAGTCCAACTCCGTGGAGTCTTTGGGCTTCTGCAGCGTGTGAGTGTGAGAGTGAGAAGGGCCAGGGCCTGGGCCTGGAGATGAGGACAGCTGTAGAGAAGGGGGTGGGGCGAGGGGCGCCTGGGCCGGGGAGCCAGGGAGGAGTGCAGGGTGCGTGAGCCCACGTCCCTCCACGAGCCTTTCTTTAGTGGTGCTCCCCTCTGCCCAGGATGCCTCTGGCAGCTGTTGGCTACCTGGATGGGACCTTGGCCATCTATGACCTGTCTACGCAGACCCTCAGGCATCAGTGTCAGCACCAGGTACAGGCAGCCTGGAGCTCTGGTGGGGCCTCTCTGTCACCCGCCCCCTCCTTTCCTCCCTCCTCCCCTCCCTCTGTCCCTGAGAGTCTGGGGCAGGTGCCTGTCAGCTTCCCCGGCCCTGATGCCCTCCTTCTCTCTGGCACCCGGGTGTAGTCGGGCATCGTGCAGCTGCTGTGGGAGGCAGGCACCGCCGTGGTTTACACTTGCAGCCTGGACGGCATCGTGCGCCTCTGGGACGCCCGCACCGGCCGCTTGCTTACCGACTACCGGGGCCACACGGCCGAGATCCTGGACTTTGCCCTCAGCAAGTATGTGAATTGGGCCAGGGCCAGAGCCCCTGTGTGATTGGGAGGTGGGACCAGCACGCGGGGGCCATGGAGTCCTTGGGCCGTGGGAGGGGATTCCTCAGGGAAGCTGGACCCCAAGGCCTGGTGGCGGCCGTGAGGCAGACGCACTGGGAAGCCCGAGGGAGTTGCAGCTTCTGGTTGACGGGGACCCGCCTGGGCTCTCCCATCTCAGTTCAGGGCTGAGGGGCTGGGACTGTCCCCCATGTGGTGGCTCTTCTCTGATCCCCTTAGTGGTTGCTGGCTCTAAGCGTGTTCCCTCCACGTGGCACATTGGCCCGGTGCCAGGCACTGGGGATCTAGAATCAAGGCTGCACTGGAGGTGGCCACCCGAGGGCCCCGGGTGGTGGGCTTGGGCCAGGCCCCGGGCCCTTGGTCCCGCCGACCCGCACTTTCTGTCCACAGAGATGCCTCCCTGGTGGTGACTACGTCAGGAGACCACAAAGCTAAAGTATTTTGTGTGCAGAGACCTGACCGCTAACGGCTGCGGCCTCTGCTTTGGTGTTGAGGGGTGAAGGGAGACCCCACCAGCAGAGGCGGTAGGGCCCGGGGAGGAGGAGGGGGCCGCGGACTGTGTTCCAACCCCTTCAGCCGACTTGCCCCCTCCGTCCCTTCTCTTAAGAGACCCATCCCTTGGCCCCCCACCCCACCCTCACCCAGACCTGCGGGTCCCTTAGAGGGGGGTCAGGCCTCTTTCTCTTTCACCTTCATTTGCTGGCGTGAGCTGCGGGGGTGTGTGTTTGTATGTGGGGAGTAGGTGTTTGAGGTTCCCGTTCTTTCCCTTCCCAAGTCTCTGGGGGTGGAAAGGAGGAAGAGATATTAGTTACAGATTTTAAAAATGTAAATAAAATATACTTCCCAGAGACCGTGTGTGTTTGGATCTTGTGGCCTCTGGGCAGGAGGAACCGGTGAGGGAAACGTCAGGGTGAGGCTCCCAGCAAAATCTCATTTTCGAGGTACCTCAGCTCACCGCCTGGGGTGGTGTCTCGTCCCCCCCCCTCCCCAGTCAGTTCTGAGGGAGTCGGGATCTCCGCAGGTGCGTGTCTGGCTCTAGTTTCTTTCCGCTGGTGTCCCTCCTGCCTCCTGCTCAGGGATGCGGAATGAGATAACCAGGAACTGGGCCCGATGGGTTTATTGGGTCGGGGTGGAGTCGGATAAGGGCAGGGCTTCTGATCCAGAGGCGTGGGGACGAGGAGGCCGGCTTGGTGGCCGAGATGGACAGATGGTTCTGGCAGGAGCCAGCAGAGGCCCGCCCCTAGTTCAAGTCGAGGTCCACGCTGCTTTGGCTGCCGGTGTGGTAGGCGCTGCCCGGGCCCGGCCCGCCCCGGGGGGCTCTTCCCTGCAGCCCCTGCAGCCACCTTCGGGCGGCCGCCCTCCAGGGGGCCGTGTAGCGCTGGTCCCCCAGCCCCATGGCCACGGGCACGGCCGCCGCGCTGGCGCTGCCCAGCGACATGAGGGACAGCAGGGTCCCTGGGCCCAGCGGCGGGCGCTGCTCATAGGCCAGGACCGAGAGGAGCAGGGTGGCCACGTAGGGCCCCCAGCACAGCCCGAAGAGCAGCGTGGCCCCGGCCTGCGCCTTCGCCTGCCTCCAGGTAAGGGCCCGGGCCAGGGCCGAGGGGGCGCCGCGACACACGGCCCGCTCCAGCCGCCGGATGTCCTGCAGCTGACGGTGCGCCGCGGCCAGCACGCGGGCCGAGAGCAGGGCGGCGGCCCCCACGGCGGGCAGCAGGAGCCCGTAGACTTCCAGGTAGAGGTAGGGGGCCGGGAAGACGGCCTGGGAGCTGCAGTTGGCGCCGGGGGCCCAGTGGTTCCAGCCCAGCGCGGGCAGGCTGGCGAAGAGCAGGGGCCCGGCCCAGGTGAGCAGCAGGGCCAGCCGCGGGCTCCCGCGGGGCCGGAGGGGCCGCAGCACGGCCACGTAGCGCTCGCCGTGCACCAGCAGGAGGTTGGCGAGCAGGGAGAGGAAGGAGAAGTTGGGCGCCAGGTAGAGGAAGAGGCAGGACCAGTAGCCCCGGCGGCTCTGGCTCCAGAGGCCGGGCAGCGCGGGCAGCGCCAGCCCCGTGAGCAGCCCGGCCAGCAGCAGGCTCAGGAAGAAGCAGCCGGCGGGCGGGCGGCGCAGGTGCCGGTCCCTGGCGATGCCCAAGGCCAGGAGCAGGTTGGCAGCGACGATGAGGCTGGCCAGGGCCAGGGAGAGCCCCAAGGCCCCGGCGGGAACGGGGCTGGGCTCCTCCCTGGTGCTGTTGGGTGTCATCGGGACGGGGGAGGCCTGGGGCCGCGGCCGGCGAGCCTGGGTGAAAGACGGGCGGCCGGGATCAGCCGGGTGGGGGGCTGCGCGTCGTCCGCGGGTTGCACACCAGCCGCCGCCCGGCCTTATCTGGCTCGCGGATACGCCCTTTTATTCATGAGCGGCCGGTTACAGTTTGCGCAAAAATCCACGATTTGGGGCTTCTCTTAAAAGTCACATCCAGCCAGCAATTCTGTCCTGCGTGGTAGCAACTGTCGGGCGCCGAGCGCGGGCTGTGTCCACCCGGTGCCCCCGTCCCCGCCCTGCCGCGCCGGCCCTTGCTATTACCTGTCCCCGTCCCACCCGCTCCCGGCAGCTGTGCTGAGGCCTCTGTTGAGACTGCAGGGCCGCCCCACGGGGCCCCGGGGCCCCAAAGCCCCAAAGGGTCTTGTCCGGCGGCCTCCACCAGCCGAGGCCTCTAAGTTGGCTGAAAGGGAGGACGGGGTCTGGCGGGGGTGTCCTGGTCTTCCGGCCAGGCCAGCACGTGAGGGGCTCCTTCAGGTTGGGCTGGGGCCAGTGCTAGGGGTGGCCGCTGTGACGGAGAGGGGTCCCCGTCCTCTGGCTGGGGCTGGGGCTTTAGGGAAGGACCTGGAGGGGTGGGCAGGGCAGGCGGGAGGCAGAGGCAAAGGCAGGGCTTGCTCAATGCCTGAGTTAGTGACAGGCCAGGGCCAGGGTGGCAGCAGCAAGTGGGGGACCCTGTCCCCTGAGCTCCCCGCCTCTCTCCCCCGCCTCACAGGTTACAGCCCAGTGAGCAGCCTCCGGGTAGGACTTCCAGCCCATAAACTTGACTCCTCCTCACCACACTAGCAACAGGGCCCTTTCTGGGAACTGGAGGCAGAGGGGAGTCACTGGGGAGGATGAAGGTGCCAGCAGGAAGGGGGACAGTCCCCACACCCCGGAGCGCTGGGCTGAGCCCAGAGCGGACGCAGGAGGAGCTGCTCGTTTCGTTTCGTGACTCTGATCCGGGCCTGTCCTTCCCTTTCTTGGTTCTATGTCCTCAGGCCCCTCAGACACCCTGGCCCCAGGGCCACGCCGTGCGGAAGGGGGGGTCCCGGCCCTTGGGGGAATCTCCTGCTGCTGTCAGCTGGGGAGCAGCCGCCGTTGCCAGGGTTAAAGTCAATAAGGAATGGATTCCTGCCTGCCCCCACCTCCTCACCCCGGATCTGAGGGCATCACCGCCACCCTGAGCTGCCACCCCGAGCCCTGGAGACGAAGGCTGACCCCTTCTCTTCCCAGACCCCTCCTCCCCCCAACTCTGGGCCTGCCAAGCCCCGCCAGGCTGTCTCCTCCCTTCCCCTCCCCGCAGCCCGGTTCCTCTTCCTCAACCTCCCCCGCTCCTCACCCCTGCGCTCTCCCCAGGACCTCCTTCCCTGTCTAGCAGGCCCTTTGGTTTCTGTTCCTTCGTCCCTGCGCCAGGAACTCTATTAAGCCCCGGGAGACCTCGGGGGCTGTTAGTCAAAGCTGGACTCTGGGGTCACGGCTGGAGCTCCCAGCACTCAGCCTGGAGGGCGTCCTCACCCCTCCTCCCCCGGAGCAGTAAGGGGGCGGGGTGGCCCCAGGGCCCCCTTCCCCCGGAGGCTCGGCGGCTTGGACTGGGTGCAGGCGCTCTCCAGGGTCCCGGGCTGCGGTCTCCAGGTGAGGCTCGGTGCTACTCACATGCTGCGGCAGGTGTCGCTGGGCCGGCCTGGGCCTTGCTCCTCGCGTCAGGGACTGGCTGCGGGCAGGCGGGCAGGGCTTCGGGCGCGGTCTGCTGTGCCTCCGGGACCGCGGGGCCGGGCTCCCTGCTGCCCAGGCTCTGCCCCCGCCTGGGTTCTGGAGGGACGGAGCTGGGGCTGGTGGGGCTCGGCCTGGCCCCGCCTCTGGGGGTGGGACCTGGCACACCCTGAGCCGCGGCAACGGGGAGGCCTTCCCATCCCTGTCCAGTGCCCTCTCCTTATCCTCCATCAGTGTGTCCCTTCCCCGGCCGCAGCTCGCCACCAAGGCGGCGGATCCCCTACGTCAGGTCACCCAACTTGGAGCCGGTCACCGGCCAGCAGCCTAGCTAGTCTGAGAATTGCTTTCCAGTCAATGAGTAATCATGGTTTCGTCTACCCCCTCCACTTCCCATCTGAGCTAATACATTTACATTTTATGAGACTTGAACCCTCGGAGTGGCCTGCCGGCTGACAGCACGTCCCGGACCCGTGCACTGCAGAGTCGTGTCTGATGGTGGCAGTGGCGGGGTTTGGAGCTTGCGGATCTTCCCCATCCTTGTCACCTGGTGGGCCTTTCAGCTTAGAAAGCCAACCTTGCCTTCTAGAACCTGGGGTCATCCTGCACTTTTCTCGATGACTTTGAGTCAAGTTCTGAGCTATGAGGTTGAAATGGCTCTGGGGGTGTGTGGCATTGGGCCGGCTACCCTCAATTTTCCCACCTGTAAAATGGGTACAAGTACACCTACCTCTCTGGGCTGTTGGGGAATATCATGGAGTAACACGTGACTGCATATATTCTGGTGCCGGACACTTGATCGGGTGGGGGGGAGGTGTTGGTTCTCAACAAATGATTCATTTCCTTCCCCTCCGTGGTGGTAAGGGGCGCAAGTCAGTATTGGGACCAGAAGGCCTGGATTTGAATCTTAGAATTCCGGCTGGGATTTTTTTTTTTTTTAAGCTGTGTGAACTTGGGCAAATTACTGAAGTTCTCTTGCCTTTGTGTCTTCATCTGTAGGATGGGGCTTATGTTGCACTCACCTATGGTGAGACTAACGGAATTAATGCGTGATGAGGACTTGGATGAGCACTAGGCACACAGGCACTCCATGAAAGGCAGCCGTCATTACCATTTTTAGGATTCCTGCCCTTCTCTGCATGTCACTTCCCTCCAGCCACCAGTCCAGTCTGAGAGAGAGAACTCTGTAGGGAAAGGCAGATAGAGAGCTCATGGAAAAGCAAGAGGAGAATGGGCACTTCTGCTCCATGGGGATACTGAGGAAAGTAGGTACAGGAGAGGAAGGCAAGTAAGTTCAGGCAAGGCAGCCAGGAGGTGTGATGCTCTAATTTTCGCTTGTATCACGCGAGGCCTTGGGGTGCTGGAAAGAAGCTGGCTCAAGTGGGAGGGAGCAGGTTGGAACTGCAGCAAGAAAGCTGGAGATGAGACACAAGGAAAGGCTTCCCTGCTCAGGAGCACAGGCAGACAGAGCCAGGGGACTTTCGTGCCCTTGGCAGGGGGGTGGGAGACCCAGGTGGGGGGTGGGGGTCCCAGGGGTCTAGCTCCACCCATCCTGCACAGTGGCCAAGGGGCCTGGGGAGGCAGGACTTCTGTTGGGACAGGAGGGGAGAGGAGGAAAGCATCCAGCCCCAAGCCCATCCTCAAGCAGGCAGCCGGCCCTCCGACCCACGCTATCTGGCGGTAGAAGTCAGAGGCTCTGGGAGAGTTCAGCCTGGGGCCCGGACAGAAGTGGGTGTGGGGCCCCTCAGATGCTCGACTGCCAGGAATAAACAGACCTCCTTCTGTTCCCAGCCCTGGCCTCCTCCCTACGGGATCCAGGATGTCTGTGTTTCTTCTTCGCTGCTTTGTCTAAACACTGTGTGTGGGATGACGTATGAAGGGGCCGGGAAGCCTGGGTCCGGTCTCTTCCTCACTGGACCATCCAGGCCTTCTCGGCTCCCCCATCAACCTCTGGCACGGACTCATCCCTGGCCTTCTCCTCTTGCCCACAGGAGGGCTCTGGCACCGGCAGTTTCCAGACGCTCCATGTCAGCTGCAGGCTGGAGAGCACCCTCCGTGGCCCCCATTCTCCTCTCCTCAGGCAGAGCCTCTATGGGGGGCTCAACCCTGCCAGAGCATCCTCCTGGCCTTCGTTCACTGCTCACTCCATTCTCTGGGATATTTGAAGCTCTTTGCTGACCTTGGGGGCCCAGGACTGGGTGGGTGTGGTATGCAGGGGCTGGGGTACGGGTACGGGGAATGGGATGAACGGAGGCAAGGAGGCTCAAGGCTTTCTGGACCCTGGCTGGCCTCCAGGAGCCGCTGTCAAAACTCTTCAGTCTCCATAGGCAAGAGCAGACAAGCCCTTGGGAGCCTCTGGGGGACTCGGCACAATCCTGGCCAGGAACTTGGCTTCAGGAAGCCTGGAGTCAGGTCTATGGGCCGAAGAAACCCTGGTCCTCCCTGTTGGTGCTTAACCAGATTCTCCACGGCCCCCTCAGAGCCACACTGCACTGCTTTTAGCAATCCCCAGAAGGGGAGCATTGCTTGAACTCAAAACAGCCCCCAGAGCAGACGTAGGCTTGGGTCTTTGGCCTCAGGAGCTCTTAGGATGAGGGTCTTCACACCACTGAGACTGAAGGGAACTGCAATGGCAACTACCAAATACTGGCTTCCCAGGAGGCGGCTGCTGCAGCAGCCAGCACTTCCTTTTCCAGGTTTGCCAGCCACCAGAAGCAGGTGACAAGGGGCCGCCCCGTCAGCACCAGCACTCCCCAGTACACACGTTTGTTGGGATGGGCACTTAGCTACTAAGTCCTGAGCTAAAAGCCCATTTCAGTGGAGTCCAGGTGACTCAATGACCTGTGGCTTTCAGACTTGACTCACAGCAAAAAGGCATTTCATAATCCAATCAAGATGTATGTACAAAACTAAAACACATTCCCAAATCAATACTTACGATTGAGAAGTGTGATGTATACTGATCTATACTATCCCATTAAAAAAAAAAAAAAAAAGAAAAAAAGCTGGGGCACGTGGGTGGCTCAGTTGGTTGTCTGCCTTTGACTCAGGTCATGATCTCGGGGTCCTGAGATTGAGCCCCTGTTCAGCAAGGAGCCTGCTTCTCCCTTTATCCACCCCCGCTACCCTGTTCATGCTCTCAAAAAATAAGATCTTAAAAAGGCCAGTGATGAAGTTACACATGTGACAGACACAGAAATACACCACACACACACACACACACACACACACACACACTCGTGCGCGCGCGTGGGTGGGTGGGTGAGTCAGGCCTGGACCACAACATGGTCCTGGCTAAGACGTTGTACTACAGTCATTCGAGATGCTACCACTGGGGGGAGCTGGGTGAAGAGCACACAGAATTTCTATATTATTTCTTTTAACTGCATATGAATCTCCAGTGATCTCATAACGGTTTAGGAAATAAAAACGTGGGCAGCCCCGGTGGCGCAGCGGTTTAGCGCCGCCTGCAGCCTGGGGTGTGATCCTGGAGACCCAGGATCAAGTCGCACATCCGGCTTCCTGCATGGAGCCTGCTTCTCCCTCCGCCTGTGTCTCTGCCTCTCTTCACTCTCTCTGAATGAATGAATAAATAAATCTTAAAAAAAAAAAAAAAAAAAAAAGGAAATAAAAACGTCAGGACAATTCATGAATGGGTCTCAAACCAGCCTGAAACTCACTTCACTAGGTGGAGACAAGTTAAAAGGGAAAGCAAGAAGCTAGAAACCACTAGGATGGCCCTCAGACCATTTCAGCGGCTCCTAAAATTGCCCTGATAATTCTTTACCGAATTTTCTGAACGCTTTCATTTTTGGGATCAGTGTCCTGCTAGGGGACAGCATGCTTTGCTAGACCTGGTGATGTTAGGTGAGCATCTCCCCAAAGGTAATTCTGTGGAATGCCAGTCTTTTGGGCTACTGCGTGAGAAGAGAAAGGGCGGCCGCTCAGTCTGCATTACGTCCAGACATAATACCCATCAATGTCCTGCAGAACAACACAGGCCACGGAACACATGTTTTGGGAAATGCTGTGCGTTAATGATAAAATAAGAAGCCAGAAAACAATATGACTGTCACGGTCCCAGAAACTACTTGGCCACAGCCAGACAGACTTTGTCACCAAGGTTTACAGGAAGCCTGTTCACATATACTCAGAACCATTGACCAGAGCCCACTAGCCAGCCATCCTCTTTCTCTCCTCGAAGTGGGAGGTTAGGGGACTCCTGAATCTAAGGTTTCCCAGATGGAGTCTGTAGGTTCAAAGCGTCATGTGTACTCTTCCTCCCTTCTCCTCTCTCTTTTGGACTGTCTAGAGACCCAGCAAATTCTCATGTAAGATAGAAAGATTTTCTTTATTAATGACCCCAACTGTATTTCTTTAGATACAGGAGTTTTGAACTCAAACACTTAGGAGAAAACAAGTTAAGATTGCATTATCCTGCAACTCATTACCAGTAACATATTGCAAAGCGCAACAGCTTGGAAGAGGGGGAGGAAGGCAAGGGGAGTGAGGGAGGGAAAGTAAAGAAAAGGAATTAAGTTGATCAAGTGGAATTGTTTTCCTTTTTTTTTTAATTCTTGAGAACTATGAAGTCCTTGCAAGCACAGCTCGTTTCTGCAGATTATTTTCCAAACGTATACAAAATGGAACCCAAACGGAGAATCCCTTAAGAACCTGGAGAGGTGCAACATTAAAAGCTACGATTATCCAGTAGCAAGTGTTCCAGCCTTCAGCTGCCAGCCGCCTCCTCTTCCTGTTCCCCAGAGTTAGCGGGACGAAAACGTCTTCCCCCTTCAAGAACAGAGAGAAGTGTGAAGGCTGGTTTTGGGCTCACCTGTCCCACCACCCCATGCTCCTGGACTAGGGATGGGACCCCAGAGACACTGAGACACGGGTGCCAAGGCTCCTCAGAGGATGTGGGAACTCTAGGCCCAGAGAGATTTCATCAGCTTTCTTCCTGTCGAATACTTTTGGGGTAACAGGGAGCATCTAGGCCAAGCCCACAAGGATGTTCAATAAATATCAAGTTAAGACAAGAGAGTCCCTTGCCCACAACTTCTGGATGGCCAAACCTACTCGAATTTCAGACTGGGCTCAACCTTCTTCCCGGTTGAGAGCTCCGGCTCCTCTTACACAGCTTATACCTCTTCAGGCTTACAGATAACAGTTCCTTCATTTCCACCATGGGAGGAGGATAGGATGCTCAAAACTTCCAAGTACAGACCCTTCATGCTGCCATGTGGTGACCACACTCTGGGTTACAGAATGCTCGCCTGACTTTAGGCTCCTGAGTCCTGGCCTTCCATCCCACCCAGTATTTCTCTGGGAGGGCCATTTTTGGGAACAGGCTGGTTCTCAAAGACAGAGGTAGTAATTCAGTCTAGGGCTGAGAACTATGGGAAATTGGGGCAAAGACATGGGAGCTAAATATTCCTGTCCTGAAGGTCTCACCCACTTTAAAATGAAATCGTGTTTCTTCACTCCCATCCCCACCTCACCACACAAAGATCATTGAGTGTTCGATTCTGGCAGAGGCACCAAGCCAGGCCTGCCATCCTATTCCATGCAGCATCCCCCTGTTTCTGTTGTCTGTGGGGGTCCTGGCCTCCCCTACTCATCCTTAGTAACATGACTTGGTTTTCAGCTCAGATGTGGTTGTCTGCCTCCCCCTTCTTTCTGGGACCCATCTCTGCTAAAGAAAGGTCACAGGGCAGAAAAAAGCAGAGCTACTTTCTCAGTCCCAGGAAGGAGGTTTATGGATGCCTGGTTGGTTTCAAGAATCTATCCTTCCTCAGCTCCCGGGCAGGGCAGGGGGTTCGTCCCTGTACCTCAGATGACTGCATTTGTGTTGCAGCACCCCAAGACCACTGCTGGTGGGGTAACAGGGCAGGGGGGAAGCTCTCTGGGGAGACACTGGGCGGCATCTGCCGTGCTGGCCTCTTCTGAACAGACAAGTTACAGGGCTGAAGATGACGCAGGCAGCCCCATGACTGCTATTTACGAAGCCAGCCTTCCTATTTGGTGTAGGACGGGCTGGCCAGGTCAGGCTTCCTTCTGCTGTTCCCAGCTGCCCATTTACCTCCCAGCCAGTCTCTCCACTTGCCCTGAAAATGGCACAGCACTGGTTGCCCCACACTCAAGGTCACCAAAGCAGTGCCCTGTGAGAAGAGCAGTCCTGTGGCAAGAGGTGCAGGGGAACTTGTTAACTCCAAGAGGGAGGCAAGTTTCAGAGGGGGCAGAAAGAGCGTAAGTGTCCCAGGACATATGCCCTCCCTACGCTGTGTCAATTTTGCCCATTTTAGGCCTTGCCACAAAGCTGCAGAGTAGAAGGCATGACGCTGCCACTGTGTCACCATGGCACCTGGGACACTCTCTGGAAACAGAGATTCCAACTATAGGCTGAACACCACTTCTTAGGCTCCGGACAGGAAGTATAGAGCTACTACCAAGAGAGGCCTTTGGTACCACTTTCATGAGATGGGTAGCCTCTACAGCCTTCACCTAAGGAAGTCAGGAGTGACAAACTGCTTTTACAACCATCTGATGTTTCTGAGATTGAAAACCCTCTGCTCAGGTATCAGGCGTCAGGCACTTCTCTCATCCTGTCACGTAGCAGCAGAAACTAGATTGGCAGGAGAGGCCTCACATGCCCAGGGAGGGAACTTGGGAGCCTCGTGGACACCACACTTGCCAAAGGTCGCCCCCAAGAGGAGTAGGTGTTGGCAAATACACTGGCTGTGAGGGGTGTGCAGCACTAAGTTCACCTTAAGACTTGAGTTCAGTGGGCACAAAGGCTGGCAGGTAAGAACGTGTTGCCTTATCTTGAGAACAGGATCACCTAAACATCACCAAAAGAGGAACCCAACACCTGACATTTTGTCCAAAGACCTACATGCCTACCTAGGCTCTAGACCACGCTGGCCTCTCCTGCACAGCCACACATGGGAGCGTGCTAGCCAACATGTCCATCTCTGAGAGAGACAACTTCATTTCCATACAAAATTCCCACTGAGCAGCAGACTGGGGGATAATAGCACTTAGGGATGGGCTCTTGGCCTGTTCACTCAACTAAAATGGCCAGAAGCAAATCTCCCCCTTTCTGCAGGAAGACCTCGAGGGGGCTGACCTCCTAACGTAGGCCCAGGGAGGACACAGTGTATCTCGGTAACAAGGTCCCTTTGTGTTCTCCCTAGCTGCCACCCCCCTCGCTCATGGAGACGTGCAACGAGGGAGTCCAGCCCAAACCACTCAGAAGTGAAAACCTGTCCATCCCGTCTTTAGTCGCTCACATGGCTACAGGCCCAACCCTGCCTGCCTCACCTGTAACTGCTGTCCAGACACCCGGAGGGCCAGGGCACCAGCACCCACTACTTTCCTCTTGGGGGAATCAGGAAAGGAAAGTGGTCCTGCTTGTGTGGCCGCCCTACTCACGTGATTGTTTTCATTTCTTTCTTCTCGGCATCTGGGCGTGCACGGTTCAGCACCTTGAGGAAGTCCGATGTTTTTGCCCGCATACGTGTGTGAATATAGGCCTGGGAGCAAACACAATGGATACTAAAGCAATGAACACAATGTTCTAGAAAGACAACTTTGGTTTTAGTAAGAGTTACCAGGAAAGTTTGGGAACACATGCCCTGGGACTGACACAGGACCATGCAGATAAGCAGGAGGGCAACCCTTTCTGAAGACAAATATTCATTTCTCTACTACAGGGAGGAGGTTAGAGAGAGAGATGGAAGGAAGGCCATGGGATCTTAAAGTCTCTAGAACCATCAGAATTCATAGCAACAGCCTGGACTATAAGAATGACTTTTGTTTTCCCAAAAAGTAAACTCTATCCCCAGTGTGGTGCTCAGACACACAACCTCAAGATCAAGAGCGATGTGCTCTACTGATTGAGGCAGCCCCCAACCCGAATGACGTTCTATGTCACTAACTGTGGTGGAGAGAATGACCTGGACCATAGGAGCCGAGTTGCTGTGGCCCTTCCCACCTTAGAGCACTTGATGTGGTAATGCAGGTAGTCCCGGAACGTGTGGATCAGGTTGATGGTGTTGTCTCGAGCGCTGGCATTGGTGTGCCGAGGGAACAGCACTGTGGGCAGGGCACAAAAAAGGTGTCACATGGAGGCTGAAAGGTGGGTAGGTAGAGTCTACGGTCAGCTCTGATCTCTCCCTGCCTGAGTACATCGCACCTGGTTCACCCCACCCAGGCTTTGTCAGGGTTTTCCCCTCAGATGAGGAAGGGATAAACACCATAACCAGGACAGGTACCAGGGAGTGCAGATGGAGGCTATGTCAAGGAAAACGGAGATGATGGGAGAAAACCAGGGCTTCCCTGGGAAAGGGCTCAGTGCCGGGCATCACTCCAGGTCTGGGTTCCACCCTGTGGCTGTGCATTCTGAGATCTATGCCCTGCCTGCTGCACGCCTATTAGCCTCTGCCTCTGCAGCATGGAGGTCTCCTGAGACGGTGATACCACTGGCTACAGGAGATGGGGGCCTTGGAGAAAACACTTCATCTTAGGTATCAGCGTCAGGAAACAAAGCCTGCCAGTCCTCCATCCCTGGTGCTGCAGCTTTCAGAGGCACATGGTTCCAGAAGATTCTGTGGTCTTGTGGTGAAAACTAAACACTAAGCTCCAAGGACCTCAACTCTCCTGATGAGGACAGGCAGCAGGAGCTCCTCAGCTGGGGGATGAGAAAAGCCCCTCCCACGGTGCCATGCACCGAAGCCCTCTCTAGCCACTCTGCATTCGTTCCCCCTTCAGCTTTCTGGAATCCTCTCCATATCCTGTATCTACTCTAGTCAGTGGTCTTGGCAACCATAAAATTCTCCAAGTAGGAGGTTTTCCTAACATGAAAAGGAATGCCTCAAAAGAAAGGGTGGGACCTGTGTGTCAATTCTGAGAAGAAATGAACAGCAGAACTGCAACAACTAGAAGTTTACCATCAGTTTATGCACCATAAAGACAAAGGCGAATTAAACTGTGTGGCATGCGTCAGGCTACCTGCAAGGAGCCTGCTTCTCCCTCTGTGTCTCTGTCTCTCTGTCTCTCTGATGAATAAATCTTAACAAAACAAAACAAAACAAAAAAATCCACAAAAAACCCCAACCGTGTGGCATGAATTGTAAGCTGCATCCCAACATCAAAGACTGTCACATGAAAGAAAATGTGTAGTTTAGATTTAATGAAATATGGTAAATCGGTGGGCTCATCACCCATAAACGGGTACACTTTCAGTACTGAGATGATTTAAATTTCACAAAAAGCAATATTTTAATGGTGTTAAGTGCAGTGTGGGAATGAGCTGTTATTCCAAATTGTTAGCTACACTCATTGGAGCCAGCTCACTGGTCTGGACCAACCATAAGAAGGGAAGACTTAAATTTCTTCAGTGGAATACGTGAATCATGGCAGGAGCTCTGGCTTAGTCAGCAAAAACCCAACAAATGCCAAATGACAGAAACTTCCTCCCACCCTGCTGCTTGGCAATGTTTACGTGGTCCCAACTCTTAACACTTGACATCAGGGACCACACTTTTTTCCCTCAGGATTTAAGAAAAACAGGAAAAAAAGAAAATGATTGCGACACACCCTCCTACAGTCATAGCATTTGTAATCAGAACAATCTGGTACACATGCCTTTGCCCCTTTTACATCTTAACAAAGGTCTGTCCTAGTTTACGCATCCTGCAGCAGGAAGGCATCAGAGGCCCCCTGACTTGGCATTCCTGCCCCACTCACCGAAGGTAATGTAGCCAATGTTGTCGCCCACGGCAGCATCTGTGTCTTTCAGCTCCAGAGGAGGTTCCCTGTGGCTAAAGAGGACCTGTGGGGCTGTGTGGCTGGCTCTGCGGCCTTCTTTGAACTCCTGGCGGGAAGAAGCACAAAGTAACCAGAAGAAAATGAAATGTAAGATGAATGCCAACTTCCCACTACAAGGCTGGTCCGGTGTAGTGTGACCCCTGTACCACTCCGGACTGTCAGGTGAAGAAACACCTGACACCAAGAGTACAAGTGCTGGCTGCTATCAATGTGATCCAAACTCAAAAAGAAGGAGACCACAGAGTACGTAGCAAGACTGATCTTTAGAATGTGAGGAGATCTTTTTTTTTTTTTTTTTTTTTTTTATGATTTTATTTAGAGCAATAAAGAGAGCATGAGCATGAGTGCACTAGCCGGGATGGGGGTATGCGGGGGGCAGAGGGAGAGGGAAAAGCAAGCTCCTCACTGAGCAGGGAGCCTGATGTGGGTCAAATCCAGGACCCTAGGATAGTGAGTGATCTGAGCCGAAGGCAGATGCTTAACTGACTGAGCCGCCCAGGCACCTCTGATGAGAGCATTCTTAATCCCATTCCCTTTCTCTTTCTCTTGTTTTGGAACAATAGAAGCAGTAAAAGTTTGTCTGAGACTAAACAGACAATGAATTTAGACATTTAGGATTAAGGACTACTGCTGATTAGTTTTTTTTTTTTTTTTTTTTAAGATTTATTAATGGGGGCGGGGGGCAGAGACACAAGCAGGTCCCATGCAGGGAGCCCGACGTGGGACCGATCCTGGTCTCCAGGATCAGGCCCTGGGCCAAAGGTGGCGCTAAACCACTAAGCCACTCGGGCTGCCCTGATTCGTTTTATTTCATGTGAAGAGGTTTTATTTTTTAGGAAATCTTGAAAATCTCAGGGTACATGGAACCCAGCCTCTAGCTTGGTTAAGACTCAAGATCAAATCTTAACTCCTTTCATCTTTGCCTGAAAGCCCCTTATGAGCTGGCTCATTTCTCACCCCCCTGCACCTCCGTATCTACTTCTTCCCGTTTCATGAAAACCATGCTTTTTCAGGGCTCCGAACCTTTGCACAAGTCCTGTTTCATGGAGGTATCTTAGACTGTTACTGTTTAGAATCCATCAATCAAAACTTTAAACTACACGTAAGCCCTTCTTGGGGACAGAAGACAACAGTTAAAGAAGCTGAGTTTTAGGGTTCACGGAGAAGAAGGAGGCTGTGTGACAGGAGAACTGAAAGCCAGATTGTTAATTCTGGCACTGAATGGCTAGAGACTCAATCACCACCACTCTGCGTAAGAGCTCATCATCGTTAACAAAATGTCCCCACCCTCATCGAACAACAAGAAAATGAGCATGTAAAAACCAGGCTGTTCCTATGTTTTAATCTTTAAATCTTGAGCTTTTCTAACGCATACATTCCTGTGGACATACCAAAGTGATAACAAGGCATCCCTGTCTCAACCAAGATCTGCAAGAACAGAACTAGATTTTCCAGCAATACCAGTAAAACAGGGTGATCCAAATTCACTAAATGATAGCGGAAGGATGGAACCAAAGGTTGTGCAAAGCCCCGGAGAGTTTTAGGAGTACGGAAGGCATGCTAACACAGCTGTCTGGTCTGCAATGCTCTACTGCTGCTCAGATATGACCTTCTCTATCATGCCATCTCCAACAGACTCAGGCAGCTGGTTGCTCTATGGTGGGAAGTTCCCATGTCTTCTCTGTAAGCCTCTACCATGGCACTTTACCATTCACTAACACCTCTGGCTTCCCGACCAAGTTGTAAGCTCTGCAAGCCAAGGATCCTCCTTTATTACTCTGTATCTATTCCTCTTTCTTCAAAGAGACTGGCTAGCACATGGCTTGCTGAATGAAAGCAAACACTTCCTACCTTGGAGGACTTAGTGCCTCACACTGTATTGGAAGGGGCAGGGATTACATTTTCCATTTGCAGATAGGAAGAATGTGCATTGGGCAGCAAGCCCTAGCAAATTAGTGGCAAAAGGGGAGATAAAAAACATAGCTAGGTTAGGTTAGCTCTCTCTTAAATTTTGTTCCTCAAAGGAAAAATATTTGGAGAGGCAGGGAAGGAGTCAATATCATTCAAAATGGAAATTGCTAAAGCTAAGCTTCTGAGATTACCCTTCCCTAGAAAAATTACTTTTTACCTTGCAAAGAGGTTTGGAAGTTTTCTAACTTTTATTATTTTTATTCTTTAGCCTCCGGGGATAAAACAGAACAGATAATAAATGCCAGCATTTTCTTGCATTTAGTAAGGCTCCAAATCACTGGTACTTACTGGCATTCATACCCAGATGTGACAACTTATTACAGTGGATTCCATCAGTTCTGTGTACGTTTGGTTTGCAATGGGCAGCAAGCCCTAGCAAATTAGTGGCAAAAGGAGGATAACATGTAAGATCTGGTTAACAATTATTTCTGATTTGGGTCTCCTTGGTGCTGTCTCCTAAATAATACTTATTAAGAAACAATCAACCAACCCACCCAAACAGTTCTTTTTCATTAGGGTCTTTCTTTGTCCTGTATGTGTCAGCAACGATGCCTCTTTTCTCTTCCTCCAACTAAGATGTCTTTTGAGTATCAGAATACCTTTCTCTCTTCCATCAAAGCATAATTTATGATAGCAAGTTCAGAATATATATATACATACACACACACACATATATACATATGCACACACACAGAAACTGATTATATGATAAAGATAGCATCTTAAATTGGTTGTATAAACATTGGCTTTGAAACAACAGCTACTGATACCAATAGGTAGCCATTTAGAAAAAAATGATGGCTCCATCTTTCATACTACATACCAGGAGAAAACTCTAAACAGGTAATCAAAAGATTGTGTAAAATATGAAACTGTAAAAATACTAGGATATAATATAGGCAAATTTCTTTATGGTCTTGGAGTAGGGAATTTCTAACTATGACTTGAAATCTAGAAGCTGTAGGAGGCACTGACTGACTTAACCATGTGAACATAAACTTCTGTATGAGGGGGAAAACCCCCCACAAACTCTAATAACAAATTGGAAAAAATATCTGCAACTCTTACCATAGATAAAAGGCTAATCTCTCTAGTATATAAAGAAATGGAGAAGATCAGTAACTGAACAGAAAAATGGATTAAGGGCATAGAGACATTTCACAGGAGAAGAAAAATAGCCTTCAACATAAGAGAAGATTTTGGACCTCTTTCACAAGAGAATGTAGATACCATTTTTAATCTATCAGATTGGCAGAGATCCGAACATCTGCCAACATACCCTGGGAAAACGAGCACTCTCATGCATCATAGGGTGAGAGGCAAAAGGGTATAAACTCTGTAGAGGAGGGTCTGGCAATATCTACCAAAATTACTAACTTTGACTCAGTGCTCTCACTTCAGGAAAACATCCTACAGCTACAACCACAGAGGCATCTAGGTAGACAGAGTCCTCAACATCCTGTCTTTGTGACTGCCTAAGAGGTAGACTGCTTGTGTCTTGTCCCTAAACATACAGAAACCAATAGTCTCTGTTTAACTTTTCTTGGTTACAGGGCTGACACTAAGATCTAAAAAATATGAAAAATACTCTAATCTCCAAAACTATTGTTCCTAATGCTTTTCACAGACTAAGCAGTGAAATGTTCTCTATCAGACTTTCTCTAGTGCTCAGCTTGCATGCCGATAAAGATAACATACCAAAGGCAAACACTAGAATATCCCTGTGAGTGGGGAATAGCAACTCTGTCTTTTTCCTAAAGGCAGGAAGTAGGACAGCCCTGGTGGCTCAGCGGTTTAGCGCCGCCTTTAGCCCAGGGTGTGATCCTGGAGACCCGGGATCGAGTCCCACGTCGGGCTCCCTGCATGGGGCCTGCTTCTCCCTCTGCCTGTATCTCTGCCTTTCTCTCTGCCTCTCATGAATAAATAAAATCTTAAAAAAATAAAAAATAAATAAAGGCAGGAAGTATCCCTCAGAGTCTGCCTGCTGAATGACAAAAGTGTTCTGAGCAGACTGTAGGTCCACACTGGGAGGGGGAAACCCACAAAGGCCCACAGCAAACAGGTAAGTGACCAGGAGGACTTCAAACAGCGTCCCTGGGTCGCAGCATTCTGTGCTAGGCATCACTGTTCTCTCAGGATTTTATAATAATGAGGCCCAGGAAAATTCTCAGATGATTTATTCTGGGGTAAAAGCCAGCAAAATAAACCCAGGTTTCTAAGGTCATTTCAAATAAATTGCCCCAGCCTTGGACTTTGGTGAGGAAGGCAAGGCAGATGGCTTCCCCAGCACAGCCTTTCCATATTCCTGGACGCCAGATGGGGCTGCATGGTGCCCATCCAGTCACTAGCTAGAGTTACGGTCAGTGCAAAAACGCGGAGATTTTCTTTTAAGACCAGTGCCCTACCACATGTACTTTGAGGGAGGAGTTTAAATTCATATGCAAAAAATACACTAAGTTCTCCTAAGGAACAAATCTCCTGGAAGCTCTCCAAGATAAGGTCTGTTTAAAGCATAAAAATAAGTTAAGATGTCGCCTGGAATAAAATGGAACAAGACTGGTAAAAAACCAGCCAAATCTAAATATGTACTTCATAGCTTTTAAAATTAGTTTCTCAGTCTGGATTCAGGCCAATTTCTAAGCTACTGCATTTAATTCCCCTGTCAATTCGCATAAAAACAGATGAAATGCCTTTCTGGAAGCTTACATTTAGGACCCAAGATATAGGTCTGTACACACACACACACACACACTCTCTCTCTCTCTCTCTAACACAAAGTTTAGTACTCCCAGATGCTGTATCAATATTCCAATTTTTCTGTACAGTGGCTCCAAAATTAGAATTTCTGATCGATTAGACTAAACACAAAAAGCCCCCAGAGATAGATCAAATTGAGGCTATCACTTTTGAGTATTCGCCGCTTAGAGAGGACACCCATAAAATATCCTCACTACATTAAGCACAACCATCTTTCAACTCTATGCAATAAAAAATATTCTGTCCCAGAATTCTTAAATCTCCTTACCCTGCCAAGGAACAGCATGAATGTGCAAAAGGTGTTTAAAAATTTAACCACTGTACTAGATTTTGAATGCTGAGCCATCTCAGAAGAAATCAGCCTGTTTTATTACTTCAATGATGAGCTCTTCATGTCTTAGAGCCAGCAACTGGTTAGCAGACAGCATGACAAAGCCACAATGAGGTATCGTATCAGACTAGAGTCCAGATGTACCAGAAATTCATTTACAAAATGTCCCACTAAAGCCCCATTCCTCTTCTTGGTACGTGAGCTGCTTTTGAGGGACGTGCTCTACAGTGACCTCAAGCAAACTATGGCTAATTTGCCTCACTGACCACTCAACGACTCTGGCCTATTGATGTAATACTTACTACTAAGAATTTTTAGAGATTCTGTTCTGAGAAGACTTTAGGACTAAACCAAGCCAAGAATGGATCTTGCCAAGAAATCACAGGAAATGCAACGCAGGAAATGTGACTAAGCTTTAAATCAAAGACCCTATGGCAGCAAGGATGCTTAAAACTCAGTCACACCATTAATATGTTTAATCCTTAATGCACTCTCCAATTCAGTCCTGCAAAAGGTTAAAGCCACTAAGGAAAAACTATCCACAGTGAGTTTGGTAGGAGCTATTTAATTGAATCTTCAAGCTCTGGCATCCAAAGAGCTGCCCGTTTTCTATATTTATGGTATGTTACGGTACCCAGGTATAAACCACCACACCATGGTGTTCCCCCCAAGATGTCCACTCCATACCTGCATGAACACTTTTCCAATGACCACATCGTCGTCATCCTTAAACACTGTGCTGAAGACTACTGTGACTCTGTCCTTTTTAGATTCAACATACCTGAGGATAACAAAACCCACGAGGTAAGAAGTACAGAATGAGCATGAGGTTTTGTCAAGAACTTGATCTCCAAGTGAAGTAGATGGGTAAAGCCAAATAAATCTCTTAGTTCATAAAACCAGGCATGTCAAGGGAGACTCAGTATGTATGACCAACAAAGTCAGTATAACACATGCATGCCCTGAGAGGGGCAGGAGAGGAAAATCACCCTCAGTGGCTAGTACTGACTTGTCTGTGTGGTAGGACATGGAATCTAGGGTTTGTGACTCTCAGAACCTCACTTCTAAAAATTTCTTTATATACTAGGAGATTCCTACTATGTAGATGATCCAAGAGTTGCAAACATACAGAATGCACAGTCCCTTCTACCTCCCTATTACTCAGGCTATATGACTGAAGAATAGTGGTGCTTTAAAGAAAAGGACTGGATTTGCCTTTCAACTTTTGCCAACTTTTGATATAGAGACGAGCAAAAGTGGCCTCCTTTGCTCCCCCTGTCATCTATCTCCTGGCTTAAAGAATTTTATGAGAAACACATGGTAGGGGGGATTCATACAACAGAGTTTAAGGGTCTGACCTAACCATGTGTCTTTCAGAAAGGGCATGTAACAGCCACACCAAGGCTTTGGGACCAAGTTCTTCCTTCCTTCCTTCTTTCCTTTCTTTATTTTTATTTTATTTTTTTTGGGGGGGAGGGGCAAGTTCTATACTCACATGGTCTCATCGTCCCTATAATGGATAACTGCTCTGTTCTCTCCTTCCTTGCCCTCTTCTTGGAATTGGAAATATTTCTCAAAGACAGAGGCGAAACAATTTCGTTTCAACATGCCAGCCTGATGCACAATGGAATCCTTGGATGCCGGCAGATTTTCAAGGTCATATAGCAAAGAGACATTATATCCTGGAGGGGGGGAAAAACCCAGTGGTTATATTAAATACAGAACAAACAACTCTGCAGGTTCTAAGGACATTCTATTTTGTTTCAGTGTCCATTCTTTTAACCCAGGTAGATTGCTGTCTATTCTCATCCGTCTCATATGGCAAAGTAAGTAAAATAAAACCTTAATTCTTGTAAAACCACTGTGAATATATACAGCTAACTAATAGATGCTATGCCAAAATTGGAATCAGTATCAAAGATGACTGATAACAAGTAGAAGCCATAATGCAGGAACTCCGATTAGAAATCTAGTATTCCAGATACCGTAGTCAAGAGGGGACTTGTGTATGCTATCAAGCTATAATAACATGAGTTACACATTTTTTTCTGATGGTTTAACCTGCCAAGTGCTAACACAACCAGTAGCTGGGTAGCTTTTTGATTAAAACAACAACAACAAAACCTCATCACATACCATTACAAATCCCTTTGTGGAAGGAGGCTAAGTATGGAAAAATCTGAAAAGTGTGTGTGTGTGTATGTATATACTTCCCCAAAAGCTTTTACTTGCATACTCTATAAAAATTTCAAAGTGTTTAATTTTACTTAATTGGGTCTCTATAAGAATTTTTTAAGTTGGCAGGCAGATATGGTTATTCTCATTTTACAGGGAAAAGTAGTTCAAAGGAGCAGAGTGCTATGCTAAACGCAGCATGATACAGAGGTGTAGGTATTCTATTTTGAGTTGAACAGAATTGGGTCCAAATCCTGGCCTTGCCACTTTGTGACCTTGGACAAACTACCTAACCTCCAAAATTCCTGCGTCTATTTAAAAAGGATAGTGAGAGGGGGAGGCCCTTGGGAAAATTTAGAGTGTACAGTATTTTAAAGTGCCCAGAACACAGTAGGTCATTAACTAATGGGACCTGAAGCCAAGTCTGCTGACCACTACACCCTATTCTGCCTCTTTACAGCATGTTGAGTAGGAGTTCCACCAAACAAGGCTGGGACAACTGATTATCTAATCAAATGATTAATACATGCCAAAAGGCCTATAGGTGGTTTTGTAAGAGTATCTGTACACCACTGTGGATCTTTTCATATAGATAACTGCTGGGAATAATTTTATCAGAACTGTATGGAATGTCTTAGACATTTATACTTTGCCACTATTTAATTTTTTTCTAAGAACATTCCTGAGATCTGTTTTTTGTTGTATCTATCCTCACTGAGAACACGGACTATCCAAATCTCTGTTCTAGGTTGTGCTTTTGGCATATTTTTGGCACTCCAATATTAAATAATATCAATCATCATTCCATTTTGGGCACCTGAAAACCGATAAGCAGACTACAAGATGAGATAGAAAAAGAAAATATTTAGAGTTCAGGTTTGTTAGTTTTAAGAAGCCAAATAAAACAAGCTAAGTAAAACTACAGCTAAAGTCAGACTCTTAAGTAAGGCTTTGATATGATGAAGAAAAACATACCGAGGATAGATTAAAAGTAAAAATCTACTATGGCTTGGTGAGACCCCCCAAGCTTGCTTAGATAAACCCATAGAAAGACAGGAGGTGACACACTACTTTCACTCATTTTTATACTTTCCACTTGTATGAACACAAGGTCTGCAATTCAGCAATGCCTGTGCTTTAGCAGAAGTGGCAGAAAAGGTCCAGGGACAGAAACATAAGCTCTCTGTGTTACACTCCAGGGGTTCTGATGGATTGTGAGATCTGAGCTGTGTCAAGCACACCCAAGAGTTCCTACACAATTTTTTTCTATTCTAGTTCTGCTCCTTCCTCTCCCTCTCTCTCTGAAATTCCTTGATTCCTTTTAAAGCCTACAGTGTTATTTATTTTTTGGTTTTTATTTCTCCATATATTTTTACCATCAATTTGGGGATGAACATATTCCAATATTCTTCATGGACTGCAGTTAATGCTTCTGCTCACAGTACTCTTAATAACAAGTTTCATCCCAAAGACCTATCTCTGTATTTGATATTTTGTTTCCAGAGCATACAGAAGACAGGGAAAGGTCTTCCTCTAAGAGTGGTGAGGCACATCATATTATAAGAAAACAAACAAGCAAACAAAACCCCCACAAAGGCTGAGGGAGGAAATAAGCTAGCAGAAGTAACCACTGTGGAAAGACAGACATGCCTACCTTCTTAGAATGATCTACAGAGACACCACAGGAATAAAATTCAAGTAATATTATGTTTAAAGGAACTTAACTACTTGGTCCTTATCTGGGGGGCAAGCTAAATGCCTCAGAATTTGAGACTACCACTTATTCACAAGGATGAAAATACTGTTCGTTTTTTTTTTTTTTTTTTGCTTTAAATTTTCTATAAAGCAATAGATCATAGCTGTTGTAATCAAGGAAGGCCATGGTGCTTTTCAATTCCTCTGGCTGCAAAGAGGCTATTATTCTTCATTAGAAGAACGGATTAAAAGGAGGGGCTGAAATTTCTGTTCTTTGAATATGTGAGAATAGCTTCTCCAAATGTGCAGAGTACAGAAATGGTGTTACTAGGGGCTGGGGTGAAAATCAATGTTTGCTTAGTCTCAAAAGGCTAAGAGAAAATCACCATGAGAAAACAAGTGGCCCACTGAGCGCAAGTCACTTGGCTCCACGACATAAATGTTAAAAATGACATACATCAATTCTGCATACCACACTGTGTACCATTACTGGATAAAGCAAAGCCCCTTATAAACTAGTTTCATGGAGAGGGTTGAAGTGGGAACTGGGCTCAGGCAAAAATATTTGTAAAAGGAACAATATTTAAATGAAATGCTTTGGTTAAAAAAAAAACAAAAAGCACAGTACAAAACAGGACAGGTATCTTCCCATGTCACTCCACAGTTGCTCACATGGCTACATACCTGATTCGGGATTTACCAAGAAACTCCCGTACACCCTCTTTAATAACTAGAAAATACAAAAACAAATGTTAATCCAAAGAGCATGATAATGCCATTTTTAAAGCACTGTATTTGCCAAGCTTCTTCTAAGCCAGAATTTTTCATTTGGCGGATGGGACACTGGACACATAAAGGGAAGCAGATTTAACTGAGTTACCAAGCAAGTCACTCATTGAACTGAGATTAAATCCAAAAGGTTAATCTAGGATCTGTTTTTAAATCAAGGCTCATCTTTTACTCTTTTAGGAATTGGTCACGCCCTATATATGTTCTGTTCTCCCCCAGACCATGTATTGCACACAATCACTTTTATTTTCAAGAGTGCTGAAGGGTGCCAAACCCAAGTGAAAGAAGATTATGTCAGTTATCAACTAAGTACAGGCCAAACCAGTAACCCAGGTAAGTGAAGAGATAAAACCAGAATTACTGGGAACAGATTCCAGTTAGCCTGCTTATCTTGTAAGCTTTAAAATTATTTAGCTCACCAACAGTTTTATGACAAAAGACAATAGATCACTGAAGCATAGCCATTTATTTACACTGGTGGGTCCACAGAAGGTTGTACTTTCTACATGTTTTGTTTGTTTGTTTGTTTCCCCAAAACTAATACTTACTGCTTGGCTACTCTCCAGCTTTGAGGAGTAAATGATAAAACAAGAACCCTTTTTATACCTTCCTATTTCTCTGTCAGTATAACTGGTTCACCTGGTAGAAACTGCTCCTAGGCTGACAGTTCAAGAAACAAACATTTTAGAAGGACTAGTTCAGATTTAAATGTTACATAGGCTATGGTAAGCAGAAGGCAGCTATCTGAAGACAGAAAAAAGTAAACATTAGAGCAATCAGAACTATTTAATCAGTCTTTATATGTTTAAGAGCAAAACAGACATGGCTGATTCTTAGCCCTCATTAAAAACATACTTAGGAGGGAGGGGGGTCGTCATTATTCTACAAGAAGGGAAAAACTGAGGCCAGTATTAACAGTATATGTAAGAGCAGTACGATGGGCTGCAGAATTTTGTATCTAGATGTTTTAGTCAATTTCTCAACACTACCTCACCACAAACACATTCATGATCCTCTGGAATTTTCTGGGATATCAAAAAAAAATTTAAAAAGGATACTTAATACAGAACAATCTACCAAGTTATAAGTAAACAAAAGCATTAACTTTTGTTTTAGTTTTAAGGGTTATAAATGCATGTTTTAAAGAATTCTATCAGCCAGAGAAAGCACTGCAAACATAGGCAGACTAGAGGGTAGCTCCATGTGAGCAGGAGCTCAGCCCTGCTCACTGCTGTGGTCTCTGCACCCACACATGCCTGTGTATGGGGAGTTGCAATAAACAGAGCTTAGTCAATATTGATGTTTTCTTCTTCTTCTTTTTTTAATTTTTAAATTTTTTTTATGATAGTCACACACAGAGAGAGAGAGAGAGAGAGGCAGAGACACAGGCAGAGGGAGAAGCAGGCTCCATGCACCGGGAGCCCGACATGGGATTCGATCCCGGGTCTCCAGGATCGCGCCCTGGGACAAAGGCAGGCGCCAAACCGCTGCGCCACCCAGGGATCCCTGATGTTTTCTTCTAATCTTACTTTCAACATACCCTCTATAATGATAATTAAAAAAAAGCAACAGCAAACCATGTATTTTTTGTCCTATTTGAAAAAATTATCACAAGGTGAGGTTCCTTCCTTCCTGTTCTTAAATACTCTTTAATATTCCACATACTTATTTCACCACTTTCTTACAGCTGGAAGAAATTCTCTATCTGCAAACTATAGATAACAGAATAGATCTCAATGCATGACTTTGTGATCACACTTATTTGTATCCAGGCAAAAGATAAGTAATACCACATGCAGTTCCAATCTAGTGACCATGTAGCCACTGTGAGGTTCTCTCTTTTACAGAAGAGGAACTCAAAGGAGATGTTAAGGTCACAGAGTTTTGGTGGCACAGAGAGATCTGACCTTCAGGTGTCTTATACACACCACTTCTCCTAAAAGAGTCTGAGGGATGGGGTGGTGTATAACCAGGCGTATCTCATAAGAATTTTAACTACCATGCTATCTCTGAGTCATAATACTGTACTGTGTGCAATATGGGTACTTGGAAGAAGGGGAAATTAGACGTGGAAGAAACAACCATTAACTCCTAAGATTTAGTTTAATTCCAAGCTTAATACTCTGAGATCTAAAAGGTTCTTAGAGCCAAATTTATACCCTGTTCAGCTCCTTCCACTTGGCAAAACCAGACAACGCTTCCGTGTTGATTCCACTTGTACTTTAAACCACAATTCACTTTTTCAATGAACGCCCCCCTCTTCCAACCTGACACCAGAAGATGCGTGGAGGCAACAACCCATCAGTCCTCACCATCAGATCTACCTGCCCTAGCAACAGAGGTTTTCTGCCTTGAAAAAGGGCCTGGGCTACGAAACAAGCTTCCTCTGGTTATCACAGACTAGTCACTGTTTAACCAACCCCAAGAGCCATTTACTGTGCACTCTGCTCCAAAACTCCGAATGTTACTTGCTCCACCCACTTGGGCGGGTGGGGTCGGTTCTTTGACCCTGCGGGAGCTACAAGAATAGCACTGTGTTTGGAGTTCTAGGGTATGGAAGGCACAGACTGGAAAGGAGGCTTAAGAAATCCAGCTTTTTTTTTTATTTATTTACTTATGATAGTCACAGAGAGAGAGAGGCAGAGACACAGGCAGAGGGAGAAGCAGGCTCCATGCACCGGGAGCCCGACGTGGGATTCGATCCTGGGTCTCCAGGATCGCGCCCTGGGCCAAAGGCAGGCGCTAAACTGCTGCGCCACCCAGGGATCCCAAGAAATCCAGCTTTAATGCTTTTTTTCCCTTCCAAAGATTATTATTATCACTGCACCTGCATCTTTAAAGAAAGAAAACTGTCTAGGGAAAATTTTGAGTTGTCTGTTTGAAGGTTTAGCAATTCTTTTCAGGTAGTTATTTTATGGTTACTCAAAAGCAGGGCCACTTAATAGCCGCTTGTTTCCTTTTGTTCTTAATCTGGTAAAGAGAAGAGGTGGCCACTAACTTTTATAGAATAATCCTTCATATGTTTCTATGAGACTAGGTTTTCCTCCTTAAGCTTTTCTTTCAGGTAAAATCACCCTGAATACAAATTCTCTAGACATTTCTTCTTCCCTTGAACTTATGAGGCAAATCAGAAAAGGTTTTGGCTCTTCCCTTGAATTGCTGGGACAGATCAACTGCATATGAATAATTAAGAGAAATAATGGTCTATGATTTCTAGGATTGCATTTACTTAACATCAACTTTAATTTTTATACCAAAATATTACTGAGATAGAGATTTTTTTTTTTTTACAAACACCATTTTCATTGCGTAAGTTTTAAGTAATTCAAAAGGAATCACCCTTAATCAGAAAGAAACTAGAAATAGCTGTATCTTCATTAACTGGATTAAGGAGAACCTAGCTTGTTAAAACTAAAAGATATCTGAAAACTGATTCAGGAACTGAGTCATACTTCCTGCTTTGAGACCCAACCACAACGTGTGCTCACTGGTGTAACAACATTTTCTTTCTTCCATAAATGGTTCTACCCAGAGCAAGTATAGTTCAACAGGAACCAAACCTGCTACTTTAGCTATAGAAAAAAGCCAGTGAATAAGGCATGGCCATTAAGAATTTCAAAATGCACAGAGAGCCTTTCTATTTCCCCTGTGGTAGTCATAAGGAAGAAGAGAAACTCAAGGAGACCAGCTCTAAAGAAGTTTACATCAAAAAGGGTAGATTTGTACCTAAATTTCCAGAATGAGAAATTAAGACCATAAAATTTAAAGGCCAGAGCTATATACCTACTTCACAATATTATAGAAATAAAATGGAACCCATCTGATAGCTTTTTTTTTTTTTTTTTTTTTTTAAAAAGGCTCCACAACACAGAGCCCAATGCAGGGCTTGAACTCACAACCCTGAGATCAAGAGTCTGATACTTAACCAAATGAGCCACCCAGCTGCCCCATGATAGCTATTTTTATACTGGTCAAAGAATGTATTCTTTGGTGCATTTTTTGAGAACTAAAGTTTTGTTTTCATTGGTTAGGGAACATCTTTATTTTTCTAGAGTAGCAAACAAGTAAGCAAAGAGCCAAAGCTTTTTCTGAAAAATATGCTATCGTTATGGAAAATGAAGTCAAGAAGTCTTGACTGAAGTGAAGTCACTTCACTTCACACCTTGACTGAAAATGAAGTCAACCACTTCACTGGTTAAGTGGGCTAGCTGTCCAGAGTGATCAGTGCAACAGACCTTCTAGGAATGGCAAGCTACCAATAAAAGGTGAAGAGGAAACAGGAGTCCCAAGGAAAATGATGTAGAACATACCTCATCAGCACCATGTGCCTGAAGTTCCTTGTAGAATTTCAAAGAAATACTGACCATCACTTTTGTTTTGTCTCCATTAGGATTTGAAATATGATAGAGAACTCCATCAAAATCTGTGAAGAAAGTAAATAAAACTGATTAACTTGGGAATGGGGAGTAAGATCTCAAAACACTGGTCTGCCTTGTTACAGGACACAAGGAGGTCCCCCTTGGAAGTAGGCACATAAATAAAATGGTATTTATTTTAAATCCATACAGAAAGTCAGCAAAAAAACACTGGGATAATGGGATAAAACTATCAAGTACTTATCTCTTGGTTCTCTTCTAAAATTACAAAGCTATTCTTACCTTCATCATAGCTTGGTGCAGAAAGTTATTTTTTTTTAAAGATTTTATTTATTTATTCAAAAGAGAGAGAGAGACAGGCAGAGAGAGAAGCAGGCTCCATGTGGGGAGCCTGACATGGGACTCGATCCCCGGTCTCCAGGATCACACCCCAGGCTGAAGGCAGCGCTAAACTGCAGAGCCACTAGGGCTGCCCAGAAAGTATTTTTTTAAAGGTTTTATTTCTCTATTCATGAGACACATAGAAGAGAGGGAGAACCATAGGCAGAGGGAGAAGCAGGATCCCTGAGGGGTGCCTGATGTGGACTCGGTCCCAGAACCCTGGGATTACAACCTGAGCCAAAGGCAGATGCTCAACCACTGAGCCACCGAGGTGCCCCTGAAAGTATTTTTTTTAAAAAAGCTTTTGTTGCGATGTATTTTATTTTATTTTTAATTTTTATTTATTTATGATAGTCACACACAGAGAGGGAGAGAGAGGCAGAGACACAGGCAGAGGGAGAAGCAGGCTCCATGCACCGGGAGCCCGACGTGGGACT
Source organism: Canis aureus (assembly GCF_053574225.1). Taxonomy (NCBI): domain Eukaryota; kingdom Metazoa; phylum Chordata; class Mammalia; order Carnivora; family Canidae; genus Canis; species Canis aureus. Next base: position 6,023,170 of record NC_135646.1, read on the forward strand.
CGATCCCGGGTCTCCAGGATCGCGCCCTGGGCCAAAGGCAGGCACTAAACCGCTGCGCCACCCAGGGATCCCGTTGCAATGTATTTTAAACAAGCCTAGATTATAACGTGTAATCAACTCTTAATTTCCCCCTGTGACTTCAATAATTATCAACACACGGCCAATCTTATTTCATTTAGATGCCCCCCTCAATGATTTATTCTAAAGCATACCCGAGACATCACATCATTTTATCCATAAATATTTCACAATGTATCTCCAAATAATAAAGAATTATTTATTTACTTTTTTTTTAAAGATTTTATTTATTCATGAGATATACACACAGAGAGAGGCAGAGACACAGGCAGAAGGAGAAGCAGACTCCCCTCAGGGAGTCCAATGTGGGACTCGATCTCTGAACTCCAGGATCACAGCCTGAGCCAAAAGCAGAGCTTAAGCGTCTCAAGAATTTTTTAGAAAGCACAGCCACAATACCACTACCATGCCTTAATTTTTAAAACCAATTTCTTAATATCAAATATCCAGTCAAGTGTTCAAATATTCTGCTTCAAAAAACCAAACCAAAATAAAAACAAAACCAAAAAACCCCACAATGGTTTTAAAATACTGTTGTCTTATTTGAATTAAGATCCAAATAAGGGCCCCACACTGCATTTGGTTATTAAGTTTCTTCTAAACTATATACAAGCCTCCCTTCTCTTTGGCTTCTACCTTCCTGCGGAGAGGATTTAACTGGTGTAGTTCCCGAAACCAGATGCTGAGAACCTCAGTTTAGGGAGATTTGACATTGCTAGTTAGTGGGAGAGGACAGGGATGGTGCCTAGCCTCCAGTCACAGCACTTCAGAACTGCAAAGTCTTCCCAGATCACCTAGTCAAATACCCTCACTATACAGAGGGTGACTGTTTTAACTCCATGAAGTCCACACAGCACATGAGTAGCATCAATATCTAATTCTTAGTAGGGAACAGAAAGCAGTAACCTCTCTGACTTGAACAGGTCTCTAGTATTTTCCATGTTTCCCCACTACTCTAGTGTTGGGAAAACTGAGATGAAGGTTACTTGAAGACAGTAATTTAATATTTCCAAATTAAACAAACTTTAGTTTATACCACAACATTAAGCCCAAACCTCTGAGATATCAGTAGGTAACTTTACAAAGTTCAATAAATCCATAAATAATCATCTAAAGCAAAGATCTCAAAAAGCATTGACAATCAGGGGACAGTACTCCAAATCTCAAAACTTACTTTAGGAATGATTTTGTTTTCTATTTTTATATTGTGCCTTCTCTTACAGGGTTAAGGTAAGGACACTTACCTGCAAATGTTACTTCTACTGCTTCTGGTTTGTTACTGCAAAACAAAAGAAAAGTTCCTTAGTAAAGATAGTTGTATTGCTGCTGGCCTTCAAAAGGACTCACAAAGACCCCTGGGCTTTACTTCAGATTGGAGCATTCTGGACCAATCTTATGCTCACTGCTGACCTGAGTACACAATTTGCTTCCTCAGGTACCTGAACCTTTAGGCTCACTTAAGGTAGAGGATACAAAAAGGCAGCAGGACAGACACAGCTTTTGTTTTTCAGCTGCTGTCCAATCTCTGTCATGGTTGGTCTTACCTCTAGTTTTGAATTCCTTAGGACTATGATACACACTTTTGCATATATATAGGAACTACCAAATGCTATCTTTTAATCAATGTCCCCCCCACAGGACAGGAGTGATGGAAGTAGAGGTAGTACATTCCACAGGAAAGCTGCTAAACAGAATGCAGAATGGTTTTAATTTACTGAGGATGAAAGCATAATTTCAGTCCATAAAACAAGAAGTTCTATACCATTTCAAAGACAATCTGGAAGTCTTCCTACACGTCTTTCTCTCTCCCTTTATGTCACCAAAGTACTCACCACTCTCCTTCAGGAAGCCCTCTTTCACTGGTTCTACTCTAGTTTTGTTTGGTTTTGTTTTGTTTTGAAAATCCACTTTCTATGGAAGCGCAGCACAAAACAACACTGTGGAATCACTGAGAACAGTCAAGACATCAATTTTCCACCTTCAGCTTTTCATCAGGACCATGTTTTCAGACAAATTAACACTGCACGCTTTTATTTTTTCACCTATTCATCTATAAAATGGGAGAATACAAGTGATCCTACTGACCTTATAGAACTACTAAAGATAAAGAGAACAGACACAGAATAACCTATCCTGGCAGGCAATGAGGACAGCCTGATACTTTCTGTGCAGCTCCTAGCTCAGCCTGGTACAGAAACTTCTACTTGATAAATGCTGCTGAGTTATTACCTAGAAAGCATGACATACATACTAGCTATACACAATAATTGTTAATTAACCTCCTGTGAAAAGCCACCTTATATGATTTCCCCACTTCTCCTCAAAACCCAATGGTAGGAAACAAAGGAAGACTCCAAGGTTTTATCTCTAGCTACCTAGGACTGCAATGATTCCACTTTGTTTTATGGACCAGCAGACAAGACACACACATTTCCACAATTATTCTTGCCTAATTTGCTCAAGACCACACCATCAAGTACATCTCTTTTATACTACCTCCGCTCCCTTACCTGTAAAGAGAACCACAACTGAGCTGCCCTCTAGGGTTGCTGGGAAATAATGGAATATGTGGCGTGGTTTATGAGTGTTAAAAAGCTGCTGCAGATGCTACACAATACCTTTCCAGGAAACTGGCTTCTACGAAGCATACGTTAGCCCTGCTGAAAAATCAACCAATACAAGTCACATACGGAGTTCCACTCTACTCCTTCATGGCCATCCATGTGACTTAGGAAAATCGCTCTGGGAGACTCTAAGAATGGAAGCATCAAGTGGGTTTATGGAGAAGCAATGAGTTTAGAGTATGATGAAAAGAATGAGATGAAAACTTAAACTGATTCTGATCTTTCATTAGAAACTGTAGCCAGCAAAGACAATGAATGGCCAACCACCATTCCTCACCTCTAAAAAACAAGAGCAAAGGAAGAAGCAGCACAAACATTAATCTATGGCTCACTTGAATGAAATATGAAGAGGCTGCACAATGGGAGGAAGCATGGAAGTCTATTTTCCTGGGAAAGGGTGGCTATGCCAAAAAGTCAGGGTGGAGGCTTGTAAAAGTCCGTATTACATCACTTAGTAGGTAGCTGGGTTTTTTTATTTTTTAAATCCTTAGACTTTAACTCAGTCAACAAAGGACTGAGTTCCTCACTCTCCTACTTTATCAGCAGACTGAGAAAAATTAGGTATAAATAAAAACCCTAAGGGTTGCAAGCTGTAAACATTAAAGCAAAATAAAACAAAACCACAACCTTTTTTTTTTTTTTTTTAAAGTAGGGTCCACACCTAGCACTGAGTCCAATGCAGGGCTTGAACTCATGATCCTGAGGATCCTGACCTGAGCTGAGATCAAGAGTTGGACACTTAACTGACAACCACCCAGGTGCCCCCAAGCTATCAACATTTTAACTAAAATTATGAACTTCTCTAGGCTGTAAAGTTCCCCAAGCAGATCCCCACTGGGAGAAGTTGCTTAGGAAGAGGTATACTAAGTGGTTTGCTGCTTGACTTGGGAATATTTGTCAAATCACTGCCATTAATATTTTAGTTTACTATTTATGGCTACACAATAGGTTATAGAGGAGACAAGCTGTAGAGAAGAACATTTGGCCAAAGGAGTGTTCCTGAGAGGTCATGTGGGAATTACAACTCTGTACCCCAACAAATAGACCATACCAAGAGTGAAATATACCAAACAGGATGGCATGTCAATTACTAAGACCAGGTGTTTGTTTCCCCAGAAAGACTGGTCTGGGCGAAAGTGTACCTCTAACAAGCCCAGAAGATAAATGGTTCAAGTTTTTTGTTTTGTTTTGTTTTTTTGTTTTACCATCTGGTAAAGTTTCAGATGCTGGGAATGAGGTTAATTAATCACAATAAAAGGAAGGCCTTTAGCATTGACTGTTCAACTCAAGTCCTGTCACCTACTGGCTAAAAACCATACCCAACGTGGCTCAGATGTTGCTGAGCCTCAGGATCCTTTTCTAGAAAATGAAGATTAAAAGGTTGTTGTGAAGATTAATTGAGATGACATGTGTACAGGAAAGTTTCCCAACCAGTGTCTTGTGACTAAGTTACAGACATGATGAGATAATGAGCCTCACAGCCCTCAGGGGCAGCCCGGTAGCAGGATCTCTAGGCTAGACCATTTACTCAAATTTGCCATGCAAGTATGTTCTGTGTATGACAGATCATAAATAAGGTTAGAAGTCAGTGAAAGATATCTGCACAATGCTTCATGCATACGTCTACTCCCTCCACAACTCTCAAGAGCCCTAGTTTTCTCAACTGTAAATGGGAACTGCACATTTTAAAATCAAATGGAATTATGATTTCAAAGCTTATAGCAAATAAGCTATTTGCTTATTTGTCTAATTCATAGACAGTGATTGATGAATCAGTTTTTCTGACGGAGTCAGAAAAGACCAGACTTTGAAGTCATGGTTGGAAGAAGTCGTGGGACTGTGCTAACTCCCAGAATCACGAATTGGTCAGCACTACAAGGAGAAACAGAACCCTGTTAGTATCAGTGTTGTAATGTCCAAAATCCTAGAACAAACCAGCTAGATAAATCCTCAGGGTAACTGACTGGATTGCACAGGACACAAACATACTCAATTCATCCAGATGGGTTTCAAAAGCTATTCTTAAAATCCTTAGGAAAAATTTTCTTCTATCCTTTTTGTAAGGAAGCTTCTAAAATGTCACCAATCAATAAAGGACTCCTGACAGTTGCATTTTCCAATCTTCTTTTCTTGTTAAGATTTTGGAGTTTTTACTCCTGAATGCATCCAATTCTCCATTTGGGCATTTATGTCCCTCTTCTACTTACCCCTTCTATGAGCTGAACGAAAGGAATTACTGAATTCTGCTATTTCACTATAAAGTTTTTGATCACTCTTCTGTAATTCCCCTATAAGGCTCCCATCATCCAATTTGAGCAAAGACCAAAAAATTGTCTACTCTCTAAGCCGTATCTCAAAATATGAAAAACCAACATGATTAAAAGCAGATTCACACAGCATCAGAATAGTGATAAATTAAGCACCTGAAGAAACAAAGATCCATTCTGCCTGGCCTCATCCATTCCTTAAAGAGAATATTTACTGAGCTAACTATATATACAATGAGGATGCTGGGAAAGAAAGACAACCAAAATGATAGGCCCTGACCTTAAGGAGCCATCAGCATAGCTCTAGGACTTCATGCACAAAGCAATGCCGAGGTCAGAAGCTAGGCAGCAGTGTGCAACTGTAATGACCTGTAAAAAGACCAACCAGACATTTCCATTCCTTCTGGATGCTTAATGTCCCAATTCCATATCACTTCAAACCAGTCTGTCTCTCTGAGGACATATGCAGCATATTTAGGAATGAGAACAAGGTATCAGCAAGATTTAATTTATTCCTTTCTCAAGTTTCTCCTCCCACGGTCTTTGCCCACCCCAACTGGCACCGCTTGCTTACTGAGCTTCACTCCCCCTCACACAACCACAGAGCCCCACAATATGCACAGCTGTGGCAAGAAGCCAGCATGTACTTAAAAGCAACAGCAATTTGCATCTGACAGCATTTCCTCAATTCTGGACTTCAGCCTGTAAGTTGACAGGCCTAGTTTTTGAGGCTGAAAAGGTTCTTGGTGTGTATACAGTAACAAAAAAAGTAAATTAATTTGCCAGATTACTTCTGCTTTAATTGGGCATCTGGGTAAGAATTCCTAAATGAAAAGGTAATGCTGTTGACAAGACCTGCATGAGCTTATTTGCAGTGCTGAGCATGGCTTCTTCATCAGCATATTCTCTTAGTGTGTAGGCTGTTGGGGAGACAGTTTACTAATAATTACCATTTTGTGACGATATATGAATTGTTCCAATAAGCCATTTTCCCAGAAGTGTGGTAGGAAAAAATTAAAAGCAATTTGTTGGGAATGAATCTTAGGCTTTTGGAACTGCCTCCAAATTAAAAGGTGATCATGCCTAAATGTTCAACGTTTAGATAACAGAGCTGTTTTACCCAAAGCAAGTTTAGAGTCTTAGACTCTTACTTAGTACTAGGATGTCACAGGCAAGAAGACTTAGGAGGATGGTGTGAGGCATCGTTTAAAAAAAAAAAAATCAACCTCAGGAGGAAAATTACTGCAACTGTATACTGAAGCATATACCACAGAACTATTTTTAAGACTATCTCATGCTTGCATTTTCAGTAGCTGCAATAGTCCTAGTGCTGTTTTACAGACTTTCTGCAATAATGGAAATGTTCTACTTGTGGGCTCTCCAAATATGGCTGCTACCAGGCACATGTGGCAACTGAGCACTAGAACTGTGGCTGGTGTGAGGGGGAACTTAATTTTAGTTTTATTTCACTTTCTTATTTAAACTTAACCAGCCACATGCAGCCACCGGTTATTGTACTGGACATCACAGAGTTGGGAGAGATTCACTCAGGAAAATGCTGCTCTGAACCCCTAAGTTCCCCAACTGGTTTGTCCTGAGAAGCAAAGCCAGGTGGAGCTGCCCCGTCCCAGCAGGTCCCCCCACTGGCAAAGCCATTCCGATTTCAGGGTTTCTTCTGCAAGCTACTTCTCTTCATTAATGTCTTTCTCCCATCGCCACCCTAACACACCTCACCCTTCAGCTCCTCTCTTGCCAACAGGCTCTTTCAGAAAGGCCTCCTTTCTCTGTCCCTGCTCGGAAGAATCCCATAAATGTTTATGATGATCACACTAGTCATTTCTTGCTGGAAGTTCTGGTGTAGTAGGCATGCGCCTTAATAAATAACGTTAACTCCTTCACTGCTGCCTCACCATGTAGGCCTGGAAACTCACCGTGAGCTTAGAGGCCAGCTCCTGCTAGCTGTTAACATCTGCAATCCCAAGAAAGCTCTACCTCCTAGGCCTGATATCCGGGTCTCTTTTCAAAGGTTTTCAGAGCGCTTTTCAGCAGAACATGTTTTTAAGCCCACGTATTGAAAGTAGCATCTCAAAGAGAAGACAGGCCAGACTAAAAGCCAAAACTTGCCCTGCCCCAATATCCAACATCGCTATAACATATACTTTGTTGAGAAATGTCCTAGAAGTTCTAACTTAGGCTTCCAGACTTGAGTGCCTATTTTAATTCCTCTGAAACGATATTTTGTAAGAGTTATAGTTTTCTAAAAGGAAAAGAGTGGATGGTCTGGATAATGAGCTTCATTTTGGAATCACAAATACACAAATAGATGTGAATGTACTTCTACATTCTACACTACAAGGCATGCTTCTACTTGAAAATGAACAGGCATTTATCTTGTAGATCAGCTTATAACCACATAGGTCTCATTCTTTGCTAGTCTGGACTCGAGAATGCGCTTAACAGGTTCATCTGTGAAAATGCAGAAGTTAATTTAACTTCCTCCTATGTGCTACACTGCTCAAAAAAGTACCCAGCAATCACCCAAAATAAGACTCGGAGCTGATTCACTCAAACATTTAAAATGCAAAGGAACTGGTAAGTGAGGCTGAAGACAAGAAGCAAGTTAGCTTAAAATATAAGTAACTGCAGCCCCTGGCAGGAAACAGTAGCTCTTGCTTACTGTAAGCCTCACTTCAAGGAAAGCCATGCTTTACTTTACAGATAAAACCTGTGACCTTACAAAAGAGATAGGAGACTCAATATATTCAATTTAAGCAGTGAGCTAGAAGCACTTTTCTTAATGCCTCCAAGCCACAAGTTCATTAGGAGCACTTAGAATTTCCCCTCCACCAATGCTCTCCCGGCCACTTACTTTTCTATCCCTAGTTCCCAGTTCACCAGCAAGTGGGCACTTATTTCCTCAACTGTGCAACCAAGAGGCGAGGCCCCAGCCTCAGGATGTGGAAACGAGGCAGAGGGACTGGCTACAGGCGACCGAAAATCAGAAGCTAAAACCAGATCCCTGGCTCACGTTTTAAATATTAAAAAAAGCAAAGAAGCTTTGGAGGAGGAGGAGGAGGAGGAGGAGGAGAAGGAGGTTGTTTTCCACTGATGCTTGCGTTTCACGGAGAAGGCTGCCTTGGAAATATGTGCTAAGGCTACCTTTAAAAAGGCCACTGGTAAATTAAAAAAAAAAAAAAAAAAAAAAAAGGTTATCTGAGAACTTTATAGACTTTGGATGCCTCTGAGTGTGTACCTGGGCCGGGATTACCACTCAAGAAATCACAGGCCAGGGGTCTTGTATAAGAGTTTAAAAGATAAATGGGTGGGGAGAGGAGTATTAGAACCTCAGAAGAGAGATAAGGGAGGGGTGCGGATGGGGAGCCTATCTGCTTTGCTTGAGAAATATGTAACAAAATGGCCAGTGTGTCTTATGTCTTACGGTAAGGTTCGGGGAAGGGAAACTAGAGAAGTCGCGTTTTTCCGGCTGCAAGCCTGGGTCTGCTTTCTGCTCCTTTAGACGTGGGGGTGGGGGTGGGGGTGGGGGTGGGGCCGGGGCCGGGGAGCGAGGAGGCCGGCGGGGATCTGGGCCTGCACCTTCTGCCCTCCTCCAGTCCCGGGAATTCCTGGCAACTCCTTCCAGCCCAACCCCAAACGGGCTTTCTCGGGGTTCAGAACAATGACGCGGGGTGCAGAGGGAGGGGGCCCGCTCGCTCCAGAAGGCAACGGGGTCCTCGGCCGCAGCTGCCCGCACGTCCCCCAGGTCGCCTGCCCTCTGGCACGCGCGCCCCGGTGCCCCGCCGCTTCCGCATCCCTCCTCCGAGCCTCTCCCCACGCATCTCGGCCCCTCACCCCGCCGCGCCCAGTCGCCTCCCACGATCACCGCGCCGGGGCCGGACCCGCGCCCAGCCGGGCCTCCGCCCTCGTCCCCGCGAGCGACCCCGCGGACCAGCCGGGGGTCCACGCCGCTGCCCCCGCCCCCGCCGCCCACCGGCCCCGGGCGCGCGCTCACCCGGCGGCCGCGTTCTCGAACTTGAGCGCGAGCGTCTCCTCGATGATGCGGTTGTTCACCTCCAGCAGGATCATGGCGGCGGCTGCCCCGGGCAGGGAGGGAGAGACGAGGGAGGGTGAGGGTGGGTGAAAGGGAGGCAAGGACGGAGGGAACGGCCCCGCTGCCCCCGGAGGAGGGGGGGTGGGTGGGGTAGGAGGTCAGGGGCGAGGGGACCGGGGCCGGGGGAAGGCGCAGACGCGCGCTCGCCCTCCTACGCGCGGGCTGCGGAGTCACCCACCCACCCGACCGACCTGGCCCCCGAAGCCTGAACCCGCCTGCCGAGCCGCCGCCGCCGCCGCCGCCGCTGCCGCCTCACCGACAAGCCCGGTCCCCGCCCAGCCCCCGGCTCCAGCCGGCCACTTCCGCTCTCACACCCACTTCCGCTCGCTGCCCGGACGCGCGGCCCCGCGGCGCCATTTCCGCTTCGACCCCTCGCGCACGCGCACGCGCACGCAGGGGCGCCGCGGAGGCTGGGCTGGCGCATGCGCGACCCCCCCCCATCATCCCGGGTCCCCGCCCCCCCCGCCTCGCTTGGGGCTCGGATGCCCGCCGGTCTGTCCAGCCCCTCCCTCCCGCTCGTCCCGGAGGTCCAGCTCCAGCCTTCGGGTCCTGTCGGGTCAGGGACGCGGTGAGTGTCGCCCGCGTCGTCTCCCGGCCGGCTCGTGGCTCTCAGCTCGTCGCTGTGCCCCTCGTGCGGCGCTAAGGGCTGTCGGGCGGCAGCGTCGCGAATCCATGGGCTCGTGCTCTGTGCGGGGGGTACAGCGACGAAGGCACGGACGTCCTGCCCTCGTGGGGTCGACAGTCTGGTCGAGGGAGCGTGACCGACTAACCCTCGGTTCAGAACTACACACAGTTAGACGGGCAGTGAGGAGCCCCCCGGGTGAATGGGCCTCCCTGGGTTCCTCACGCCTGCATCTCTGTGCCTGGGGGGCTGGTGTGGGTGCCACGCACGTGGTCCCTGGCCTCGACACCCTCCCCATCCGTTGCACACGTGCATACTGACCGCGTGCAGGGTCTGCGCCTTGGGCGTGTGCGCCTTGCCCTGTGCTTTCCTCCTCCAGGGGGAATCTTAACAAACTCCGTGGAGTCTCTCCTACACGCGTGGACTTATTTTCTGCTATGTACCCCCCAAAAATGAACAAAAACTAGCCCCTGTCATCAAGGCCCAGACAGCTCTTTGTTGTTGTTGTTGTTTTTCATTAACATTTTTAAACATTTAGAATCCAAAGTGATTTTATTATTTATTTGTTTTGGGGGGAGAGAGAGTGCCTGGGCACGGAGGGGCAGGGGCAGAGGGAGAGTGAGAAGCAGACTCCCCCGCTTGAGCGGGGAGCCAGATACTGGGGGATGGATCCCAGGACCCTGACATCACAACCTGAGACGAAGGGCAGCCGCTTAACTGACTGAACCACCCAGGCGCCCCACCAGGCAGCTCTATAAAACAGATTCTTACGTGCTAATACTTTAGCATTAGTGTTTATTGAACTAAAATAATGCACAAACGCGGTGTAAAAATGTATAGGTAAACTAAAAGTCTCGTAATGAAAAAAAAAAAAAAAAGCAGTTCCCTGGCCTACTTTGTAAATGCAGTATCTTCAACTCTTACATATTCTGATTCCATCCATAAATCAAAATACATACTTGTACTGTTAATTCTTGATTTGTTAATTTTAAGCATTATCTGTTGACTTCCTGCCCTGATAGATAAGAACCTGATAGATAACCACTCAGGCTCAGTTGGTTAATCTGTCTTTGCTCAGGTTGTGATCCTGTGGTCCTGGGATGGAGCCCCCCATCAGGGATCCCTGCTTGGTGGGGAGCCTGCTTCTCCCTCTCCCTCTGCCTGCCACTCCCCCTGCTTGTGCTCTCTTTCTCTGTCAAGTTAATAAAATCTTTTAAAAAACAGAAGAACTTGGTCTTTCACTTCTGCCCTTGCCCTCTGCAAAGTTATGTAATAATTTTTGGTGAAACCAATAATAAGCACTTAAATTATAATGTATGCAAATATCATTCACTGATGAGCCCTGAAGTCCACTACATCCATGCCTTCTAACTTATACAACCCTTTATTTTCCTTAGACCTGATTATTGCCTTTTTTCTCTTACTTGTCAATTTTGTATATTATCTACAGTTGCCTGCCTGTCCCCTCTTCAGGTGCTCTAAGACTCTGTCAAAGTCTAGCAATATTTCCAATATACTCAAATACATAAGTTCCACTTTTTCTCTAGAGTCTTTGTCCCAGAGTGCCTCCTTTCTCTTGTTTCAATCTGGATTGACTGCTCTCTAGACTTACTGTTGTCATTCTGGGATTTTCCTTCACTGCTGTTCTGGGCTGTTTTGTCAATTTCCTGGACAAATTGTCAATGACAGTTGTCATTCTGGGATTTTCCTTCACTGCTGTTCTGGGCTGTTTTGCCCATTTCCTGGATCCCAGGTTTTCCTTTCTTGGTTTATGTGTTTTGCTAAAGCATCTTCTCCAGTAACTTCCTAAGGAAGGAACTTAAGAGATATGTTGTTGGAATCTGCATATTTGAAAATATCTTTATTTATTTATTTTTTAAGTAATCACGTCCAAAGTGTGACTCTTACTCAGGACCCCAAGATCAAGAGTCATGTGCTCTACTGACTGAGCCAGCCAGGGGTCCCCATATTTGAAAATATCTTTATTCTAACACTTTAATTGTAGTTGGACTGTGTTAAGAAGAAACCCAAAATGGTGCTACTTAGGCCAGTTCACCAACCTGGGGCTTAATACCTAACCGAATTATGCTTTCAACCTTCCCCAGAAATGTAGTCTTAAACATTAGGAATTTTCTGGTGGGAGTCGGGAAGAATGCTTTGAATCCCAGCTGACTTCTGCTTAATCTCACTATTAGCCCATTGCCTTCCTGCTGCCTTCCATGGGTTAAAGTCTATAGAAAATGAATCTTTGGTGGTAGTAATGGAGGAAGGGGTGGAAGTAGGGTGAGTGGGGTGGGAAAGGCAACAATCCTTTACTAGTGGATTTAGAAGACTAAAGACTTTTCATATGGCTTTTCTTCCTATTTTCTTTATCTTGCTTTTGGTTTATTTAAATTTATGACTAATAGGAGCTATGTCTTTGTACTACCACCCACTTTTCTTGAATCTTAACATATTATAATTAAACTTACTTCAGAGGTTTTAAAAAAATAAGTGTAGTGGAAACTTCCCTTGAATCCAACCAGATTCCTTTCCTTTCACCCCTTTTCCTCAACACTTAGGGCCTAGAGGTGGTATCAGCTTGTCTGCTGTTAGTCCTGGCTTACTGCATTCTCTTGTGGTTCCTATACATCCATGCTTTGTTTTTTTCTTAAGATTTTATTTATTTATGAGAGAGAGAGAGAGAAAGAGAATGAGCAGGGTGAGGAGCAGAGGGAGAAGAAGCAAGCTCCCTGCTGAATAGGAAGCCCAATGTGGGGCTTGATCCCAGGACCTTGAGATCATGACCCGAGCAGAAGGCAGATGCTTACCTGACTGAGCCACCCAGGTGCCCCACATGTACGCTTTGTAAATAGCCTTTTGTAAACAGCCCCTCTTCTTTTTATTTATTTTTTTAAATTTTTATTTATTTATGATAGTCACACACACTGAGAAAGAGAGAGAGGCGGAGACATAGGCAGAGAGAGAAGCAGGCTCCATGCACCAGGAGCCCGATATGGGATTCGATCCCGGGTCTCCAGGATCACGCCCTGGGCCAAAGGCAGGCACTAAACCGCTGCGCCACCCAGGGATCCCAACAGCCCCTCTTCTTAAGTCTCCTGTCTATTCTTTGTAGGATCAAGATTAGTACAGGTTGGAGAGTGATATCATAGAAGATAGTGAAGTCAGGAAACTCCAGGAATTGGTCCTTTCACTGAAACAATTACTGAGGTGGCAAGAGCTGTCAGAGTAAATTATTTGTAACTGTGGAGTCTAGTTAAACACTTGCAGCATCTAGGGAAATCTTTAATGAATAAAAATGCTGGTGGCTTTTGGTGAGTCTTAATGTTTCACATAGCAGCCACCATCCCTCACCCCCAAAGCAAGTAATCATATGGATGGCATTCCACATCTCTGGTGTGACTTGCTTAATCAAGAGTGTGAGCAATAGGGACCTGTCCTCCAAAAAATCAGGTTTCTGTGTTTTGGTCTGCTTGGCAGTTTGCTAATGGATGTGCACAGAGGCTGGTCATTGTTTCAACTTCAATAGGCTGGGAGAAGTGATTTCCCCATGGTATCAATTAAGAATCTTTAAAGAAACAGAACACTCATTTTTTTTCCTTTCCTTTTCTGGATTCATGCATTCATGAAAATCTCTGTCAGGTCACTGGATGACTAAAGAGATAATAAATTGAGGCTTCAGTAACTATACACAATAAAGACTATTTAGTCTTTGCAAAAAATAGTGTGAGAAAAGCATGAAATAAGCAGATGACTGCAACCTTCATCATACAATAATAACAATCCCTATGTGTGAGAGGATCTGATCCATAGTTACCACTTTAACATTCAAAATGCCAATTCTCACACAAAATTGCAAAGAAACAGTAAAGTATGGCCTATTCATAGTAAAGAAGAAGAAGAAGAAGAAGAAGAAGAAGAAGAAGAAGAAGAAGAAGAAGAAATTGATAGAAACAATCCCTGAGGAAACCCAGACATCAGACTTACTAGAAAAATATTTAAATAAACTCTCTTAAACATACTCAAAAAGCTGAAGGAAGCCATGGACAAAAAACTAAAAGAAATGAGGTGAATGATATATGAATAAATATATAATATAAAGAAAGAGATAAAAATTATAAATAGGAACCAAATAGAAATTCTGGACCTGAAAAACAGAAGAGGAGTTTATCAGAAGAGTTGAGTAGGCAGAAGGAAGAATCAGCAAGCTTAAAGATAGAGTACATTAAAATTACCTAGTTTAAGGAGCAGAAAGCAAAGAGAATAAAGAATAATGATCAAAGCCTGAGGGACATATGGGACACCATCAACAATATCAGCATACACATTATGGGAACCCCAGAAGCAAAAGAGAAAAGGGGGGGGGGCGATATTTGAGGAAATAATGGTGACAAAATTTATACATTTGTTGAATATTATGAATATACACCAGCTGGTAAGCTCAAAAAACTCAAAGTATGATAAATGCAGAGATCCACACTATAGTACATTATAACCAAGCTGTTGAAAGCTAAAAACAGAAAATCTTGAAAGTAGCAAGAGAGAAGTGGTTCATCATTTACAAGGGATCCTCAATTAGATTTAATGCTAATTTTTCATCTGAAAACACAGAGGTCAGAAGGCCTTGGAATGATCTCTTTAAAGTGCTGAAAGAAAAAAACTATCAACCAAGAATTCCATATCCAGAAAAACTATCCTTAAAAAGTGAAGAAGAAATTAAGACATTCCCAGATAAACAAAAACTAATGAAATTCATTATTGATAGACCTGCCATACAAGAAGTGCCATCAAGAGACCTTCAGGCTGAAACAAAAGGGCACTAGATGGTAACCTGAAGTATTATGAAGAAATCAAGATTATTGGTAAAGGTAACCACACAGATAAACATAAAAGCTACTATTATTGTATTTTTGAATGTAACTCCTCTTTGTATTTCCTATATGATTTAAAAGCCAAAGGTAGAAAATAATTCTAAATCTATGTTAACAAACACACAATGTATGAAGATGTCACTTGTGACAATGAGAAAATAAAGAGGAGATGGAGCTGGATAGAAGCAGAGTAAAGGTATGCTATTGAAGTAAATTGATATCAATTCAAACTAGATTTTATTTATTTATTTATTTATTTATTTATTTATTTATTTATTTATTTATTTATTTTAAGAGACATAGAGAAAGATAGGTAGGGAGGGTCAGAGGGAGACAGACAGAGAGAGAGAGAGAATCTTAAGCAGGCTCCAAGCCCGGCATGAAGCCAGCCAGCGGGCTTGATCTCCTACCCTGATTATCATGAGCTGAGCCAAAATCAAGAGTCAAATGCAAAAAAAAAAAAAAAAAAAAGAGTCAAATGCTTAACTGACTGAGCTGCCCAGGTGCTCCTCAAACTAGATTTTAAAAATAAATTTAGGAGGTGCCTGGGTGGTGCAATTGGTTAAATGATTGACTCTTGGTTTGGGCTCAGGTCATGATCTCATGGTCATGGGATTGAGCCCCACATTGAATTCTATGCTCAGTGCAGAGTCTGCTTGAGATTCTCTCTCCTTTTTTTCCTGTTCTTATCCTGCTCATGCTCATGCTCTGTCTCTTAAATAAGTGAATAAATCTTTTTTTTTAATTAAGTATTTTTTAAGATTTTATTTACTCATGAGAGACACATACAGAGTGAGGCAGAGACACAGGCAGAGAGAGAAGCAGGCTCCATGCAGGTAGCCCCATGTGGGACTGGATCCCAGGTCCCCAGGATCATGCCCTGGGCCGAAGGTGGTCCTAAACCACTAAGCCACGGGGGCTGCCCAAATAAGTGAATAAATGTTAAAAATAAAGATAAGGGGGATCCCTGGGTGGCTCAGCAGTTTAGCGCCTGCCTTTGGCCCAGGGTGTGATCTTGGAGACCCGGGATCGACTCCCACGTCGGGCTCCTGGCATGGAGCCTGCTTCTCCCTCCTCCTGTGTCTCTGCCTCTCTCTCTCTCTCTCTTTCTCTCTCTATGTCTATCATAAATAAATCTTAAAAAAAAATAAAGATGGGGTGCCTGGGTGGCTCAGTCGTTTAAGTGTCTACCTTTAGTTCAGGTCATGATCTTGGGGTCCTGGGATCAAGCCGCAAGTCAGGCTCCCTGCTCAGTGGAGAGACTACTTCTCCCTCTCCCTCTGCCCCTCCCCACAGTTCGTGTTCTTTCTTTCTGTCTCATATAAATAAATAAATAAATAAATAAATAAATAAATAAATAAATCAAATCTTTTAAAAAATAATACATTTAAGATGTCAATTGATAACCAAGATAATAACTGGAAAAATGTATGGAAAAGGAAACAAAGAAGGAATTAAAGTTCCTTCGGTACAACAAGTACTGTATTTCTGGGACAAATCTCACTAGGTAATGGTATGTACAAGAAGTACAGTAGAAGAATCAGTCAAACAAAAGAAGGCAGTGTTGGAGGAAATAAAAAAAGATATATAGAGGAAACAATACATAGTAGAAGTAAGTCTTTATCAGTAATCATTTAAAATGTAAATAGAAGAAATCCACTTTATTAAAAGACAAAGATTGGTAAAATGAATTAAAAAACCATGATCTAACCATATGTTGCTTACAAGAGACTCATTTTAGATCCAAAGACACAAAAAGACTGAAAGTGAAAGGATAGAAAAAGATATTCCATGTGAATACTAACCAAAAGAGATCTGGGGTGGTTCTATGAGTATCAGAAAAGTAGATTTTTTAAAAAAGATTTTATTTATTTATTCATGAGAGACAGAGACAGAGAGAGAGAGAGAGAGGCAGAGACATAGGCAGAGGGAGAAGCAGGCTCCACACAGGGAGCCTGATGTGGGACCCGATCCTGGGACTCCAGGATCACACCCTGGGTGGAAAGCAGGCGCTAAACCTGCTGAGCCACACAGGCATCCCAGAAAAGTAGATTTTAAGTTAAAAGTTGTTAACAGGAGGAACACTTGGGTAGCTCAGTGGTTGAGCATCTACCTTCAGCTCAGAATGTGATACTGGGTCCGGGGATCAAGTCCCATATTGGGCTCCCTGCAAGGAGTCTGCTTCTCCTTCTGTCTATGTCTCTGCCTCCCTCTCTGTGTCTCTCATAAATAAATAAATAAATAATTAAAAAAAAAAGTTGTTACAAGAGATAAAGAAGGACATAATATAGAGATAGATAAAAGGGTCAATTCATAAAGATGATATAACAATTGTAAGCATATATGCAGCAGACAATGGGCAGCCCCTCCCAAATAAAGCAAATGTTGACAGAATTGAAGAAAGGAATAGACTATCTACAATAATAGTTAGAAATCGACTTTAGTATCCCACTTTCAACAATGCATTGAACATCTAGACAGAAGATCAATAGGGAAATAGAAGACTTGAGGAACACTATAAACCAACTAAATTTGGCACACATATACAGAACACCCCCCTCTACAACAGGAGCATATACATTTTTCTTGACTTTACATGGCACATTCTCCAGGATAGACCATATGTTAGGCCATAGAAAAATCTTAATACATTTTAAAAGATCAGAATCATACAAAAGATTTTCTCTAATCACTAGAGAATGAAGCCAAAAATCAATAACAGATGGAAAACTGGAAAATTCACAAATGAACAGAAATTGAACAACACACTCCTTAACAATGAATACATCAAGAAGAAATCACTAAGGAAATTAGAAAATACTTTGAGATGCATAAAAACAAAAAACACAATATACCAAAATAGGTGGAATGCAGTGAAAGCAGTGCTCAGGGGGAAATTTATAATTGCAAGTGCCTCACTAAAAAAGAAGAAAGAAAAAAAATAAAAAAGAAGAAAGATCTCAGATCAACACCCTAACTTTATACTTTAAGGAACTAGAAAAAGAAGAGCAAACTAAACCTAAAGCTGGCAAAAGGAAGGAAATGACAAAGACTGGAGTATATGGGCACCTGGGTGGCACAGTCAATTGCATGTCCAACTCTTGGTTTCGGCTCAGGTCATTATCTTAGGGTCATGGCATGAAGCCCTGCATTGGATTCTGCATTCGGTGCAGAGTCTGCCTGAGAGTCTCTCTCCCTTTCCCTGTGCCTCCCTTCACTCTCTCTAAAATAAATAAATAAATCTTCAAAAAAGATTGGAGCATAGATAGAGAATAGAAAACAATAAAGAAAAACAATGAAACCAAAAGAAAAATAATAAAATTGATGAACTTTTTAGCTTAACTAAGATAAAAAAGAGGATGCAAATTACTAAAACCAGAAATGAAAATGGGGACCATACAGAAATTAAAAGGATTTGGGAGATTATTATGAATAATTGTATGCCAAAAAATTACATAATGTAGACAAAATGAACAAATTCTCAGAGACACACAAATTATCAAAAATTACTCAAGAACCAGTAAAAAATATCAATAGACTTATAACAAGTAAAGATTGAATTAGCAATAAAAAACCTCCCGGGACACCTGGGTGGCTCAGTTGGTTAAGCATCCAACTCTTGATCTCAGCTCAGGTCTTGATCTCAAGGTTGTGAGACCCAACATGGAGCCTACTTAAAACAAAACAAAGGAAAACAAAACAAAACACCTCTGAAGAAAGAAAAGGCTTTTATTTATTTATTTATAAATTGAGATGTAATTTACATATGGTGTTATTATTAGTTTCACATATACAATATAATGATTCAATAATTACTCGGTGCTCACCATGGTAAGTTGTAATCACCATCTGTCACCAAACAATGTTATTACCATCTTAGTGACTGTATTCCTTATGCTGGACTTTGAATTTTTTCTGGACTTATTTATTTTGTAACTGGAAGTTTGTATCTCTTAATCCCCTTTATCTATTTTACTCATCCCCCACCCACCTCTCCTCTGGGAGAAAATGCTTTTAAAAGAATTTAAAGAATTAATACCAACCATACTCAAACTCTTCCAAGAAACAGAAGAGGAAGGATAACTTCTTACACATTCTTTGAAGCCAGCATTTCCCTGATACAAACCCAGACCAAGATGCCACAAGAAATGCAAACTGTAGAGCGATATCTCTTATGAATATAGATACAAAGATCCTCAGCAAAATCCTAGCAAACCAAATCCAACAGCACATTGAAAGGATTATATACCATGACCTAGTGAGATTTATCCCAGGAATACAACAATGGTTCAACATAAGAAAATCAATCAATGTAATAACCACATGAACAGAATGAAAGAAAAGAAAACAGAACATCTCAATTGATGCAGAAAAGGCATTTGGCAAAATTCAGCTTCTTTTCATGATAAAAATACTCAGAAAAGTAGGAATAGAAGGGAGTTTCCTTAACATGGTAATGGACATTTATGAAAAATCCCACAACTAATAATATCCTTGATGGTGAAAGATTGAAGCTTTCTGCCTCTGATTGGGAACAAGACAAAGATGTCTGCTTTCACCATTGCTATTCAACATTGTACTGGAAGCTGTAGCCATGGCAATCAGACAATAGGAATAAATAAAAGGCATCAAAATTAGAAATCAAGAATTAAGCTATCTCTTTCAAACATGATTCTATATAAAGAAAATCCCATTGAATCCACACACACAAAATGCTAGAGGCAATAAATGAATTCAGCAGACTTTTAGGGAACAAAATCAATTCACAAAAATCAGTTGAGTTTCTATATACCAACAACGAACAATCTAGAAAGGAAATGAAGAAAACAACTCCATTTCAATAGCACCTAAAATAATAAATTATCTAGGAATATGTATAACCAAGGAGATAAAAGACTCAGATGCTGAAAACTACAAAACATGACTAGAAGAATTGAAGAAGACTTAAATCAATGGGAAGATTCCATGGTCATGAATTGGAAGACTGAATATTGTTAAGATGACAGTATTCCCCGAAGCAATCTACAGGTTCAATGCACTCCCTCTCACAATTCTAGTGGCTTTTTTTTTTTTTTTGCAGAAATGGAAAAGCCAATTTTCAAGTTTATAGGGAACTGCAAGCAGCCCTAGAGAGCGAGAACAACATTTAAAAGAGAAAAAAAATCAGAGAACTCACACTTCCTAATTGCAAAACTTACTACAAATCTACAGCAATAAAACCAGTGTGTAAAAAAAAAAAAAAAAAACAGTGTGTGACTGGCATAAAGATAGAAATATGCAGACCAATGGAATAGAACTGAGAGTCCAAGCAATAAGCCCGACATTTATGGCCAGTTGATTTTTGGCAAGAGCGTCAAGACCATTCACTGGGGGGAGGAGGGAAATGAGAGTCTCTCTTTAAACAAATTGTGCTGGAACAACTGATTGACCACAGGCAAAAGAATGAAGTTGTACCTTACCTCATTCCAGATACAAAAGTTAATTCAATGTGGATCAGCAAACCTAAATAAAAATGCCTAGATATAAAACTGTTAGAAGAAAACTTAGGGGGATGCCTCGGTGGCTCAGCGGTTGAGCATCTGCCTTTGGCTCAGGTTGTGATCCTGGGCCCCTGGAATCGAGTCCTGCATCAGACTCCCCAGAGGGAGCCTGCTTCTCCCTCTGCCTGTGTCTCTGCCTCTCTCTGTGTGTGTCTCTCATCAATCAATAAATAAAATCTTAAAAAAAAAAGAAAACATAGAGGCAAAATCTTCATCACCTTGGACTTGACAATGGATACTTAGACGTGACACTAAAGCAGAAGCAACAAAAGGAAAAGCAGATGAACTGTTCTTTCAAAATTAAAAACTTGTAATAGATGAATGCGAGCTGTACCTCCAAACCTGAGATGAGTCAGCTGGGAGCTGTCATTAAGTACAGTCAGCTGAAAGTCTGAATATGAATAATGTAATGGGTTGTGCTATTTACAGGAAATTAATGATTTATTTTATTTAAATTTTATGTGGTTTAATGTGCGTCCCAAAAAGTTATCTGCTTTGGAAAAGCACATGTATCGAACTTTCCATTTTGGCATAAGAAGAGAGGCATACCGCTTTTATTAATAGACAATTTCTCCTCCTGTCTGCTGAATAAATAAATGCTGAGCTGAAGGAATGCCAAGTTACTTGCTTGCCGGGATGCTCTCATGCGTTGGCTCAGTTCTGAGAGGAGGGGCAATTGTGACAAGGGAGGTCAGGAGGCTATTCTCTTTGTCTGTTAGGAGATGATGACAGTTTGCTCTGGGTGGAGTAGTGGAGAAGGAGAGAATTGAATGTTTTTGAGAATTACTTCAGTGAAGAAATCCAAAAGTTCTGGCGATGGATTGGAGAGATGCTGCATTAATTTTCTATATTGAGTAACAAATCACCACAAACTTAGCAACTAAACAATACTCATTTATTATCTCATGGTTTCCACGGGTCAGGAGTCCAGGCATAGCTTGCTGGGGTCCTCTGCTCAGGCCCTTAGCAGACTTCAGTTAGGTGCTGGCTGGGGCTGTGGTCTCGCCAGAAGATCAACTGGGAGAAGATCTACTTCCACGCTGCCTCAGGTGTTTGGAAGAATTCATCTCCTTGCAATTTGTGGCACTGAGATCTCTTTTCTTTCTGGCTGTCAGGGGGATCCCCCACAGTTCCTTGACATATATGACAGCTTACTTCTTGAAAGCTAGCAGGAGAGTCTCTCTCATTTCAACCCACGGGATGGAGTCTTATATAACATAATCCTGGGCCTGGCATCCTGTCACTTTGTCACCCTTGCAATATAACACAACCTAAACAAGGTGCTGACATCTACCACCTTGGCCATATTCTACTGATTAGAAGCAAGTCACAGGTTCTGCCTCAAGGGGAAGGAGTTATATAAAAGCATGACTCAGTGGAGGAGGGGAATCACCTTAGAGTGTGTCTCCCACAGAGAAGATAAGGGATAGCAAAGTGCCGGCTCTAGAGTTCAGATTTCTGTTGAGCAGGTGGGATATTGCCATTTACAGAGATAGAAAACATGGAGGAGCATATTGGTTGAGGGAAGATCTTGAGTTCAGTTGTGGACAAGTTAAGCTGCTCAAGGGCATGAACCGTGTCTAAACTGTTCTTCACTTTTTTTTTTTCACTCTTTATTCTATACCTACGGTAGTTCCCAACACATAGTAAGTGCTCAAGACAATGAATGAATGAATGAATGAGATCTGTGAGACATCCTAGTGGAGACAGTGACGAGGCCAGTGTCTCCTAGAGGTCACTGGTGTTTGTACAGTGATTAGCACTTTGCCTTGGATGGAACAACCTGGGAAAGAGAATGGGGGTGGGGAGAGCAAGGATCTCAGGACTGGGTGCTGGGAGTCCCCAAACTGAAAAGTCAGGCTGAAACGGAAACACTGGCAAAGGCTACCAAGAAAAGTAGACACAAGAGTGTGGTGCTGAATGCTGTGGAGAAGTTGAGACAGGACTGAGGGGTCCCTGGGGAGAACTGGTTTTGGTGGAGTGGTGGGGCTCAGCAGTCAACCCCATGGGCTGAGGCATGTTCAGGAGGTGAGGCAGGGGAGGGCAAGCAGGCAGTTCTTTCTAGAAGTTTGGCCATAGGAAGGAGGGATTGAGTGATAACTGGAGGGAGATGCACCCACTATTGAGATCATCCAGGTACTGACATCAAGAGAGGGCAGCCCAAGGCAGGTGCTGGGGCACGCAGGACTAGATGGTCAGGGGGAGAGAGAGCACCTTCTCTGCCTGTCTCATGGTCTCGCTTTTATACCCTTTTATACCGCTTTCTCGATCATGTTTTTTTTTTTTTAAAGATTCATTTATTTATTTATGATAGACACACACACACAGAGAGAGAGAGAGGCAGAGACACAGGCAGAGGGAGAAGCAGGCTCCATGCTGGGAGCCCGATGCGGGTCTCGATCCCGGGACTCCAGGATCGCGCCCTGGGCCAAAGGCAGGTGCCAAACCGCTGAGCCACCCAGGGATCCCCTCGATCATGTTTTTATTACAGTGAAGCTAATGTAGTTCTTTAAGAATATTAAGAATGGAAAATATGCTCAAGGAGCCTCTTTCCTCTCCCCTTCTCTCCCTCTGTCCCCTTCCTTCTTTCTCATCTCCAATAATTCTGTCTAGAATTTATTTGCTCCCTCTCTCCTTCCTTCCCTCTTTCTTTCCATCCTTTCATTAGTATGGAAGAGCCTTGAGTTGTTCTCATTGCCAACAAGTAGGTTTCAAGAAAGAAGGAGAAATTGAAGATAAAGAGAGAGAAGATGATACTTGATTGCGTGAGACTAGCCAGAAAGCAGCAGGGAGATGGATTTTAGGGCACAAGATTGGCTTTGGGGTGGCCAAGGGACAGCAGCTCCACTGTGGCAGGAGGAAAGGAGGAAGGTATGGTGTGGGCCCAGCAGTGTGCTGGTCTGGAGTCAGCAAGTAGAGGGGGGTTCCCAGAACTCAGGGCCCATTGTCTTTTGTGTCCACCTTAGTCCCTGAGACACCACCTTTCACATAATAAACTAACAATACTTGTTGAATGAAAGAATATGTGCCGAAACACTTTAAAGGACAGCATACATAGCACATTTTTTCCTTGATTTTTCAACATGAAGTCCTTATTGACTTTAGTTATCATGAATGTAGCACATGGTCCTTGTAAAAAAAAAATTTAATAATGTAGAAAATTTCCCTTGAAATTCTACCTCACAGAGATAACCATTGTTAATGGTGAGCAGCTACCTTACCAATGGGTTACATATTAAACAAAAGACAATATATGGAATTGTGTGAGCTGTTTCTCTCACTTTCACATTATATCCTTTATGTCAATATGTAAAGATCGTCCTTATCTTTCGTAACACCTGTCTGGTCTCTTGGTCTCCATAACACCTCCGAGCCTCATACATTTTTTTTTTTAACAAAAACCCTTTGATTAGCATTTAGGTTGTTTCCAATTTTTTTTTTTTTTTTTTTTGTTTCCAATTTTT
The DNA here is from genome assembly GCF_053574225.1 of Canis aureus. Taxonomy (NCBI): domain Eukaryota; kingdom Metazoa; phylum Chordata; class Mammalia; order Carnivora; family Canidae; genus Canis; species Canis aureus. The sequence goes on from NC_135646.1 coordinate 6,046,744, forward strand.
TCAATACAATGACTGTTCTCGTTCATACCTCTTTGCACACCTGCACCATTATTTTCTTAGAATAAATTTCCAGAAGAGGGAAACACATGTGTACATTTAAAATTTTGATATCTCTCTCTAAATTGCCCTCCAGAAGGCTCTGCCAATTTGAGCTTTCATTAACAGCTACAGGTGCCTGTTTCCCCACACTCTTGCTAACAACTGGCTTATAAATCTTTTAATCCTGTTAATCAAAGTGAAAAGTGACATCTCATTTTAATTTGTTTATCTGCAATTGCTAGTGAGATAGAACATCTTGAACAGGAGTTTTGGCCATTTGCATATCTTTTATGGAGTGCTTCTTAATGCCTTTTACTCATTTTCTATTGGGCTTGTAATGTTCTTATTCTAAATAATCCATAGTTTAATAATACTGCTCTTTATCTGTTGCAAATATTTTTTCCATTTTGTTATTTATCTTTTAGCTATGCCATTGGTTTGCTTTGCGATATAGAAAATTTCTCCATCTTTCCTGTCATTTTATTTTTTACTTTTTTCTTTTTTCAGTAGGCTCCACACCCAACATGGAGATTGAACTCATGACCCTGAGATCAATAGTTGCATGCTCTACTGACCAAGCCAATCAGGTGCCTCTCCATTTTATTTTACTTATTTTATTTTTTAATGTAATTGAAGTACTCTTAAGAAAGCTGATAATCACATTAAAATTATTTAAAAATTCTATTTTTTCTGTTACTTTGTAGTTTAAACTTTTTCATTAAAATTTTATCCATTTTTTAAAAAAAGATTCTGTTTATTTACTTGAAAGAGAGAGAGAGAATGAGCGGTGGGGAGGAGCAGAGAGAGAGAGAGAGAGAGAAAGAGAAAGAAAGAAGCAGACTCCCTGCTGAGCAGGAAGCCTGCCCCAATGAGGGGCTGGATCGCAGGACCTTGAGGTCATGACCTGAACTGAAGGCAGACGCTTAACCAACTGAGCCACCCAGGTGCCCCAAATTTTATCCTTTTCTGCTTATTTTTTAAATTAGATGGACAATATATGATTATATTCTAGTCACTTTCTTTTTTGTTTATTAATTAATTAATTTATTTCTAATCACTTTCTTAGAAGTAATAATGGTTATCTGATTAAGATTTGTCCTTTCAAAATCCTTTAATGCATTTACATTCATATACTCGTGTGGACATATACACACATATTTAACATAGTGTCATTCTATATGTGTGATTTATAACCTGTTCTTTCATTGAACAATAGTTAAGTATTTCCTTATTAGTACCGATAGATTGCCTTTTCTAGCTGCCGCACGATAGTCACTTGTATGAATGCACTGTAAGATGTGGTTTAATTCTTTCATTTTTAAATCTTTAATCCATCTGAATTTCATGGGTATACATATGTAACTGAAGTGAATGAGGGATATAATTTAATTTTTTCCCCAATAAATTTCCAGCTATCCTAATACCATACATTGAATAACCCATATTTCCTTTACTGTCTTGAAATGTTGCTTTACAACTGAATGAATGCTAGACTGATGATGTTGGGAGGTAGACACAGCAAATCTTCAGGAACTGAAAATAATTTTAATAATAATAATTTTAAAATAATAATTTTAATTATTATTCATGAAGGAGCTTCCTGCTTCTGCTGGAGCAGCAGTACCAGCTAGCCTGCTGTTCCTAATTCTTCCCCCCCCTGCTCCCCCCACCCCCTGTAGCTTGCTCTGCACAGGTGTAGAAAAGGACTGACCAATATTCCCTAATTGTTTTATCCTCAGGTACATGGAAATCCTAGTTTTGCAATAAGACCTTTCTCCTCCTCCTTCTTTTTCTTCCTCTTCCTCCTCCCTCCCCGCTCTTCTCCTTCTTCTTCTTCTCCTCCTCCTCCTCCCTCTCCCTCTTTCTTCCTCCACCCTTCTTGTCCTTCTTCATCCTTTATAAGTCTGTGATGAACTGCCTATTAGCTTCATCTCCCCTGAATTCTTGAGGTGTGTATGGTTTTATGTGCCATGTGGCTCAGGAGAAGACCCTGATCACTAACATTCCCTCCTGGGAATCTGGAACAGGAGTATCAGAGACAGAGATAGATCTGGTTTTGCTTTTGCAAAGTGCTCCAGTGGTAAAAATGAGATGATTTGGAGTGGCTTGCAGTGACTCAGTTTTAATTTAATTAAAAATTAAAAATTATTATTTTTTACTTATATTTACCAGTTTCTTATAATGGATATAAGTGAACAGCCAGGTAGACAGGAAGGTCTGGAAGGGTCCTGAGTGCAGCAACTTCTCGGTGGAGTTGGAATGCACCACCCTCATGGTGGATGGATGTGTTTGCCAATTTGGAAACTTGTTTTAATTTTAATTATTACATACATATATATATATATATATTTAAAGATTTTATTTATTTATTTATTTATTCATGAGAGACACAGAGAGAGAGGCAGAGGAAAGGCAGGTGCCCTGCAAGGGGCCCGATGCGGGACTCGATCCCGGACTCCGGGATCAAGCCCTGGCCCAAAGGCAGACACTCAACCACTGAGCCACCCAGGCATCCCTTACATATATATTTTAACAGGTATTGGAAAAAGATAAAATTCACACATGAGAGTCACAAGGCTAAAGTCAGTATTTAAGTTACTTTGATAAAAGTTAATCAATGTATTTATTTTTTAAAGTATTTTATTTATTTATTTGGCAGAGAGAGAGAGAGAGAAAATGCACACAAGCAAGGGGAGTGACAGGCAAGGGAGATGGAGAGGGAGAAACAGGTGCCCCGCTGAGCAGGGAGCCCTATGTGGGGCTTGATCCCAGGACCCTAAGATTGTGACCTTAGCCATAGGCAGATGCTCAACCAACTGAGCTACCCCAGGCACTCCAAAGTTAATCAATTTAAAGAAGAACATGGCACTTGAGTAGACATGGTACAAATGCTGCAGACAGTTTGAGGCTGATTGCAGTTCGCAAAATCCCAAATTAGATGATAGTCTAATCACTCAGTTAGTCAAGGGTGCCCTCCGCCGCAAGTAACAAGAACCAAACTCATAATAGCTTAAACACATAGTGGTATTTTTGTCGTTGTTATTTTACCCATAATGTCCTTTAGTGTTGGTTTGGTAGCTCAATGCAGTCCAAGAGTAAACCGCCTTTTTGTGATTCTTCTGATCTTTTCTTCATGGTCCCATGATGGCTGTCGTAGCTCTAGCTCTCACAGCCAAATGGAAGAAAAAGGAAGAGGTGGCACCAGGCAGCATCTTTCCCTTCTGCCAGGAAAAGCAAGAGCTTTCCTAGAGTTCCTAGCAGTCTTCTCCTTGAGTGTCATTTGCCAGAACCACATACTGGGCCACATACGGCTAGGTGTAAAGGAGGCTGGGAACATGGACAATAGCTCAGCATAGTTGCCTGTGACCACCTTTGTCAAGCTGAGCTCTTCATAGTGAGGAAGGAAGGACAGGTAGTGGGTCAGACAGGTGCTGTGTCTGCCACGTGGGAGTGCGTGGACCTGCAGAGATGGGAGGCCAGATGGCCCCAGAGAGAATGCCACGGTGAGGAATAAAGTCAGGCTTTCAGCTCCAATGCCTAAGTTACAAACTGTACTTCATTTCCTGCTCTTATGAGCTGGTGAGATTGCCTGTTGTATCACTTCCATAAACTCTCCTTTGACCTGAGCTGGTGGGAGTGGGGTTCTATTATTCCTTAGAGCCCTGAGTGGATTGTTTGACAAGTCTTAATATGTGTTTCCTCATTTGTTCCTTAGAGCAGTTGCTGTTATCTTTATGTTATGCAAGAGCCAAAAGGGGCTCTGAGAGGTTAGGTTGTCCACCTTCATGTGACTCTGACCCAGGTTTTCTGGCAACTAATACCTTCTTTATGCCATCTCTGTAGTTTTAGGAAGATCATATATATAGGAGAAGCATTTATTCTGTAAATAGCATCAAGGGCATATGAGAGATGGAGTTTCCTCTGGGGCCTGTCAGTGTTACCCATGGGCTCTGTCCCTGGCTTAAGTCAAAAAGCAGGAGGCGGCTTGACTCTGTCATGCATCTGGGTTTTTGGAGACTCGGAGAATGTTTACTTTTCTGCTTGTCTATTTTCAAACTTTATGCCTGTAATTTATTGTTTAACATGGTTGGGAGATGTGAGATATTCAAGCTACGGATTTGTGTGAGAAGCACAAGAAAAAATAAATGCATTTGGGAGCTATTGCTCTACCCTTTCTCACGCCATCATCTCCTTGGGTGACCTTTGCCGGCTGGAGCTCCTACCACCACCCATTCAGTGCCGGCTATCAAGATGGTGATTCATCTGGGTAAGCAGAAGTCATTATCTCCTCTCCCTAAACTTGACCCTTCCTCTGAATTCTCTATCTTGGTAAACGGTACGGCTGTCTACACAGTCATGCCCGGATGTCACTACCCCCACATGCAACTGCTTGCCACATTATTGAAGATTAATCACGCTGGTAATATGCCTCCTCTTCTCTTCCCCTAATGCATCAGTTCCGACTTTAATCTCCTTTCAGAAGACTGTGGACACCATCTCCTGGACCTCCTGTGTTTTAAACTTGTTAGAAACCTGGGGTGCTTGTTAATTACCTAGATTCCCAGGCCCTTCTCCTACACTCCGATTCAGTGTGTCTGGTGTGGGGGCCTGGAATCCATGTGCTTAACAATTATCCCAATCGGTTCTTCCAGACAATGGGCAGCACTGGTCCTGAGCTGGCTTCCCTGCCTCAGGGTGCTCTGTGGTCAGTCTAGCTCACCTCTGCTGGAGAAATAGCTTCCAGAAAATGGGCCCCATAGCTCTTAATCTGCAGCACAAAACCCAAACCTGCCACATACCAAACAGGGCATGATTTAGCCACCACCTCCCTCTCCAGTCTTAATCTCCTACCTTCCCTGGACTCTAATAGTGAAAGCTGTTTGTCAGATTTGGGGATCCCATTGCTTTTCTTTTTCTTTTAAGATTTATTTATTTTAGAGGCACCTGGGTGGCTCAGTGGTTGAGCATCTGCCTTTGGCTCAGGGCATGATCCTGGGGTCCTGGAATCAAGTCCCTCATGGGGCTCCCCATGGGGAGCCTGCTTCTCCCTCTGCCTATATCTCTGCCTCTCTCTCTGTGTCTCTCATGAATAAATAAATAAAATCTTAAAGAAAGATTTATGTATTTTAGAGAGAGAGAGAGAGAGGAGAGGAAGAGGGAGAGAGGGAGAATCTCAAGTGGACTCCCTGCTGAGTGCAGAACCCTATGTGGGGCTCAATCTCAGAATCCTGGGATCATGACCTGAGCTGAAATGGAGCCAGATATTTAACTGACTGAGCCACCCAGGTGCCCCCTCAAATTGCTTTTCCTGTGCTGTTTTTCCTGCCTGGACATCCCCTGCAGCTCCATCCTGGAAAACTCTGATCCATCCTGCGAGACCCAACTCTTCTTCCCTGAAGCTTTCCTTGCCATCCCTGCAACCCAAATGTGTGTTTATTATTGCAGTTATCCCATTGAATTCTCCATTGCAGAGATTGTGTTTAGCTCATAAGTACAGGTGGCATTGGCTTTTCCTCTGTGAGAAGAAATTTAGAGGAAGCCCATAGAGCAGTTTCCATGAAAAGGTGTTTCCATTCTTTCCTCTGAGTGTAAACTCCAGAGAGTTTCTTATGTGAAAACCAAACATTCCTCTACCTGTTTACACTTGCAAAGTCAGTATATTGAACTGTGTAATAATAGTCAACATGTGTCTTGTGCCGCTGTGTGCTAGAAACTTTGTGTTCACCATTTTACTTCCTCCTACAGATGAGAAAACTGAGGCTCAGTGGCGAATTCATTTGCCCAAGGTCACAAAACTGGTAAGCAGTGGGATTGGGGCAATGCTAATTCTACTTTTTCTGGAGATTTCTTTAACAACCTAACACCCATTAGGATGTGCAGTATGTGTCTAGGACAAAACACTGCTATACCTGGGGGTGCAGGAGATGTAAATGAGTGAAGCGGTGTGGCTTGAGGCAATAAGGCCGGGTAGGGAGTGCGGATTACACCCTGCTTAAACGAGTGCCAAGACTGAGTGCCAGCTGACTGCCCTCTCCAACATTTTATTGTGAAAAATTTCAAACATATGGCAAAGTTTACAGTATGTGCCTCTATACCTCCTACCTAGATTCTACTGTTAACACTTGACTTACCTTGTCCTGTATCTATGCATCTAACCATCCCTGTATCCGTTAATCCATTTTGCTTTTTTGATGTGTTTCAAGGTAAATTGCAGACAGAAGTACACTTTTCTCTAAATATATCAGGTTGTATAGCACTAACTAGAGATCAGTATTTATAATTTTTCTTTTAATGTAAAATTTGCAGGAAACAAAATACAGAAATCTATAGTGCATATTAATGAAATTTCGGTAAATATGTGCTCCTGTATCATCCCAACCTCCATCAATGCAGAAAACATTGCCATATCCCTAAAAATCTCAAGTCCCTCCTGTTTGTCTCTGCTTCCGTCCCCACGAAGGTAGCCACTGGTTTTTTTTTTTTTTTAATTTTATTTATTTATTCATGAGAGACACAGAGAGAGAGGCAGAGGGAGAAGCAGGCTCCCTGCAGGGAGCCCGACGTGGGACTCGGTTTCAGGACACTGGGATCACGCCCTGGGCCGAAGGCAGAGGCTCAACCACTGAGCCACCCAGGCATCCTGGTAGGCACTGTTCTGATTTCTTTCTTTCTTCTTTCTTTCTTCTTTCTTTTCTTTCTTTCTTTCTTTCTTTCTTTCTTTCTCTTTCTTTCTTTCTTTCTTCTTTCTTTCTTTCTTTCTTTCTTTCTTTCTTTCTTTCTTTCTTTCTTTTTTCTTTCTTTCTCCTTCCTTCCTTCCTTCCTTCCTTCCTTCCTTCCTTCCTTCCTTCCTTCCTCCCTTCTTTTCTATTTCAGAAAACTTTTTGTAACTTGTTTTATTTACAATGCCAATTTTTAAATGTCATTAAACTAAAGTTAACTAGACAATAAACTAGGCAGAAATTGCTCTACCAAAAGAGGGAAAACCCAAAATACCACCTCCTAGAGAGAACCCACAGTTCCATTTTAATCAGAGCAAAGAAAAAGGAAACTTTTGATGATACTGGAAGAAACTGAGCCAGAATGTTTGGAATCTGTACTCAACCAACATCCGCAAGGAGGACAGACAATATTCTGCCGAAACAACTGATTTGGTGCTGCTTTTGTCTACTGTTGGTCTAATACTTACAATTATAAACAGAGCAGTGCAACTAGTCTTTGGAAGCATCCTTAGAGTGTTACAGGGTCAGGCAGGACATTTCACTTTTCACACCACTGCTTCCCTCTGCGTACCTCTTCTTCAGGAAAAGTCATTTTTAAAAAAGATTTTATTTATTTCTCCATGAGAGACAGAGAGAGAGAGGCAGAGACACAGGTAGAGGGAGAAGCAGGGTGCCTGTGGGGAACCCGATGTGGGACTCAATCCCAGGACCCTGGGATCACGGCCTGAGCTTAAGGCAGATGCTCAACCACTGAGTCACCCAGGTGCCCCCAGGAAAAGTCATTTTTTTATATTGACGTTCTTATGAATCTTCTCAGGAGTTTTCTCCTTGATTGTATTGGCAGTGGTCTTGTACTTAACATCCAACGAACCTTGGACGTCTAAGTGGTTGGCAGCCAGAATAAGTTCAAAAAGTGTTCCTTGGCCAACTTACAGGAATTCTTGGTCCCAAACAGGGAGATACTCTGTTCACTTTCCTTTGTTCTCATCATCCTCAGGAGGAGGGCGTGGGGGTCATCCTTGTGGTGGGTGCACTACTGAATGACTGTTTTTAATATTGTTGGATTAACGTTTGGTGGAGGAACTGGGTCATCATCTCATCCCTTATCCATTCCCAAATCTCCCAACATGGTCCTGATAGCCATAAATTGCTTGGCAACTTCAACATCAACTTAAATATCTCTCTGTCAGAACCCTGCCCCTGAATTGGAGGCATGGTGCTCAGTCTCAGGGAGGCTGAAGGCCAGAGGCTGACAAGGACATGGTGGCCAGGACGCCTGGGTGGCTCAGTGGTTGAGCACCTGCCTTTGGCTCAGGTCGTGATCCCAGTGTCCTGGGATCGAGTCCCATATTGGACTCCCCGCAGGGAGCCTGCTTCTCCCTCTGCCTGTGTCTCTGTTTCTGTATCTCTCATGAACAAATAAATAAAATCTTAAAAAAAAAAAAAGAACATGGTGGCCTCAGCAATGAGAAGAGAAAGGTGGAGATACAAGGCCACTACCTGATTTTTTCTCATAGGTTATTTTACCTGTTCTAGAACTTCACAAAAGTAGACTCAAACAGTATGTACTGTCATTTGGCTTGAAGTTTTAAAGAGTCATCCATGTTGTTGTGTGTATCAGTAGTTCATTGCTCTGTATTGTTGAGAAGTCCTCCTCTCTATTCCATTGTATGAACAGACCACAGTTCGTTCAGCCACCTCCATGTGCGGACAGCTGGACTGTTTCTAGTTCTGGGCTCTTATGAATAAAGCTAATAATATTTTGTGTAAATATTTTTGTGAGCATATATTTTCACTTCTCCTGGGTGTATTTCTAGGGGTGAAAGTGCTGGGCTATAGGGTAGGAGTATGTTCACTTTCATAAGAAACTGCCAGACCTTTCACCTGAGTAGTTGTACCTGTTCCCACCAATGATGAATGAGAGTTCTGGTTCCTCCACAGCCTTCATGTACATACTGGTCATTTGTACATCTTTTTTGGTGAAGTTTCCATTTAAAACTTTTTTAAAAAAAAGATTTTGTTTATTCATTTGAGACACACACACACAGAGAGAGAGCATGAGCAGGAGAGAGGGGTAGAGGGAGAGGGAGAAGCAGACTCCCTACTGAGCAAGAGGCCCGATGCAGAGCTCCATCCCAAGAACCCAGGATCAAGACCTGAGCCTGAAGGCAGACCCTTAACCAACTGAGCCACCCAGGCATCCCTCAAATCTTTTTTTTTTTTTAAAGATATTATTTGTTCATTTATTTGAGGAGGGAGAGGGGCAGAAGGAGAGGGAGAATTTCTTTTTTTTTTTTTTTAAGATTTTATTTATGTATTCATGAGAGACCCACAGAGAGAAGCAGAGACACAGGCAGAGTGAGAAGCAGGCTCCCTGCAGGGAGCCCAAAATGGGACTTGATCCCAGGACCCAGGACCATGCCCCAAGCCGAAGGCAGACAGTCAACCACTGAGCACCCAGGTGCCTGAGAGGCACCCAGGTGCCTGAGAATTTCAAGCAGACTCTATCCAGGGTGCAGAGCTTTATATGGGGTTTGGTCCCCCCGGCCATGAGATCATCACCTGACCTGAAACGAAGAGTCAGATGCTCAACCAACTGAGCTATCCAGGTGCTGCTGCCTGTTCACATCTTTTGCCCACTTTTTTTTTTTTTTTTTTTTTTAGTTTTCTTTTGCTATTATTATTGTTGGAGTTCTTTATATATCCTGGTTGCCAACCCTTTCTCAGATAGATGTTTCACAATTGTTCTCTTCCAGGTGGTGGTTTGTCTAGAGTCTTTCTTATTTTTAAAAAATATTTTATTTATTTATTCATGAGAAACACGCGGAGAGGCAGAGACACAGGCAGAGGGAGAAGCAGGCTCCCTGTGGGGAGCCCGATGCCAGACTTGATCCCAGGACCCCAGGGTCACGATCTGAGCCGAAGGCAGATGTTCAACCACTGAGCCACCCAGGTGCCCCTCTAGCCCTTCTCTTAATGGTGTCTTTTGGATAAGCAGAAATTTTTGATTTTGATGAAATCTAATTTAGCAGACATATTTTTATTTATTTTTAAAGATTTTATTTATTTGAGAGAGGACAAGCAAGGTGAAGAGCAGGAGGAGAAACAGACGGTCTGCTGAGCAGGGAGCCCGATGTGGGGTTCAATCCCTAAACTCCAGGATCATGACCTGAGCCGAAGGCAGATGCTTAACTGACTGAGCCACCCAGGAGCCCCAAGCAAAGACATTTCTAAATGGTTATTGCATTCTTTGATTTGTCTGAGAAACTTTTTGCTTGTCCCTGAGTCATGGAGATTTTCATTCATGTTTTCTTTAGAAGTTTACAGTTTTAGCTTTTATGTTTAGGCCTGTGATTCACCTCAAAATAATGTTTGTACATGATGTAGAGGTCAAGGTTCGTATTTTCCCCATACCTTGCTATTCTAGCAATAGTTTATGTGATAAAACTTTCCATTCCCATCTGACTGGTTTGGCACTTCTTTTAAAAATCAGATGATGGCATGAGTGTGGTTCCATTTCTAGGATCTCTTTCCTGTGCCAGCTTCAACTGATTTTTGCCATGGGCTCAGTATTGCCAGACCTCCCAAATTTTAGAGGACAGCATAGAAACCCCAGTGCTTCTTAATGGGAATACATCTGCATTTTTAAACATTGAAAACCAACTCTAGTTTAAATGAGCAAACAGACAAAGAAACCAACTCTGTGCAACCAAAATAACTTACTCGGTCTGTGGCCTCGGGAGTAGGGGAGGTCATTTCAGCAGGAAGCTGGATATATGTAGAGCCAAGTATAAATCAAGGGCCTTATTTTAAGTAACAGAAAATGGGAATGTCCTCAGGGCGGGCAGGTAGGTTTCCACAGTCAGTGCAAGTCATTGAGAATTCACTGCCTGGGCAAGATGAAAACCCAGGCCTGAGGTTTCGTTGGTGCCCAGGAGACCAGGGGAGTACTCTGTGGAGCTATTTGGAGTTGCATCTAGAAACAATATCTGCAGAGAGGGCCAGGTGGGAGATGAGGAGAGGCCAGCACGCCCTGGGTTATAGTAGGGGGCCTGAGAGTGTAGCATTGAGGCAGACTAGTGCCAGGACAGAGACAAGGACCAAGAGAGTCCAGGGTGAGCTGATGTAGATAGAGTCAAGGGTCTGGAGGGCAGGGAACTAAGAAGGGGCCCTTCTGTAAGCTCAGGCCCAGAGAGATGCTTCATGGAGTTGGCTGAAGGCCTCTTTGGCTCTCTGGGGGGAGGTTGAGACGAAGCCAGAAGACATCCAACTGTAGATGCCACAGCTTCCAGGAGGGTTCTCAGCAGCACCACCTACTTGTCACCCCCAAGTTAAAGTTCCTAGTTTTTAACATTTTTAAGATTACCTTTTACATTTAAAATTTGCAATGGGTCCCATGTCACATGTTTCAAAAATAAAAAAAATATTAAAAATGATCAATGAGAAGCCTTTTTTCCCACCTGTCTCCCATCTGCCCCGTTCCCGTCTTCAACCCCTCCACCCCCAAGTACCATTTGTACAGTTTATTTTTACTACAACCGAGGACACTGTTTTGGCAGCCATGTCTGTCAGACAGAATGTCGGGTATGCTGGTTGGGCCGCATACGGTAGAGCTTGGTGCAAGTGGCTGCATGGAAGAGAAAATAAGCAAGCCTGCATTAAAGCCACATAGAAATTTGTTAGAATTTGCTAGAACCTTGCCCCGTGAATATGTAAGAGAGGGCCATCAAGACAGGAAGTCATTCTACTTAAAGTGTGACATGGAAAAAAAAGTGTGACATGGTCAATTGGCTATGGACCAAATTGTGTCTTCTCAAAATTCATATGTTGAATCCCTAACCCCCAGCGGCAAGGTATTTGGAGGTGGGGCCTTTGGGAAGCAATTAGGTTGAGCTGAAGTTAGGGTAAGGCCCCTGTGATGGGCTTCCGCGTCCTTAGGAGGAGAGGAAGAGGCCAGAGCTCTTTCTGTGGCCACTGTGGACCTCCCCATGCCATGAGAAGGCAGGTGTCTGCAGGCCGGGAAGGGAGTTCTCACTAAGAGCCCGACCATGCCGGCACCCTGACGTCCACCTGCCACCCAGTCCACCTAACGCTGTTTTTTGTTTGTTTTTTTAAGATTTAATTTATTTATTCATGAGAGACACAGAGAGGGGCAGAGACACAGGCAGAGGGAGAAGCAGGCTCCCTGCAGGGGATCCCAGTGAGGGACTCCATCCTAGGACCCCAGGATTAGACCTGAGCCAAAGGCAGATGCCCAACCACTGAGGCACCCAGGTGCCCCCACCCACACTGCTTCGTGAGGGCAGCCCCAGCTGGCTGAGACGGTACTCCGGCACCCAAAAGTGAGCTCTGACTAAACAGTGGAAAGGGGACGCTGCTGGCTCAGCGGTTTAGCGTCTGCCTGCAGCCCGGGGCGTGATCCCGGGGTCCTGGGATCGAGTCCCGCATCGGGTTCCCTGCGTGGAGCCCGCTTCTCCCTCTGCCTGCGTCTCTGCCTCTCTCTGTGTCTCATGAATAAATAAATAATCAATTAATTAAATAAAAGGAAAAAAACAAAAAAACAGTGGAAAGATTTCCAGTCCTTTGAAACATAACCCTTGAAGGGTTTTGCGGAGAGTGTGCTGTATTTGAACGCGCGGGCTCGCAGGGAGAGACTGCGCACCCCTGGTCGGGAGGAAGGGGACAGCCACAGGGACGGACGCAGGTGCACGAAGCCTGCGCTTGGAGGCGGGGCCCGCAGCACCGCGAGCACCGGGGGCTGAGGTTCGCGCGCGTCTCCAGCTGCGCTCGCCCCGGGAGGACTTCCGAGGGGACAGTGAATGCATGTGAGGATCCGCCAGCCTTCAGGGGTGAGGGTGGCTTCCAGAGGTCGGCCGCCTGACTCAGCTTCTGTGGGTTAGAGGGGATTTTCTCCGAGAGGATCTCATTTCCCCTTCCCGCTCGCGTTCGTCTCGATGGGGGGGATAATGCTGCCCTCTCCTGGGCTCAGCTGGCAGCTGCAGCCGCCGGCCTCGCGGAGGGGAGCCCCCCACCCCCCCCTGCAGCCAGGGGTCTCCCGCTTGCTAAGTCATTTCCTACAGCCACGGTGGGGTGGGCTTTCCCTTCAGGGCTACATCCCAGAGGCTGGGGGGGGGGGGGCGGCGGGAGCTAAACAGAAGGCAACTTACGTGTGGGTCTCCCTGTCTCTAGAAATAGAGCTCATCTTTTTTTTTTTTTTTGCTTTTTCTTTTTTCTTTTCTTTTTTTTCTTCCTTCCTTCCTTCCTTCCTTCCTTCCTTCCTTCCTTCCTTCCTTCCTTCCTTCCTTCCTTCCTCCCTCCCTCCCTCCCTCCCTCCCTCCCTCCCTCTTTCTTTTCTTTTCTTTTCTTTTCTTTTCTTTTCTTTTCTTTTCTTTTCTTTTCTTTTCTTTCTTTTCTTTTCTTTTCTTTTCTTTCTTTTCTTTTCTTTTCTTTCTTTTCTTTTTTTTCTTTCTCTTTTTTTTAAGATTTTATTTAGGGATCCCTGGGTGGCGCAGCGGTTTGGCGCCTGCCTTTGGCCCAGGGCGCGATCCTGGAGACCCGGAATCGAATCCCACGTCGGGCTCCCGGTGCATGGAGCCTGCTTCTCCCTCTGCCTGTGTCTCTGTCTCTCTCTCTGTTACTATCATAAATAAATAAAAATTAAAAAATAAATAAAAATTAAAAAAAAGATTTTATTTATTTCTCATCTTTAACCTGGGCTGTCCATTAGAAACGACAAATACCCACCATTTGCTTTGACGTGGATAGACCTGGAGGGTATTATGCCGAGTGAAATAAGTCAATCCAAAAAGGGCAAACATTATATGGTCTCATTCATTTGGGGAATATAAAAATTAGTGAAAAGGAATAAAGGGAAAGGAGAGAAAATGAGTGAAAATATCAGTGAAGGTGACAAAACATGAGAGACACCTAACTCTGGGAAATGAACAAGGGGTGGTGGAAGGGGAAGTGGGTGGGGGGTTGGGGTGACTGGGTGACGGGCACTGAGGGGGGCACTTGTAGGGATGAGCACTGGGTGTTATGCTATATGTTGGCAAAAATGAACTCCAATTTAAAAAAAAAGAAATGGGGGGGGGGGGATCCCTGGGTGGCTCAGTGGTTTAGCGCCACCTTTGGCTCAGGGCTTGGTCCTGGAGCCCCGGGATCAAGTCCCATGTCAGGCTCCCTGCATGGAGCCTGCTTCTCCCTCTGCCTGTGTCTCTGCCTCTCTCTGTCTCGTGAATAAATAAAATCTTAAAAAAAAAAGAAAGAAAAGAAATAGGGCTGTCAGGGTGTAAGTAGTTAGGAGGAGGCCATCAGAGGGTGCCCTAATCCAACATGACTGGGGGCCTTATAAAAAGGGGAGATTTGGACACCAACACAGGCATCCCAGGAGAGCATCTCGAGACGATGAGGGCAGAGATGAAGGTGATGCATCTGTAAGCCAAGGAATGCCAAAGACGACCAAGAAACCAGCAGGCACTGGGACACAAGCCTGGAACAGATTTTCTCTCACCGCCCTCAGGAGGAACCAGCCCTGCTGACACCCTTACCTTGGACATCCAGCCACCAGAACTGTAAGACAATAAATCTCTCTGTTTAAGCCTCCCGATCTGTGGTACTTTGTTGTGGTGGCTCCAGCACAGTAACACACAAGGATGATGAGGCGGGATGGGAGTGGGGAATGGTAGGAAAACCCCTAAAAGATTTTGGATTTTTTCAAGTTCATTTTTTTCATGATTAAATGGGATATATCTTCCCACATGTAAGCATTATTCAACATCAGAAAACCATTAATACAATTCACATGCTAATATATCTAAGAAGAAAAAAATCAAATGACTTATCTACATAGGCCTTTGGCAAACCTCAATATCTACTCCTGACTTAAAAAATAAAACTAATAAAAAAAAAACTCAATATGACACCCTGTGTTAACTACACTGGAATGGGAATTAGAAAAATAATTAAAGTCATCTAGACCTATAGGCAGAAAGCATTCTCAAATGTAGAAGAATGGAATTGTATTCATAAATAAGATAGAAACTAATCTTTCAATTACAAAAATCAATTTTAAGACAAAAAATAAAACTTCATAAAATCAGATAGGTGACAGCTTCTAAAAACAAGTATTAATGGAATTTCAGCTTTTATTTGGATTTTGCCAGCTTTTCCATTATCAACTCTTTCGGTACCAGGATCCAGTCCAGGGGACCGTGTTGCCTCTAGTTGGCATGTCACCCCAATCTCCTGTGACCTATTTTTGCGCAGTCCTTCCTGGTTTCTCATGACCTTGATAGTCTTGGGGAGTACTGGCCAAGTATCCTGTAGAACACCTCCCCCGTGTGGGTTTGTCTGATGTTTTTTCCCCCCTGATTAGATGGGTTTTTAGAGCGAATACTGCAGGTGGAAGCCTTCTCATCGTATCCTACTGGGAGCATAAGAGCACACAGCATCTCTGGTGATGTCAGCCTTCCTTAATTGGTTACTGTAGTTTTTGCCAGGTTTCTCGTCTGTGAAGCTGCTTAAAATGCACTTAAAAAAATTAAAGCAGTGAAATTCATTATTTGGAGCCATTGGAGGGCAATGAGAAGGCATGATATGATCTGACTTAGAATGTTAAAGAATCGGGACGCCTGGGTGTCTCAGCAGTTGAGAACCTGTCTTCAGCTCAGGGGATGATCCCGGGGTCCTGGGATCGAGTCCCACATCGGGCTCCCCGCAGGGAGCCTGCTTCTCCCTCTGCCTGTGTCTCTGCCTCTCTCTGTGTGTCCCTCATAAAAAAAAAAAAAAAAAAAAAAAAAGAATGTCTCATCATACCTGTCACTCTGGCAGGTATGATGAGAACAGACTAGAAGAGCAGGAGGTCTGGGAGGTCGTCTTGGTAATCTAGGTGGAACAAGAGGGTAGCAGGGACCAGAGCGCCAGCTGTAGAGGTGGTGAGAAAATAGGAGTTGGAATCCATTCTGGTAGAATTGGCAGTTTTCTGGTAGATCGAATATTGAGTGTAAGAGATGGAGGGGTGTCAACGAAGAGCCTACAAAGTGGCCACAGCTCCTGGAAGGAAGGAGTTGCCATCAGCTGAGCTGAGAGGAAGATTCCGATCTGCCACTTTGCTCCTCTCCACTACTTCATCGTTTTGCCTGATTTATTGGGTGCCA
The DNA here is from genome assembly GCF_053574225.1 of Canis aureus. NCBI lineage: Eukaryota > Metazoa > Chordata > Mammalia > Carnivora > Canidae > Canis > Canis aureus. The sequence goes on from NC_135646.1 coordinate 6,062,660, forward strand.
GGGCTGGCTGCGGGACCTAGTGCAAAATAAAAGTGTGGACCCCTTGTTCCAAAAGCAGGAGGAAAGCATGTTTTTTCTTCTCTGATTGCTCTGCTAACTGGATTCTGTGTTTTGTTTTGTGTTTTCTTTTCAGTGGGCTCCACGTTGGAGCTCCAAGTGCGGAGCTTCAGTGGGCTCCAAGTGCGGGGCTTGAACTCACAACCCTGAGATCAAGACCTGGGCTTACTTGACCACCCCTGAAGACAGTCTCTAGCGGACTCTGTGTGTTTTTTTATTTGCTATTTGCTGCTGCGCTTCCTGAAAGCATAGGGCTCTTGTGGGGTGGGGAGTGGGAGGCTGGGCCCAAGGAGGTGGGGCTGCATGCGAGCTGAGCTTCCAACCCCTGTGTGTGCTCCGCTCTCCCACCAGACTTCGCTCAGAAACACGGATTCCAAGATAAAGTTATTAAGAATTTCATGGCAGCGGCCGCAGAGCATTATGCCCAAGCTCAGGGCTCTGCACTGGTCACACACCCACTCCCTGTTTGGCATCTCCTCGCATGTGTCACAGGGTTTGCACCAAGAATGCAAAAGAGAATCCTTTATAGTTCCTGCCCTTAAGGAGGGGCAAGGAACGCAGGGATGGTTTGTGAATCACTTCCCTCGGCCAGAGTCTTGCCTATTCACAGCCCAGTGGGAGGAAAAGACTCCTAAAAATGATCCAATAATGCAATCTGGAAACCACAACAGTGGAGAACCTGGGTGGGTGACACGGGAGCCCCGAGGGGAGGCGGAGGAGGGTGCAGGGCATTCAGGGCTTAAGGAGTTGGGACTTCAGCGGACCGGAGGCTCAGGGTCCCGGACATCTGCTCACAAACCTAGTTGGACCAGCAAATCTGAGTGAGGAGAGGGGAAATGACCACTAGAGGGTTATTCACTGTTTGGTGTTTTTTTGTCTTTTGGTGAAAATGACTAAAGACATGTATATGTATTTTTTTTTAATTGTGGAAGTTATGCTTGTTTTAGAAATTGGGCAACATCAAAAGATACAAACAAGAAAGCAACTATCTGTAATCCCACCGCCCAAAGGTAGCCACCGTTAACATCTGGACTCTCTTCCTTATTTTTCCCTGTGTGCGTACACACATTAATTACAGAGTGCTGGGGCAGCCCGGGTGGCTCCGCGTTTAGCGCTGCCTTCAGCCCAGGGCGTGATCCTGGGGACCCCTGATGGAGTCCCACGTCCCACTCCCTGCATGGAGCCTGCTTCTCCCTCTGCCTCTCTTTCTCTCTCTGTCTCTGTCTCTCATGAATAAATAAATAAAATCTTAAAAAATAATTACAAAGTGCTATCATACTGTGCATTCTGCTTGTTAACTCTTATTTGCTCTTGGCATCCTGTTATCTTGGCATCCGTAACATTAATTATAGCTATACACCGTTATGTTTAATGGACACACAGCATTCTATTGTATAGATCTACTATAATTTTTTTAAAGATTTATTTATTTATGATAGACATAGAGAGAGAGAGAGAGGCAGAGACACAGGAGGAGGGAGAAGCAGGCTCCATGCCGGGAGCCTGACATGGGACTCGATCCCGGGGCTCCAAGATCACACCCTGGGCCAAAAGCAGGTGCTAAACCGCTGAGCCACCCAGGGATCCCTGATCTACTATAATTTGTATAAAAGTTTTGGACGGGTACTGAAGTTATTACCAACTCGTATTACATGAACAACCCTGTGATAAGCTTTGTCTTGCCACCCTCCCTCCCTCCCTCCCTTCTTCCCTCTCTCCCTTCCATTCCTCACATTAAGTGGGATTGTAGGATCAGAGGATCTGCATTGTTTAGGGTGTTTGATGCATATTCTCCCAACAGGACTGTGGGGGGCGTGTATAAAGCCAGCGCTTGGTGACTGAACATTTCTTATCTGCCAGATACTGTGCTAAGCACTTTACATATATTAACTCATTGATCCTCATATCAATTCTATGAGCTCGGTGCTACTTTTCTTCTAATTTTACAGAAGAGAACACTGGAGCACTGAAAGAGTATCCAGGCCTCCAAAGGGCACATAACTGGCCAGGGACAGAACTGGGATTTGCGCCACGGTGGTTTGGTTCCAGAGCCCACGCTCTACACCAGTTCATCATCACACACTTCCCTGAGGCAAGTATTATTATCCTCATTTTTATGGATAAAGATTTTTTTTAGTCCTTTTCCTAAGCTTTGATTTTAGTTCCAAGAATAAAGATATTTTGATACACGTTAAGAAACTCATCCAAGATCATAAACCAATAAAGGAAGGCCTGTACTTGAAGCATGATCTGTCTGACTCCACAGCAGAGACCACACGAGGATTTCTGAATTCGTTCAGGAGCGTGTTCTCAGATGGGCTTTTACGTGCTTACTTTTTATTTAAAGATTTTATTTATTTATTCATGGGAGACACACACACACACACACACACAGAGAGAGAGAGAGAGAGGCAGAGACGGGTGGAAGGAGAAGCAGGCTCCCTGCGGGAGCCCCATGTAGGACTTGATCCCAGGACCCCGGGGTCACAACCTAAGGCAGCTGCTCAACCACTGAGCCACCCAGGTGCCCTTTATGTGCTTACTTTTCAAGGTTCCTCTTTGGCTTCCACCAGAGCTTGGTGATCAGGGCTAGGAGGTGTGCACCTGCCCAGGTCATACCTCCGTGAAGTCCTCTCTTACCCTGACTGTCACAGCCTGGACCTGTGATGCACTGACATTCCTCTCCTCTCATCCTAGGTCACTTTTGTCTGTCTTTCTTCTTCTTCTTCTTCTTCTTCTTCTTCTTCTTCTTCTTCTTCTTCTTCTTCTTCTTCTTCTTCTTCTTCTTTTCTTCTTCTCCCTCTTCCTCTTCCTCTTCCTTCTTCTTTTTTCTTTTTAGATTTTATTTATTTATTTGAGAGAGTGCAAAAGCACAAGCTGGGGGAGGGGCAAAGGGAGAAGGAGAATCAGGCTCTCCACAGAGCAGGGAACCCAACTCAGGACTTGATTCAGAGACCCTGAGATCATGACCTGAGCTGAGGGCAGATGCCCAACCGACTGAGTCACCCCGGCGCTCCTCACTTTTGTTTTTCTAGAACTCTTTCAGTTGGTCAGAGTTTTGGTTGCAAGTAACAGAAAGCAGTCTGAAGTGGTCTTCACAAGAAAGAACCAAAAAGTCCCTGGGGAAGATGGCCTCTGGGTATGGTTTGTTCAGAACTCTGGCTCTGTTTCTCTGTGATTGTCTCAGTTCTGCTTTTTTCTCTGTGTTAGTTTTTATCCTTGGACTGGTTTGCCATTTATATACCAAGATGGCTCCGAGTTATAGCAAGACGACATCCTTGCTTTTCCACGGTCACCAAACAACCATCCTGAACGTAGCTCTGCATGGACCATCTTAGGTCACATACTTACCCTGCACCTGTTACTATGGCAATGGGGATGATCACTGGGGGAGAGGGGTGAACCCTCTCTCCTCCACCTCCTTTGCCTCTATTTTGGTCCCCAGGTCCAAGTGGATCCTTCTGCAGGAATGGGAGGAGATGCTGACGCTGGCATCCAAGCTGTTACAGAGACGGAATAGATAGACTTGCAGCCATATTGTGCTGTTCACATGCTCTTGCATAGATGCTTCCATTGTCAAAACAGAGTGGAAAGAAGAGGCCTCCGCATTTTGCTAGAGGCCTGGCATTCAGGCTACACATGTCACAACAATCTTTGTGGCACTGGATGTTCTGCACAGAATAGAAAGATGCTTTCTCATTAAGAACATTATAGATCCATGGAAGAGGGAGCGAGCAGTTCTATTTTTTTGTATATATTTTTATTGGAGTTCGATTTGCCAACATATAGCATAACACCCAGTGCCCATCCTGTCAAATGCCCCCCTCAGTGCCCATCACCCAGTCACCCCATCCCCCCCACCTCCCTTTCTATTACCCCTTGTTCGTTTCCCAGAGTTAGGAGTCTCTCATGTTCTGTCTCCCTCTCTGATATTTCTCACTCATTTTTTCTCCTTTCCCCTTTATTCCCTTTCACTATTTTTTATGTTCCCCGAATGAATGAAACCATATAATGTTTGTCCTTCTCCGATTGACTTACTTCACTCAGGATCATACCCTCCAGTTCTATCCACATCGAAGCAAATGGTGGGTATTTGTCATTTCTAATGGCTGAGGAATATTCCATTGTATACATAGACCACAGCTTCTTTATCTATTCATCTTTCGATGGACACCGAGGCTCCTTCCACAGTTTGGCTATTGTGGCCATTGCTGCTATAAACATCGGGGTGCAGGTGTCCCGGTGTTTCACTGCATCTGTATCTTTGGGGTAAATCCCCAGCAATGCAATTGCTGGGTTGTAGGTTAGCTCTATTTTTAACTCTTTGAGGAACCTCCACACAGTTTTCCAGAGTGGCTGCACCAGTTCACATTCCCACCAACAGTGCAAGAGGGTTCCCCTTTCTCCACATCCTCTCCAACATTTGTTGTTTCCTGTCTTGTTAATTTTCACCATTCTCACTGGTGTGAGGTGGGATCTCATTGTGGTTTTGATTTGTATTTCCCTGATGGCAAGTGAGGTGGAGCACTTTCTCATGTGCTTGTTAGGTCTTCTTTGGTGAAATGTCTGTTCATGTCTTTTGCCCATTTCATGATCAGATTGTTTATTTCTTTGCTGTTGAGTTTAATAAGTTCTTTTTTAAAAAAAGATTTTATTTATTTATGAAAGACACACACACACAGAGAGAGAGAGAGAGAGAGAGGGAGAGAGAGGCAGAGACACAGGCAGAGGGAGAAGCAGGCTCCATGCAGGGATCCCGACTTGGGACTCGATCCTGGGTCTCTAGGATCACATCCCAGACTAAAGGCAGTGCTAAAAAAATAAAAATAAAAAATAAAAAATTAAAAAATTAAAAATTAAAAAAAAAAAATAAAGGCAGTGCTAAACCGCTGAGCCACCCGGGCTGCCCATAATAAGTTCTTTATAGATCTTGGAGACTAGCTCTTTATCTGATATGTAATTTGCAAATATCTTCTCCCATTATGTAGGTTGTTCTTTAGTTTTGTTGACTGTTTCATTTGCTGTGTGGAAGCTTTTTATCTTAAGTCCCAATAGTTCACTTTTGCTTTTGCTTCCCTTGCCTTCATGGATGTATCTTGCAAGAAGTTGCTGTGGCCAAGTTCAAAAAAGGGTGTTGCTTGTGTTCTCCTCTAGGATTTTGATGGATTCTTGTCTCACATTTAGATCTTTCATCCATTTTGAGTTTATCTTTGAGTATAGTGTAAGAGAATGGTCTAGTTTCATTCTCCTGCACGTGGCTGTCCAATTTTCCCAGCACCATTTATTGAAGAGACTGTCCTTTCTCCAGTGGATAATCTTTCCTGCTTTGTCGGATATTAGTTGACCATAGAGTTGAGGACCCATTTCTGCGTTCTCTATTCTGTTCCATTGATCTATGTGTCTGTTTTTGTGCCAGTACCACACTGTCTTGATGATCACAGCTTTGTAGTTCAACTAGAAATCCAGCATTGTGATGCCCCCATCTCTGGTTTTCTTTCTCAAAATTCCCCTGCCTATTCGGGGTCTTTTCTGATTCCTCACAAATCTTAAGATTATTTGTTTCAACTCTCTGAGGAAAGTACATGGTATTTTATTTTGATAGGGATTGCATTCAATGTGTAAACTGCCCTGGGTAGCATTGACATTTTCACAATATTAATTCTTCCAATCCATGAGCATGGAATATTTTCCCATCTCTTTGTGTCTTCCTCAATTTCTTTCCGAAGTGTTCTGTAGTTTTTAGGGTATAGATCCTTTACTTTGGTTAGGTTTATTCCTAGGTATCTTATCCTTTTGGGTGCAATTGTAAATGGGATTGATTCCTTAATTTCTCTTTCTTCAGTCTCATTGTTAGTGTATAGAAATGCCACTGATTTCTGGACATATATTTTGTATCCTGCTATACTGCCAAATTGCTGTATGAGTTCTAGCAATCTTGGGGTGGAGTCTTTTGGGTTTTCTATGTACAGTATCATGTCATCTGCGAATAGGGAGAGTTTGACTTCTTCTTTGCCAATTTGCCTTTTATTTCTTTTTGTTGCCTGATTGCTGAGGCTAGGACTTCTAGTACTATGTTGAATAACAGTGGTGACGGTAGACATCCCTGTCATGTTCCTGATCTTAGGGGAAAGGCCCTCAATGTTTCCCCATTGAGAATGATATTTGATGTGGGCTTTTCGTAGATGGCTTTTAAGATATTGAGGAATGTTCCCTCTATCCCTACACTCTGAAGAGTTTTGGTCAGGAATAGATGCTGCATTTTGTCAAATGCTTTCTCTGCATCTATTGAGAGGATCATATGGTTCTCATGTTTTCTCTTGTTGTTATGATCTATTACGTTGATTGTTTTACGAGTGTTGAACCACCCTTGCATCCCAGGGATGAATCCCACTTGGTCATGGTGGATAATCTTCTTAATGTATTGTTGGATCTTATTGGCTTGTATCTTGTTGAGAATTTTTGCATCGTGTTCATCAGGGATATTGGTCTATAATTCTCCTTTTTGGTGGGGTCTTTGCTTTTGGAATTAAGGTGATGCTGGACTCATAAAACGAGTTTGGAAGTATTACGTCCCTTTCTATCTGTCAGAACACCTTTAGTAGAATAGGTATTGTTTCTTCTTTAAACGTTTGATAGAATTCTCCTGGGAAGCCATCTGGCCCTGGACTTTTGTATGTTGGGAGGTTTTTGATGACTGCTTCAATTTCCTCCCTGGTTTTGGCCTGTTCAGGTTTTCTATTTCTTCCTGTTCCAGTTTTGGTAGTTTGTGGTTTTCCAGAAATGCGTCCATTTCTTCTAGATTGACTAATTTATTGGCGTATAGCTGTTCATAATATGTTTTTAAAATTGTTTGTATTTCCTTGGTATTGGTTGTGAGCTCTCCTTTTTCATTTGTGGGTTTATTGATTTGAGTCTTTTTTCTTTTTAATAAGGCTGGCTAATGGTTTATCTATCTTATTAATTCTTTCAAAGAACCAACTCCTGGTTTTGTTGATCTGTTCTACAGTTCTTCTGGTCTCTATTTCATTGAGTTCTGCTCGAATCTTTATTAACTCTCTTCTGCTTGGTGTAGATTTTATTTGCTGTTCTTTCTCCAGTTCCTTTAGGTGTGAGGTTAGCTTGTATATTTGAATTTTTTTCAATTTTTTGAGGGATGGGAGCAAGCAGTTCTGAGTGAGAAGGTGCATACGAACGATATATTGGGTGGGCAGGCTTGCTGGAACATTTTCAAGTGGGTAACATTTTATTCCAAGCTCACCTATATGTGCCTTTCCCCTCTTTCAGTGCAATGCTCTTCCATTTCTTTCATCCACGAAGGTGAGGAGATTCTTTTTAACTCTGGTTGTCTGGGTCCCTTCCCACTGGAGACCTCAGTGACCACCATTGCCACTGCCACAACCACCCTGAGGGAGTGCTACTCCTTTACTCCTTGGGCTTGAGGGTGGACCAGACCCTTCCCTCATACCTCAGTCATTCACTGATTAGACTGGAATGTTGGACTGCCTGAACTCAGGGCTTAAGAAAACCAGAAGGGAATTAGGGACAAAGAGGGACTTAAAGTATTAGCTAGGGCTGGGTCTTTCTCATTGGGTCCCCGTCCTGCAACTACCGCCCCCTTGTGGCAGACACTCTCTTTTCCCAGGCTTCAGCTTGCACTTGAGTCTGCGTAGGTGTTTTGCAGACAGGCCCCAGTCAGTTTCCTCCTGTGTTACCAGTCACTGTTTTCTGCCCCAGAATTACTTTTTCCCAGATGATTAATAAGGGGATGTCCATTCCCTTCAGGGAATACCCTGCTTTCAAGTCCTTTCTGGTCTAGACAATCCGATCACAATAGTCCAACACCAGTAAAAGCAAAGGATGGGTGGCCTCAGGGCAATTGTCTCCTTATACTTCCTGCCACTTTTTATGAATGATAGGAGAAACCCAGGAGGAGAGCATGCCTTAGCTTAGAAAGTACACTTGCCAGTGGCAGACCTTAGGCACCGGGGGCATGATTAATTGGCATTTATGGTAAGGGGCAGACTTTATACTTGAACAGATCGATATTAACTTTAAATTATAGAGGAGGGTTGGAAAAGAACAACGCCAGACAGACCAGCCTGGCCGTGTGGAAGTGAAGCTTTCAGGCACGCCTCATACATGACTGTGTGGCTGACAGCAATAGACGCTCTGAATCATGGTGGTGACCTGATCCGTGAATCAGAGCAGATATGTCTAATGTCATTTCTTCTACAACTATTTATTTATTTATTTATTTATTTATTTATTAAATGGTATCTCACTGTGCTTTTGTCAAAGTGTGCATTTTCTTACTTTTCTATTTTTTTAAGATTTTTATTTATTTATTCATGAGACACACACACACACACACACACACAGAAGCAAAGACAGGCAGGGGGAGAATCAGGCTCCATGCAGGGAGCCCGACGTGGGACTCGATCCAGGACTCCAGGATCAGGCCCTGGGCTGCAGGCAGCACTAAACCGCTGAGCCACTCGGGCTGCCCAACAACCATTGATTTAACACCAACTTTGTTCCCTGGCGGAGGATCAGAAGATGGATCAGATCAGAGAGGGTCTCTATTCTCTAGAGGCTCGCAGTCTGGGGGGGCACTGGGGGAGCCTGACTTGTAAACACATCGTTATAACGCAGTGGGTTCATGTTGTAACAATGGAGAAGTGGGTACCATACCAGAGGAGTAAAGCCAGGGACAAACATTAGCTACTGGGAATAGCTGAGGCAGGGTCCAAGAAGCCATTCTATATTCTGAGAGCGGAGCAAGATGAGCTTAACCCCAACTCCTCTGTTCATGGATTGCCCCAGCACCGATGGTCTACTTGTCTGGCCAGGCTGTAGGAGTGGTCCCTGCCCCCAGCCTCAGGCCATTCTAATCAACCAGTTGTTGATAGTGGTTGTGTGGTGTGTGGGGTGAGGAAGGATAGTTCTCCCTCTCATCTTCTTGACATTCCCCCCCAACTGGGACCACCCCAAAGAAGCCTACAAGAGCAGTAAAAACTGTGTGCTTGTTGTCCAAACGCAGCTTAAGGACAGCCCTCCACCTCCTTCCCACCAGATCACTCCCCCCAATCCCTCCTAAGTGTGTGTGGGGGTGCTCTTACCAGGCTGGCCTACAGTGGACTCCTTCTGAAGTCTCTACTGTAAAAAGAAAAACCCTCTGCTCTTTATTTATGTCAAAGGAAGTTGGAAGCTTTCAAAGATGATTTACTAGGGAATTTAAGGGATAAACAAGTGGACACACATGCAAGAAAATGAAAAGAACAAAAATAGTCATCCATGTGGAGAGTTCAGAGAGAGAACTCTTAACTCCACCTTCGTGTCTGATACCTCTGCTTGGACATCTGGGTCCTGGGAGGCTCTGATCCCCTGTGGTCCCTTGATATCATCTATTATCCAAATATGGATGTGGGCAGGGCTCAGAGAGGAGGCGTGTGGTGACAAGGCTTCCCTATTTCCCTTTATTCATCAAGGTTCTTCGAACTGTTAAGTCATTCTGGTCTCTGAGCTCCAGGCTTTTACAGTTGGACACACCTAGCCAGTGCCTCAGGTAGGAAGCCATTTCTGTTGCCAGGACTATCTTCGGGGAGGGAGACTTGGTTTGACTATATTTTAGAAAATGCATCCATTTCTCTGGGACCTGAAGATTTCTGCTCACTTGGCTTCCTGCCTCCTCCCTTGTGACCACTTATTCAATTCTGATCTCATACATGGCTGTAGTTGGTAACAAGGGGGACACAGTCTTGTCACCTCTTCCTTTCACACCTCTCCATTTTTGTGGGGAAGATGCTTACATTTCCCCAATCTGCTGTTTATTGCTTTGCCCTCAAATGCAGTCTTCTATAAAAATTCAGTATCTGCAGACAGAGAAAACATACTAATGTGTGAATCAGAATGATAGAACCTCAGGCTTGAGAGCAGCTCAGGGGTTATATACGCTGCCTCCCTCCACTTGCAGATGAGAAAACAGAAATCTATGAAGGTAAAACAACCCACTGAAAGTCATGCAGGTTATTATTGATAAATAAGGATAAAGTGAGGACTGATACCAGATATCCTTATTTCCAGTCTTGGTAACTTCCCAAAGATCTTCATATTGTTTTCTGGAGAGCCTGGGAGCTTTGGGGGAGTCACCTTAACAGCTGTTTGGGTAGAAATAGCAGGACCTCCTTCTTCCCAGCAGATGAGTTTTTGTTGGTTTTACGTGTTGGTCTTTTGGTGTGGTTTTGCTCCAGTAAAGTGTTTCACGATTTAGAAAGATATTCGAACACTGCTGATGGTTCTGTGGATGTTTAGGGGGGTGATAACAGGGTATAAAAGATTCCCTCAAATGATGATGCTATGAACTTGATCTCTAAAGAAGCTCAAAATAGAAGAGAAGGAAGGGATCTCCTGTTGCCAAACCAGCAGAGAAGCAGAAGATATCCCAGTAACTGTTCTCACATCCTTGATTGAGTGACTTTAATCTGAGTTACTAAATCACGTTTCTTTCCTTTGAATCTTTCAACTAGATTGAACCATGACTGTCTTTATGATAAATATGTGGAACATTACTGATTGGTGGGAGTCGGCTGAGGATGAATTTGGAGACTTCACTGGCACACCACCCACAGAAATATATAGTCCCTGTAAGATAGACACTGAGACACTCAACAAGTATGCCGTGGTCGTCATCTATGCCTTGGTCTTTGTGCTGAGCCTGCTGGGAAACTCCCTAGTCATACTCGTTGTCTTATACAGTCAGATCGGCCACTCTGTCACCGACGTCTACCTGCTGAACCTGGCCATAGCTGACCTGCTCTTCGCCCTGACCTTGCCTATCTGGGCTGTCTCCAAGGTAAAGGGCTGGATCTTTGGCACACCCCTGTGCAAGATCGTCTCGCTCCTGAAGGAAGTCAACTTCTACAGTGGTATTCTCCTACTGGCTAGCATCAGCATGGACCGCTACCTGGCCATTGTCCATGCCACCCGCAGGCTGACCCAGAAGAGGCACTGGGTCAAGTTCATATGCTTAGGCATCTGGGCCCTGTCCCTCATCCTGTCCCTGCCCATCTTCGTCTTCCGCAGGGCCATCAATCCCCCCTACTCCAGCCCAGTCTGCTACGAGGACATGGGTACCAATACAACAAAATTGCGGATAGTGATGCGGGCCCTGCCCCAGACCTTTGGCTTCATCGTGCCCCTGATGATCATGCTGTTCTGCTATGGGCTCACCCTGCGCACGCTGTTTGAAGCCCACATGGGGCAGAAGCACCGGGCCATGCGGGTCATCTTTGCTGTCGTGCTCGTCTTCCTGCTCTGCTGGCTGCCCTACAACCTGGTCCTGGTCGCAGACACCCTCATGAGGCTCCAGGCCATCGAGGAGACCTGTCAGCGCCGCAATGACATTGGCCGTGCCCTGGATGCCACCGAGATTCTGGGCTTCTTCCACAGCTGCCTTAATCCCCTCATCTATGCCTTCATTGGCCAGAAGTTTCGCCATGGACTCCTCAAGATCATGGCCTTCCATGGGCTCATCAGCAAAGAGTACCTGCCCAAGGACAGCAGGCCTTCCTTTGTTGGCTCTTCTTCAGCGAACACTTCTACTACTTTCTAAGCACCCCCTGCCCCGGTTGCAGTCCCTCAGGGCTCTCCCTCGCCATCAGCATCCCGTTCCAAACCTCATGTCCACTGGCTGTTCACAGTCTCTGTGTCAAGGCAGCTCCCAGCTGTGGTTCCAGGGAGTTGCTGGGGCCACGTCCTTTTCAGGCCCATTGTATGGTTTAGGGAGCCTGCCCTGCTGCCCCACCCCTTACTATAGCTACAGTGTCAGCTGCTAGAGCTCACTGAGCCCACAGCACTCTGTTCTCTGAGGCAGCTAAAGATGTTTAAAAGACATCCTTTTAAATGACACCAGAAAGTTCCTACCATTGGGAGCCTTTAGTGGCAAGCGGCATTAGTAGCTGCCCCAACTCTCCCTTTCTTGCTTGCCAGCAAAGCCCTCCTCCCTTGAGAGAGGCTGAAAAGGACAGGTACTCACTTCTAAAGACTCCCTTAAGCTAGGAGTGGCCCTGTCATTCACTTCTGACTGCTGAACTTTCAGGACAATGGTGTGCTGGGAAACCACTCTACTGGGGGAAAGAAATCTTGGTCTGTAGCATTTGCCAGGTGACCTGGTGTAAATGCCCCCACCACGGTGATTTCAAGGGTTTTCAAGTGTTTGGCAACCAGCTCACAAAAATCTAGGAAATGTAATGAGCTGCTTTCACAAGCAGGTACAAACTGGCTTCAGCACACCATTGCTTAAGAGGAAGTCTACTGGGGCCAGGGACTCCTGGGAAATACTCCTGATTGAAAAAAGAAATGCACACACACACACACACACACACACACCCTTGTTTCATTCTTGCCTTTGAATATGGTTGTAGGATATGATGTGACAGAGAGGCAACAAGTATGCTCAACACACTGAGGCAGATGGAGCGGGTGAGGACAAAGAGCCCAGAAGGAAACCTAAGCATAAATGGTCAAATGATTTTCAACAAGGGGCACCAAGATTATTCAATGGGGAGAGGATAGTCGTTCAACAAATGGTGTTGGGCAAAGTAGCTATCCACACACACAGGAACGAACTTGGTCCCTTTCCTTACACTGTCTACAACAGTTAACTCAAAATGAGTCAAAGACCTAATAATAAGCTGAATCTATAAAACTCTTAGAAGAAAATACAAAGGAAATGCTTCATCTGGTTTGAGGTTGGGGATGGAGAGAAGTTCAGAGATGAGGTTTAGATCAAGGTTGAGACTGGAATCAGGGATGAGGTTGGAGTTAGAGGTGATGCAGCAGGGAGCCAGAGATGGGGTGGCAGCTTGGGACAAGGTGGAAGGTAAGAAAAGGATGAGTGTCAGGTACAGGAGGAAATGCAGAATAAGGAGAAGCTGAGGCTGGGGTTAATGATATTCAGGGAAGTTCAAGGGGGTTGGGACTAGGTATGGAGTGAAGTATAGGAATGGGATCAGTGTGCAGGTGTGGTGACGCTCAGGGAGAGATGTTAGAACTGGGGTGAATGTCAGGGGCTACTCCAGTTAGAGACATCACTGGCAGAGTCATCATTTTCTGGGGAGCATTGTCTAAGATGTTATCTGGGGTCCAGGATGGAGGTACCTTGGCTGTTCAACTGAGGCTCTCCAAGTGGATTGATGAGAAAAGCTGGAAGAATGCAGAAGAAAACCAGGGAGGAAGGCTGGCAACTGGGCCTGGGAACCTCCCCTTCCTTCCGTCTCTCCCTTCCTCCCTCCCCTAATGCACTTCCACCTCTCCTGTGACGTGCTTAAATGCCCATCTTCCTTCATCCTCTGCTGTCCCAAAGACAACTTGGTCAGGGGCTTCAGTAAATAAACATAGATCCTTATTGGGTCTGGGGAAATGCAAATGACTAATATATATCTGAAAAGGCCAAAACTTGGCCTCGATAGGAACCTGGGAAGTGGGAATCAAACAGCAATAAAATAACTTGAAAGTGTTTCAAAGAGAGAGGGATATACAGTTCACTCTCAAACAACACGAGTTTGCATTGCATGGGTCCACTTACATGTGGATTTTTAAAATAACTACAGTACTATAAATCTATTTTCATCATGATTTTTTAAAAATTTTAAGTACAGTCTACTCCCTCCACCCAACATGGGGCTTGCACTCACGACCCCAAGACCAAGAGTCACATGCTCCACCAACTGAGCAAGCCAGGTGACCTTCATGATCTTCTCAATAACGTTTTCTCCAGCTTACTCCATTGTAAGGATACAGTATATAGAGCACACCCAATATGTGTTCATGAGTGATTTTTGTTATTGGTAAGGCTTCTGGTCAACAGTAAGTTGTTAGCAGTTAAGTTTTAGGGGAGCCAAAAGTTACATACAAATTTTCAACAGCACGGTGGGGTCCGTGTCTCTAACCCCTGTGGAGTTTTAAGGGTCAACTGTAGTCAGAATTCCCTTTGGGGGTGGGGGATGGGGTAACTGGGTGATGGACATGAAGGAGGGCACGTGATGTAATGAGCACTGGGTGTTATATAAGACTAATGGATCGCTGACCTCTACTTATGAAACTAATAATACATGTCAATTGATTGAATTTAAATAAAAAATAAACAGCAAAACAAAAGAATTTCCTTTAAACAGGGGTGGCATTGTTCCATTAGATTTTCTTTTAAGATTTTATTTATTTATTCATGGCAGACACAGAGAGAGAGAGAGAGAGAGAGGCAGAGGAAGAAGGGGGCTTCATGCAGGGAACCCAACATGGGACTCGATCCCGGGTCTCCAGGATCACACCCCGGGCTGCAGGCAGCGCTAAATCGCTGAGCCACGGGGGCTGCCCTCCCTTAGATTTTCAATGCAAAGTGTAATTCTCTGAGTAGACCTCAAGACACAAATGATTTGGATTCAGATCTGTATCAATGTCAGGAGGTGGGTCCTAAAATAAAATAATGAAATATAAAAAGCAAGTGTTTCAACCACTCGATAGGGTAAGGATTAGATACGTGGTCAAGGTCAGGGAGAGGGTTCACCTCAGAGAGGGCGCAGCATCCAGGGTGAGCCTGGGATCAGGGATGGGGTACATCTTGGGAGGGGACTGGGGTATCAGAGATGGTAGAGAGCGAGGGATGGGACTAGGTTAGAAATGTGGGCTACATCAAGGATAGAGTGGGGGACAGGGATTGGGATATGAATGTGTGTTCTGTTCAGTGCCTGCTGATTTTAAGTCTTGAAAATTTGTTTTAGGGGAAGCTGGCTGGCTTAGTGGAAAGAGCATGGGACTCTTGATCTCAGGCTCATGATTTTGAGCCCCACCTTGGGTGTAGAGATTACTAAAAATGAATGAAAGAATGAATGAGTGAAGGAACTAAAAAAATAATGTTTTTAAAAAATGAAAATTTGTATTGTAAGCTAGGTTAAAAATTTTCAGTCTCCATGTAAGTAATTATGTTGAAATATACTATTTTCCCCTACTTTAGTTACCCTTCTGACCAACCATGGCTCCCTCGCCTTCTCTCGCCCCCACTCCAGTGGCTCGTTCTTACTAGTTCCAGCAAAAAACATTAATTGAGAGTCTGGGTTTTATTCTGTAGGGGTTTAAGATGGCCCCTTTCCCTGCAACTTGCATTTGAACTCGAGACTTTCAGAGGAAATAAAATAATGTAGATGAAATAAAATGACCACCTCCTCTCTGGTCTAAGGGTCTTTCTCAAGATGTGTCTTCTCTGAGATGACCACTAACTGAGAAATCATGATGGACTACAGCCTTTTGTTGTTTCCATGCAGAGGTTGGAATGGCCAAAGATCTCTGGGCTTGGCCCTTCTAGAAAACCACAAGTAGCTATGTTCTTACCACAGTTGCTTTTATCCATCCTGGTGCTCTGCTTTTAAACTCAAGATCCTTTTTTCAACCTTGAGGGTAAACATGAATTTAAGAACTAAAACTATGTAAAATACACAAAATACATTTCAGACTTTCAAAAAATTAATGTTTTAAAATAAAAATATTTTATGTACATTGTTAAAAAAAGTGAAATAGCTTTATAAAGCTTATAATAAACGTCATCAGCAGCCCTCCTGCCATACTCCCTGCAGGCAAAGGGGGCAACTTTCAATTCTCATAGCTGTTTCATTTAATAGTAATGCACATACTTCTAAATATCATGCTTATTCAGCTGGCTCTTGATATTTTTCCACCCACTTTTTTTTTCCACCCACTTTTAAATATCATTTATTTACTTTCTCTTTTGGCTTCTGAAGATTTAACATTCTTTCAAACTCTCTCCAGCATTTGCCCCTGTCCAAGGAAACACAAATATGGCCCCCACCATTCTCCCAGGACAGATAACCACACTTTTTGGTTAAATCAGCGTTCAGTGTTTTCCTTATAATAACTATATAAGAAATTATTCACAGTTGGGTACAATGTTTACATTTCCTTTCTTTGTACAAGTTCTGTTTTCTCTAGAATTAACAATAGGATTTTCATCATTACTTTTTATTACATCATTCTCAGATGTCTCCCTCAATACATTCATATTCATCAGGTAACCTTTATATATATATATATATATATTTTTTTTTTCTTTCTTGGAGACCTTTCTTCTGGAACCCTTCATAGTCCTGTTTTCAATCTGGACAGATTACTCTTTAAGCCTGTGCTTTTTCTTTTTTTTTTTTTCTAAATTCCTTTAACTGCTTTACCAGATTAATTTTAGAATCTGATAGCCAATTTTTGCAAAATTATCCTACTGGGATTTTTAATTTGGATTATGTTGAATCTGCAGATCAATTTGGAAGAGTTGACATCTTAACAATACTGAGTTTTCCAATCCATAGCATGGTACTTTTCTCCAATTTTTCACATCTTGTCTAATTTATCTAGGCAATGTTTTGTAGTTCTCAGTATATCGATCTTGTACATGTTTTGTTAAATTTATCCCTAAGTATTTTGTGGTTATTTGGATGCTATTATAAGTGGTATTTAAATTTTTGTCCAGGTTTTTTTCTTACCAGTATGTAGGAATATAATTGAGTTATATATATTGACCTTATATTGTAGGAGGTCAGGAAATTCTCTTATTAGTTCTAGTGGTTTTATTTTTTAAAGGTCCTTTTGGATTTTATAGTACATAATTATGTCATCTGAGACTAAAGACAGTTTTATTTATTCCTTTTAAAAATGTCTTTTATTTATTTTTCTTGCCTTAATTCATTGGCCAGGACCTCCAGTCCAATGCTGAATAGAGATTGTGAGAGTGGAAATCCTCGCCCTGTTCCCAGTCATTTGGTTTTTCTCTCTTAAATATGATGTTAGCTAAAGATTTTTCATAGAGAACCTTTATCAGATCGAAGAAGTTCCTTTCATGAATGGGTGTTAAATCTTCCTCTTTCTTTAAGTATATGGCTCTGGAGCCAGACTATTGCTGCTTACAGGCTTCATGACCAAGGGCAGATTACTTAGCTTCCCTCTATTACCTTTTAAAATGTAGATAATAACAATGCTCATGGGGATCCCTGGGTGGCGCAGCGGTTTGGCGCCTGCCCTTTGGCCCAGGGCGCCATCCTGGAGACCCGGGATCGAATCCCACGTCGGGCGCCTGCTTCTCCCTCTGCCTGTGTCTTTGCCTCTCTCTCTCTCCCTCTCTCTCTCTGTGTGTGTGACTATCATAAATAAATAAAAAAAAAAACAATGCTCAGTTATTTCCTATGAAGATTAAATTAAATCAGCACATATACACACATGAGACATTTAGAAGACTGCCTAGCATACAATAGGTACTATATAAATGCCATGGATAATCATTATTTTCATTTATCCCTTATTTTCCTGGATTACTGGATTTTGTTAAGGAAGGATATGTGGGGAATAACTTTTTGAGACCTTGAATTTCCAAAAAAGATTTTTAGAATATTTTATTTATTTATTTGAGATATAGAGAAAGAGCAGGAGAGAGGGAGTACAAGCTGAGGGGGAGGGCAGAGGGGGAGGGAGAAGCAGAGTCCCTGATGAGCAGGGAGTGATACAGGACCCTGAGATCATGACCTGAGCTGAAGGGAGATGCCTAACCAACTGAATCACCTAGGCACAGCACCCCTCCCCACCAACTTTAATTTGGTATTTTGGCTGAGTGTTGAATTCTAGATTGGAATTCATTTTCCTTCAGAATTTTTCTGTCTCTTAATTTCTTCTAGCTTCTAAGGTTGCTGTTGAGACTGCTGATGCTATTCTAATTCTTGAACTGTTGTATGAGACTGGTGTTTTTCTCTTAGAAACTTTTATAGGGCTCCTGGCTGGCTCAGTTGGTAGAGTATGTGACTCTTGACCTCAGGGTTGCAAGTTCAAATGCCATGTTGGGAGTAGAGATTACTTTAAAAAGGAGAACTTTTAGGATATTCTCTTTATCTTCTTAGTTTTAGAAGGGATGAAGATGTGCCTTGGTGGGGCTCTTTTTCTCATTCATTTTGAATCCTTTTAATGTGGAACTCAGGTTCTGTGAAATTTTCTGGTATTATTTATTAGATGGTTTTCTACCCTTCATTTTCTCTATTCTCTTCTTTCTAGAATTCCTTTTACTTGGGTGTGAAACTCCCCAAAGTTGATTCTCTAATACATTTTTTTGTTAGCAACTTTTTGCCTGTTTTTCAATATCTTCATCTTTCCACTTCTTGTGAAGTGACCCTTAACTTTCTTGTCCAGCCTGTGAATTGGAATTTAACATTTATAATATCATATTTTAAATTTCTAATAGGCCTTTTCCCCCCTGTTCCCCAAGATTCTCTTTTATAATACCTTTTTCTTGCCTCGTGGTTGCAATATTTCCTCTTACCTTTCTGAGGATATTATGGTTTTTGTGAAGATTTCTTTAGCTCCCTTCATTGTCTTTTCTTCTGGTCTAATAACATCTACTTTCTGATTTCTGTTAAAAAATCTCTTATATTTTCTCACATATTTTCTTTGTTCTTGTACATTGTAAGGTTATGCCTTAAAAACCCCTTTAGTGTCATTTTCAGTGGATTTTTGAGGGGGAGCAGAGATAAAAAACAGTCCTTCAATCTTCCATTTTTAACATAAAATTCCCCTGGATTTATAAAATATACTTATTTTATTTTTAAAAGGATATTATTAAAAAATTAAAGGATATTATTTATTAGAGAGAGAGAGCAAGCAAGACGGAGAGGAAGAGAGAGAGCATGAGTGGGGGGAGGAGCAGAGGGAGAGGAAGGAGCAGACTCCCCACTGAGCAAGAAGCCCAATGCGGGGCTCAATCTGGGGACTCTGGGATCATGACATGAGCTGAAGGCAGACCCCTAACCAACTGAGCTACCCAGGTGTCCCAAAATATACTTATTTTAAAGGCACAAGAAGATTGCTTTGCTATATTCCATTCCTCAGGTATAAATTCTCCCATTAAAAAAATATTTAATTTATTTATTTACGAAAGACACAGAGAGAGAATGAGAGAGAGGCAGAGACAGAGGGAGAAGCAGGCTCCATGGAGGGTGCCCAATGGTGGACTCGATCCTGGGACTCCAGGACCACACCCCCGGCTGAAGGCAGGTGTGAAAGTGCTGAGCCACCCAGGGATCTCAAATTCTCCCATTTGTTATGTTGACTGACTTGATTATAGTGGTATTAGTTCTTTGTAATAGTTGATTATGAGTTCATCTGTTGAAGAGCATTTTTTTTTTTCCCATGGGAGTCTTGCATGTGTTTTAGATTATGAAGAATCTACATAGGAGTAGTGTCATGGCTGTCCTTGCTGGAGTTCTACTGGGTCAGATGGTTCAGAGTATTGTTATTTTTTGGTCTTGGGTTTTCATACCATTTCAAAGGTCAGATTTGTGTCCTCTCCATTTGCTACTCAGGCTTGGGATTTGGGACTGTCCCCCAGGTGGCTCTCTTTCCCCTATGGCCTAGAACTCCTTCCTGATATATTTCTAAGTTCCTTTTCCATATAGCCCTTAGATCTCTCTCTCTCTCCTTTTGCTTTTGATTTCAGGCATTTATTTAAAATACATGTCATCTAACATATTTCTATGTAGATTGTGGTGTGTTGTTTCCCATGCACCCTCAGTCCACCATTGTGATGACAGGATATCAATAAACATTCAAATAGCACACAAAATGAAAACAAGGTTTCCCTTCCTATTCTTTATTTTATTTCCATAAAGACAAGTACTGTTGAAAAATTCTCCCAATACATTTTAAATGTCAACTTGGAAAGCACATCGATCAGATTTCTAGTTAACTCACAGCATGAATGCATATGTGTATGTTGGAGGTGAATGGCACTGTGTTATCCCAGAATTATCGCCCCTTCTTTTAGCCCAATTCAGATCGGGGGCATGGGGTGGGTGGGTGAGAGAAATAATATAGAGAAGGTAAGTAGGAAGGTGCTTGTGATGAAATCCAGTCACTTCCGACATGGGAAGAAGTATTGCTCAACAGAAATATGAGGCCACATCCGTACATCTCTTCGTTCCCCTGTTGTAAACAAGGCTGTCTTCCTGAAAGAGCTGGCTTTGCTCCAACTTTGAAAGTGTGGAGGGTGGAGAAAAACTAAACATATAGTGCTGGGCTCCCCACTTTGCCAGTGTCCTGTGTACTCCTCTTGGCTGGGGTCTTGATGATACTTAGCATGTACCATCCCCTGTGCCCACTGACCAAGGTCTTTTAGAAAACATACATTAACAAGCAAGAATCAACTAACCAGGTAACTGATTACGTATCAAATGCCTACAATGCCCCCAACTTTGTGTTAGATCTTGAAGATGAGGGCACATACTATAGAAATGAAACTGAGGGCATAAAGGAAACTTGTGAATGGAGGGTATGCCAAGAGTTCATGAAATTTCCTGTAGTATTATGGTAACCAGAACAAAGAGGTCTATCTGGGGGTCCTAATGTACCACAATCAATCTGAAGGTTTGGGGGAAATGCTTCTAATTAAATACAAGAGAAAGAAAAGAAGGACTTAGTAGCTGTGTGACTTTGAATATACATTAAAATTTTCTGAAACTCAGTTTCCTCTTTATTGAAATGAGGTCTGGTTAGGTAAGCTCCCTTCCAGTTCCAGGAGGTGATCTAAACCTAAGAGTCTACTTGGTATAAAATGTTTATTTTTGCTCAGATCACAATCATCCGTGATTAGGTACATTGTAGAAGGCCGTTTCTTTGTGGTTTCTAGGAAGCTGCTGACCAGGCCTAACATGAGGGGTCCTAGAGAGGCCTCCCTTCTTTCTCCTACTCTTCCCTCATTCCTCTTTTCTTCCGCCTCCCCTTCCAATACCTTCTCCTATCATCTGTCAACAATTCATTATTTGGGGTAGGCAGGCCCTCTGGGAAAAGAACAAATACCCCTGGGGGAGGAAAATACTTCTCTTTCAGTCACTAAGCCTAGAACAAGAATGAACACAGAAGACTCTCTGAGCCATTAGGCTGGCTTCTCAAGGTCATATCAAGGTCTGACATGTCATCTTAGCCTGTCACTAACAGATGTGTCTGCTAATTGGAAACCTAATCAGTGCCAGGCTCTGTGAAAGGCACTTCTTGCATTCGATGATTTCATTAATGCTCACTGAGACCTTATGGTAGGAATTACTATTATTTCCATTTTACAGATAAGGGAAATAAGAGCCAAAGAGATTGAGTACCTCATTCAAGGTAACACAGCAGCAGATAAGTGGCAAAACTGGAGATTACATCAAGGACTAAGTACTTTTAGAGTCTGAGCTCTCAACTGCTCATGGTAGGTGGAGAAGCACTGTGGTAGAGCAAGAGGCATGGTGGTAGGGATTTGAGCCAGGCTGGGTCTTTGTCTACCTTGACTTTTATGAACTTGAGCAAGTAACTTAACTTTTCTGAATCCTTGTCTCCTTGAAAGGATGGTAACATTAGATGCTTGTCAAGGTTCAAGGTAATATATGCCAGGCTCTTGGAATAAATGAGGGCCTTGACAAATGGCAGACATTATTACTATTGCAGAGAGTCTTGGGAAGATGACTCAGCTGAAGAACAGGCAAGTATCCCCAAACCTTCTAACTTTAATGGTGGTGCTTCTTGCATGACATCACGGGGACAAGGGGCTGATGGGAGAGTTGGGATAAACCACTTTCATAGGCATTGGGCTGCTCTGAGATGAAAGGACAGGACTTGGAAAGGGGATCAATGGTCTAGCTTCATGTTCCTTCAACAACCATTTTTTCTCTTCTCTCGAACTATTTGCATTAGGATACAGCTCCTTTCTTATAATAACCTACCCTTGACCCCACTATGTCCCTGTCAGGTATAGTCCTGTTTCTCTGCTCTATTTTGCAGCCAAGATCTGAGTCTTGTGGCTCAGATTTATTTTTTTTAAAGTTTTCTTTTTTAAAGATTTATTTATTTACTTGAGAGAGAGAGAGAGAGAATACATAAGAAGGGGGAAGGGTATAGGGAGAGGGAGAAACAGAATCTTAAGCAGACTTCACCCCTAGTGCAGAACTTGACACAGTGCTCAATCTCACGACCCTGAGATAGTGACCTGAGACAAAATCAAGAGTTGGCCACTCAACCGACTAATCCACCCAGGGCCCCGCCATGAGGCTGGTTCTGTATTTAGTCCATTTTATAGGAGGAAACTGAGGCACAACAGTTTAACTAGAGTTGGAATGTGCATGTAGGGATCTGGCCCCAGGGCTTACCACCTAAGCTAAACCTACTTATTGGTAGTAGGCCCTGGGGCCAGATCCCTAAGTTGCTAAACCTACCACCTAAACCAGCTCCGAATATATTTACCTACTTCTCATGACAGATGCTAATAAATGAAGAAGTTTAGGACTGCTCTCTAAGTCTCTAGCTTTGGGTTTTCTTTCCTCTTGAATCTTTATCTATAGGTACTGGAAGAAAGAGGTCATGGGCACATTCCCATGAATCTTGCTGCCAGTCCTATGGGAATTAGGTTCCCTAGCAACCTGACAGGAGGCTTTCTGGTATAGTGAACAGGGCAATGGATGAAGGACTCAGAGACCAGGGTCCTGCTCTGCTTTTGTCACTTGTAGTTTAAAATCTTTGGCAAGTGTCCAGTCCACCTGCTCTGGGTCTTGAGTTACTCACCTGTCAGAAGGGGATTTCAGTGTATAAGGGGATATTTTAAGTTCCCTTCCACCCAGAAGCATAGGTTTAGGTAGGGCAGTCCAGGGCCACCACTCGCAGATGGGCAGATTTGACACTGCACTGCCTAAGAGGTGCCATTTGCATAGAGTAAGATGTAAATAACATACTTATATGTATATGTCCTAAACTGAATTAGCAGGATCCTTCCATCAACAGTGGGTTTTTGTGCAACCCTGACCTTGGTCCCTGAGAGTTACTATGACATGGAGACTCCTGAGCCTTTCAGGAGCAACCTGAGAGTCATGCTCCTGCATTTTGGCAACTGAATTAGACTCAAGCATGGACTTACAGGGCAGCAGAGTTGACCAAAGTGCCATAGGCAGCTGTGCCGTCTAGTGTAGTAAATCCCTTAGCATAATGCTGGATATCCAAGAAGGTCATCTAGAAATGCTAGCTGGGATTATTACTGTATGGAATAGAGAAGAACATCAGACAGATCACCTCATGGGACTCAAGA
Organism: Canis aureus; assembly: GCF_053574225.1. Taxonomy (NCBI): domain Eukaryota; kingdom Metazoa; phylum Chordata; class Mammalia; order Carnivora; family Canidae; genus Canis; species Canis aureus. The sequence continues at coordinate 6,085,863 of NC_135646.1, forward strand.
GTTTCTGAGCCGGCTTGGCACTGAGCCAGCTTTGATAGGAAGCTGACCCTACTGTTTTTGGTCAGGGGAACATGTCTGACATCAGACTTTGCAAGGCTTTGTTGAGAAATCAGTTGTGTATCTGTCTTCTCCGGGAAGGTGACTTGTGAATGTGCCTGAAGCTGCTGGGGGAGGGGCCTTGAGCTGGGAATGTGACCTCTGTTCCTCTCTCCATTCCCTCCCCACCCCCACATCTGTTCCACCAGGTGGAATGGTCAGAAGGAAGCTGCAATGCAAGGCCACCTTGCTTTGGGCGAGGGGTCAGCAGGGGTTGGGGGTCTTCCTGGAAGCATACAGCATGGAGAGCGAGAAGAAGGAGAACATATACCTGTGAGAGAAAGACTCACCCTCACAAACAGTTCTAATTCCAACAGGGCATCTCTCATCTCTAGTTTGGGCAGCTCTGCCACCATTGCTTCTGGGTGAGTGGGTTTTAAACTTGAGTCTTGATCAGTCTCACCTGGGACTCCAGGTTCCCAGAACCTGCCCTCAGCTACCCTACTCGGTAGGACTGGGGCTCTCACCTTACGTTAACCTTAAGCTGGGGTGGTGAGTTGGACACCTTCCATGTGTCTTCTAGGTTCACTCTCTACCTTTCTTACCCTGCTCCATGCCCTGGGATTCCAACTGAGATGCACCATCTCAACCCATTTCCCTGTCCTCTGGATTCCGAGCCCAGCCAATGGGAACCCTTGGAGGAGATGGTGAAGTGGAAGCTTCAAGTCAAGACATTTATTCCTTCAGCTCTGTCTGAGGTCACTAGGTTTGGTTCCTGCCAAGGAGCCCTCATCATACAGCTTTCTCCCTGGGCTCCCGTAATGGCTCCCTTGCCTTGCCCCTCAGGCCCAGGGCAGTAACAGCTCCCAACTGTTACTGGCCTTGGGGTCCTGCACCACTCCTCATTACTTGCCCCACATCCTTTCCACATGTTGTTAAACTCTTACGAGTTTGAGAAAACGCTCTCCCCTGATGCAGCTCCATATAGTCTGCTATCTGGTTCTGTCAGGGTTCCGATCTCTTCAGGGATTGTCCGTAAAGTTGCCTTTTAGGCGAGGAGTCCATTTTAAACATGGGGCGCTTTTAGAAATACTGCTTTGTAGCCTTGAACACTCTCTAGTTCTTTTTTGGACCCTCAGCGCTGAAGTCATTTGAAACTAGGGTGACATTTTGCAAAAGCAACTTTACCAGGAAATGAAGGAAAAACAAAACAAAACAAAACAAAATAAAAGATGCTCACTGAGAAAATATAAGGATATAGAAACGTACCCACAAAGCCTAGCCTCCTTGTCTGTAAGGAGGCCAATATGAGTGTTGCCTGGCATGCCCCCTCCATGGGTGGGCAGGCCTCAGTTCTTGCATTTTTGAGAAAATCCCACCCCAATCAAATACACTGAAACAATATAGAAGTGTACGAATTAATCCTGAATATTACTCCACCCTCCAGCTCTCTTTAACTATAACTCCTTTCAACAACTCTGTGTATTTTCTCCCAGATATTTTTCTGAACATTTATAAACCCACATATATTGTTTTTTACACAAGTGGATAGGCCATTTACTATACACTGTCCTACTTTTCCTTTTTCATTAGATATTATTTCTTAAAGATCTTTCCATGTCCACTCATATAACTACCTCATTATTTTTTAGAGATTTTTTTAACAGCTTTATTGGCTATAATTTACCTACTATAAAATCGATCCACTTAAATATACCAGGCAATAACTCAGCAATTTTATAGAGTTGTGCAATTACGACCATAATCCAGATTTAGAATATTTCCATTGTCCCTAAAAGAGGCCTCGTGCTTGTCTGTAATCATTCCTTGCTCTCCTCTCCAACCTACAAGTCACCTGTCCTCTGTCTCTGTAGGTTTGCCTTTCTTTGAGACATTTTATGTCAGTGGAATCATACAACATGTGGTCTTCTGTTCTGGCGTTAGCCTTGTGTTTAAAACCACTGCATTCAATGTATTCCATGGCATGGATGCTCCTTCATAGTTTATTGGGCCCTTTCCCTCTTGTTGAATATTTAGGTTGCTTCTAAGCTTTGAGTTTTATAAATAACACTGTGACAAATATCCTGTATACATTTGTCTACCTATGTGGCTATTTCTATAGGATGGGTTTCTAGAAGTATAATTCCTGGATCAGAAGGTGTGTGTACTTAAATACATATGATCAGATTGCTTTCTCTAAAGGTTGTAACTATTTACCCTACTACAAATCTGGGTGATAATATTGTCTTCTAATTTGGCGGATTTGACCCCAAAACCATAGGAAGTAGTAGCCTCCCCTTGACTCCCTGCAGTTGCTCCTTCAAATGACCAGAATTGTCTCTTTGTTCTTCCGATAACTTTCTTCATTAGTTTTTCCTTTAATTTAATAATTTAAAAGCATTTTTTTATGGTGACTAGGATACATGCTACAGGTTGTAGAAAACTAATGTTTATGCTTTAAGAATAATAATACAACAAATCCCGGGTGCCCATAATCTAGGTAAAGAAAGAGGATATTACCAGTACTCTCAAAAGCCCCAGTGTGTTCCTCCCTGGGAGATTCAAACCCTAAATAAACATTATCCAAACTTTGGCTGTGATCCTTTTTTAGAGTCTGCACGCACCTGTTTGTGTGAAAGATTTTCAATGAGTCAATTTGATTAAGCTGATATAATGTTTCATCAGATTCCCTCCCTTTCTTGCCTAGTTCCACGTTAGTGTCAGCCAGAAGAGACTTGTGTGAGCTTTGGAAAGTGGAACAGAAGCTGCCTTCTTTTTATGTTCTGGAAGGTCAGGGCAAGGCCCCGGATGCTGTTCTATGCTGTCCCTTATTTGCTGGCTCCTCTCGCTAGTGTGGGGCAGCAGCTGAACGGGCCGCACCTCCTCCTCCTGAGCCGGGTGCATTCTGACCTTCATGAGGTTCCAGCTTGTCCCCACTACAGTCTGCTTCATGTGATCTTTCCTTCTTGACTATGTTCTGCCACTTGCAGGTCCCAGCACCAGAAACAAAGACAACAGCCCGACCTAGACTACTTAGCCAGCTCCCACAGTCCCATACAGTCAAATCCCTGTAACAAATCTCTCCTCCAAGTGGTCCTGCTTTTCTTTTCTTTTTTTTAAAAATTTTTAAAATATTTATTTATTTATTTATTTATTTATTTATTTATTTATTTATTTATGATAGACATAGAGAGAGAGAGAGAGAGAGAGAGAGAGAGAGAGACAGAGAAAGAGGCAGAGACACAGGAGGAGGGAGAAACATGCTCCATGCCGGGAGCCCGACGCGGGACTCGATCCCGGGACTCCAGGATCGCGCCCTGGGCCAAAGGCAGGCACTAAACCCCTGAGCCACCCAGGGATCCTTTATTTTCTTTTTTAAACATTTTATTTATTTATTCATGAGGGACAGAGAGAGAATGAGAGAGGCAGAGACATACGCAGAAGGAGAAGCAGGCTCCCTGGGAGGAGCACGATTCAGGACTCAATCCTGGGACCCCGGGATCATGACCTGAGCTGAAGGCAGATGCTCAACCCCTGAGCCACCCAGGGGCCCCAGTCCTGCTTTCCTAATTGAACCCTGTGTGATATGGCATGTGTCCTCAACAGAGACTTTAGTTTTGCTTGTCTTTGAATTTTGTATTGGGCTCCAATCGTCTCTTGTTTTTAGAGAAAGAGTGTGTACCTGTGCGGGTTTGCAAGTGGGGAAGATGGGCAGAGGGAGAGGAAGAGGGAGAGAGCAGAGCCCGTTGTAGGGCTCAATCCCACGTCTTGAGATCATGACCTGAGCTGAAATCAAGAATTGGATACCCAGCCCAGTGAAGCACCCAGGTGCCCCCTCCAACTGTCCTCTTAACTGTCTTAGCTACCAGCTTAGAATAAGGTAACCCCCTCTGAGCTTGCTCTCAAACCTGGGCCCCAAGCTGTTGGCCCTTAACTCCTTCAGATGAATGTAGGCCCTGAAGAAGTGGACCGGCCCCACCTGTATGAGTGGAATGCTCTGAGGGGTTCATATAGATATCTTCCCATCTATTTGTAAGGTGCCTGAAGTGTTACCACTAGAAGAGCAAAATATCTGGAAAAATGAACCACCCTAGGCATTTTTATTCCAGCTCTGCTACTACCCAGCCATGAGATCTTGATCAAGATGCTTTCCTTGGGCCTCAGTGTCCTCATTTGTGTATTGCAAGGGTTGGCGGGGGTGGGAGGGATCCCTATGCCTCCTCTGGCTCTGCAATGGCAGGGTGGCGGTTTTCCATGTACGTCAACGTGTGATGAACTTCAATGTGACATGTGCAAACTGGGGGCACGTCCTCGTATCACCCAAGAGACACTGGGGGCTGTCCCTGTTTCGTGAACAAAGGGAGCCCATTCCTGCAGACAACGAGGAGGGATTGTGTCACAAACTCAGGAGACAGAGAGAGACGATGGAGGGTGTTCATGTAAGGAGGGGAGTGTATCTCAGAAGCAAGAGGCACCAGCTGAGACTGAGTGGGCAGATCCAGGCAGAAAGGAGCTGGGCCCTGACAGTGGGACTCAGGCCTGGAAACATCGGAGGGAAGGAAGAAATCAACAACTCAAAGACAGGCCCTGGATGTGCCTCCTCCTAGTGATGGCTGGGTTGGTAGGTTAGTTGTGCCAAGACTGTCTTTATGTGAGAGAAGGAGGGAGGAAGGAAGGGAGAGAGAGAATGAGAGAGAGAGAGAATGAGAGAGAGAGAAATATTAACAGAGTTCACGTAAGTGCAACTCAATCTCTGCCTCCTTGCTCCTGGGCTTATTTTATTCTCTTATTTTCCTTGGAGAAACGTGCCTCCTCTAGCCCTTGTTATAGGAGCAAAGAGCAGAACCAGAACCAGAGTGAAACTTGGTCTGGCCTCCTCCCACTGACAATAATCTCAGCGAGCCATCTGGCCCATCCGCCCTGCCAGGTCAGAACACCACTGGTCCCTCTGGCAACACTGGGTGTTCCCTCTAGTAAATACACTTTCGCCTGCCTTTCCCACCTGCTGAATCAGAAGCTGTTCTGAAGGCTTGGCCAGAGCAGCTCAGTCAAGCTTGAACCTGAGCTCAGCACAGTGCCTGGCACAGAATGAGCTTGGAACAAGGGATTATTGTGGCCGGATTAATCCTGTTTACATTTTCATGAGCTAGGAGTGGTAGATACCTACCCCTTGAGTCCTCCAGCTCCGAGGTTTGCTCCTGCCTCCCTGGACAGGCCTCCTGTCAGAGCCACAGCAGCTGTCTCTTTGCTTTAGTGGTTGGAGAGTTGTTAACAAGAAGGGGACCAGAACCCAGTAAAGTTTGGGGGCTTTGCAGCTGAATCCCCTCTGCCACTGTACTTCCTCAATAGGCTGCTCAGAGCCCAACCCCCTCCTGTCAAAGCCCCTGCAGGGAAGAGGCCTGTGAACAGGAGCCCTGGGATGGCAGGCCCTTAGTAAATACTGTCCAAGCAATGAGTCAAATCGTTTGTTTTGTGTGGAAATCATTTCCCTATTCTGCAAGGTGTGCTTTTGTCAATCCTGAATGATGGGCTGTGTGTGTGTGTGTGTGTGTGTGTGTGAGAGAGAGAGAGAGAGAGAGAGAATTTTGCATGGGAGAGAGAAGAGAGTGAAGACTCAAAGTAGGGGTTGCTGGTTGAGCTCAGCAGAGCTCTCTGATGTCCTGCTCCCCAATCCTGCTGATTTGGTAAACACGTTGAACCTTCTAATCCCACCCTTGACACTGTTGACTATGATTTCACCCAAAGACACAAGAAGCACTAGATGATCCTGGGACCCAGCGGTCCATAATACATGGCCAGTGGTAACAGGCTTGGGCTGGGGATGAAGGAGGTAGAAAGGCTGGGCTCTCTCTCGACTTCAGTCCTTCTCTCTGAGTACTCAATAAACAGCAAAGAGATTTATTTATTGTAAATAAACGTACATTCGGGACCTCTGTTCACCCTTGCCTGACTTCTCTGTAGCAGTTTGGGTGCTTTTTGTGGTAAGTAATGAAATACGCAACTCAAAGTGGCTTACACACAAAAAAAGAAAAAAACAAAAGACATTTAATTATCCCCCCTGAACAAGAAGTTATAGGTAGATGGTTCCACAGTTACTTCAGTTGCTAAAAATTGTCTTTTTTTTTCATTGTACTAGGATATGCGCAACATAAAATTTACCATTTTTACCATCTTTAACTGTACAGTTTAGTGGCATTAAACACATTCACAGTGTTGTGCAGTGATCACCCCATCCATCTCCAGAAACTTTTCATCGCCCCCAGCTGAATTGTGCACCCATTAAACAATTACTTCCCATTTCCCCCCTCTGTCCAGTCCCTGGGAGCCACTGTTTTACTTCGTGTCTCTATGAACTTGACTATTGGAGGTACTTCAAGTAAGTGTAATCATACACTATTTTTTTTCTGGCTTCTTTCACTTGATATACTGTTTTCAGGGTTTATTCATCCATCCATCCATCCAGAATTTCATTCATTTTTAAGACTGAACAATATTCCATTGTATGTATATCCCACATTTTGTTTGTTCATCATCCTTTGATGGACATTGGGTTGTTTTCACCTGTTGGCAATTGTGAATAATGCTGCTATAAACATTAGTGTACCAACATCCCTTTGAGTCTCTGCTTTCAGTTTTTTTTGGAATATACTTAGACATGGAATTTCTGGAATCATATAGTAATTCTATGTTTAATCTTTTGAGACATTGTTTTCCATGGTGGCTGCACCATTTTACATTTCCACCAAGAGTGCACAAGGGTCCCACCACGTTTTCCATAATGTTACTGACACTTGTTATTATCTGTCTTTATTGTTGTTGAATTGTAGCAATTCTTTGTATATTGTGGATTGTAAACTGTATAAAATATATGATTTACAAATATTTTCTCCCATTCTGTGATTTTCCTTTCCACTCTGTTGATAGTGTCCTTTGATGCACAAAAGCTTTTGACTTTCATGAAATCCAGTTCTCTGTTTATTCTTTGCTTGGTGTCATATCCAAGGAATCGTTGCCAAATCAATGTTATAAAACTTTTCTTCTACATTTCTATTAAAAGTTTTATAGTTAAAGTTCTCATGTGTAGGTCTTTGACCCATTTTGAGTTAACTGTTGTGTAAGGAAAGGGACCAAGTTCGTTCCTGTGTGTGTGGATAGCTACTTTGCCCAACACCATTTGTTGAACGACTATCCTCTCCCCATTGAATAATCTTGGTGCCCCTTGTTGAAAATCATTTGACCATTTATGCTTAGGTTTCCTTCTGGGCTCTTTGTCCTCATCCACTCCATCTGCCTCAGTGTGTTGAGCACACTTGTTACTTCTCTGTCACATCGTATCCTACAACCATATTCAAAGGCAAGAATGAAACAAGGATGTGTGTGTGTGTGTGTGTGTGTGTGTGTGTGTTTGTATGCGTTTCTCTTTTCAATCAGGAGTATTTCCCAGGAGTCCCTGGCCCCAGTAGACTTCCTCTTAAGCAATGGTGTGCTGAAGCCAGTTTGTACCTGCTTGTGAAAGCAGCTCATTACATTTCCTAGATTTTTGTGAGCTGGTTGCCAAACACTTGAAAACCCTTGAAATCACCGTGGTGGGGGCATTTACACCAGGCCACCTGGCAAATGCTACAGACCAAGATTTCTTTCCCCCAGTAGAGTGGTTTCCCAGCACACCATTGTCCTGAAAGTTCAGCAGTCAGAAGTGAATGACAGGGCCACTCCTAGCTTAAGGGAGTCTTTAGAAGTGAGTACCTGTCCTTTTCAGCCTCTCTCAAGGGAGGAGGGCTTTGCTGGCAAGCAAGAAAGGGAGAGTTGGGGCAGCTACTAATGTCGCTTGCCACTAAAGGCTCCCAATGGTAGGAACTTTCTGGTGTCATTTAAAAGGATATCTTTTAAACATCTTTAGCTGCCTCAGAGAACAGAGTGCTGTGGGCTCAGTGAGCTCTAGCAGCTGACACTGTAGCTATAGTAAGGGGTGGGGCAGCAGGGCAGGCTCCCTAAACCATACAATGGGCCTGAAAAGGACGTGGCCCCAGCAACTCCCTGGAACCACAGCTGGGAGCTGCCTTGACACAGAGACTGTGAACAGCCAGTGGACATGAGGTTTGGAACGGGATGCTGATGGCGAGGGAGAGCCCTGAGGGACTGCAACCGGGGCAGGGGGTGCTTAGAAAGTAGTAGAAGTGTTCGCTGAAGAAGAGCCAACAAAGGAAGGCCTGCTGTCCTTGGGCAGGTACTCTTTGCTGATGAGCCCATGGAAGGCCATGATCTTGAGGAGTCCATGGCGAAACTTCTGGCCAATGAAGGCATAGATGAGGGGATTAAGGCAGCTGTGGAAGAAGCCCAGAATCTCGGTGGCATCCAGGGCACGGCCAATGTCATTGCGGCGCTGACAGGTCTCCTTAATGGCCTGGAGCCTCATGAGGGTGTCTGCGACCAGAACCAGGTTGTAGGGCAGCCAGCAGAGCAGGAAGACGAGCACGACAGCAAAGATGACCCGCATGGCCCGGTGCTTCTGCCCCATGTGGGCCTCAAACAGCGTGCGCAGGGTGAGCCCATAGCAGAACAGCATGATCATCAGGGGCACGATGAAGCCAAAGGTCTGGGGCAGGGCCCGCATCACTATCCGCAATTTTGTTGTATTGGCACCCATGTCCTCGTAGCAGACTGGGCTGGAGTAGGGGGGATTGATGGCCCTGCGGAAGACGAAGATGGGCAGGGACAGGATGAGGGACAGGGCCCAGATGCCTAAGCATATGAACTTGACCCAGTGCCTCTTCTGGGTCAGCGTGCGTGTGGCATGGACAATGGCCAGGTAGCGGTCCATGCTGATGCAGGCCAGCAGCAGGATGCTGCTGTAGAAGTTGACTTCCTTCAGGAGCGAGACGATCTTGCACAGGGGTGTGCCAAAGATCCAACCCTTTACCTTGGAGACAGCCCAGATAGGCAAGGTCAAGGCAAAGAGCAGGTCAGCTATGGCCAGGTTCAGCAGATAGACGTCGGTGACAGAGTGACTGACCCGACTGTATAAGACAACCATTATGACTAGGGAGTTTCCCAGCAGGTTCAGCACAAAGACCAGGACATAGATGACAACCACAGCATACTTGTTGATGTCCAGAGATTCTGGCCTGCATGGGGCAGAGTCTGCTGGAATTATGGGCATCTCCGTGTTGTAAGTGTAATTATCAATATCACCGAAGAGATCCTCCAGGCTGTAATTATCCCAGTTAATGTATTCCATATTGGAGGGAAGCTTAAATCCTGGCCTAGAGAAGAGAGATGAGAGTTACTGCACAATAACGTCTCCCCAGATTCTAGCCTGTTGGTCCATGAACCTCAGACGGGATCCTCTGCCTTGCTTATGTGTTACATGGAAGCAACTTTCACATTAGGAGATGGTCGTGGCTCTAGATTATGAGCCATATTTAGGGATAAATGGTGCACTACACGAAGCACACAGTTCCCTTCAAAGCCAGAGGGGTTCTGAGCACTTTCCATGACATCACCATCCCCTGAAACATTGTTGAAACCTCCCTTCAAGCAATCTCTACAGAACATGTCTTGGGTTCTTCAGTGGTAAACATCTCTGGCTGTTGAGGCTGAATTTAATGTCAGAAATATGAGGTGCTATTCAGTTCTTGATGTGGGGGATTAAGCAGGCAATCAATTGGGTTTGACTGCTAGAAAAAGATCGAGGCTTAACCACAAAGCTGAAGGGGGAGTCCCTTTTTCCAACTTTCTGAAAGTCATAAAGAAGTATGTGGGAAGACAGATTGAGCAGTAACAGCATAGAGGTATAGGATACCCGAGCAAGAAGAGAGCTTACTTACAGCCCAGCATTTTTCTTTCAGGATGCAGGAGACCCACTGCGGGAATATTTGTGCAGTTTGAAAAAAATATTTTAAAAATCCTAAGCAGGTGGCTGACTGATTCCTCAAGTGCATAGAAATATAATGGACTGTCTTGGGACCTTGGAGCGGCCACGTCCTGCCATGAGGAGGTGAGCATAGAAAGCCAGTGTGCTTCCAGCCCTAGGAGGAGAGGCAGCAGGAAGCAGAGAAGACAGGGGGAGAAACCCTACCCTTGTTTTAGTGGCTTTTCAGTTCTGGTGGGGACACTTTCTGCCCTGCCAGTGAGTGCCTTCATCCATCCCTGACTCCCCAGGACCTCCAGGCTACCCCCAGGTAGACCCACTTCTGTTGGCTTTGCCCTCGTTATGGGGATAGCCCAAAGGCTGCTTCTGGGGAAGCTGCTGTCACTCTAAAATATTAACTAAGTTTCCAAAGAGGAAGTAAATTAAGGTAAACCAGATTGGTTCCTTTTGAACCACAAGATATGTCACCATCGTGCCATTTCTTTATAACAAGGTATGTCCATCCTGGGACCCTATGCCAGTCTGTAACCCACCTCAACATGGAGCTAGTGTTAAAGAGAAAAATATAAAGTAAAACAGTTCCAGATTACTTCAACACTCTATGATAGGATCATTGTCACAAACCAAGATGGACAGTAATGATGTTGACAGGGATGTGGAGCATCGGACCCCTCATCCATCATGAGTGTGGATGTAACAAGGTGCAGCTACTACTTTGGAGAACAGTTTGGCAGTTGTTCAGAAAGTTAAACATAGTTACTAATGACCCAGCAATTTCACTTCTAGATATGTATGCAAGAGAATTGAAAACCTACGTCCACACGAAAGCTTGTACACAAATGTTCATAGCAGCATCATAGTCAAAAAGTGGAAACAATGCAAATGTGCATCAACCAATAAATGAATAAACAAATAGAGGTATGCACCCACAATGGACTATTCAACCAACAAAAGGAACGAAGTACTGATATATGCCATAACGAGGATGAACCTTGAAAACATTCTTTCAAGGAAAAAAAAAGCCAGACATAAAAGCCTTCATCCTGGGGTGCCTGGGTGGCTCAGTGGTTGAGCGGCTGCCTTTGGCTTAGGTCAAGATCCCGGGGTCCTGGGATCGACTCCTGCCTCAGGGTCCCCCCATGGGGAGCTTGCTTCTCCCTCTGCCTGTGACTCTGCCTCTCTCTCTGTGTATCTCTCGTGAATAAATAAATAAAATCTTTAAAAATACAGATAGTAAACAACCAACATCAACAACAAAACTCCTGAGAAGCTTTTCTCTTTAGCAGAAGAAAGTCTGTCACTGTTGATGACATATAGCAAAGAAGAAAGCGGAGTCCACTTAGGAGAAACTGTGAAAGTAATGGCCTTTCCCCTAGAGGGATGGAACCCTTAGTCTAGGTGATGGGGGCCAGTTAAATCAGCTTCTCAGCCCGTAGGGACCACAGATAGAGCAGACTCCATCAGTCTGTGAATCTAGAAAGATCTGTTTCGGGGGTGGGGTTGGGTGGGGAAGGGGGGAACCCTGTCTAGCCAGGAGGATAAGGCGATGGTGGGAGAGGCTGTAGTACAACTGGCTCAGCCAGTGTTGTTGGTAAGACCTGCGACAAGTCACTAGTTCTGCAGTCCCATGGTCAAGAGGATGTTTATCCCAGGGTTATGTCCAGTGAAGTTACAAGGTCAAGGGCGGGTCGCCTCTGGGAACAGATGATCAGAGATGCTCTCAAGGGAAGAAATGATCTAAAAGAAGGCTCACTTTTGAGAGCGGGTGCAGAGCATGATGGGACAGAGAGCTTGTGACCAAAGAGAGGAGAACCCCATTGGTATGAGCAATGACCGCGGGAAGGCGAGGCTGGGGTGGCGGCCGAAACTGCCCTATCAGCAGACAGCAGCAGCTGTGATACTTCCCTGAAAAGCTCTAGTCCTGGATAATCTAGTGCTCAGCTATGAAGTACATGGGCACGAAGCATCAGCCTGAGGGTCCAGCGGGAGACCCTGCAAGTCAGGGCAGGAGGTAGAGAAGTCAGGAAAGAGAAACGGGCCAGGGCAGTGACCTCTAACCCCCAGGAGGGGACAATGCTTTGTGGATGCTCGTTGGTTCCTCAGTTTACCAATCTCTATGGAGGACATGTTGATAGTGAAAGGGAGAAACTAAGGGAAGGGAGTTGACATATCTGAGGTCAGCTTTGTACTCCTAGGTACATGACCTCCCTGGAGGGTTACAGGTGGGTATGAGTAGCCTCCATTCACAGGTGAGAGGACAGGCACAGAGAGGCTCAGAAACCAGCCCCTGGTCACACAGTTTGCGAATGCTGCGGTCAGGATTCCATGTGGGTGTGGACGGCTCCACAGGCTACTTCCACTCTACAGACAGAGCTGCTTCGAAAAAAAAAATCACACCTCGTATGTGAAATGTATTTGTAAGCTGAAGTTTTCGAGAGCTCAAGAAGTCAGGCTGTATACGATCTATTCCTATCATTTGATGTTTTGTGCATTGCTCTCTTAGCTTTTCTGTAGGCCCAGAATGAAAGAAACGGCCCTTGTAGGAGTGATAAGCCAAACACCCTTGCGCTGGCTGACTCCTATGCACCCCCCGGTCATGGTCTTGGTGAGCAAGTGGGAGATTCCCTCATTGAGTGAAATGGCCAGACCCTTACTGACTCACGGCCGCTCAGAAACTCCATGCATGGGATGCTTCTAATTTAATTTTATGAAAATGCTGTACCATTATCTGTAGAACGGAGACATTTACAAGATCCCAAACACTGAAGTCAATCTTTTCCACAGCAATAAAAAGTGCAGTCATTTTAATACAATTCTAGCATTCTTTCTTTCTATAAATATTACCCACGCATATTTGCGTTTCATAGAGGGGAGGAGGGACTAGGCAATGTCTGGCCCTTCCTCAGTCCCCATCCGAGCCAAACAAAGCAGGATAGCTGGTGGAATCAGGAAGGGAAGGGGGTGGGCAGAAAGTTGCCCTGAGTGGTTGTCAGAGAGAAGGGTAGGGAAGAGGGGCAGAGGCTCTCCCTTCAGGGTAGAGAGGTCTCAAGAGGAATGAAGCCCACCCCAGGATGGGGAGAGATGTCTGGGATAAATGGATGCTGGGTGTTAAGGGAGACAGAAAACAAGAGATATTCTGGAAGGTGAGAAGGGCAGATGTTCCAGGACTTACCAGGAGTCTGGGCCTTTCACCTGTAGGACTCGTCCAGGAGAGCAGATGTGCCTGACTGACAGGGTGGTGGTGGTGAGAATAGAATGGAGGAAGTGAGCGGTGGATTAGATTGCTTAATTCTGGGGTGGAGTCCTGAGGGTGCTGGATGTTTTTGATAGCTTGAATAATTAATTCCCGGGTCAGTTTTTGGATCACCAGTCATGTGATGGACTGGGAGAGTTCCCCATGGGTTAGAGACCTGCGCTGTTTTCTAGCCAATCTTTCCATTTCACAGATGAACAGACTGTGTGGCCCCCACAAAAGGCAGTGGTTTGCCCAGGATGGCATGGATTTCTCTCGTCTTTGCCCTGGTCTCAGCAGCCCCTGGCTCTCAGCTGCCTTGTCTGAGTCTCCCCTCACTCCAGCTGCCTTGGGCTGCTCCCCTGCTCCGAAGCCGGCAGCTCTCCTGCTCTTGAACATCTCCGTCCAGGAGAGCAGCTCAGCAAGACTGACAAGAGATGGAACTGGGCCTAATGCCTCCTTCCTGTCCCCACCCCCTTCACTCTTAAACCTCACAGATTGCTTCTCCGGGTCACATCCCTTTGAGAACACCACCACCACCACCACCACCCGCCCAGGGGCTGCACTCACTTCTCTCATCTTTCACTTCCCTGCCCAGCCACCTGCTCTGACCAGGAGTCCCTCTGAGGTCACTTCTCTTCTTCCTTGGCTTGTACCCTTGGGCTCCGGGCTGCAGAGGCTGCTGCCTTTGGAGCCAAGACCATCTAATTTGGAAAGAAAGCCTTTTGGGAAAAATTCGCATCTTATCCAAATCCAAACATATTTTCAAAAGCAGTGTTGAGTGACGTTAAAAGTATATTTTTGTCACATTTGCTAATGATGACAGTGGAAAGGATAAACGCAGGCAGGACAGTGAACACTGATGCCCAAGCCCCCACCCTAGCGAACAATGCCTCCACTCACCCCCTCCCTGCCTCTGGCTCCGCCTTGCTCTCCAGGGCCTGCAGAGTGCTCCAAGCCCGCACAGGCTCAGCCAGGCTGCTGATCCCTAGGAAAGAACCTTGGAGTCCAACTGTTGAACAAACATTCTTGGTCACTTCTCTCTTTCCCGTGCTGGAGAAGAATGCAGTGACTCCTGGCCAGGCGCGGCTAAAACCAGACCGGAGCCTCGTTATATTTAGAGAGAGGAGCATGAAAGCAGCGGTCAAGGACTCTGCTAGCCCAGCCACTCTGGGCAGGTGACTTTCCCTTCCTGAGTCTCAGTTTACTCATCTGTGAAATGAGGTCAATGATAGCCTCTAACTTGTCAGGTTGTGCTGAGGATCGAATGAGGGATTACCTGGAAAGCCCTTAAGACGTACAGCAGGCGTGACATTAGCGTTTATTGTCGTGATCTTCATTACTGATATTGTTTATCAATTAGTGCCACCATGTGCCTCCTACTGCAACCCCCCCCCCCCCCCGCCAAAGGAAGGAAAAGCAGCGGGTCTGCTTTCTTTTCTTTTTTTTTGGGGGGGAGGTTCTGCTTTCTAAGCTGACTTCGATGTGCATCTGTATCTGCTCTGGCCTAAATAACAACAGTCACATTAGCTGTAAAGCTGGGTGCCTACCAGGGTCCAGCTTCTGGGAAAAGTGTTTTTTCAGAATTTGTACATATAGGGGCACCTGGCTGTCTCAGTGGGTGGAGCATGCAACTCTTGATCTTGGGGTTGTGAGTTCGAGCCCCACGCTGGGTACAGAGATGACAAAAAGAAAATCTTAAGAAAGAGAATCCATACATATTTAATCCTCACAACAAAGTCGTGAGGTATGCACTTTCTGGGTGAGGAAACCGAACCCTGGGAGTTAGGCAACCTCATCAGAGTGACACAGGGAACTGGGTTTCAGTTTTTAAGAGATGTTTTTACCTGACCTCAGATCCTGTATTCTGTTCATTGTAGCAAGGGGCTGGATCCCAGCCTCGGCTTTCTGAGCTCGGTTAGGAACCCCTCTATCCCAGACAATGGAATTAAAGGTGTAGAAAGGGAAGCTCAGATCTGACATGTCCCCGCCGGCCCGCTTCTTGATTTTTTGTTAGGTTGATTTCATCTCCCCTGCACCCACCACCTACATATGGATAGTGGGGTGAATAGAGAACCGGCTGGTTCTTCTGTTGATGGCAGGATGAGCTCGGACTACTCAATTCTCTCTGGACCTTTCTATTGGAAATGAGGCAATTGCTCTAGATCTGTACTGTCCAGTAGGATAGCTACGAGACATACGTAGCTACTTAAATTTAGTGAAAATAGAACCAAAAATGTAGTTCCTCAGATCTATCAGCCACCTTTCAAGTGTTCAAGAGCCACCTGTGACTATTGGCTGCCATATCTATAGGGCAGTGCAGATGGAGAGCACTCCCAGTATTATAGAAAGTTCTTTCGTGTCATGTTGTCTAGGCGAAGGTTTCGTTCCCTTTAGCACTAAGTTTCTGCAATTCATCACCTCAGTTCTCAGGGAACTCAGAGAGGAGACTGAAGTTGCAAAGTCACTTCCATCAGACATGTGTCCCTGGTGGCCCCGAGACGGAACAGCTCACTTACCTGCTATTTGACGTTCCAGTTGCTGCGGTGGTTGGCGTGGCCACTGATACCTCCTCTGTGGCTTGGGGCTTGGGAGCAGTCAGGGCTGTTGGGTGGGGGAAAAAGCAAAACAGACTTTATAGGAAAATGTCTGACCTGGGGTTGCCAGGGTGAATTCCTGGAGGCCCACCCGGGGAGGTGTTCCCTCCGAGGAGCAATGAGGTCTGTCCTGGGACTCTGACTCCAGGCCAAGGATCCCCCTGGAGATTCTGTGATGAGCACTGGGGTTTTTCACACCTACCTGTCTAATGGCTGCTGGAGGAGGCTGCCAGTCTGAAGGTGGAGGTGTGCTTGGTCCACCTCTGTCTCCTAGCATTTTGAACCTGCTCCTCTTTCTTTACAAGAAAGATACAGGCAACCGCAGCCCCCGGTAAACGACTTGCCTGCACTTGTTGCACACTTTCTTCCTTCCTTCTAGGGTCAGCGTGAGAAATGTCCCTCCTCTTTCCGGTGAATTCCGGCACTGGCTGTGGGACACATTGCCTCTCAGAGCCTCGAGGGTCTTGCCTCCTGGCCCTTCAGCCCCATCCACTGTCTCTTCTTCTGAGCCTGCTCATGTCTTTCCCACCTCCTTCTGCTGTAGGACCCCTCCAGCTACTACTCCCCCTGCGCCCTCCTCACGGGTGGGCTTCTGGAGAGAGCACCTGCTTTCACCTTGTCACCTCTTGTTCACACCTCAGCCCCCTGTAGCTAGCTCTGCTCAAACAGCTCTCACCAACAACGACCTCAGGCCGCGACCTCCAATAAGCCCTTTTCTTAAATAAAGCGGTTTTAATGTTATAAAAACAAAGCATGCATATTGTAAAGGACAGAGGCACCGCAAAAACACCTAAAGTCAAACTGGAAGGACCCCTTTCCATCCTTAGATTCACATGTTATCTCATGTCTGTCTTCCCAGAATTTCTCCCAGGCATACACCAACATGTTTTCCTTCCTTCTTCCCCTAAAACAAATGACATTTAACTAGTTGTATCATTCTGCACCTCACACGCTGTTAGGGACCTATTGTACATCGGTGCATATAAAGCATCGATGTACAATCTTACCCTTATCTTACTCTTTTCAATAACCCGACGTATCGTGATAAATTCAATAATGACCTCATGGATGAATATTTAAGTCTTGTTACAAGCTTCTTTGGACGTAGGTCTTTGGGGACTTGTATAATTGTGTAGCTGAAGTATCATTTTGCTGGGTCATATCTGTGCACATTTAAATGTTAATAAGGCTGTACCAGCTTCTGGTGACTACGCTTACGGTGGTGAGCATGGATGGCATAATGTACAGAATTGTCAAATCACTGTGTTGTGTACCTGAACTTAATATAACATTGTGTTTTGACTGTACTTCAATTAAAAAAGAAGACTGTATCAATTTCTCCTTCCGTTGGGGTTAATAAAAGGGCCTGTTACCCTATCTACTCATATTATCTCACATTTGTTAGTTATATTAAAGTATTTCCTCCCAACCTGCTGTATGCCTCGTAACTACTGTATTTATAGGGAAATGGTTATTGTTCAAAGTCTCATTTGACCTCTGCAGCAGTTAATTCCACTGACCTCATTCTCTTCTTCCTTTTTTTAAAAATATATTTTTAAAGATTTTATTTACTTATTCATGAGAGACACAGACACACACACACACACACACACACAGATAGAGAGAGAGGCAGAGACACAGGCAGAGGGAGAAGCAGGCTCCACGCAGGGAGCCTGACATGGGACTCCATCCCAGGACCGCAGGATCATGCCCTGGGCTGAAAGCTGCGCTAAACCGCTGAAGCACCCAGGATCCCCTAAAAAATATTTTATTTATTTGTTCATGAGAGACATAGAGAGAGAGAGGCAAAGATACAGGCAGAGGGAGAAGCAGACTCCCCATGTGGGGATCCAATGCAGGACTCGATCCCAGGACCTCAGGATCCCGTTCTGAGCCAAAGGCAGACGCTCAACCACTGAGCCACCCAGGCATCCCCTCATTCTCTTCTTATTTCTCCTAAGACTTAATCTCTTTTTGTGGCTTTAGTTCTCTATTTGTTCCTCAAATCTGGATGTTTCTGGTGGCTCTGCCTTGGTCTTCCCCCCTCCCTGCCCTCCCACCCGTCCCCTTGGCTTCAGCGACCACCCAATCAGTGCCAAGGTCCCCCACACCTTCTGCGTCTAACTTCCCTCCTAAACTCTCTGAAGCTCAAGCTCATCATGCAGCCACCTCTTGGCGTTTCCCCTGAGGTCCCACAGGTGCTGCAAGCTCAGTTGGTAGAAAACCAGTCTTTTGGAATTCTGGCCCCACCCTCCCAGCCGGGCATCTGCCCAACCGGAAACCGCCTGCCCCTCACACACCCCTGGCACAAGGCTATCTCCTTAGCATCTCTCTTAATCATCTCTTCCTCACCGTCTTCACTGATAGTGTGAGGCAGCACTTTATTCTCTCCTGCCTAAACTACTGCAATGTGCGCGCCAGAGCTGTGGATTCCAGAGCTGGCTTGCAGAGCGTGGGCAAGTCCTTCAGTCTCAAGGGGTCTCCGTTTCAGCGTCTGTAAGATGGGGCTAATGAAGCACCTACTACATAGTGTTGTCATGTGGATTAAATGAGCCTATATTTAAAGTTTTTTATTTGAGAGCGAGAGCGAGCAAGAGAGAGAGCCCAAGCAGAAGGGAGGAGCAGAGGGCAGAGGGAGAAGCAGATTCTCTGCTGAGCTGGGAGCCCAACGTGGGGCTCATGGGAGCCCTGGGATCATGACCCAAGCCCAAGGCAGACGCTTAACCGACTGAGCCCCCCGGGTGTCCCTAAATGAGTATATTTTTTAAGCACTTAGAATGGTATCGGGCACTGTCTGCTACTGCTGTTAGTACCACCACCACCACCACCACAACTATTCTCCTAACTGATCTCTGCCTCAAGTCTTCCCCCTCAAACCATCCTCTACTCTGCTTCTGGGACAAACTTCCCAAAGTATGCTCTTTTCCATTTATTTATTTATTTAGTTATTTATTTATTTATTTTTAAAAGATTTTATTTAATTATTCTTGAGAGACACACACACATACACACACACACAGAGGCAGAGACACAGGCAGAGGGAGAAGCAGGCTCCATTCCATGCAGGGAGCCCGACGTGGGACTCGATCGTGAGACTCGATCCCGGGTCTCCAGGATCACACCCTGGGCTGAAGGCAGGTGCTAAACCGCTGAGCCACCCAGGGATCCCCTCTTTTCCTTTTAAAACTCTATGAGGACCCACCTTGCCCTCAGAAAGAGTCAGTCTCCTGACCTGGGTACCTGGTGCCTCTGCATCTGATCTCGTGTTCATCTCCAGCCTTGTTTCAGGCCACACCCCCAGGACCCCTTAACTACAGGCCACAGCGAACTACTTGCAGTTCCCAAAGAGCTATTTGGTGGCCCCCCCAACCCCAGAGCTTGGCATACATTTCTCTTCCTCTTGGAACACCCTCCCCTGTATTTTTTGGTCTGGCCAACTCTCCTCTTTCCTTTAAGATTCAGCGGGGTCAGGGCCTCCATGGACTGCAGCCCTCTCTCTGTGCTGTCCACACCCCGGGGACTTATCTCTATTGTGGCTTCAGTTACAGGATTTGTAATCATCTGGCTGCTCCCTCCTCCCCACTGTGAGGTTCTCAAAAGTAGGGATTTTATATCTTTTATATATATCAAAAAATATTTAAATAAATATATATAGATGATATATAAAAATAAAAATAATACATATAAACATATGACAAATATATCATAAAATCTCTGTATCCCCAAATTGATCACAGTGTGTGGCATCTCCTGGGTGCTTCATATAATTCTTTTGAGCACTAAATGAGTTGCCAAAGTGGGGGAGCTGGTGTACATTGGAGGATCTGAGTGACATCCGATTTCCCAGGGCATCCCCAGCTGTGTGTACGAACGAGGTCGCATCAAGAGCAGTGACCAAAGTTGCACCGGCTTAGACTCTCCATGCTCATGCAGGGCATCATCCTCCCATGAAATTCTCCCAGGGATTTGAGGGAGTCTGTTGGGAGTGTCTCCCAGGCATTCCTCTTGGTGCTGCTGTGCTAGACAGGCGCCCTGGAGTCACTGCTGAACGACTGGCGCCCTCGCGTTGCTGGGGGTGGCCTGTGGTGACTGGGGAGCCTTTGGCCAGAGCATCCCTAATCTTCCAGTGTCTCTGTGGAGCTTTGGTGCTCTTCCTTGGACTTGCTGGGGACTCTTTGGGGGGCAGTGTTGAACCAGTCTAGAGCCTGGTTGTCAGCAATGTCCTTCCATCCCTCCTGAATGGAGAGGAGGTCAAGCTCCTCCATTCCTGGCCCCTGATCTATCTATCTATCTTTCTTTCTTTCTTTCTTTCTTTCTTTCTTTCTTTCTTTCTTTCTTCCTTCCTTCCTTCCTTCCTTCCTTCCTTCCTTCCTTCCTTCCTTTCTGTCTTCTTTCAGATTTTATTTATTTAATTGAGAGATAGAGAGCATGAGTGGGGTGGGGAGGGGCAGAGGGAGAGGGAGAAGCCGACTCTCCGCTGAGCAGGGAGCCTGATGCGGGGTTTGATCCCAGGACCCTAATATCATGACCTGAGCCAAAAGCAGATGCTTAGCCATCTGAGCCACCTGGGCACCACCCCCCGCCCCGATTTCCTTCTGATAAGTTCTTTTCCAGGAGCATCTTGCCTCCTCTTTGAACATTGGCTTTTGCTCGGTCTCCTCTCTCCCATCAGCTCTTCGGGCGGACCTGAACTCTACTCTGGAGTTGCACTAGAATATGAGGTCTTCCACTATAACGAGAACCTTGCCCTGATAAAAGTTTCTGAGCAACTCTGACCCTCGAGAAGGGACTGCTGTCTTTTAGGGTAGGGGTGATTCTATTGTCCTGATTGCTCCAGGGCCCCAGCCCTGCCCCCCTCCACTCCCTCCATTCCCTGCCCCTCACCTTGTTGCAGCCTTTGCTAAGGAGAAGTTCTCACCAGCTCTCCAGGGCAGGAACTGCTGTTGCAAAACTCTTGCTCCATGCAATGGTAATGGGATGCAACTCTGGGTGGCCCTGACCCCAGGAGGCGGTCCACAGGCGCTGGTCAGAGCCACAGGGTTGCCCAACTGCTACAGAGGCTCTGGCAGACTGTGTGAGGCAGAGGGGATGGAGATAACAGCACAAATGCCTGTTTGGGGCCTCAAAGTCTGCCCTGGAGCTCAGATAGGGCAGCTAATCCCCTTGATATAGAGTGGGGCCCACGCTTCTTTGGAAACAGTATTCTCAGAAGCACCACAGTTGGCTGACCGGTAAATAAATTTACGTAAGACTTCTCAGGCAGTCAGGGGATATGCTCTCGTCCCAGGGAGCTACATGAGTCCTCACCAACTGTCTATTAAAATGTAGCTGAGTGAGCACTGCATGGAGGAGAGTCACCTAGTCTCAGCCCTTCCCTCCAGACACTCACAGCTCGGAAACCACTGAGTCACCAGAGCTGTTGGAAGGAAAGGAGAGAGGCCCAAGCCCCATGTCTGTCTGGTCCACCTCTTCTGTCCACCAAACCAGATGCCCCGGGGAGCGGCGGGGACTCCCACACACTGCTGGTGTGTGTGTGTGTTGAGGTTGGGGTGCGGGGACAATGCACAACTTGTCTGGGAAACAACTCAGCAGTTTCTTTCTTTTTTTTTTTTTTTAATTTATTTATGATAGTCACAGAGAGAGAGAGAGAGAGAGGCAGAGGGAGAAGCAGGCTCCATGCACCGGGAGCCCGATGTGGGTTTCGATTCCGGGTCTCCAGGATCGCATCCTGGGCCAAAGGCAGGCGCTAAACCGCTGCGCCACCCAGGGATCCCAACTCAGCAGTTTCTTAAAAGTTAAACATACACGTTTTGGAGGACCTGGGCATTTCATTCCTAGGTATCTACCCAAGAGAAAGAAAAGCAAATGTCTATACAAAGATTTGTACACCGATGCCGATGATCATAGGAAACATATTTGTAACAGCCTCAAATTGGAAACGGTCCAAATGTCTGGCAATGGGTGAAGGTGTGAACAAAATTGTGGTCTCTCCCTGCAGCGGGGTACTATTTAGCAGTAAATGGGGACCTCTGAGACGTGCACCCACCTGGAGGAATCGCAGAATACGTACGCTGAGTGAAAGGAGGCAGGCAGTACAGAGTGCATACTGCAGGGCTCTGTTTTCATAAAATTCTGGAAAACTGGTGTCTAGTGGTAGGAAGCAGAATTGTGGTTGCCTAGGGATGGCGAGGGAGAGGGAGCGATTACAAAGGGCATGAAGACATTTTGGGAATGATGGGTGCATTCTTTATTGCGAATACGGTGATGGCTTTGTGGGTGATACCAAGGTCAAAACCCATCATATTGTACAATTTATACGAAACGTGTTACAGGTCAACAGCACCTCGGGAGAGCTATTGAAAATGAAACACAACGAAAGCAGACTTTCAAAACAGACTCCAGACGGGGTGGTCAGGAGTGTGGGGAATGGGGGGCTGGGGGAGAGATGGGGTGGGGGTGCGGAGAGATGTCGGGGCCCCTGGGTCTTCTTGGCCAAGGATGTCCTGAGCCTGGAGGGACTTCAGGGAGGACGGTGCCTGGCGCTCTTGCTCAGGAAGAAGCCGGACAGCTGTGAGCTTCCTCAAGTGGCCCAGCTCAGGGGTGGCGGGTGCAGGGCTCCGACCTGCCTCCGCCTCCTGCCTACCAGCCGGCATCCATCCTTCCACACTTGAGCACTGGCTGCCTCAGATCACCAGCCCAGAGGAGGGGAGGGAGCTCCTGGGTGCGGTGGGCGGCCAGTCCTGGGTGCTGCCGTCAGTGGGACTGAGCCTCTCCCTTCTGGGAGCAGGGGGGGCAGCGGCGCTCCCTCTTCTTGTAGTCCACAGAGCAAGCATGGCAGACCAGGCCTCCGCAGAGCCTGGGAGCAGGGCGGGGGAGCGGGAGCTCAGGGATGTGGGTGCGGGAGGGGGGCGCGGGCTTTGAGCACGGCTGTCCCTCCTGCGGCCCTGGGGCTGTCCAAGGAGGCTCCCCATCCCCAAAGGGTGTCTTAATGGCCCATGCCCTCCAGAGCCCTTTAGATCCAAACAGGCAGGGTCTTGGGCGAGCCCCCTCCCTCCCACTGCTTGTCCTGCCCGTGCTCCCAGAAGGGGGTGACTCCCAGAGGGGGGTGAGGGGAGCAGCGTCCTCTGCACAGGACGTCTCTTCCCAGAGGCCTGTTAATCGGTCTCTTCTGGGGAGGGATGGACGCACAATCCCATCCTCTGAGCTCTTTCCACTGCTCTGGTTCAGGTCGATGCTAAGTGTTGTGTAAAGTGAGTGGCCAGCTTTCTATGGCTTTCCCAAACCCCAGTTCCCGTATCCCTCCCTTCCCGAAGGGGGCAGAGCAAGGACTCTGTGTCCCCCCCCCCCCCATTACCTGCACGGGTACCGCCGAGACAGCCGGCCAAACACCCTGCTGCAGGCCGCACAGCACCCTGGGGCCATGGAAGAGAGACGCTGCACCTCCTGCCACAGGTCATCCTTCTCTCTGATGGGCCCGTGGAGGTGGGGAGATCCAGATGGGGAGAAAGAAGAGATGAGATGGAGTCACACAGACCCCCCCGCCCCCCCCACACACACACAGCAGCGCGGAAAGACAGAGGCATAGAAAATGAGAGGGAGACAGAGAGAAAGGAAGCCAGGGAGTCAGAGAAGAGATGGAGAGAGGTAGATGGCGAGGTAAATGGAGAGAGAGAGAGAGAACAAGACACAGAGACAGGGACACAGACAGAGAGGGAGAGACAAATAGATGGAGAGACAGAGAAAGGAGAGACAGAAATGAAGAGATCATGAGAGAGACATTGAGAGAGACATACACACAAGAGATGGGGAGTCTGTGGTCTTTGGGAAGATGGACAGTGACACCTGGGTCCCCCTTGCCCAACGTGGCCTATAGATCCCACCTCCTCCTAGGGCTGCTCCCTGATTGTGGACGCCCCCAGAAGTTTCCTATAATGCCCACAGGTTTTATTTGGCACTGGATGCAAACCCCCTTCTAGTTATGATCTGCTCCTGCAAAACTGTCCTCACTGCTTTTTATTTATTTTTATTTTTTAAAGGGGGCATCTGGGTGGATCAGTTGGTTAAGCGTCCGACTCCTGATTTTGGCTCAGGTCATGATCTCAGGGTGGTGAGATTAAGCCCCATGTCAGACTCTTCACTGGGAGTTGGGCCTGCTTAAGATTCTCTCTCTCTCCTTCTCCCCTCCACCCCCTCTCCATCTCTAAAAAAAAAAAAAAAAGGATGTTTAGGAATGTGGATTAAAATGTTAAAATGTTTTTGTTTTAAATCTAGGACGGTTGGGTGGCTCTGTTGGTTAATCATCAGTCTCTTGATTTTGGCTCAGGTCATGATCTCAGGGTTGTGAGATCGAGCCCCTCCTCCGGCTCCAAGCTGGGCATGGAGCCTGCCTAAGACCCTCTCTCTCTCCTTCTGAGCCTCCCCCTCTGTCTCCCTCTCTAAAAAAAATTTTTTTTAAGCAAAATGATACATACACATGCATTAAAAATCCAAAAGCACAGAAGAACTTAGACCAAAGGGAAATAGACACCCTCCCCACACCTTCCAATGTTGGTGGCAAACCACTTCTTACACTTTTAGCTTTTTCTCCTTGATATTACTGCCACACTTAAATGACATACTCATATCCTCTCTTCCTGACATATCAAGAAGGAGCGTCTTCTACAGAGCTCCTTACCTTGATGTCAGGGGAGTTCGCTTTATTTCGTACCATCCCCACTAGCTCCACCTCCTTCCTCCCCAGGCAGTTAGATCCCTGTTTTTGGTTTCTCTATTACTACAGCAGCTTTACCGAACACACTCACACATTTATCCCTCACTCATCCTATGAAGCACAGATAGCATCCTGGTTGCCATTCTGTGATACGACCGTGGTGCCGCCAGCCTCCGTTGGTCTTCAGCTGGCCTCCTTCGCCCACCTCCTGCTTGTCACCCAGTCCCACAACGTCCAATATGGTAGCCACTAGCCACGTGTGGCTACTTAAACTTGTATTTAATTCAACTCAAATTCACTAAGATTAGGGATCCCTGGGTGGCGCAGCGGTTTGGCTCCTGCCTTTGGCCCAGGGCGCGATCCTGGAGACCCGGGATCGAATCCCACGTCGGGCTCCCGGTGCATGGAGCCTGCATCTCCCTCTGCCTGTGTCTCTGCCTCTCTCTCTCTCTCTCTCTGTGTGACTATCATAAATAAATAAAAAAATTAAAAAAAATTCACTAAGATTAGAATGTTAGTTCCTCAGTCACACCAGACGCATCAGAAGTGCTCAGTCACTAGGTGTGACTGGTAGCCACCATATCGGATAGGGCAAAGTTCTAGAACATCTCCATCTTCACAGAAAGTTCTCTTGGATTCTATTCTATACTTAATATTGTTTAGATGATGACCTTCACGTTTGTTCTATAATTGCAATTGTTTTCTGTGTTTTGTTTTTAGGTTGATTCTAACATTTAAAAAAATCAATTAATGGTATTTGCATTATCAGACAATATTAAGCATATTGCTTCGGGGAGAGTTCAGATGGGTTTTAAACATGCCCTTTCTTGGAAATTTCCTATTTTTCCAGGACTTTCCAGTTGCCTTTCTTTGCTCTTTGAGTGACTTGCCTTACGCATCACCTAATTATTCCCTCTCCCTAACAAATTCTTCATCATATCAGGTGTTCTATTGATTCTCTTTCTCCCCAGAGACCTTCCTCCTGGGTCCTCAATACTTCTGCAACAGCCTGGACTCTCTGGGCTTGCTGTCCACTTGTCATCTCGGGAATTCCCTTTGCTTCTGCCCTGGGTTACTGTGACTGCTTCCTGAATTCCACGTCTTCTCTTTTCTTGGCTTACTTCCTTGTTTTTCGGAAGCACATCCTTAATTAACTTCCCAAGAAAGGCTGTGTGGGAGTGGGAGTTGCTTTTTCTGTGACCTGTCTTTCTGAAAAATGTTTTTTCCTGAATCACCTTCCCTACTTGCTTCATAATGTGGCTGGACCTAGAATTCTAGGCCAAAATTTGTCCTTCCTCAGAACTTGAAAGTATGACACCACTGATTCTTTTTCCTTTTTTTTTTTTTTTTTTTAAGCAGACTTCACACCCAGCGTGGACCCCCAGGTGGGGCTTGAACTCATGACCCTGAGATCAAGACCTGAGCCAAGACAAAGAGTTGGATGCTTAACTGACTGAGCTATGCAGGCGCCCCAGCACCGTTGATTCTTGACATGCTTTTCCATGTCTTATTTCTTTCATAAGTGACATGTTTGAATATATTGCCCTCATCTTTGTTCTACAGAGATTTCACAATGGTGTGTATCTGTGGGCTTTTCCCTTCCTTTCACTTGTGTTGGTCACTCAGTGACATCTTTACATCTAAAGACCTATGACCATCAGAGTTGAGAAAGTCTCTCATCATTTTATCTGACAATCTCCTCCATCTTATTCTCTCCTTTGGAATTGTCAGTTGGAGAAGATAGTGAAACTCCTGGAGTGATTCTTTATGTTTGCAATTGTTTCTCTCGTGCATTCCATCTTGTCATGCCTTTTACTCTGTGTCCTGAGAGACTGCCTCCTCTTCCTTTTCCAGTCCTTATGAATTAAAAAAAATTTTTGAGAGATATTTTTAATTTCCAAGAACATTTCTCATCTTTTGCTGGTCGCTTTGCACAGCGTCTTGTTTCATGGGAGATGTTGTCTTTTTGTTTATCTTTGTCTCTTCCTTTTATGTACTAGATTCTTCTCAAACATCTGGGGATCTCTGGTTACCATTTCATGTTTAAGTTGCTCAAGCTTCAAGTAGTGGACAGGGGCGGTTGGCTTGTGGCATCCCTTGAGGAAGGACTGGGCAGGGAGATAGCTGCTATGCAGACAAATGCCAGAACACATTGTTCTTTGGGGCATCTAACTTTTTTAGAGAAGGATGCTTTAATGATTTGCCTCAGAAATAGACCCCTTGGTGTTAATATTCTGCAGTCAAGGAGGCAGGGGGGTGTACACTGCTCCTTCTAATGACTTTATCAGTTAATTTTCCCGATTTCTGTCTCTCATTTCATTTCTGCCATTTGAGATGTTCCTGGTGACCCTGGTGTCTCTGGCCCTGAGTTTTAACTTGGGCTAACTCCAGTGTCTACTTTTTTCATCCATTTTCTGGTTTCTGGAAATTAGCAGAAATCTCTTTTTTTCTGGTTGGCTCCTCCACCTTTCTCTCTATTACAAGTTTTATTTAATAATTTTTTTTTTTATAATCATTCTAGTGAGATTTCTGGATGGAAAATAGGTGATGTGCTATCAGTCTACCATCCTGATGCAGAAGTCAGTCTCTGTGGCTTTCCTCCCCTATTTTTGCTTAGGGCCAGATTTTCCATGATGCGTCTGCAAGGGACATTAGGTTACGCAGTTTGGAATCTTGTGATGAGTTTCTTTAACACAAGGAAAAACATTTTTCTTTCCTGATGCACTGCTGTATTTTTCCTTGGAACACCTGATGACATTTAGGCAACTGTTTCCAGTTTTGATTGTCCCGCCAAAATGCTCAGAGTTAAGTTTTAACCCTAACCCTAATCCTAATACCTCGGGAGTATATATTTTTCCTCTTCCATTTCATCTGTTTTTCTTTAACAATCGTATGTGTGGACACTTGTGTCTTTTATTGTTGGCTACCTTAAATTCTTTTGTGAGATATACAGCTAATTTTTTATATCCCCCTTTTTCCCAGTTGACGGCTACTTGGAGGAGATCATTCCTTAAATTGTTCTTTCCAGATTGACCTCTCCCTTCTCTCTTCTTTAATATCACTTGGATTTTGTGCAAGAAGATTTAGTCCTAGATGATTCCTCAATGACTTTCCAATTCTAATGGAACCTGAGTCCAATGGTATCCTGCTTCCTGAACTGGGTCAAAGTATAACACTAGCTCCCTACTAGCCAGAAGAGCAGAAACCAGACTTTACAAAGCTCCTCCATCCCTCTGTGGCTTAGTGGTTTGGAATCAATCCTGGTGCGCTCAGCCTCTGAATCCGGGACAGCTGACCCAGGACGGCCCATAGACCCACCCAGAGGCCGAGGAAGCCCAGCAGGCAGTCAGGTACAGGACATTAGCTCCTGCCTCACTTCCCCTTTCTTTCAATCCTTTCTCCATCCATAGGCTCCTTTCCTTTCCCCTAACCTTAGTAGGTGTGTGTGTATGTGTGTGTGTGGGGGGGTGTTTGCAGTGGTGGCGTGCCTTACAGCCAGTGGACTCCATGCAATTCATTTGCTGTGTGTCCCTGGTGGCCTAGTCAGCCTCTCTGAGCCTTAGTTTCTTCATCTATAGAATGAGGAGAACAGCTGGGATGACTAAAGGAAGGAGAAGAGGCAGGGTACATAAAGGATTCAGAACCCTGCTTGATAGTTTTTAGTGGAGTAGAATCTTCATTCCCGTCTCTGCATCCCACGCCACCCCAACCCACACTCCTGCCCCCCGTGGCCGCCCTTACCGAACCAGCTCCAGCACCCTCATCTTCATGGCACGGACCAGGTCCCGCTGCCCTCCAAGCTCCTTCTCGTACTTGGCGTCCCTCTTCTCAGCCTCCTGCTGCTTCTGCTCCAGCTCTGTCTGCAGCCGGGCCCTGTCTTCCTGACACCTGGGCAGGGGAGGAGGGCTCAGCTCTCAGCATGGCTGCTGGAGCCAGGCCTCTACCTGACAGGGAGCCCCCCGGGGAAGCTGGTGGGACCTCCTACAGCTGGTGTGTGCACACACACCGTACACACCACACACACACACCAGCAACACACATGCTCGCATACACACACGTACTACACATGTACTTCACGCCCTCACGGCCCCCCATGTCACACACGCCACATACACACACACACAACACAGAACACCAACACCGTTCCACATAAGTCACAACACACCACACACACCACACACACCATATAACACACATAACCACACACTACATACTGATATCACACTGCGTACACTTGCAACACACCATATCTACACACAATACACAACACATATACCACATACCATACACACACATCACACACACACAACACACACACCATATGCCACACACACTGTACACACTACACATATACACACCACACACAACACACACACACAGTCACATATACACACATATGCCACACATTCTCCACACCTCCCCACACCCTCCTATGCCACACATACTCACACACACATAACACACAGCACCATACACCACGAGCTGAGTGCTGTAGAGCATGACATCTATAGGCTGACTCCTTACCAACTGTTCAGAGGAATGAAAACAGGGTGTATGTAGCCTCATGTGTTCCCTTAGAGAGGATGAGCCAACATTTCCATTTGCATTTCATTTCTTTTCTTTTTTAACATTTCCATTTTAAAATGTAATTTTTCTTGAAGGGCATGCTCACAATTGTGGCAGCTCTCTGGAGGGAAGGGGGGTGACCCAGGCTGGATGGGCTGTGCCCAGCTGAGAACAATTATTGGTTTGGGAGGGAGGTAAGTGGTGTAGGGCTTGGGGTAATTTTTAGGTTCTAAAATATTCTGAAACATTATAATACATTGTATTTTCAGTTAAAAAAGCAATATTAAACATATGGCTTTCTTGGATTTTTGTTTCAATTTGGGCTTGGCATCTCCTCAGCTCTATTCTTGCCTCTTCTGTCTTTGATGGCTTCCTAGAAAGTTCCAAGAAATCTACTGGACTGGAAATAAGAAGGTCCCCGCCCTGGGTTCTAGTCGCTCCCTCCATCACTCAGATAGGAGGGTGTTGCAAAGGCGGGTACACATCCTGTGACCTCAGATGTGTGTGTGTGTGGCCACATCCCTGGGCTTCGGTGTGTTTGAGACTTGCAAGAGGCTTGACAATGAACTAAGTTATGAGTTTTTCCAGCGCCGCTGTGTAGCACGCCTCAGAGAAGAAAGCTGGGTGGGGTGGAGGAGCTTAAAATCAAACCAGCCACAGATCCCCTCGGAAATTCTGAAAGACCAGTCAGTCCCTGCAGCCTTAAGGAAGGGTGTCCCTGTGCTCAGGGCCGTGGTCTGACTTTTATTTTTATTTTTATTTTTTTTATTTTTTTAATTTTTTTATTTTATTTTATTTTATTTTCGTGGTCTGACTTTTAATGAACATTCTGGTCTTCAGTCTCCTTACATCTTAGTACCGATGTTTCATTTTCCTGAGGTAGTTTAATTGTGCTCTGATTCCAGGGCCTTTGGCGTGGCTGGTGCTGGCCCTGATGTGAGTGAGCATTGTGCTTACGGGGTGTCTTTGAGTGGGAGGGAACATTTATTAAACACCTATGGGGTGCCAATGGCTGTTTGAGGTGGCGGGAATAGAGAAGTGCATATGCAGAGGAAGACACAGACATGCATATGCAGAAGTGCATATGCAGAGGAAGACACAGACATGGCCAACAAGCACATGAGAAAATGCTCCGCATCACTTGCCATCAGGGAAATACAAATCAAAACCACAATGAGATCCCACCTCACGCCAGTGAGAATGGGGAAAATTAACAAGGCAGGAAACAACAAATGTTGGAGAGGATGTGGAGAAAGGGGAACCCTCTGCACTGTTGGTGGGAATGTGAACTGATGCAGCCACTCTGGAGAACTGTGTGGAGGTTCCTCAAAGAGTTAAAAATAGACCTTCCTACGACCCAGCAATTGCACTGTTGGGGATTTACCCTAAAGATACAGATGCAGTGAAACGCCGGGACACCTGCACCCCGATGTTTACACAGCAATGTCCACAGTAGCCACACTGTGGAAGGAGCCTCGGTGTCCATCAAAAGATGATGGATAAAGAAGCTGTGGTCTATGTATACAATGGAATATTCCTCAGCCATTAGAAATGACAAATACCCACCATTTGCTTCGATGTGGATGGACCTGGAGGGTATTATGCTGAGTGAAGTAAGTCAATCAGAGAAGGACAAACATGGTCTCATTCATTTGGGGAATATAAAAAATAGTGAAAGGGATCATAGGGGAAAGGAGAGAAAATGAGTGGGAAATATCAGAGAGGGAGACAGAACATGAAAGACTCCTAACTCTGGGAAATGAACTAGGGGTGGTGGAAAGGGAAGTGGGTGGGGAGATGGGGTGACTGGGTGACGGGCACTGAGGGGGGCACTTGATGGGATGAACACTGGGTGTTATGCTATATGTTGGCAAATCGAACTCCAATAAAAAAATATACAAAGAGAGAGAGAGAGAGAGAGAGAGAGAGAGAGAGAGAGAGAAAGTGCATATGGCTCCTGATAGAGCTTAGAGTGTTTGGGGCAGGGGTCAAAGCAGGTGATAGGCTAGTAACATAGTGAAGTGAAGCTTATGACCAAGATACAGGAGAGGGGGTCAGACTTGAGAGGGTCCTCGGGAGAGGCTCCTGAGACAAGGTGACTTTTCAGCAGATCTAGGGGGTGAAAAGTCAGCCATGTAGAGTCAGTGAAGGACACATGCAAAGGTCTGCAAGTTGGCATGAACGTGGTTTGTTTGAGGAACTGAAAGAAGGCAAGGGAAGGTGAAATATCAGGAAGGGCAGGAGGTAGGGGCAGGCAAGAGATGAGGTGGGAAGGATACAGGGCCTGATCTCTCCCTCCCTGGCCCCAGGAGTAGTGGACTTTAATCTCAATGCAATTGAAAGCCACTGAAGTGGGGCGTCTGAGTGGCTTAGTCGGGTAAGCTTCTGCCTTTGACTAAGGTCATGATCCTCGGATCCTGGGATTGAGCCCCGTGTCAGCTCCCTGCTCAGTGGGGAATCTGCTTCTCCCTCTTCCTCTGTCCACCCCCTCCCCCCCGGCTTGTGCTAACTCTCAAGTAAATAAATAAAAATCTTTTTAAAAAATATTTTTATTTATTTACTCATAAGAGACACAGAGAGAGGCAGAGACATAGGCAGAGGGAGAAGCAGGCTCCCTGCAGGGAACTCGACAGGGGATTCGATCCCAGGATCCTGGGGTCATGACCTTAGTCAAAGGCAGATGCTCAACCACTGAGCCACCCAGGTGTCCCTAAATAAAACCTTTAAAAAAAAGAAAAAAGAAAAAAGAAAATCACCAGCATATTTCAAGCAGGGGCTGATAGACACTGCTGGTGTGGGGGCACTGAGGGGGGCATGGAAGGAATTTGAGTGTATTGAACACCTACTATATGCCAGCCCCTGAGCCCAGTGCTTTATAGCCCAGTTTCATTTAATTTTCACAAATTTATGGGCAGCTAGTATGATCACCATTTTACAGGAAAGAAAATAGAGCTTCAGGGAGGAGATCACACTTTGCCTACAGTCACACAGCTTGGTAAGTGGAGGGAGCAGAGATCTGGATGCAGGCCTGTCAAGCCATACTTTTCTGCCTCTGCATTTTCGTCCATGCAGGGCCCTGGTCACCAGTGGTTTATGGCACCACTGCTGAGTGGGCAGCAGGTGGGAGCAGGGACCAATCCTTAGGAGCCCCTGGTCTGCCTCAAAGGAGTTCAGAGGGGGGTGGGGGTGGGGGAGAAGTGTGATGTTTGTCTATCTCCCCATCTGAGGACCTCTTCCAGTCATACGTGACTTAGTCACGTTAGTCCCTCCAGGGGCAGAGGAAACCTACCTGCTTGGAAAGATGGTCTCACAGAGCATCTGGGCTGGAAGGAGGAACTTTAGAGATCCAACCATCTCCTTTTGCAAATCAGGGACCAGAGGCCAGAGAGGGAAGGCCAGTTTCCCAAGGTGCCAAGGCTCAAAAGCTGGGGAGTGGGTATTGGATGCCCCGTAGCCCAGTTCCAAGTGTATTTTCTTAGCCCCCCGTTGGTCTAAGAAACCAACAGCATCAGCTGGGGCCTGATGCTTGGCTGGTCTTGCTAGGTCTCCCGTATGCGTCCAGCCTGGGGCTCTGCACCCGTGGGCTGCGCCCCTGCCCACCTTCACTCTATCCTCTACGCCACAAACAGAGCAATCCTGAAGCCCATGGGAACCCCCACCTCCTGCTCAAGACTCTGCTCTAGCCTTCCATAGCACACGGGGGTCTCCCTCTGCTCCAGCCACACGGGCCCGGGTGTCCCCAAGTGCACTTGCTGGGCCCCCTGCCTGGAGCACTCCTCCTACGATATTTGCATGGTCCAGTTTTCCCAGTGATTGGGGCTTCTGCTCAACTGTCACCTCCTCAGAGAGGAAGCCTGAGGCTCTAAGTCTAGGTGACTCTTCTGTCTCTGTCCCCTTTCCCGGACTGATGTTTTTCCATAGCACCCATGACTAGCTGACAGCCTATTTCTATCTGTTGATCTACTGCCTGTCTCCTCAGGTCCCCACTCATGGCCTCAGTAGAAGCACAACAGTGTTGCTGGCTGACTCAGTGGGCCCCGTGGCACTTTGGTCTGGCGGTGGTGACGCAGCCAATCCCAGCTGGATGCCGGGGACCCCTGAAGTGACACGCTCCTCCTGAGTTCCCTGGATCCCAAGAGGCAGGGGAGCGCATCCTCCTCCCAGCCCCAGGAACACAAGTTCCCGCTCTCTGCATTCTGACTCTGCAGCAGGTCCCCGGCCTGTGTGTCTCCTCCGAGCTCCACACCCTGCCGCCTGCCCAACGGCTCCACTTGCACGTCCAACGGGCGCCTCAAACTTAATATGTTCTCACCTCAACTCCTGCAACTCCCCCACAAGCCTGCCCCACCACGGCAGACCGTCAGCTGGGACTGTAGCCTTCCAGCTGGTCAGGCTGGAAAATGAGTCATTCTTGACTTCCGTCTTTCTCTCCCCCACCAGGAAGCCCGGCCTCACAGCTAATCCAGAATCCCGCAGCCTCTCTGCCAGAGAGCATCTGGGGGCTCCCTTGCCTTCCCCTTCCTCATCAGCATCCCTGCTTCCTTACACACTAGCTCCACGGAGCAGGAGCCGCGAGCCCTTGAGAGCACAGATCAGTCCAGAATAGGCACGGCTATGGGGATGGATTAGGGCCTGCACAGGGCTGGGAGGATGGGAGAAAACGGGCAGTGGCTAATGGTACAGGGCTTCTCTTTGGGGTGGTGACCGAGGCACAATTTTATGAATACACTCAAAGCCATCGAATTGTTGGAAAAAAAAAAAAAAGCAAACGTACTTAACACTAAAGCAAACAGCTCGTCTTGTCCCTCCTCTGCTCAGAACTCGTGATGCTTCCTATCTCACTGAGTCAAAGCCAAGGTCCTTCTGGCGACCTGCGAGGGTCTCCTGTTAGCGCGTGGCCTGCCCCTACCTCTCTCCCTCCCTTACTGCACTGAGCCTCAGTGACGGCCCTCGGACCTGCCAGGCCTGTTCCCACCTCGGGCCCTTACTCTTGCGGCTCCTCTGTCTAGAACTTTCTTCCACCACATACCCAAATGGCTTATCCCTCGCTTCCTTCAGGTGTTTCTCACACATGCTTTCTCAGGGAGGTCCCGGGCCAAGCCGCCGTGTTTAACATCACCCCTTGACACATCCATTCCCTTTCCCTGCTCCATTTTTTTTCTTCTTAGAGCTTGTCACATGGGACACTGCGTGATTATCGCGTTCATCGATTGCCTCCCCCACTAGAAGGTAGGCTCCACGCGGCCAGGGATCGGTCTGTGTGGCCCACAGGAGGATTTCCAGCACACAGCACAGGGCTGGCACAGAGTAGGCCGACAGAGGGTCTGTGGGAGGATGGGTGGCAGGACAGCGGTCTGTGAGACACAGTCTCCCTGCCAAGGGAGCAGCCTGGGTCCGGTGGTCTCCTCGGAGCCTCCCAGCTGCTCCCTCCAGCCCGTCTGGATTTCCAGAGAAGGTCCCTGGGTGGGCAAGGCCCCTGCCTTCACTTGGGGCCCGGATCATGGGACTCTTCCCTGACCAAACTGCCAGGCTCAGCTGAGCGTCTGGAGGGAGGAGCCCTGGGGGCCTTTTATGGGGTTGGTTTCTGGGCCCACAGCCTCTCTCAGCCTTTTGAGCAGATACAGTGAACTGGCCGGTGATTCAGTCTGAGGCACAGCTCCTCGGGCTCCCATGGGGTTCGGGCTGGTGCCTCCCGGGCCTGGGGGCGAAGGTCAGCGTGTGCGAGAGACAGAGCCAGGTGAGCACACTAGGCACACAGGGGCCAAGGGAGCGAGACCCAGAGAGGCGGAGTCAGGCCAAGGAAGACCTTTGCAGGGCGGAGATAGTTGAAAAAATTATGAAGGAGAAACTCAGCCGCTGAGAGAGTGTGTTCCAGGCTCTTGAGTTAACGTGATGACGGGAAGGCAAAGACGCTGGGTGGTGAGAGGTGCTGAGTAGGAGAGACAGAGGCCAGGTACTGGCTGAGCGCCTGTGTGTAAGCCCACTGATTGTGCAGCCAGCTGCCGGGGTGCAGACCTCAGCTCCTCCACTGACGGGAGACGTTGGGGGAATTGTGTGGGGCCTTTGAGACTCAGTTTCCTTATCTAGAAGATGGAGATCCTTAGAGAACCTACCTCACAAGTTTGTTAAAAGGAAATGCCTAGGGGCAGCCCCGGTGGCGCAGCGGTTTGGTGCTGCCTGCAGCCCAGGGCGTGATCCTGGAGACCTGGATTGAGTCCCACATCGGGCTCTCTGCATGGAGCCTGCTTCTCCCTCTGCCTGTGCCTCTGACTCTCCTTCTCTCTCTGTGTCTCAATGAATAAATAAATAAAAAATCATTAAAAAAAAAAAAAAAAAAAAAAGGAAATGCCTAGAACAGTGCCAGGGACATAGTAAATGCCCAGTACGTGATGGTTGCGATGAGGGC
This sequence comes from Canis aureus, assembly GCF_053574225.1. Taxonomy (NCBI): domain Eukaryota; kingdom Metazoa; phylum Chordata; class Mammalia; order Carnivora; family Canidae; genus Canis; species Canis aureus. The sequence goes on from NC_135646.1 coordinate 6,121,281, forward strand.
TGTGACTGAAGAGGGTGAAAGAGACACTGCAACAGGAAGCAGGAAAGTGAGAGACAAACGGACAGGGGAAAGATGGAGACCAAAGGGCAGGGGTGTGGAGGGGCAGGGAGGGAGGCTGGCTTGCGGAGAGGGAGAGGGGAGCAGCAGCAGAAGGGCTGAGGTGAGTGTGGGAGGGGAGGGAGGCTGGGACAGGAGGCTCTTGGAGACACCAGAGAGGGAGGGGCTGGCAAGGGGGCGGGAGTGGGAGCTCCTCGGGGAGCCCCAGGTGTGCTGCCCTGATGCCTCAGCATCCTGAGGTTGTGCCCAGCACGGGAGGCACTCAGAAGATGCCTGCTGGGGTGACCCAGGAAGGAGGAGCAGGAGCTGGAGGGGGGGGCTCCACCCAGTGGCCTCCCTGCCTCCCCTGTTATGTGCTCTGTTGCCAAGGTTACCTGCTGAGCTGCTCCTGCAGTGTCTTCAATTCCCCTTCCCGCTCCTTCAGCAGCTGCTCCAGATGCTGGGCCTGCTCCTTGGTCTTCTGGAGCCCATGTCTCAGGCTCTTGAGGGTGGGAGGTAAAGGGAGGGAGAGGGAAGCTGATGGAGAAAGGCAGAGATCCCAGCCCCCGGGTCTGACTGGACAAACATCCCTGTGAGACCCCAGGCCAGGTGAGACAGCACTGGGGTGGAGGGCAGGGCTGGGGGACAGCGTTGGGAGCAGATGCCCGGCTCTACTGCTGGGTGAGCCTGGAGCCACTACTCTGTCCTTTGCTGAGGGATGAAAGTTTAGAGCTCAGGGGGTTGGGTGGGCTGGGCATGAAGGCTCTGGCCAGAGGAGGCTGAAGGAAGGCCCGAAATCGATGTTGGTGATCCCCAGGAGAAGCAGCTACAAGAGCAGTGAGGTGGCTGCCCCAAGACCTGCTGGGGAGGGGTCTCAGACCCAAGTGCCCGCAGGAGCCAGGCAGGTAGGACTGATGATGAATGGAGTGGACCTGGCACAGGCTGCGGTAAGACCTCCTGGGAGAATAATCATCCTGTGCGGACCAATCAGAACTGATCTGGCGGCTGCAAGGCCCGCCCCCTACTACCACGAAGGCTCCCACCTGTGGGCCAGGTGAGAGAGGGAGACACAGGTATGGCGCTCAGCTGCTCTCACCTTGACCACATCCTGCAAGGCCATCGCTGCCTGTTTCTTCCTCCTGGTCACAGTGGTCACTCCTGTTTCCCCTTGTGGTCTCTCTGGGGCGGCGTCTTCCTCTGCTCCCAGGTCTCGTAGTAGGACCCGAGGGTCCCCCGGAAGGCTAGGCACCTCCAGCTCCTGCCGGCTCCCTGGCATCGTGTCCTCTATTGTTCCTGTGGGGCTGGAGGCCGGCAGCCTATGGACATGACCCCACTCTGCTCCCCCTTTAGGTGTCCCCTCTGCACCAGGTAGGACGCCTCTGTCCTCAGCCTCTGTCCCTATCACCTCCTTCGGAGCTCCCTCGGCCCGCTCCCCTTGTCCCTGGATGCTGGGTGTTGAGTTCTCCAGGCAGAATCCTGTTCTTGGGGCTCCCTGAAGCCCCTCCCCCTCTGGTTCCCACATGCTCTGGGGGGGCCCGAGGCTCCTGGGATCTTCTCTCTTCTTTTCCATGGAGGGACGAAGATGCCTGTGTTGCTGCGACCTGGGGGGTGCAGCTAACCAGTCTTCCCTGGGCGCATCTCGCCGACAGCCGGCGTGGCTAGTGTGCGGCTCCTCTGGCTGGACTCTTGTGGGGTCCGCATGTGTGGCTGAGATCTGCAGAGAAGCCCCCAAAACTCCCTCACAACCAATTCACCAACCAGGTGCGTAGGAGGGGCCACAGACCTTCACCAAGGAACTTGCTAACTCTCAGGGAGTTGAGTCAGGAGATCGGGGTCCAGGCCCAGGAATCGGAATGTTCCCATCGCCCCAGGCGGATCCGGCCGAGCTGTGGTCTGGTCAGGGAGCAGTGGCGTTTCTCCCTGGTCTTTCCTCTCCTCCCTCCCTCCTTCCCCTGCGCCTTCTGCATCGATCTGCCTTCCACGAAGTTCTTCCCACCGTCTGCTCTGACCCTGCCCCCTGAACTTCTCTGTGTTTCAGTTTTCTTGTCTGTAAAATGGGAATAATAGCGTCTGCCTCGTAGGGTTGTGGTGAAAGCTTAGAGACCCACAGCAGCCAAGAGTCACCTCTCTCAGGCAGCCTTCTCTGTGCTCCCATGTTCTTCTGTGCACACCCGCATCACCGCGCTTGACAGGTTGTATTGTGACGGACTCCCCCTTCTGGTCGGAGGCTGTGTCCTCATGGTTTCTGTACCTGGTGCCTGGAAGCTGATGGGGTGCAAAGCGAGACTGGGGACCGGCAAGAGCCACAAGCCACCACTTGGAGAGCATGTGGCCAGGGGCCGTGCTCTGTGCTACATGAGGTCTGTCTCAAAGCATCCTCACGACCACTTGCCAGGGGGGACAAGTACCTTGCCAGGGACCTTTGTTATTAGGGGCAGAACTGGGATTTGAACCCAGAAACCTGGCTCTTCAGTTGCTTCCTGAACTGAACTGAGATGTTTGCAAATTGTCACATGGAGGCTGTTCCCTGGTGTGCATCCTTCATGCTTCTGGTTACCCTCCCCCTGCCCCCTTTCCCTGGGTTCCCTGGCTCCCATGTAGGGTGCCAATGGTCCCCTTCTCTCCCCAATACCCTCACCACCTCGGGAATATGAGCCCTTCCTTCTCCTGTGGCTTCCCAGTCCTCAGGTCTACACGCTGGCGTCTGTCTGTCTGCTTGTGACTGCTCATCCTTGGGGGGCCCAACAGAGATGGAGAGGAGGCAACTCAGAGTGAAGTTGGGCAGAGGTACCTGCTTCGGGGCATCTTTGGTCTTTCTGGGTCTTCTTCCCTGGGTCCTGGCGCTGGAGCCACAGGACCTGCAGTGAAAGGGGGGGCCCGGGGCGGCTCTCTCCGGCAGTGGCCTTGGTGCTCAGCTGCAGGACATCCCATCTTTCCAACCCCCCATTCACCGTGCTACCCCTCCCACCTTCGCCCTCATCCTCGTGGATGCATGCCCCTCTCCATCCACGCACGCACCCCGCCAGCCACTCATGCTGACACCCGCCATGGGTTCATCTTTCTGACCCTCCAACAACTCCTTAGGAGTGTGTCCTGTATGCAGCACCACGCAACTTGGCGGGATTACACTGGGCAAACAGATGCCTGGGGAGGTGGGGAACCGGGGCCTCGGACCGCAAGAAGGGGAGGTGAACTGATGGGACCAGAGGCCGAATTTGGAGCTCACTGGTGGGTGGGTGGTGGTCAACGGCAGTGAGGCACTGGAGACAGGCTTCCCTCCACGCTGGACCCACTCACTCTGAGAACATGGGCCAGGCTTCGTCTAGGTTTGGCCACTGCAGGTCCAAGTCAAAGGCCACTGCATTGAGAGTGTAGAGAGCGTCCAGGAGGTCTTCCCGGAGTTCGGGGCACACCAGAGGGCTCCGGGGGCCATACCATTCCCTGTGTTAATAGTGAGCAGCAGCCTTGGCCTTTGGCCTTGGTGCTATTGCTCCCCCCACCACCCCGAGATTCTGCCTCCGCTGTGCACGACGTGGCATGGTTCCCAAGGCAAGGGTGTGGCCCTCGGGGAGCAGGAGGCTTCAGCATCATGGTGCTACGGGGACTCCTGTGTTCTGGCCGCCCCCCTTGCTCTTTCTTCCTTGATTTTTCCCTCATGGCTCTCATTTTAGTTGCTCTTGATAGTCACCCTCCATCTGGGGCAGGGGGGCGGGGAGAGAGGCATCTTGCACAAGGGAGGGACAGTGGGCTCCAAGGGTGTCAGGAGGAGCACGTCCCAACAGCCCCACCTGGTGAGCTCTGTGTTCAGGAGGCAGAGCTGCAGGGACTCGGCCAGCTGTCCCTGGGCCAAGCAGAAGCGGATGAGAGCGCGGCCTTTTGCCAGAGGAGTCTTCAGCTGCAAGGTGCACAGAGGGCGAATGGTGGGGGGCCGGGGGCTGGGGGGCACTCAGCCAGCACAGACAGACGATATGGGAACTTGTATCATCATGGGAGGAAAGGGGTGGCCGGAGGGATGCTGAGGGCAGGGCTAATGAGATGTGAGGACCAGGTGAGGGGTCTGTGGTCTGCGGGGCAGGGATGGGTGAGAAAGGGGCCCCCGGAGGCCATTCCCCACCAAGGGCCGATGACAGGACCCCCTGATGCTGAGGCCAGCCACCCTACCACCTGGCTCTGGACACCTTGTCCTGTGAGTGAACGAAGTGGACGGGCTCCGTGCCACCCCGCTGCTGCCACAGGGCGGTGCAGAGGAAGTCCCAGTAATCCTTCCGAGGCCTCAGGAAGCTCTTCTGCTCTTTCTGGTCAAACTGGGAGCGAGATGAGGGACAGGAAAGCATAGAGATGTTTCCTCCCAGAAGCGGCCTTGCCTTCCAGCACGCTGAGAGAGGAAAGGGCTACAGTAGACGGGCCTGGCTCCGCCCTGACGGGCTGTGTGACCACGAGCAAGGTGCTGGACCTCTCTGAGCCTTTGGTGTTCCATTCAATCGTTCCAATAGTACTTGTTGAGCACTTGCTTTGTGCCAGACTTTGTTCTGTGCCCTGGGAATTCAGCGATGAACAAACTGACCTCCTGGGCATGCACTTGGTAGTGGAGTTAGCGAACACACTGAGTCAGTAAAACATCTGTTATGTTAGACAGCGCTGCCTGCCAAGGAGAATAAAGCAGGGAACGAGAATAGAAAGTTCGTGGTGTGTGCACACATGTATGTATGTGGTGCGTGTGTGAAATGTGTGTGTGGTGTGTGATGTGTGTGGTGTGTATTTGTGGTGTGTAGGCCCACGTGGGTATGATTTGGGAGGTGTGTGTGTTTTAAAAATTTAGATTAGAATGGCCAGAGAGAGCCTCACCCAGGAGATACCACTCAAGTCCAGATCTGAAGCAAATGAGAAATTGTGCCATCTAGATTTCTGGGGGAAGAACAGTGCAGGTGGCAGCAATAGCAGGTGCAAAGGCCCTGAGGTAGGTGCACTCCTGGTGCGCTTTAGGGAGATCAAGGAGGCCAGTGGGACTGGAGTGCAGCACATGAGGGGTAGACTGGCAGGAGATTCACACCCTGTATGCACCTGACACACCTCACGTGTGCACACAGGTACACTCACACCACGCATGTGCATAACACACAGAGAACTAGGAAGGCTACGTGTGTGTATGTGGGGGTGGTAGGGTCATCAAGCATCTCAGGGGGTCCTTGAGAATTTAGTAGGATGGGGCATGAGAAGGACTTAGCCTGGCCCATGATAGGTGCTCAACAAAAGTGCCAGCAGCAGGAAGAGCCAGGCCTAGGACACCTTGCCTCTGAAATGTGAGTCCTCAGAGCCCGGTGGCTGCCCTCCCCACCCCTGGCCCCTCCCCACCCTGCCCCAACCTGGCCCCACCTCACTTCCTAGGCTGCAGTGACAACCACCAAGAGTGAGGTCAGATGTCAGGAAGGGCTTGCGGACTCTGAGGCGGCTGAGGCTGGCGGGCAGCTCTTCCTTGGTATCTGGGGAAACCCTCATGGTTATCTGGGCCAGGAGAGAGGGGACTGGGAGGAGGGCGGTGGGGAGGGTCACCTGCAGGAGCTGCTCCAGGCAGCCACAGAGTCTGTGCAGCTCGGCACTGGCATCTGTCACCGGCTGCTGCCGGCCCCCGTAGTCCTGGAGGATGGCCGAGACCGCAGCTATCGGGGGGCAGGGTGGGGGGTGGTGGACATCAAGCCTTAGGTCATGAGGGCTCTGAGGGAGGGGCTCCCAAGGCCCCTCCCTTCTCCCCCCAATTCCATCCCAGAAAACCTCTCGGGACACACTCACCTTTCAGGTTCCTGGTGAGGATGGCCCCCTCCTCTGCCATGAGTATTCCAAAGTGATGTGATTCCTTGTGGCTCTGGAAGGTCCAGCCAGGAAGGCGCCTCTGGGTTCAGCTGCCCAGTTGTCTCCCCACGCAAAGGAAGGATCAGAGCCTAGGCCGGGAATGGGATATATCTGGAGTCACACAGTGAGTTAACTGGCAGGATAAACACACCAGCTCTTCCTTGTAGGCCAGTGTGCGAAGGGGATGGTGTGGCCCTCACTAATGGGCAGTTCCTGGGTGCTAGGTGCCGTGCTCCGTGTCTGACATCCTCGTCTTAGGCCCCGTAATAATCTAGGAGGTCATTAACTCCATTGAATACCCGGTGAGAGGGCGGCTCAGACAGACAGATGAGTCTTTTATCCGATGTCACAAAGCTCTCGGTGGAGAAGCTAGAGTTTGACCTCTGGTCCGTGTGCTCACACACAGGGCAACTGGACACAAGCGGCCCATTAGTGCTCGGGCCATGAGGGCCCTGGGCTGAGGGAAAGTCACCCCTCTGCCCCACAGGGAGCCTTGCCAGAGCAGTCATCATCCTTGAGGCACACATTCATCCTTTCCTGGCCCCCAGCTGAGCGGAAAATGTGTGTGTTTGAGGAAAGGGAGGCAGAAGTAAAATGAGGCCCTAGAGCTGGGATGGGGCCAGAATGCTGGGTGTGTGTGGGGAGCAGGGCACCTGGTTTTAATCCTATGGTTCTCTCCCGAGGGAACTGTGGCCTGTTACCCCAGTGGGTCCTGGGGCTCAGAAAGCAGTCCTGTGGCCGCTGGGGGCCAGGGGCTTATCCAAATGTAACAGAGTAAAGACCAGGCACGGGAAACCCGGGTGCTGCTGTTGCTGGAATTTCAGGGGTGGGTGGGAGTGAAGAAGCAGGGGACACAGTGGGGCGGGGGGAGGAGAGAAGGTAAAGGAGGGTGGACGGGCAGGATGGTGTTCAGGAAACACTGAGCTGGGAGTTAAGAGACCTGGGTCTCGGGACTCCTGGGTGGCTCAGTGGTTGAGCATCGGCCTTCTGCTCAGGGCGTGATTCTGGGGTCCCAGGATCAAATTCTCCCTCTGCTTATGTCTCTGCCTCTCTCTCTGTGTCTCTCATGAATAAATAAATACAATCTTAAAAAGAGAGAGAGAGAGAGAGAGACCTGGGTCTTTGCCCTGGCACTGCTACTAACTCACTGCATGACCTTTTGTTTTTCTGGGCCTCAGTTTCCCCATCGGTAGACCCAGGCACAGATGGAGGGTCTCTGCATCCCCTTCCAGTCCAGATGCTCTACAAAATCCATGACCACCTAGTTGTACCTCCTCTGCTCTCCCTTTTCTGTCCAAGAACCTCTGCCCCCCCCTCCTGGCATTGCCACCCTAGATCCCTTCCCTGCTACTCACCTGGGAAGGCCTGGAGAGCGGCCACTTGCGTCCTGCACAGCCTTTCCCAGAGTGCCGCCTGGGAAGTGACTCAGGCCCAGCCCAGCACCCTGGAGGGGGAACCCCTGCTCAGAGCAGGAGGAGCACAAAACTGGGGGCGGGGGGTGCAGAGGGGAGGGGGAGAAGTGGGAGGGGCAGGTCAGGGTGCCAGGGCCCAATGGGTGGGCTGGGGGTTGGTACCCCTCAGGCAGACCTGGTGGTAGATGCACTTGTTGGCCAAAAGCCAGCTCACCCTGAGTGACAGCAGCATTTGCCCAAATGCAAGTTTCCTTCCCCAGCTTCTCATTGGAGGGGGGTGGTTGGGGGGTGCGCGTCACTTGCTCTTGTCTTTCTTCCTTGTCCCCACCAGGTGGCACAATGAGGCTGTGACTGCGGCTCCCGGATCCTCCGCGGGTCTCCAGTCTCTCCGGGGAGCGCGGTGCAGGTGGGGAGGAGGACAGCCCCCCCCTGCCCCCCGCCCCCCCGCCCGTGTGTCTCCCCCCTCCTCCCCACCTTAGTCCGCTGGTCACCAGGGCCATCCTGCCCGCCCCGGCTGCTCCCCCCTAAGAGAATGCGAGAGAAGCCACGGCGAAGCCTGGGATCCGGGGCCGGGCGGCTGGGGCCCTCCCACGCCGGCCGTGCTCCGCCTCCGCGAGGCTCCCCCGCGGGGCCGGCTGGGGCTCGCGGTCCGGGTCTGGGTGCGCGGGGGCGGCGAGGCGGGCGCGGGCGAGCAGAGGGGCGCGCTCCGGCTCCCAGACCTCGGCGACGTCAACAGTGGCCCACGCGGTGGCCGAGCCCGGCTCTGCCCTCGGCCGCCACTTCCTGCCCCGCTCTCCCCGCCTGGGACTCGGTCCCCCGCGGAGCCTCCGGCCCCCGTCGGTGCCCGGGTGCCCTGGTGCCCCGCGCTCTGCCGCGCTCTCTCCTTACCCGCCCCCCCGCCGCCGTCGGTCTGCTGCTCGCCCTCCCAGACCCGCCAGGTCGCCGCCGGCGCCCCCGGGCCCCCGCAGCCTCGCCCCCGCCGGCGCCCCGGAGGCCCCCGCCCCCGCCCCCCAGCCCGGGCCGCCGGCGCCCCCCCCCCCCGGGCTCCCGCCCCCCGCCAGCCCGCGGCCCCGGGGCCCCGCTCCCCCGACCCAGCCCGCACCCCGGGCCCCCGCGCCCCCGCCCCCGAGCCCCCGCAGCCCCGCCCCACCCGCGCCCCCGGGGCTCCCCCGCCCCCCAGCCCGGGCCGCAGGCGCCCTCCCCCGGGCTCCCGCCTCCGCTAGCCCGTGCCCCGGGGTCCCGCCCCCAAGCCCGTCCCCCGCCCGCGCCCCCGGGGTCCCGCCCCCCAGCCCGTCCCCCGCCCGCGCCCCCGGGGTCCCGCCCGCCCAGCCCCGCCCCCGCCCGCGCCCCCGGGGCTCCCCCGCCCCCGCAGCCCGGGCCCCCGGTCGCCAACCCCTCGCCCGGCCGGCACTCGGCGGCTGGCGGGCGGCGCGGGCCCCGGAGGCTCGGGCGGGGGCGCGCCGGGGGCGTCGAGGGCCCCGCGGTGGCCGGGGCGGGGGGCGGGCCGGCTCCCCCCGCGCCCCCCTCCCCCGCCCGCCGGGCGCCCGGCCGGATGGGCTGCACCGTGAGCCTGGTGTGCTGCGAGGCGCTGGAGCCCGGGCCCCCCTGCGGCCCCCAGCCCCCGGGGAGCCCCCCGGCCCCGGCCCCGGCCGAGCGCCGGGAGCCCGGGGCCTCCGTCCGCGCCGAGAGCGGGCGGCCGCCGCTTCAGGTAGGGCGCCGCGGGGCGGCGGGGGGCGGGAGGCGGTGGCGGGCAGAGCCGGCTCACCTGAGACAGGTAGGGAGCCGGAGCCGGAGCCGGAGCCGGGAGCCGGGAGCCGCGCCGGGAAGCCGGCAGCCCGCAGCGGGGAGGGGCGGCCCGCGAGCTGGGCCTGGGCCGAGGCCGGTCCTGGGCCTCTGGTGGCCTTGGGAGGAGGCGCCCGTGGGACGCGACTCTTGGAAGGGCAAGCGGTTCAGGTGAGGTGTAGGAGCCGCCCAGGTAGGGCCCGAGTGCTGCGGCGGAGGGGCGCCGAAAGAACGTACCTCCCCCGAGCTGGTCCGGAGTTGACGGTGTGTCCCAGGGTAGCCGCCGCCTTGTCACCCACCTCTGTAGGCAGGACGGAGGGGGCCCTCTGAACCCGGGAAGGCCCAACCAGAGCAAGGACTGACCTGCAGGTGATGTGGGCAGCTGGCCCCTCCCCCCATTCTCTGCCTCCAGTGGGTCTTGCAGGTGGGCAGCTGACCCAGAGGGTCGGGGAGGCAGGTGCTTGTTCCGGATGAGGTGTCTGTCGCGGAACCACTAGGCCTGGCATAGGTGTGGGCACTAGGTTTCTCCAAGGAGGAAGAGGAGGACAAGGAGACATTTGGGGTCACTAGGGGCTAGATAATCTTGCTCTGGGCTACCTGCTTAATCCCAACCTACCTCCCTGTTTGGGAAGTGGGACGGATGCAGCCTCCTCAGGTTTGTTTGCTGTGCAGGGTTTGGGTTATAATGCTGGTGTCTTACGTGCCTCCACCTGGGGCACTCCGTGTTTGGGCAACTCAAAATGTACCCTAAGGCCGCATCGCATCCCCGCCCTTCTTCCCGTCACTGGGGCAGCCAGGAAGCCTGGGGTGTGTGTGTGTGTGTGTGTGTGTGTGCATGCTGGTGACCCCTCTGCCTCCCTTGACCAAGGCAGGATGACATTCCTGGTTATACCCCACATTGCCAGGGCTCCATTTACTGGGCTCTCAGTCCTTCCCAGCTCCCTAGCGCTGCTCATCACTGCGCTGGTTGATCATGGTGACAGACAGGCGTGGTGGGGCATAGCTGCCACCCTAGCCCTTCTAGGGGGTGGTGGCCCATGTGTGATGCTGATGGGAGCCTGAGCCTAGCCTAGTGGGGTAGGGTGAGGCCTCGGGGTGTTAGCTGGGCATCCCATATTATTGCTTCTCGGCCCTTGCAAAGGAGCAGAGGATCTGGAGAGTGAGAGTGACATCGCACAACCCCCCGATGGTCAGGCCCTTCCAGAGGTCATCAGGGCTTCTCTGCCTCAGAGCCTCATGAACACTCCTCTGCCCTTGAAGGTTTCAGGCAGAAGTGAGTTCACAGTGTCCTTCCCTTATCTGTTCCTATCTCAATGCCTTCCTTTTTTTTTTTTTTTTTTTTTTTTCCTTTTTTTTTTTTTTTTTTAAGGTTTATTTATTTATGAGAGACACCGACTGAGAGAGAGAGGCAGAGACATAGGCAGAGGGAGAAGCAGGCTCCTCGCGGGGAGCCTGATGGTGGCACTCGATCCCAGATCCCGGGATCACGACCTGAGCCGAAGGCAGGCGCCAACCACTGAGCGACCCAGGTGTCCATATCTCAGACCCTTCTTGACTTTACTTTCTCTGTCTCCCTACCTTCCGCGCTCAGGATGCAGGCAACTGTGGGGCAGATGCCAGGTGGGCCACGTGAGGGTGGGTGGGGACAGGGGCTTCGAGGGAGGAAGAAGCCGGGGGCAGTGGAGGTGGGTGATCAAGGAGAAGGGAGAAGGAGGAGGAGAGGAGTGAGAGCGTGGGTGTGTGACACCACAGGGACAGGGATGGGAACAAGTGTCTGTCTGCATTCGGATGAGCTGGTTTCTGCGTGGCCTCTTGAGAGCGCCTGGCGCTCGCCTATGACTCACCCCCTCCTTCATCTGCAAGATGAAGCTCCATCCCAGTCCCAGCCCTCACCCACTGCTCCCCTGGCCCTGGCTCCAAGGGGGGGGGATGCTGTTGCTGGCTGCTGTCTCCCCTCGCCGGGTCCCCCTCCCCTCATTTATACTGCAGCTCTCAGGAGACCAGGTGACCCAGGAGACAACAGCCAGGCCGCCTAGTATTTCACTAGAGGAGGCGTTTACCACGTTCCTGTGGCGGATAAACATCTCTTGAGCTCTCAGCTCCCCTCAGGAGTCAGGGCTTAGAAGTTGCTCAGGCATCTGGGCTCCTAGCCAGGGCACTCCCATCAGCAGGCCTGCCACTGACATGCCACCATTGCTGCCATTGACCACGTTCCCTGGTCCTCCTCCAATACATATGCTAAGCTTCTCCCCTTGGGCCACAGGCTCTACACCTCCACCCACAGCTCTCCTTCTCTCCGCCCTGGGCAGCCCCCTCCCACCCAGGCCACATTGCCCCCATCTCAGTCCCCCTGCGTGCTGGCCCCAAGTCACTCCCCTAAGCAGGCTGTCCTCTGCTCAGACCACACTGCCCTCTTCTCTCTGGCGGCCTGCTTTGTCCTTCCGGGCTCTGTGGCCCACACTACTCTCCTCCTCCGTCTGGAATTTGTGGCCTGCTCCTCCTCTTTGCTTTGGGGAGGCCTGCCCACTTTGGTTGCCAGGTCTCAGAGCCCTGGATTTTTGGAGGTTGGAGGTGTGGGCCCTTCACCCCTTAGGTGGCCTCCTCAGGGTCCCCTGATTGCCTGATGTTCTGAGCTCTCCTTTGGCTGCACATGTCAGCCTGCCAGGCTCAGGAGAAGGGAAGGTGGGGTTTGGCATCCCTCCTGAGCATTCCCGCCAAGCCTTCTCTGACCTGGGTGCCAAGGGGCCTGGAGGGCATCTCCAGGTGCCAGCCTCGCCTCCTCGCTTTCTGCCGTATCCCAAGACAAGTGGGTGCTTGTCAGATGGTGGCAGGAGCAGAGAGGAGGAGACTCTGGGTTGCTTCCGCCTCCTCTCTCGAAAAACCAGCCCCTCAGGTCAGTTGGTCTGGCTTCTGTCCAGTTGCCTAGAGCCCTGTTGAGTTTAGGAGTTCCCCAGAAGGCCAGATCCTGCAGCCTCCCCTGGGTTCCTATTGTGGGGTCCTACACCCCTGATGAAAGTTCTTTAATTCCCTCCACTATGAGTTTGAGTACTTCCTCTTTCTCTCTAGTTATGTATAATCGTAGACCATCAGAGCCAAAAAGGATCTTGGTTAGTGGTTTTGAACCTTTTGAGGTCACAGATCCCTTTAAGAATCTGGTGAAAGCTATGGATTTTCTTGCTAGGAAAATGTGCGTGGGCATGTGTACACACACACACACACACACACACACACGTCATATACCCCTTCAAGCCCACCTATGGGCCCCATATGTCACAAATGAGCACACTGCAGCCCAGAGAGGAGACATGTGATGCCCACAGCCACAAAACAAGTGAGTGTCAGAGTCAGGACCGCAACCCAGGTGTCTTGACCCTCGATAAATGGAAGTTTTTTTTTCCCAGAGGCCACTCTGCCTTCCCCAAAGGCTGCCTGCAATGGCCTGGCCGTTCATTTGTTCAATAAGAATTTTTTTTGAGGACGAGGTGGGGAATTTGGGGATATTTATTACCTTAGCCTTTAATTGAGTTTTTCATTGTAGGTTAATGTATTTTTACAAATTTATTTTTATTGAGCTACATTTGACATTCCACATTGTGTGAGGTTAAGGTGTACTGTGAGGCCCTGTGATACATTTGTATGTTGCATCAATATGATATATTTATATGCCGCCATATGATTACCACTGTAGCCTCAGCTAACACTTCATTATCGTTCTTTTTTTTTTTTTTTTTTGTAGTGGGAACAATTAAGATTTAGTCTCTTAGGCGACAAGTATTTTTGAGCACCTGATCTGAGCCAGGCATTGAGCTAGGAGCTGGAGATAGAGCAGAAAAAGCAGACAGCTCTTGTTCTTGCCTTCAGAGGTGGTGTCAATCCAGCAGGACAGAGCACAAATGAATAGTTGCAAGAATAAATGCATTAATGGAAACAGTGCCGTGGGAGAGAAGTGAGGGTGTAATGGAAGCCAGTGGAGGGATCAGATTTAGACTGGGAAGGTGGAGGAAGTGGTATTTAATTAAGCAGGAAGACCAAGTGCAAGCAGAAGGGAGGGAAGAGAAGCATCCTAGATGGTGGGAACAGCATGCTTGAAGGTCCTCAGGTGAAGAGGTGTGAGCCCTTTTAGGATTTGACGGAGGCTTTCTCTGGCTGCTCCTGGCTCCCCATGAACCCTCCCATCCATGCAGTGTGGATGTGGATTGGGAAGGGTGGGAGGGGCCTGCCTGGAGTAGGCAGTTACAGTCATCCAGGTGAGAGATGGTAATGATTTAGGTTAGAGAGTTGGTTGGCCATGGGGAGGGCTTAGGGAGTGAGGCTGAGCCTGATGGTGGAGAAAGGACAAGGCCGAGAGGTGGAGATGGGCTGGAGATGGGCAGGGAAGAAGCAGAGGTGTGTGTGAACCTGACTCCTCATCTTCCAAGACTGGCAGCTGATAAGGCTTCATCAGGCACTGCTCCATTTCAGTTTAGTATTTTATAAATATGAAGTGTTTCCTAAATACAGAGAAGCACACAGACTTTTCCCAAACTGGACACACTGGGCATTAATTCCCCTGGGAGGGTTCTTCGGTCTCCCAACTTCTAACCACATGTATTTTTCTGTTGTAGAGTTTCTTTTTTTTTTTTTTTTAAAGATTTTATTTATTAATCATGAAAGACACAGAGAGAGAGAGGCAGAGACACAGGCAGAGGGAGAAGAGGCTCCATGCAGGGAGCTCGATGTGGGACTCGATCCCGGGGACCCGGGATCACGCTCTGAGCCAAAAGCAGACGCTCAACCGCTGAGCCACCCAGGCGTCCCATGTTATAGAGCTTCTTATAGACGGAGCCCATCGCGTGGGTTGTTTTGTGCCTGATTTCTTTTGCTCAACATTATGGTTGTGGATTTTATCCGTTGTCTTGCGCTTGCTTGTAGATGGCTCCTTCTCATTGCTGGCCAGTGTTCCACCATGTGAAGATACACAATTTACTTATCAGTTCTGCTATTGATAGGCATTTGGGTTGTTTCCAGGTTGGGGCTATTGGGAATAGTTCTTCTATGAACAGTTTTGTGCCAGTCTTTTGGTTCTGATTTCCGTTGGGTAGATTCATCCCTCTGTTTCGATGGGTGCCTCTGGAAGACCCCAGCATCTCAAGAATCAGAGGCAGCATTCTATAAAGGGAGCACTTCAGGCATTTGGGGGGGATGAGAGACAATTTGGGGAAGGGGAGAAGATTCTCTGGCTTCCTAGTACGTCCCTTTGCAGTGACTCTTCTCATCTTTCCCTCCCTCTCAAGGTGGGGCTCAGTGTAGGAGGGGAAGGGGGAAGAAGCTCTAGAGACTTGCACTGGAGTCGGGGTGGCTGGGAGTCAGCTGACCACGGCTCTCAGACTTACCTACTCCCTAGGGGCAGGTCTGGGTCCCTGGTGGATCAGGAGGGTGTGAAGCTATGGATGGGGCTGTGCCCTCCGACTTTCCCTCCTTCCCCAAAGGGCAGGAAGCCAGCCACTGCCTCCCTGTTTGATGTATGAACTTGCCAAGGGCCCCTGGCACCGGGACAGAGCGTGGTGCCAAGGGCAGGCAAGCTACGGCAGCCCCCGGAGGGGCAGGGGCCTGTGGGTGGGAAGCAGAGGGTGCCATCTGCAAAGAAGCCAAGCGGTGGGGAGTAAAGGGAGCGCAGACAATGTCTAGGGTTCGGTCCCCTTGCTGATTATGCCAGCTTTGGCCTCTAAGTTGACTCTACCCACCAGAGCCCGGGTACTTTGGACCAGCCCCTCCCTCTTCCAGCCCGAGGAGTCCTCACGCCCAGAGCAGAGGCTGGGTCTCTGAAGCCCACCCCAGGGATAGGGGATGAGGGACCTCAACTTTAGTTCTCTTTCTGATCAAGGACATGAGAGAGTCGGGGTGCTTCTGGTGATATTGCTTCACAAGTCTGTCTCCCTAGTGAGTCTGAGAGCCAGTGTTTTTAGATCAGAGCTCAGTTTTTGAGAATCTGGTGTCCTAGGTACCTAGCCGAGGATGGATGGGCTCCATCCTCCGACGGAAGGATGGCTGCTGTGAGCTTGGGGCAGGTAGAGGCCCCACAAGGCAGGAGAGCCCAGGGTGAGGGCCAGGCACAGGGGATGGCCGTGGGCAGGTGTGGCTGCTGCTGGGTGGGGCTTTCCTGCTTGGGAAGCTGACATGGGCGTGGGGATGGGAGGGGAGTGAGGATGAGACCGCAGGGGTCCAGCTCAGCCCTAGTTGGAGGTCCACTGACCGAGGCCTTTTGCAGGTTTGGAGAGAGTGGAGGGGAGTAAGACTGTGATCCGCAGGGGCCAGCAGTGGGTGGCAGTCACTGGGAGGCCCAGGGAGTTGTCCTGTGGCCTCAGGGTGAGTAGCTCCTCTTGACATGCCTGCCAGCGCCTGCTTCTCAGGGACTTCTCAGCGTCCCCATCAAACCCCACCTCAGCCTGCTCCTCCTGCCACAGCTGAAGCCCAGGAGTTAAGAATGGCCTGGTGTGTCCTTAGGCCCGGCCCGATCCTCGAAGCCTTCTGTCAAATGTTCCATGGACCCTGGGGCCATGTGTCATGTGCTTTTGCCCCTGGTAGAAGCTTCTCGATTCTCCTTTGTCTGTTCCCCTCTCAGCTCATCTGCCTTTCCACCCATCTGCTCCTCCCTTTTGACCTGCCCACCCATTATCCCTGTGCCCACCACCACCTTCCCTCCCTCCCACTCACCTGCCCTCTGCCAAGTCCTGAGCACACACACTAGTCTTCCCTGTTCAGAGGCCTAAATTGGGGGCGAGGGGGAGGGAGGAGAAGCCCAAACACATCATCTGGAGACAAGGTGCAGGAATCCTGTATAAGCTGTCCCCTGGTTCAAGAGCAGGGGGTGGCCTACTTTGCCTGGGGCAGTCTGGAAAGCCCTCCCAGAGGAGGTGACATTTGACCTGGGTTCTACACGGTGAGTAGGAGTTCACTGACACAGGGCCGGGGCGGGAGAGCCCAGGGGTCTGAAGGTGTGTGGTACCCTCAGGGCACTGGAAGATAGGGTGGGAAGGGAGAGGCTGGATCAGAAGCTGGAAAAGAGGTGGGTCAGTGTGGGCAGGGCCTTGAATGCCAAGCTAAAGAGTTTGGACCTCAGACTTCTGTGGGTCATAGAAAGCCCCCGGAAGTTTGTGTGTGGGGAGGGGATGGAGTCTGCATCTTAGACTATCCCTGGCACAGGGTGGGGGGTGGATGATGGGCAGGTGTGGGGTGCCTGGAGCCAGTGACGGATCTTTCTCATGTGGCTGCACTGCATGGGGATGTGCGAATGCGCGTGTGCGTGTGTACGGGGGTCCCTTGGAAGCTGGTTCCCCTTTTTCGCCCCAGACTTCACTTCTCCCAACACTCTCCTCCCCCAACAGCTCAGCCGGGAGCACTGTGGCCTGGCAGGCCAGGAGTTAAGCTGGGAACTCACCTGGAGGACACACAGCGGGCTCTCCGCCATGTCCCTTTGGCTCAGGTTTACCTGCTGCCCAGCCCAGAGAGCACTCCCACGGAGGCCGGGCAGGGGACAGGCCTGGCTTTGTCGGGACCCTGGGACCCTGCCCGCTAGGCCTGTTGGCTCTGCCCTGGAAGGGATGGAGGACGAGGAATGGCGGAGGCGGGGAGGGATGGAGATTGCAGGGACTGGGTGCTGCCAGGAGTCCCTTGGCTGACACCTCTGGCACACCCTAGTCACATGCCTGGCGGAGGGGGGGCCTCGGATGGCAAGACGTGGGTGGGGCTGGAAAGCGCTCCAGGGCCACCTTCTCCTTCCTCTTCTGCTCCCTGTGGTCCCAGAGCTCGCTGGTCCTTGGCCTGGGGCGGCGAGGCGCACCCCCCCCCCCCCTTGTGGGATCAGGACTTTCCCGAGGAGGCCACAGCTGGCTCTCCTCCTAGTGTCCCCTGGCTGTCACCTGGGCCTTCTTTCTCTCTCTCAATTTCCACTCGATTTTCTTTGCGTCCTTGTCTTGCCCACTCCTCAGGGGTTTCAATTCCCTTTTCTATCTTTTTTCTTTCCCCGGAGGCAGAAAGCAGGAGGGCTGGCCTGTCTCTCAAAGAGGAGGGAGTGAGGGGTAGTGGTTACACAGTGGACTTTGGGATTTAAACTGTTGTCACCCTTGGCTTTGCCACTTCGGGGCTGTGCATCGCCGAGCGCATTACGTAACCTCTCTGTGCCTCGCTGCCCTTCAAAGGGCAGAACAGTGGGGGGCATATCGATAGCATTTAAAGAAGGGTAGCTATTGTGGTTGGTGTTGTTATGGTTACTGAGCAGTTGTATTAGTCCGGGTCCTCCAAGAAACAAGATGGGATTAAATGTGTAAAGATTTTATTAGGGGAGATGCCGGAGTGAAAGGAAGGAGCCAGGGTAGGCTGGGAGGGCCTTCCGCTGGCCCTGTGCGTCTGACCCTGAGTGGAGGGGAGGTGGAGGCGGAGGGGCCGGGGCTGCACAGAAGCCTCCTAGACCTCTGTGTGCTCCGGAGCAAAGCCAGCAGGGAATCCATGAACCAAAGTTGGCCCGGAGCCTGTGTCTGCCAGGATCAAGGCTGCTTGAGAGCTGCCCCTGCGCTCTGGCAATGGGGGGCCCCTTCCGAGGCCTGGCCTCAGCGAGCACAGCGGTGGTTCCAAGGCGCACAGCTGCGGCCTTGGCCGGTCCCGGTCTGGTCAGCAGGAGGTCTCAAGGGTGCGTTCTTGTGGCTGCCAGGAGGCCTGGAGATCCGGGAGGAGGAGGAGGCCTTTCATCCTGGGGGTCTGGGGTGCACTGGGGGGTGGATAGGTGGAGGGGAGTGACCCCTTGATGTGGGAGGAGGCAGCAGACTGGGCCCCAGGCGGCCCTGCTCCCTTCTGGGCCTGGGCCTGCTGGGCCTGGCCTCGGGCTGACTCCTGGCTGTAGAGTTAATGTCCTGGTCGCATCAACTGGTGTGCTCCTGCCCGGGGCGGAGGGACGACCCACTTGGCCTTTGGGATTGGCCCTCTGTTCACCCCCCCGCCCTTCCTCTGTGCTTGGGGTGTCTCAGTGTGGAGGGGGAAACTGAGGCATGGGTGCACCAGGCCAGTGAGAGCCTCCCCAGGGGCATCTAGGACCCTGTGTCGTGCTCTTCTCCTCTTCCACCCTGAACAGAGCCATCCATCTCGGAGTGCATCCTGGGAGGATGGGCAGCACGACGCTACCCCTGACACTACCCTTGGGCGTCCTCTGGGGCTGGCCAGAGCACGGGGCAGGGGTGCGAGAGCAGGTGCCAAGCTGCGGCACCATTAGGGGAATGAAATTGGAGCAGGAGCAAGGGCTTCTGGGCACTGAGCTGAGGCCATCTGTGGGCGGTCGGAGCAGGCCCAGCGTGGCCAGACCGCACCCCCCTCCGCCGCCCGTGGGCTCCCCACCAAGGCCGCTGCTGGCAGGCTGCAGTGAGATGTGCGAGCCACCCAGAGCCACCCAGACGGCCTCTTGAACCCCAGCCACTCAATATGCTAAGCAGGGCTAATTTATTCCTTTGCTTCTTAATGGAATTGCACAAAGCAGCAGGGGGTGAGTGAGCTGGAGGTGGCACAGGGGCCGGGTTCTCTGGGCTTCTGCATTCTGAGGCAAGACCCCTGGGCTCCCTGTGGGACTCAACACCGCCTCTTCCCAGGCCTCAGGCCTCCTCCTCCCAAGCCGTGTTGTGGAGGGCGCAGGCATCAGGGGACGGGCAACTGGATAAATCCTTGCTCACTACCACTTAGCAGGGTGCCCTGGAAATGCTACTTCACGCCTCTGAGCCTTCACTTCCTACCTGTAAAATGGGAGCACCCCCACCCCCCCCCCCCGGCTGTTATGCGGAGCCAGCCCCATGGTACACGCCAAGCCCTGGGACACAGTGGGTAGGCAGCACCGTGCCAGCCCGTCCACACTCTGTTCTTGTTGGCATCTCCTGTCTCTCTTTTGTCACCCTCTGCGGTCCTGAGTCCTAGGGTCAGCTGAGGATGGCTGTTGGGGGAGGAGGCCATTCTGGGAGCTCTGCTCTGAGGTTACAGGGACTGGGGACCGGGATGAGGCAGGGGAGCTCCTAACACTGCCCTGCTGAAACGAGGGAGTGTTTGTGGTCGAAAAGCGTGGACCCAGGGCTTGGGCTGCTCTGGTCACAGATCTGGGCTCGGCCACTGACGACTTGGTGAGCTCCGTTTCCTCATCTGGGAAATGGGAATCACAGCACCTACGTTGCAGGGTTAGCCAGGAGATTGAGGGGGCTGATGCAGGTCAAGCTCCTAGCACGTCGGAAGTAGGCCCCCAATAAACAATAAATAAAATAAAAAGTAGTCTCCTTCTTCCCCGGGGAAGGAGGCTTTGAGATCATCTGGTTGACCCCTTCACTCGCTGGCCGGAAGCCTCACCTGGGCACTCCTCTCAGAAAGTAGAAAGTGGAGGTGGGAATGGGGGAGAGCCCTGGGCTTGGGGGTCTCTGACTTGTCTGGCAGGTCAGAGGTCACTCGGCAATAATGATAATAAATGCCCTCAAAAAGAGCCTCACGTGATGCTCACGACAACCCTGACCAGTGTTGTGAGCAGCCTTCGTTACCCTAGTTCTCAGATGGGGAAGTTGAGGCCCTGGGGGGTGACTTGTCAACAGCCCCGCTGCTTTAGCATAGTTAGGATGCAAGCCAGGTCTTAGGGTTCCCAGCTCACTGCACGTGGCCTCTGTCCTCCTCACCCATTCTTCTGAGCGGCACGGCCCCCCCACAGGACGTGGAGGGTGTGCAGTAGGAGCAAAGGGAGAGGTTGCCCTTGTTCCCACTGGACTCCTTGGAGAAGAAGCTGTTTTCTCGCTTGAGTGGTCAGTTCTCCTGGGGACCCCGGCCTGGCCTTCAGCCCTAAAGAAGGTATCCACCCTTGTCCCAGCCAGACCCAGGCTGCATAGGGAAGGAGGAAGGAAGATGGGGTGATCTGTGGCCCCCCCACAATCTTTGGGGATAGGGTGGGGTTAGGCCTGTTGCCCCCTCACTTAGGCTGGACAAGGAAGCCCAGCGACCGCTCTCTCGAAGCCTCCAGCAGGTTAGTCCCTCTGACTGCCTCCTCCAGGAAGCCAGGTCTGGCCCTAGCTTTCCTCCTGAGCCCCACCCCCACCCCCTACCTCCCCCTCCCGCTGAGCTCTTCTGTGGCCTCTGTGGCTGTGAGAACCGCCCCCATTTTGCTTCCCAGACCCACTAATGGGCATATGCAGCTCTGGGGGCGCCCTTTTCCCCTCTCCCCCCATTTATCTCCCGCTCTGGGAGCCAGAGGCCCTGTGTGAAGGTCTTTGTGTGGCTTTGAGCTCCCAAGGCTGGGCAGGGGGACAAAGAGACACCCCTCTCTCCCCTCTCCATTGTCCCTTCTCTTCCCGGGTGGCTGTGCATGTGCGTGGGTGCATGTGTGTGTGTGCGTGTGCATGCACTCGTGTGCGTGCACTCACGTCCTTGCCTGAGCTTGGCGGCTTTCGTATGTAACCGGGGGGCAGGGAGGAGCCTTGGAAGGAGTCAGGGATGCCGCCGGTGGTCCTGGCGCCTCTACTCCAAGGCTGAGAGGCCCTGGTGGGTGGAAGGAGACTGGGTGCTTTTGAGGAGGGCGATTGGGCCCGGGGTGTGTGGAGTGAGGACAAGACTGTCCCCAGGAGCGGGTGCTGCGCCCCCACCCCTACCTCTACCCAGCTCTCAATTCTCTTGTCGTTCTGTCTCTTTGCCAGTCTGTCTCTCCTCTCCCTGCCCTGCCCCTTGTCCATCCTCCCAGCTCACTCCATCCGTGGCTGTCCCTCATTCTTAGCCTGGCCTCTGCCTCCTTTGGCACTGCCCGCTGGCACCGGGCAGAGTAAAGCAGACCCCGTCCCTGCCCCGTGGTGCCAGTTCCAGGGAGGCCCTGTCCCCTACTGCCATCCCAGATCCCAGCCTTTCCTGGACTTTTCCAACTCAACCCTCCCTGGCCCTGGAGGGCCTCCTCCTGCCCCTCCCTCCGTCCTCAGGTGTCTCCTCTCGGGGGTGCCATTTCCGCAGCCTCAGCCCTGGCTCCCCTTTACCCTGGCCAACCTGATGCTGATGACCCCACAGTCTAGAATAACTCTGGGTGGCTGGCTGCCCGCTGGGGCCTGGCTAAAAATAGGCCCACGCTTGGGGTGTTTTCAGGGCAGTCTGGGGCAGAGGCAGGGTCCTCCCTACAGGTCCCTCATGGTCTCCTTGGGGGACACACTCTGCTGGGGCCTTGGGGCCTCCCCACCGTCCTGCTGCAGCCCGAAGCCTGGTTGGAGGGCCATGGGCCCCAGCGACACCCGGGAGGGACTTTCTGGTGCTGGTGGGTGACACGTGAGCAGAAAGACCTGAACTGAGGGCTGGGATCAACCCAGGATTCCTAGCTGGTGAGTGTCAATGGCCAGGACTTGAACCCAAGTCGAGACTCTCAGACTGGAGGTGTAGACACTCCAGCTTTAGATAGTTTTGTTGCACGAAGGTTGGGAATTCACCTTCCTAGCTCTGCCCTTCTCTTGCTTTGGACCTTGAGCAGTGACTCAACCTCTTTGCACAGGAGCTTTTCCCGCCTGTGAGATGGGCCTTCCGCCTCCTGGGGCTTCTGCTCGGTGCATCTCCGCTGGGTCAGTGGTTGGCAGAGCTGCAGGGGGACTGGTGAGCTTGTAGACAGGCCCCCAGGCCCTGGACCCTCGTCTCTTCCTGGCCGCTTGGGTCCCTCCCTGTGTCTGGGTGTCCATGTCATCTGGTCTCCAGATTGCTCCCATCGTGGACTCTGGGGACCCTGAGGGGCATGCAGAGCTTCTTGGGGCGGAGAGCCTGGCCTGCTGCCAGCCTGTGCAGAGCGGGTGAAGGGGCAGGGATGCCCCAGGGCCTAGTGAGGGCCTCAGTCTGGGCTCTGTCCTTTTTTTTTTTTTTTTTTAAGATTATTTATTTATAAGAGAAAGAGAGAGCATGAGCAGAGTGGAGAAGGAGAGGGAGAAGCCGACTCTCCGCGGAGCAGGGAGCCCGACTTGGGGCTCGATCCCAGGACCCCAGGATTGTGACCTGAGCTGAAGGCAGACACTTAACCACCGGAGCCACCCAGGCGCCCCTGGGCTCTGTATTTTTAAATGAGTTCCCAACAGCTTTTTGGTTTGCTGGTTTTCTGAATATTCTTTGAATGAGTGAACGAATCTGTGGCCTTCTGTTCCTGTCTCATGGATGCGCTTTCTTCTCTGGTCTCTGTCAATAACTTTATCCTCAGGTTTTCTCCCTGCGCGCCACCTGCTTCCCCCAAGTGGCTCTGCGGCTCTACTGCTTGGCTGTTAAGCTTTCCCCTGATGCCTGCAGCCTGGGGTTTTGGCTTATGTTTCATATGGGACCCTAAGGGGTAGGTGGTTGGCTCTGAGGGTGGGAATGAGCCCACCCAGGGCTTCACTCTCGGGGACCTGGCCGGCCTGCGGCCTGCTGCATCTGGGAGCCTCCCGTCTATACCTGGGTCCCTCCTCCTCCTGGGCCTGTCGGATCCTCAGAGAAGTCTCACTTCTCTGCCTGGGGGCAGGTATGGGGCCTGACTGCCTCATACTCAGTAAACACTTAACCCTCTTTTTTCCCACCAATGCCCACATCCTCAAGCTGTGCCCGGTGGCCCCCAGGCCAGGGCCTGCTGCTCTACTCTCTCTCCAGGGACTAAGCCTCCTGCCTTCTGCTGGGGGGTCAGAGAGAGGATCTGGAAACCAAGCTCTTCTCCAAATCCTACCTGTCTTCTAGTTTAAGTTCTCCGTCACCCCCATGCCCAGAGACACCTGCCTCTGGCGATCCAGAGCCTTTGGGGGGTCCTGTGCCGGAGGGTCTGGTGGCTGCTCGGCTTGGGCTTTTTTTGCAGCCAGTTCAGGTACAGCTTTCTCGGGCTCGCAGATCCTCCTCATCCATCTGTCCTCCAGGTCCCAGAATTTTGATACTGTTGTCAAGGGTGATAATCAAAATATTTAACAAGAGATCCTGGTGACTGGGTTGGGAGGCTGGTACAGTCCTGAGCACTCCCCCGCCCCCCCTCCACCGGCCAGGAAGTAGCCCCTTCAGGTCCGGGAAGGGCCAGAGCACTGGAGCAGGGGCTGGGGGGGGGGGTGATGGGGGCGGGGAGTGCGGTAGCTATTTATTAATGGGAACAGAAGGGTTTTGCTATTTGGGCAGGTGTAGTGCTTATGCGGTGCTGAGCGGTGCTCCATGGTTGCGTCTTCTTTTTTTGTTTGTTTTATTTGTCCTCCTGGCTTTCTGCTTTAATTTAAAAAAAAGTGTTCTTTTTCTTCTTTGCTGTTGTTTTAGAGGAGTTTCAAGAGGGAGCACTAGTAAATGTGTATATTCAGTTGGCCTATGTCACCGGAAGTATCCACTTCTCAGGGCTTTGGCTGCTGTCACCTGCAGAAGGGCGGTGTTGGGGGGGCACCTGACTCAGTCGGTGGAGCGTATGACTCTTGATCTCGGGTTGTGAGTTCGAGCCCCACGTTGGATGTAGAGATTACTTAAAAATCAAAGCTTAGGAAAACAAAAGGAGCAAAGCTGGCAGGCGGAGAGGCTGTGTGACTGGTCAGGAGGGCTGGAACACACAGCCTGTCCTGCGACCCAGACGCAGGGTCTTCCCTCTCCTCCTGTCCTAAGTATGGCCTGGAGGCCACTGACGGGACAGCGTGAAGCCAGCTTGAAGGTCAGCAGGTCAGACAACTGGAAGTACTTGTAAGCCAAGAAGGGCTGTGAAGCCAGAGAACAGGATGATCCCGGCGGGCTGTAGGGTCTCCCTTCCAGAACTTTAAGCCAAGAGGGACCCTGGTGGGCCTGAGCTGGAGGAGCTCTCTGGGGAGGCGGAGGGCTGACTGGGGTGATCCCAGGGGCACCTGCTGCCCCTCCGATTGTTGATGAATTCATTTCCCTTTTGTGGCCTCCCTTCCTCTTTTTATCCACAGAAAACTTCCCTCCGTGGGAGGCAGGATCCTAGGGGACTAGCCCCTTGCAGAAGACAGAAGTTTGGGGTGTGAGGGGCGGAGATAGGAGGAGCTTTGGAGGCCTAGAGAGAGACCCAAGGGTGGGGAGAGCCCCATGAGGTCCTCTCTCTGGGGCCCAAGGTTGGAGGGAGAGAGGGATCACCTGCAGGGAGGTAAGGGGCTGGGGGGCTGGGGGCGTTTCTTCCCTGCAGCCCGACACCCCACACCGACACCTCATCACAGTCAAGCATAGAGAAAGAATTCCGTGTGGGGCCACCTCCATTGCATACTCTTTGCATTAGGCTTGAATATCATTTGTCAGAAAGTTCCTTTGAGCACCTGCTTTTCTCTTTCTGAGGAGTCCTCAGCTCAACTCCCTTCCATTCCTTTCTGCCCTGGTCCCCCGCTCCTTGTCTACACGGCCCCAGCCCTGGCCCTGGCCCTGCAGGATGCTCGCTTCGTCGTCCTGCGTGGGGCATGCGTGTTACCTAAGTGTGGGTATGTCGTACCTGCCTCTTCTCTTTCCAGGCCCATTTCTGGTCCTTTCGAACCAAATCCCAGCCCTTTCCTACAAGCTTTCGGGAACAATAATGGGGTCCTGGGATCAAGTCCTGCATGGGGCTCCCCACAGGGAGCCTGCTTCTCCCTCTGCCTCTGCCTCCCACGAATTAACAAGTAAAATATTAAAAAATAATAATAATGGGGTTCTATCAACCTTTCTCTATGAAGGCTTCCTTCCCCCCAACGTCCCTAAAGTTTCTTGAAAATTCCCGCCTCCCCTGCTCCCAGCCGGTCAGCCTGTGCACCTCACACTCTGCCTCCTGGACAGAAAACAGGGAGGGGCACAACCGGTAGGAGGCACAGCCAGGTGTGAGCAGCTCAGGCCAGGCCTGGTGGAGGCAGAGGGGGTTCTGAGGGGCTGGGGGTAGAGGTCTCTGTGGGAAGTGGTCCCGACTCCAGGCATCTGAGATGGCCACGGATGGTAGGACTGCCAGAGAAGCTGCACGGAGGGTGCTGGGCTGAGTGAGTCTGGGGATTCGGGGAGCAGGGAAGCAAGACTGGCCTATTTTCCTGCTAAGGAGAACAGGGACTTCTAATACTGAGGTTTTATGCTAAGTAATGGGACGTTGAAGACTCAACGTTACGGAGGTTTATTTATTTATTTATTTTTTTTTATTTTATTTATTTTTTTTCGTTACGGAGGTTTAAAGGAGAGTGGGGAAATAATGGGGTGGAAACAGGGCCCTCTCTGTCGGTGTGGCCCTGCATCGGAAGTTCTGCGTTGTCTAACTCGAGTATCTCTTGCTTCGGTCCAGACCCATTTCCTCACGTCGATCTTCAGGGTGGGTGGGAACTCAGGAGCTCACCGTTTTGCTTTTTCCTTCTGTTTTCTCTGCCCCGGAGGCTTCCCTCGAGCCCTCTTTCTTCCTGAGTTCTGGCTTCTTCTGGGCTCCTGTGCCCCCATTCTACCTCTCCTCTGGCCGGCTTCCAACATGGCCTAACAATGCTGTTTTGGCTCATCCTGCTGGGCCTCCTGGCTCCTCTCCCCCGGGTGTCCATTCCCCAGATGGTGGTGTGAACTGTGTGTTCCAGACAGGGTGCTCTTGCCGAAGGTTCTGGTGGGGAGCGTCTGTCCCGTGGAGGTGGGTGAACTTGCTTTGACAGTCGCCCCCGGGTGGCCCCTCTTGGCCCGAGGTTCTGAGATATTTGCCCAGTAGCACCCTAGGGTACCTTGATGCGTCAGGCCCGGTGCCAGGAGGCATTGTCACGTTTAATTCCATCCTGACAACTACCGTGTGAGGTTAGGGTCCTCGTCTCCATTTTACAGAAGGGGACACAGGCTCAGAAGAGGGAAGTAATCTCTCCCAGGTCACACAGCCAGTAAGTGTCAGGGTCAGGGTTAGGACCCTGGTCTCCGCTGGCTTTGAACCTGTATCCTTTCCTTCGGGGGGTGACGCTTCCCATAAGCTTTCTCCTGGCATGCTCTCGACAGCAGCGCTGGGAGACGAGAAAGGAGAGGTGGCGGTGTCCGTTCCCCAGATGACGCCGGGCTCCCGGGGGGGGCTGTGCCTTCTGTCCTTGGGTCTGACTCCTCACCCCTCGTGGCCTCGTGACTTGGCTCAGACATCCAGGGGCTACATCAGTAACTTCCCCTTTTCTGGTCTGCCCGGGGCCCAGGCCGGCCCTGGTCTGCCCTGAAGCTACCAGACAAGAGTGAGAATTAGAACATGCCAGAAGCCAAGCTTGAGTGGGTCACGCAGGGGGTGTGGGGCCCTTTGGGGAGCGGGAAGAGGAAGGAAGCCACATTGAACCTTTCAGGGCAGAGGAGCAAATGGAAGTCTCTAGGCCCTAGGAGGGCCTCCAGCCTTGGGAGGATGCAGGATCCAGCCTGGGGGCACCGAGGTGCCGTTCTTCCTGGCATCTGTGGAATGGTGAAGAATTTGCTTCTGGTGGGGCTTGGGTCCCCTCGGGAGCTTGTTCTGAGCCAGCTGAGGCCTCCTCCTAGTCAGGTATCAAGTGGCCTGCAGCTGGGCCCTGGTGGGAGTCCCTTGCTTCTGGAGCTTGGGCATGAGGCCATGTCACCTTGTGGTGTGCCTCAGATTCCCTGGCTGGCTGGCAGGTGGTACCTACACTCTTCTCTCCTCTTTTATGGGTTCCTGGCCTCTCCTGCCCTCACCCAGTGCCCTTCGCTGCCGCCTTTTGTGAGATGGTCACCCTCCTCCCCACCTCCTTGTCCTTGCGCTGGCCTCCTTTCTGTCTTGCTCGCCTCCTTCTCTCCACTCACCCGGGCTTTTTCTCGCTTCCCAGCTTTGACGATCTCGGCCCCAGGGCCTCTCCTGTGCTTGCTTGTCTCTCTTGGAGGCTCCGTTTCCCCCTTCTGAGTCTGACTCCTCAGCTCAGTCTTGGGGTCCACCTGGGATCTGTCTCAGTGACCCCAGAGCTCCTGGCTCCTCCCGGCCCTACTTCCTTCTCCTGCTTCCCTGGAGGACGGCAGGGCGCAGGCTGAGGACCCTGGGCTACGTGGGGAGCCTGAGAGCCCTGGGGTCCCTTTGCCCAGACTCCCTGCCATTTCCTCACTCCGTGGTCAGGGGTGCACCCAGGAGAGGAGTCCAGCGAGGGGACTGGGGGAGGGTGGGGAGGTGTGCCAGGAGTGGGACGGGAGGGAGGCTGCTGGGTGAAGAGGGTGTAGATGGGGATCTGCTTATCTGTCTGTATCTGCCTCCGTTTGCCCGTCTCCGGCTCCGGATGTCTCTAGCTGTCTGCCGGTCACTGTCACTGTCTTTGCCTTTCTGTGTCATCTTGCTTCTGGGACTGGGGGCCTTTAACCCAGCTCCTCTCCTCTGTGGCTCCCACGCCCACCCACCCTCCCTGACCGGTTCTGGGGCAGACCAGTCAGGGGGCTGGTTTCCCAGGAGGGGGAGGGGGCCGAGCAGGGTGGGTGGGGGTTGGTGGGGGTGGAGGTGAATGGTAATTGTATTAGCTTGTTCTGATGCAATTGGGCTTCCCAGGCTGGGCCCTCCCCTGCCCACCTCCCTCCCTCTCCCCTCTCCCCTGCCCCCCCTGCCCTCTCCATTCATCTCCCTCCCTCTCCCAGTTCCATCAGAATCAATTAGACAGTCCCTGCTTTAATCTCATGCAGGAGCCTGGGCTCAGACCCAGCTGCCCAGCTCCTGGTCTGCAGTTTCCACGTGGGGCCCTGCAACCAGCACCCCAGGGGCAGAGGGATGACCAGGATGACCTCAGGGCCCCTGTTCTTACTTTCCCACCCCCAGAAGCTCTGGCCTGCCCCGGGTGGGGGGAGGGACCAGGCCTCGGGCTCCCCAGTGGATCGATCCTCACCATCACTCCGGGTCTGTCCCCGCCCCTCCCCCCAAGGTCCACCGTTTATCATGTCAGCCGCTGGGTGGTGATGGAAGTTGTTTGGAAAGGGGCCCAGAGGACCCAGGATTCTCATCCAGCAGAATAAAGAGAGCTGGGGGTGGGGTGGGGATGGGGGCTTGAATAATGAGCTGCCAGCGCCTGAAGGCATTCATTGTGTGGAAGAGGGACCAAGTTGTTCCTCCCCAGGCAAGGCAGTCCAAGAGGCTACGCTTTGGAATTTGAGGGGGGTGGGTGGAGGTTAGGTATTAGGAGGAACTTCCTGCCTGTCAGGGGTCAGAGAGACAGGGTTAAAGGGGTGAAAGGGAGAAAGAGGACTTAGGGACTCACCTCCTTGGGATATCTATAAGAGGAGAAAAGCCCTTCCTGCCTTTCCTTTCTCCCTCCCCCTTCTCTCCCTCTCCCCTCCCCATCTGCAATGCTGTGCTATGGAAAAACAATGAGGGGGGGGGCCCTCCATCCAGTTCAGGCACTGCTACTTTCTAGCTGAGTGGCCCCTGGCAAGTCACTTTACTTCTCTGGGCCTCAGTTTCCTCATATGTAAATCGAGTGTTGGGAGAACGTGTTGGGCCTCTTTCAAGTTGAATTGGAATCAAGACTGGATATTGGGGAGCTGTTTCTGAATAGGAAGGAACACGGGGCCCCTAGTAGGGGCAAGTGGAGTGGAGCTGCACGAAGACCTCCCAGTCCTGGCTGCAACAGCAGCAAGGACGCAGAACGCCACACTCCCCGCTGGCCTGTCCTAATCCAGGGCTGGGGGGCTGACCAAGTGCATTTGGAAGCAGGAATGGCCCTTCCTTCCTTCCTTCCTTCCTTCCTTCCTTCCTTCCTTCCTTCCTTCCTTCCTTTGTTCTTTTATTCATGCGGTCACCCATCCGATCTACCACATAATGCACGCTCATTGTCCATGCACCGGGCACCGTGCTGCATGCGGGGGGTACAATGGAAAGACGGATCAGCTCTTCAGGAAGCTGGTGTTCTGGTGGGGAAGGGGCAGGATAGTGAGCAAACCTGTCAGCAAGCGGTGCTAAGTGCTATGAAGAAATGCTGGTGTCACACAAGCCTGACGGGGGGAGGGCACACAAGGACTTTCGTGGGGCTGTCCGTGGAGATGGGAACCTAGGAGATGACCCTGGACCAAGCCCTGCAGGGCCCCCTATTCTGTTGCATGGAGGGAGAATGGTTTGAGTTCGGAACCTTATAGATGGTTGGGCAGCGTAATGATGCTTGCAGTCCTTGCCAGTCCTTGGTCCTTCTAGGTGGGGTGCTGGGCTCTAGGGAAGCCACCCTGGAGGCGAGACCCAGATGAGAGCCCCCTGGAGGCCACAAGAGGACTAGCTATGGCTGGGAGGGTGTCGAAACCGGTAGTGAGAAAGCCAGGCCTGCCAGAGCTGTCCCCATCTGATGAAGGAAAAAGGCTAGGAGGTCCCTGGGGAGCGGCCTCTGTGCATCTCTCTGTGGGTGTGAAAAGAAGACCTGGAGCCTCTGATCAGATGCCCAAGCTATTCACCCCACACAGGAGCTGCCTTTGTCCCCCCACAGACAAAACCAGCTGGGGGCACTGTGACCCTGGGACAGAGGAGGCTCTGTGCCTCCCCCACCGCCGAGTGGTGGGCCCTCCAACAAGGCCTGTCCCCAGGGGGCTAGTGGCTGTGACCTGCTCTCTTATTTCTCCGACACCTTTGCTGGCTGCCTCTGGGAAGTTTCCCAGTCTTCCATTCAAGGGAAAAGTGGGCCCTCCTGGCTTGGACCCAGGGAAAACTTGGGGAGAAAAGCTCAGAGTGGCCCCCTCTCTGTACGTGGCCTCTATCCCACCTCATCTCTGGAATTTCCTCCCTGGCCTGCACACAGTATTCGGGTCTCTGGGCTGTGTGAACCAGAGTGGGCCAAGGAGAAGAAATTCCTCCTCCTTCGAGCCCTGGCCAGCCCTGCAGCACTGCCTAGCTTGCCAGTGTGGACTCTAACTGAGGAGAGGAGGAAGAGCAGGGATCTCAGAGGGTGGCAGGGCCAGGGGTCAGGCCCTGGGGACCACGGAGGTGTGGGCAGGGCCATGTCACATGGGTAGAAGCAGTCATTGGAGGGTTGGTTGACCCTCTGAGGATGGTGGCCAACTTTTCAATGGGGAGGGAGAGTTAACAGCGGGGCGGGAGGGCTCCTATCTGGCACCCCAGTGGACACTGTAGGGGTTGGGGGTCTAATGTGAGGTCCTCTGATGGACCAGGCTCATCCCAACCCCTCCCTCACTCCATGTGTTGGCTGTAATACGTGGTCCCCTGTGTCTGAGCATCCGTGTCTGGTCCATTCTGTGGAGCCTTGCATCTCTGTCCCTGATGCTCAGGGGCCTGGAAGAAGAAGGAGAGGGAGGAAAGATTTGCTAAACACCCACCAGGAGCTGCATGCTGTTTCTGGTGCTTTGAGTACTTTGCAGGAAAAAGGAGTTGAGACTGAGAGACCTTTTGGGATTAGGCTCCTCCTCATCACCGCCCCGCCAAACACAAATGTTTTGGTGGAAGAAGCAGCCAAGGGATCCCTGCTGAAACCTTCCAGGAGGTTCTGGGGGGTCCTGCAGCTGTTAGTCTCAGGATTCTGACCTCCTCTGGTGGCAAAAACAGAACAGAGGATTTGTGATTTCCCATGAGGCATCGAACTCCCCGGGGGGACATGTTTCTGGGTCCTTCCAAGACAGAACACATGGCAGCAGGACTACACTGATCTTCAGGAATTAAGCCACAGGGCATGAAGTGAGGCCAGAGGTTAGGGGGTGGGGAGAGTGCTGGGGAGCAGCTCCAGGCCGTGATGGGCTGGACTTCATGTCCTTGTCAGCCTACACTGTTCCCTTCCTCTCTGGAGGGTCCTGGGCTTAAGAACACCTCCTGCTGGGCAGTAGCTGAAGTAAAGGGCCCTCTGCCTTTCTGAGCCTTTTTCTTCAGGATCTCCCTGGGGAAGAGCTGGGTCTAGCTCCAGCCTCCTTCTATTTCTTCCTTCCCTCCCTGTTTTCTTTCTGTGTTTGGTAAGTGCCTTTTGTGCCCTAAGTACCAGGGAGACTCAAGGATGCTATTAAGAAAAAGTCATCTTGTCTTCATCTCTTTGGCTGAGCAGGGCCTCAGATTGCCTCCTCCTATCGGAAGGACTTCCTCCAATTTAAAAAATTCAACAAGTGATTCCTTTTGATTAAACTTTATTCCACTTGCTATGGATTAAGCCCCATTTCCTAATGTCTCACGTCTTATCCATTTCCTCTGGTTCCCCAGGTGGGGAGGCTCTGGAGATGCAGGACCCCCAGAGAGGAGGGAGGCCCCTCTGCAGGCCTAGAAGGGACTTCAGCAGTGCCGGAGACTTTGCCGGGGGTCATGGGCATGAGCGAGGGCCTGCTAGGGGTCAGCTCACTTTAGCAGGAGGCTGAGAAAGTCCCACTGCCTCTCCACCTCCTTTTCTGAGACTCCCCCTCCAGCTTTCACCCGGAGCCTTCTGTGTGTGTGTGTGGTGGTGGTGGTGATGGGGTGTGGGAGTGATGGGGGTGATGGTGGTTCCCTTGCTTGGGGAACTGTTAGGGGCTGAGGGCCCTAGTGTCTGTCTTTCCCCCTCTCACTAGCCATCCATGCACCAGCTGGGACGCCTTCCTTCTCTTTCACTGTGTTCCTGCCCAATCTCCCCGGAAGCACTGTACCCCACTGCCTTGTCTCCTGGTGGGGATCTGAAGGGGGGAGGGGGGCAGGGCCTGAGAAGTCTGCTGGAGTAGGGGAGAGCTTGGGGCAGGGGTGAGGGCAAGGGGACAGAGAGACGGCATTGCCAAGAAAAAGGGGCCCCGTGATGGTCCCAGAAAAGCCTGGCTGGGCAGCCCTGGCAATGGCGATGGGGGCCCTGGGGGTGGGGTCCCCAGCCTGCACTAGGCTCCCAGGGCCTGCGGCGGCGGAAGAGGCCCTGGCAGGGTCCTGCTGGCGCGCAGCTCCCCCGCCCCTTTCCCTCCAGGCTTGGCTGCCTGCCCTCCCGGTTTCTCTGCAGCAGCAGAAGCAGGGGCAAAGCTCATGGCTGCCTGACCACCGCTCCGGAGCCTGGCAGTGGGGCTCGGGCGCCTCTCCCTGCTTTTGGCTCTCAGAGCCTCTGTTTCTCTCTCCTCCCCCCCCCCCCCAGTCCTGCACCTCCTTCTCACTCCTCTCTTCTTCCCTCCCCCCTAGTTCCAGGGGCACAGCGTGGTCACCCCAAACAGCATTCCCGAGAGGCCCCATCCCCTGTTCACATCCGAGGACCGCGGAGGCAGAGGAGGGTCCCCGGCTCCATGGGCAGCCCGGGGCGGGACAGAAAGTGAAGATGGGAAGGGGTGCGCCCTGAGCCACAGCTGCGGGGGGCGGGGGTGTCCAGCTCCCACCCATCTGCGCTGGTCCAGCCCCCAGGCAGGGTCCCTGCCAGCCTGCGCAGGCTCGGGATGCTCAGAGCCCTGAGTCCCTGCCGTGGCTGGAGGGAGGTCCAGGCGCAGGAGTCTGAGCGCGGCCAGGGTCGGGGGCTGGCGGTGCGTTGGGACAGGCCGCCCGGGGTGCCCCGCGTCCCCACGGGCGCCCGTGGATGTTTCCGCTTGTCCTGGGGGCCGGCGGCCTCGGTGGAAGTGAACCACACGGTGCCCTGGGGAGCGATACGGCGAGCGAGGTCCGGGGAATCGCGCACGCCCGCTGCTCACACCCTCCCTGCAGCGGGAGCAACGCCTGCCGGCAGGTGGACGCCCCCCCCGCCCCGCCCGCAGCCGCGGGTCCCGGGGTGCTCCGCCCCCCCCAGCCGGCCCGGGAGGCGGTCCCCGCGGGGGGAAGCGCCCCGCCGCCGCCCGCGCCGCCCGCAGGGGCTTCCGGGGAGATGCGGCCACGTCGGGGCGGCTCCTCCCGCTAGAGGGGCCCGCGCTCGCCGCCGCCCCGGGCCCCGCCGGCCTCCTCCCGGCGCCCCAGCGTCCCCGTCCGCAGACCCTCGCGCCCGCCCGCGGCGCCGGCCCGGGTCACCATGACTCGGCTGAGCTGGTGCTTCTCCTGCGCGATCCGGTGGGGCAAGTACCTCTTCTCCTGCCTGCTGCCGCTGCGCTTCTGCCTCCGCAGCCAGGTAAATGCCCTCGGCCTCTCCCGGCACCTGCGCCCCGCCCGCTCCCAGACCGGCACTCCCGCGCCCCATGGATCCATCACCCCCCCACCCTCCGGCACACCCCGGGTGACCCTCGTCAGCCTGGCTTTTCTCAGAGTTCGGGGACTCCTGGGGAGCCCCTACCTGTGGGGCACAGACTCCTGGGGAGCCCCTACCTGTGGGGCACAGACTCCTGGGGAGCCCCTATCTGTGCGGCACAGACTCCTGGGGAGCCCCTACCTGTGGGGCACAGACTCCTGGGGAGCCCCTACCTGTGCGGCACAGACTCCTGGGGAGCCCCCCTACCTGTGGGGCACAGACTCCTGGGGAGCCCCCCTACCTGTGGGGCACAGACTCCTGGGGAGCCCCTACCTGTGGGGCACAGACTCCTGGAGAGCCCCTACCTGTGGGGCACAGACTCCTGGGGAGGCCCTACCTGTGCAGCACTCCAGCACCTGGAGTTTGGGTCAGAAGTCGGCAGGACAGGACCCAAGTCAGCGGGGAGTTGAGCACAGAGGAGCTTTTCCAAGCATTTTAAACATCCCTCCTAAGTTTCTGTGGGAAGGGAGGATGAGTTCCTGGAAATGTCTCTTTTTGCCCCCCACCAGACTGTGATGACCCAGAGTCAAGTCTGGGGGGGTAGCAGAGAGAGATGGAAGTGGGGCACAAAGAAGCAGGTGGACTCAGGAGGGATTTCCCAGAGGATGGAGGGCCCAGGGAAGCGGACAGGGAGAGGATGAGGGCAGGAGGCAGGGTCTGCGGGGACTGCGGGGACTGTGGTGCTGTGGGTGGGCGTGTCCTGGTTGAGCATCTTTCCCCCTGAGATCCTCCCAGAGAGGATTCTTGACGATGCCTACAGGGTGTGTTTGCTTGTGTGTGTGTGTGTGTGTGTGTGTGTGTCTGTGTGTGTAAGGGGGAGGTTGGGGAGAGAGTGGAGATGGGGACATAATCTAGCCAGCAGAGTGGGGAACTGGACAAAGTGTTTGTAACCTTAAATTCTCCCCTGGGGGGCAGAGAGAACCCCAAGAGCGTGACCTTGACCATTTAGAAGCATCTAGTGAGGGGAAAGGTGTCAGGGACTGGATGTCCTGTAACAGGGAACTGGCCCCCTGATCCATTCTTTGGGGAACCAGAAGGGCCCCCGTCACACTGGCAGAGAGGGGCACAGTACACCATTCTGTTAAGAGCGCCAGACGCAGACCCCGTCTGCCCAGCTTTAATTCTGGTTTTCCCATTTACTAGCTGGGGACCTTGGGCAAGTTGCATAATTTGGCTGTACCTGAGTTTTCACACCTGTAAAATGGGGATAATGAAACTACCTACCCCACTGGGCTGTTGTGAGGACTAAATGAGGCAATACGTTTGAAGTGTTTACCAAAGTGCCTACTCCATAGTAGATGTTCAGTAAAAATTAGGGATATTGTTTTTATTATTATTGTGCCTTTCCAGCGGGGGTCTGCTTCCTCGTAGACCTCCAGACAGGGCCAGAACTGGGGTGTGTGGAGATGGAGAGATTTCTCCCAGTATCCATTCTCCCCAATCATATGGGGTTGAATGGGCAGCTCCTCCTCCCAGGTGCTGCCTCTGGGACTCAGTTTCCCTCTCTGCCACTCCGCAGTGGGGAAAGGTGCCAGCCAGCATGCTTCCGCCTCAGTCGCCCAAGGTGTACTTTGAAATCTTCTAGCAAAATACATTGTCCCCAGTGATTGGCTGGGAGGCAGGCGCTGCAGCTGTGGAGCACGGGGCCAGAGCCCCATCCACGGTCCAGTGGGTTCTGAGTTCAGATGCTGCGGAGTCGGGTTTTCACACTTGGGAAAAGGCAGCCTGCGGCAGGAAATGGCCAGCCAGGACCAGGTCAGTTGGACCCCAGGCCACTTAGCAATCCCCCACTCCTCATTTGCAGAGGTAGAGGATGACTTGAACTCCTCCTGGGCTAGGATTTGAGCCGGGCACCGGGGATAAGGGGCTGGGCGAGCAGCTGCAGCTGCCTCCCTCCCTCCAGCCAGGCTTTGAGGGCCTGAGTCAGGCAGGAAATTAGAGCTGGGGGAGAGAGATCAAGATCACTGAGTAGAGCTCTGGGAAAGATTTTATTAAAAATTGTTAGGATTGGGTCCAGACTCTGTCCCTACCTGGGGTGTTGGTGGAGGGGAGGTTAGGGGAAGGGGATGTGAATGATGCTCCTTTTTGTATCAGCTAGGGAAACTGAGGTCCAGGCAGGGCCCAGTTGGAACCTCAGTTTTTGTCTCAGGGAGCATCCAGATTTCTGGAATGCAAGGGGGTTACCTCCATTTTGTACTAGAGGGGTGGTGGGAATGGGGGCAAGGGCCAAGACCTCCCCTAGCCCACAGGGTGCCTTGGTAAGCTTTGGGATGGACGATGCCTCATGCTCCGGGCTGATGTGTTCCATGCCAGGCTCGGTGAATGGAGTGTGGATGGGACCGTAGCCCCCACTGAACCCTGCCACCCTGTGCAATGAACACCCTGTGCCGTGGTACCTGGAGGCACGCTAGGCTCCTGGCACCCCAGAATGCCAAGACTGAGTGTGTATGGGGGTGGGAAGCAGCATGAAGAAGCATGGCTTACCGGAAAGGAGGCTCTGTGGGCAGCAGAGGCCAGACCCTGTGCTCACCCAGATCTCAGGCCCCAGAGCTCACGAGTCCTGCAGATTTTTTCTTCTTGTTGGCTCTTCTAGAGCCACAGGGGAGCCAGTCAGTCTCATCCCGAGCCATGTGGCAGCACTGTCCTCGGCTTCCGTCTTTCCTGTCCCCTGCACCTCCCACCCAAGCCAGACCTGGGCCTGGGTTACTGAACCCCTGGAGCTGCAGCGCCAGCCCTTGGATGAGCAGTGGGAGAGCTAACACAGCACCACAACGTGAGACCATGACCCCTAGTCCCTGGGTGACTGCATTGCTATAGGAGCAGCAGGTACATTTTCAATTCCCTTGAATTGAAATTCCGTCTGCTTGAGTCAGACGTCCCAGTCTCCATTCTCACACACCCTAGCTGTGTGACTCTGAGCAATTTGCTGAACCTCTCTGGGTCTCAGCTTCTGCATCTGTAAAATGAGAGCTGGTAGGAGCCTTAAACGGATCCCATAATCAAGTGACTGCTTAGTTAATACCGATCTTTCCTGGGGCAAGGGGTGGAGTGGTATGGATATAGTTGCCCAGTGTTTCGGTGTCAGATTCCTGCGTGTCCCATACTCGGGATCTGTAGCTGGAAGTTGGAGAGGAGCCCCAGAGCCAGCAATGCACCTGCCTTTTTGATGGGAGGCATCTGGGACCGACTGGGAGGAAGGCTGGGGTGTGGAAGGCGGTGGGCTGTGCCTCTGGTGTCGCGGTGGCTGGATGGCAGCTGCTTAGGGAAATGTGTGGGCCTGGGTATCACGAGACTGTTCCTGCCCAGCTCTGTGACCTCCCTCCATTGCAGTGTTGTTGTCTGTTAAACGAGGGGGCTCGATTAGATAAGCTGTGCTCCAAAGGCCAAGTCTCCGGGTGGACATGTTTCACTTGGCTGGCGGAATGTTTTTTGTTTTTTTTCAAAGCTAACATTTCAAAATTTGTCTTTTTTGTTCGTATTTTGTATGAAGGAATTTATATGATCATATAGATTTGGGGACTTTCGGCAGATCAAAAGATCTGATGGCCTTTTGTCAGATGTCCCTGATGCCACAGTGGCTGTCACTGAGGAGCGTGTGTCCCCTTTAGGTGGGGCTGCCCTCTTGAGGTCCCCAGAGACCCCTCACCTGCTCCTCTCATGTAGTTCCTGTCGGGGCCCCGATGGCTCTGACTGTGACCCCTACTAATCGCCCTGTGACTGCTAGCTGAGCCTGAGTGCCTTTCCACCTCCGATGTTCTATGACCTTCAGCTTCTGTGCCAGTAGTGACGGCGACAAGGCTCACTGCTACCGTATGAGATGGGCTGGACAAGAGGAAGAACATTTTGATGAACGAGTGTTGAGGGATAGGAAGGATGGACTGGAGGGACCTCGAGCCTTGGCCTGGGCACTTGGTGGCATCACAAAAGGTGGAGCTGGAAGGGACCTGAGAGGACAGCAAGTTGGCCATTTTGCAGATGAGGCAGTGAGGCTGGGGGAGGGAGTGTCGGGCTCAGGCTCCCGAAGCCCTCGGCTTCATTCCTGCCCTCACGCACCCATCCCTGTGCGCCGGTCAGTCCGCCTCCGTCCAGCACCGGCCCTAGGGCCCGCAGAACCGTTTCTTCTCTGGCTCCAGGGCGCCGATCTGGAGGGCAGCTAGCAGGAAGGGCTCTGAGCGCAGATGGGGGAGGTGAGCGGAGCACAGACCTGGCCTTGGCAGGGGCGGGGGGTGGAGGTAGTGGGGTGGCGTGGCACAGGGTGGTGGCAGGTCCGAGGCTTCTGGGATCCCAGCCCGGAAAATCCAGCCAGCCCACTGGCATGTACCTGGTCTGATGTCTGCTGCAGACAAGATCCTGGTCCAAGCACAAGGCGAGGAATCCCAGGCTGAGCAATGCTTTTCTGGCCTCCTGAGGGTCTGCGGCCTGGGAGAGCTCAGAGGCTGGGGGGTGACAGGAGGAGCTGGTGCTGAAGATGGGTGGGTGTCACAGGCAAGTGCGAATGTGTGTAGCCGGACTGCCCAACACCCTTCCAAGGGGGTCACAGAGGGAGCGAAGGAAGGTTTGGGAAGGCGACAGTAGCTGTGACCCTACTAATGGCCCTGACTGTGACTGCTAGCAGTAGGGAAATAGGTTAGGACCCACTGATGGATAGATCAACTCATTCTTCAACCGTGTGTGGTACCTGCTACATGCCGGGCGTCAGGGACACAAAACACAGGACATGTCCTTGCCCAAGGAGCTCTCTCCTGGTGTGGGTGGGGGAGGGGGACACCAGGCTTGCGAAGGATGAATAATGGGTAAGAAGCTGGAAACAGGGGGGTCATTACAGACTTGGAGACACCTCGGCGGCAGAGTTGGACACCCAACAGGGTGGATGGTGGTTAGATAGCAGGAAGGACTTCCTGACAGTGAGAGACTAAGATACAAGAGAGACCCCCATAGGCTCAGGGAAAGAGGGATGGGGACATTCTGGGGGCGGGTTCTTCCGGGGGGGGGATAGGTATGTCCAGCACCAGGGTCCTCCACACCCTGAGGCGACTGGGGAAGGAGGGTGGCTGAAGGGCTGCAGGGCCCCGTTGGGCTTTGTGGGAGGACAGACAAGTTGGTGTCACCGCGACTTGGTCTTCAGTCTTGTTTTCCGGCGTTTCTGGGAAGCTGCAAGGTGATTTCTCAGAACTTCTGAGCTAGCTGCCGGGAGGCGCATCTTCGAGTGCCGCCAGCAGCCGAGGGCGATGGGAGCAGGCGGGGGGAGATGGGTGGGCGTGGGCACCCGGATGTCAGGATGTAGCTGGCTGAGCCCTTGAAGTTGTGGGGAGGCTGGAAGGGCTGCTGGGGGTGGCTGCGGGCTGCCCCCCCAGCACTCAGAAAGGCCTCCTGAAAGCTCCTTCTCCGTGCTTGCCCGATGCTCCAGTCGGCAGAGGGTGGGAGGGTTCTCAGGAGTGTCTGTGGACACCCCCTGCCCGGTGGCTGCTGCAGGGCCAGCCATGTGGGGAGCCCTGCTGCATGCGGTGTTGGCCAAACTGTCAGCTGAGCCCCAGTAGGCTTGGTAGGGAGGTGTCTGGGGTGGGGGAGCCAGAGGGTCTTGTGATGCTGCAGGGCATGTGGTGGAGAGGCAAGACCTTTTGCGGCTCCATAGCTCTGCAGAAGGACTCAGAGAGTCAGGAGAAGGGACCCCGAGTCCTCACTCTAGCTCCTTGACCAGATCAAAGGCTTTGAACTCAGGTGTCAGCTCCCAGAAGGACCAGGATCAGACGCTTTGGCTTCAGCGGCCACCGCCTCCACCGCCGCCCGACTTCTCAGAATCACCAAACGATAGAGAGTGGGTCCCTTGTGCAGTGCACAACCTGCGTTTCTGCCTGTGGCCGCCTTTCCCCAGATGAGGTGGGAATGTATCCCTCTCTTTCCGGAGTTAGCCAGGTAAATGTCTTGGTTGGACTGGGAGCCAACACACCTGGCTGGGCAGGGCCAGCTGAGGCGGGGAGGCTGGTTGTAGAGCCTGAACCCTCCGGATGCACCGTGTGTGGTGCTCACAGAGTGGCAAGGACGTGCTCTTGGGTGAGTGGGGGAGAGAGTCCAGGGGATCTGGAGCCCTCTGTACGTGCCAGGGGCGTGCACAGCACACTCATGCATGTGCAGAGGAGCTCGAGCGGGAGGCCTCTCTTGCCAGGTTACTCAATCCAGGAAAGTGGTCTCCAAGCGCCTGCTCTGGGTGGGGCCCTGTCCTCGGCATTTTTTGTGTGTTTATGTGAGTTGTACTGTGTGTCTCCATGTGTGTGTCTGCAGAAGGGGGTGGGGCTGAGGCCTCTTTCCCTCCCCTGGAAGGCTCCAAAAAGCAGAGCGGGTGATTCACCAGCCCCACCCACCCTCACTTGGTCCAGCCTTGGCCAGAGCTCAAAGAGGAAAGTCTTTGGGGGGGAAGGTGGGGGCGGGGGGGAGTGGTGGATCAGACAATGAGGGCCTGAGCAGATTTTACTGGATCCCCCTGCAGTGCTTCCTGGGAATACATTTATATTCTGGACCCTCCTTTCTACCCCACACTGGACTCCAAACTATTGCCCCTGAACTAAGGTGGGGGAGAGGAGAGGGGAGGGGAGGGCTGGCAGGAGGCAGGGGGACACTGTGGGGGAGAATGAGGCGGGTGGAGTGATGGGAGGTGAACACTGGGCCCAGGGAGGGGGAGCAGGGGAGGTGGAGGAGGAAGTGGGGAAATGCAAACCAAATGTTGGCCCAGGGTACAGTCAAGAAAAACAGACTCTCTCGCAGGAGCCTGGAGAGCCTGGAGCGGGGCTCCCTTTAGGAAGGGCAGGAAGGGCTGGGACAGATGTTTGGAGAAAAGAAAGAAAGAAGGGAAAAAAAAAAAGAAGTAGGAAAAAAATTGGAATGAAATCCACAGCCTGGAGGCAGGGCCATTCTCCCACAGTCTCAGGCCTGGTTTTTCTTGTGTTAAGGCCTGTTGCTGAGTGTGTTGTGCAAATAAATGTATGTTCCCAGGGCTGGAGGGCACACATCTATCTGCACTCAGAGATAGGACCTGGCGGACCCCAGGATATGCAGACTGTGTCTGTCTGTCTGTTCATCCATGCTCTGGGGGCTGGAGGGGGGATCTGCAGGAGGACAGTAGACCTGGGGGCTGCCAGCATCCCATCAGAAGGCAGGAGGAGCCTGGGTGGCTCCCAGGGTGGCTCCCAGGGCTTGTATGTCTGGAGGTGGGGGTGGCGGTGGAGGGGGGTAATGGTAATGGCCTGGGGGCAGCTGGCTCTAGTAATTGTCCCTTTGCCTGGTCTCCTTCACACCCCCCTGCAAAGCAGGCTTCTGACCCCCAACAGCCACCAGCGGAGCCTGGGAGGAGGGAGGAGACAGGAGGCTGGGACAAGGGGGTGGAGTGGGGGGAGGAGGGAAGGAGGGAGGGTGAGCGGGAGGCAGGCAGGGTGAGAGGCCCGACAGATGCTGGCTGGAGGAGCCGCAGCCCGAGCTGCCTTCTTGCTCCGTGGGGGCCGCGAGCTCAGGGGCCGTGAGCAGGCTCCAGGCTGGGCCTGAGGGACAGCACCCGCTGAAGATGACGTGGATCTGTCTGTCCTGCATGCTCTGGGTAGGTCCGGCTGCTTTAGCTACGAGGTCATGGGCCCCCCTCCCTCCCGTCTTATCCTTAGGCTGAGAGCCAGTGTGTGTGGGGGTGTTGGTGTGAAGGCAGGGGGGCAGGGGGGCTCTCTGCCTCTTACTGACTGACTGAAGGACACATGGACTCACGCAGGCCCTCGGCTGTGGTCCTTCCCCATCAACAGGGCCTCGGCGGTCAGGACATGCCCCCTCCCCAGCTCTCTTGCTGCCTCTGGAGTCCAGGAGCGGGAAGTGGAAGGAAGCCGGCAAGAAGTTTGTTTCCTTTTGGAGCCTCTCTTGCCACCCTCCCACCCCCTGCCACACTGGGGGGGGCAATTCTTCACCCCCTCTGACGCTCAGCCCAAGCCGGAGGAGGTGGCAGCCGAGGGGTCTGGAGGGACAGGGGACCCTGACCTGGCACATGAAACCTGGGGGAAGCCTGGCTCTGGAGAACTCTGCTCCGATCCCTCACTTTGATCCCTTCTGGACCCGATTTCAGCTTCTACCGCTGCCAGCCCCCTTCCTCTATGGGCCTCCCATCCTTACCAGGACCCCCCTGCCGCCCTCCCCTCCTGCCCAGCAGAGGGAAACATGGCCTGCTCTTTCTCCCTTCTTGCACCCCCAACCCCAGTTACCAGGGCGTGTGTTGGGGTGAGGGTGCCTGAGGGGTGGGCAGGCAGGGTCTGGGGGCCGCTTGATGAAGTTACAAGTCTCCTGGGAGAGTCCTGACTGCTGCGGGAGGGGTGGGGGCAGGGCCAGGAGACCCCGGCCTCAGAGGGGCTTCTGGGCTCTGGGCTGGGTGAAGGCATGCGCGGGTCAGGAGGGCAGCGAGGAAGTCATCCCTGGCCGAGGTCCATGTGGGCCTCCAAGAGAGTGATGGCTGGTGGGGGGGAGGAGCGCGTGGGGAGGGGGCTTGCAGCCCAGGATCCAGATGTGGCCTTTCCTGCCCGGTTCCCTGTTCCGGCCAGTCCCCAGGCAAGCCCAGGCTGGGGACAGCTGTGGGAGATCAGACTCAGGGGGCCAGGTGTCCTTGGGGCAGAGAGGGGAAGGGTGGGAGAGGGGTTTGGGCGGACTGTGGGGCTCGGGTGCAGGGGAGTGTGGGGGTGGGTCAGAATGCTAGACTGAGGGCCCGGAGCATCCTGCACTGGGGCTGCACC
The DNA here is from genome assembly GCF_053574225.1 of Canis aureus. NCBI lineage: Eukaryota > Metazoa > Chordata > Mammalia > Carnivora > Canidae > Canis > Canis aureus. The sequence continues at coordinate 6,163,089 of NC_135646.1, forward strand.
GGCAGTTTTCTGGGCTGCTGTTCACATCTGTAAAAGGGGAGCCTTGGCCCAGCTCACCTGGCTAGGGCCTTCCAGCTCCCTCGGGCAAGCTCTGGGAGGCCTGCGTACAGTGCTGGGGATGGAGGTGGGCAGCGGGGGAGAGCCCTGCAGTGGCACAGGTGGCAGTGAGACTTCCAGGGTGACAGGCTGCTGTGGGCGGACGAAGGGCCACTTCCGCTCGGAGGTCGTGAGAAAAATGACTTCACCCTGGCAGGCCTCCGTTTCCCCACGTGTGAAATGAGGTCGGTGAAGGGGAGTTGCAGAGAGGTGGGCATGAGTGCCCTGTCGATCTTACTGGCCTTCCTGGGAGTTGGGAGAAGGTGCTGGTTACCAAAGACGGGTGTGGATGGTGCCACCTGGAGGCCTCTAAGCCCCTCCCCTGCCCTGTCTCCTGGTCCCTTCCCAGACCTGTTCCTCCCAACCCTGTGGGACAGCCCAGGGAGGGGCCCTTGGCTGTGGGAATGGGAAGAGCTGGTGAGAGTGGGCTGGACAGAGGACCAGGTTCTGGTCGGGTCGGGGCTCTCGGCTCCCCCCTCCGCCCCAGTGGCACCGGCAGCCCTACCAGCAAACTTCCTCTCTTCTCGGCGGGCCATGGTGGGACTGGGGGGGTGTGTCTGGGGCAGGCGATGGAGGGGTAGATGGCACCAGTTATGGAGAAGGGGCACAGAAGCCCTGGAGGCTTTGCCGAGGGGGCTGCTTCTTCTGCCTTGAGAGGCACCTGGTGGCGGGACGTGTGCGGACTTTGACACCAGGCAGGGCTAGGTTAAAATCTTAGTTCCATTGTTTACCAGGTGGGCCTTGGGTAAGACAGGCCCCTTCGTGAGTCTCAGTTTCCTGGTCTGTAAAGTGGGAATAATAAAACCCACCTTGTATGACTGGGATGAGCACAGAGGTAAAGTATATCAAAAGTTCAGGTGCCCAGGCACACAGTAGGTGCTCAGTAGATGCTTGTCCATCCCCCTCTCAGAAACCTCCTGCTTGGCTGGTGGGATCCCCTGAACCCAGATCTCACGTGCAGGAGGATGTCCCTGGGATGGCTGTTGTGGGAGGGGGCCCCACCTCTGAGGCTCCTGACTGCCCAGCTGTTCTGGGGCCAGCAACTAGCTGGGTCTGCGGCCTCAGGGAGGTAAACTGAGGCATGGTCTGGAAGAGACACTATGTGTGTGTGCTTGTCCATGTGCACCCACGTTCCTGGACAGGGATAGGTACGGAAGCTTCTTCCGAGCAGCAGTGTATCTGCAGTGCATGGTCTTTACAAGCTCGAGGAATAAAAATCACTTTATTAGCAGAGGAGCATAGCTACATATTATGCATAACTTGATTTTCTCATCAAATGCTCCTGCTATTACATATTCAAGGATGGTTTCTTTAGAAAATAATTACATGCCCATTAATTGAGGCTTTTTGGTGTTGTGCCGATGGAGTTAGAGCTGCAGGCTCTTCCTGCCAGAAGGACTCACTCTGTTCTCTGGGACTGGGAAGGAGCTTATCAAGGGTGGTGGGACTGAAAGGACCACCAGGCAGGGCCAGGGCTGGGGGTAGGGGTGGGGGGCAGGCGCAGCTCTGGCCCTGCCCTGAGCAAGCCATGTGGCTTCAGGCTGGTTGCTCGACTTTTCTGGACCTCACAGAAGTGGGGAAAGTCTTCTCGGAGGCCCCTTGCAGCTGCGGACAGTGAAGTGTTCTCTTTCCTGGAGCTGGTGTTCTTCCCAGCGCCAAGCACACGTTTTTGTCCAGAAGGGTCCTCATGCACCCGCAGATTCTGGGTGTGCAGTTGCTGCCACATTGACCCCAGTCTGACCCCTTGGCTCTGAGATTGTTGTGTCTGGAGTGTCATTTGCCTCTGAGGGCTGTGCCCACCCGGGGCCCCCTGATGCGTGGGGTTTGGGCCCTAGGATGGGCTCCACGAGCCTGGCCGGGGTCTGAAATAAAACCCTCCTTTTGCAAAGCTTCTCCTCTGAATGACATTTGAGGCACAGAGTCTGAGACAAGTACCTCAGTGTTCAGCTGGAGTGCAGTGAGCTGGCCGAGGGTGCTAGGCCTGGCTCCCATCCTGGCCTTGACCCTTGCTAGCTGGGTGACCTTAGGCAAGGAGCTTCACAGTTCTGTGCCTCAGTTTCCCCACCCACCTAGAGGGTTGTTCCGTTTTAAATGAGCTAATAGACGCATACATTTAGAAGAGCGTCTCTCACACAGGCGGGGCTCAAGGAATGTTAGCTCTGATCGTACGATGGCGTGTTTCCAAAGCCACGTCAGCGAGCTAGAGCAGAACCGGAACCTGGGTTCTCCTGGTCCCCCGTCAAGGGCTTTCCATCCTGGGAATCCTTCAGGGCAGGGTATGTGGCAGGGGCCATGAGAATGATGTGAAGGCTGAGGAGAGTCAGGGCCTTCCCCTACAGGCAGCCTGTGCAATGGGCAGAAGGTGGGCTCTGGAGGAGCCTGCCTGGTACAAATGCTGACGCGGCCACTTATTAGCTGTGGGCTCAGGCAAGTTACTTAGCCTCTCTGCGCTTCTCTTGTGTTCAGTTCCTCGACTTAAATAATGTCGTTCGGACCTCAGTGTGATTCTGGAAGGCATGAAGGGTGGAGACGAGTTCTGGTTTCCAGCCATGGTGAAGGGGAGCCACAGAGGGGAAAGGGCCTGCCCACGGCCCACATGTTTTCTGGGTTCCGTGGTCCTAGACAGAAGGGTATGGGCTGCCAGGGCTTTGGAGCTCTGGGTTGAAGGTCGGGGCTTGGGGGCAGGCAGCCCAGGGGTAGTGGCTGGTGTTGGGGAAATTCTGTGTGTGATGGAGAAACCATCCAGCCACTGGGCCACGTGGGCACCCACCCGCCCAGTGCCCGTCCATCCATCTCACAGATGATTATGGGGTGCCCACTTTCTTCAAGAGCCTTGCAGATAGATCTTGGGCTCATGATTAAAATAAGGGGGGGGTGTTGCCAAGAGGGCAGCTGTGGGGACAGGTAGAGGGGACCTAACCTGGACTGGACAATGGGGAGGTGTTGGGAAAGTCCTCTTGGGAGGTGAACTTCAATGCAGGGGTGAAGCTGAGAGCTCAGAAGTCCAAGTGCAGCAGGTGAAGGTAATCGTGGGTGGCTAGGACTGGGTAAACTGGCCAGGATGTGGCCTTGGGCAGGGGGGCCCTGACGATGACTGGCAGGGCTCCTGGCACACTGTCAGAGACGGTGGTAGTGCAGGGGCTAGGGGCTTGCGGGTCGGCCTCAGGCAGACTTGGATTTGAATGTTGTTCCATCCTGCCCTCTGTGTGCGTCCAGAGCAGGCTCCTCAGGCTCATCGTCACTGTGGGGGCTTACTGGGGATTCTGTGCCAGCCTCTCGCCGTGGCACCGGCCACGAATGGGGCTCAGGCTGTCCCACCTCTGAGCCCTTGCACCCCACTAGACAACTCCCTTTAGGGCACAAAAGGGACCTGGGACTTGCCACTCAGGAATGTTGCGGTGCAGTTTATGAAGTTGCTGGGCACGGGGGAGAGAGGCAAGCTGAGGGGAGATCATCCAGCTCAGGAAACTGAGTCTGGGGCTGAATCTTGGGTTCCCAGCCTCGGGGCGCTCCTCTGTCCCGTGGGAGGAGTCCAGCCAGTGTCGCCCTCTGCCCGCCCCCCCTCACCTCCCCGCAGAGAAGCAGGGCTACTCAGAGTCACAGAGTTCTCATTCAGCCCGGCACCTGTGGCCGGTGAAGGGGGTGACCTGTGTCCTCTCCCTGAGGACAGGCCAGTGGGAGTGGGGTATAGTTATAGGTGCAGAAACTGAGGCACGGCAGCAAATCCATTCAGTTTGCTCCTTCAGACGTATTTAAGGGTCACACCATGCCAGGACATGAGGACATGGAACAGAAGTACCGGTAGACGTGTGCCCCCAGGTGGGCGAGTGTAGTGCACGCACCAGTGACACACAATGTGCCCAGGAGGTGCTTCACCATGTGCCGGGCGTTGTCTCAAAACAACCTGTGGGAGGTTACTATTAGCCCATTTAACCCATGAGTCAAGTGAGGCAGACCGGGGTTAATCCACTTGCCTGGGTCCACCTAACCCGGGGAAGGTGCAACCAGGAGAGGAGGGGATGCCTGGGGCCGGGAGGTGGGGGTTCAGCCTGAATTGAATCATGAGGAAGTAAGCTGACAAATCCAAACCAAGGGACCTCCTGCCAAACAGCCTAGAGTCTTCAAAAAAGGCAAATCAAAAGGTGGAGTAGTGTGTCCAGTTGAAAACAGATGAAGGAAACCCCGCAAGGAAACGTGATGCAGGGTCCTGATGGATCCCCAGTCCAAAAGCAAAACCAAACCAAAGACCCAGCTGTGATGGATGCTCATGGGGCAAAAGGGGAAATTAGAATATGAATGGAATATTAGAGAATGGCACTGCACTGATGCGGGGTTTCAAGTGGGTGGTCATCCCAGTGGGGTTTCTGTAGGGGCAGAGACCGAGGAAGAGCCCGGAAAAGCGGCTCGACATCAGCCAACGGTGAATCACGGTGATCGGAACATGTGTGCTCATCTTTTCCAGCGCTTTCAGACTTTTCGAGAAAGAAGCAGTGGTGGAGAGTCTGAATCTCAGGCAGGGGTGTGTGTGGGAGGGTATGGGGGGTGGAATTTCCCTGAGGGGGTGGGCATGGAATGAGGCCTTGGAGGACCCTCAGAAACTTAGCAAGCTGAGGGGGGAGGAAGGGCATTCTGGGAAGAGGGAACAGCAGAGCGGAGGCTCAGAGGTGGGTGCGGGGCAGGGAGCTGGGGAGTGAGGTGTGGAGATTGAGATGGCAGAGTGGGCTGGGTATGCTCGAGGCTGCTTCCTCCGCTGGCTGGAGAGAGCGCAGCTTTTGTCTTGGATGCATGCGTGGGCATGGAAGCATTTTGGGGCGAGTGGGGGTGCCAGTGACCCCATAGAGCTGTGCTCCTTAGAGGCTGCACAGAGGGGCCCAGGGTCAGGGGCCCAGGAGGCTGTTGCAATAGAAGTGACGAGGCCTTCCATCGGGCAGAGGCCCTGGAATCGAAAGGCGCAGGAGGCCTGAGAGTGTTCAGGAAGCAAGATTCAGAGTCTGGCAGCTAGTTGGATTGGAGGGTGGAGGGCTGGGAGGAGTTTGGGGGTGACTCAGAGTTTTCCACCCGGGCGACCAAAAACACCGTCAGGCCGTTCGCTGGCTAGCAGACTGGGGGGGCTCGTTGAGGAGCTTTGGTGTGTGTGTGAAGGGAGGTGGGGCTGGGGGAGCCTGCACCTGATGCGACTGAGGTCTCCCCGATGCCAGCCTGCGGCTCCCTGGGGAGTCCGAGTCCTCCCCACGGAAATGACAGCCGATGCCAAGCCCGTCCTGGTGTGTCCCCACCCAGGATGACAACGTGGACAAGACATGGAGGGGGGTGTGGATGGCCAGGAGGCGGGGAGAGGGCTGACTGGCTCTCCAGGCCTGCTTTTTGGTGATGCTCTCCCCTGAGGCTCAGTGGCCCCCCGCAGACGTCTGTCCTCTGGCCACTTCATCAAGGCTCCTAAGTGTGCGCCAGGGCTGGGGAAGCTTCGGGAGGGGGCGGGAGGCCTGAGCTGGAGGACCCCTAGGGCTGTCGGTTCCCCACCCCACCACACTCTGCCCCCATGGGGCAGGGAGGAGCCCACAAACAGCCTTTCCCACCCAGGGCCCGAGGACTCCCGCCAAAGCTTGTCCTAGCCAGATGTGGCCCGCCCCTCTGGCTGGGACTCTGCGGCAGGCAGGCCTTGCTGAATGGAGGGTGGGAAGGCCAGGATCCCCCTGAGGCCCAGGAAAGCCCTGTGATGCTGGGTGGGCCTGTCACAGGGCTGGGGCTCTGGCTGGCAGGGAGGGGGGGGACTGACTTCCGGGCTGGGACCCCTGCCCTTCTCTGGGCCCTGGCTCTCGAGGGAGGTGGGTGTTGGGGAGACCGGCAGCTCCTGCTGCAGCTGTGCCTTCTCTGCCTCCCAGTATCCCCCAGGTCCTCGAGGAGCCAATCCAGCTGGGAAGGGTGGGAAGGGCTTTGTGGGGCTGTCTGCCCCTTGTCAGGAAAAAGGATGACGCGCCTTGTCCCAAGGAGTGGTTACCCCCGTGCAGAGCTTTGCACTTCAAGGGCTGGTTCACATCTGCTGCGTGTATCTGCAGAGTAACCCTGGGCGAGGGCAGCGTAGGTGCCAGCCCCCACCCCACCGCAGGCTGCTTCTTCGTCTGGGTTTTAACGTATGGTTGGTCGTTGGGAAGTTCTTGTGCCCCCTTGAGTCTAATCGTGCGCCCTTGTGGCTTCTGCCCCCACCTCCCCCCTCGAGTTTTGTTTTGCCTTCAGTAACTTCACACATCATGCCTGGTGCATTCTTACAATGCCAGTGCCTTCAGATATTTGAAGATACAAGGCTCACTCACCCTACACTATCTCCTCCAGCCAACTGGGAAACCTTCAGACCTCTGTGGATCTGTGGATGACTCCACGAAATTGCCAGATACCCATTTTATGGCTGGGGGGGGGGGGATCTTGGGGGTGGGGGAGCCAGTGTTGCAGAGTGGGGGTCACAGCCTGGGGCCACTTGCCTGGGAGTGGGCGGGCTGGCCTCCTGCTCCCCCGTGCGTTCCCTAGCCTCTCCTGGAGGGCTGATATCTCATTAGGTACCCCTCTCTGTAACCATGAGCATGTCCCACCCCCAGTTCCTCTAACCCCTCCATCTCAAACTGGCCCATCCTCTCCCCTGCTCTTTCGATGCTCAGACTATCTCGTCCAAAGCCATCACCTCCATTTGGGGGGTTGTGAAGCCCAGAGAAGGCCACTGATGTTGTCAAGGTCATCAACCTAGAGAGCGGGTCTCTAGACTCCCGTGGCAGTGCTCCTTCAGCCAGAGAGCCAGAGAGCCAGAAATAGGGGAGGGGAGGGGCGGGAGCCTGCTGGGCCTTGGCCCACGAGCTGCTTACAGAGGCCATGAGTGAGGCCAGACAATGTCTCTGAAACCCTGTTCCTGTTCTCCAAGCCTGGGCGGGAAAGATTTTGTAAACTCACATTTATGAGTTTGGGCAGGCAGGGCAGGTAAGCCCAGGGCCCCGGGGGAGAAGCCTGGGTGTTTTTGCTTGTCAGCCTGGAAGGCTCGGCCTGTTCCCGGTCTGTGCATTGGGCAGCCGGGACCCCCTTTTGGGAGAATCCACTGTCCCAACTATGCTTTGGGCAGTAGGCCTCCTTCTGCAGGCTTTAGGGTATAGATGGAGAAGTCTAGGGGTTGAGCTGGAATGGGGTGCTCTGCTGGACTCCATGAGGTGGGACAGGCAGGCTTGGGGGGGTGGCTGGGGTAGGCCTGGGAAGACTGGGCTTTGGGGCTTTCTGCACCTCCCCTAAGACAGGCCTTAGATTGAACCCCAAGCCCCCTTTCTGCACCTCCCCCAAGCCCAGGGCCGGGCTGCTACAGTTGCCTTCGGGCGGGGCCCCCTCTCCAGACCGTCTATGAGGACCGTCTATGACCAAGATTATCTGGAAGGCTGCGGGCCAGGGGCCGAGGTAGGCAAACGGGGCAGGTGAGATTGCAGAATGGAGGCGGCTCACTGCCCCTTGTCATGGGATGGGGGACCCTGAGTGAGGTCTAGTGCAGGACTGTGCCTTGCTCCCACCCCCCCTCAGTGGAAGCACAGCCCCTGGGACCCAACCCCTGGGTGAGCGGGACCCAGGCCCAGGGGCCAGTGCTGGGGCGGGGCTGCGGGCTGCACCGCCTGTGCTCGCTCCACCTCGCCCGGGCTTTGTCGCAGCTGCTCGGTCCCTGCCTCCCGGTCGTCTCAGTCTGCCTCTCTTTGAATTTTGAGATAGTCTCAGACTTCAGACAAGTGGCAAATGCAGTGCAAGGGACTCGTTTTCCGAGCTGTTTGCCAGTGAGCTGCTGACACAGTGCCCTGCCACCCCTCAGCGCTTTCCTGGTTCTCCACAAGGACGTTCCCCTACCGAACCCAAGCCAGGCAGCAAAGTCAGGGATCGGACACTGACACACGACCACGGTCTCGGCCTGGGACCCCACTGCAGCGCGGCCCGTTGCCCCCACCCCACCTGCCCATGATGTCCTTCCCGGGCCTGGGAAGAACCCAGTTCCGAGTCAGCGCCGGCGTTTGACTGGCCTAGCTCTTTAGACTTCCAGCAGGCTGGAAATCTCCGCGGTCTTCCCTTGGCTTCTGTGACCTTGTCACTTGGGATGATCCCGAGCCACGTCATGGGTAGACGGTGCCTCCATCCGGGTTGCTCTGATGCTTCCCCACGACGATGAGATTGCGCTTGTGTCTGTTCGGCAGGGACGCGCCAGGGGTGGTGTCCTGCTCTCACCGCGTCCCCTCGGTGGTGCCCCGTGATTTCCATTCACCCCGTTACCGGTCACCTTGGCTTTGATCCCTTGATTAACCAGGAGCCTGCCAGGCAAAGTTACTTCTTCCCCTTTTGTGATTTCTAAGTGTGGCGTGGCCATGTGCTTCGAGATTTGTAAATCTTCTGTTTCTCATCAGGCTTGGAATTTTTTTTCACTTATTTCACCTATCGGCTTGGGCCCATTTTAGCCGCTACTATCTTTCCATATTGTGATGCTCAGGACAACCTGGTGTTAGCCTTTGGGGCCCGTTCAGGATGGCTCTTGGGTCCCTTTGTCTGCCCCTTTGATTCCCTGGTTCCCTTTATAGTCTCTGTGTTTCTAATTTCTTTTATTTCTGGTTGTGCTTGTTCATCTCTGCCTTTATCTGGGTCTTTTCTTCCTTTCTGACTCCCTGTTGCTTTTCCCTATCTGTGTCTCTGTGTCTCTGGCTCTGTCTTTCTGTCTGTCTTGTCTGTGCTCGCTTCGGCAGCACATATACTGTCTGTCTTGTCTGTCCCTCTCCCTTCCTCTCTATCTCTTTGTCTCTTTGTCTCTCTGGCTTTCTGTCTCTCTCTCATGCTGTCGGTTTTTCTCTCTGTCTCTGGGGGCTCAGCCCCTCTCTTCCCCAGGACTCACCACTGCAGCGCCTCAGCGAGGAGTCCTGGACGGGCTGGGTTTGCGGGACGCTGTCTCCCTCCCTTCTCTGAACACACAAGTCGCCCCTCCGCCCCCTGTCCCTGAGGCTCTGGAACTGGGTACAAGGAGGGAGATTGGGAAAGAAGAACCCTCCCCCGGAACCTCAGGGTCTGTCGTCAATCGTGGCCTTGTGTGTGGCTCTGGGTGTGTAGATGGGTGTCAGGAAGCTCTGTGCTGGCGAGAGAGAGAGAGAGAGAGAGAGAGAGAGAGAGAGAGAGAGAGAGAGCGCTGCCGATGTCTGTGTTCTGCTGGCCTCTGCTGCCGAAGCTGGGAAACGGATCAGGTGGGATCCCAGGGTGAGGTGCCTCTAGGCGTGGTGCCCATGAGCGGGGACGGCTTCCCGGGGTGCCCCCTGCTGAGGGCCACAGGTGGGAGGGGGGGCTCCCAAGCAGTGTGGGTGCAGGGCTTTGCGGCGCGGAGTGTGTACCCGCATGTGGTTACAGAGGACAGACTGTCCGAGCTTGGGGTGTGGTGCCCGACCCGGTGCTGTCCAGGGTGGGAAACTGAGTCCCGTGGTAGCGGTGGGCTCGGGGCAGGTGAGACCTCCAGAAGGCTTGGACCGCCTGCCCGCCCGCTGCTCCTCTCCCATGTGTGCTGGGGTAGTGAGGAAAAGGAGATTGGACATGCTGATGTTTTCATGATGCAAAGAACCAAAAATAAAAATAAAGGTGGAAGGAGGCTTCCGGCGAGGGGGTGAGAGAGACCTGGGGGGATGTGGCCTTCCGGGGACGTGGGGAGGAAGGCCAAGGACCCTCAGCAGTAGGACGGATAAAGGAAGCGCCGCAGTCGGGTGGCCGTGTGGATGAATCCCACAGGTTGATCCCCAGGACAGAAGCTGGACAGGGAGCACGTCTTGTGTGGGGAAGTTAAAAACGCCGGCAACCCGAATCTTTGGTGATAGAAATCACAATCATAGCAGGGCGCAGGGGTGCGGGGGGGTCAGTCGGTCAAGCGGCAACTCTTGATTTCGGCTCAGGTCATGATCTCAGGGTCGTGGGATCCAGCCCTGCGTGGGGCCCCATGCTCAGTGCAGACTGTGCTTGGGGTTCTCTCCCTCCCCCTGCTCATGCCTGTGCACGCATCCCCCACTCTCTCAAATAAATAAATAAATAAATAAATAAATAAATAAATAAAATCTTAAAAAAAAAAAAAAAAAAAAGAAGCCACGATAGTATTCACTTTAGGGGAATCTTGCCCGGGACGGCCCTGAGAGAACCTTCTGGGCTGTAGCGACATGGTATATGTGGAAAATTGTATTGTGTGATCCATTTTATTTATTTATTTAAGATTTAAAAAAATTTATTTATTCGTGAGAGACACAGAGAGAGGCAGAGACATACGCAGAGGGAGAAGCAGGCTCCCTGAGGGGAGCCCCATGCGGGGCTTGATCCCAGGACCCAGGATCACACACCTGAGTCAAAGGCAGCTGAGCCACCCAGGTGTCCCACGTAATCCATTTAAAATCAGTGTCCCAGGGATCCCTGGGTGGCGCAGCGGTTTGGCGCCTGCCTTTGGCCCAGGGCGCGATCCTGGAGACCCGGGATCGAATCCCACATCAGGCTCCCAGTGCATGGAGCCTGCTTCTCCCTCTGTCTGTGTCTCTGCCTCTCTCTCTCTCTCTCTCTGTGACTATCATAAATAAATAAAAATAAATAAATAAATAAATAAATTCAGTGTCCCAGTATGCTGACCCACCTGACTGTGGGAGTCTCGGTTCCACTCAGCTCTTTCCTGGGGCACCTCCTCCCAGAAATGGGCTGAGGCCTGTCACCCGGGAAGGGGCTGGCACCTCTCGTTTTCCCCAGTCCTGGCCCACTTCTCCTGGAGGCAACCCCCACACCCACCCCCTGCTCCCTCCCCTGCCCAGACCCTGATCTCTGTGCCTCTCCCCCCACAGCCAGAGGATCTGGAGGCGCCCAAGACTCATCACTTCAAGGTGAAGACCTTCAAGAAGGTGAAGCCCTGTGGTATCTGCCGTCAGGTCATCACCCGGGAGGGGTGCACCTGCAAAGGTGAGGAGCTGGTCAGACTATGGGGGATGGGGAGCACGTCATCATGGGAATGAGGTGGCCTGGGGCCCAGGCACATGTCTTTGGGTCCTGGCCTGGTGCCAGGTTCTCAAGAGGTGGGGAGTTGCTGAGCACACCAGAAGGCAAGCTTGTGGGTGTGTATGGATGACATGTGGCAGGTGGTGGGTGGCATGGAGATGGCATGTGGCTTGTGTGTGGATGCTAGGAAGGCAGCATGTGGATGGCATGTGGAAGGTGTATGGCTAGTAGCGTGTGGTGTGGGGATGATGTGTGGTTGGCATGTACTGGGTGTGTGGATGGCCTGGGGAGGGTGTATGAGTGGGGTTGTGGCTGGCCCATGGATGTCATGTAGTTGGCATGTGGCGGGCGTGCACAGGGTGTGTGGTGCTGTGTGGCAGTCATGTGGATGACATGTGGAGGTCCCGTGATTGGCATGTGGCGGGCATGGGGAAGGTGTGTGTGTGGCGTGTGCCTGGCACTGGGAAAGATACCAAACTTAGGGGTGAGTTTAAGAGGCCTCAAATCAGACTGGAGGGAAGGCCTGGTGGCTGCTGGGCTTCTTTAATCACTGTCATCATGTGCTTCTGAGACGGCCTGGGGTTTGGCTCTCACTGTAGCTGGACAAGCCAGTGTCTTGCCCCAGATCACACATAAGATCAGCAGGAGGCCCCTGCGCCCCATCTCGGTGGCTGACACCTCCCCCACCCAGCTGCCCCACAGAGGCCCTCCTCTGCCCCCACCTCCTGTCAGTCTCCAGGGCCCCTCGGTATAGTTGAGTCCTTGAGCTTCTCAGGCTGCCGGCATCTCTCCCCTGGCGGGCGGCCCGCTGCCCCTGGTCTCCTGACCCACCCTCTCCAACCCACCGTCCTCGCCAGCTCTCAGCCCGACTCCAGGCAGATCTAGTTCTGTCCGTTCCCTGGAAACGGTCTTGGGAGCCCCCACTGCCCTCAAGACAAAGCACTGACCCCTCCCTTGCCAGCTCTCCGGCCCATCTCACCCCCGTGCCCCAAGCCCATACTCACCCAAGCCGCACCAGCTCGGCTCCCGAATATGCCAGGGGTGGCACACATGCCAAAGCGGCCGGGCTCTTTCTCACCGTGGGCCTTTATCACGTGGCTCTACCTGGACTCTCCCCTCCGCCTGTCCCTCCCCGCCGAGGTGTCCGGGAAGCTGGGCCTCAGCGCCCAGGGAGCCCTCAGCCAAGTGCTGGGTATTAGAGCCCTCACGTGGCTCTCCTGCAGTGCTCGCAGGCCCAGCATCCGGCAGGTGCCGCTGTCACCCTCACTTTACAGGTGAGGAAACTGAGGCTCAGAAGAGTCCAATCTCTTGCCAAGGCTCACAGCTGGCTGGGTCCTGGTGGGGTTGTCAGGGGCTGTGCTCTCTGGGGGAGGGAAGTCTTCCTAGACAAGGAGTTTGGGCTGCAGGACGGAGCGGGGAGAGGGTGGGAATGTGCGCGGCGAAGACACTCTGGGCACGTCCTGCTCCGGCCAAAGGGAAGAGGTCAATGGGCCTTAACCCAAGAGCTGGCACCCCCAGACAGGTGGAGGGGGCCAAAGGGACTTCCGCAGTACCAAGGTCAGCCGCGTGGTGGCACCCTCCTCCTGCGAGGTCCGACTGCGGCGGTGGTGGGAGAGGGTAGGAGCTGGGAGGATCCCAATTGCTGGGGGCGGGTTTGGCATTTTACCTGCGTCACCGCGGCCACCTGACCCCGCCCCCTGAACCTGCAGCAGTTAGCCCCCCTCAGCCTCCCCGACCCCCACCGGTTCCTTCCTTCCTTCCAGTGTGCCGTCCCTTCACCCCAGTGACCGCCAGCGCTGCTCTGATAGGAGGCAGCACAGGCCTGGGGCAGAGGGAAGTCCTGGCACTCGCTGTGTGACCTTGGGCACATCTGTGGCCGCATGTTCTGTGATGGTCTGTGGTCCTAGGCTCCTCAGTTGACCTGGCTGGAGAGCCTGGGTTGGGGAGGGGACGTGGCCCCCATGGGAATGGAAGGCTCCCAAGGTGAGCTGTGGGTTTTCCCTGGTTCGGAGCCTGGCCCTGCCTGCGTGAACCAGAGTGGAGGGCAGGTGGCCAGTGGGCTGCCAGGCTGGTTTGGCAGCTCTGAGCGAGTTATTGAGAAGCGGGATGAAAGCTGGGACTGAAGTCCAAAGGCACCACCAGGTGTCAGGACTGGGCCATGGGACGGGCCCGCAAGGGAGGACTGAAGACTCCCAGCTCTGCAGGCTCCGGGGTGCATTCTCAGCAAGAGCATTGGGGTCACCAGGTGTGAGGTCAGGGTGGGGCCACTGGATGTACTGGTGGGAGACGCAGTTATGAGCCAACTGTCTGTGCTTTGGAACAGGGAGGTGGCACAAGATGGATAGCCCCCCTTATCCATCCACCCATCCATCCATCCATCCATCCATCCATGGCCACCAGGTATGGTCAGACAGGTTGTTCTCTGGCTAAGGGGATGATTGTGGACTAAAATCCAGGTCAGATTTTGTTCGCCAAGCCCAGGGTTTGCTGTGCTCTCTGGTTCCTTCTCTGGTCTTCAAGTCTGGGGTTACAGCGTGGCTACCCTCTGGATTAGTGGCTGGGGGTGGTGAGGGGACAGGGTGTATGGAGCCTCAAGGCTCTGGCTCACAGTCCCCACGGTGCTCACAGCGCTGAGGGAAGTCCTGCAGGCAGGGGCAGTGAGGACACTTTCCTAGATCCAGAGAAACTGGGGCATTTGTCCTGTCTCCCTCCGGCTGGCCTGCTCTCGAGCTCCCCGCCTTCCCGCATTTCGCTGTCTAATGTAATATGGCAGAGGGGGTCGGGGTGGGACCCAGGGGTGGGGTGGGGTGGGGAGAGGAGTCAGGGAGCCTGGGGTCTGGTCTGGGGGACTCACAGATGGACAGTGCAGACAAACTAAGGTGGCAGGATGTTGGGGCATAAGTGTGACCGATAAATAGGCGAAGAAGAGGTCACCGTGAGACGGCTGCCGGGCTTCTCCTTTGCTGAGCCTGTTTCCGCCTGTGTACCATGGGGTTAATGATAAACCCTGCCCTGTGTCCCTGGGGGGTGGTTACTGTGGGGAACACTGAGGTTCTGTGTGTGGCTTTAACACGAATACCAGTGTTACGGACTAGGGCTCCGTGTAGGGGAGATGGACGGATGAGACCATGGGAGGAGAGGAGGCCCCGGGCCTTTGTTAGTGGCTCTGCCACCCACAGGCTGTGTGACCTCAGATAAATCATGTCACTGCTCAGGGATTCAGCTTCCCCAACTATAGGGAAGGGGCTGGACCGAGAATGCTCACTGAGGCTCAGACAGTGAGGGTGGGGGGTGGGGGGAGGCCCGGAAACTCACTCAGGGGCTCTAAGGGCTCGATAACTCTCCCACTGGAGGCGGCCACTTCACCCCTGCATACACCTGTGTATGCATCTGATGATTGTGCACCTCTGGGCTGGATGTGGTGCCAGGAACTGGTGCCAAGACCCAGCCCCTGACCTGGGAACATAGACTTGCCATCAGACAATCACAGAATGTGGCGGCAAAGACGACGTACAGGTGCGTGTGAGAGGTCCTCTCTGACTTAGCAGAGATTTTCCTGTTGGGCTTTGTCAGGGAACGCAGATAGAGGCTGGGTCTTGAGGGTTGTGTGAGAGCTTCTCCGTTCACACGGTGGGTTTCCTAGAGCTCCTTGGGGCAGTGCTCTAAGGAGTCTAGGGCCTTGCCAAAGGCTGAAACCCCAAGGGAAGAGACTAGAATGCCAGCTCAAGAGCCCAAGGGCTGCCAGCTGGGCCTGGATTTGGGGTTTGACTTAGTGTACTTCTCTTCTCAAGGCCTCTGATCAGCCTGGAAGGTAGGGGGAAGTCGTCTGCAGTTTCCCCAGAGTGGGATGCACTTGGCACTTGGGAAAGACAGTTAAGCTCTCAAAGGGACAAATCTACCTAGAAGCCCTTACTGGTTGGATTTGGGGGAAACCTTGTTTCAGGGAGCTCTTTGTCCTCTGTTACTTCACTGGGGACCCCAGCTTCTCCCCTCTGTCTGAGGACCTCTTGGGAGTCATTGGAGACAGCCTGGTAGGGTGGGAAGACCCTGGGTTCTAGTCCTGGCTTGCCTTAGTCTTGTTCTGTGCCTGGCTGTGTGAGCTTGGGTGAGAAATTTAACCTCTCTGGGCCTGGCATTTGAGCTTCTCTAAAGGATGGATTGGACTAGATCAGAGGCTCTAAATTGTCATCCAAAATTTTGAACTGTAAGTTTTCTTTCTTTCTTTTTTTTTTTTTTGGAGGTACTTTAGGTACCTGAGAAGATAGGAATAAGGAGAAATCCAAGGGGGAAGGCTTGAGGGGTTGGGGCCCTGCAGCCCCTGCCCACCTTAATCAGAAGAGTTGTGGTTTT
Organism: Canis aureus; assembly: GCF_053574225.1. Classification (NCBI taxonomy): domain Eukaryota; kingdom Metazoa; phylum Chordata; class Mammalia; order Carnivora; family Canidae; genus Canis; species Canis aureus. The sequence continues at coordinate 6,178,530 of NC_135646.1, forward strand.
AGCAGTTAAGTGTATCGGGAGGCGGGATGGATGGTGGTCTTGCACTTGGCCCGGACGTCCTGGATTCATATTCCAGCCCTGTCCCTTATTAGTAAGAACGTGAGCAGGTTGTGTCACCTCTAAAAGCCTGTCACCTCTCCTTTAAAATGAGACACATGGCACACCTCCCTCCTCGGGTTACTTTGGGGATCAAATGAGATAATATGTACACATAAAGGGCTCAGAACACAGCCTGGCACAGAGCATGCATTTAGTAAATGTTAACACAAGTTCGCTGAGGTTCCACGTAAGAGTCCATCTGCATGAAAGTTTGAAAACTGCTGTATGGGATGATCTAGGTTTCCTCTTGCTTGAACTTCAGAGCCACATGGACTCCCCCTGACCATCCCTTGAGATACCTTGTATTAAGTTGCGGTTCCCCCGGCCAAAGAAACAGAACCAACAGGATGTGTGGATGGGTGGATAGATAGGTAGGTAGGTACCTGATGGATGGGTAGACAGATTATTTATTTTAAGGACTGGGCTCATGTGATTATAGGGGCTCGGCAAGTCCAAAATCCGCAGGGAGGGTTGTCAGGCTGGAGACCCAGGGAAGAGTTGCAGTTCAGGCCCAACATCAGTCTGCTGGGAGAGTCCCTTCTTGCTTAGGGAGATCAAGCCTTTGTTTTATTCAGGCCTTCACCTGATTGGACGAGGCCCACCCACGTCGTGGAAGTCTACTGATTTATTTATTTATTTAAAAGATTTATTTATTCATGAGACACACAGAGAGAGGCAGAGACACAGGCAGAGGGAGAAGCAGGCTCCCGCATCGGGACTCCATCCCAAGACCCTGGCATCACAACCTGAGCTGAAGGCAGATGCTGAACCCCTGAGCCACCCAGGTGCCCTGAAGTCTACTGATTTAAATGTTAATCCCCCCCCAAAAAAAACACCCCTCAAAAAACCCCTTCATAGAAACATCTTGGATAACGACCAACTATGTGGGTCTGATAGCCTCCCCGAGCTGACACGTGATGTGAGCTCTCACGCACCTCCAGGCCGGGCCATGGAGCTAAGCAGGGCAGGGAGGGGCCGGGAGGCCGTGCGGGCAGGTGGGTGGCTGGGCCAGCCTGTCTGGCAGCTGGGGAAGGAGCGGAGGCCCACTGGGGGTGTGGGCGGTTACTGCTGGGGTCAGGTGCACACCGACGCTATGTGCTCATTTTCCGAGCCGAGGCCAGGAGGAAAAGGCCATTTAGATCGCAACAATGTTGGCTTCCTGTGTTCCCGGGAGGCAGGAAGCCACCTCGGGACAGAGTACCAGCAGCCCGGTGAGGCGGGAGCTGGCTCAGCGCTGGGGTTGGGGGTGCAGCTCTCCACCCCGGCAGGTAACCTGTGGACCCTTCCACACTCTGGGGCTCTCAGCTCCCTCTGAGGCCACCGGCTCAGACAGTGATAGTGTGTGTGGGGGGGGACAGTGACCCCTGGGCAGAGATGAGGCTCCCAGGGCTCCGTGGAGCTTGGGTTTGACAGGGTCACTCCCCAGGGGGCTTCATCTTGCGGGGTCACTGGTTTACAAGGTCCCGGCCCTCGGGGGGAGCTGGGGAGGCCACGGTCTGCCCAGGGGGGGCGGATCCTGGGATGTGTCTCTGGGGAGGACGCAAGCGTGAAGCACACCGGGATGGGAGGGCCGCTGTTTTCCTGCCCTTGTCCCCCTGCCCTGAGGAGCGGGACCCCGTGGCGCGGGCATCCCTGTCAACCGCAGGCTGGGAGTTCCCCCCACCGCGTCTGGGATGCGATCAGGGTTGGAACTCGGGCTTCCTTCCCTCCCCTTCCTTCCTTGGAGGAAGAGGCAGGTGGTGAGCGATGAAGAGCCCAGGGGTACCACAGGCTCTCACCGCCGGCAGAGGCTTGAGGACCATGTGTCCCAGGGCTCAGCGACCTAGGGGACCTTGAGGGAACGTGGGTGGACAGCAGGGCGTGCTGGGGACCAGAGGGTGCGGATGACTTGCTTCAGGTCACATAGCCGTATGGTGGCACCCGGGACTAGAACCGGGTCCCCCGCTAGGAGGCCTAACGCCAGCCACGGCCTTGCACGCAGCCCAGGCTGGGCCAGCCGGGTCTGCGGAGCCCGTCAGTTGTCACAACGACGCTGTGAGGCAGATGCTATTACGGGCCGCGTCTTAGAGCTGAGGAAATGGAGGCTCAGAGCGGCTGAGCAACCTGTCCGGGCTCCCGGAGCATGACGGGCCTCTGAGCTGGGAGCCAGTCTACATGCAGCCGGCAGGGAAGCGGGTAGGTGGAGAGCCGGACCAGGCTGGACCACGGGGCCGTTAGTACCGAAGCACCCAGAAAGCCCAGCTCCTGGTCCACACGGGCCCTCTCCCGGCCGGCGCTGGAGCTGAAAAGTGGGGCTCACCTGCCCTCTCCTGTGTCTGCCCCAGGCCCTCAGCCCTCAGCCCCCAGCCCCAGTGGTTTAGGCTGGGAAGAATTCTTTTGGTTTTAAATTTCTTCCACACTTGTTAAGCCCCATCTGTAGGTCAGACCCTGTGCTGGGAGCAGGGGCAGGATGCAGAGCTGCCAGGTTGAACAGGACCCCATTGGGGGCACAAAGGAGGGAGGCATCATCTTCGGATGCCCGGTTATCCAGGGAGGGGCATTTTGAACAGGGCCTTGGAGGATGTATATGAGTTTGCCATTTCAGACCTACCAGACTCCGTGTCCTCTTGGGGGAGCTCAGTGTGGCACATCTGTTGTGGGGCAGGGGCTGGAGGTGGAGGCAAGGCCTTGTGAGTGTGCTGAGGAGCTGGATGAGACAGTTGTCAGCAGGAGTGTAATGTGATCAGTTTGCACTTGAGAATGGCCTGTGGCTCCGTGGATTAAAGGGGGAGGAGGCTGGAGATGGAGACAGGGCCCCGGGAAGGATACTTGGTCTGAACTGGGGCAGTGGAGAGGAGCTGGTAGGAGGGAGGGGGGCCTTGACAGCCTTTTTGGAGTTACTTTCTGGGACGCGATGACTAATTGTGTGCTAGGGTAAGGAGAGGGAAGAAGGAATTCCAGAAAGGAGCATGCCTGAACCCAGGGGGGAAGAAGGACTGAGGAGATGGCCTCTGGCCCCAGTGTCGGGCATCAGCCTTTAGCCTCCCACTTTCTGAGGGATCCTGTGCTCTGGTTTCTGTGTCGGTTATCTCCAGCTACATCACAGATCTGTCCCCAGACTGAGCAATTTACAACCAATATGAAGTCACGATGTCACGTAGTTTCTGAGGGTTGTAGTCATCTGAGAGCCTGACAGGGGCTGGAGGATCCACTTGCAAGGTGGGTCAGTCATGGGCCTGCCCACGTGGCACTTGGCTGGTGGCGGGGCTGGGGGTGCTCAGCTGCCCGTCACATGGGCCTGTCTGCAGGGCTGCTTGGGTGTCCTCACCGCAGGGTAACTGGCTTCCCCCAGAGCGGGTGACCCAAGAGACGGGGGTGGGGGGGGGGGTGGGGGGCTGAAGCCACAATGCCTTTGATGAGGGGTCACACTCCCTCATTTCTAAGTATTCAGCTGGGTACACGAGCCAGCCCTGTTGGCCATGGGAAGGGAGTACAGGAGCGCGTGCACACCAGCAGGCGGGACACACTGGCTGCCACAGTTTCCCTTCTGGAACGCATTCGAACGTGCCGTGCATCTGGGCAGTGAGAAGCCGGCAGAGTGGCATGCCCGAGTTTCACACGACAGCAGGGGACATGCCGGTGAGAGTAGGAAATACTGCCCCCTGGCGGAGACCCGAGAGGGATGGCCCAGCCTGGGAGGGCACAATCCCGGGAGGGCACTCAGCGCAACAGGGCCTCCGTGGGGGCGGGCGCAGGTGCGCCTCAGGGGTACAAATGCACCAGCGGAGCTGCTGGGAACCTGCCACTTGAGTGGAGTTTGCTGAGCTTCCATCCTCTGGGCTGGGCTGGGGGGCTGGGGGCTCGGGAAGGCTTCATCTGCTCCCCACAGGAGAGCGTTCAAGGGCACACTCGGCATTCCAGCCCGCATGGAGCACTCGGCTCACTGTAGGGCAGTTTGCCCGACGATTTCCCCACCTGCCCTCCATCCAAGGGCGTTCGCTGAGCGCATGTCCACTGTGTGACGGGTAGGGCTGCCCTGTATGGCCGTGCAGGCCGCTCACTGCCAAGGGCGCCTGCCCGAGAGCCAGCCACACTCCAGGTATAGAGCTGGGTCCGCCTGCAGAAGGGGCACTTTCGTGCCATTTCCATAAAGACGCTGTACTCAGCTGTGTGTCCAAGGGGCTGGTCTGTCCAGAGGGTAAGACTTTTCCTAATTTACACAAAACTGCCATTTGTGGTTGGGGAAACCGTTCTAGCTACTACTGGGGATATGGTGTGAATGAGACAGGGGCGCTCTTTGCTTTCCTGGGTCTGGTGTAGGGAGATACACTGTTCCTAAGGGAGCATATGTTGACTTCCGACTGTGAACTGTAGTAAGAGGAAAATTATCGGGGTGCTGTTGGGAAAGAATATTGGAGGTGCCTAATGTCACTTAGGTGGTCAGGAAAAGCCTCTTTGAGAGACAAACTTCAGTGGGTTCTAGAAGTAGAAGAGGGATTTGGCTTGGTAAACAATGGACAGCTGGGGTCAGGGAGAATGGTTTGGGCAGCCAGAACAGCAAGTGCAAAGGCCCTGAGGCAGGAAAGAGGTTGGTGTGTTCTGTGAACTGTCAGAAGTATGGAGTACGGTACTTGAGGAAGACGGAGTCCTGGCTCTCATTGTGCTTTTGGTGTCTAGACTGGGGTTGGGAGGCCCAGACTGGACACCCAGGGAGGCCTTTTTGATGGATTATGAAATGTTGGGGGCAGGGTATGGCTCAGGAAAAGGCTGAGAGTGGGGTGGGAATGATTAAGTGGGGGTACACATAAACTCCAGGGGAGATCTTCAGTCAGGTCAACTCATTTATTAAGCCCCTACTGTGTACGAGGTATTGTGTAGTGTGTGTGTGTGTGTGTGTGTGTGAGAGAGAGAGAGAGAGAGAGAGAGAGGTCTTCCTTTGAAGGAGCTCACAGCTGTAGGAACCAAGGTGGCAGGGGGAGGGGGGACCTGCTGTGTGGTGATACCTGCCAGGAGGTAGGGAACAGTGAGGGAGGCGTCCAGAGGAGGGGCCTGGGCTTGATTAGCCAGGAAGGGGAAAGGTCCTTCTGTTTGGAGGTAGTGGCCCAGTAGGGCGTCCAACTGGCAGGAAGGGCCTTCCGAGCTCAGGCCACATGGCCGGAGGCTTTCTCAATTCCACATTCCAAGGCCAGAAAAGAAGGCATGGGGGTGGGGGTGGGGAGTCTGCAGGGAACTTGCCACCCTGGGGTGAAAGAAAAGCAGAAAGGCTAGACAGAAGGACGTGACTTGGGTGGCCAGGGGTGGGTATGTCCTGGTGTGGCCAGGGGTGAGCTGGGCTGGGCGGCTGGTGGGGTCAGGAAAGCCTTGCTCAGCACCAGCTGAGTCACAGGCCTGAGCCAAGGCCAGGACTAGGTTCTGGGAGAACAAGGCCCCAGGCAGGGCCAATGGCCAAGTCGCATCCCAGACTCCACCCATTGTGCCTCCCAGCTTCACTCCTACAGACCAACCAGAAGCCTTGGGATGGACAGCCCTGTCTGGGCCTTCATCTGTGCCTCAGTCTACCCTTTTGCATTCTGCTGAGAATCAGGTTGGCTCAAAGCCAGAAAGGGGTTGGAGGCTGTAGATCCAAGAGGCCAGGGCAGTAGGCTGGGGCCCAAGGCTGTGGCTGCCAAGGATATAGGGTGGGGGCAGCTTGCCTCCCTCCCGGACCTTGGCTCTCTAACCAGTGCCCCTAACCCCCCCCCCCCCCCCCCCCCCCCCCCCCCCCGTCTCAGCAGGCCGTGGGCAGCTAACAAGGTCAAGTGGGTGCAGAAGCTCAGCTCAGTAGACCCCTCACTCCATCTGTGGGACTTGGTGGGAGGGGACCACCGAATGCCAGGGTGGAGGGCCCTGGGGGTGGGGCAGGTAGGGCTGGGACATTCCAGACTGAGGGAACCCCGTAGGAAATTTGATTCCAGCTTCTGGTAGTGGGAGGGCAGAGTTAAGTCGGCTGTGTGTGTGTGTGTGTGTGTGTGTTTCAAATGATGCACAAGAACTCTGCGAGCCTGTGTAAGCATCTGTCCACATGTCTGTGTCCACACGTCTGTGTCAGGCTGTACTGTGAGGGTGTCCCGTGAAGTTGTGTGTGCTGGTGCCTCTGAATCAGAGGTGTCCCTTGGGGGGGCGTGCAGTGAGCATGAGGCTCTATATGTGTATGTGTGCACGTCCGGTGGTGCGTGTGGGGAGAGCGGCTGCTGGTGTCTGAGTGTGTATGGGTGTGACCGTGTCTGTGTGAGCCCCTCCGTCCCCTCCTGGACGCTGGTCGGGGCTGTGTGTCTCTCTGGGGGACAGTGAGTGTGATCATGGCTTCGGGGGTGCCGGCTGCCTGCCTGCCTGCCTGGTGTGTAAGGGAGACCCCCCACCCCCACCCCAAGCCCTTATTCCTTGGCGCGGCTGCCCGGGGCCTGGGCCTGGGTCTGGGCCACCCGTGCCCCCCCCACCCACGAGGATCCAGGGGGAGTCGCTCCCCCCTCCCCCTCCCTCCACCCCCACCCCTGGGGCTCGGGCGATGGGGGGCTCAGCGCCTCCCCGCAGGCCCCGGGAGCTGCGGCAGCGGCCCCCTCCCCCTCCCCCCTGCCCCCTCCTCCCTCCTTCCCTCCTTCCCTCCTTCCCTCCTTCCCTCCCAGCGCCGGGTGCGGGCGGGGGTGGGAGGAGATTTCGCCGAGTTTCCATTTCATACCTCGCGGCTAAACTTTCTTTCTGTGTCTCGCCCTCTCGCAGTCTGCAGCTTCTCCTGTCATCGGAAATGCCAGGCCAAGGTAAGGGGCTCGGGGACCCGGGGCGGGGGCGGGGGCGGGGCCGGGGCGTCCCCTGGGCGTCCCCTGCCCCGCTCTTTGTTTATGCAAAGCTCCGCGGCCCGGAGCGGGCTCGGGTCAAGGTGAAGGCGAGGCCCGGGGTGGGGGCGGCAGCGGCTCCGAGGGAGGGGGGCCCGGAAGGTGTGTCCCCAGGTGGGGGCGGAGGAGGGGACGCTTTGCAGAGACCGCGGGCCGCACAGCCCCGTGGGCCCGGTGGGGGCCTCTGCGAAGCCTGGGGATGGGGGCCCCAGCCGCGGGAGCCCCAAAGGCGGGAAAACCGGGTAGCTGGGGAAGTGGGGACGGGGTCGGAGGTCAGGGAAACCATCCTCGCCTGCGGACCCGCCCGCTCACTTTACGGGCCAGGTGGCACTTTGGTCCTCAGTTTCCCCATCAGTGTGTCAGGGCTGGTTTTGGTGGGCGAGGAAGAGTGAGGCAAGAAGGCCAGAGGGACTGCTGGGTCCTGGTTGGCCAGGCTGGCTGGAGCCCGCTCGCTCGCTGCAGCCTCTCAGGCCCGGACAGAGTGTGGGCTTCTTGGAGTAGTGGGTTATGGTGGCTTATTTTGGGCTGTTGGGTGCGATGGGCTCAGCTCTCTGGAGGTGGAAGTGCCCGGCCCTACCTGTGGGTCTGCACCGACCCCCACGTCCCCCAGGAAGGCTCACCTTCTCCCTGCCCTCTCACCTCGCCTTTGCTGTTCAGGAAGGACTGCAGGGGATGGGAGGAGGAGGGAGCAGCTTTCAAAAGGATGCGCTGAGCACTGTTGAGGCCACTGTCTGGTGCATCTCCTGCTCTGCTTCCTTATCTACTGAGGGTGACTTTGGGCAAATCATGGAACCTCTCTGAGCCTCTGTGTCATCCTCAGGGGTATGGGAATAAGAAAAGGGTCTTAGGAGATGACATGGGATAATGTGTGTGAAATGCCCAGTCCGGTGCCTGACATAAGGTAGGTGTTCAGAACATAGAAATTGATTATTATCAATTGGTAGCTCCAAGAGCCAAGTGTTATTTTGGAGGAGGGTGCTCACGGAACGGGCATCTAGATCTTCGAGGGAATCTACTTCCTCTCGAGTGACCTTGCTCAAGTAAAGTCCACGGGCTTGCTGGGGGCATCTCGCCATCTGCAAACTCCCGGTGGGGGTGCCCTCCCAGCAGAGGTGCAGTGGGCACACCTGGAGAGCTGCTGCCCCTCCCATCGCCTACTGCTTTGCTGACTCTCTCAGGGGAGGGGGGGTGAGTGTCTGCTTCTCCCTCCATCTCCCTCCTGTTCTCTTCATCCAAGTAGAGCTTCTCCACCCTGAGCCCAGAGGCCGTTTTCTCGCTCCTCCCCTGTCTCCTCCCTTCCTCCCTTCCTTTCTGCACCTGCTTCTCTTAATAACAATGAGTGTTTGTACAGCGCTTCGGGCTTTAGAAGGCACTCCGGTGCATTATCTGATTTTATTTTTTTTAATTCCATCACAGCGTGAGACGGGCTGAAAGATCCCATTGTTGTACGAAGAAGGAAACTGAGGCACCCAAAGGGTGAATGACTCTCCCAAGGTCTCACAGTGTAACTCCTCACCTGACTATGTCCCTGGGCCTTTGTGCTTCCTTCTAAATATCCCATCTTGCAGATGTTCCTTAACCCTTCTCTGCACCCCCTGGCCCCCCACTTTGCTTTCCATGTCTTGCAGCAGCAGATGCCTTCAGAGAGGATAAGGGGTAAATATACTGGCAGTGGATGGTCTGAGTCTGGGTGAATGGGGGTTGAGAAACGTGTGACTGAAGAGGTTTTCTTATACAACAGCCTCCTGTAGGATGACAGAGGGATGCCAAAGGTGATGTCCGGGGGCATAGCCTGCCTGGCAATTCTTGAGACTACCGCGGGCTCAGAATCCACCGGGCTGTGGCAATCCTGCTCTGCCTAGTGCAGGAGGACGACCGAGAGGGTAGGGGTGGACTGGTGGGGCATGGCCAGCCAGGCAGAAAGAGCTTTTTAGAGGATTTTTTTCTATAGGAAATGGGACCCACTGGTGGTGCGAGCTCCACCCAGCTGGCAAGTGTTTCCCCTAAAACCACAGCTCTTACTACCGCCCTGCCTTTTCCTCCTGCTGGAGGGTGATGTGAGCCCCAGAGCACACAGCAGAGCTCTGTCCTCTGGATTTTATAACCAGATCAGCCTGCAGGTCATCGTATCCATCCCCTTCCCTCTAGACAGGATTCATTAAACAAACGTTTATTGAGCTCTTTCCATGGGCCAGACGCGGGTCTAGGAGAACAAGACAGATAAGGCGTTTGCCCTCATGGGGTTGACATTCTCTTGGGGAAGATAGACAATAAATAGGTAAGCATGTTCTGAAGGAAATGAGCCAAAGCAGTGGGCTAGGGAGTGATTAGGCTAATGTGGCCCAGAAAGAACTTCTCAGAGGAAGTATTGTGTGAGGTGAGATCCTGAAATCCAAATGATGATGTTACACGATGATCTGGAAGATGGAGGAGCAAGTGCAAAGGCCCTGAGGTGAGATGAGCTTATCAGATGCTTGAAAGAAGGCTGTGTCACTGAAGAATAGTGAGCTCCGGAGCATTCTGAGTACACGAGATGTGATCTGATCTCTGTTTTGAGAAGGCTACTCTGGCTTTGAGCAGGTACAAGGGTAGGATAGAGAGATGGGCCAATAGGCTGCTGGTGTTGAGCAAGTGAAGGAGGCTGGTGGCTTAACTCCATAGTGATCGCAGGAAAGGCAGTGAGGAGGGGCCAGGTCTAGAATACATTCTGGGGTAGAGCCCAGAGTTTGGCTGACGATGAGATGTGGGCTGTGTGAGAGACAATGGGCCTAAGGATGACCCCCTGGTTTTTGGCCAGAGTCACTGGGTGCACGTGGTTTCATCTGCTGAGATAGATGGAGTGTGTGAGAAGTTCCTAGGGAAGAAGATGCCAGGATTTCTGCTTTCCTTGATTTCTTATCTCGCAGCTCTTTTCCCACATACTGGAAATTTCTTGTGGATATGGGTCCCCTCCTGTCTTCTCAAATTCAGCCCGTTCTGGCCACCCTTATAGTGGGTGACTAGTTCTGGACACCTTAACATGTCACCTTCCAGACTGTTCTTCCAGTGTGAACCCAGGATCTGATCTGAGAGGGACTATATATATATACATATATATTTTTTTTGTTAAAAAATATTTTATTTTTTTTTATTCATGAGAGAGAGAGAGAGAGAGAGAGGCAGAGACACAGGCAGAGACACAGGCAGAGGGAGAAGCAGGCTCCCTCCGGGAAGCCTGATCCAGGACTCAATCCCAGGACTCCAGCATCATACCCTGAGCCAAAGGCAGACGCTCAACCACTAAGCCACCCAGGCATCCTGGGAGGGACTATATTATTTATATATATAGCAATATGATATAACAATCTGCCCCTCAATTTAGCAGCTGAAAGCAGCAACAGACATTTCTTATCTCAGCTAGTTTCCGGGGGTCAGAAATTTGGGAGTGGTTTGGCCAGCTGGTCCTAGCCTGGGGTCTCTCACGAGGTGGCAGTCAAGATGTCCGTTGGGGCTGTAGTTATCTGAAGGCCTGACTGGGGCTGGAGAAGTTGCTTCCAAAGTGGTTCTTGCATGTAGCTAGTGGGCTGCCGCTGGCTGTTGGCAGGGAGTCCTAGTTTCTTGCCACCTGGCACTCTCCATGGGGCTGCGTAAGTGTCCTCACAACATCGTGGCTGGCTTCCTTAGAGCGGTGACTCAAGAAAGAGCAGGGTGGTAGCCACAATGTCTTCTATATCCTAACCTTGGAAGACAAACACCGTTAGGTTTACAATATCCTATTGGTTGTACGGGTCATCCTCATTGGCTGTGGGAGGGACTTATATGAAGACATGAATACTTAGGGGCAAGAATCAGTGGGAGTCGCCTTGGAGGCTGGCTGCGCAGAGGCCCAAGAGGGAGGGCAAGGTGGACCTGGCTCCTGGGGAAGCTGTGGGAGCGGTGGGAAGGGCAGAGAGGTAGGAATCAGACACACCTGGGCTTCAGCTCTACCCCTGCCTTCCAGCTACGCGAGCTGCATTGTAGAGGAATAAATGCACACCAGCACATAGTAGGCTCAGTTTTCCTTCCTTGAGCCATAAGCGAAGACTGGAAAGGATCTCAGAGTTTCTGTGTCCAGTTCTTTGCCACTTGGACCTGCTTGAGAGAAAATGCTCCGTGCTGGTAGAGGAGGGGCCTCAGAGTAGATGTTCAGTATCTGTTTATCGCACAAAAGAGGGCTGAGAGTTGGGTTGTACCCTCAGCTTCTAGAATAGTGCCTGACTTGTAGTAGGGGTTCCAAAGAAGGAGTAAAGGAGTGGAGCAAAGGAATGTTGAGGAACAAGAGGTTCCTATTTAGAGAGGGACTGTGGAGTGGGGTGAGTGAGGGTGTGGGAGCAGGAGAGAAGGAGCAGCAAAATCATTTCATAATTTCCTTCCAAAAAGCCTTCTGACCTTCCGACAGAGACTCACACTCCACATAACTTTAGTCATTTACATTTTCTAGTTGCCGTTAAGTACACACATCAATGTTTGTACCTACATATGAACCAGATCAAGATCTAGAACATTTCCGGCACCCAGAAATGCCTTATGCACCCCTCCCAGTGTCCCCCAAAGGTAATTTCTAGTCTTATTTCTACTGTCACAGATTAGTTTTGCCTCTTTTTGAACTTCATATAAATTGAATCATCCAGTATGTTTACTCTTTTTTTTTTTTTAAGTTGTATTTGTTTGTGAGAGAGCGTGAGTGAGCAGTGGGGAGGGGCAGAGGGAGAGAGTCTTAAGCAGACTCCTCACTGTTTGCAGAGCCCATCATGTGGCTCGATCCTATGACCCTGAGATCATGAGCTGAGCTGAAACCAAAAGTTGGACACTCAACTGACGGTGCCACCCAGGTGCCCCTTGCTCCTGGCTTATCTCACCCAACGTTCTGTGTAGGAGGTTCATCCGGGCCCTTGCCTATTCCAGCGGTTCATTCTTTTTGATTGCCCTGTTGTATTCCAGCATACGAATAAACCACAACTGGTTGATCCATCCCACTGTTGATTGCCATTTGGGTTCTGTGCAGTTTGGGGCTTTTAGGAAGAGACGTGCTAGGGACGTTTCATCATCGGTAGCTAAGCAGAACTTTGTCATATACCCAATGTCTTCGTTCACCTTTTGGGTTCTGTGAGGTGGGCTGGGCTCATGGTAGCCCTATTTTATAGATCCAAAATTGAGGCCTAGGGAGGGTAACTAACTTGGCTAAGGGCCAGTGGCCTTCTCCACGATTCCGGCTCTGCCCTGGGATCCATGGGTAGGGAGCAGGTGAGAAAGGAAGAGAGTGAGGCCAGCAGAGAGCAGGGCTGCTCTGGGCACTGGAGACTCAGCACGGCCCGTGGAAATGCCACCCCCTAGCTCCCCACTCTGAATCTCTGGAAGGAAGCAGTTCCAAGCCTCCCTGAGTCCCCACCCCCATGTCTCAGGGGGTCCTTATGTGTCCCCAGTTGTTTCTCTCCTGTAAGGATTAAAATGGATGGTCCAGGATTTGCCCTCCACTTTTATTTCACTTTTATTTAAGGTATGTGCCCAGTGTCTATACACGCGGCGGGTTTTCTTCTGCTTTGCTTCTTCTCGCTCCCCTGCTGCAGGATTCCGCAACCTCTAGGTGCATTTTATCGAGCTAGCTATCACCTGTTTATCTATTGCTTTAAAGGAAAATTGTAATTCTAGAGTTGTCTTAGATTTACAGAAAAGTTGCAAAGTTGACACAGGTGGTGCCCGCGTGGCCCACAGGGTTTCCCTCATCCCTAATACGAGTTCGAGAAATGCTTTCTCAGTCCTGATTTCCCCTTTATATATATATATTTTTTAATTATTATTTATTTATGATAGTCACGCAGAGAAAGAGAGAGGCAGAGACACAGGCAGAGGGAGAAGCAGGCTCCATGCACCAGGAGCCCGACGTGGGACTCAATCCCGGGTCTCTAGGATCGCGCCCTGGGCCAAAGGCAGGCGCCAAACCGCTGCGCCACCCAGGGATCCCTCCCCTTTGTTTTAAAATAGCAGTCCCGGCTGAAAAATGCAGCCCCTTCCAGCAAAATGCTCATTGTCCACTCCAGGTCAGATAAGAGAGAAGGGAAGGCAGCAGGCAGCTGCTGGGCAGGCGGGTTGCCCACGCCTCCGCCCCCCGGCAGCTCCTACTGCCCTCCTGCTTCTCTCTTGATCTCTCTCCTACCCTCTTCCCAGACCCCTTCTCTCCCCTGTCCCGAGCACTAGCAATGGCCTGGTCTCCCCATGCTCTACCAGAGGGGTTTAAATCCCATCCTTTAAGCTTGAAAGGAAAGGAAATCCCATAATTAACCCCCGCCTCTCGGTCATAGACACACCGCCTTTCCAGCGCTCTCCTAAGCACACCTGCAACCTGCCTTGGCAGTTGTACTGGAGGCTTGGAGTGTCCCCCTGCTACCAGGTATAGCTGGGCTGGGGGAGGCTCGTGGCCCCAGCACCCACTGCTTGTTTTTTGGCCTTGGAGGCAGAGTATTGGGTTTAAATCCCGACTGCATCCGTAATAGGTCGTGTGACCTCGGGCACGTGCCTTAACCTCTCTGAGCTCCAGTTCCCTGTACCACGGGGATGGTAGTCGGACCTATCTCGTAGGGCTCTTGTGGGCACTGAGAATGATGACCCAACTCTAATGCCATGTTCAGGTCAAGTGGTCAAAAAGTTGCTAATATTTATTATTTTGTATTCCTCTCGCCTTCTCCTAACTCATGAAAGGGGGGAGAATCTGGGAGACCAACATAGGGGACCAGTGTGGACTGGGCCTGATACTTGCCTCTGTTTTTCTTCTCTTCTTTCCATTATCAAAGAGGCATGAAGAAATAGTGCAGGGGAATACAATGAATCTTTTGGTTGTTCTCTTGCCCCAGGGCACCTGAGATTGTAACGGTGGCTCTGAATGTTATCTGTGCCTTAGAATCACCTAGGGGCAGTAATGATGCCTGAATCCTCCCTAGAGTCAGGTTTAGTTGGTTTGGGGCTTGATCAACCATTGGGATTTTTAAAAATGGCAACAAGCATTGGGAGTGTAAAATGGTAGAACCATTCTGGAAGACAACCTGACTGTTCCTTATTGACTTACACACACACTTGCTGCCTGACCTGGCAATTCTACTCCAAGGTGTTTACACAAGAGAAATGGAAACCTGTCCACAAGATACATAAATATTCAAAGCAGCTTTATGTACAGTTGCCCCAAACTGGAAAAAAACAAATATTTAACAACAGGTGTGTGGAGAAATTGTGATAGAATGGCCCAGTGGAATACCACCCAGCAACGAAAAGGAACCCACTATCGTTATACATTGTGGGCGAATGTTGAAAACACTGCTGAGTGAAAGAAGCCAGGCACAACAATACATACTGGATGATTCCATTTTTTATGATTTTTTTTATGATTTTATTTATTTACTCATGAGAGACAAACAGAGAGAGGCAGAGACGACATAGGCAGAGGGAGAAGCAGGCTCCCCGCGGGGAGCCCGATGTGGGACTCGATTCCAAGACCCCAGATCACGTCCTGGTCTAAAGGCAGACACTCAACCGCTGAGCCACCCAGGAGTCCCCATTTTTATGAAATTCTCGAGAGTATGGAACTATTGTGGCAAAAAGCAGATTAGTAGCTTTCTGGAACTGGGGGTGGTGGGAAGGTTGCAAAAGGGTGTGTGGGAGCTTTTATGGGTGATAGAAATGTTCTTTCTCTTGACTGGTGGTAGTCATGCAGATGTATACATCCGTCAAACTCCCCTGAACTACATACTTAAAAGGGATACATTTATTGTATTTAAATTCTCCCTCAATAAAGTTGATTTATATAAATCCTTGTCTGGTAAGTCCCCTTTGCAGCCAAATTTGAAAACCACTGGTCTATAGCTTCCGAAGGCCCATCTCCATCCTTTCTCTCATGATTGGCACTGACCATGAATATCCACCTTTTCCTCCCCTTGGAAAGAAACCTGTAGGGGGGGGATCCCTGGGTGGTGCAGCGGTTTGGCGCCTGCCTTTGGCCCAGGGCACGATCCTGGAGACCCGGGATCGAATCCCACGTCGGGCTCCCAGTGCATGGAGCCTGCTTCTCCCTCTGCCTGTGTCTCTGCCCCTCTCTCTCTCTCTCTCTGTGACTATCATAAATAAAAAAATAAAAAAAAAAAAAAAAAAAAAAGAAACCTGTAGGGGGTAGCTATCACTTCTCGTGATGGCACCTCTATCCTTTCCCCTAACCTCTGCCTCAGCCCTAATTTACTTTCTGTATCTACATATTTCCCTATTCTGGAGATTTCATATGAATGGCATAATAGAATATATGGCTTCCATGATTGGCTTCTTTCACTTAGTATAAAGTTTTCAAGGCACATTCTTTGCATGGCTGAATAATACTCCATCGTGGGAATGTACCACATTTTGTCTATCCATTCATCGGTTGATGGACGTTTGGGTTGTTTCCACCTTTGGATTATTATGCATAATGCTCTCATGAAAGCTCATGTACAAGTCTTTCTGTGACCGTAAGTTTTCATTTCTCACGGATGTATAGTCAACCTTTGAACAACACAGGTGTGTGAACTGCACAGGTCCACATATACACAGATTTTTACAGGAGAGTATTGTAAATGTATTTTCTCATCCTTATGATTTTTTTTAGTTAACATTTTCCTTCCTCTAGCTTACTTTATTGTAAGACTACAGTATGTAATACATATACCATATAAAATATGTGCTAATTTAAATTTAAAAATGTGTTAATTGACTTTAAGGCTTCTAGTCAACAGTAGATTATTAGTAGTTCTGTTTTTTGGGGGGGTCAGCAGTGATGTGGGGATTTTCACTGCTCAAGTGTTGGTGACCCGAACCCCCTCGTTCAAGGGCCGACTGTATATACGTAGGAGTAGAATTGCAGGGTCGTAGGGTAATTCTGCTTAACTTTTGGAGGCACCACTAGACTGTTTTCCAAAGTAGCTTATATTAGTTTTCTAGGTCTGCTGTAACAAAGTAGCACAAACCCGTGACTTTAAACAACAGATATTTATTGTCTTACAGTTCTGCAGGCTGGAAGTCCAAAATAGAGGTGTTGGCGGGGCCATGCCCCTCTGAAAGCTGTAGAGGAAACCCTCCCTTGCCTCTTCCTGGTGCCTGGTGGTTTGCTGGCAATCTTTGGCACCTCTTGTCTTACAGATCCTCAATCCTCAATCCTCTCTCTTCTTCTTCTTCTTTTTTTTTTAATCCTCTCTCTTCATATGGTATTTTCCCTATTTTCCCTGTATGTCTTCACATCATCCTCCCTCTGTGTCCACCTGTCTCTGTGTCCAGATTGTGATAAAGACACCGGTCCTACTAGATTAAGGCCTCCAACAATAACCTCATTCTAATTTGATTGTCTCTGTAAAGAATCTACTTCCAAATGAGATCCTGTTCTCAGGTGCTAAGGAATAGGACCTCAACATATTTTTTTTAGAGGGACACAGTCCAACCCACAACAGAGCCGCACCACTTTACAGTCTCCTCAGCAATGTATGGAGGTTATGATATTTCTACATCCTCATCCCTGCTTATCTGACTTTTTGATTATAGCCATCCTAGTGGATATGAAGTGACATCTCATTGTGGTTTTGATTTGATGTCCCTGATGACTAGTGATGTTGAGCATCTTTTCATGCACTTACTGGTCATTGGTATAACTTCTTTGAAGAAACGTCTATTCAGATTCTTTGCTCACTTAAAACATTGGGTTGTCTTTATTATTGAGTTGTAAGTACTGTTTATATATTCACAATACAAGTCCCTTATTGGATATGATTTGAGGTATTTTTTTCCCCATTCTGTGGGTTGTCCTTTCACTTTGTAGCAGAAAAGTGTTAAATTTTGATACAGTCTGATTATTTTTTTATGACTTTGCTTTTGGTGTCATGCTTAAGAATTCATTGCCAAATCCAAGGTCACAAAGATTTGACCCTGTGTTTTCTTCTAAAATTTTAATAGTGTTGGCTCTTTCAGTTAGATCTTTCATCCATTTTGAGTTTTTTTTTTTTTTTGAGATTTTATTTATTTATTCATAGAGATGCAGAGAGAGAGAGAGAGAGAGAGAGAGGCAGAGACACAGGCAGAGGGAGAAGCAGGCCCCTGCAGGGAGCCCGACGGACTCAATCCAGGGTCTCCAGGATCACGCCCTGGGCTGCAGATGGTGTGCTAAACTGCTGCGCCACCGGGGCTTCCCCATTTTGAGTTATTTTTTTAAGCTTTTATTTATTTGAGAGAGAGAGAGAGAGAGAATGAGCACAGGAGGGGTGGAGAGGGAGAGGGAGAAGCAGATTCCCTGCTGAGCTGGAGGCCAGACGGCCAGACGTGGGGCTTGATCCCAGGACTCTGAGATCATGACTCAAGCTGAAGGCAGACGCTTAACTGACTGAGCCACCCAGACACCCTGAGTTAATTTTTATTTAGGGTGTTAGGTAAGGGTCCAACTGCATTCCTTTGCATGTGGCTAACCAATTGTCCCAAAACCATCTCTTGAAAAGAGATGAAAAGACTGTTCTTTCCCCACTGAATGATCTCGGCAACCCTGTCAAAAATCAATTGATCACAGGTGTATGAGTTTATTTCTGGAATTAATTCTGTTTCATTGATACATATGGCTATCCTTATGCTGGTACTACACTATTTTTATTGCTTTGTAGTAAGTATTAAAATTGGGAAGCATGAGTTTTCTTTTTCAAAATTGCTTTGGCTATTCTGGGTCCCAGAATTTTAGGATCATCTATCAGTTTCTACAAAACAACCTACTGGGCTTCTAATAGGGATTGCATTGAATTTGTCGATTAATTTGGGAAGTATTACTATCTTAACAATATTGAGTTTTCTGAGCCATGAGCATAGAATATCTTTCCATTTATTTAGATCTTCTTTAATTTCTTTCAACATGTTTTTTTTTTTAATATTTTATTTATTAATCATGAAAGACACACAAAGAGAGGCAGAGACACAGCCAGAGGGAGAAGCAGGCTCCATGCAGGCAGCCCGATGTGGGACTTGATCCCAGTCAGACCCGGAGCCAAAGACAGACACCCAACTGCTGAGCCACCCAAGTGTCCCTGGAATTGCTTTCTTAATTTCATTTTCATGTTGTTCATTGCCAGTGTATAGAAACACAACTGACTTTTGAACATTGGAGATTCCTCCTGCAACCTGATGAACTATTAGATTTAATAGTTTTTAAATGGGTTATTTAGCATTTTTTATATATGTGATCATGTAATTTGTGAATAGAGATAGTTTCACTTCTTCCTTTCCAACTTGGATGTTTTTTGTTTCTTATCCCTTTCATCCTTATGACTGTCCTGGCTAGCACCTCCAGTACAATATTGATTAGAAGTGGCAAGAGCAGAAATCCTAATTTTGTTCTTGACTTCAGGGTAAAGCATGCAGTCTTTCACCATTAAGCACAATGATAGCTGTGAATTTTTTTTAAAGATTTTATTTATTTATTTATTCATTAAAGATGCATAGACGGAGGCAGAAACATAGGTGGAAGGAGAAGCAGGATCCTCATGGGGAGCCCAATGTGGGATTTGATCCCAGGACCCCAGGATCATGCCCTGAGTCAAAGGCAGATGCTCAACCACTGAGCCACCCAGGCGTCCCAATAGCTGTGGATTTTTTTTGTGATGCCCCTATATCAGGGGCATTTCCTTCTATTTCTAGTTTGCTGAGTTTTTTTTAAATCAGGAGATATTACTGGGTTTTGTCTAGATCTTTTTCTGTATCTGTTGAGGTGATCAAGTGGTTTTGTTTTTCTATTCATTTGATTTGGATTGTATTATGGGATGGGATTATACTAGTTGATTTTCAGGTGTGAAAACAGCCCTGCACTCCTGGGGCAAATCCCATTTGGTCATGGTGTATAATTATTATTATTTGTAGCTGGCTTTATTTTTTAATATTTAGTTGAGAGTTTTTGTATCTCTGTTCATAAGAGAAATTGGTCTTTAGTTTTCTTTCTTTTATAATGTATTCATCTGGTTTTAGCGTCAAGGTATTACTGGCCTCACAGAATTAGTTGGAGACTAATTTTTGGAAGAGTTTGGGAAGAATTGATATTGATTCTTTAAATGTTTGGTAGAATTCACACATGAAGCAGTTTGAGTCTGGGCTTTTTTTTGGTGGGCAGTTTTTTGATTGTGAGTTCAATCTCTATTTCTTATAGGTCTATTCAGGTTTTCTGTTTCCTCTTGAGACAGTTTTGGAAGTTTGTATCTCTTAAAAAAAGATTTTATTTATTTATTTATTTATTTATTTATTTATTTATTTATTTATTTATGAGAGAGAGAAGGGCAGAAGGAGGAGAGAGAATCCCAAGCAGACTCCAAGCTGAGTGTGGAGCCCAACTCATGGCTCCATCTCATGACCCTGAAATCATGACCTGAGCTAAAACCAAGAGTCGGACACTTAACCAACTGAGCTACCCAGGCACCCAGGAAGTGTGTGTCTTTCCAGGAATTTGTCCATTTCTTCTTGGTTATCTAATTTATTGGCATATGATTTTGTTCATAGTCTTCCTTCATAATTCTTTTTATTTCCATGAGGTTGGCAGGAATGTCTCCTGTTCTATTTCTGAGTCTAGTACTTGACTCTTCTCTCTCTTGTTCTTGGTTAGTCTACCTAAACATTTGTCAAATCTGTTGGCCTTTTCAGAGAACCTATTTTTTCTCTTACTTTTATGGGATTTTTCATTGCAATCACTTTGTTTATGGCCACTGTTTATTGAGTGTCCTCTGCATAGTGGCTACTTGACACTCAACTCATTTAGTCCTTGAAAAAACACACATAAAGCAGATGTAATTGGCCACACTGTCGAATGAGAACACTGAGGTGCGATACTTTGTGCCAGGTGTGAAGCTGGCAGGCAGTGGGCCTGGAGCTCCCAAGCCTGATGACTTTTCGATGCAGCAGGGGACCTTCCCTGTTCTGCTTTCAGCCTCTGTTGTCTTGCTGCTGAGGCTCATTTTCGATTTCTGTGGGAAGAACTATGGGTCACTGTTCCCTCGTGTCACCTGTCAGGGGGCCTCAGCATCACCTGTGAGCCTGTTAAGCATGTTCCTGTCACCCTCAGCTTTTGATTCAGTGAGCCTGGGCTCGGGTCCACAGATATGCATTATTGTCTACCATCCCCAAAGATTCTGATGACAGCGTCTGAGTAACTCGTGTTTCCTCTGGATACTCCTCCTCAAATTTCCTGGGTGCAGTTTCCCCAGGAAGCCACTGGTTCCTCTGGGCTCTGTGTTCTCCTGGCTTCTGCTTCCCCTGGGGTGCAGGTCAAGGATGAGGCAGGTCCTGGGGGGGAAGCCATTTCCTTGCTGCTTTATAAAAATTAGCAAGAGGTTGTAACAACTTGCCCATCCCCATTCCATCTTCCTCAAGTTCTCTCTGAGGTAGTAGGTATAGGACCTTCAGGAGTTAATAAGTCAGCTTGGAGTGTGTGTCGTAAGCAGTCAGGAGTGTGTGCGTGCTCCCAGGAGCGTACACACACACACACACACACACACACACACACCAGCAGGGAGGGGGCGAGGCAGGGTGTTGGGGGGAGAAAGTGACACTGAGCTGAGACTGGCGTCTCATTTTCCTGGAATGTGGTTCCCAAAAGGTCTCATAGTTTTTAGCGTTTCTGACTCTGGGGCTGTGTAAACATCGCATAGGGGACTGCTGCCTCTGAGAGAAGGGGGGAGTTAGGGGGAGGGTGGGAGCCTGGAGCAGGGAGAGGAGGCAGAGAGGGGGAGAGGAGAGGGAAATCCCAGGGTCCTGTTGAAACAGGAGCTTCCCACTGAGGGTGTGAGGGATCTGGGTGAGGGCTGGGGTCCAGGGTGTGGGGCAGAGGGCGGGAGGCCCAGCCCAGACGGGGAGGCTTGTCGGTGGTGTGGGAAGGAAGTGGGAAGGAATGGGGTGACTCCTGGACTCCTGGCCCACACCAGCCTCCTCCCACTGCTTCCAGCATTTAGCCTGGGGGTCTGTAGTCTCTGCTGGAGCCAGCTGAGCAGGGAGCCCAGCCCACTCCTGGGGCATGGTGAGCCCCTGCCTCCTGGCGTCCTGAGCTGCCTTCCTGGAACCCAGCATTCTCTCCTGCCAACACGGTCTTAACCTTCTGAGCCTCCCTAGTTTCCAGAGCCTGCGTGTCCTGGGAGGGGGCCCGGTGGAGTTGGGGCTCCTCTGGCCTTGGGCTCAGGTGGATCTTGACTCTGCCATTTATGTGAGCTGTGTTACATCAGACAAGGCACTCAACCTCCAAAAACTGGTTTCCTCATCAGAATAAAAATGGTGACACTGATATCAGCGAACCTTGCAACGCTGGTGTGAGGATTAGAGGAAATGTAGGTAAAATCCTGGCATGTGATAGGCTCTTTCTCAATAAATGATAACTTCTATTTATTCTGTTATTTTGAGACCCAAGGATAACAAACAGCTAAGCATCGCAGAACTCCACCAGCCAGCAGGTCTGGCCAGCTCCACCAGAAGGACAATGGCCCACACTCCCTTACCCTCCCCACATTGGTTCCTCTGCCTGAGGTCACCTGCTGGCCCCCTGTCCTGTGCCCTGCTTTGCCCTGCCTGGGCCCTATGAGGCCCCGCTCCCTTTCCCTGAGGGTTCTGGCCTCTGGCTGATGAGTCATTTGTGTCCCATAGCTGGCAAGCAGGGTGGGATGTTAGCGGGGGGCCATTAGGAAGAGAGGGGTATGCATGTCCTGAAGCACAAGAAAGCACAGAGTGAGTCACAGATTAACTCCCCGGCCTGTTTCCACCTGCTGGGCCGGAGCACCCAAGCGAGGGTGTCCAGAGGTGTCTGGGTTCAAACTGGGTTCTGTTTAAGGAAGCAGGGGAGGAAGGTCACTCATGAGTCATACATGATTGGAGGAACAGTAGAAAAGCTCCAGTGCCCTCTCCTGCACTAGGAAAATCACACTGGCTTGAATTCCACCATTAGTGCCCGGCTTACTCTATCCTTGTGTGGACAGGATCCATTTAATCTAATCGTCACAACAACACGGAAAGGTAGGCGTTAATATAATCCCTTAGGGCACAGAGGAGGAGACAGGCTGAGATGGTTGAGCTGCATGCTCACGCAGCCAGGAAGGTGCTGGAACTGGGACTCAGGAGCTGAGCCCAGACTTAGGGAGAGCCTTGAGGAGAGAGTAGAGTGGATGGCATAGTGAGAGACCTGACCCACTTCTGACTTTTCTTCCTCAACAGCCTCATTGTGACTTGGGCTTTTGATCTGTCCCTGCCTCGCCAGAGAATTGTGACAGTTAAATGAGTGAATGCATAGAAAGTGCTTAGAGCAAGTAGTGAATCCTAGCATTTTGTGTCATCGTCATTGCCTTGTGACTGGGGTCCCAGACAAGAGGCTGCATTTGGGTTGGGTGGAGAGAATTCTATATTAACAGGCCAGTTTTAACCTCCAGGGGAGACGATAGAATGGTCCCCACTGGACCGGGCTGTCCTGTGAGATGGCAAGCTCTTAGCAGCCATCCTGTGCTGTGGGGAGAGAAGTTGGACTGGGGGCAGTCAAAGTCTCCTTTGTTGTAAGGTTTGGGAGCTTGGGAGTCAGAGCTGGATTTGTTTGCTGCTTCCCCTGCTTATGGCTGAGTGACCTGGCGTCATTTACTGAGGTGTGCTGAATCTCAGTTTCCTCATCTATAAAGGTCCTAAAGACCTTCCTGGAGGTACAGTTGTAGTGAGGATGAAATTAGTAGGTATGGAGAGTGCATTCAGCTCCTGGTGCGCAGTGGCTGGCGATGTGTGACACTGGTGGGGGCGGTGGCATCGTGGTTGTTAGCCAAGTCGGGCTCTCTCCAGGTGGTGATCCCAGAGCTGGAAGGCCCGTGTACTGTATTTGTCACTTTATCCGGAGCCAGATCTGTTTGCTGTGCACTCCGAGCAGCCTGCATCCTTCCTCCTCTCGCCTGAGCATCCCTCCTCTGATTCCCTGAGGCATCTGGGGATCTTCGCACATTGAATCCCTCTTCCCTCCCCAAGACATAAATTCTTTAACTGCCCTCTGGCTCTCATTCTGACCCTTAATCTGTGTCTTCCTTAGAATCCATGTAAATGCATTTTTTTCCCTTCCCTGTTTTGAAATGATTTTAGGGTTACGGAAAGTTTGTGCCAAAATAGCACAAAGAGTTCCCATATACCCTTCACTCAACTTCCCCACATGTTGACAGCTTTAGAGATTTATTGCGCAATGATCGGAACCAGGAAATTAACAGTGATCTGATGCTATTGCTAATCCACAGATCTTAGTAGAATCTGCCGGGTTTTTCCAGTACCGCCCCTTTACGGATCCCAAATCCACTTCAGGATCCCACGTTGCATTTAGCCTCCACCGAGCTGGAACAGATCTGCAGTCCTTCTTCTTCGCTCGTGACTTTAGCACTTCTGGAGAGTACGCATCAGATATTTTGTAGAATGTCTCTTAGTTTGAGTTTATTTGATTTTGCGTTTCCATCATTCCTCCTACATGGATAAATGGAACCCGACTGTTCTTAATATTCTACTGTCCCTATTCACTCTACGGTCTCTTACTCCCCCCCCCCCCTTTTTTTTTACATCCAATTTATGTCAGTATGGAACCTGGATATTCACTTTTTTAAAACAATGCTATCATCATCATCATCATCATCATTATTTGATTGAATTGACCCTGCCATGGCCATTGGGAGTTTAAGTTGGTAGAACTCATGTATTTTTGACATCTCTTACTTCCTTGCTGTATGGTCAAGTATGTGTCTCTGCCTCTCTCATGAATAAATAAATAAAGTCTTAAAAAAAAAGTAGTAGTAAGAGAAATAGAAGTGGAGCCTAAGACGTGCTCGAATGGCTGTAATCTCATGGTCAAACCTGAACACATGAGGGGTTGCTTCCTGGAGATGAGCAAACAAAGTGGTTTCTCTCTCTCTCTCTCTTTCTTCCTTTCAAGATTTTATTTATTTATTCATGAGAGACATAGAGAGGCAGAGACACAGGGAGAGGGAGAAGCAGGCTCCCCACAGGGAGCCTGCTGCAGGACTTGATCCCAGGACTCCAGGATCACGACCTGAGCCAAAGGCAAACGCTCAGCTGCTGAGCCATCCAGGTCCCCCCAAAGTGGTTTCTTGAGACAGCTCCTATTCCTGGTGAAGATGCCGTGGGGATTGTTGAAAAGGCCACAAAGGACTTAGAGTATTGCATACACTTGGTTGACAAAGCAGAGGCAGGTTTGGAGGATGGACTCCAATTATAAAAGAACCCGCACTGTTGGTGAAAGCTCTCCAACAGCATCACATGCTACGGAGAATTGGTTCATGAAAGGAAGAGTCCGTTGCTGTGGCAAACTTTACTGTCTGATTTTAAGAAATTGCCCGGGCCACTCCAGCCTTCAGCAACCACCTCCCTGAGCAGTCAGCGGCCATCAACAGGGAGGCGAGACCCTCCACGGGCAAAAAGATGAAGACTTGCTGAAAGCTCAGGTGGTGATTAGCACTTTTTATCAATCACACATTTTATTTTATTTTTTATTTTTTTATTTTTTATTTTTCAATCACACATTTTAGATTATAGTCTAGCATCAACGTAACTTTTATCTTTTATATGCACTGGGAAACCAAAAAACTCATTCGACTAGCCTTATTGTGGCAATTCTGGTTTTTAATGGTTGCTCTAGAATTGAACCTGTGACATCTCTGAGGTATGCCTGTATGTGTATTAAGAGATTTTATTTTGGGGCTCCTGGGTGGCTCCGTCGGTTGAACCTCCGACTCTCGATTTCGACTTAGGTCATCATCTCATGGTCATGAGCGCAAGCCCTGTATCAGGCAGGCTCCACGCTCTCTGCAGGGAGTCTGTGATTCTCCCTCTCCCTCTGCCTCTCCTCCTGCTTATGATCTCTTTCTCTCTCTCTCTCAAATAAATAAATAAATCTTGAGTTTGAGTAGACATGATTCAAAAAGGTAGGTAGGAACCAAATTGTGGAAGGCATGTAGAAAGGTCTACTTTCTACTGTAGACCAAGGACTCTTAACTTAATCTCTATTTCAACATCATACTCTTAATAGATAAAAATTACACGTGTGT
Source organism: Canis aureus (assembly GCF_053574225.1). Taxonomy (NCBI): domain Eukaryota; kingdom Metazoa; phylum Chordata; class Mammalia; order Carnivora; family Canidae; genus Canis; species Canis aureus. The sequence goes on from NC_135646.1 coordinate 6,203,569, forward strand.
CACTCACCTGAGCTTACTCAAGATTAAGTATGGCTCTCTCTCTTTTTTGTTATTCAAGAAAACTCATCTATTTCTTTTTTATGCTTTAATGGTTTTCAGCATCAAATATACAGATGCCCTGAGTTATTCTATAGTTAAGAATTGTTACATCAAGTAATGGGTAACAATTGAAAAAATGAATCAGATTAATCTTCAGGGAGATTATTGTAACAAAATCTATAAAATACTTGTTAATAACAATGTCTAGGGTGGTATCATGCATGCCAGTTCTCAAAAATGGATGGCTAAAGAAGGACAATTAAGCTAGAGGCTAAAATGTGTGGTCAAAGTTCTTAACTCAGTAATTCAATAAGTGCGAAAGGATTATTCTGTACTTCAATACAACTGGAGAATAAATTAAAAAAAAGATTTTATTAAAGATTTTATTTTAAGGAATTGGCTTACACAGCTGTGGGGACTGGCAAATCTGAAATCTCTAGGGGAGGCTGGCCGTCTAGCAAATCAGATAGAAGCTGTGTTGCAGTCTTTTTTTGAAAAAAAGATTTTATTCATTTATTCATGAGAGATACAGAGAGAGAGGCAGAGGGGGAAACAGGCTCCTCGCAGGGAGCCTGATGGGGGACTCGATCCCCGGACTTGGGATCATGCCCTGAGCCGGAGGCAGATGCTCAGCCGGAGGCAGATGCTCAGCCCAGGCATCCCTGGTGTTGCAGTCTTGAGGCAGAATTTCTTCTTCTGCAGGAAGCCTTAGTTATTGGTCTTTGCATCTTCAAGTGAATGGACGCGGCCTGTGCACATTATTGAGAGTGATCTCCTTTACTTAAGGTTGAGTGATTATAGATATAAACTGTCCTCACCCAACACCTAGATCGTGTTTGATTAAATCACCGGGTACTGTAGCCTAGACAAGTTGACACAGAAAGCTGTCACACCCATCCGTTCAATAGGAAGCATGCAAGCCACTTAGCTTCTCACTTGTCAAGGTAGGTAGATGGAGGGGGAATGCAGAGGTCCCATCTGGCTGGTTTGGGATGCAAGTATGCGCTTCTGGCCTGCGCCTCTTTAGTTTGCAGATTTGGTCTTTGACTCCTACCCTCCTTGAGATGATCTCGGCAGATTTTGCTCCTTTCATCTGTAACATGCAGGAATCATTATTATCCTCAGGTGGCTAGGGGGATCAGAAGAGGGACTTTAGAGGATCCCTGGGTGGCTTGGTGGTTTAGCGCCTGCCTTTGGCCCGGGGCGCCGTCCTGGGTTCCCAGGATCGAGTCCCATGTCGGGTTCCCTGCATGGAGCCTGCTTCTCCCTCTGCCTGTGTCTCTGCCTCTTTCTCTCTATCATGAATAAATAAAATCTTAAAAAAAAAAAAAAAAAGAAGAAGAAGAAGAAGAGGGACTTTAAATGCCTGCCTCAGAAGCCTGAGTGGGAACATCCCCTCCACAGGGCTTGGCTTCAGCTGCCTTCCAGGACGTGCCTCCAGTTTTCAGGGGACACATGGGGTACCTTCTTCCCTTCTGGGAGAGAGGCTAAGGTGGTGTTAGCAGCAGTACTTCCTCTGTCCGATCTGATCCTATGGGAGACAGTAATCAGAGAGACCAAAGTGGGTTAACCACAGAGCCCAGGCAGGAATTGAGGCTACGAGGCACGTGTGTGCGTGTGTGTGTGTGTGTGTGTGTAATATCCTGGGGTGTGGGTGGAGAGTGATCGGAGATTCAGGGAGACCTCCGGGGATTTGAACCAGCAAGGAGATGATAGCTGCCAAGCAAGGCTCTCTAACAGGGCTGAGCTCACTGGAGTTTTGCAGAGAGGGGAGTGGAGGAGGCCTGGCTTTCCCAGAATTGGGGAAGATCCGGAAACTAGGGGGAAACTGGCCAGAGGAAAGCTCTAGGCCTATCCCCCAAGCCCTCCCCTGCTTTGAGGGCCTCAGCATTCCTCCTCCCTCCCTGTGGGTCACTTGTCCTCCTTCTTTCCATATGGGGAAACCGAGGCCCAGGGCGGTTCTAGCTTCTGTAGAGGAGCAGGTATGGCCACAATCCCTCAGGGTAACCAGATGATTTTCTTGGTCTCGGTGGAGGACAGCCTAGGAGGAAACAGGTTGAAATGGCAGCTGGAGTGAGTTGGGTTCATTCGGAGGGGCTGCCTTCTGGTGGTGGGGAGCCAGAAGAGAGCACCAGGGAACCCAAGGAGCCGCTGGGGCCCCTTGATTGGAATGTCAAGAACAGAAGTGGTTGTATTTGGCCAGGGGTGCGGGGGGGGGGGGGTGCGAGCTGTCCTGGACTCCTGGACTGGTGGCTGTTGTGTCTGCAGGGACAGGATGATGAGTCTCAGCCTGCCTTGCACGGACCTGGGGCAAACCAGCGCAGGCCACCTGTGCCTCCTTAGGGCCACATCCTGTCTCCCAGCACCCCTGTGAGTGGCCTCTGGGGCAGTGAGGAGATCCAGGGAATGGGGCTGGTGTCAGTGAGCATCCTTGGGCAGTGAGCTTGAGCAGCCCCAGCCTCAGTTTCCTTGTCTGTCAGCTGAGGATGACACGATCCAGCTTGCTGGGTGGTGGTGATGGGCTTTGGAAGTGGGGCCCACGGTGGGCGGGGGGGCGGATGTCCTTTTCCTGGCTGACGCGGCAGCTGCCAGGCAGGGGGCACTTTTGGGTGCCGCTGGCACTCCTCCTGCCCCCACTCACTGAGGGAGTTCGTGGAGGGGCCGGTGGGGTCTCCTAGGACACCAGCAAAGGCGCAGGTCCCTCTGGCTCTCTCCGGGAGTCCTCCCCTCCTCCCAGCAGCTGCTTCTCCTCCTCCCCCTCTCCGCTCCCCCCTCCCCTCACACGTGAGGATGATAAACACCCTGCCAGCTCCAAATAGGGCCTGACCTCAGCGGCGAGGCATCTCCCCTCGCCCCCCACCCTCCCAGCCGCCAGCCGCATTCCTGGAGAGGATGAGGTTGGGCTGCTCTCCCCTCTCAGCCTCCTTTGTCCCGCGGGCTGCTGCCCACCCTGCGGCCTCCTCTGGCCCAGGCCTCAGTGCCCGAGGGCCCCACTGTGGATCTCGTTAATGATAATAATCGCTGTGGTTATCACCTATTAGGCAATTGGGCACCAGGTTCCATGCTGAGCACATTACATGGATCATGTCAATGAATCCTCAAAACAGCCCCATGAGGAAGTCATTATTATTATTATTATTATTATTATTATTATTATTATTATTATCTGGATGGGCAGGGGAAAGTGGGAAGGCCTGGGAAACAGGGGTGGGGAGGGGGTAGGTCATGCTGCCTGCCCAGCCTTTCCCAGCTGGGGAGTGGAGTTGGGATAACCGGGGCCCCCCCTTGTCTACCCACCCCCCCCCGCCCCCCAGCCAGCATTAGGCTCAGGTCGGCCTGTCCAACCCAGGCCAGGGCCCCGAGAGAGCAGGTGCAGGAATGGGAGCAGGACTTGCTTAGGAGCCTGGGCCTCCCGGGGAGGCTGGATGGAGGGGGGTCTCCTGGGTGCTCAGAGCTTTGGCGAAGCTTCGTGTTCCTTCCCGTTTCCCAGCCTTGGCAGGTTAGAAACTCCGGTGGGCAGAGGGCCCTTCCAGGGCATTACCCCCGTCCTCGGGTCTGTTCCAGGTTCTGGTGCCCAATGACAGGATTCTTTTATTAGTATTTCCCCCCCATGAAGCTCACATCTGGGGAAATTACATGCATTTCCCCATATTTTTGTCAAGCAGACACATTTTGGCTACCAACTAGAAACTTCCGGGAGGCGCCCAATAACCTACGTTTGCCATGCTGAGTTGGTATAATTCCAGCCCAAAGTTCAGAAGTGTGTGTTTTGAAATGTTGACCGAGGCTCACACAGCCTTCCATTCCTACCCTCCAGCTGCACCGGCTGCGTGACCTTCATTCAGCTTGCCGCTGTCCTTCGCTACCTGCCGCTTCTGGGTAACAACCAGGCGGGCACCCAAGCCGATGTGCAGCCCAGGCCCTGCCGGCCCGCCTGTCCTTCCTCTCCCTCCCACCGATCGCGTCCCTCTTGTCTTCCTTTCCAGTTCTTTCTGCACTTTAGCCCTTTGCCGGGCCAGTTACCCGGCTGCCTTCTTGTTTCAACTTGTAAGTCTGGGTGTCAGGGAGATGCGGGTTCAAATCCTGACCCTGTCACCCACTGGCCTTGGGGGCCGTGCGAAAGTCACATCTTCTCTCGGAGTCTCAGTTTCCCCATCTGTAAAATGGGTATGATGTGGTCTCCCTCCGAGGGCTGTGGCGGGGGTTGGGGTGGGAGATTGTGCAAGCACGGGGCCGGGGGGAGCTGGTCTTGGTAAAGGGCAGTGACCGTGACCCACTGTGGTCTCTGCATCCCAGCTCTTCGCCGGCAGAGCCCGGTGCGGCGTGGGTGGCAGATGTCTCAGGCACACCTGCCCGTCCAGGATGCCAGTGAGGGAGGGGAGTGCCTACGCCTGGGCGCCGTGTGTGGCTTCCCTGGCCGTGGGAAGTCTGGGTGGGTTTGGTGGCTTCCCAGCTGTCCCCCCGCCCCCCCGGCATATTCCCCTTTGCCTGCCACTTTAGTTTGAGTTCTCACTGGCTTGCACTATTACTATATTAAGAAAAAAAAAAAGTTGCCTTTATAACCTTTTACTCATTTAAGTGATAGAATGTGTAGACTTACTCGGGGGCACCTGGGTGGCTTCGTTGGTTAAGCATCTGGCTCTGGGTTTTGGGGTTTCGGCTTAGGTCATGATCTCTGCTTCAGGTTCTCTCTCTCTCTCTCTCAAATAAATAAAATCTTAAAAAAAAAAAAGAATGGAAAGCCTTACTCTACGATTATATATTTTTAATTTTTTTTAATACACAAAAATATTGGAATAAAATTGTTGAGCCATGTTTCCAACTAACATCATCCTAATTCCACACTTTAGGGAACGTGGGTCAGATGAATCCCCCCCACCCCACCCCACCGTGCGCCTGCGTGTTCATCAGTTTTCTACTGTGGGAGATTTAAAACATACAGAAGTAGCAAGAATAGCATAATGAACTCCTTTGTACCCACGCTCGACAACCATCAACTTTTGTTTTTGTTTCATCTGCCCCCCTCACTCGCTTTTTTTTTTTTTTTTTTTTTTTGCTGGAGTGTTTTTAAAGCAAATCCCAGACATTATATCATTCTGCTGTAAATACTTCGCTATGTATCATTAACAGATAAGGACTTTTAATTTTAACATTACCATAATACCATTATTACAGTCAACATAATTAATAACAATTTCTTAGGAGAAGCTAATACCTAGTGTGTGTTCAGTTTTCCCTGATTATCTCAAAAATGTCCCATTTCGATTGGTTTGTTTGCTTCAGGCAAACGAACGTGGAATCTCTGTTCTTGTCTCTTTCTGTAATAATCATGTATCTACACATATTCTTGCCTCTGTCCCTTCAGCAGTCAGCTGCCGGTATGTGATCACTTCTCCTTTTTTTTTTTTTTTTTTTTGGTTTAATGTTTTATTTAAATTCAGTTTGCCAACATCTACTATAACATGTGACCACTTTTTCGATGGGTCCTCATTCCTTAGTCGCTTTCTCCTTTCCGGCTTTCTCTCTAGGCTTCCAGCTGGGGTCTCTGTCCAGCTGGATGTGAAATCCAGAGCCCAGTGCCCCGTGTCAGCTTCTCCTCTCTGGCCTTGGCCGCTGGGTCCACTGTCTTGTCCCCAGGGAAGAGGAGGCTCTGGAAGGAGGAGCGGTGGAGACAGAGTGCACCCCAGGGTGAAGTTGGGGGGCAGGGGGAGTTCACACGCCTGTGTCCCTTGATGCCTCATCTCATAGATACTGTGTCCCTGAGATGTCCGTGTAAGGCTGCCTGGCTTGCTCAGAGTGGGGAGGGCTGGGGTGGCCAGTAGGCAACATCGGATGGGCTGTCTGCAGGCTGTGGGGCCACACGGCTCTGGGAAGCACAGCTGCCCTACCGAGCCTGTGCTGGGGGCGGCCGGAGTCTTCATGGGAACACAGCCCCCCGCTTTCAGCCTTACTCCCCACCGTGACCTGTGCCCTCTGCCTTCATCGCCAGCCAAGGTCCTGCCCTCCTGGAGCCTGGCGGGCTGGTGTCAAGCTTGGGATGCTGCTCTGATCATCCTCCACCATCTCCTCATCTCCTCGGGGCGCTGGGAAAGTCACACCCCAGAGTCCCCGGGGCCTGCTTCCTTCCGCTCTCCCTTTGCCTCTGAGGCCTCTGGCCTCAGCTCTGCCAGTTGGCAGGGCTGCCTCTTGGGGAATTGAAGAGATAGGGATACTTGGGTCGTCTTCTTAGCTTTTTTTTTTTTTTTTTTTTCTCAGCAAAAAGGAAAGCTGGCGCCTTTGGGAAGCCACAGCCCTTCCCTGGACCCCACTGTTCTTATATGAGAAATGTCCAGAGCAGCTCTTGACCTCATTGACTGAGTTGCCAAGAGGGACACTTGAGATTTAGGTGTGTGTGTGTGTGTGTGTGTGTGTGCACAGACTCTAGAACTGCTGCCCTGGGACATGATTGGGCTACAAGGTGAGAAAAAGACCAAAGTGTGGGCTGCCCTGGATCACCAAAGTGTGATAGAACTTTCTAGCTCTAGCTGGCCTCTGTTGCAACCACATCTCTTATTCTTCCCCTGTTGCCTCTTTCCTTAGGGACCTCAGGTTCCTTAGCTTTGTTCTTTCCCGTCCATTCTTTCTGGGTCCCTTCTGGGTCCCTACAGACTTCATATGTTCATGTCATCCTCCGGACCCTGCCTTGTTCCCCAAGGGCCAGCCCTTTCTCCTGGCCCTCCAGCCCTAAAATCCAAAGGCCTCTCTCTCTCCCTCTTGACTCCAGGGATGGGGGAGCCCCGTTCTCTGTCTTCACAGCTCTGTTTCCTCCCAGGCCCTTGGGGACTTGGGGGTTTAGGAGCTCATATTCTCCTGTCTCTTCTTCCGAGGATACTCCTCACCCCTCAAGGCAGCTGTGATGCCCCAGAACATCTCCTATCATCTGACAGTTTTATGGGGGGTGTTGCCCGTGTATGTGTGTGTGTGTGTGTGTGTGTGTGTGTGTTACTGAGAACTCCTCCTCCTAAGCCTGTAATGAACACAAATCTTTTCCCTGAGAAGGGTGATTCCTGAGATGTCCCTCATCCACCTGGTGGCACTGAAAATACATGATATAAGACGCAGCCAGGAGGGGGGTTGTTTGAGGTCCTGGGAGGAACCTTTGACTTAGGAGCCAGAAGACCTGGGTCCTGATTCTAGGTCTCTTACTTCCTAGCAGTGGGGTCTCAGTGGACTTCAGTCCTCAGCTGCAGGGATACAGTGATGTCACTGAGTCGTGGCCAGTAGCCGTGCGATGAGGCGCTGGAACAGCCCCTGGCAGTGGGGGCTCCGCCCGGGTGTCGTGTCCTTAGCACCGGAGGCCCGTGGGGTATGTGTTTGCCGGAACACATAGATCCTGTAATTTAGTCCCCATCTCGGGATAGACCCCGACGTCCCCTCCATCCCTGCGTGCGCATCTCTGTGGGGAGACTGAGGCCTGCAGTGGGCCTGGGTCCCCGGGGAGGGCTGGGTGGCAGGCCCCTGGCCAAGGTGTCTGTGCTGGCGGCGCCGGCTGCTGGGGCTCCTCCAGGACGGCGCTGTGGGTGGAATCCACAGGGGTGAGGCAGCGAGGCCAGAACGTGCCGAGGATGCTTGGGGCCGCTTATCTCGGGCCAGGAATGCGCCGCAGTATTATTAGCCGACGGCCTTCTCGCCTTTGGAATAACCACCCGGGTGGCACGGCCGACATCTGTCCGGTCCTGCTTGCCCAGACAGTCCGAGGGTGCCTACGCCAAGCCTCCCAGGGCTGCGGCTCGCGTGTGTGCTTGTGTGTGTGTGCGTGCGTGCAGGTACCTGCGTGGCTGCCAGTGTGTGTGTCAGTGTGGATCTTCGGGGGCCATCGGGCCTGGGAGCGTGTGTGCACAGAGGGTGCACGTATATCCTGTACACATATTTTCATGCCCGTGTGTGCAGATGTGTGTATGTGCATGAGTTTAAGTGCACGTGCTTGTGTGTCGTGAATGGGGCCCTGTGCATACGTGCACAAGTGTGTGTCCATGTGTGTGTGAGTGTGCATGCCTGTGTGGTTGTGGCTGTAGGTGCCACTGCCCTGGGGGAAGTGGGAAGCCCAAGGGGGCCTAGGGAGCTGCAGGTAAAGGACAGAGAGGGGGCTGGTGACCCCACGTGGGTGAGGCAGAGGCTGGGAGGCAGCGGTCAGATGTGCAGGGCGGAGAGGAGGGGCTGCTGGGGCTCTTGGTGCTTTGGGGGCTGGGTCACTCACTCCCCTTGATTGGAATCTTCAAGGCAGCATGAACCCTGAGGTCAGCCAGCCGGCCTGGGTCCAAGTCCTGCCTCTGTCACTCACACCATCACTTGAGCAAGTGACTCCTCAACTACTCCAAGACTCAGTGTCCTCATCTATTCCATGGTGACAATAATAGCACCTGCCCAGCAGAATTAATGAGAGAGAAAAAAATATGGTGCCTGGAACATACGGAGAGTTTGATAAATGATAACGTATCCCCATCATCATCATGATTACGGACTCCTCTGTCTGCCCTGCGTCTGGCCTTGGCAATCCCTCCGTGGTTGGGATGGGGGACGCCCCCCTGACTAGCTCTCTTGGCATGGCAGTAAGATGCGGGCCCAGAGAGGGCACAGACTGGCCCAGGGTGATCAGGGAGCTGAGTAGAGCTGTGAGGACCCAGCCTTGGCTCCTGGCAGCTCTTCCCGCCCCCTGCACAGCCTCGCTCCCGTTCCTGGGGTGCCAGGCTGGAGACGAGAGGAGAGTCTGCCAGGCTTTCTCACCTGGGCCTGCTGCTGCAGTTAGCCCAGAACAATCCATGTTTATACTCTCTGTCCTAACGACTGTCCCGTGAGTGTTCTGCTTTCCAGCTCCCTTGATTCTGCTGCAAATTCTGACTTTCAGATGGAGACGATCTGGCGCCAAGGAGGGCAGGACCCAGAATCCTCACCCCCTCACCCGGTCCAGCCCAGGAGAGCTGGCCATCTGGCTCCGGACTTAGGTTCTCGTACCTGGTTGGGCTGCCCCAGCTCCACCTTCTGCCCCTGGCTGCAGCCAGACAGGGCGGAACTCCTAGGAAGCGCTGGGCCCCCACCTGCCCTTCCTCTGCTCCTGCCAGCACATCCCACATCCTCTCCTCTGGCCCCGCTAGGCCTCTCTGGACCTCCCAGGTGCCAGGACAGCTGCCCGCCCCTGGGAAGTGGGCCCAGGGTGTCGCCAGGACTGTGGAGGTGGGAGCGGGCACTTTGGCGCCTGGGCACGGTGGGTGGGGCAGGCAGAGGCAGGTGGGACCTGCCAGGACCCCTCAGCCTGGGCAGGCGGTGGTTGCCCTGGACACCAGCCAGAAGAGACTTGTTCCTCATAACCATCACCAGGTACCTGGAAGGAAAAGAAAAAAACCAACAACAAAAACAACCATCAAACTTTTTTTTTCTTGTTTTGTTTTTTGGAACCTGCTGTTAATGGCCGATTGGCTGTACATTATTAAACAGGCAGCTGGAGATCTGCCAGGGTAGGGTGCTGGAGCCAAGACTCACAGCTCGAACACAATGTTCCTTGGAAAACAGTCACCCGTGGGGTCCCTGGGGAGGAGCACCCAGAGGGAGGGGCCCCAGCTGATGTCCCTTGCCCTGCTCACCCTTCCTGGTCCAGCCTCCATACTCGTCATTGGTGGGGAGCTGGACTGGGCTGCACTAGGAACCCTAGGATCCTTTATTGGGCCCTGCGGGTCCCTCACCACTCCAGCGGCTGGAGCCCCTCTTTCCTTCCTTGTGGTTAGATGCACAAGGTCCTGCTTCCCTCCCCAGGTGGATAAGGCCAGTACCAGCTCTCCTGGGGGCCAGTGTGGAGCAGGGGCCTGAGCACTGGGTGGGGAGCTGGACCCATGGTTCTAGGGTTGACTCCATCGAGTTCCTCCTCTCTGTGGTGACATTGGGACCCCCTACTTGTCCTTTCTGGGCTTCAGTTTCCATAAACTACAATGAGAAGGTTGGGTTAGTCAACTCTAGATTCTTGTGATCCTCGGTTGGGTGGCCCTGGGGAGAGCCTGGGGGGCTTGTTTCCCAGAGTTTGGGACTCTTCTTGCTCCATCCCTGGTCCCATCCAGGTGACACCAGAAGCCATGTCTCAAGCAAGCCTGATGAATGGGGCTGGCCTCTGGCCCCATTCGTACCCTTTACCGGCCACCTTGAAATCAACCAGGTCAAAGGTCCAATGTCTGAAGGTAACAGCAAGTGGAGAATAAGCTGGGGGTCTGGGGTTTGGGTGACTACTGTCTTAGTGAAGCTAGTGCTGCACCAGGCGACATGGATAAAAGGACAGTATGGGGTCCAGGTCACCACCAGGGTGGGCCTGGCATGTGTGTGAGGGGTCATTGGTTTGGGAACTGAGCCCTAAGGAACCCTCCCTGAGTCCCTTGGAGACAACACGGTGTGCTGTGTAAGAGTACGGCTGGGGTTCGGGCCTGTTGCCACTGCTTCTCTGCTGTTGTCTTACTAGCTTTGGGCAAGTGACTCTGCCTCTTGTGTCTGAGCTCCCTCCACTGTTCAGAGTGGGCTTAGAAGGACATCCCCCAGGGCTGTGGTGAGGGGCGGGGGGGATGAGCTAATAAGGCCTGTGCAGGATTTCTAACAGGACCTGGCACATGTGAAGTGCGCATTAGCTGTTAGGATCTAAGCGATCCCTCCGTCTGGCGTGCTGCTCTTTCCCCTTGCACCACTCAGCACTATTTGTGTTACGCGTTTGTGCTTTTGTTTGTTTGGTGTCTCCTCCTCTAGACCAAATATTCCAGAGCTGGCACCTCTGGGCCTGCCCCAGTGCAGGCACTCAAGAGCATTTGTTGAACGAATTGGTGACTGTGTGCATGGATGAAGGCCCATGGGGACAGGCTCAGAAGCAGGGAAACAACCGATCACCTGGAAGGTGGAAAGATCCAGAAACTATGGAAGAGCTGGGAATGTCCATCCTGTGAAGTGGGGAGATTGTGAGCAGCTGTGCATGTGTGTGTGTGTGTGTGTGTGTGTGAGAGAGAGAGAGAGAGAGATTTCTGAATAAAGCTTTAAAGGGACTTGTTCTCTGCAGTAGAACTGGGAGCCACAGTAAACAGGCTGCCACTCACTGGAACCTTCCAATCTCAGCTGGGTGTGGGAGTGAACTCCGAGGGCCTGGTGTGTGAAAGCAGAGGCCGTGAGCGAGCATCAGTCAGGCACAGGAGAGCCCTGCGTTGCACAGGATGTCGATGGGCCGGGCCCTGAGGTCCCTGCTGATGCACTGCTGCTGCTTGAGCGAGGAGAGTGGTGGCAATCATAGCCCATGTCTCTGAGCATCCACTTCCTTACCTCAGGATGGGGTTAATCGTGGTCGATACCCAGACGGTTGTTAGGACGATTAAAGTTAATACCTCCGAAGCTCGAGGAATAGGGCCTGGCACATGGAAAGCACTTGATAAATGTGCTTATTAAATAGAGCCTAAGAGACACACGGGGAGCAGAGGTGAATCGTGACTCTGGGGTGGGGATGGTGATGGCTCCTCTGAAGGAGGAGGATGTGGGGCAGCAGGCATATAGGGAGGGCTGCCGTGTGTCAGACTGTGCGCTCCTCTTTCATAACTTGCCCGAGGTCACACAGCGGCGAGTGAGGTGGCCCGGCTTCGGAGATGGTCCATGCGACACGAAAGCCTGGACTCTCCCCGCCCGCCCCGGGCCTCAGTAGGACGGGGCCGGGTGTCCCTGGCTCTCGTAGTCCAGGAGGGAAGGCGGGGTGGAGAGGTTCTTCTGTGTAGGGGCCGAAGCAGAGTCCTCAGGCGGAGTCCTCGGGAGGACGTCTCCGGCCAGCCCCGGAAGCCGTCCGTAAGTAAGAGGCTCTGGGGAGGTGGGAGCAGGGCGAGGGCTGGCATTTTTAGCAGCCCGTTGGCACGGAGCACAGAGCAGGACGCGGTCAGAAGAGGGACACTGAGGCACACGGTTCGGTGTTAAGGAGAAGGGATGGTGAGAGGAGGGTCGGTTGGGGGGCGAAGGATCTCGATGTGCAGATGATGAGGCCTGAGGCCCCACACAGGTGATGGGAGGCAGGGCCTGGGCCAGGGGGCAGCGCCACGGCGTGGGCAGCGGTGCCCATCTGGGGCCGGTCCCCACAGAGTAGTGGCGAGCGCTGAGTCTCGGGGGGCGGGAGGCCAGGTGGCCAGCTCGGGACAGCGCGGCGAGCCCAACGTCCCGCCACCAGCCTGGCCCTCGCCTCCTCCGGCTCAGCAGCCGGCTTGGCGAGAGGTTAGCGTTCGTGCCCGGGCCAGCACGCTCCCTACTGATCAGCGGCCACGGGCCTGGCCTTGTCAGGACGCTGTTTCGGCCTTCGCCGCGGCTCAGCCCCTGACCGGTCCTGCCTTTTGGACATTCTGGGGTGAATGGGAGGTGGTCCCGGGCTTCAAGGAATTCACAGATGAAGGGGCAGAGAGACAAAGGAGGTGGATGTGGGCAGTAGTGTTTGCCCTGGCTCACTTGCTCAAGGTAGTTTGGTTTTCAAATACTTGATGATGCATGCTGTGTCCTTTTTAAAAAAAATCAGCTGAAGTAAAAATTGGGCCCAATTTCTTTAACCTTTCTTATACTTTTTTTTTTAAAGATTTTATTTATTTATGATAGACATAGAGAAAGAGAGAGAGGCAGAGACACAGGCAGAGAGAGAGGCAGGCTCCATGCCGGGAGCCCAACGTGGGACTCGATCCCGGGACTCCAGGATCGTGCCCCGGGCCAAAGGCAGGCGCTAAACCACTGCGCCACCCAGGGATCCTCCTTTCTTGTACTTTTATTCAAAGAATACTTATCGAGTGTCTTCTGCTATCTTCTTGAGGATGCTCTCTGATTTATAGAATATAGGAGAGAACTAGACACTTTATTTATTTATTTATTTATTTATTTATTTATTTATTTATTCTTGAGAGAGAGAGAGAGAGAGAGAGGCAGAGGAAGAAGCAGTCTCCATGCAGGGACCCCGACGTGGGACTCGATCCCAGGACTCCAGGATCAGCCCCTGGGCTGAAGGCGGTGGTAAACCGCTGAGCCACTGGGGCTGCCTGAGAACTAGACACTTCTAATGCTGTCTGAGAGGCATGGCATAGAGTGGAACTCTCATCTCCTTTGGTCTAGATTCTACACCTTTGTTAATGCAACCCAAAGAGCGTGTGCCTTTTGGTGGCAGCCATATATCCTACCGGGAGCTGAACTGAATTTCTGTTTTAACTAAATCTTAGATCTTTCCTTGCATGAACTATTTTTTTTAATTGCACCAACTATTATCAATTCAGGGTTTTTTATTTTTATGACTTTGAACCCTAGGTTAGGACTTGCCCCCAAAAGAAATGGGGGCTTACTGATTACTGGCCTGTTTATCAAGTCAGTTTTGCATTTTGGTTCACATCAGCGTCTTAGCTCTTCCTTTTGCTTTTTCCACCTTCGTGCACTTGGTAAGCCTCTGTTCTAAAGCTTCATCTAAGTTACTGATAAGTATGTTGGACAAGCCAGGGCAGAGGACAGAGCCCTTTGGCAAGTCAGGAAGTTGACATTGATCTATTAATCAACACCCCTTGGCTGGCTGGCTAGGAATCCACTCGGCTTTCTATCTCGTCTCCAAGCATGTCATCAGGGCTCTTGCCAACACCTTTCTGAGATCCAGATAACCTAGGGTGTGGGGGTTCTCCGACTGTCCAGGCTAGGGACCTTGTAATAATGGGGTTAGGGTGGTGGGCGTGCCGTGTGAGGCAGGGCTGCGGGTCCTCCGAAAGGATCCAGGCCGAAGCCAGTGATCGTTGCTGGTTTAGGCTTGAGAGGAATCCAGTCCCAGAGGCGATTACATCCCAGAGCTCTTACAGCTTTAAAATCGAGTTTCTAAGGGGGAGACAGGGGTTTGTGTGCAGTGAACTGGCACAGCAGTGACTTTCTGCCAAGGACCAGCGTCTGTCCAGATATGTGTTCAGGAATCTTCCAAGGGACCTTAGAGGTTGTCAAATGTGAGGATGGAAGCTAAGAGGGTTGATGTTCTCTGGTCACCAGGGCACTGGTGGCTGAGCAGGGCTGAAACCCAAGGCCCTGACTCCCAGTCTGAGGCCTTGGGGCTGGATTCAAGTGCCTTTCCTGGCTGGAAACTGAGGCAGGCTCGAGAGGGAGGAGCTGCCAGCGTGTGTGTCTCAAGCACAAGTTGTTGGCAGGCCATTTTTCTCATGCTTCTCCTGCCCGTTTGATCCTCTGCCCTCAGACCACGGACGCAGTAGCAAACCTGAGAGTAGGAAACCAGACCGTCTCCCTCCCTGGGAGGGAGTGAGGGGAAGGGGCTGAGGCCCTGCCCAGTTCTGCATTCCCAGAGATGCTGGGAATGCATGCAAATGAGATGCAAATGAGGTAGCAGTGGTGAGGAGGGGGGGCCCCTCCTGCGGCCTCAGTCTGGCCTGAGTGTTGAGGATGACACTTAGAAAAGGAAGAGACCTGTGATCTGGGCTTTGGAACCCGGCATCCCAGAAGGAAGGGAGGGGGCTCTGTGGGGTGACAAGGTGGGGCGAGGCTTTTGGAGCCAGCTTTGGGGGACAGGGAGGCCAGCTGAGGTGGGGGGTGCTAGGGGGTAGCCCTGAGAGGAAGGATCCTGGGAGAAAGCCGGGACTCCTCTCTCGCTGCCCTGGGGCGGGGGCGGAGGAGGGGTGGTCAGAGGGGGGAGGGTGGAACCCAAGGCACAGACATTGACCAAGTGCCTAGGGTGTCCCCCAGGGCCTGGCTCCCAGCCAGCTGTGCTCTGAGCCCAGTCGGACTCTGAGGCCCTCTGAGGCCCGTGGCCTCTCTGCTTGGGACCTGGGCATATGGCCCTGCCTTCTCCGGTGGGGAGGCAGGAAGAGAATGGGGGGGGGGGGCAAGGGTGCTAGAGAGGAAGCTCCTGCCCCTCCTGCCCCCATCCTGGGGAGATTGGGAAGTCAGTCCCTGCCTGCTGGATGGTGCTGGTCTACTCTTGGCCCCCCCACAGGAGCTTGCCCTTTAGTGCATCAGGCCCTGCAAGAGTGGGGGTTACATGACATGACCCCTGGTGGGTGCACAGGGGCCCGCAATGCCCACTCTTGAGTTGCAAGCCCTGGATTCAAATTCTGTGTGTTTTGTCAGCTGCCCTGTGGTTTTGGGTAAATCGCTTAACTGCTCTGAGCCTGTTTCGGAGACTGATAGGAGTTATAGCCATTTTGCTATAGTGGAAAAATGGGAAAAATACCCGGGAAAGGTTTGGTGCAGGGTAGGCACTCAAATCTTGATGCAAATGGAATGAGGGAAAACCTGGGAGCAGCTCTGTGCTCCCCCCTGGGGCCCAGAGGCCTGGGGGAATCGGGATCCAACGTTCTGGACTTCATCCTGGCCCTTTCTCCCCAGTCTCTGTGTGTCCCTTTGTCCTCCTTTCTGTCACATCCCTCCTGTTGCACTGGAAGTGCCTAACTCAGCACCTGGCCCCGACAGGCACAATTCATTTTCCCAGTTCTTCTCAATGCTGCTCTGTGGCGCAGTGGCCCTGTCCCCCCACCCCCAGCTTCGTGGCTCTCCTCCTTCTGGGTCTCTGTTTCTGATCCCCTCTTTGTCCTGCCCTCTCTCCTCCTGGCTCTCCTGCTCTCTGTCTCTCCGGCTTCTTTCCTCCCTCAACAAGCATCCATTGAATCCTTCCTGGATGCCAGGCACAGCCCTGCTCCTTTCGGGGGTTCTCTGTGTCTCCCTGGCTCCTTGCTGCCCTGCCTCTCTCCCTCCCGCCCCTCCGGCCTTCTGCCCACCCTTCCCCCAGCTCCACAGGCTCCAACACTGGTATTATTCAGTTTTATGAAAAACCCCCAGGCCTACCCCTGAACGGACCAACCACAACTGGAACCAGATGTGCAGTCCTGCAGTTGGGGATGGGAGGGGGGGAGGAGAGAAAGGGGCAAGGGCTGGCTTAGGAGGGGGAGGGGAGACGGGAAACCCTGGGAATCCCTCGGCCTGCTTTGGCTCAGGGAGGAGGCTTTGAGCAGAGCAGGGGAGGGAAAAGGGGCTGAGCCGGCTTCTGTAGAAAGCAGCTCTCACTCTGCGTATGAGTGTGCACGGGCATGTGTGTGAGATGCTGGGACTGACATGGGAAAGCCCGGGTCGGGGGGGCGGCGGCGGTGGAGCATCAGCTATGGGACAGCTCTTGGAAATAAAAGGGAAGGCTTTTATTTTTCTTTGGGATCCTCTAGCTCTTCGACTTCCTGTCTGTGTGGTTTCTAGAGACTTGCTGAATTCACGCTTCTGTGCCCAGGTGCTGGAGCAGGAGGGCTGGGAAAGAGGGGTGTTTTGGGGTGGACGATAGAACGAGGCATCTCTAGGGGCTCCTGGCAAGCAGCTGAGGCTGGCATGTCTCAGAGCTCCTCCTGTCTGCTGCAGACCTGGGGTGGTTGGGGTGCGCCTGGGACGTCATGTACATGGTCCTCGTATCTTAGCACAGTCAGTTTTTTATACAGCTTTGAAGATAAAAGTCTGCCAAAGTTGTCTGGGGTACAGTCTGGTGCAGAATCAAGCGTTTAAAAGTGCTCTTTTATTCAGTTCCATCCATCTCTCTACCATCCGTTTTTTCATTCTGCATTCTTTGAGAATCTAGGTGCCCACCTTGTGTTGGGCATTGAGCACACTGGGGTCGGGGAAGAGGATGAAGAATAAATCTTTGCTCAACTCACTGGGAGATCTAGAAGTGCACCCGACAAGTGAGTGTCCTGGCGTTAATGTATGAGCAAGAGCCTTGGGTGTTCAGAGGAAGGCAAGGTACCTACCAAATGGTGCAGTTGCAGAAGGACCCAGGGAGGATGTGGCTTTTGAGTTGAAGCCTGATTGCTGATGGAAGAGGGAATTGTGCCTTGAAAAGGCTCAGAGGTGGGGCTTTGTCACAGAGGGTCCTTCTGCAGAGCTCAGACTGGATCTGGTGGGCAGTGGAGAGCCGGGGACAGTTTGGTGTCAATCAGGGTGATAGTGGGTGTGCGTTAGGAGATGGAGAGGATCACCCTGGAATCAGATGTGCAGTCCTGCACTTGGGGATGGGGAGAGGGGTTCCCACTTTTGTGGCAGACTCCCCATCCACCTCTAGAGGAGCCCGGATTGCTGACGTGGAATCTCTCCCTTCCCTCACCTGACGGGGCTGATCTAAGCCCCCAAGCCACCCTTGGTCTGCAGGGGTGTGGGGGTGAGCAGGACAAGGCTATTGGGATTCACCTTTGCTCTAGAGTTGGGGCCAGTGAGGGCTGGGCAGGGAACCAAGGCCACTGGGCAGGTCTCCCGACACAGTCCTCAGGCTCAGAGGCACCGCCAGTGGGGCCATTCTCTCCCATCTCTGTCTCTGGCAGCACCCACACACACAGTCTGCGGCCACCGGCAAGGCTGGTAGGTTCTGATGTGCTGGAATCTGGGACTCTGGGAACCCAGGCTCTCCACTTAGGAAGGGGTGAAGTCATCTTGTTCTGGAGGCAGGGAGTGGGCGCAATGATGCTTCTGTCTCCACCCTGTCCACACAGGGTGCTGGGAAGGTGCCCCTCTTGCCTGAATCCACAGGGTTTCACTGTTGCCCAAGTGAGGGGGAGCAGCCCTCGGATGGCTTGACTATCACTGGCCCCGGATGCCCCCCTAATTTTTCCTGATGCCGTTTGCCCCTCCTCTGGGCCTTCCTTGTCACTTTACTCTTTGGAAGATTGAAGCTTGGAGAAGGGTTTGGCTGAATTAATACAAATTAGTGAGTGTTAGAACTGGAAGACATCTTGAGGACCTGTGGATTCAAACTCATCGTACAGCAGGGGAAACTGAGGCTTTGCGATGCAGATCACTGGCCCAGGACCTCCTACAAAGGCCGCCCAGATGGGCAAGAGAAGAGCCTGTCGGTCTCTGGAGGGCTGAGTGGTGGGGAGCTTGGCTCTGGAGCGAGCCTGTCCGAGGCTGAGTTTCCCCTCCATACCACCCTGCGTGGTCTCGGACAAGTCACCTAACCTCTCCAAGATCACTTTCTTCAGCTAGAATAAGGGAGACTTGAAGATTAAGTGAGAGAGAATATTTTTTAAGTGCCTGGCATGCAACAGGCGTGCAGCAAAATGACTTTTCCCTCCCGCCCAAAATAATCCCATCTGCTTCTTAACTCTTATCATTCACATGGTGCTGCAAACTTTTCAAATCGCATTTCCCCTGATGTTTGTAATTAAAAAAAATTTTTTGTGTGTGCATATAGAACAGTTGAAAGGATTATCAGGTAAGCTCCCTGGATTCTATAATGAATTCTCTGGCCTATTTGCTTTATAACATTTCTATTCTCTCTCCATCCATCAGTCCCTGTGATTGATGTATTTCAAAGAGAACTGAAGCAGGCATCTCATTAGCTAGAGGTCACTTCACATGGCTTTCGAATATAGGGTCACAAATGTCTTCACCCAGCCCACGAAGCCGAGAGAAAAAAGCAGTGACTGTTATCCCAGATTTGACAGATAAAGGGAAAAAAAAACCCAAACAGGTTCGGAAGTGAGAGTCTAGGTCTCCTGTCACAAAATGAGTTGGGACTGGCGTAGTAGATTGGGGTGCTCTACAGAAACTGGGAGCTGGTGCTCTCGTGGTTATCACCATTACCCTCTGACCAAACACCCTTCTCCAGTCAGCAGCCCTCTGCCCATTTCTCTGCAGCCGGGTTTGGGTTTCTTACCTGAGCTCCGGGACCTCTTGGCCACCTGTCACCAAGCCCTCCGATGCCCTGCTTCCGGTCCGGGCTGGCTACGGGGGCTGTGGCTGCGGGAGGGGAGGCCGCATTTCTGGGCCCGGAGGGGGCCCAGTGGGGCGTGGGGCACAGGGTGCAGGGAGGGGAGCAGGGTGCAAGGAAGGGCGCAGGGTGCAGAGAGGAGAGCAGGGTGCAGGGAGGGGAGCAGGGTGCAAGGAAGGGCGCAGGGTGCAGGGAGGTGCGCAGGGTGCAGGGAGGGGAGCAGGGTGCAAGGAAGGGCGCAGGGTGCAGGGAGGGGCGCAGGGTGCAGGGAGGGGAGCAGGGTGCAAGGAAGGGCGCAGGGTGCAGGGAGGGGCGCAGGGTGCAGGGAGGGGAGCCGAGCGCTGCAGGGGTTAAAGGAGGCGGCGGCTCCGGGAGGAGGGGAAGGAGGCGGTGCCCCGCCCGCGGGGAGGGAGCCGGCGCGCAGCGCCCTGGCCAGTTGTTCCCAGCAGTGGCCCTGGGACCAGCTCCGCCGCCCTGCCCGCTCCCGCCTGGACACAAGGCTCGCTCACGCCCTCCCCGGCCACCCGCCTCCTGCCAGCCGCACTGCTGCCCCGTCATTGCCCCCGCCGTGTCCCGGGAGCCCAGACACCCCCCGGCACCCGGTGGCCCTCGGCTGGGAAGGTGAGTGTGGGGTGTGGGTGCCGTGAGGGCTGTAACTTAGGGGAGGGCGAGGCCAGCCCCCCTGGTCGCAGGTCCGGCTTGGCTTGTCCTCCCCCCTCCCCAGGCCAACCTGTCAGTCTCCTGTCTCCTGCCTTTGGTGTCTGCTTCCGGCAGGGATGTTGGGGTGCGGTGGTCCCCGCTCTGAGGGACCAGTCGGAAGGAGTTTCCTTTGCTGGGGAAGTTGCTGGTGTCAGTGGCTGCTTGAGGCTGAGGCCAGCAGGGCGAGAGGGGGAGGTTGGGAGCAGGAGTCTCAGGAGGTACTGGTCTCTTCCCCTGCCCCTGCCTGCTGCCCATCCCAGGGCTGGCCGGAGAGGGAGACCGAGAGGGAGACGCGGCCAGGACCGGGGGATGCCACCCGCTGGAGCTGCTTCCGGGCCCTGTTCTCCTCCTTGGGGCTCTCCTTGCTCCCCGCTCTCATCTCCTGGAGGGAGGGGCCGGCAGGCCTGGAAGGGTTGCCCTGCCGCCCTCCCCTCAGCCCGGGCACCTGGGCACCTGGGCACTGCCGAGCATGAGTGCCCCTGCCGGTCCCCCCGCCCCCGCCCGCCCCCCAGCAGCTCTTACTCCCTCCTCACCCCTCTGGGCAGAAATGGCTAATCCAGGTGGTTAATGAACAGACACAGGCAGCTGCCTTCCACCCCCCTCTCCTTCCTCTCTTCCTGCTCCCCATCTCCTCCTCTGACCCTCGGGTGCCCTACCTGCCACCCCTTCCCCAGTGGGAGAGTAGGCAGCGCTAACCTCAGTGTCTGGCCTCCCACCCCCCCCAATTCAGGACCAGGGCCAGGACGGCCTGCCCAGATGTTTTTAGGCTGGCCACTGTCCTAGAAGAGGAAACTGGGAGGGGGGACCGAGGGGTGACCAGGAGAGGCCTGCTGCGCTCCCAAGCTGGGCTCCCTGCAGGGGTGGGATGGGGCTAGTGGACCGGATGGGTGCTGGGTAGGGGAGGGCAGGACACGCAGTTGTGGGATGAGGGTCAGAGGACGAACTGGAAACCGGGGTTCCAGAGGCTTCTGGGACAGGGGTTTCTCTTGTGGAAGCCGCAGAGTCAAAGCAGCGGGGTCAGGAGGGCGTGGGGAGCGCTCTCTTTCCTCGAGTCTCTGCAGGGCCCCTTCCTGAAGCTGCCTGGGTGGGGTGGGGACCATTGTGGCTCAGACTTGGCGTTAAGTTGCTTCTGGCTCTGCCAGCTGGCGCCTCCTCCTGTCTCCCCCACCCTCACTCTCCCCCAGGTCCTCGGAGCTTGCTACAGCGAGCGCCACCCTGCCGGACCCCTCCGGCCCGGGCTGTGGGGACCAGGCTCCGCGTGGGGAGCGGGTAGGAGAGCTGCCCCGGTGCTGGGATCCCGGGTTGGGGACGGTCTCCGCCAGTCTGCAGGACCCCAGGGTGGTGATGTGGGACCTTCGGCTTCCAGACCCCTGCCTCTCCTTCCCTCCGGCTCACCCGGTACTGCTCCCCACTTCACTTCCCTCAGAGCCCCAGCTTCGAGTCTCCCAGGGGGGCTGCAGCATCCAGAATCCTGTACACCGGGAGCTGGCGGCTGGGCGGAGGGGGGCTGGGCGGGGTGCAGGTGAGTTCAGAGCTGACCTTGCTGTCCGGTGACCATCTTCCCATCTCTGGGGGACTAGAGCGAGGGGGTTTGGGCATTCTCAGTGCCCTGGGTGTAGTGAGGTAGGAACAGGAAGCAAAGAGGGAGAAAGGATTTTTGTTTGGTGAAGGAAGCTTGGCTCAGGTTTAGCGAAGGGTTTCTTAAGAGGCCTGGCTGCTCAGCGAGAGAATGGGCTGCCTTGTAAGGTAGTGAGCTTCCCGTTCTGGGGGGAGTTCAGACAGAGGCTGGAAACAGCTTGGAAGGATTCCTGAGCGGGGATGCGGTTAGGAGAGATGACCCTGACGGTCTCTTGGGATGCTGAGGTCCTGGGATACTTGGGAGTCAGAAATTCTCTGACACCCGGAATGGGGGAGCCGGAAGGCGCGGCCTCCGCCCTGCCAGCCCCTGCCAGCGTTGGGGAGCCCAGAGCCTGACGCCCTCCCCTCGCACCCACTGCTCGCTCTCCTACCAGGTCTGCCCCAGCTGCTTCCTGCAAAGATTCGAAGTTTCTTCCGATTCTTCCTGCCTCACTCTGAGCCGTGCCCTGCTGGTTAACCCCACGAGGGCCAGCACAGACCCGTGGGCTGCGTGACGCGGTGCGGGATGGGGGCGCCTGGAGGCCTTGCCCCCTGCCCCCTGCACTTAGAGCCCTTGCTCCTAGCTAAGGGATTAGGGGCAGGGGTGTGAGGATTAGGGGCAGGGGTGCGTTTGGAGGTTCCAGAGCTCAAGCTCCTGCCCAGTGTGTCGTCCTCTATCCGCACCCCCCACTATGGGAAGGGGCCTCCCCAGCCTGCCTGGAGATCTTTGGGGTGACTCTCACTTGAGCCTCAGTTTCCAAATTTGTGAAATAACACAGGGTTGTCAGGACAGCCTGAAACGGTTTGCGGGTTTGTGTAAGTCGTGGTGGGGTTGCTGGGGAGGAGCGTGGGAGGAGCAGGTCACCTCACTCCCTCCACACTGTCTCTCCAGACTTGTTTCCCTGCACCAGGCACGGGGAGGAGAGAGGCAGGTGGGGTTGGGGTTAGGGATTTCTGGGCACCAAACCCCGGGAGGCTGGGGCTTTTCCTGTCAAGGGGAGCTTCTGGGCTGGGCTCAGGACCCACCTGGGCTCCGTCCTTCCTGTCCCAGCCTGCGTCTCCCCCCGAGCCCCTGTGACTCCTTTTCTCCTGAGTGGCGAGGGTGAAGGAGTAGGGTCTGAGGTCACCCGGGTCAGCCCCCCGCCCTCCCGCCCCATCTCCAGTCAGTCCTGGCTTGGCCTGACGATGAAGTCCTCTTCCGAGTCTGTCTAGTTCCTCGTCTCGAGCCGGGACCAGATGAGGCTGCTTCATCAGGACACTCTGTCCCCTGGCCCGACAGGGACCCAGTAGCGGGGCGGGAAGGCGAAATGCCCAGTGCGCCCTTGAGCCTCGCCCAGTCAGGGTCAGAGCTGGTGTGGACGGCGACGGCTCTGAGCCACGGGCTGTTCTTGTGGCCTATTTCTGGGGCCACAAGTCTCTCCCCAGAAAGGGAAACAGAGGTCCAGCTGGGGGTCGTGTGCTGGAGGGGGGCAGAGAAAGACCCTCCCGGTTACTGGACTCTGAAAAAAGCCAAGTGGGTGTGATGCTGGGGGGAGGGGCAGAGAGGTTTTCAGAGACCCGAGGGACTCTTGTCCCCGGTGCTGTGTTCCCATGGCCCTGGCCCTCAGCTTTCAAGCCATTAGGGGCACAGAGGTGTGGGCACCAGCGAGCTGGAACGAGAGGAGTGGGGTGGCGGGGCTGCCAGCCTTGCGGGCCGTGCCCAGCCCCCTGGGTGCCCTGCTCCATTATGCAAGGTCACACCTGGCCCTCCTCTCCTTCCTTCTCTCAAATTGCCCGAAGTGCTTTCCCAAGAGGGGAGGTGGCAGGAGGCACAACCGGGTCCCTTGCTTGCCTCTACTCAGATTGGTGACCGTGGCCGTCTTCCCACTTGTCCACACCTAGGTTTCCCTCCGAGAGATGGTCGGTGTCCGTGGCGTTGGAGCTTGGTGGGGTGGGGCGGGGTGGTAGGTGGGTGGGGTGGGGTGGTAGGTGGGCCCGAGCCAGGCCCTGGCGCTGCCTCCTCCGGGGCCAGTCTGGGCTCTGTAATCCCTGCCTTTTTAGGGCTGGAGGCTCGTAGCTCCGGCCTTGGCTGTTCGGGGAGGCAGGAGGGACTGGCCCAGGAGGGCGCGGTCCCGGGGAGCCAAGAGCAGTGACAGTAGTGGTGTCTGAGCCCAGTCTCTCGGCAGAGAATAGGGGACCCCTCCGCTTTCCTGGTGCTGGCAAACTTCCTGCGAGCCCACCTTTCTTCTGGCTGGATTACGAGCTCCTCGAGGGCAGGCCCGGGCCTTTCGCCTTCCTGGCGGTCGTTGCCACCTGCCTGGCAGGGTGTGCTCAGCGCTAACGAGGGGCAGCGGCCTGGGGGCTTGAGACGGCCGGGCCGGGGAGGTTTGCTAGGCCTGCACACAGGAGGTACACAGTGAGGCAGAAAACGTGGCTCCGAAGGCCAGATCGCTGGGGCCCAGCTCCGGCCCACGCTGCTGATTAGCTGCGTGGCTCTGGCAGGTGCCGAACCTCTCCAAGCCTCGGTTGTCTCGTCTGGAGTGTGGAGTAAGAATTGCACCTGTGTCACGGGATGGTTGTGAGTATCAGATGAGTTGGTTTTATTTGAAACACCTTGAACAGTGCCTGGCACATAGTAAGGGAGTGATAAATGTTAGTAACTGTTATTATTACGGGTCGGTGGTGGAGCTGGTGTTTCTCCAGGAGCTCCATTCTGGGTAGACTCTTCTCCGTCCCATGGTTGTTCCATCCCTAAGACAGGAGGATTATGGGACCAGAGAGTGGAGGGACCCCCTCAAGGGGTCCCAGCATCAGCCCAGAGAAGAGACTCTCTCCCCGCCCATGTCTCTGTCTCTCTGTCTCTGTCTCTCTCCCTGTGAGTGGGGGGAGGCGGGGAGCTAAGGGGACCTCCCGAGACCTTGTCTGCCCAGGGGAGCCGATGCAGAGCTGTGTTTATGGAGGACTCTGAGAAAGCTGCCATCACTGTAAACAAGATGCATTATTATAAACCAGTCCAAGCTCCCCTCCTTGGATCCCATCCCATCCCTTGATGAGAGTCACTGAATCAGAGACTCCCAGGCCTGGCAAGGACGTGGCTGGCCTGGCCTCCAGGCAGGCTACTCTTGACCATGGGTTATACCCAGGGGGGTGGCGCCTATATTTTAAAGTGGAATCTCCAGATAATTGCTGCAAGTTGCTGTGTCTCATACCCTCTGGGTCTCTCTGAAGTCTCTGAACCTGCATCCCTCTGGCTGCAACTTTAGGTTTCAGTCCCTGGTTTGGTGGGAAGTGGGGGAGCAGCATGCCCAGCCCTTCCTGCATGCCACATAGTTGGGAGCTCTGAACCCGTGGTCTGGGCGGGTCCTGGCCACACTCCCTCCTCATCCCAGGCTTCTGTCCTCTCTGGGGTCCTCCGCTTTCTCGTGCCTCTGACGTTCCTCATTAACAGGGGTCAGCCCTCCAGGCCTGGCAAGCTGCACTCTCCACCTAGCCCTCGTTCCCACCCAGGGAGGCTGGGGTTGCTCCAGGTCGGGGGTGAGCTCTATTTCCGGACCCCTGGCCCGCCCAGTTGCAGCTGCAAAAGGCATTAAGCATTTTTTTGGAGAAAGAATGGGTTTGGGTTGATGATGATGACAGCTGGGGAGGGTTCCTGAGCTCAACCCGGCCCTATCTCGCTTCCCCTGTGTAGCCCCTGCTCACCTCTGCTCCATTTCTGGGCCATTGCTCCTTTAGAGGAGGGGCTCGCCTTTGGCTCTTGACCTTGACCAGACCCGAACAATCCACTGGTCTACGACAACCCTTTATGGGGGGCAGTCTGTAGGTTAGGCCCTGGGCTTGGAGCTGGGGGGTAGGGGCGAGGGGTAGGCATGGGGTTTAAGGGCAGTATAAGAAAGGCCCAGGGCATGGGGAGAGCAGTGCACCTTCCCTTGCTGGGCCTGATGTCCTCACCTGTCAGTGAGAGGCTGGGGAGGTGCAGAGGCTGGAAAAGTCTATGAGTCCATCTCCCTGACTGAATCTCCCCTGGTCCCAGGCTGCGAGAACTTCACCTTGGGTTGACCTTGCTTCCCTCCTGCCCCGCCCCCACCCCTGGCAATCGCTGGCAGGAAGTCCTGCTGATTAGGGCCCTAATCACCGGCTGAGACTCCCAGAAACAGCCAGGCTGGTTGAGCAGAGAGGGGCAGGCCGACTGGCACAGGGAAAAGCTCCCACCAAGGAACATGAGCTAGGTGTTGGGCTGTGATGGGGGCACTTGATGCCTGCTTGTGACTGGGGGTGGGCTCCACAGTGGAGGCTGTGTGGCGGTGGCTGAGTCCTGCCGGGCACACGAGGCCCCTGATTATTCACTTAAAAGCCCTGTTTGGGCACCGACCCTATGCCAGGCAAGGTGCCAGGAGTATGGGGCTGCAAAGGTCGGGGGGACATGGTCTAGAAGAAACGAAGGAGAGTAGATGGATGGTTTCTGCCCAATGCAGAAGGAGGGTACGTCACGCAGGAAGCAGTGTGTGCGAGCTGATGGAGTGGAGAAAGTGTTGGGGAAGAGGTGCCACTTGAGATGGGTTTCGAAGGCTGAGAAGGAGTTCTGCAGGAGGCGGAAGGGACACAGACTCCTTCAGGCACCAGGGAGAGGCCTGCACGAAGGCACAGTGGCACGCGCATGACGATGGGTCAGATAACGCCCCGGCCCTGGGTTAGAGCGGACAGGATGCGCCGACCCTCCCGGCTCTGCTGCTTGCTGGCTGGGTGGCCTGGGCCGGACCTCGGCGTCCGCATCTGTCAGGTGGGGTGGATACTCAAACCTCATAGACCAGTGATGGGGATGAAATGAGATCCTACCTGCGAAGTGCCCTGCTTAGTGCCCGGCACAGGATAAGCCCCAGTAAGCGGGGTGTGTGTGTGGGTGGGGGGAAGGCCAGCTTTGGGGGAGCCTGCAGGTGTTGCTTGGGCCCCAGCCATGGGAGGATGTTCTGGGCCGGGTTAACTGGGAGCAGCAGAGGGCTTTGACGTGAAAATGTGATGGGACTGTTGTTTCGGAGGGTGATTGGGGCAGCTGTGAAGGCCATCCTGGCCGGGGAGATCCGGGGACAGGCCACAAGCCAGAGCCCTTGGAGTCCTCCGTCCACATTTCTCAACCCCACGCCGGGAAATCCTCTCCTGAATCACTTCCTCTCTCCCGGCTCCCTTCCCACGTGCTGCCCTCCTCTTCTGGATCCGGAGGCCTCCTGAAATCTCCTTCCTGGGAGACCTTTCAGGCCCGGAGAGAGCCCTCGCTGGCAAGGCTTCACACACAGGCCTGGCACGGGTGGATTGGAGCAGGTGGGAGCGAGGCGAGACCGCAGGCAGCTCGCAGTTCTAAGGAATCAAGAGGCTCCTCTCGGGGGGCATCCTTCACCGCCCCCGTCTGCCTGGCGCACAGTGGGCCCTCACTGTTTGTTGAATGAATGAACGAACAGGAGTGTGTCCCCAAGTTGGGGTGGAGAAGCCTGCCTGTTCTGAGGCCGAGGGTTCCCAGCCTGACCGTAAGTGGCCTGGTGAGTGTCTGTCCAGGGGCTGCCTGTCCAGAGCCACGAGGACTGTTGAGTGTCACCAGGCTGCTGGGGCGGCGGGGGTTCAGTGGCTGCGTGGATGAGGAAGCAGGGATCTTAGGAGCTTAACCGTGGAGCGAGGTCCTCTCATGAGGCAGGGAGTCAACATGAGACGCTGTAGCCACGGCGTCTGCATTTAGGTGTTGACCCCACCTCTTGCAGAGTGTGTGACTGTGGAGAACTTTCCTAACCTGCCAGTGCTTTAGTTTACTCATCTGTCAAAAGTGGGAAATAAATAGAACCATGTCCAGCAGGGAGGCTATGCTATGTGACCCTTGGTTATTATTACTGCTATTGTTATTTCGTTGGTGCAGAGGGAGACAGGCAGGCAGGGGCCTCCGGGCGGGGATGGGTGCCCCGAGCCGGTGGGAGAGCGCGAGAGACACAGGCTCCTCGGTGCCTCATGAGCTGCCTCGAACACCGCACATGGGGCTGTGTCTGATGTGGCCGGCTGGGCTGAGCTGGGCGTGGGAGCGGAGGCCGAGGCCAGCCTGGATTCCAGGCGGGAGCCCTGGGAGAGCAGGGGTGAGCCGGGGCGAGGGGCAGCGGGGAGGAGAGGTGAGCAGAGAGGAGGCCACTGGGACCCCAGGAATTCCTCCCATCATGTCCTGCCAGAAGGCCTGGCCCTTTAGCTCCATGGCCTCCGGCAGCCCATGGTCCAGCTCCCCGTCTGCCGTGTTCCTAATGCCCCGTCACTGTTAGAAAGTGACTGGCTCCCACTAACCACTGTTTGGCTGCAACTCCTTCCTTCTTGTCTCATCTGGACTTCAGCTCTCCCAACTTCAGTGCTTTGGGATATGGGGGTGGGGTGGGGTGTGTGAGCGTGGGCTTTCCGGGCCTGCTCCAGCCAGCTCTGTGGGGTGAAGGGACTTGCAGTGAGTGGAGGGACTGGTGGCAGGGGGGTCAGGCAGACTGTTTCCAGTCCCTCTTCGGTGCCTTGGGCAAATCACATCCCCTCTCTGGGCTTCAGTTTCTTCATTTGTAAGACAAGCGGTTGGCCTTAGGAGAGCTCTCCGTTTCTCTAACCGCTGCTGACACTCTGCAAGGCTCTGCATCTCTCTGAACAGAGAGGCTCTTGTTCTTGGGGCTGTTGGAGGAGCCATGCAGCATGGAAGTTGGGGTCCCGGAAGGTCTTCAGGCATCTGCGGGGAAGCCAGCTGAGATGTTGGGGAGATCCCTTCTAGCCCTGGGATTGGAAGGTTCTGTGCCCAGTGACCACTCCTCCAGGCAGCTCCGTTTCTTGGAACAGAGTGGAGGGTAACAGCTGTCAGGTTGAGTGGGCCGGAGTCTCTGGGGCTCTGTCCCGGTGACTCAGGTGGAGGGAGATGCGCTGGCAGGATTGGAGCTCGCGAAGCAAGGGAGAGAACCGTCCAGATCCTTCGGCCCTCTTTGGCCTCTCTCAGGGAGCAGAGTGGGAGTGAGTGTTGTGCTGGGGGGCAGGGTGCAGAGAAGAGTGAGTAACAGTCGTGAGTAATGGCCCAGTGTCTCTGCTCAGCAGGTGGCTCCTAGTCTGCAGCGCTGTCTGAGGCTCCGGAAACGCTCCCTGGAGGCCCAGCCACTGAGTCACGGCAGCCTGAGCTCTTTAGGAGCAGGGGTCCAGGCTGGCCTGCCCACTCGCCCGCTCCCTTCGCCTCTCTGCGCCCCTCTGCATTAGCGCCTCCTACCAGCTATCCCACCGCACCCTCTAGGCTGCACACAGCTGCCCTGTCCTGTCTTCTGAGCACCCGGTGGCTTGGGTTGCCTGCAGGAGTAGAGATGCTGCAGGCTGGCTGTTCTGGGTTTGAGTCCCAGCTCAACTGCTCATGGCCGTGTGACCTTGGGCACCTTACTTTTCTTGCTGAGCTTCTTTGGCCTCCTATGGAAAGAGAGATTTGTCTGTTGTGCTTACCGTTGAAAGGGTTAAATGTGATCCCATGTCTATAGGACACAGCACATTCTAGGTATTTGGATAATTCATGTCCATCAAGCCCTAACCTCTGTTTTGCTCCTCTTCACCACCTCCCCCTTAACATTCCTGCTCCCATGCTTTTATTTTGTGATTTTCAGGATGTTTATCCTCCTATCGGATCGTACGAGCCCCTATCGGATCAGTGGCTCGTACACTTACCCTCCTGTTTCTGACACCTCCTACCCAGCTTCCATCAGTCAGCGTGCTTCGTCCCTCACCTGCTCAGGATGGGCAGGATGCAAGTAGGGGGGAGAGAGTCCAGGGGGAGTTTGTTGCTGGCCTCGCTGCGGTGGATGGGCTGGGTCCTGTGGGCACTTGGAGAGCTGGGTGAGTGTTCAGACTTGACCCCCCCACCTCTGCTGGTTCATGCTCTCACCTCCAGTCTGCCCACATGGACCATCCCCCCCGCACTCCGTGGCTCCCCCCTTTCCCCCCACCCCTGTGGGTATGCTGGTGGGGCTGCTGTGTTCCCATCAGGGCCGCTGTGCTCGGGGTGGGGCCGGGAGCACCAGGGAGTGACTTTGCATCTGGACCTGGCAGTGGTCCTGCGGCCTGTGTGTGTGCTATGGGGTGTGTGCTCTGTGTCTGGACCTCAGCAGTGTCTCTGGGCCACCGGGTCCGTAGCTGATGGGAGCCCTCGCTCCTGTCTGTTTAAAATCCGCCTGGGTTTTGGGAACCGGAGAGAGCCGGGTCTTCCACCGCCCCTCCCTCCGGCAACCCCTTCCCTCCAGACCTGGTTTCAGATGCGTGCATCTCGGAGGTTTTCCTGGAGAACAAGGAAACATTGCAGGGGGGTGGATATGCGTCAGATGGAGCCGAACAATGCTGGTGACAGCCAGGCCTCCGCTGGCCTTCAGTGCTGGCTGCGCGTCAAGTCTCTGCTGCCGCTAATTGGGAGCCAGAGGGGGCTTCCTGCGTCTCGGCCACAGATAGATTTAAAGGAGCAACATGGGGCTGGGCTGCCCTGCCCTCGGGACTCCTGCTTCCGGGGCTCCTGGTGCAGTTGGTCAGAGCAGATGGGGTTCCAGAACACCAGCCCTTGACATGTGCTAATTGTGCAGAACCATCACTAACTCCTCCTGGTGCTGATGTCTGGGTCCAGGACTTTCCTACATAAAGTGCATTTTCGGATAACTGAAGCTGAGGCCAGAGTTGAAAGCTCTGGGGAAAAAAAGGTGGATTTTTGTTTTGTTTTGTTTTTGGGTGGGAATGAATCTTTTGCATTGTATTATACTGTCTTCGGCTCTGACTTATCGGTGGATGGGGCCCTGTAAATTGACTACTTCTCATTTGTTATACTTCTTCAGATTATTCTTCTGTTACGAGGGCATAAGAACAGAGCCTACCTCACAGGATGGAAGTGATGATTTTTTAAAGATTTAAAAAAAAATATTTTATTTGAGAGAGAGAGAAAGGGAGAGCAGGAGCAGGGGGAGGAGCAGAGGGAGAGGGAGAGAATCTCCAGCAGACTCCGAGCTGAGTGCAGAGCCTGATCTGATGCAGGACTTGATCTCAGGACCGCAAGATCATGACCTGAGCTGAAACCAAGAGCCGGATGCCCAACCAACTGAGCTGCCCAGGCGCCGCTGAAGTGACGGTCTGATGAGCTGAGATGCATGCAATGCTTAGAATGGGGTCCAGGGCCTCGTCCACACGTGCAGTTTACTGCCCTGGACATGAAGACACGGAGGCGCGTGTGTGCAGCCCGCTCGATGGAAGGGGCCTCCCGTGTACCAAGCGTGTGCTGTGTTCTAGGACTTCTTAATTGTGTCGACTCGGTCAGTTTTATTAACTTGCACCCTGCAAAGCAGGTCTCCTCATCCCCATTTTACAGACGAGGAGATAGACTCAGGGACCTTTAGAAGGAAGTGGCGGTCTGTGGCAAAGTGGTATTTGAAGCCACACCTGACGCCCAGTCCCATGCTTTTCTGTCCCATGTCTTGCTTTTGCTGGGAAACTCAGGGCCTCTCGATGTGTTGAGGAATTTGGAAGTAAGGATCCACAGCCAGAAGGTGTTAGGTGTGATCCTTCAGAACTGAATCTGCTCCCAGCTCCCGGTCCTTGGTTAGATTCCGAGCTGTCTGGAATCAGGCCATGAGACAGAATGACCTGTAAGGGGTCCAGGGAATGTAAGGCCACAGATGGGCTCTTCGGAGATAGAATTTTCTCCCGGGTATCGTGAGCTTGGGGTTCCTTTCATTTTCTTTTGGCATCCTTAAATTCTTTAAAAAAAGAAAAAAAAAAAAGTAGGTAGACACTGGGAGGGACTTCCTGATGGCTAGCAGCATAGGGCAGTCGAAGCTGCCCGAAGAGCCCACACGAGTTTTCTTCAAATTGGAGATGCTTTCTTTTACATGTTGGTGTTTGTGAAATCGGTAGGCGTCTTGCAATTGAAGCGCACGTTTTGAGGAGCCTTTTTCCCTCTCCAAAGCTGTCACCACCCGATGGAAGGTGCCCCAGGCACCTTCAAGATTAGGAAGCAGGGTGGTAAAGCCTGTGGTTTGCAGGTGCAGGGGGGAGGGAGAGGCCAGGAGGCCCTTGTCCTGCCCCCACCCCCAGGAGACTCCGGCCTAGTTTAAGAAGGCAGAGGGACCCCCTGGTGTTTGTGTGGGCTTGAGTGTGGCCCCAGAATTCTCAAATCTGGCCTGGCCCAGCGCCCCCCACCCCCGCTGCCACTGCTTCTCCCCCACCCTCAGCCTCCTTCTCCACGTCCCAGGACCCGGGTACGTTTCTCAGCAGTTCCCGAGCCCTTTGACTTTTTGGGCTTCCCCCTTGCTCTGAGCTGTTTTTCCCATGCGTCCTTCCTGCCTCACTGTTCTGGCACAGTTTAGGGTCAAAGACTTTTGTCCCTTCAAGTTCTCATCTAGGGACAGAAATCCTCAGTGGGGAGTGAGGGGGGCTGGGCGCACGGCCTCCCTCTGGGCGTAATTTCTGGAAAAACAGATGGGTTTGAATCCCAGGGAGATAATAGCCCTCTTCATACCTTCATTATAGCAGTTTACTGGGCTCTTTTATAATTCCCTGTTTACATGTGTGGCCTCCTCCACTGGGCCCCAAGTTCCCCTCCTGGGCCAGGCCGTCCTTATTCATCTCTGTCTCCCTTGCTGGGAACCTGGCACCGAGGGACCCTCCTTAGTGCTGTTGAGTGAATGCATGGTCTTGCTTCCCATGCCTGTCACCCTCCTCTGCCCCCGGTTCCACCAAAACCTTGACCACAGACCACAGCCCTCTTCTTGACCAGATTCTTCTAGGAACTTCCTAGAAGCTATGTGTTCTGTGCTGCGGGCCCTGTCACCCCACCCCCTGCTTCGGAACAAATGGCCCCTCTCCAGGAGGGCAAGAAGGGCTGGGGTTTCCCCTGGTCTTTGGATCTCAAGAGAAGGCAGTTTTGAGGTCTACGTTTCAAACTGCCTGTTGACACTTTCACTTCTACAGTAGAGGCCCTGCTTCCTCTGGGGCCCCCAGGCTGGGCCCCTCAGTGGTGTCCGGCTTCTCCATCTTCTTGTGTCCCCTCGAAGCTCTCTTGGTGGCCTCTCTCCTCTGCACCCGGCCCTGGCTCAGCGCTAGTCGCACTCTGGCAGCAGCTGCCTATTTGAGGCTGGACATCTGGCCTCCAGGCCTGCCACTTGCCTGCGCCCTCTCTCCCTGGCTCCGGAGGACTGGATATTTGCCTCAGTCCAGCCCTCCAGGCCTTGCAGAACATGTTCCCTTTGACTTGCTTCCTCCATTTTGCCATGTGCGCCCTGGGCCTGGGGGACTGGTCTGCTCCCTGCTCTCCCATGATTGATGTCTCTCCCACCCCACCCACCTCGGAGGCCATGCCCTCCCTGAAACTCTTGCTGGGGCCCCTGACGGGGCAAGGAGGTGCAGCGCTGGCACAGTTGAGGCTTGGGACCTTGGGTGAAGCATGTGACATCTCTGAGCCTCATCTGGGAAATGGGTTGATAACCCCTAGGACCTCAGAGTGTATGAGATGGAACAGAATTGGACCTGAAAGGGGATTTCTCTGATGGGAGCAAGAGCTTGAGGCAAGAGAGGTGGGGAATGGGGAACTGAAAGAGACACTCAGCCAGGTCCTGCAGGGCCTTGAGGACCATATTAGGGCATTTGGACTCTGTCCCATGGAACCGGGAAGGACTTCAGGCAGGGGAATGACAGGACTGGACGCACATTTTAGAAAGAGTTCCCTGGCTGCTGAGTGGAGAATAGGTTAGAGAGATAAGACCCAAGGCAGAGACCTGGGTTAGGAGGTTCTTGCCATAATCTCCATGGTTAAGGAGACTGTGGGGTGGGCTGGCTTGGAGAGATATTTGGGCCGAAGAGTTGTCCAGGCTTAGTGGGAAGGAGTGGAGGGAGGAGGCTGATGCTCAGGTTTCTGGCTTAACAGCCTTGGGTGGCCTGGGGTGGGGTGGGGTGGGGTGGTGGGGGAGCAGGGTGGTTGTCAGCGCTGATCTGCGAAGTAGCGGGGTGGAGGCCAAGCGGGGCAGGGCCGTGAGCCTAGTATGCTGACCAGTGTCAAGCCCTGGGCCCAGCTGTGCCTTCTGACCCCTGCTGGTGCTTTCCTGTGGCCCCACATGCCCCCCGCCCCTTGTCTTGTGGTTACTGCTCAGCGCCCCCAGACCCCTGGCTTACCCTCGTGTGCTCCCAGGGCCTGGCACATAGTAGATGCTCAGTGCGGGTTTGCTGACCGCAACTTTTCTGATTCTTCTGCTCCCGGGGTTTCATCATGAGAGGGCCGGCCGGTTGCAACCTCAGCCCTCCCGGAGTCACTAATTGTGGGTGTGGGTAAACAGGGCCCCTGAGCTGGGGCCCCAGCTCAGGCTCAAGGGGAGGCAGATCTTCAGAGAAAATGCTCTGCGACCAGCTGGGCCCCCAGCATGGGCTAATCTGGGTGCTCTCTCATGCCATCCTCCAGAAAGGCCCTGCAGGGGAGCGGCTTCCGCAGGTGGGGCCTGCTGGTTCCACAGCGTGCCCTGCCCGGTCCACTGTACCCCCTTTCCCGTGGCTGGACCTTCTGGCCGGGCACAGAGGGGCACACCCGGCTCTCCCCGCCCTGTGGGGTTGGGCCGTGCGGGTCGGGCTGCCGCATGTGGGTGTGACCAGGGGCCAGGGAGGTGTTCGCTGCAGAGAAGCTGCCCTGTCTGGAGAGCCCGTTCTTGAGTGTGTCAGCAGGCCTAGAGGCTGGCGGTGGGCTGGGCAGCCCGCGCCTGGGGCCTGAGGAGAAGGTTCCCGAGACAAGAGGGAGGACCGAGGAGAAGGGGCGCTGCTGGGGAACAGGTGGATTGGCTCAGTGGTTCAAGAGGCATGTGGCCCAGGAGGATTTGGGGAAGAACGGAAGAGGCCGGAGTCCCGGGGACATCACCCAGAGTCGGCCCTCTCCTCTGTTTCTTTTCTTTTCTTTTCTTTTTTAAGATTTTATTCATTTATTCATGAAAGACACAGAGAGAGGCAGAGACACAGGCAGAGGGAGAAGCAGGCTCCATGCAGGAGCCCGGTGTGGGACTCGATCCCGGGACCCCAGCACCATGCCTCAGGCTGAAGGCAGGTGCTGAACCGCTGAGCCACCCAGGGATCCCATCTCCTCTGTTTCTCGTCTGAGTTGGAGCCTCTGCTGGGTTTGGGGGGAAAGGGCCAGCCTCCTAGCTCTGGAGGGGACTCTCGGCTGGGACAGGCCCTACCCCCCGCGCCCCCCCAGCTCGAGGTGTCCCTGGGAATAGGCCCCTTCTTGCCTCCAGGAACTGGATGCACTTCCTTTCCTGATCCTGAGCAGAACTCTATATAAGGGAAGGAAACAGCCAAGCAGGCCAGGAGCAAGCTCTGGTGAGGACAGGCAGCCCGGAGGGAGGGCGCAGGCCTGGGAGGAAATGGAGCCAGGGTCGTGGCCATCTTCTCCCCAGGAGCCCCCCAACCCCTGCCCGGGGTCTGGGGCTCAGATCGGACGCCTGGGGTGTAGAGCCACGGAGCCGTGCTGGGCTCTGCCTTCTGCAGCCCTGGCCTTGCCCTGCTCCCCCACCCCGGCCCCCCGGCCCGGCCGTGGCAGTCTGGGACCACTGTGTACGCCGGGTCCTGCGGGAGCGCATGCTCGCCGCCTCCTTGCGGGAGCCAGGTGGACGCATCACGTGAAGTGGGAGGTGCTGGGCTGACCTCAGCCGAGGGGTCCTCTGGCTCTTTCCTTAGTCACCTGGCGTGTAGGCCACAGCCTCTGGGGGTCATGGGCTCTATGGTTCTTGACCCCCGTGGTGGCACCTCGGTGACCAGGGCTCGGAGATAGCAGCACGCTGGCTGCAGGTTCTCCAAGCGGGGCCCAGAGGGGGAGCAGGAGCTCGCGTGGGGAGGGCCCACTTGCTGCGTGCAGGGAGGGAGGGAGGAAGTCGGGGCAGTGCTGTCCTCCTGGGCCGAGGCTGGGGGAAGACAAGTAAAGCCTGGGGGTGGGGGTCTGTCCACATGTGTGTCTTGTTAGGGTGGAGATGAGGGCCTCGTGGTTTTAGGGTGCCCAATGGCCCCTTGCCTGTGGGCTTTGGGGGTCCCCTCCTCTTCCCCCCCCCATTATTATTAGGATCATATGACACATCTTCTACCTGCCTTGAGCTTCACCCTTTTTTTTTTTTTTTTTTTGAGCTTCACCCTTTACTTCCCCCTGCCACCTCCTGCTCAGGCACCTTCACTGGCTCCCCAGTGCCGGCATCTCAAAGTCTTAACTTCTCTGCTGGGCCGTCACGGTTGCCCGTGGTCCAGCCTGGAAAGAGAGTTTGCAGCCAGTCGTCCTTCCCTTCGTCTCCTTTGATATGTCCTCCTCCTTCCCTTGTCCCACCCTGTGTCCCAGCCTAAGGGGACCTCCCGTGGTCCTTTCCTCCATGCCTCGTCCATGTGATCATTTCCACCTGAGATGCCCTTTCCCCATCTCCACCTTTTAAAGCCCTGTCCACATACCCGGTGAGCTCCAGGCTCTGAACCAGGGCTTCCCGCCCTCGGGGCTCTTAGAACAGTAGTGGGTGAGACACCCAGTAGACAAAAGCGATGTGTCCTGGAGGCCTGGCCCAGGTGTCCCCTCCTCTGTGGACCCTGCCCGGGACCCCCAAGAGCACTCTCACAGCCCCTGGCACCTCTGCCCGGCCACGAAGGCAGCGTGGTGTGCTGGGCAAAGAGGGTATCGGAGTCGGGCAGACCCAGGTGGCGGTCCTGGCTCTGTCACTTAGTGGCCAGGCCGTCTTGGGTCTCACAGGATTGCTGAGATGGCTTGAGATCATGTGAGATGTGGGCACTATGATCTACCTCGAGGAGGTCACAGGGAGCAGAGGGGATAAAACAGCGTGCCTGGCACACAGCGAGCGTTCAAAGAAATCTTGGCAATCTCTGCTGCTGCTTCTACCATTCCTACTACTGGCCATTCCACTTTGGGCAGTTGCCTCACTTCTCTGAGCCCACAACAACCTGTCATAGAGACGAACTGAAATAATGTATGTAAAGCACCCAGG
Source organism: Canis aureus (assembly GCF_053574225.1). NCBI lineage: Eukaryota > Metazoa > Chordata > Mammalia > Carnivora > Canidae > Canis > Canis aureus. The sequence continues at coordinate 6,239,629 of NC_135646.1, forward strand.
TCAGTGATGCACACAGTTAGGTGCTCTGCAAACCCTCCTTTCCTCCCTCCCGTGCACCATCAGTCGAGATGGGTGCCTGGAGTTGTGGGGGCAGGGACGTGGAGGAGGTGCCAGTAGAAGCCTCTAGAAACAGCCCGAGTGTCCATGGAGGACGGTGGATAGACACAGCGTGCCGTGCTCATGCAGTGGAGTAGCAGGCAGCCCGGAAGAGGAAGGCAGCTGACGCATGCTGCGACATGTGTGTCTTGAGGACACGGCGCTAAGTGTGACGGTCTCCTGGGGCTGCCCTGGCAACACACCACAGCCTGGGTGGCTCAACTAATTCATCTTCAGCCAGTTCTGGAGGCTGGGGCTCCAAGATCCAGGCCCTTCCGAGTTGGCCCTTCCGATTTCTTCCGAGGCCTCTCATTGCATCCTCACACAGTCCTTGCCTTTTGCACGTTCCCCGAGTGGCTCTCTCTGGGTCCTCACCTCTTCTCATACGGACACCAGTCGGGTTGGATTAGGGCCCACTGATGGCTTCCTTGTAACTTCCTCACCTCTTTTTTTTTTTCTTTTTTTTAAAGGTTTTATTTATTTATTCCTGAGAGACACACAGAGAGAGAGAGAGAGAGGCAGAGACACAGGCAGAGGGAGAAGCAGGGCTCCCTGCAGGGAGCCTGATGTGGGACTCGATCTTGGGACTCCAGGATCACACCCTGGGCCAAAGGCAGGGGCTAAACCGCTGAGCTACCCAGGCGCCCCCCCACCCCCCTTTTTAAAAGATTTTATTTACTTCCTCACCTCTTTAAAGGCCTGTCTCTCGATGCACTCACATTCTGAGGTACTGGAGATCGGGGCTTCAACATGTGAATTTGGGGGGATAAAACACCAAGTGGAATAAGCCAGACTCCAAATGCGGTGTGATTCCTCTTACATGAGGTGCCTAGGAGAGGTAAATTCAGAGACATGGAAGGTAGCTTAGAGATCACCAGGCTGGGAGGAAAGGGGATGAGGTTTAAAGGATGTGGGATTTCTTGTTCGGGAAGGTGAAAAGGTTCTGGAAATGGATAGGAGTGATGGTTGTACGGCAGTGTGAATGCACTTAAATGCCTTTGAAATGTACTCCTAGCAATGGTTCAAATGGTAAATTCTATGTTGTATGCTTTTAATAATAATAATAGTAATAGTAATGATAATAATAATAAAGGACTAACTAGAGATAGGGAAAAAAATTCTACTCAGGATCATGTGAAATGCTAGAGTCAGGGACTCGAGCGGCTCTAGTTTTGGCTGGGGCAAGGTGGTCCTGTCTAGCCCCAGGGTCAGGTGGATGTGGAGAGCTCCTCAGAGGGCTGGGCAAGTTTCAGAGCCCGGGGTTTCATGTAACCAAGGCTGACAACTTGAGGCCCTGAGGATGGGAATGTCACTCAGTTGGGGACTCGGTCCCGCCACCTGCATGCTGGGGAGGTGATCAGGGCCGTGCCAGGTGGGTGCCTGGGTTTTCTCTTGCTCTGCAAACAGCAGTGCCTGGAACCTGCAGACCAAGATTTCACCTGCAGCGTGCCCTTCCTGGCCGATTGACCTGGGACAAGTGTCACAATCTCATCGAGCCTCCGTTTTTTTTCGTCTGTGACATGGGAGCAATATCGCTGACAGTACAGGATCAGGAGGGCTCAGAGAGCCAGGCCTATGGCAGGATTGGCCCTGGCACCTGGCGCATAGGAGGTGCTTAGCGATGGCGGTGATTTTTACCTCTCGTGGTTGCAGGTGCCTCCCTGGCAGAGGCCTTGAGTGTCCTTCATCTTTCCACAAGTATTTAGTGAGCAGCTACTGTATGCTGGGACCAGTGTGATGAACAATACGTATTTTTTGTCCCCAGGGCACTTGTTTTCTAGCAGGGGAAACAGATTATAGACAAGAAAACAGACACCTGTTTAATTATAAATTGTAATTAGATCTGTGAAGGAAGAGATAAGAGTGCAAGAGAAACAATGTGTGTGTGTGTGTGTGTGAGACCATGACCTAGGGGTGTCAGGAAGGGCCTCTCTGGGGGTGGTGGCATTTAAGCCAAAGCTAGAAGGCTGGGAAGGACCCAGCTATGCAGACAGTGGGATGAACATGTCCCAGGCACAAGGAACAGCATATGCAGAGGCCCTGAGGAGGAGCAGAGCGAGGTGTGTTCGGGGGCCAGGGAGGAGCCCACCCTTGATGTGTGGCCTGAGGTCCTGGACAAGGGGGGCAGACGACACGGATGGTGGAGAGGAGGGCAGGGGCCCAGTCATGCAGGGAGCCCTTGCCTGGCTGGCTGCTGTCTGGTGCATTCCACCCTCGGGACCTGCGGGAGTCTCCAAGGGGGTGCCCTGTTGTTGGCGTTGAGCCCAGGGACCTTTGAAATTCAGAAGCTATCGGTGGTGAGGGATGAAGAGTGCGGGGCACTGGCCCTGGTCTGGGCCTGCTGACTCCCCTCCCCGCGCCCCCAGATCTCTACTTTGCGGGCGCCAGAGTCAGACTGCTCCTCTGCAGTGGCCTTAGGCAAGTCGTCACCCTTTCTGTGCCTTATCTTCTTCATCTGGGAAATGGGGACACTAAGTCTCTAGCCCACACATTCTTCGAGCTTAGGGCAGCAGCAGACAGAAAGCCGCATTCCGGGAGCTTCTTGTGGCCGTTGTTGGCTCCAGCTGTATGGAAATTAGTGCTTGCCCCAGCATCAGCCTAGCGGAGGGGGCAGGAGCACATCTCCGTCCCGAGCCACGCTGCTGGCTTCGTGTCCCGTCTCCTCTGTTGCATCACTTACTGACGTCCCTGCACCTCAGCCTCCTCGTCCGTAAAACTGGGGTGTTGAGGGCTGTTGTGGGAATTCAGTGAGTGAATTTAGGCAGAGCGTGAAGAGTAGTGCCTGACATCTAACAAGTGAGACGGGAGTGTCTGCCGCGGCTGCTACTTTTGCTGTCACGTTTTTCAGAGTGGAGAGACTGGGCATGAGGCCTGCTCAGCCCCCAGTGTGCAGACGGGTTTTTGGAGGTACACCGGGGCGGGGGGCTTCCCTGAGGCTGACCTCCTGGGCCCGAGCCGCAGAGTGCCGCACGGCCAGTGCCGGGACCCAGAGGCCCTGCGGACACCCCAGAGCCTGCCCCCTGTGCAGGGAGAGGGTTCCTAGCTTGGGTCCCTGAGGGGCAGTGGGAGGGGTCACTGTTGACACCAGGAGTGTGGGGCCGTAGGGCCTGGGCCACAGAGTGGCAGGGGGCCCTGGCTCTCCCTGGCACATTCCAGGCTCCTGAGAGGGTGGCCAGGGGCCAGGGTGCCGGAGGGAAGGAGAGAGCCTTTTAAGGAAACATTTCTCTGCTTACAAAAAAAAAGAGAGACAAGAAACATTGAAACACACAACAAAGTTAGTGGGCTGGCGGCCGGCTGGCCTGGAATGCACAGCTGTGGGCGGCGGGCGGAGGAGCTGCTGGGGGGCAGCAGGCCGCGAGGGGCACCCAGGCCTCGGGCCCTCGGGCTGCAGGTCCACAGAGCTCAGTCCTTAGGGGTGGCGCTGCCTCAGGGGAGCAGGGAAGAGACTTGGGGTCGGGATGCCTGGCTCCCCATTCTTTCCACTGCCTTAGGGTGGCTCTGGGAGAGAGGCCCTCCCACTGTTTCAGAGGACACTGTCCATCCTGCTGCTGCTTCAGGTGTATCCATAACCTGTCCCTCCCTCTCTCAGTCCCCAGAGCCCGAATGGAGACTAGAAACCCCCTTGTGTAACGGCCTGGGAGATGTGGCTGTGGACGGGACTTGCCCGGGTCTGGAGGCTGTGGCTCCCCTTGCAGAGTGGTCCTGCGTCCAGGTCCCCTGCGCTCGCCCCAGCTCCAGCTCCAGCTCCGAAGGAGGGAGCAGAGCAGGGTGCTGTCCTGTGGGTGGCGCTCACTCCCACTCGGGGCCCGAGGGACCCAAACACAGTGGTGGGGGAGGTGGCATTGGGGGCCTGGCCCCATGGGGTTGAAACCTACAGCCCCTGAACGGGGTTAGGGACAGGAGAGGACGGGGAGGGGGCCACTGCTAGATGCAGGACTCCTGGCCCACGGGTGCCTGGTGGGGGGCGGCTGTGTCCCCCACAGCTGAGACCTTGTCTGGTGGGCAGGGCAGGCAGGGAGCCCTGAAGGCCACAGCCACCCCTGGGACCTTCCCGGCCTTCCCGGTCTGTTCTCCTGGCATTCTCCACCCCACGCCGGGCTCCGTCTCCCCCAGAAACTTCTAAACTCACGGCTTCATGCTTACGTTTATCAAGAATCCTGAACTTAGGGGGAGCATTTGCCCCTGTGTCTCCTCGTTCCCTTTCACATTTCATTTTGGGAACCAGAATGCCTGGGTTCACATCTTCACCACGTATGAGTGGTGTGATCTCGGGCAAGTTGTTTAACCTCTCTGGGCCCCTCATCTCAACTGGAGATGTAATAGTCCCTACCTTATAGGGCTGTTGGGAGGATTGAATGAGGTAGTATGGGTCGAGCATCGATAACAACGCCTGTCCTTCCTGTGGTCCGTATTTAATCCGCATTAGCCGTTGTTCCTTTCTTTTGGCCTCATATATGAGTCTCTCAGCCGCACCAAGGGGTCTCAGAGTAATGGTGAGTACAGGGCGATAGGTGCTGAGACTCAGCTCAGGCTTCTTTGCTGGAGAATGAGGTGGGTGGGAAGCCCGTAGCAGGCCTGGGTCGAGAACCCAGGGATGCTAAAGCCCCCGGCTTCTCCACCCATTCCGGAGCTCAGGGCACAGCATCACATGAGCCCTGGCCCCTTCTGGGCTGGTGTGTCAAGCCTGGGGATCCCCTGGGCTGGTGGGAGGACAGGACTGGCTCAGGCATGGGGAGGGCCCGGCTGAGGGTGGCTTCTTGTGAACAGCCAGCTCCATCCGAGCCTGTAGGTTGTCACTGTCACCGCTCCACCGGGGCGGTGGCTGGAGCAGGGGTTGCCCCCTGCTCCAGGAGGCAGCAGCCTCCTCTTCAGCGATCCAGGGCTTGTGCCCAGACACCCCACACGCCTGGGGGAGAGCCTTCCCTAGTCCCTTCTGTGGGCCCCTTGGGTTGGGAATTGGAGCCAAGATTGAGGTATGAGCTCCAAGAAAAACGTGTCCCGACTAGAAAAAAAGAGCACGCTGAGTCTCTGATAAAGGGCCCTGCTAATTGTCAGGGTAGTGGTTTGGCTGCCTGGCCTGGATGGGGGGTGTTATCTCAGGGGAGGGTTCAGAAATGCAGCCCTCCCTCCACCCGCCCTCGTCTGGAGGCCCGAGTTGCCAGCCCCCACCCTCCATCAGAGAGGACGGTGAGGGCGATGGTAGGAAGAACCGCTCACCCACAGAGGGTGCTTTCACCCCTCGAGGCTTTCTTTTGAGGAACTGGCAGGGGCCTTCCACCAACCTGCTTCCCATGTGCTGTGGGGACCCCAGACTCTGTCTGCAGCTTTGGGTGACATGCCCTGGCCCTGGGGAGAACCCCCTTTCTTAGAGGCCTTAAACATGTTTTTAAAAACTTTAAAACACATCTTAGTATATCGTAGAACATTTAGAACATAGAGCCAAGAAAACAAAATCCTTATTCTTGTTACCTTAACCCACTGTTATTAAAAATCCTGGGGCACTGGGACACCTGGGTGGCTCAGCAGTTGAACATCTGCCTTCAGCTCAGGGTGTGGTCCTGGGGCCCCGGGATCGAATCCCACATTGGGCTCCCCGCATGGAGCCTGCTTCTCCCTCTGCCTGTGTCTCTGCCTCTCTCTCTTTCTCTCTCTGTGTGTCTCTCATAAATAAATAAATAAATAAATAAATAAATAAATAAATAAATAAATAAATCTTTAAAAAAAAATCCTGGAGCACTGACCTATAGCCTTCCACATATTTTTTCTACAGAATTTAAAAATTGGGATATACGGGGCGCCTGGGTGGCTCAGTCAGCTAAGCTTCCAACTCTTGGTTGCGGCTCAGGTCATGATCTCAGGGTCGTGAGACTGAGCTTCGCCGCGGGCTCTGCGCTCTGCACGGAGTCTGCTTGAGATTCACTCTCTCCCTCTCCTCCTGCCCCCTCCCATGAGCATATGCTCTCTGTCTCTCTCTAAAATAACTAACTAAATAAATTCTTTTAAAAAATTGTGATATATATTTCATTTCTGCCTTTGCCGCTCGCCCTCTGCCAAGTGTTATTAGCTGAGGGATCCCCCACGAGGCTGCAGAGTCTTCCAGTGACCTCTCAAGCTGGAGATGGTCGGTGTGCTGAGCCGAGGGAAGGGGTGTCTAGCATGGAGGGGGCCGTGGAATGATCTCAGGAGGCCCTGGTTTTCTATGGGGATGAAGGATGCTAACCTTGCCCTTTCTCTGTTCCTCCCACAGGTGGCTGCCCCCTGCATTCCTCCGTCCAGCCATGAACTGGTGGTGAGTGACAGTCCCTTCCCTACCTTGCTGGGCCCTCCCTCCTCTTTCTTCTGCTCCTTTGTTAAGGGCTTACATTAAACCGTTAGACTGAAGCATGCTGCTAGCCCCAAAGGGTGCTGGGCAAGTAGGTAAGGAGGAGGAGGAGGAGGGGACACTTCCCAAGAAGTGAAGCTGGACCGGGAGGAAATGAGTCATGAGGTCCCTTCTGATGAGATGCAGGGCCTCCTATTTCAATTTGAGGCTTAAGTCCTTGGAAAAACCCATAAAAGGGCATCTCGTGTGCCTCTAGGCCTGGCCAGGGGCCTGTTGTTCTGTGGCTTCCAGAACCCGAGGATGGCATCTTCTACCTGCCTGGTCCCAGGTCAGGTACCTTTGGCCGGAGGAAGGGGAATGGATGGCCTGATCCACAGAGCTCGCCTGCCTGGGCAGTGGCTCATGTCTGGGTGGCGTCTTCCACCTCCCACCTCCTTCCACCTCCCACCTCCTTCCACCTTCCACCTCCTTCCACCTCCCACCTCCTTCCACTTCCCAGCTCCTTCCACTTCCCAGCTCCTTGGCTGACTCTGCCTTTCTGCTCTGTCTCCATGTCTCCCACCCCTGCCTCCCCCATCAGGCTTCTAGAAAAGTGTGGAGAGGGGCAGAACTCCTATGATCTGTGGGCTGTGGAGAGGGGCCTGTTCCAGACTGATCCCAGCTGGGCTGATTTGGAACCCTGGGAACCTTTCCTCCCTCCTGGCCCTCTCGGGGTCTTCTCACCCTCTGAAGGCCCCTCTCTTCCCCCTCCCAGCGCCGAGGCAGGCCGGGCCCTGGAAGCTGGAGGGGAGGGGTCTGCATGAGGGCAGGTTCATGTGTGTGTGTTTGTGTATGTGTTGGGTGGGGAGGGTCACAATCCACCTGCTGATACAGAGGAGCCTCCAGTGACACTGGCATGGGTGGGAGTCTGGGGGAGGGGGCAGGGCTGTCCGGGGATCCAGACAGGTTCAGAGGTCTGCACACTCGCTCAGCCTGGATCCTGGAGTCTCAGTCACGCCACCTGGTTTCTTCTTTCCCTCCAACATCCATTTGCCCGGTGACGATGGACAAGTCCTGCCCTCTTTCTGGACCCCGGCTCCCTTCCTGTCAAAGGGAGGAGTTGCTCTAGGTGCTCCCAAGGCCTTCTCAGTGGCGGGCAGTGTTCCCTCCATTGAAGGTCACTGCCGGAATGAAATAAAGTTTGTAAAAGTGCTCGTGACTCAGCCACCTCGGGCCCACGGCGGTGTCCTCCCAGGCCCAGGCCCTGCCGAGGCATTTCTTTTCCTTGCAGAGGAAGGTCCTCCTCCCGGGTCCCACTGGGCTCACACCCTTCTGGGTCTCAGCTCTGCCCAGCTGTGCCGCTCCAGATGTGGAGTGTTATTCGCACAGGGCCCAGTCACAGGTCATCTGGTGACAGCCGGGTGGGGTGGGGCATGTGGTGAGGCCAGAGTGCGGGCCTGGTTTGCAGCTGCCAGCAAGAAGTTGCTCTAGGACTGGGGAGGGTCACCGTGGCGGGCAGGCGGGGAGACGATGGGGGAAGTGGGGAGCATGAATCTCCTCATTGCAACCCAACTGCCCCCTCTCCTCTGAGAACAGAATGTCCTTGGCGGGTCTGGGATAGCTGGGGGGTCTGGGGTTTAGGGATCTCCAGGCGAGGCAGATTCCTGGCCACTTGGAGTCTTGTGAGCTTTGTTTATGTGAGGAGGGGTCAGGGGTTGGGACAAAAGGGAAAAGGTTGGCATTCCAGCTGGAAGGACTGCAGATACAGACAGGATAAAGAAGGAGCTCCTACCTGAGTGAGGCTGTGGAGTTGTCCCATCCCTGGGACCCTGGGACCCTGTGACGGGCCCCACCTGAGCAGGAGGCTCTGACCTTCCTGGAGGCTGGGTCAGCCACCTGGTGGTGGAGTGGGGAGATTGTGGGAGATTGTGCTCCCAGAGGTTCCCCCCACCTGAATGAGAACAACGCCATCCCCCTCCTCGCCCCATGCACTGCATTCAAGGGTGAGGGCATTAGACTCCCTCCCTTTGGACCCTGGCTCCCCAGCCTCTGCTGTGTGACTTTGGGACACATGATTTGACCTCTCTGGACCTCAGTTTCCCCTCCGCAGATTGGGAGCTGGTAACAGCAGCTACCCTGGAAGGTCGTTAGGGAGCAAATGAATGTATTTTTTTTTAATTTTTATTTATTTAAGAGAGAGTGCAGGTGCATGCAAGAGCACAAGGAGGGAGGTGGAGAGGGGCAGAGGGAGAAGCAGACTCCCCGGGAGCAGGGAGCCCTACTGGAGTCCTACTGGAGGCTCGATCCCAGGGCCCCAGGATCCTGACCTGAGCTGAAGGCAGACACTTAGCCGGCTGAGCCACCCGAGGATGTATTTAATTAATCTGTATTGAGGCCCCTCCAGGGGCTGCCCTCCTGATTTGGTGTAAAAGTCCAGGTTCTTGCTTTGACCTGTGCAACCCCACGTGACGGGTTTCCTCTCTGACCTCATCTCCTTTCTAGAAGCTCTCTCCTTCACTCACTGCTTCAGATGCCTGGGCTTCTTGTCCTTGAATGTAGCAGGCAGCGTCAGGACCGTCAGGACGGCGGCGCTTCCTGCTCCTTCTGGCCGAGAGGGTCTTCCTTCAGGTCCCTGGGAGGCTCCTTCCCTCCTGGGCGTGAGATTTCCCTCCCCCCAGCGACCCTGCCTCCCCGCCTTGCTCTCTCCATCCGTCCATCTGTCCATCCATGGTCAGCGTCTGGGACGCTGTGCATCTCGCTCACTGGGCTCCCCTCGTCCCAGCACGAAGCCCGTGTCCGCAGAGGACTTTGGTCTGTTGTGATCACTGCTGCATCCCCCCACGCACGTAGTAGGTGCTTGGCGCGCTCGGCGAGTGGCTGGCACACTGGGGTTCAGCAAGCAGGGTGCTCAGCAAGCAGGACTGCTGTGGCTCCCGCTGCTGGGCTTGCTCGGGGGCGGGGGGCTCTTAGCAGGGGCTGAGCTCCCGCTGGAAGCTGCTGCTGTCCCCTGGGAGTGGGAAAGTGGCCCAGGGGAATCCGGGAGAAAGTTGGGCTTCCCCTAGAGAGCACCCGGCACCTGTTTCCTCAAGGCGGGCGAGGCAACTGCTTTGAGCAGGTTCACAAGAGGGAGGAAAGGGCGGGTTGTATTTTTCCTTCCTTTTCCATTTGCTGCCTCCCCTTCAGCCTCCGCAGAGCTGGTCTCTGGTCTCCCTGCCCCCTTCCCTTGCGCCTCACACTGTGTGTGTGTGTGTGTGTGTGTGTGTGTGTGTGTCTGTCGTGTTTTCTCCGTGTCTTTGGGGGGCCCCAGCTCTCCCTCTGGCCTTCCCACCCATCTTGCTTAGATCCTACCCTCCCTGGGATGGGGCGCCCTTGTCCCAGGCTCAGGATTTCTGCCCAGCGTGGGCCTCCCAGACACGGTTTCCAGCCCGTGCCAGGCCAGCCAGGGCAAAGTGGCTTAATCTTCAACCCATGTTTTCATCTTACTCAACAGATGTTGCCCAAGGCCTTGGGTAGAAGGGTCCTAGGGTCATGTCCCTCCTGTGGGGTCCCCCGGTGGGGGCAGGATGAAGAGGGGAGAGGGTTTGTTTGCCATGGACACTCCTGATCCTTGGAAATTGCTGAAGCAGCTCTTCTCAACTTCTGAAAAATAAGAGTCAAAAGGAATTTCCCGAGCGTGATAGCCAAGTGGAGTGGCCGCCGAGGTCGGCCGGATGGAGAGCCCTCTTGCACACACAGCCTGGCACCCAGGAGCTTGGGCTGGAGACAGATGGGTGTGCATCTCCTCACCAGACCAGCCCCTAGGCAGGTGCTCGAAATGTCCTTGGAATGAACTGGAGGTCGGGGGAGTCGAGGAGTGTGTAGGGGCAGGAGGAAAGAGGTGAATGGGACAAGGGGAACGCCAGGCTGGATTCACCCATAATAGCAGCCAGAGTGCTAGTGAGAAGTTACCCCTTGTATGGAACTTTCTAGCTGCCAAACATTGTTCTGAAAGCTTTGCAAAAATAAACTCATTTATTCTTCATGACAACACAGCAAGAGAGATGCTGTGATTATCCCAATGATACAGAAAGGAACGGAGGCCTCAGGCCACAGAGCTATGCAAAGGGGGAACTGGGATTTTGACTGGGTCGTCCAGCACCACAGGCCACCCCTCCTGACCATCAATCATGACAAACATCATTCGCTTGCACGACTCCTGCGGTTTCCAAGGCCCTTCCCCTGACATCAGGCCATCCGGAACCCACTGTGGATTGTGTGCAGGTCTGGGCACGTGCGAGAGCCGCCTGGGTCGGCGGGAGGAGCGTGTTGTGCTGAGGAACAGTGTGGGGCTCAGAAAGGCTAGGCGACCTACCTGTCCGTGGTCACACCGCCGTCGGGGAGGTGGGGTGGGTAGTGGTGTGCTGGGTTTAGATTCCTGCTTTCTCCCCAGGGTCCCCTAGATACTTGGCTGCTGTTGTAATACTGGATGCCTGCAGGTGGACTTTTCTGGGATTTCCTCTCCTCTCCTTTCCTTTCCTCCCTCCCTCCCGCCCTCCCTCCATTTATTGGAAGTATAGTCGACACACAGTGTTACATTAGTTTCAGGTGGTGGGATTTTTTCATTTTTTTTTTCTAAACACAGTGCCAATCACAAGTCCACCTAGCTAGCTCAGGGCCTGGGATTTAGAGGAGGGTCTGTCCCTCCATTCTGTCCATCCATCCATCCTACTCACAGACATTTCCTGAGCTCCCACCTCATGCCAGCTGCTGTGTTTTTATTTTTTAATTTAATTTATTTATTTGAGAGAGAGACAGAGACAGAGACAGCAGAGGGAGAAACAACATGTGTGGCAGAGGGAGAAGCAGCAGCAGGCTCCCCACTGAGCAGGAAGCCCAACGTGGGAGTCGATCCCAGCACCCTGGGATCACGACCTGAGCCGAAGGCAGATGCCCAACTGACTGAGCCCCTCAGCTGCTTTTTTTTTTGTTTGTTTTTTTTTTAAAGATTTTGTTTATTCATGAGATACACACGGAGAAAGGCAGAGACACAGGCAGAGGGAGAAGCAGGCTCCATGCAGGGAGCCTGATGTGGAACTTGATCCCAGGTCTCCAGGATCAGGCCCTGGGCCAAAGGTGGCACTAAACCACTGAGCCACTGGGGCTGTCCCCTACTCTTTTTTTTTAATTTTTAATTTTTTTTCATCCCTATTCTTGTATAAAAGATTTTATTTGCGAGAGAGAGAGAGAGAGAGCACATGTGTGCACGAGCAGGGGCAGAGGGAGAAACAGGCCCCTTGCTGAGCAGGGAGCCAGACGTGGGGCTCGATCCCAGGACCCTGAGATCACGACTTGAGCTGGGCAGACGTTTCACTGACCGAGCCACCCAGGCGCCCTGGTCCCCGTCCTTGTATAAACATCACCCCTCCGTCTCCAGAACTCTTATCATCTTGTAAAACAAAGCTCTACTCACTCGATAAGAAGGCTGCTTCCCCTTCCCCAGGGCCTGCCAACCACCCTTCTATTTGGTATCTCTATGAATTTGACCACTTAAGGGCCTCATGTGAGCAAACTCATATGTGTCTTTTTGTTTCTGGCTTGTTTCACTTAGCGCTGATGTCACGATTCCCCTGTGCTGTGTGTCAGAGCGTCCTTGCTTTTCAAGGCTGAATAATATTCCATGTGTGTCTGTGTCACGTTTTGCTCACACATTCGTCTGTCAGTGCACATTCGAGCTGTTTCCATGATTTAACTCTTGTGCATAATGCTATTTTCTTGGGAGCAGCCATCCTCATGGGTGTGAGGTGGTGGTCCTGAGATTTTCAGATGGTTTTCCCAAGGTGCCCTAGTGTTGGATCTGAGGCAGGAGGGCACCACGCCGCCTCACGGAGGAGGAGGAGGAGGAGGAGGAGGAGGAGGAGGAGGAGGAGGAGGAGGAAATGTTAGCCCATTCCGGAGAAGTGTGCAGAGCCCCCAGCCCCAACGATGCCGTCTTACCCTCCATTAAGGAGGGTGATTAGCAGGCGCTTTAGTTTGAACTCCAGGCTCTGATGAAATTTCATCTTCTGGCAATGAGGGCCATGAGTAGCCATCTTGGGAGATTCTAGAAAACAGAGCAATACCAGGAGAGACGAGCCCAATAGAGCCTTGCTTTTCAACAGGGAGAGCACAGTGATCATTACATTCCAAAGAAGATTCCTAGAGTGGTGAGGGAGGCTGAAAATCTCAATTTGTGCAACGGGGCTGCACGATCTGGAGAAGGAAAATATGGAACAGGTGCAGAATGGGACTGAGAACGTGGGGAAAGGCAAATGGCCTATTTGCTGTTGCTCTCTGGAGGAGAACCTAATAGATGTTCTTGCAAAAAAGGAGGAGACTTGAGTGCAAAGAAGAGCCTTCTAACATCTACAGTGGCCCAGAGGGGCTGTTTGGGGCAGTCTCTGTGTGTTGCCAGAACCCATACTCGCCAGCACCTACTAGGTGTAAGGTGGGAGCTGATAGCATGTTCCTTCTCAGGGGCAGTGCCTGTTGGAAGTCCTGCCCTTGACTCGGCTGCAAAGGGACATGGTTCCTGGAGGTCAAGGCATCCATGAATGTGTTGATCGCCATCCCCGGGGCATCCGTTGGGAGAGACCCAAGTCAGGTGAAGGGGAGCCCTGGGGAGCCGTGTTCAGTGGAGGGAAGAGAGAGGAGTATGAGATGGAAACTAATGAGTGCCCAGCTGGGGGCTTCCCACCAGAGGCAGCCTTGGGGGGCCAGGGAAGGAAGCAATCAGTTTATGCTTGGGGGGGTTGAGAAAGTCTGTCTCCTGTTCCAGGCTTAGTTTAAGATTTGAGCAAATGGGAGGGAGGCGGGCAGGAGGACGGGGAGCTGACCCAGAGAGGGGGCAGGGCCTTGGTACGAGTTACTGAGCCTGTTGGGAGCCAAGGCAAATCCAGAGTAAATATTTTTGGCCAATCTGCGCTTGCTGGGGGGTAGTGGGGGCCAGGCAATGCTGTGTCATTTTGGTTGTCATTTGGTCATTTGGCTGTCCACTGGCTGGGCGCGCCGGTGGAACTGGTGAGCGTGGGCGGGAATGGAAGCTGAGTGAACATGGCCACATGGGGCGCGTGTAGAGGAAGGGGCCAGATAAGGGAGGAGTCCATGCACTGGCCAGGGGAACTTGAACTTGAGCCAAGCAGTAGGGCCATTGTGGGTCCTTGAGTGGGGAAGTGACCCAGAGCAGGATCTGAGAGTTGCTGCCAGCGTGGGGCGTGGCTCGGGGTGAGGGGGTGCGGGAGGAGTGCGGGGCGGACCCCAGGCTGGCGCAGGTGCAGGTGCTCCGCTGGAGCAGAGAGGATGTGGACTAGAGTGGCCGGAGGGGCACGGAGGAAGGGCCTGGGGAAGCGCGGCCTCCCGTGTCCTGTGAGGGGAGAAATCCTCCACCCTGGCCTGGCCTGGCCGGGGAGCGCAGGCCCCTCCTGCTGTTGCCCCCTGTCTGCCAGGGGTTGTGTGCTGGGTCCTTCCGGGTGAACTGGGTGAACTGGGGCCGGCCTGAGGACAGGAGTGGGCTTGCCTGGGCCCCTCCCTGGGGAGGGGGGGCGGGTGCAGGGAAAATCAGGCATCACATTTCATTTAATCACACCCAGCCTGTTTTTTTTTTTTTTTTTTTTTTTTTTTTTCCCCCTCTGGTGGCCTAGGCCTGCTGAGAGAGGATGGAGCCCCCAGAGCAGAGGGCACCCAAACACTTCATGGGGAACCAGGGTCCCGGCTTCCCTCGCACCCTGGCGGGGCCTAGCCCTGCCTGTTCTGAACCCTGCCTGTCTCCAGTCCCCAGCCCTCAGTGCTGCTGTCCACCCCCAGGGGCTCCTCTTCCTGAGAGGGTGGTCATTTACACTGGGGGGGCGGGTAACAGGTGGGGAGATGGAGGGCAAACCCAGGCTTTGAGGTGCAGACCTGCAACGAGCTTCTGCATCTGCCCAAAGGGGCTCAAAGAGCTACCCGAGCAGCCCCAGCTGCTGCAGGTTACTTTGTCCTTGTGCGATGATGCAGCTCACACCCCCAGGGCTGTGGGGTCTGTACTGTGCCAGCCCGGCCGCGCCCCCCGAAGTGCCCAGTAAATGGCCCTTCCCTTTCACTTCCAGCCCCTCCCTTCATCTGCTTAGGGTTCTATTTCCGGACCCAGTGAGCCTGGAATAATCTGCTGTGGGTCCTGGGGCTGAGGACACCCCAGCCCTTGCCGGCCCTACCTGCCGGCTCCCACCAGTGCCCTTCCCCTCCTGATAGGCAGCGCCACTTGTGATCTCACAGTGCGTTGCCATGGCAGCAGATGTGACGTCATGGGGTCTTTTTGGCCCAAATAGCTGCCTGGATTCCAGGCCTCCCAGGGGGCAAGAGTGGGGAGGGCCGGAGGGGTGGAAGGGAGGAGGGTGTGAGGAATTTCTGGACAGAATGTTCCTCCGGAGGCTGAGTCCGCATTCTGCGCCAGACCCCTCCCCCCAGCCCTGGGCTTGGGCATCTCTCCCCTCCCCACCCCCCTGTGGCCCTTGCCTTGCCTTTTCCTTCCTCCACAACAGCAGCCCACAGATACATTTTTTTCCCAGCCCACCCTCCCTGCAGGCCACCAACATGTACGGCACGAACGTCTGGGCATCATCCCAGCCACCCGGCCCCTTGGGCCCACACAGTCAGGGGTGGGTATGCATGCACAGAGGGGGTGTGCGTGGCTTTTTTTGGAAAAAAAAACTTGAGGAAAGGATGTGCAGTTTCCCTTATCCGCCCTGTGGTTCTCAACCCCTCACATTCAGGAAGTTCTCTCTGATGTCTGATGTCAGGGTCTCCTACTGCGGTCCATTCCCTCTTCCTATGGCAGTGCCCTGAAGGATCTGAGGGACCTGAGACTGCTCGTCCTTAAGTCACAGGAAGCTTGTTCCCAACGGGAGGGCAGTTGATGGAGAGGACCTCTCAGCGAGTGTAGGTCTTCGTCAGGGAGGGGAGAAAGAAGCTGAGCGGGGGGACGGAGGGTTCACATAGCAGCCGAGCAAGTTAGTGAACGTCCCGGGCCGTCTGTCTCAACTGCAAAGTGGGGTCACGCTTGCCTCCCGGGGTGGTTCCGAGGACTGATGGTCAAGAAAGTAAAGAACTTGATATTATGCCTGGATCATTAGCACTTAGTGAACACTTGGTATTACCGCGTTGACACTGTGAAAAGGCACCCCCAGAGCAGGCAGGAAGAGGTAAGGTGAGGGAGGCCCGTTGGGTGGAAAATTTGAGGAGGCCTTGCTCTGAGGGTTGTGTGGGCGCACCTGGGGCAAGCTGAGAATGGCTGCCTCCCCACATTTTCTGCCCTAAGCACCTCCCCCTACTCCCTGCTCCCTGCCTTGCCGTAGACTTCCACGTTTGAGACCCCAGGGCAGAGTAAGCTGTGAGGTGCGAGGTCTGGCCGCCAAGGGACACCAGGTCCGAACCCTGCCACCTGCTTGGAATTGTCCTGCCTGGGGGGCAAGGAAGATTCTGGAAGACTCCTGGCAGGGGTGGGCATTAGCTGTTGCCCTCAGCTTTGGAAAGCCTGGAGTCCTGAAGATGGAGGCTTTGTCGGGGTGCCTGGGTGGCTCAGTTGGTTAAGCGGTTAAACACCTGCCTTCAGCTCAGGTCGTGATCCCAGGGTCCTGGAATGGAGCCCCTTGCTCAGCGGGAAATCTGCTTCTCCCTCTCCCTCCGGGCTCTTCCCTGGCTTGTGCACACACGCTCTCTCTCAAATAAATAAAACCTTAAAAAAAAAAAGATACAGCTTTCGTCCTGGGCTTGGATAGGGGTGGGGCTAGATGTGGGGGTGCTGTCTCTGTCTGGGCTCCATCTTTTGCATCCTGGTACAGCTGAGTCTCAGGGAGAAGGAAGAGGAGAGCCCGCAGGGAGGTGTTCTGCGTGGCTAGGGACTGGGGTGAGTGAGGTGCAGCAAGGTGTGCTCAGCGGTGGGCCTACAAGCTAAGCCTGGGTGCCAAGCCCTGTATTGCCATGGACCTCACCATGAGAGGCTGGGCGAGTCATACTTCTCTGTTTCTCAGTTTCCCCATCTGTGAAACAGGGAGGGAGGAGATGGTGTCTGAAGTCCTTCTCAGAGCTGGTGTCCTGAGGAGTGGTGTGCAAGGATGGTGTGTGTGTGTGTCCTGGCCAAAATCCAAGCAGAGATGGAGATTAGAGACATTGGCTCCAGAAGGTCCGCAGGTGCTCGCTGCATTGTTGTGGTGAGCATGGTCAGGGGGCCAGCCAGGGAAGATAGGGAGGGGCTGTCTTGGTTAAGTCACTCAGTGGATATTTGCTGAGGCCCTACAGTGTGCCAAGCCCAGGCCTAGGCTCCGGAGGCTTTGGGAGCTTACGTTGTAGTGGGGAAGGAAGACCCTAAATGAGATGAGAAAGTGAAATATATAGTGTGTTGGAGAGTGAGGAGTTCTAAGCAGGCAATTAAACCATGCAACAGGGATACGGTATGTTTGAGTGGGTGTGTTTCCACCTGCCGAAGGTGAGCTAACAGCCCAGGCCGAGTGGGTCTCTCTGGCCATGGGAGCTCTGGCTCTGCCACCTTGGGACCCAAAGCGTGGCTTCTCTGGGAGCTTTCCTACAGCATGGCCAGGGGCCTGGGGCAGGGGCAGCACAGGGGAGACCCTGCCCTGTGCTACGCGTCCCTTGCCTGTTCCATAGCCAGCAAACCCAGAGCTGGCAGTGCCTGGGAAACAGAGAAGCAGGACTTCAGTCCCTGGAGAACTGGGATGGGGAGGGGTGGGGAGCTCAGCTTGCATGCTGGGCTGGGTTTGCAAACTCTGCGGGGTGGGGGGTGAGGGGTGGGGGGGTGGGGGTGGACAGGGCTTTTAGCTCCTGAGGGGTTATTGGAAATTTTTACCTTCTCGGAGAGCATCTCAACCAGTAAGTTGAAGGCATCTGGTGGCTGGCCCTGTGGCAGCCCTCCAGCTGGCACGGGGAGGGGTGGGGGCAGAGGGGCTGGTGCTCAGATGATTGCTGGCCAGGAGGGAAGTGTCTCTTGCAGTGCTGAGGCCTGTGGTTTCTAATATTGACTCGTCTCCCTGGTTCGCATCGTGCCAGACTGGGGAGGGGTGGAGCAGGAGGGTCAGGGTGGGGTCGGGTGGGCCTTGGGAGTGTGCAGGGTGGAGAGGAGAAATAAAAGCTCACATTGACGGAGAGCTTCCTAAGTGCCAGGCCTGTGTTCTAAGTGCTTAATGTCCTCCGTGTCGTGTGGCGCTCACAGAATAGCGCTCAGCCCTGCTGAGGAGCAGCAAGGCCAAGGTGACCTACGCGAGCTCTCACAGTTAGTAGTGGAGAGCGTCAGGACGGGGCCGGCTGCCGGCAATGCTGTTAGCTTAGACTCATCCCTGGGCCCGGAAACCTTTGAGGACTGTGCTTTCTTGGGTCCCACCATAGGGCCGCTGGATTAGACCCTCTGGGCAGGGCCCGCCACCTGTGTCCTCAGCCCTCCAGGTGATTCTGAGGGCTGCTGGAGACTTCTGTTGTGCCCAGAGCCGGGGCCTCTGAGGGGGCTTTACCCAGAGCAGGAGGAGGGGCTCTTCGGGGCCTGTCACGGGCCCGGGGCAGGTGCTTTGTCCCCACCGTCTCCGTCCCACCGCATTTCTGTCTTCTCTGACCACTCCTGTCTAGTCAGGCTGGTTAAGGGTGAGGGCTTTGGAGCTGAGAGATCTGCATTCGAATCACAATTCTGTGGCGTAAACTCCGCACATGGAAGGTTCCTGGGATCTGCCCTCCTTGTTGGGAGGAGAGCTTGTCGGAAGAGTGTGGGGCGGGGTGGGGTGGGGGTGTGGAGCCGTTCCCCAAGCAAGGGCCTGGATGTAGGGGTAAGCAAGGGGGTCCAGGGGACAGGTCGGATGGGCAGAGCTTTGGGGCATGGACTCTGAGGTCTGCGAGGGGCAGGGCTGGTGGTGGAGGGTCATGAAAGCCTGCAGAAGAGTTAAGACTCTGGCAGGCCTCACCCTGGGCTGTGGGGATTTCACACAAAGAGCATGAAGCCCTCGGGTTCAGATCCTGTCGTCACCAGTAGTAGTCGATGGCCCTGGGCCACTCATGTAACTTCTCCTTTCCTGAGAAGCGGGGCTCAGAGGTGATCAGGGGACCCACCTCACTGGGTTCTTGTCACGAATAAATGAGCCGGTGCAGGGGGAGAGGTCCGGCACGTGGGGACAGGCCTGCTCTCTGCTCCTCTCTGAGGGCTCAACACCGATTCACAGGCCTTGTGAGGTTTGTCGAGCTGGGTGGTTCTACTACCAGTAGGGTTGTTTTTTCATTTTCCAAACTCTGCCTCCTGAGCTTGGGGCTACCAGGTTACGTCTGAGCCTTGGGTTGGCACCACGGGCCCTGCCCCACGAGGCTTTCTGCCCGTCGGCCACCAGCCCAGGGGAGACAGCCGGTGCGTGGCTGTTGGCCCTGAGACCTCACCCCGCTTTCTCCCTGTGTTCACAGCCCATCAACGCTGAGAGCGCCCCGAAGAATGTAGCCAACACGGTGAGTGGCAGCCCGGGCCCAGAAAGCAGAAGGGCAATTTGGGGTGTGTGGTGGGGAGTGAACAGATGTGTCTGGGGATATCCTTCTGGAGGAGATTTGAGGAACTCGGGGTGAGGGGAAGGATGGGGAGGTGGGTCGTGCTGGGAGCCGGGCATCTGGCCTCACTTGTGTGCTCGGAAATGGATTGCCAAGGAAGTAGGCAGGGCGGTGGGAGAGGCCAGTGGTTAAATGTGGGTTTCTTTATTAAATATGTAGAACGCAAGAAGGCCGGGCAGATGTTCCCAAACAGATCTTTCTGACTTAGCAGAAAGACAGATAATTTCCCAATTTCCTCAAGGGTGCGTGGAGGAGGAAGGGAAGAGAGAGTGGGTGGGGCGTGCAGCGGGGAAGCTGAGGTTAGCAGCCGAGGGGGCACCTCCTGGCCACGGCCGCGGCGCAGGAGGTTGGAGGGCTCGCGTCCAGATCCCACCTCCTCCGCGCTGCTAACTGTGCGACCGTTGGCAAGTCATGAGCCTGTGTGTGCCTCGGTGTTCTTACGTGCAAAATGGGAGTAAGAAGGTCTCCTGGAAGAGTGGCCGTGAGACACAGGTGAGACAGCGGGTGAGCTCTGAGGGGCTTTTAGTGGACAGGGAAATGCTAAACACACGGCTAAGTTCCCTCCCGGGCCCTTCTGCTACCCCCCTTCACCTCCTCACCCCTGCCAGACCCGGGAGGTGAAAGACCAGGTTACCTTTTGATTACTTGCCTTGCCTCCCCCCTCTGACTGCTTTTTCTCTGTCTTCAGGGAGAAGGAGCTTTCCGGAGTGGAAACACACGGAAAAGCCTTGAGGAAGACGTAAGTACGGGAAAGGGAAGGATGTGTCTGGGCTCACGGTGCCCTCGGGGGAATTGGGGGTGCAGAAGATGTCTCATACCTGGCTCCTTCGGGGGAGCATCCTTGCCTCCTTTCCAGAAGGGCAGCAGGGGTCACTCGGCTCTGTGGCTGAGCCGGGGAGGAGGGGCTGGGGTGAACAGGCCCCAGGTACTTATGCACTTACGGACCTCAGTCTTGGCTTTGGCCTCCGGCTCAGCTGGATCCAGAGCTCCTTTGCCCATCCCTTTGCCAGACCTCTGTGCCCCCGGGTGGGGAGGGAGGATGGAGAGGGAGTGCTCTTCGAGGGCTGGCTTGGTGGTGAGCAGTCACCAAGGTAAGGCCAAGGGAAACGGGCAACACTGCAGCAAGATAGACCAAGGGCAGAGGTGAAGAAGGATGCCTGGGCTCCTGGAGGGTCATCAGACCTTGAGGAATTGCAGCCTCTGCTTCTGGGGAGAAAAGAGTCTTTGAAAACGTGAGAGTCTCTGTGTGACTCAAATGCCATTGCTTCGGGAGGCGGCTGCAAGATCCCGCTGGGCTCCTCGGGCCATGCATTCCTGCTGGAGGTCAATGGGCACATTCCTAAACCGAAGGAGCCCCCAGGGCAGGGCACAGGGGGCTCCCCCAGGACCCTGCTTTGAGCAGTGGTCCCGCCTGGGCTTGCCCTCACTACGTCCCTGGGGGAGACGCCCCAGCGAGTTGGGCCTCTCTCTTTCTCTGACAGTTTGCCCCTCTGCTGGCCTCTCCATCCTTGCCCGCCCTGGTCTGCAGAGGAACAGGGAGTGGTTTTGGCGGTTGGCACAGGGGGAGCTGTTGATGGCATGAGGCCCTATCATCTGACAGCTGCCTGACCCACGGTGGGGAGGGCCCTGGAGGGAGGTGCTGGGGCAGCAGGAGGCAGCTCCCGCCGGCAGCCGCACTTCTGTGGTGAGCCCGAGCCCGTCGCCACTGCCACATTGCCCCGGGGCAGCCCTGCCAGGCGGAGGCCTCCCCGGGGCCTTCCCCGCCGGTCCAGATGCAGCAGGAGCATGCCTCTTAAATTAGTGGGGAAGGCTCTGTTCAAGGTATGCGCGGGGCCTCTGGGCGCAGAGTGCAGGTGTCGGGGTGGGCCTCTTGCCCAACTCTGTGATCTTTCTGGGGCTGGGATGCAGGTCAGAAATCAATTTTTGTGCACACCTACTCCCGAGGATGAGCTAACTTAATGCACACAAAGCATATAACTCATGCTCAATAAACACTAGGCGTTCTTATTACTGTTATTTTGACTAAGGCTTGGGAGGTGGGCTGGGTGATTTTTGGATTCCCGGACACACCCCCCCACCGTGGCAGATGCTCTGGTCCCATTTTTCAGATGGGAAAACAGAGTCTTGAAGGGGCTCAGTGACGGGATGAGAGCCTTCTCCATCCCTTCCTGGGTCTGCTGCTCAGATCTGGTGCTGCCCGGCTCTCCCAACCCTTGGCCAGCGGAGGCTGTGTGAACCGAACGTTTTACCCAGTGGTCTGAGCACATTGATAAGCCAAGTCCTAATGCCGCTGCTTCTCACAACCCCAGCCTGGGCCCGATAGAACTTGTCAGATAAAGCTTCAGCGAGAGAGAGCGAAGTTAGACATCATGAAGAACTTTTTGACGCGGTGGTGGGTATGACCTTGGTCCCGGGAAAGGAAGAAGTGGCCATTTAGTTAGGACAAGATGGTTTTTTTTAGAAGAAAATGTTGTTGATCTGGGATGAACGTGGGTGCATCTGGGCGTGCCAGGGTGGGTAGGGGTTGTGTCCTGTCTGGACCTGGGACGAGGGACAATGTGAATTTTGGCTTAGCTAGTCTAGTCAAGGAAGCCAGTGGAAGGCTAAGCAAGGGAGCAGGTTCCAGAATGGCCTGTGTACTGCCAAGGAGGGAACACCTGAGGTCTAAAGCTCCCGCACACCTGTCCCGGGTTGGGGGACCCCAGGGCATTGGTGCGTGCCGTGCCCAGCCAGGGGCCCCCTGCCGTCTGCCCCGCGCGAGGGGACCCGTTTTGGAGGCTGTGCTCTTGCAGCCCTGGGCCTACTGGTGAGCTAGTGAGCCTGTTTGTTGAGCTGCTTTCCTGTCTCTGGCCCGCGGCCCAGGACTCACAGGGCAGGAATGGCTGTTTTCCTCTAGCAGGGTTGGTGTGTAGAGAGGTTTGTGGACCGTGTGCTGTGTCGCACTTTGTTTTGGAAAAATCCAGGCTGGTGGGCAGGAAGGAGAGAGGAAGGGGTGTGGCTGGAGGGGCTGGTGGCGGGTGGGGGTGAGAGGGGGTGGCCACAGCCCCTGGAGGAGAGGTAGGAATGGGGACGGGCCCCTGACGTCGATTGGGCCCCAGTTTCTGGCTGCCTGACGCGGCCCCCGGTGTTTCTGACGGACCCTCCTCCCAACTGTGCCCCCTGGGACCTGGGGCTCAGGAAACGCGCCTTTTTTTTTGGTCCAGAACTGTTGTGTTTGGTCTGCGGACCTCAAAGGCAGGCAGGACTCTTCCCACAGTCGTTTTGCTCTAAAGCAACCCCGCCCGAGTCCTGGGGTTCCTGCTCCTAGTGATGGTGGGGAAGGCAGATGAGGAGCCTGGGGCCACAGACCCCGGCCTCTCAGGAGTGTCTGAGGGTGGTCGCAGGGGGTGGCGGTGGGGGGTGGAACAAGGCAGAAAGAGTCGGGTGGCTCTGCAGAAGGCAGGGTGAGGGTTAGACTCCAGGAGGAACTTCCTGATGGTAAGAGAAGCAAGACACCGTTTTGGGGGGAAGGGGTCAGGGTGTGTGTGCAGAATTTCCTTTCATGCTGGTCTCCCAGTGAGAGAGGGACCGTGGTTTGGTGGTGACCGTAGGGGAGGGTCCTGGTGCCTAGGGAGTTGAATCAAGGTTGTATGACTGCTTTCTGTCTTGGGAAGGGCCAGGACGAAGTTAAAACCTGGTGGGTAAAGGGCTTTGACCACAGCCCCAGAGAAGAGTGGGAGAACTTCTTTTTCAAATAAAATCTTTGTAAAGCCCTCTGGTGGTTTTCCCTGGAGGCTGTAGGTGGAACAGGTAAATCACCTGAGATCACAGGAGCACCGGGCTCTACCCATTTTACAGCTTTACCCTGAGGCCCAGCAGCAGCTCCTCGTACCAGCTCGCTCTTTCTTTCTTCCTTTTTTTTTTTTTTTAAGATTCTATTTATTTATTCATGAGAGACACAGAGAGAGAGGCAGAGACACAGGCAGAGGGAGAAGCAGGCTCCCTGCAGGGATCCCGATGCAGGACTCGATCCCAGGACCCCAGGATCACGCCCTGGGCCGAAGGCAGACGCTCACCCACTGAACCACCCAGGCGCCCCATCCTTACACCAGTTCTTGAAGAGTGTTTTCCTCCATGGAATATAAGTTCTCCGAGGTCAGGGATTCACCGCTCTGGTCCCCACATTGCCCGGCACACAGCTGGTGGCACTCGGTGACAGTTTTCCGAGTGCGTGATTGTGCATGATGATGGGCACCAGAGGTGACCGGTCTCGACTCACTCCCAGCCTCTTGGGAAGAGCCCGTGTGGTGAGGTGCGCGGCGGGGTGGGTGGGGGGCATTTCTGGCCTCGTGTGTGAGGTCACCTGCGTGTTTGGAACTTTCGGCTGTGCTTGCTCCCAGCCCCACCCCCTGGAACTGCGTGCGGTTCTCCACGTTCACTAGACTCAGACTTGTCACCCCTGTAAGTCTGCTTTCTGCCAGTGAGTGTCACATGTCCCCAAACTCTGCAGAAAACAGGAAGCCCCGTCAGTGAGAGGACAGCCCAGTGATTCAACAGGGGATGACCATCCAGCTGTTCCCATCCCCGTCATCTAGTGGGGTCACGGTCCAGGGCAGCTTCCTCCCCTGCCTCCCCTTCCCTGGCCAGCCTGGTGGAGCAGAGCCGGCTTGAACTTTGTCTTATCACCTCTGGAGGCGGCATGGCCAGACTCTGTTGGGGCCAAGTTTTTATTTATCTTCCCTGGCTTTTTTGGGGTGGGGAGGCTGAGGAATGTGGAGTGTTGTAACGTGGGGGGGGGGTGGAATGGAGAAACAGGATCCGGTGCTCCTGCCCCGTTCTTCCTTTTCCCCCCTGTGCCCCGGGAGACTCCTGGCTCCCCTTGGCTCTCCAGTCCCCTGGCCAGGCCCGTCTCAATATCACATTGTCTCCCTGCAGCTCCGTGGCCAGGACCCACGGCCCAGGCCACACCTCAGGCCTCGGCTATAGCTGCGGCTTCCAGTTGTTTGAAGCAGCTGTGGTGGCCTCCTCCAAAAGTGGCTGTGGATCTGCAACAGATGAAACCCGAGGGCCTATTTATAGCAGGGTGGCCCCGGGGCCTGGAGCAGGGCCTAGGGTCTGGGGAGGTTCAGCGACTCCTCATCAGGGACCAGTGAAATCAAGACGGATGAAGTGTTGAGTCTCTATGTTCCTCCGGGTGGGCAGTCTTGGAACAGCCTGGTTTGGGGCTTGAAAACCAAACGTGATCCCTCCTTACCACCCCCGCGCCCCTGTGCCTGACTCATCCAAACCCAAGTCGTCAGGGCCAGGGGCTGTGGAGACGGAAACCTGCTGCCCTGACAGTCCCACTTGGCTGTTTGTTCCCCTTGCTGCTGCTGCAGAGGCTGAGCAGACGAGAGCTGGGCCCTAGCCCACGCCGAGGGGCTCTGGGCGCCGTGTCCTCCCAGAGGGCTGGATGGAGAGCCCTCCTCTTAGGGGGGCTGCCCTGACTTCGGGCTCGGCCGGGAGCCAGGCCTCCAAGCCTACCCACCGCTGCCTCGTAGGCGCCGCAGGGCCCTGGGGGAGGCCGACAGGGGCTCCTCTTCTCCGCGCCCCCGTGGCCAGACCCAGGGCCTGAGGGTGAATCCTGCTGGTTGTAGACTTCCCCAGGACTCAGGGGGTGAGTCACCGTGCCTCAGTTTCTCCTCCTCTTGGCAGACTGGTCGTGTCTCCTCCGAGAGGTGGTTGCAACTGGGTGGTTGGGAAAGGCTGGTTACGGGGAGGTTTGGAAGGTGTTGATGGGCTCAGAGGGCTCTGGCCGGGCCTGGGAACTAGAAGCTGGGCGCTTGATTCTGCATCAGTGAGGTGGCTGACGGGGTGGGCGGCTGCTGGTGGTAGAGGCGATGTGGGGCTTTGGTTTTCTATAGAGGTGAAGGTTGGTTTTATCTCCAACTACCCTTGTAATTGTACTACTATAGAGGGGCCCTATATGCAACTTCCTTTTCATCTTCGGACAGCTCTGTAAGGATCGCCCCATTTTACATGTGATGTTACAGAGGCTCTAAGTATTGCAAGGCTGCCTGGAGGGCCGCTGCAGGACCCCGACCCTGTACCATCGGGTTGTCTTGGGCTGTTGGGACCCCAACTTGGGTCCACTTGACTAATTTTCTGCAAGTTGACAACCCTGGAGATGGGAGCGGGTGAGGGTTAACAGCCAACGGGCGGCAGGTCCTCAGGCACATGACTTGCTGCCCAGCACTGGTCTCGGCTGGTACGTGCCACCCCTCGCTGCTCTCGCCCCACAACTTTTGATTGAATGGCTCAGTGTTGCTGCTTTGAAGGGGAGGAGTGCAGGGTGATGGTGGTCGGTGGACAGACGGTCAGAGCTGGACAGGGGCCTGCTGTACCAGTCTGTCCTCCTTCCAGGCTTGCAGTGTGTATTCTCCGCTCGGGCTTACTGTTATGGTGTCCAGGGAATCAGGACGAAATGTGTTTCCATCCGCTTAGTGACTGTTTTATTGAGTGTGTGTACTCAGTGCCGATGGCACCAGCCCAGGCATTTCTCAGCATTTGGGATTTCTTCGTTCCCCCGGGAGGGAAAGCGGGGCCCTCTGGGGGCTTGCATGCACACTCACAAGGAATTGGCACCGATTGCTTTTGGCTTTAGGTTGCCGTGTTGCCTGGGTGTTAGGGTGCCTGGGCTGGAATGTTGGCAGAGAAAGGAGAAGAGAGTCTGTGTTTGTCTGCAGCCCTGACTGCTCCCGTGGACGGCTCTCCGCCGGCCTCCTCCATAATGCCGCTTCTCTTTCCTCTGTCCCAGGGCACCACCAGAGTCACCCCGAGTGTCCAGCCTCATCCCCAGCCTATCAGGTATGCCTGGCCTGTGTGGGGGGCAAGGGGTGGGGGTGCCGCAGTGAGGTCACTGTGGGTGTTTCCAGCAAGTCATGCCTTTGGGTTTCTGAGACCGAAGTCATAAAGCCACAGGTAGGGGGCATGGGGAGACGTGCCAGCTACAGGGAGAGTATGCAGGTAGATGCCTCTTGGAAATGCTCATGTTTTGAGTTCTAGCTCGAAGCCAGGCCTTGAGCTGGATTCTTTATGTCCTTGCATGATCTCATCTAGTCCTTGCAACAACCTTGCAAGGTAAGTATTTTATTCCCATTTGTCAGATGAGGAAACTGAGTCTCTGGGAGGTGAGGTGACTTGTTAAGGGTCACGCGGTCACCAGGACTTGGGTGTATGTTCAGGACTGGCTGGCGTCAAGGCCTGTGCTACATCCGGGTCGTCTTCGTGGGCAGGGGGTGTTTGATGTTGGAGGGTCATTTATAAAAGCCAAGTTCTCTGTCTGGCTGGGCTGGGGGAGGGGATGCACAAAGCCCAGTGCCTTGCTGATCCAGAGTCTCTTTTCCCTGTGTCCAGGTTCTGTGGTTTTCTGGCTTGGGCTCTTCCCTTCTGCCTCACTTTCACTCCCAAGGCTCCCGAGATGAGTGAGAATCTGGCTCCAGGGAAACAGAGCCCCAGCCAGCGACGGCTGGTGTGTAGCTAAAGCCCCCAGTGGGCCGTGGCCCAGCTGTCAGCTGCCCACAGACCCCAGGGGCCCTTTGGAGAATCCCCTTCCCTGAGGGCTGAGAACCACCCCGGGTTGGTGGATGGGTGCAGGGTGCGATGCTCAAGTTGTCCAGGCGGTGGCACTGCTCGGCCTTGGACACCCTCCCCGCCGCCCCCCCCCCCCCCCCAAAAAAAAAAAGGCTGGAGTGAGAACTTTATCTTAGGGACAAGGAGTCATGGGAGCTCAGAGGTCAAATTCAAACTGGGCTCCTTGCCACAGCCCGCTGGCCCCTCTACCACTTGGCTCCTGTCCTTGCCACCGTGGAGAAGCCATACCTCACCCCTGGCTCCCCTGGCTCCCAGCCCTGTATACACACTTGGGCTCAGAGGTCACCCTGGTGGACATCTGGACTCTGCCACTGGTGCCCCCCCCATCTCTTTGACATACCCTGGTGCTATTTCTCTGCTGCCCCCACCTCTAGCCTCTCCTTAACCCTGCGGTAGTGAAAGATTGTCAAAAGGAAATGTGAGTGCTGCCCACCTTGGGTAGAGAGGGGGAAGTGAGACAGTGGGGGTTTGGTGATGGGGTAAGAAGGTGAGAGGGTAGGAAGGGTAGGGGATGCCCCCTGGAGTCACAGGGGGCCTCAGAATGGAATTCCAGTGTCCTGAGACCCATTTCCCCTTCCTGGGCCTCCCTGCTGGAGGAGAAGCTGGGTGAGGTGTACAGGTGTGAACCCCCACCTCGCCACACCCAGTGCCCAGCCCAGGGGCTTTCCACTTCTTTTAGGAGCTCAGGTGGAGCTGGGATGTCTGGGGACCACCCACCTGCCACCACCACGGCAAAGGCTCAGCACCCTCTGCTTCCTGGGCCCTTAGAAATCACGGAGGCCAGTGCCAACACACAGGCCCGGCAGGCAGTGGGAGCTGCCGGAGTGGGAGAGCGCCAGGGAACACGGGGCAGGAGCCGGCCTGCCTCCGGGGAGGGCTGGAATGTGCGCTGCGGTCTGGCTTACCTGGAGCCCAGGCGGGCGAGCGTGTCACCCGAGCTGCCCTTTCCCCTGAGCGGCCTCCCCGCCCACTCTCCGGCTCAGGAGCGAGGGGAGGGCAGCACAGTGCTCAGCTCTGGGATGCTGGGCAGCACCCAGCTCAGTTCAGTCCTCTCTAAAACCTGTCCCGGGATCCTTGGAGAGACTTTTGCCAGACCCAGTGGCCACAGTGTGTTGGAAGGCTGGGCTGGACTCCTGGGCTCCTGGCTGGGTCCCGTCCTGGCCCTGGCGCTGACCTCTGGGATCACAGGTTGAAGGCAGTGCCAACAGGATCGAGGGGCCCCTAGGGTTGCTGTCGTGGCTGAAATGGCCTGGGATCCTTGCAAGCCCCTTGCCCAGGTGCACCCGGGCTCCCAGGCTGGCCTTGCCGGTTGCGCGGGCCTTGGCTCTGGGTCTGGGAAGAGCCAAGCCTCCTGGGTTGGAATTGCAGGCCACATGTGGGGTGTTGGGGGTACGGCCACCTGAACCTTGCCCTGAGGATCTGGGTGCTGACCTGCACCCCCTTCTGCCTACCGTCTCTCAGAAACATGAGTGTGAGCCGGACCATGGAGGACAGCTGTGAGCTGGACCTGGTGTACGTCACGGAGAGGATCATCGCCGTCTCCTTCCCCAGCACAGCCAACGAGGAGAACTTCCGGAGCAACCTCCGAGAGGTGGCCCAGATGCTCAAGTCCAAGCATGGAGGCAGCTACCTGGTGAGGAGGGGGCCTGGGGCCCCCTGTCCTTTCTGCTGGCCGCCCCCTCGCTTCTGGTGGCTGGGCTCAGCTCCAGCTTTACTGTGAGGAGTGTATCTGTGGCTGGGATGGGGCATCTGGCCCCGTCGCGTGTGCACGAGTGCCCGTGTACGTGTGTGGTGACCAGGAGGAGAGCATAACAACAGGAATTCAGGTTACCGAGTGTTCCCTGTGAGGCAGGCCCTGTCCTAACTGCTTTCCACGTATTAACTTCACACTCACCCTAGAGATTGGGTTTCATTGGAGCACATGTGGGGTATAGGGCGGTGGGGTGTCGCCTGCGGTCACAGCGGCAGCAAGTGGCAGAGCTGGTGCACCGTCAGGGCCTCTGAGGAGGCTGAGAATCGCATTGTGGCGACGGGTGGCGTCTGCAGGGACCTTGTGATGCTGGCACCGGGGCGGTGCCTGGCCCAGGAGAAGCACCTCGCCCATGTGGGTGATCTCTAATGTCGGAGGGCCGGCGTGAGGGCCCCGAGGAGAGCTCAGTTCCACGTAGCAGGGAAGTACCTGTGGGATTGGGCTGGACCCACTGGCCAGGAGGTGCGGGCTCCGGGAGCCACCCCACGTGTGAGCCGAGGGGGGATCGGGATGTGCGGGCTCCGGGGACCACCCCACATATGAGCCGAGGGGGGATCGGGAGTTGTGGGCCCTGGGGGCCGACCCCCGTGTGAGCCGAGGGGGGATCGGGAGGTGCGGGTTCCAGGGGCCACCCAGCCTGTGAGCCGAGGGGGGATCGGGAGGTGCGGGCCCCGGGGGGCCGCCCCCGCATGTGAACTGAGGTCTGGGAGGCCGTGTGAGGTCCCTGGGGCTTCCGTAACAAATGATCGCACCTTGGTGTCTGCAAACAACAGAATTGATTTTTTCATGGTTCTGGAGGCCGGAAGTCCAAATCGAGGTGTTGGCGGGGCCGTGCTCCCTCTGAAGGCTCTCCAGGGGAGCGTGCCTTGCCCCTAGCTGCTTTCTGCTGCCTCCCAGCAGTCCTCGGTGACCTTGGCTTGTAGCCCCATCGCTCCAGGCTCCACCTCTGTCCTCACACGGCCTGCCTTCTTTCCCGTATCTCTTGGTGGCTCCTCTCCGCATCTTATAAGGACACCAGGCATGGGACCCAGGGCCCGCCCGACACCCGGGATGATCTCATCTTGAGATCCTTAACTACTTACATCAGCAGAGGCCCCGTTTCCAAATAAGGTCACATTCTGAAGTTGCAGGTGCATGTGAATTTTTGTGGGACACTCCTGAACCCACCGCAGAGGCCTGTGCGTCAGCTGTGCTGGGCTGAGTGCAGACATCAGAGAGCCCCGGGTTTGGATGCTGGCTCTGCTCTTACTGCCTGACTTTGGCCACTTCGCCTCACTAAACCTTAGGTCCTGCGTCTGTGAAATGGGTCTAATTACATCACCTCCTTGTGGTTGTTGAGAGGCTTAAGCCGGCTCCTGAGGCCTAACGTCCTCAGCATGGGCTGCCAGGTTGGGGATGCTCGACTGGTAGCTGTTGTTAATGTAGTAAAGCGTGAGCCCTTATGGGGCCGACAGTGGACTGGTAGCCAAGTGAGATCGTTCCCGGTGTCAGGAATCCGGGATTCTGTGGGTCTCTGTGCTACGCTGCCCTCCCTCTGTCTTACCCATTGCAGGCTGTGGCTCCTCTTTTCTCCCCAGGAGTCAGCACAGTTTTCTTCGAGTTTCCTGGGGGGTGAGGTGGAGTGGGGCATTCTGTGCACCTCCTTTGGAGGCAGAGACTGGAATTCCAGGGCCTGGGGGACTCCCATGGGACGAGGTTAGGTGCCAGAGGGCATCTGCTGAGAGAGGGGTGGGGAGGGTCTGAGAGGGCCCCCTCAGGGCCATTTGCACCCTCAGTAGGAGCGTGGCTGCCCACAGAGCTGTTGCGTCTTCAGGGGATGAAGTTCTCAGGTTGACGTGTGAGGTGGCAAATATTTAGCACCTAACACCACCGGGTTCCCACCCAGTGCGGGAAGATGCCCACCTCGTGGGTGGCACAAGGGCCCCAAGGCAGGCTGCATCCCCTTCTCGTCTCCAGTTCTGGGCGTCTGTCCGCTCAGCGAGGGGAGTGGCGTGTCTACATACTTCTCTGTCCTCCTCTTTTCCCTGAGAACCCGCAGTTGAGCTCTTGGTGGTCAGTGTGTGTGTGTCCGATGGGATGCCATTGTAAGCCCTTGCATGGGTAGAATTTTCACTGAGGGGTTGTGTGGGGAGCGGGGGAGAGACAGACAGACAGACAGCGAACACCATCCCACGGTCTCTCCCTTTTCCTCCTTCTAGCTTTTCAACCTCTCTGAGCGGAGGCCCGACATCACGAAGCTCCACGCCAAGGTGAGCTGATGCCCATCGCGGGTGGGGGCCTCCCATCAGGCCTGGAAGAGGAGAACAGCGGGGCTCCCTCGCCCTGGGTTCCTACTTTGGAATCTGGGGGGAAGTGATGAGAAGCTTCGCAAAGTCTATTCCGTGTCTGTGCCATTTTCTATTTGGAACAAGGAAAAGACCGTATTTATGGTTTTTGCCAGACATACAGAGAGCCAAGCTCGGTACAGTGATTTCCTACCCAGGTCTGCCCCCCTGGGGTGCACTTGGTATCTCTCTGGGGTGAGGCTGGAGCTACGAGATTCCTAGCCTAATAGAAAAGCACTTTGGATATGACCTGGCTGGGAATTGCCAACGGGTGTTCACTCGCTGGCTCCGCGGGCTGAGTTGCCCGATGTATGCTCTGGTTCCTGGATTCTGGTGCCCATGGCTTTGTGACCCTGAGCAGGTGACAGCTCTCTGGGCACCTCTGAAAGTGGACGGGCTGTATCGGATGTGCTCCCTCGGCTCTTCCAAGCACGAGTTCTCTTTCACTTTAGTGGTCTGTGAGTTAAGAAAAGTTTCAGGCTGCTCTCCAGATCTGCCCTCTGCCCCCTTCAGGCTCTCTCTCGGCCGGCCTGAAAAATCCATGGTTTGTGTGTCCAGGCCTAGAAGAGAGCTGTGACTAGCAGTGGGGGGGGAGGGGTTCACTTTTCCTCCTTGGCTCAGGGCTGGGCTTTGGGGTTATATGTGGGAGGAGAGCTTAGGGGAAATGCTGGGGGGTCCCAGCACATTTTGAAGTTAGAGTCATGTGGAAGGGACCTTGGGGTCATCAGCTTTACACACATATGAGGAAACTCTTCCATGACTTGCCAGAGGCCCCAGAGCGAGGCAGTGTCAGAGCTGAGACTCAGGCGCAGGGTCTCTGATCCTGGGGCCCACGTCCTCTCTGCCCACACCCTTGCCTCCCCTCTGGGCTGATGGGAGGGGCAGGAAGCTAGGAGGGCGAGTGGCTGCAGCCCTGGGACCAACATGTGGGGCGTGTGTCACCCCCGCTGCCCTGGTCCACTCTCTGGGGCTTCCGCCCCTTCTCACTTGTGACTTGGGCCACAGGTACTTGAATTTGGCTGGCCTGACCTTCACACCCCAGCCCTGGAGAAGATCTGCAGTGTCTGCAAGGCCATGGACACTTGGCTCAACGCAGACCCTCACAATGTCGTTGTTCTTCACAATAAGGTCAGAGCGGGGGCCAACGGCTGTGTGTGTGTTTGTGTGTGTGTGTGTGTCTGTACGCATAGGCACATACGCTCGTGTGTGCACACATGCATAGATGTGTCCTTGGATGATTGTGCGCGCCTACCTGTAGGCACATTGGATTGCGTGAGCATGCAAATCTGTGTGTATGCCTTTTTCTAGGGGATAGTAGATTATGTCCCAGGGGCACCCCCCGGGAAATGGGGAGTTGTGAGCTTGAGGGGCCCTCAGGTGTAGTGGGTGATCGGCTGGGTTTCTTTTCCTTGAGACTCAGCCCACCTGCTTCCCTCCCTTGCATTCTCCTCCCCCGTCCTGTTCTCCCTTAGAACCTCTCCCTCTCTCTAGCCACTGCCCCCTTATCTCCGGGTGTCTGGGTGGGCTCTGGGGCAGTCGGGCTGACGTTAGAAATAAAGGCTTTGTGTTTGGGGTTCTTTTAGGGAAACCGAGGCAGGATAGGTGTTGTCATCGCAGCTTACATGCACTACAGCAACATTTCTGCCAGGTAAGAGCCTCCCGTTCTCTGAATATTGCCAGCAGAAACCCCTTCTGTCCCTCCCCCCATGGCCTCGCCCTTCCTTGGGTGGGAGAATGATGATGCGGGATGAGAGGTGCTGGGGATGGGGTAGAGGAACCCACAGAAAGGAGAGGGATCTGCCTCCAGTGCTGAGGCAGGTGGCTATGCATGGCAGGGCAGAAGAACGGAGAGTCCTTCCCTCTCTACTGAGAGCACTGGTAGGAGCAGCCTTGGGAGGCAAGCCCTCCCACGGACACCCCATCCACCCACCTTTCGGGGCCACTTTTCTTTGGCAAAAGACCTGTTTTCCTGAGTGAGCTGGTGAGGGAGTCAGAAAGAAATGTTGGATCAGATCTGGCTCTGGCGGAACCATCCAGAAGTTATCTCATCCTTGTGGGCCTCGATAAAGATTTTGGGGTTTGGGATGGGATGTCATTGGAGAGTCAAGAATAGACAGGCAGCATCATTTGTCTCTTCCTTTTAAAATGATCTCTTTGTGGGTAGATAGAATGTTCTATGGAGCCTTAGTTGGTAGTTTTGTGGCTCTAAGAAACTCAACCCAGCCTAATCTTCCCTTAACAGTGAACATTTCCTGTACACCTACTGTGTGGCCACATGTGCCAAGCTCTTTACAGGTGTTATTTCACTTAATTGCCATAACAACCTTCAAGGAAGGCACTTGTCAGTCTCCTTTGACAGGGAGGGAAATCCGGTTCAGAAAGGTTAAATAACCGGATTCAAGACACCGGGCTAATAAGTAAGTGGCAGACTTGCTGTGGGAAGTCAGGCTGTCTGGCTCCAAAGCCCCTGCGCTGAGTCCTGCAGTACATACATAGAAAGCAGAGATGCTGGAACTCTCTTTTCCTGAGAGCTTCTCAGCATGGGGTGCCTGGAGGGTTCTATAGGTTTGGGGGAGCAGGGATGAGGAGATAAGGGACTCTTGGACATAAGAGTTGGCTCCTCTGACCACCCGTCTCTCCCCGCAGCGCTGATCAGGCCCTGGACCGGTTTGCCATGAAGCGGTTCTATGAGGATAAGATTGTGCCCATTGGCCAGCCATCCCAGAGAAGGTGGGTCTCCGGGCTCACAGCCAGTGCATGCATGTGTGTGTGTGTGTGTGTGTGTGCACGCGCGCACGCGCTTGCTATCTTGGGGACTAGCCTTATGCACCCACAGGGGTTGGAACAGCCATGCCTAGGTGGGGGTGTGTTCAGGTGCCAGCCTGGAGTGGAGTGAGCTCAGGAACCCGGGTGAGCCCATGGGCAGTTGTGTGTACCCACAGTTGGGCATGGCAGTTGGCTCCTGAGGCCAGTGCTGGAGAGCAATGGGGCTGCTGGTGGAGGCCGCATCGGTCTGGGTGCAAGAAGGCAGCCCGTATTAAGAAGGCAGTGCTGTTCTTGGTTCTGGCAGTAGGACTGCTTCCGTGCCTTGGTGAGCTTAGAGGAGGCTGATGTCAATGCCACCTGCCCTGAGGACGTCACAGATTCTTACCATGAGGGTCAGTCATCTTCTGCTGGAAGAGCTTCAAAAATTTTACCAAGGGCTCTCAAGCACATGGTCTCATCGGAGCCCATAGGAGCCCTAGAAGAAAGCAGGGCGGGCAGAGATGATTCATTCATTCATTGGACAAGTTTTAGGTGCTTCAGTAGGTTCTGAGTGCTGGAGATACCTAGTGGAACAGGACGAAGTGCTCTGCCCTCAGTGAGCTGATATCCCATGATGGACATTGCCCAAGTAAATAGACCAACAGGACCATTTCTATAGTGGTTAGTGCTAGGAAAGAAAGAGAGCAGGATGGGATAGATCTGATGGGGGATACTGGGGATATTTAATGAAGGGGGAGTCAGGGAACACCTGGCAGAGGTGGTGGATTTGAGTCCCAACCTGAACAACAGCTATCCAGGGCATTCCCATTTTACAGATGAGAAGCCTGAGCCTGGGGCGGGGGGTAGGGGCTCAGCATGGCCGGGATCCACAGCAGTCAGTAGCAGAGCTAGAAGGTACTCGGGGGCCTGTAACTCAGGCCAGTTGTGCCACCGCCTGTCCCGAGGGCCGCCCCTGGATTCTGCTCTGGGGATGGCGTACTGTGTAGTGATGGCTGATCCACAGAAGAGCACACGTAGAATCAGGGCTAGTGGACTGTGGGGAGGCTGCAGGTGAGTGTGAGTCAGGAGCCCAGGCCCAGAGGGGCGAGTGGAGATGGGGAGGGGAACCCAGCCCCTGTGTGGCCAGAGCTGTGGCCCTGCCACGTGTCCTCGTGATGTGCCACACTGCTCCGCGCGCGGGGGCTGTGGGGCTGACTCTCTCAGCAGGTCCCGCGGAGTTTACCAAGGACACGAGCCATCAAGGTGCTTTCAGGTCATGAGAAATCCTTGGAAGGGGAAAAAACCCAAAATGGAGTGATGGGGTGGGTGTGGGGCTGAACATTCTGGGAAGGTGATGGATGGGCTGGGCTCCCAGGGGAAGACGGAGGCATCTGAGTGCAGGTTTCTGGCCCAGGGGCCAGAGCATCCCCCTGACTTTTCTAGCCCATCAGGACACTGACTGGGGGGCACCCGGGGCACCTGGGTGGCTCAGGGGTTGAGTATCTGCCTTCGGCTCAGGTCGTGATGCCAGGGTCCTGGGATTGAGTCCCACATCGGGCCTCTCGCGGAGCCTCAGGATGCATGCTGATTGGCGCCTGCTTCTCCCTCTGCCTATGTCTCTGCCTCTTTCTCTGTATCTGTAAATAAATAAAACATAATAAAAGAAAAGAAGAACACTGACTGGGCCAGCAGGACCCCTTGCCTCCCCAGGCTGGGGTTCTCATCGTATTCCCCATCACCCCCACCTGGCTTGCCTTGCTGGAAGGGTGCTGGCTCTGCCGGTGACTGTGTCTACCATTGTAGCGGGAAGCCCAAGCACAAGTGAGTCCTCAGGCCACCCAGCGCCTTACAACGGGCACAGGGCAGCCGGTAGCTGGTCTCTGGGTCAGCCATCAGAAACAGGATGTCTGTGTGCAGAAAATTCTGGTTGGGCTGCCAGACGCAGCAGCTGTGGATCAATGAGAGTCTTCCCAGGGAGGAAGGAACTGTCATTCAAGTACCCGCCAGTCAGGCCCTGGCTCGCTACGTGTGACTGGTGGCCTTGGTCATGAGTCTGACTTTGAAGGATAAGAAGTCCCGATGGAGGAGCCTGATAGTATGAGGGCACGATGTGGCTTGGAGAGAGTGGGAGAGCAGCCACATCCCTGAAGCCGGAAGCCTGGGGAATGCGACCAGGGCCACCTCTCAGTAGTAGGAGGGTTTAGGGACTCCACGGTGTGCAGCGTGCGCTTACCCAGCGCAGTCGGGTGTTCACATGATCTGTCTGCCTTGCAGCTCGTTATCTGTCACCGCATCTGCTGATGGGTGGGTAACTCGGGCCGTGCGCACCGTGGGTGAGAGGACAGCTGTTGGCTTCATTGTGTATTTGTTGCCACTCTCCCGCCTTCTGGGCAGTGTCATTTGTAGGGAGCGGAGCAGTTGGAGGAGAGGAGGGCAGAGAGGGAGGGAGGGAGGGGCTTTGCCTGCAACTGCCCCATTCATCGTCACCCCACCCCCGGACTCATTGTCCCCAGCACACAGACACATCCTGTTGGCACGATTGAGAGATCTGATAGGAACCGCCATTCCAGGTTTCCGGTTTGAGTAATGGGGCTGGGGGCTGGGCAAGGGCTGACCAGGAACCGGGGCTGCCCATCAGATTATCTTGCTTGGGTAGTGCGAGGTGGCCCCTCCCCGGGCCCGGGGACAGAGGCGCACAGGCCTGGAGGTGGGCCAGGGAGTCAAGAGACAGGAGGGGACCATTGTCATGGTCATGTGGGTTCTGGCTCCACCAGCCTCAGGGAGCTCCCTGGCCTCTCGCGGAGTCTCAGGATGCATGCGGATTGGTGTGTCGGACGCAGCGCAGCGTCCTCTGGCCATTCAGAGAGGAAGGGCGCGGCGTCCAATCCACAGCAGAGGGACTGACCTCTCTCTGCAGCAGGTGCACCGAAGTTCAGACTGCTTTCCTTCTCTCCCCACCCACGCTCAGCTTGTGTGTCCTTGCTACGTGTTAGCGACTCTTTCTGCACCCGGTTTCCCCTCTCTTCTGGAAGGAGTGGAGTTGGATTAACTCTTGGGTTCTTCCAACATGATCCAAAAAGAATTGGGGAGTACTGACCGTAGGGATGCGGGGGATACTTGATGGACTTGGTGGAATTTAGGGGTCTTTCAGTACCATATATAGAGGGATCTCCTACACTTCAGTGTGATATAAAAAAGTAAAGGACTCTAGTTATTAAGCTCTTACTGTTTGCTAGACTGTCATGTAGCTGGTGGGTCGGTCGGGGCCCAACGGCGGCCTTGGGCACAAGCGTAAGCTTGGTTTCAGCTCCGTGTGAGGGTGTTGGAGGGGTTTGCCTTGGGCAGCGGTGAGCAGCTTATTGATACCTGTCGGGGATGCGGGGGAGGAACTTTTTGGGTGGGAGTGAGGCTGGAAAGAGATGCTCACGTTGACCACCAGGGGACGCCAGAGAACCCCCAAACAGGAGTATTGGCTCCATTCCGCTCCTGGTTGAGTGGTACCTGCTCGTCCTCCTACCTGGGGCTCCCGGCAGCAAGAAAGAACTGTGCTGGGGTGGAGACCCCCCCTTCCAGGAGGCCCGGGAGAGAGGTGGGGGTGGTGGCGGGGAGGCTCTGCTGTGGGACAGCTCTCCTGGCTGAAGCCGCCCTTCTCCCGGCCCCCCAGGTACGTGCACTACTTCAGTGGCCTGCTCTCTGGCTCCATCAAAATGAACAACAAGCCCTTGTTTCTGCACCACGTGATCATGCACGGCATCCCCAACTTCGAGTCTAAAGGAGGTACCTGCCCGGGCCCTCTGGCTTCCCTCCCCTGCTGTCTCCCATCTTTTCTCAAGGGGCAGCATCGGGGGGTAAAGGTGTGGGCTTGGGTTGGAGGCCCCACCTCCTGAGCTTTCTTTAAGCCCCGGGTCCAGTCACGGGTCAGATTTTGGCAGCGCCCGCCGGCACGTGATGTTGGATGCTACAGGGGTTCTTACCCACTTAAAAGTATCTCTCAGACGAAGAGTTAGTATCCCTTCCTCCTTTCTCTGTTCGTGTCTCCTGCCTACCTCTCCTGCCCCCAGCCCTTCCTTGCTTCTCCCTCTGCCCCCCACCCCGCCTGACACCACCCTCCCTTGCAGGATGTCGGCCGTTTCTCCGGATCTACCAGGCCATGCAGCCTGTCTACACGTCTGGCATCTAGTAGGTATCCCAGGGGATGAGCAGCCAGGGCTGCGCGAGGGCGAGGATGGGGACAAGGGTGCGGGAGAAGGGCCAGGACCTCTTCCAGGAGGATCTCGGCCTGCAGAGGGCTGAGCCACAGGGAGCCCCCGGCAGGGGGCGGCAAGGAGCAAGCATGCCCCCTCCGCAGCTCTTGCTCCCTGCTCCCCTCTCTCCTGTAGCAATGTCCAAGGAGACAGCCAGACCAGCATCTGCATCACCATCGAGCCCGGGCTGCTCCTGAAGGGAGACATCTTGGTGAGTGCCCCCTCCTCCCTGTTTATTTTTTCTCGTTTTTTCTGTCTTCCTGCTCCCCTCCTGCCTCTTCAGACAGGATTGTCACTCCTCGGTGGCCACCAGGGCTCCCGCGAGGCCCTTCCGGCCTCCGACAGTCCTTGTCCATTCCCCTGCCTCAGAGGTGGACATCTCTTCTCCTGTGCTTGTCTCTTGTTCTAGAACATCTCCAGGGAAGTATCTCTCAGTGTGAGCTGTTACCCGCCTGGCTTCCTGTGGTGACAAGGACTCCCTCAATTCTAACTTCAGTCTTTCCTCCTGCAATTTAAAGTCACTCCTCCCTTTTTCCATTCTGTGTGCAGGAACTTATTGGGAGGACAGTTTTCTCCCCACAGGGCAAGATTGGCCTCCAACATTCTGCTTTCTAGAAGTTTCCCCAGATAGCTCTGAGATCCTGTTTGGTACTGGTGACCTCTCCCTCATTAAGGCTGGGTGAGCCCTGGGGTCTCAGTCATGCTGCTAAGAAGGAGGCTCCCTGAGACCTGATTTCCCATCCTCGGGTCCCTGATGGGCTCTGCTCTCTTCCCACCCAGCTGAAGTGTTACCATAAGAAGTTCCGGAGCCCAGCCCGAGATGTCATCTTCCGTGTGCAGTTCCACACCTGTGCCATCCATGACCTGGGGGTTGTCTTTGGGAAGGAAGACCTTGATGATGCCTTCAAAGGTGGGCTCACTGAGTAGAGACATAGACCTCACAAGGAATAATCATACCACAGGGTAGGAGAGCACTGATGGAGGAGCTATGGCAGCAGTGAAGGGGGGACCAGTTTCTGAGGGAAGAAGAGGTGTTTGGGGAAGTGTCTCCCTTTGCTTCTTTATCTATTTGAGGTTATGTCTGTATCACATTCAGGCCTGAGACATATCCATATCCGTTCAGTCATTCACTCATCCACCCATCTGCCCATGCATCTACCTACTTATCCAAATCCATCCATCCATCCATCCACCTACTCATCCAAATCTATCCATCCATCCATCTATCCAACAATCCATACCCATCCATCCATCCATCCACCCATCTATCTACTTACCCATCCAACCATCTACGCACTCACCCAAATCCACCCATCCATCCACCAAGAAATACTTGTGTGTCTATATGTGCCAGGCAGGTGCTAGTCTCTGGGGTTACAAAGAGATAGAAGTCTGGCTCTACCCTCAGGGAACTCACAGGTCCATGGGAGAAAAAGAGACACACAAGTGTGATACCACGAAGCAGCGCCTGCAGTGACGGAGACATTCCCACCCCAGGGAACGCCTGCCATCCCTACTGTAACATCTCTTCCCACAAGCAGTGGATGGTGATCTGTGTCCAGATTGGTCTTAGGCCAAGAGCAGAGAGTAGGGCTGGCGCTCGGGGGAGGAGGAGCCTGACCCCCCCCCCTCCCCCGCAGTGCAGTCTGGCTCATGTAGTAAAAGGATGTTTCTGTGGTGAGCTTCCTCTGTACTGGAGCCAGGAGGGCAAAAGCAGAGGGGATGCCATAATCATTACGGAACAGAATGTAAATGTTATCAGTCTTAACAAGGAAAAGTAAAGGGAAAACAGACAACATAAAGATGGAGTTGGTAAAGGGAGGAGAAAGTGGGGGCACGAATTTTCTTCTCTTACATGGAGGGAGTCAGGGGACACCATTGAAAATGGACAGCTCACGAAACAGAGGCTTAGTTGTAGCATTTAAAGTCGCAAAGGAAATCAGAATAAATATTACTACTAATTGATTTAGTGAGAAGGGAGATGGGAGTGATATTAGCAGGCCAAATTAATTACCGTCCTCATGGTAAATCAATGGAGATTGCTTGAAACTGGTATGTCTAGAAATAGTGGCATAAAAACAGTGGCTATTATTTAGAGTCTTAGAGGCAACTGCTAGTAGGACAAGAAATAGAAACGGTTGGGAATGGTTTCAAGCAAGTAGCACTTGGGCCAAAGGTGGGCAAGAGGCCATTTCATTATATATATGGTATGATCAGCCATATATTTGCATATTATTTTTACCTTCTCCTGAAAGATAAAGCTGAAGTCCGTTTGGGGAATTAACTGCTCATTTTTGTCTTTCCTTCTCCCTTTTCAGATGATCGATTTCCAGAGTATGGCAAAGTAGAATTTGTATTTTCTTACGGACCAGAGAAAATTCAAGGTAAAAGCTTGTTAGAGTTCATTTTTTTTCCCACCCCCTTGCCTGCATCCTCACTTGTCCTCACTCCACCCCCGTCATTCTCCCACTGACGTGCTTTACAATGAGCAAGTTCCCTGTGAATGAGAGGCAGGCCAGCAGTAGAGGATCTGGGTATCACAGTGGACCCCCAGCTAAACATGAACCAATGACTTAATGTTTGGATCATAAAAATAAAAGAGCTGACCAAGAGGTGCTGGGCTGGATAAACTGTTCTGGTCCCATTAGGTCACCGTCCCGTTATATTCGGAGACTAGGGGGCTGTGGTAGATGCGGGGAGTGGCTGAAGGGACGTTCAGAGGTGCTAGATGGGCGAGAGAAGTATTTATGAGGATTGAGGTGGTTCAACCTGAAGATGAGAAGGCCGATTTAATAATAGCTGGTATGCCTTCAGACTGGTTATATGTGGAGACCAGTTGTTCTCCATCCTATTTGAGAACAGAGTGAGATGAGACGAAGTTAGGCTACCGACGGAGGGACTCTGGGAAGAGGCAAGGAGGGACTGCCAGGTCAGGAGAGGGACTTGCCCCAGGAGGCAGGACTTGCGGCCTGTGCGGCCTTCATCTTCCCGTGGATGAGTGGGAGAGACTGCTTCTCCCCTCAGAGTCCTGCCGGCAGCCGGGAGCATCTGAAGAGGAAGTCAGGGGGTTGGCTAGCATGCCCTTGTGTCCTCTCAGTGTCCTGGCTGGGATTTCCCTGCTGTCCCTACCCCATGCCACTCAGCACAAGCCTCTTCCACACTCCCCCCGACTCCAGGGGCAGACCTTCCAGTCTCCTGGCACTGCCCCGGGGGTGGGGGGGCCCGGGACATGGAAAAGGAAGAAACAGATGCCTAGCCAGAGGGCCCCCCAGCTTTCTCCTGGAGGAGGAGGGGTCTTCATTCCTCAGTGTCCCATCCTGATGTCCCCCATGACCACATACGAGCCTTTTCAAGAATGCAAGGAAACAGGGGTGCCTGGGTGGCTCAGTCGGTTGAGCACCTGACTCTTGATTTCGG
The DNA here is from genome assembly GCF_053574225.1 of Canis aureus. NCBI lineage: Eukaryota > Metazoa > Chordata > Mammalia > Carnivora > Canidae > Canis > Canis aureus. Next base: position 6,280,693 of record NC_135646.1, read on the forward strand.
CTCAGGTCATGATCTCCGGGTGGTGGGATCGAGCCCCTCGTTAGGCTACATGGTGGATGTGGAGCCTGCTTTGGGTTCTCTCTCTCCCTCTGCCCCCCACTATAAAATAAAACAGACAATGCAAGAAACCAGACTCCTGGGTTCTCTGTCCACTTGAAGCCGCTGGCCGCACCCCACCATGCTCAGGAGAATGAGAAGCCCCTCAGGGGGCAGCCCCGGGGGAGCCGTTGGCTTCTTCTGTTTGCCTAGCTGCTGATCGGCCTTTTCCCCCACCTTTCTCTGCACTGCCCTCCTGCCTCCTTCCGTCAGGCATGGAACACCTGGAGAACGGGCCGAGCGTGTCCGTGGACTATAACACCTCCGACCCCCTCATCCGCTGGGATTCCTATGACAACTTCGATGGGCACCGAGAGGACGGCATGGAGGGTAGGTGGCACCGGGGTTTCCAGCTCCCCTCCCCGCAGCACTGCCCTGCTCCCGTGGCCTGAGGCAGCAGACAGGGTTCGGGGGAGGCCGAGGAGAGGTCCAGGCACCTCGGAGAGCTCCCGGTTCAGTGAGGGGACAGTAAGACAAAGCACGAATGTGTGGAATAACCAAGACACAGGTGACGAATGCAGCCAAACGGCCACGCAACCACGGTGTGCCTCTGCTGCTGAATGAGTCCCACGAACTGTAAACAGCCTGTGCTCTGACCCTGGCCGGGGAGGGACTCTTGAGAGCTGGAGTGGTCTGGGAGGGCTCCTTGGAGGAGGTGGCCTTGAGCGGACCTTGACATAACTCTCACGCCCCGCAAATGCGGCATTTTGTTAGATTTCTTTGAAACCCGCCGTTAGATTTCTCCAGGCTCGAGGCCTGAGTTCCCTGGGGTCAGAGCCCTAGGAATGTAGTAGACACAGCATGCGGGTCCTACACGCTTTCATCGACGGCCAACGAAAATGTTTGAGAGCTGGAGACCGATAGGCTGCAGAATTTGAAAAGTTAAACCAAGGTCGAAATTAATGCATGTTTAATTTAGCTGCACAACCTAGCATTATGTCAAGTGGGCAACTGCAGCTCAGTTCAGTGCTGGGGGCGGGGGTGATGTGTGGATTGTATTTGTTTGTGTGGTTCATTTGCATGTGGGAGGCAGGGCGGAGCCTCCAAAGGCAGCATTCTGGGAGCCCTCAAGATGCTGGGTCTGGGGTTTGGCCTAGACTTGCTTTTCTGATTTAATCCTGGGACTGCAGCATGTGGGAGCCCAAAGGATCCTCAGGACTGTTGGCCCACCCCCGGATTTTCAGTTGGGGATAACCAAGAGCCCCCCACCCCGGCCCCACTCGAAGGAAGGGTCTTCTGGTTTACCCACTGCCCAATGGATACGTGCTTTCAAGGATACCAGCTCCCGGCCCCTGAGCTGCAGCTGGTCCTTGGGTGAGGCTGTGACATCCCTGGGACTCTGAGCCCTGTGGCAGAGCTGGGTTAAAGAGAGCCAGGCCTCCTGGACCCCCACCTGCTCCCCATCTTCCTTCCACCTTCTTCTCCAGGATTTTGGATATGTTGACTCCACCCTGAAAGTCTTCTTTTTCTTGAAAAAAAAAAAAAAATTCTCCCTCTGACCTCTGAGATACCAGAAGGAGTGATGGAGCTCAGAGCAAGTGGGATGAGGGCGGTGGTTGGGCCAGCCTTTGGGGCTTGATGAGAGCATGTTGTTTACAGGCAACACTGCAAAGTGGATGGCTTGTCCTCAAGCCTACCTTCTTAGTTCCCTCCACCCCCTCCCCCAGGGGCCCAGACACCCCACCCCGCAGAGGCACCGCCCCAAGTACTCCTCCCCACCTCCCCGGGGCCCCCTCTGCTGTGCTGAGTGGCTGGGGAGAGGGCAGAGGACGAAATGATTTAGTTCGGAGCTACTGCCAGCCTAATTGTTCAACGTTCTGGGGATGTTTGCATTTTTCACAAGAACACTTGGCAATTTGAAGGTATTTTTAATGTGTCCCCGTCTCTCCCTGCTGTGGATTCTGTGCTGCGGCCAATGTAAAACACTCAGTAAACTGCAAGGTGCCAGGCAACCAAAAGGTAAAAGAGTTAAGGGGACAGGAGAGGCTGTGGGAGGCCTGATGGGGACACGTTGCCAGAGGGAAGGCAGGGGGCAGGAGGCGGGGGAGCAGAAGGAGGAGCAGCAGCTAGAGGCAGGAATGGGGTAGGAAGGAGAGGCTGGGGGAGTCTGGACTCTTCTCCACCCCTTGCCTCCTTCCTTTTCCCCACCCGGGGCAGGGAAATGGAACCCATCAGCTCATCCTGCAGGGACAGAGGGGCTCCTGTCTGGAGGCTGAGGAGCTGGCCCTATGCCTGGAGGGTGGGAAGGGAAGGCAGGGCAAGCAGATCGAGGCTCTGCTGTCCTCTTTGCTGGCCTGGCCTCGTCTGGCCAGCTGGTTGGCCTGGACCGGGAGCGATGAGGTTGGGGTGGTCACCAGGACAGACCCCGCCTGTCCATCTGTGTGCCCCCTGCTGCCGCTGGGCTGCATCCCCCACAGGGATGGGAAAGCCAGCCATGGGGTGGGAGCAATGATCATTATTCCAGTCCTGCTCTTCTTCATGGCTGGAGGCACTTCTGGAAGGCTCTAGGTTCTGGGGCCCAGAGATAAAAGCATTTTCTTCTGGCTGATTTCCTTGGTCAAGAAAGAGACATAGGAGGCCTGAGTCCATCTCCTTTGTGGGCAAGTCCCTGTACCTCAATGTCCCCATGTAACACTCTTGGGGTAAGGGCACCTAACCTCCCGGGGTGCCCAGGAAGTGGCTCAAGCTGGAGCCTGGAAGGTGCCTGGGGGCTCCTAGGAGTGGCCCCGGGGCTGGGGGGCTGGGCTCTGTGGGTGACATGGTACCCAAGGTGGCCCTGCCTGCCCCCCAGGGAAGTCATGGACTGGGAGAGGCAGGCTAACCCCAAGGTGCTGTGGGTCAGCCTGTGTGCCTGAGGCCTGACCGCCCAGGGTCCCCGATCCCCCTCTGTAGCTGAAGGCCTTACCTAGCCTTCCTGGTCTCAGTTTGTTCTTCTACAGACTGGGATGGTTAATGGCGCCCATGTCCTTGGCTTAATGCAGCAATGTTCATGAAAGGCGGTTTAGCATAGGGGTCCCCAAGGTGGCCTCTAGAGCCGAACTACCAGGGTCCAGACCCTCTGACAAGAAGCCATCCTCTCAGGGCCTTGGTTTGCTCTGCTGTAAATGGGGGATTGAGTGGACAAATCATTTTGAGCATCGTGTGGGGAGTAGGAGCTGCGGAGGCTGCCTGTGGTGGCTCCTCAGGAGTCTCTGCACGTAATGACCGTGGCCAGCATCTCAGGCGTCTCTGCAGAGAAGACCAAGGAGGTCTTGGTCTTGGCCTTGGGAGCCCGCTCTGGCTTTGTCACATGCCAGTCATGGTGCCCAGCCCTTGCAAGTCTCCCTTTGCCTAGTGTTCACAGCCACCCTGTGAGGTGGGCACTGGTTTCATGCCTGGGTAGGGAAACTGAGGCACAGCGGGGTTTAGTAACCCGCGGAAGGTTGCCCCAACAGTAAGGAGCAGGTCTGGGTGTGAAACCCCAGTGCTCATCGCTGTGCTGCTTTGGTAACCGCAGGCCTGTATTCCGGGCGCCAGCCCCTGTGACACTCCCTGGGTCGCCCCCGAGCTTGGGTGGATCTGGCCCCTCCGTCCCCACCTCTGACCACTGGGCAGACCCCTGTCCTGAGTCTCAGCAGGAGGGAGGCGCTGGAGGCCCTGGGATCTGGAGTGTGGCAGCCAGGAGAGCACCGGGCCGGCCCGCGGCAGGTGCTTAGCTGGATGTCAGCGCCGGGGACAGCTGAGGCGCATCCCTTAGTGTCCCTCCCCTGCCCCCCAGGAGGCTGTGGGGCTGCTCCCACTGCAAGGCCTCTGGTGAGGGGATGGCCGCTCAAAATAGGGGAGGCGTGTCGGAGGTGAGATCAGGTCGTTTCTGCAAGTGGCACGCCTCTCCTATTTCAGGCCCCTGAGGGAAGGAATCCGAGAGGCCGGGCCAGGCCCTCCAGAGGCCACCGGGTGACTCAGAGGGGCAGCAGGGGGCACTGAGCCAGGCACTGGGGACCAGGGACAGACGATCTCGGGCCTGGGCTGCTCCTCGCCGCCTTGCAGTCGGCCCTCTGCCCACTATTCCTCCTGCTTCTGCAGGAGACCCTGACTTTACCGTCCGTACCGGGAACTGCACCCCTGTCTCCCCCCAACCCCCCATTCCTAGTTCAAGTTTCTTTTTTTTTTTTTTTAAGATTTTCTTTATCTATTCATGAGAGACACACACAGAGAGAGAGAGAGAGAGAGCGAGAGAGAGAGGCAGAGACACAGGCAAAGGGAGAAGCAGGCTCCATGCAGGGAGCCTGATGTGGGACTCGATCCCGGGTCTCCAGGATCACGCCCTGGGCTGCAGGTGGCACTAAATGGCTGAGCCACCTGGGCTGCCCCCTAGTTCAAGTTTCTACTCCCTTGGGGCATCGCAGATCCATCTCAGCAACAGAAACGATGGAAGAAAAGCCCCGTGCTCTGTAGGCCCACGTCCTAGGCTGGGGCGGTCCAGGCCGGTCAGGGAGCCCGCCTGCTGGCCTCCTGCCACAGTGAGGACACGAGGCTGGCACTTGTGGGCCTGCCAGGGGGGAGGTCATCCTCACGTGCAGAGGCTCCCTTTGCACGACCTCTGCTCCAGTCGTACTGACCCCATTGCACCGATGGCCACACCCACGTGTGGAGAGGTTAGTCGTGCTGCGGGGGTCATGAGATAGGACATGGGGTGGCTACTGAATCCAGGGGTCTGACTCTGGTCCCTTCCCTCCTCCCTCGGAGCTCAGTGTGTTCAGCGCCCCACACCCCCTAATACGGGTGGTCCTTGCAGGTGCTTGTCCAACTTCTCACACCTTTGGACGGCAGAGAGCTCACCGCCGCACCGGGCAGGCCGTTTCACTGTGGACAAGTCCAGAAATTTGGAGAGAAATAGAGGGGAAAGGGCGAGTTGCCTCTGTGTGGTGGCCATGGATGCTCAGGGACCCTGCACTCAGGCCAGAAGGAAGGGGAAATGGTGACAGGTGAAGAATCCGTTAGAAACTCAGTATTAAGAACTTTCTCACCAGAGAAGGTTCCAGGCCTTGACATGTGGCTGGGGAGCAGGGGAGCACCTGCCGTCTCCAGGCCTCCTCACTTCGGGAGTAGCACCCTCTGGTGCACCCCGCAGGCCGGTGTCTGAGTCTGCTTGGGCGGCCACGACAAGATACCCCAGCCTGTGAGGCTCGCACGGCAGACGTGTCTTTCCCCAGTTCTGGAGGCCGCGAGTCTGAGAGCAAAGCGTCAGCAGCATTGGTTCCTCCCGAGCTTGTGGATGGCGGTCTTCTCTCCGTGTCTTCGCCGGGTCCTCCCTCTGTGTGCCTCTGTGTCCCCATCTCTTCTTTATAAGGACGCCGGTCGGATTGGCCTGGGGCCCACTCGTGTCTAGAGTGGGTTTTAACTTAATTATCTGCTAAAGGCCCTCTTTCCAGACACAATTACGCTCTGAGGTACTGGGGGTTAGGGCTCCCACGTATGAACTTGGGGGGAGAGCACGTCAGCCCACAACACCTAGGAAGGAGTTTTCTGGGTGGCCTGTAGTCGGACGCCTGGAGCCTTGGTCCTGAGCTGGGGGGCGCAGGTCCCGGGCGCTGGAGGGGGGAGTGGGCTGGCCCCCCACCAGCCTCCTCCTTGCAGGCTGTCTGTCTTTCTCTGGTTTGGTCTGGAGCCTGCCAGCTCAGCGCTCTGGCTGACACCACGTTTCACAGCCTCCAGAAGCCCCATTAGCCGTTTGGCCTGAGTTCTGACGCCCCATGCCCAGATCCCAGCTCCCTGTGGGTGGGAGTGGGGCTGTTTTTTTGTCTATGCTGCACAGAGCCGCCTCCAAATTCCTCCAGAGTGTTCCAGGGCGAGCCTTCTCGGAAGCGAGTTCCGTACCAAGAGCTGTGGGCTGCCTTCCACCCGGGGGCTGGCCAGGCCTGAGTTCCCTCACTGTCCCCCTTCACGTCTCCCGTCCCCCAACGTCCTCAGGCTTGGAGTTGTTCAGAGTGTGTCACAACTTAAGTGGGTACAGGGGAATAGGGCGCGTGCTGGGCGCAGTAGCGGATTGCTCAGGGCCGGAGGAAGGAACGGAGAATGTGAGAAGCCCCCGGTTACCTGGCTGGTAACCACCCCTCTTCTGGGCTTCTCCTGTGTGGTGCCCATCAGTCCCTCCCCGTTTCTGTGGGAAGCCCCCCAAGAGCCAGGGGCTGGTGACAGGGGGTGTGGTTTTGGGCCCAAGCTGCTCAGCCCTCGGAGGATCTGTGAGGAGAGCCATTCCCTTCCTCGGGGAGAGCTCCCAGTTCTGCAGGACACCCAGCGCCTCCTCGAGCTCGGTCGTCTGAGCTGGGGAAGAGCCTCCTGGATGGCAGCCAGCGGCCCCTGGTCTGTGGTGACTTCTCCTGAGCTGGGCTCGTCCAAGAACTCTCTGATATTTATTTATTTATGTATTTATTTTGAGGGAGAGGAAAGAGGGAGGGAGACACAGCAAACAGAGAGTGAGAAGGAGACAGAAGTAGGCAAGAGACATGGAGAGAGAGCCAGACACTGGGAGGCGTGGGTGGCAGGAGACTGTTCGGGGTGGGGGGGGTCTTGGTAACTCCTTTTCTTTAGATCTCCCTTATGTCCTGTAAAATGAGGGAATTGGAGGAGTGGTTCTTTCTGTCTCTTTGAGCTTAATCATTGTGTCTTTTTGTGAGTTGGGAGGAGCTAAGATGGACCCACCAAACTTCCCACCTCATGGGCTTGGAGCGGGGAAGCAGTGTAGCTTCGTGGTGGTTGTATTAGTCAGGAGAGGCTTGGTTACGCTGGGTAACAAACAGCCCCAAAATATATATCTCTTGCCCGTGCCACATGTCCAGTGTGGGTTGGCACGGGGTCTGCGTTCATCTTATTTACTCGAGGCTGCTGGTGGCTTCATCCCATAGCTGCTTCCATCATCGCCGCCACAGTGGGTAGTGGGCACTGTGACGTGCACACTGCTTCTGCCCGGACGTGACACACATTCCTCCTGCTGACATTTCATTGGCCAAAGCAGGTCGCACACCCAAGCCTGACTTCAAAGGGAGCAGAGAAATGGTTCATGGAAAATGGAAAGTGGAAAATAATGTTGAACAGACTGAGCTCTGCTATAGGGACTAAGTCTGTGGGACCTAGAGTCAGAAGGCCAGGTTCCAAGCCCTGTTGTTTAGGACTGTGTTTCTTGGTCAAGACACTCAACCTCTCTGAGCCCCAAATGTCATTTTTATAAAACGGGTACAGTAATAGTCTTTTTTCATGGGATTGCTGTTAAGATCAATGAGGATGTCAAAGGTCAAATCCAGAGTGCTAGGCATGTACTCTGCTGGCAGGAATTTGAGTTTATTACTATTGTCATTATTGAAGTGCTGGAGGAAGGAAGGTAGAGAGGTGATTTGAACATATGCAAGTCCTCTCTTCTTGGGAAACATTCCACATCCCTGTGGCCCCTCTACGCTCGGGAACCATCCATAGTGGCTCTGTTCTGGGAGCCCCACTCTTGGGAGTCAGAGACCTGCCTCTGACAGCAGCTTGCTGTGTGACCTTGGCAAAGTTACTTCTCCTCTCTAGTTCTCAATTCCCTTGTCAGTGAAACGAAGAGGATGGATTCCCAAGGGGACCTCATGGGGGGACGGCGATGGTAACGATGCCAGCGCCAGTGACCAGATGCTGGCTGGCTTTGGGGCCTGCCCTGAGCCGGGTGCCACCGTGCTCTTTCTCGTGGTTAGTCCTCCCCAGCAGGTGCTACTGTTTCCTGATCAGCAGGCAGACCTTGTCGAGTGTGGTCATCAAGCCACTCCCTGTGTCTCCTGCTGCCCTGCCTGACGTCTGTCCTCTGCTTTCCCTGCCCCCTCATGGTATGAGGGCGAGTCCCGTGCCTGTTCTGGCCACTTAGGGAACGAAAGATCCTCAGCCAGTTGACAGTGTGTCCAGTGCCAGTGGACTTGGCCCTTCATTCAGCCAGTTCCTCCCCCTTGTCAGCTCCTGCCTGGCACCGACTGTGTGTGTGTGTGTGTGTGTGTGTGTGCGCGTGCGCACGTGGGGGGGTGCAGCTCACTAGGTTTCCCGACTTATAGGAAGAGAGGACAGGACGGGTGTGGGGGAGAGAATCAGGAGGGGATTCCTGCCCACTCTGTGTGGGGCAGGCGGGGATGGCCACTCCTGAGCTCTTGGCCGATGGAAGATTCCGGGATGTCGAACGCGGGCTGTTTCTCTCCTGCGGCACCTTTGTGGGTGTTTGGGGGACCCCTGGGGCTCCGCGTAGGTCACTGCATCGGTGTTTCCTTCAGGCAGGGGACTGCCGCTCAGGCGGACTCTCACAACCCTCTGGGCCCAGGCGTCCCTCGTCCCCTGCAGTCTCTCGTGGACACGGGACAGCATGCGAGGGGCCCAGGCCGGCTCTCCCTCCCCGGCCCGAGGGGGCCCTCATGCATCTGGGCCTCAGCCGAGCCTGGGGGGGACGTGACCCAGGCAGCCCCTCTGTGGGTCCCCCTGCCTGCCTCTCGCCCCTTGGACTTTTGGCCCAAGCCAGTCCCTGTCTCTCCTGTTCTCTGTGCTCCCGCACTCGCTGAGGGGGAGGGAGAGGCCCCCAGCAACAAAACAACATTCTCCAACATTCCTCGTGGCCTCTCCCCCTTCCTGATCCGTTTGCTCCGTGATGTGGAGGTGTCCGAGGGAGTTCAGAGCCACGGAACAGTTTGGGGCCTTCTCTCTGTCTCTTAAAAAACCCCCCAAAAAACAGCTAATATTATATATTTCCAATATCGTGTTATAAAATTGTATTCATTGACTTAATAACGTCCACCTGTCTTAAAGTGGACGATTCAGTGGGTTTTAGTACATTTGGGGTTGTGCACCTTCACCATCACCATCACCAACTGTACAACATTTCCAACACCCCCAACCATTGGCAGCCACCCGGCCCCCGTTTCTTGCCCCACCCCCAGCCTCGTCTCCTTTCTGTCTTGACAGATTTTAAAAAGTTAATTCATTAATTTTTAGAATTCTATTTAAATCCAATTAATTATCATATAATGTATTATTGGTTTTAGAGATAGAGATCAGTGATTCATCAGTCTCAGATGACACCCAGTGCTCATCTCATCACGTGCCCTCCTTAATGCGTCACCCAGTTATTCCATCCCCCCTCCCATCCAGCGACCCTCAGTTCATTTCCTGTGATTAAGAGTCTCTTATGGTTTGTCTCTCTGACTTCATTCCTTCTTTTTCCTTCCCTTCCCCTATGATCCTCTGTTTTGTTTCTTAAATTCCATGTATGACTGAGATCATATGATAACTGTCTTTCTCTGACTTATTTCTCTCAGCGTAATACCCTCTAGTTTCATCCACGTCATTGCAAATGGCAAGATTTCATTTTTGATGGCTGAGAAATATTCCATTGTGTGGATTTACCACATCTTCTTTATCCCTTCATCTGTCGATGGACATCTGGGCTCTTTCCATAGTTTGGCTACTGTGGACATTGCTGCTGTAAACAATGGGTTGTGGGTACCCCTTCGGATCACTGCATTTGTATCTTTGGGGTAAATACCCAGTAGTGCCTTGACAGACTGGAATTTTTTTTTTAAAAGATTTTATTTATTTATTCATGAGAGATACAGAGAGAGAGAGAGAGAGAGGCAGAGACACAGGCAGAGGGAGAAGCAGGCTCCATGTAGGGAGCCCGACGTGGGACTCAATCCCGGAACTCCAGGATCACACCCTGAGCCGAAGGCAGACGCTCAATCGCTGAGCCACCCAGGCGTCCCCAGACTGGAATGTTCTGCTGATTTCCTGTAAATGGAATTATACAGCACGTGGCCTTCTTTCACTGAGCCGAATACTTTCAGGCCACATCCAAGTTGGAGCATGGGTCACTGCTTTGTTTTTGTTGCTGCGTAATACTCTACTTATGGCCATACCACGTTTTGTTCACTTATTCCTCAGTCAGTGGATGTTTTCTTTGTGTCCACTTCTTGAATATTTTAACGAACACTGCTGTGGACATTCATGGACCAGTTTTCACGTGGACTTGGGTTTTCACGTTTTCTTGTGTAGATACCTAGGGGTGGAGTGGCTGGGCTGTAGGGTCACAGTGTGTCCAATCATTTGAGGACACAGACTGTTTTCCAAAGTTTTATATCACTGCAGCCAGTGTCTGAGGATGCCAGCGTCTCCCATCCGTCCTCACCAACTCCTGCCTTCAGTACCCGAGCCATCCTAATGGGTATAAAGTACATTGGCCAGTTGGGTTTTCATTTCCCTCATAATGGATGGTGATGAGCATCTTTTCACATGGTAACTGGCCACTATAGATCTGTTTTTATTTATTTATTTAATTAATTTTAAAGATTTTATTTATTTATTAGAGAAAGAGAGGGATTGAGGGAGCATAAGCAGGGGGAGCAGCAGAGGGAGAAGCAGGCTCCCCACTGAGCAGGGAGGCTGGATCCCAGAACCCCGGGATCATGACCTGAGCCAAAGGCAGAAGTTTAACCCACTGAGCCACCCAGGCGCCCTGTAGATCTCTTTTTAGAGAAATGTTTATTCACATATTTTGGACACTTCAAAACAATGTTTTTTTTTTGGTCTATTTGCTATTGAGTTATAAGTTCCTTCTCTATTCTGAAAACAGATCCCTTATTGGATAAGTGATTTGCATCCTGTGGATTATGGTCTCTTTGCTCTCGATGCTAGCGATGTCTTCCTGCCATCCTTGTGTGCTGATCCCTTGCCTTACTTTCGGAGTGGGGCGTTCATCTTCCTGGGGCCTCTGTCACAACTGAGACCCCACTACTTCCACGTTAATATCCGGTTGCCCCTGGGGTTCCCGTTTTATAGAGGATGGAACGGGTAGTAGCAGAGAGGTTGGGGGCCTCGTCCACGGCAGTGTCCTGAGTAAACGGTGGAGGCAGGACTCCAACGTGAGGGTCTGGAGCCAGAGTCCAGGATCGATACTGCGTACTATCATTTAATGATCTTGATCTAAAAGATTATTCATCTGCAGCCCGAAATGCTTTCGGCTGCTTGGTCTGATCTCTTTCCAGCCCTAGAGCTGGTGCTTGAACTGGTCTAGAAAAGCTGCCCCAACCCCCAGAGAGGGAGGCCAAGTGTCAGATCCCTGGATGGCCGAGCAATGCAAAATTGCGTGAATTCTGCACCCCCAGCTGCCCCTGCGGCCCTTGTGGCCCTGGGTCCCTTCGTGTCCCCGAGGCCAGGCAGGGTGAGGGAGGGTAGCCCCTCCTCCAGAAGGTGGCCCCTTTAGGTTGGAAGTGAGGCAGTTGGGCAGCGGGGAGGGAAGAACACTTGTGCACCGTGGTGAATATCTGCCCTTGACGTACCTTCAAAGGGTTTGGCATTCCTGCCTTCTGGAGTTTTGGGTCAGATGTGGGAGGAACCAGTAAGAGAGGAGTGCAAGTTTGCAAGGTGGTCCCAAATAATTTAGGGAAAGGTTCCAAGGATCCCGGACTGATACATCCGCCCCCCCATCTCTGAGCAGAAGGCTTTAGGGGGTGATCTTCTGACCGAGAGCTTGGGGTTCATGAGCACCAGACTGACTTTTGTTGGAGAATCCTAACCTGGTCGCTGGAGAGGGCAGCCCTTCTGGGATGTGGCTTCAGGGGATGAGGGGGAGAGATGGGCAGAGACGGAGACCTTCAAAGCTGCTGCAGGAATCTTCTGTCCTTGTTATGTCACATCATAGATGACCAAGGACTTAGTCTACAGCAGGAAGGGTTTGAGTCAGCCACCCGGTGGCACTTCCTGACGGTGAGAGAGCGGATCAGCTGTAGTGGGGAGGTTGGGCCCTTGTCTCCTTGGCATCCTTGGGCAGAGATGTCAGGAGACAAGGGAGATGGCTGTCCGTGTGGGATGGCCTCCACAGATGTGGTGAGAGAGGCCGGGATAGACTGGCTTCCTGGGGAGGATCTGGTGCCTTCTTTTCCCCCAAGTCGGGGGGCGGGAGTCCTCCCTGCTGACGTCCTGCAGCAATCAGAGTGCTAAGAATCCAAATGTAAGGTCGGCCTGACCTTGTGGGTGGAGAAGATGACACCACTGACCCAGCATCTCCCTGCCACCTGCTTAGTGGGGCGAGGCGGGGCTCGTCCCGATGCCCTCAGACCCTTGGCTGGCTCTGCTCTGTGAGGCAGCTGGCAGGCCTGGGCGAGTAGTGTCTGCCCAGGGAACATTCAGTAAACCAATACCCTCCCGAGTGAATGTGCCTTGGTCCTCTGTAATCTCTGCCATCGGGTGGAGGTTGGAAGGCCGGAGCCGCGCTCGGACGGGCCGGAGCTCCTGGCCGGCAGCCTGAGCCTCCAGTCTGCCCTCCCGGTGTGCTCAAATATCCAGCTCCAGTCAGGGCAGGAGGAGAGCGCTGTCCCCTTCTCGGCCCCTCCCCTCTTCCCCTCTTGCCAGACCCGCAGACAAGCACAAGGTAGCTGGAGCCTGCAAGACCCCAAGATACCAACTCTAGCCATGTCCGAGGGAAGAAATGGAAGCTTCCAGTAATCAGATATTGTTTCCTACCCAGCTGTGGCTGCTTTTTACCCATCATCCTTCCTCCTTCCTTCCCTTCCTTTCTCCCTTCCTTTTCTCTCTCCTTTCATTCCCCCAGTACTTACAGATCACCGCCTAGGTGGGCGGCGGGCTGGCCTGGGTGCTGTAGAAAGTTGTGCCCTGGAGTCGCCTGAGGACAAGGGCGGGGTGTGTGTCTCACAGCCACGGGGAGGAGGATCTCGGCTGGGCCTCGGCTCCTCGGGAGACAGGCAGCTCCTGGGGGACGGTGGTGCTCAGAGGTGCACAGCTCTGCAGAGGGGCTGCGTTTGTCCCAGGGCTGGGAGGGCGACGTGCGTGGAGAGCAGCCCCATTTTCAAACCTAGAAGTGGCATCACAGCCTTGCTCAAAGTCTAGCTTGGTGGAGGGAAAGAGAAGCCTTCGATTCAGACGGACCTCGCTCGCCACTCCGCTGTCCTGGGGTGCGGTGCTGGAGCTGGTCAAGGTGGAGTGCTGGGGAGGGTGGAGCGGAGGGTGAGGGAGCGCCCAGAGAGCCACATACCGGGGTCCAGAAGGGGAGAAGGAACCAGGAGATTCGTTGAAAAGACAGCCTCGAATCACACACACAGAAAGGCCAGAATCCTGCCGCGGGTGAGACCCTCTTGCCTTCCGTTGACCTTGGGCAGATGGCTTAGCCTGTCTGAGCCTCAGTCTTCTCACCTGTAACGTGGGGCAAGGATGGTACCTCCCCCCTGGGGCTGAGAATTAACTGAGATCGTCTCTGGGCTCCTAGGTCTGCCCTATGCGTCCTAAGCCAGCTGGTTCTGTTTGTTGTTCCTGATACGGCTCCCTGACCTTGGGGGGCACTTGATAAACTGCTTCCCGGAGCGCAAGTCAGTTCATTTTTTGACTATCGCAGCTGTTGAACTGGGCCTCTGGCTGCACGTCCGGTGTTCTTCCTCCCACACTGAACCAGGTGCGGGTGTCGGCACCTTTTCCTTGGCATCTTCCAACCAGGCTCCGTTCCCCGGGGGGGTGAGCTGCCCCCTTAGCTCCGGGCTTGAGGGACTTGTGGAGGTCACACGGATCGCGGAGGGCAGAGCCAGCCCTAGCCCCCAAGGGTCTTTTCAGGGGCTTCCCCTCCACGGGTCCTGCCTTCCTGGCACCAGTCATCGGCGATGCCCAGGCTGTGTGTTATGGTGACGGCTGGCATAGCTGTAAGGTTGCTCCTTTCTCTTCCATTTGAGAAAACAGAGTGTGGGAGAGTGAAAATAAGGGTAACCTTGAATCTGCTCCACCGACAAAAAGAAAAAAACAAAAACAAATCGCGTGTGTTCTTTGGTATGTGGACTATCCTCAGTCAACAAATAATCACTAGGTGCCTACTAAATGCCAGTCGCCATTCTAGATACTGAGGATATAACAGTGAGCAAAACGAAGATCCTTGCCCCCATCACGATTCCATTGTAATGGGAGAAGAGAGACAATGAAAAAAAAACATTAAAGACATTATATGTAAATGAGAGAGCATGCTAGACGGTGATGAACACCTGGGAAAAGATAGAGCAGAATAGGGTGATTGGGAAAGGGGAGGTGGAGGGGTGAGTTGGAATTTTTTAAAAAGCTGATCAGCCCAGGCCTCACTGAGGGAGAGATAGCTGAACAAAGACTCGAAGGGGTGAGTCAGCCAAGAAAATATCTGAGGAAGAGCATTGCCGGCAAGAGAGCAGCAAGTGCAAAGGTCCTGAGACAGCAGCTTGCCTGAGCCGTACGTAGGCTTGGGAAGCATCAGAGGGGCCAGTGTCACTGCAGCGAAGGCTGCAATAGGCCATTAGGTCAGAGGTTATGGGGACTAGGTCATGGGGGTTCTGGTAGCTGTGGCAAGGATTTGGCTTGTATCCTGAACTTTTTCATCTAGTGATGCATCGTGGAGACCCTTCCATAGTGGCACGTGAAGAGCTGTTTTCACTTTTCTTCCGATGCTGACGAGTCCACTGTACGTGCGTTCTGTGTTTTATGTAACTGTATTTAAGTAACACGACATTTAAGTTGTTGCCAGTCTTTTGTCGTTTCCAAAAATGCTGCAAAGAATAACCTTGTACACACAGTGTGTGTGTGTGTGTGTGTGTGTGTGTGTGTGTGTGTGTGTGTAATCCCATCGATGGAAGTGGCATTTGTAGAAGTGCAGTTGCTGGGTGAAGAATATGTGCATATATAATCTTGATGGTGCCCAAGTGGCCTCTGCAAGCGTTGTACTTAGTTGACATTTTCCAGCGGCAGTTTGGTTAGGGCCTAGGAGAAAAATGCGTGAGACACCGTTAGGTGCCCACTATTTCCTTTACTCCTCATGACCCTCCCGTGGGCTGGGTCTTCTTGTTCCTATTCCACAGACGGGGAAGGCACAGAGAGGTGAAGTAACCTACCAGCGTTTGCCCAGCCAGTAGTAGGTGTAGAGCTGGGATTGCGAAGCCTGCCATTTCTCACCAGGGCTTCCCAGGAGCAGGGGTCCGAGGAGCTCTGGCCCCTGGCCCCCTGCCCCTGCGCCCCCTGCACATGGTCATGTGGACCCAGAGGCCTCCAGGTCTGAGGCTCCTGAAAACGAGGGGCTGAGTTAAAAGGGGAAGCCTGCTTGCCTGGCTCTGCCCCTGCTGCGCCTGCCTGCTGGAGACCCTTGGAGGCCGGGGGCAGGCTGGGAAGAGGCCCTCCTGAGGGACCTGGAGCCACACTGGCTGAGCTGGCCTCCCCCTGTCCCTCCCCTCATCGGCCCCCGTGGTGAGACCCGGCAGGCTGCCATCCAGCTAATTCTGCTCCAGGTGGGGCGCTCCCTGCCACCGTCTGCTGGGTCAGCTCGCTCCGGGGATTAGGTTTCCGCATTTCACTGATGAAAATAAATCAGCCTCTTGATTGCCGGCAGGGCCCTCGCGAGCTCCGCAGCCTGGAGGGTACTTCCACATTTCCTGTAAGTCACACTGTTTCTGTCCTAAGCCCCGGGGGCTCTGACGCTGCTGCAGAAAGAGCCTCAGATGAGCTTGGAGCCCGGAGCCACCCAGGCAGGACCGAGCAGGAGAGGAGAACGAGGCTCAGTGCTGACCCAGCATCTTCTCTTTGGTGGATCTTGGAGCATCTGGAGTTGGCCAGGAGGTCAGGGGTCATCTGGTTGTGCTCTCCCATTGCACAGAGGGGTACACCGAGGCCCATCGAAGACCACTCCTTAGTAGTCTGGCCTCTTGGCTCCCAGGCTACTGCCGTTGCTACTGGACAGTAGATCTGTTCATCGTGCAGTGGCCGGTCAGGGGCAGGGGGACTGCGTGGGAGAAAGTGGGCTTTAGCTGCAGCAGGCCGGGCAGAGGGATCTGACATCTAGGAGAACTGTCTTGCCTTGGAGGGACATGGGAAAGGGGAACTGGTGACAGGACTGGATTTTCTTGAAGTCCCTTCCACCCTGCACACCTGCCTAAATGGGGGTGAGTGACCATGGTGTATGGATGTTGGGGGTACCAGGCAAATTCTAGAGCGCTGTGACCAAGCCCCGGCAAGGTTCCGTGTGCAAAGGGGACTCTGGAGTCTTGCCCCAAACTCCCCTTTCTCCTGCCTCTCCCTTTGTGTGCTCAAGCATTATTTGCAAGCACAGGACTCTCCAGCAGGGACGTGGGGCATCCTGCCTCCCATGGCAGACTTGCTGGACTGTTGTCCCACCCTCCGGGGCCAGGCCTAGCCAACCTCCGGGAGCTTTGTTCAGGCCACAGTGGGACTCCCTTGTTCTGGGAAGCAGCTGAAGAGCTGGAGTGGGTGGGCGCCAGGAGCTCGGACTGCCTTGCTTGCCCTGGACCAACCAAGTCTTCACATCCTTACAGCCTGTCGATGCCCTGATGCTCGTCAGACACTTTGCCTCGGGCTGCTCTGATAGCTTTAAAAATTGTCAGCCGCAGAGTGTTCTTTGATGTCTGTTCTTCTCCAGGGGCAGTGAGATCAGATTTTGATATGAAAGCTCAAAGCTGCTCAGATCTTTCCTTCTCCCTTCCTGCTGCCTCCCTGCCCCCTTCCTGCTTGCAAACCTTCCAGAGCCAGACAGGCGCTCTTCATGTGACACAAGCAGAGAAAGAAGCCTGGGGGTAGCGCTCCTGGGTCCTGTCCAGGCCTGCACCCCATAGTTTTATAGCTTCTGTGGGTCAGGGGAGTCACTGCCAGCTCGTCCCGCTGCAGCAGGGGCTGCCAGCTTCCGGCCCACACCTGCTCCGGGGTGTGAGCTCGTGCACACTGGCCGGCAGATCCCCACAGAGGTGCCTGTGTGAGCTTCCTCATGCTAACGCACATGGATGGACCCATTTGGGAAAGGCAGCAGAGACCCAAGCAGATTCACCACCCACACCCATACCCACAGCCACTCAGGCATAGAACCACACAGACCCCGTTGCACATGCCACCTGTGCAGAGAAGCACAAAGGTCCTCCCCTCGACATACACCCACCGCTCGTTCATAGACCCATGAGACCTCTACCCCACTGCACACCCCCACAGTGCTGATGGGGACTCTAATGGCCAGTCTGATAACCACATGTGGTACCTAATTTCCTGTTTGGGATCAAGAATGGGGATCGACCCCCCAAGTGCAGAGAGGGGCTCATCTGTGTGCATTTTGAACCAGCCCTAAAGCAGTTCCCTACAAATTTCCAGAAATGCTTTGAGCCCTGGAAACATCATTGGGATAAACGCATGAAAGCCCTAGGGGGGCAGCCTGGGTGGCCCAGTGGTTTAGCACTGCCTTCGGCCCGGGGTGTGATCCTGGAGGCCTGGGATCAAGTCCCATGTCGGGTTCCCTGCATGGAGCCTGCTTCTCCCTCTGCCTGTGTCTCTGCCTCTCTCTCTCTCTCTCTCTCTCTGTGTCTGTCATGAATAAATAAATAAAATCTCTAAAAAAAGTAATAAATAATTGAAAAAAAAAAAAGCCCTAGGGGGCCACCTTGATGCGTGGATGGTGGGGTTGGGGCAGGGTGTTCTGGACAACCTGCGGTTTGTTGTCGCCCTTAACTCCCTTCTTCCTGGTGGGTTCCTCTGCTCTCGCCCTCTGCGCCTCCCACTCCTTCCTTCTTCCTCTCTGGAAAGCAGAAAGAGCATGAACACCAGGGGCCCACAGCCAGGTGATCTTGAGCAAGCCACAACTTCCAAGCCTCGGTCTCTTTATCAGGAAGATGGGCACGATAGTCTTTCCCTTGAAAAGCACTTGTGGAAGCAAATGTGAGAGCATCCGTTGAAGGGCAGACAGACCGTAAAAACCTGCAGTCCCCATGCTGGAGCCCCTCCCCATTTCCCCCCATCCTTCTCCGGGTGGGGAGAGGCGGGAGGAGGTGCGTGGGTACGTATGGCCCCCCGACCTTTGTCCAGCTCAGACACCTGCCTGGGAGTTGACAGTTCCCTTCCTGAGTAGTCCTCTGGCACCGTGGCTCCTGCCCTCTGGTTGGGGAACACTGTCCTGAGCCCGGCCCTGTCCGCTGCCTTCCTGGGTGGGGAGCACCCCGGAAGGCTGGGGCCGTGTGAGGGGTGCCCAGGACCTGCCCTTTGCCCCATACACCGTGATGCTCGGCACACCCGTGCCTTTCTCCTCCTCCTTGTGGTTCTGCGTAGAACCGGCTGTTTTAGGGTTCAGAGCTCTTTCTTATTCCTCCCTCGCTTTTTACTGCTTTGGAGACTGAGGCCCAGGAAAAGGAAATGACTTGCCCAAAGTCAAGTGGTGAGTTAGCGGCGCAGCGGGGACCAGAAGCCAGGACTCCTGAGTCATAGTCCCAAGCTCCATCTCACACCCCAGACTCCCTCTGCCCTCAGGCTGGCTCACGGCCTCAAGCTGTGGCCCACTTGGCACTTGGACGGGGTAATTGCTGGTTGCCGGGCCCTGTCCTGTGCGATGTTGGGTGTTTAGCAGCATCCCTACCCACCAGATGCCGGGAGCATTTCTTCTAGATGTGACAGTCCCAGCTATTTCCAGACTCTGCTCCATGTTCCCCGGAGTGGGGGGGGGTGGTGTCACATCCTCTTGGGGGAGGACCCCCAGCCTAGCTGTCCCCTCAGCCCTTTGTCTCTGGGGCCTTACCTCTCCCCCATGTAGGGTGTGAAATGGTCCTTCTCTCTTTTCCTGCGTCCTGTTTCTATGTCAGGACTGGCTGCTTGGAAACCACAACGTGCAGCCATTTAATTCCTTAAAAGAAAGAGCAAAAGAAATCCAGATTGGGGAAGATGCTTCCACAGCTGCCAATGAAAAGAAAGCACTGGGCGGGAAGGGGGCCGGAGGAGGTGACGGAAGGAGACTGGGCGTCCTTCCCCCCTGGAGGACCCTCGGCCTGATTGAGCGGCCTCTGCTGCACCCCACTGGCCCAGCTGCGGGGTCTCCCGAAGCCGGGCCTGTAGGGGAGGCGGCCTGTGTTCCATTTGCGAGTGGATGGTCTTTAGCTGCAGATTTGCCCATAACTGTTCTACTTTGTTTGCATGGCCAGACCTGGAGACCTTTGAGGGTCTAATGTCGCAGGGTTTCCAGCACCCTTTGGGCATCCCCCTGGTGTGTCTGACTCAGCTCTGGCAGCGGACAGGATTTCCTTCCGGGATCCCGGGTCCCGGGTGGTAGTCTCTGCTCCAGTCCTGACCCAATATGCAAGCAGGGGAGACTTGCCCGCCCTGAGTCTGATGGGCCACCCTGGGGGGGGTGTGTGTGGGGGGGTGGGGGCTGATGAACTCAGGACATCCTCCGGCTTGACCATGCTGTGACTAGGGATCAGCCTGGGCTGGTGGCCCACAGCTGGGCCTCACGTGGCAAATCTGGGGTCTCAAGTCCTACTGAGCATCCGAGGGGCTCCCAGAGGTCATGCATCACATCCCTGCTCTAGATCCTATATCTCATGAAACCGCCCTACCCAGGGCTGCCTCAGGGGACAGGGGACACCGAGCCGCCTCGGAAGAGCGAACCGTACTTTCACCTCTCAAGCTTGGCTTCGCCCATCCCCCTGTCCAGAAAGATTTTTGACTTAGCTCTATTCTGGAAAATATTTTTTTTTTCCTTAAACAGAAAGTGATAAAATTACATATATCCTTTTCCAAACCAGATCTACTACACCCCCTGCCCCATGTTGTCCTGTCTGCGTGAAGGCAGCTGACGTCTTGCCCTCCCCTCCCTTGTGGTCCTACACGGCGGAAGCCATCTCTGGAGGCGGGAGGGGCGGTGGCATCTTCCGGCCTGCTGTTGGCAGCCACCGAACCGGACGGTCTCGGTATTTATTAGCTGAGCAGCATCACGTTTTAGTGTCCGAGCTGTTTCATTTGATGCTGTGATTTTTGAGCAGGGAAAAGGCGAGGCGGATGATAGGCCCTGAAGCTGAAGCATCGGGCCTGTGCATCTGTACCCTGAGGAGACAGGGTCACCGACGTCCCTCTCAGGGTGGAGCTGGGTTAGGGAGAGAGAAGGAGGTAGCACATGGCATGGACGTGGTTGTATATATGGGGCCGCCTCATTTAGAGCATCTCTCTGTGCTGTGTGCTGGGCCAACTGCTTTAGATGCGTTACGTCAGTCTCTGCACTTGGCACTTGGACGGGGTAATTGCTGGTTGCCGGGCCCTGTCTTGTGCGATGTTGGGTGTTTAGCACTATCCTGCTCTGAGGTGAAAATATTAATATACCCATTTTGCAGATAAAGAAACTGAAGCTCAGGAAGACTAAGTAATTGGCCCAGGGTTGCACTGAGTAGTAAGTGGTCATGTCTGGATTCAAATCAGTGTCTGCTTGACCCCTAAGCCTTTGTTCTTGGCCACTGTGTTCTAGGCAGATGCTGAAGTGACATGAGCAAGAAGGGCTGGGTATAACATTAGGCCTCATTATTGAAGGTATGGTGTGGGGACACCTGGGTGGCTCAGCGGTTGAGCGTCTGCCTTGGGTTCAGGGCGTGATCCCGGAGCCCCGGCATTGAGTCGCACGTTGGGCTCCCTGCAGGGAGCCTGCTTCTCCCTCTGCCTGTGTCTCTGCCTCTTTCTCTGGGTCCCTCATGAATAAATAAAATCTTTCAAAAAAAGAAAAGAAAAAAAGGTATGGTGTCCAGAAAGTGGGAGGTGATAGGCCTGTGGAGCTCCTTGTGGCACTGGGTACCATCTCTGTTCTTCCTCTTATTTTCCTTCTTTACTCTCAGAAAAAAGTAGTGAGAGAGGGATGGATGTTGGAGATGGGGAGGGGGCTGGCATTGAGGTGTTGGCTCAGGAGAGGGAGGGGTTGGTGGCCTGTACCTGGCACGCCCCTCCCTCTTGGCACTTTGGGATTACAGACTGAGTGGGGTCCTCAAGGAGACAGCAGGCCCCGAAGCCCCCACTGACCTGACTGCAGACCCCAGGCCATCTCTTGCCCACTCTGGGAGCTGGGTTGGGACATTGCCTTGATGTGAAAATAAGCCACCAACGTTGTGCATATAAGAGTTAGGGTTTGCTGTCCTGCTGTCAGCGATTTCTGGCACTTTTCAGGGCACGCCAGGATAAAGGAGGGGGCGCTTTTGGGGCAGCTCTCATGATTTTGGCTGAGGGGCCTGCTTTAGGTCTGGGTGCTGGGGGTGAGGTTGGATGTCACCGACACTCTGAAAAGTTATTGTCTCT
Organism: Canis aureus; assembly: GCF_053574225.1. Classification (NCBI taxonomy): domain Eukaryota; kingdom Metazoa; phylum Chordata; class Mammalia; order Carnivora; family Canidae; genus Canis; species Canis aureus. Next base: position 6,301,870 of record NC_135646.1, read on the forward strand.
GCCATTCGTGATCTTTATAGACTGGAACAAACGGAATACCAATAGCTGGTCAACTGGAGGCACTTTAGGTGGTGGCCTGGTGGATCAATGTCCTGGGCGGGATGCCCACTGGCCTTCCCAAAGTCACACCTCAAGAATTGTCAAGGTTGCCAGGCCAGAATCCAAAGCTTTGCCCTGAGGATGTAGCTTTGGGGCTCCTGCCCCCCTCCACGCCCCACCCCCTCCAGAGACCTGCCTGGGTGACCCCTCGGTGCCTCTGCTCAGGCCCGCTGTCACCTCTGGGACGTACAGGGGCTTGTGGGTTTTTTTTTTTTTTAATCTTTCTTCCTCTTTTATAAGCCAAGGAAGTGTCCTGGCTCCTAGACTCTGCCCCGTGGTGGGGGTGTTGGGGAGAAGGAGGGGGAGAGGGAGGGAAGAAAAGATTTCCACCTTATTTATTGTTCAGCAGCTGGAAAATTGTTGTCATCTGTTCTGCCTTTCATTTAGCTGAGAATGGAAAAAAAATGTGGAAAACTTTGGGGAAATAAATCTCAGTACCCTCGTAGGAACTGCGGCCCTTCCCCGTGTCCCGCTAGCGTCCCCGGCCGCTCGGGCTCCCAGGCTCTCCCTTCCCACGCGGCCGGGCCCTGGAGCCCTGGTGGCTTCGGGGCCGGGCCGGGCCGCCGCCGGCCGCGCTCGCTCCGTGCGGAGCGCTTGGGAAGCCGCTGTGATGTCATCGGAGAACTGCGTAGCTACAGGATGATAAGTGAAGCCCTGGGGACCCAGCTGGCTGAAATTACAGACAGAGTTTTATCCCACTGGCTTCCTCCAAGCCAGAGCGAGGCGAGGCGGGCTGGCCGAGGGGGGAGCGGGGAGCAGGGGAGGGTGGTGCGTGGACGGGGCAGGCCGGCCGCCGGCTCCTCCCAGCCCTGACAGTCTCGCTGAGCTGAGCGCGACGCACACAGCCTGGGGCTGCAGCCGCGCAGGGAAGATTTGAAACTTGAAGCACGAGGAGCCGAGATCAAATCAGAGCGGCTCCGTTCTCCTCCCCTTCCCGCGGCTCCGTGCAGAGGGTGAGTGTGCGCGGGCACGCGCGTGGCCCTCGAGCCCTTGTGCGGCTCCGTGCCGGCCCTCGGGGCGGTGGGGGGCTCCTGGACCAGGGAAGCCGGGGCGGGGCGCTGGGGCCGCTGCTGCCTTCGCAGCCGGGTGTGCCGGGGCCGGCCGCCTCCCTCCTGGACTTGCGGCCCTGGGACCCGCGAGCGCCGCTGCCCCGGGGCCGAGAGGTGGCCCTTGGGGGGTCCGCGTGGGTGGGCAGCGTCATGGTTCACGGAGGATGAGGATGGGGTGGCGGGTGGAGGGCATGTAGTGGAGGCAGGCCCAGCCCCTGGGCCCCTCCCAGTGGGACCTTGATTCAGGATGCCCCCCACCCCACCCCACCCCACCCCCGTCCTGTGGTCAGAGCTTCATGGCACCCCGGGTGCTGCCCGTGCCCCGCGGGCCGCCGCGGGCTCCCTTTCATGGCTTTCCCCCAACGTTGGCAGGGCTCGTAGTGGCCCTGCTGTCCTGGCCAGGGATCCCTGGGTGGCCAGGCGGACGCCCTGGCCTGGCAGAGAAGGACTTGGGTTGTTGTGGGCTCGGGTGCTATTTTTACTGTCCCGAGTCCCTGTGATATCTGGTGCCCGGATAGGCTGAGGGCAGGGAGTGGGAGTGCCTGGCGTGGGAGCTGGAGGCCAGGCCGGACTCAGGAGGCAGGCCCAGCAAGTTCACATTTGCCCCACAGGCGTGGGCCGTCGTGTGACCTGGGCAGGTCACTCCAGGCCCTGGTCCCTCGGGTCCGAAATAAAGGTCATGATTGAGCTTTCTGTTCCTCCTTCTCTCTCTGGAGGAATTCCAGGGAGATGGTATCTGTGAAAGTGCCATGGGTCCTTCCTGAGGAAGGCCTGGGGACACATCTGTCATCATCACTCGATGAAGCCCGGTGTATTATGTTGGGAGGTTCTCGGTCCGCGGCCCCCCGCCCCCCCAGACTCCGGCCATCTTCACCTTGAAGGCCATTCAGGAGAAAGAGCCCTGAGCTTCTCTGTGCTGCGTGACCTTGGTGGGGGGGATCCCCCGGCCTGCCGAGTGCCACTGTCGTCCTGTAAAACGAGGGGTGGTGGCCAGTGGATTAACTGATCCCCTGAGACCCTTCTGCCAAAAAGCCCATGGCATTTAGAAAGCTCTCTTGGCTCCGCTGACTTCCTGGAGCAGCAGGAGACAGGAGCAGCCCGTGGGAGGGGCTCTGTTTCCCATTTCTGCTTGAATGCTGACTTTCTTCATCCCCAAGGCCCACAGGCAGGAATTCGGACCAGGGCTCTGTTTGGACATTGGGCCTTCTTTCTTCCTTGCCACAGCAGAATGATGGAGGTGGCCTCCCACCCTCCCTGGGTCCTGAGAGGCAGGTTTGTGGGTGACTCTGGGGTGGTCACTCGTCCAGGGGACACAGCCACCTGTGAAAAGATGGACAGCAGCCTTGGGAAGACTCACTGCTCTGTTGTCCGAGGTCTGAGAACGCAGTGGCTCCCCTCTGAGTGCCATCAAGCGGAAGACAGGGGCTCTGCTTGCCACGCCGGCGCTCATCTGTCTCCGCCTGCAGGGCCCGAGGCCCCCGCCCATCAGCGGTCCCCCTCCCAGGGTGAACCCCGGTCTCTCGGGCCGGACGTGTTGTCCGCCCTCTGCCATCCCGGAGGCTGTGTCTCCTTTGTGTGCTTCCCCTTCAGAGACCTGGGGTCTTGTCTTCAACCGTAAATCTGCGGACCTTCAGAGTCCCTGAGGAAGCCCATTCCCATGCAGAGCTCCATGTGGTCCAGAGCTCTCTGCGGCTGGGAGGGGCAGAGGGCTGCCTCAGTACCCGGCTGCCTGTGGGATGGGAGGTCGGCGTGGGTGGTCCGCATGGGTGACCGTCGCAGGGTCACCGGAGATGCCTGTCGCCGTTGCCACGGTGTCTCAAGAAGACCCCGGGTCGTTCCTGAGCCGTGGGGCTGAGCTTCTGCACACCCCTGTGAGGTTCTGCACACCATCCTCATCCCCTCCCCACACACCCTCCCGCGGGCAGGTCGCAACTCAGGGGGCTCCTCCGGGCTAGACCCCACCTGTGCTCCTCCAGCAGGAAGAGTTTCCTTTTCTGTGTGTTCTCCTGTTTTTCTTGGACGGAGCCTGGCATTCTTTGTGGAATCCCAGGTGACAGAGAGGGATCCCCAGGAGCAGCACCCTGTGAGAGATACAGACGCTAAATTTAAAAGTCCATACGTGGACTTTGGGGTGTCCATTCACCCTTGGCCATTATGTGAAAGATTTGTGTTTGTGCATTTTGGGGGCAGTTAGTCTGGGCTTTCACCAGATATCCCGAATGGCCCTTAGTCTGAGAAAGTTAACATCCCGTGGACCAGAGTATGGCCGGGGAGTCCTGGGGGACACTGCAGGCGAGGCTCTGGCCCAGCCAACTTACAGGGACCTCCCCTGTGCCCAGCCTCGGCTACCAACTGTGTGAGACAATACTCCTCTCTCAGGATATTTTTGCCTGCAGTGCTTTTCTTTTCTCTTTCCTATGGGAGAAGCTTGGGTCCACCTTGAACCTCTGGTTTTCCACGGCCCCGGATGGCAGTGGAGGAAGAGTGCCTCAGTGGCTGACAGGACGATATATAACTTTGGGGACGATTAAAGGAATGCAAGAAGCATTTATGAGCCACGTAACGTGTGCCAGGCGCGGTGCTGCATCCTGCAGAGCTGTCCCATACGGCCGGTTGTGCATTGAGCTCCAAGAGGCACAGTTCGCATAGACCATATAGTGAAGGGCACCCCGTCTGGAAACCAGGCACTGGGTGGAGGGTGGGGCAGGGCTAAGGGCTTTTTCTCAAGGAGCCCTTGGCTCAGTGGAAGGACGGAACATAGACAACAGTCATGACCGGCCAGTGGGTGATTCGTGTCATGGTCGTTGTCTGCACAGGGCAAAGGGACACAGAAGAGGCTGATCTCCGTCCGGAGGATGGTGGGCAGAGGGTTAGGCCGAGGGCTGTTCCTCAGAGAAGTTCAGGCTGAACCTGGAGGAGGAAGAAGGGACTTTTCAGGGAGCTTGGGAGTTGTAGGGAAGAAACATGAAGGATCTTTCAGGAAGGGGAAGAGCATGTGCAAAGCCCGGGGTAGGAGAGAGCCTATGGATAGGAAGAGGAGTGAAGGGTGTTGGGGGGTTTTGAGGACAGCGAAGGTGAGCCTTCAGAAGGCAACCAGGGGCCAGATGATAGGAGGTATGGCATGTCCAGCAGTGGAGGGGAGTGGGGCTTGGGCTTTACTTGGTGGGTGATGGGAGCTGTTGAAACACCTAAGACAGAATGGAGAGAGGAGAACGCAGGATGTGCCAGGCCTGGCTTCAGGGACTTAGCTCCTGAGTCCTGTCACTCAGCACCCCTGCAAGTAAGCATTGGAATCTTGCCTCGCTGGGCTTGGAGGCCAGGCTCTGTGCGGTTAAGTGGTTGGTGCAAGCGGACTTGCCATCAAGATGGGGACCATCCTTCTGAGTGATGCTTGTGTCTGGCACACGGGTGGGGTGGGAAGGGGCACCTCTGGCTCCTCCATCTTCTCTCCAGAACCATGTCCCCCCGGCCTTCCCGGTATCCGGCCGCATCCTCTGGCTCCCACAATAGCCCTGGTCCTATTATGGGGCCCCAGCCTGGGGCTCTCCACAGCTGAGGGGGAATCTGTGACCAACGGGTTAACGTGTCCAGACCTTGCTCTCTCAGCTGCTTCTCGGCCAGGCCTCAGCCCTCGTGAAAGCTCACCTACGTCCCACACGCGTGTGGCCTTAGATGCCCCCTCACTGTGTTTAAGGAGCTGAGGCTCCCTCTGCGTGTGCCGAGGCCCTGGTCTGCTTCTAAACTACTGTGTCCGGGGTGGGCGTGATGCTGCCTCCTGTTGGCACTGCTTTGATTCTCCTCCACGTTGGTTGGTCATCACTGCTCTGGGGAACATGTTTTAGTGATTGTTATTCTGCTGGCCGTGGACCCACAGGACTTTTGTGTCACGAAGTGCCCCCTCCTTGAAAACCTTAATAAATCATTCACTGTTCAAAACAGACCTGCTGCTTGGACAAGGAGGGGTCGCTCCTCGCTGAATCATCGCCAAAGGAAACTTCTTTCTTGGAGTCAACCGGGCTGGCACCTTTTACTCTTCATGGTCGGGGCCATCTGTCCTGACATCTAAATAAGTGAAACTTTTCCATTAGCAAGAAAAGTGGGGGGGGTTGGGACTTAATCTCAGAGTCTAAAGTGCTGACCACGGGGGTCAGGGTTTCTCAAGATAGTATCCACCTATGCGAGTCCCGGAGCCTCAGGAAAGCTAAAATACTGCTTTTTGGCCTCGCCCCAGACCTATGAGTAAAAAATCTTTCGGGGTGGGGCCCCAGAATCTACATTTTTAACACTCCTTATGGAGTCTATTCTTATGAACATCAAAATTGGGAAACTGCCGCCCTAAACCCGGGTCATCCTTGCATCCCGTCTTTCTTTCCTTCTTTTCGAAGGGTGCAGGATGCACGCGTCTTTCCTTCCCTGCCTCCTGGCCCGTTCTGTGCTTCTAGCACCACGCACACCTCCGTAGGTTGCTGGAGGGAGCCGAGGGGGTGGGTCCGTGTCCAATCAGCTGGGGATTTTCCTCGAAGCTTTCCAAAAGCATGACTCGCACATCTGGATCGCGGCCGCCGAGGAACCAGGGCCTCTTGGTGTCGTGGAGCTCGTGCTGGAGGGTGGAGCCGGGGCTGGGAGCAGCTGCCGGAGAGAGTGGAAGACAAATTCAGACAAAGCAAGTGGAGCTTTGAAGAGACCGTGGGCGTCTCGGTGGCCCGGGGAGGTGGCCCAGGACACAGCACGCCCCGGTGGCCTGCTCTTGCGGCTGGGGGTTCTTGGCTACGTGTAGCTGGCGTGACCCCTGCCGTCCATCCTCCTGCTCCACTGTCACCCGTACTGGTACCCAATGCCCCGATCGGGCAGGTTCCACCTCTGTCCCCTGCGCCCTGCCCCTGGGCATCTCATCCTCACCTGCCCTATGCCAGTCGTGCCCCTGGAGGCTGTGGCCCTGGAGGTCCCTGGAGGTCGTGCCCCTGGAGGTCCCTGGAGGTCCCTAGAAGTCGTGCCCCTGGAGGCTGTGCCCCTGGAAGTCCCTGGAGGTCATGCCCCTGGAGACTGTGGCCCTGGAGGCTGTGGCCCTGGAGGCTGCAGAGACTGTGAGCTGGATCTGGTGGCCTCTCGGCTTTAGAACCTCGAAACCACCTCCTACCCCCATCTCCTTGGGCTGTTTCCCTCCTCCTCCTTGGCCTGCCTGCCACTCTCTTTTGCCCTTCCTGCCTTAATAGATCCAAACCAACATTGTGTTCCGGCTTCTTGTGGTCCTGCTAAGTAGCACTTAAGGTGGCGGCAGTGGCCGTGCAGAAGGGAGTGACGAGCGTGTGTGTACTGGTGTGGGGGGCAGAGGGGAGTGCATCTCCTGCAGGAGGAACAGGGGTACCTGCCATGCTGGGGTCAGGCCAACACACTGGGGGTTCGGCAGAGCCCTCTCGAGGCTGCACACCCCTGGGGTGGGCCCTGGGTGTCCTCACGGCCTCCCCTCGATAGGGAAAGGAAGGCCAGCGCAGGCGCAGGACAGCCCGCAGTGGCGGGAGCAGCTGGCTCCTGCCTGGAGGACTGCGATAGATGTTTCTATTTGTATTTTGCAGAAAAGAATTAGTTAAACGATCTACACGTCTTCGATTTTCTTACTCAGTCTCGGTGGCCTGGCAATTATCACTGGTGATGTGGCCACAAACAGTGGACCGTGTGGGTCTAAATTCCAGGGAAGAATAGGTTTAATATTGACGTTGTAAGAATCGATGAAGGGGCCAAGCGGGGCAAGGTATCGGGTCCTGGGAATGAGTGTGAGATCGTCCTCCCTGCCTCCCTCGGGGGATGCCTTCTTAGCTCTCTCGCCAAAAGCTCGTCTCTTAGGAACCCAAGCGAGATGATGCGGGAGTGGGCCTCCTTTCTCTCGGAAGGAAAGAATACTTTTAGGTGTATGCTGGTTTGCACCCTCTGTGTAAAGGGGGAGCCCGTCGGCCACTCCACCCTTTGCTTTGCTGTTCCCCCCACTTCCCAGACCACATGAGGAGGAACTTAGGAGATTAAGGGGTACAGGGGATAGAGCAGCTCCCTGGCCTCACAGCGTGAGCTTCGGAGTGGGGCCAGGGCCCAGGAGTGGCCTGCCTCCTCTGGGGTCAGCAGCTTTCCAGGCTCATCGGGAAGGAAGGACAGCTCTTCGGCTTCCCACTCTCATGGGAACCAACCCCAAGAAATCTGATGGAGGAGAGCTCTGGTCTTCAATGCCTCCCCGCTGTGGAAGCTGTCAGCTGGAGTCTCTTGCGAGTGTGTGTAGCAGGGAGCCCAGTTCTTTGGAAGGACGTGGCATGAGGGGCAGTGTGTCTCTTTGGAAGGACGTGGCATGAAGAGCAGTGCCTCTCTTTGGAAGGACACGACATGAGGGGCAGTGTATCTCTTTGGAAGGACGTGGCATGAGGGGTGTGTGTCTCTTGAAGGATGTGACATGAAGGGCAGTGCCACTCTTTGGAAGGACATGGCATGAGGGGCAGTGGGTCTTTGGAAGGACGTGGCATGAGGGGCAGTGCCTCTCTCCAGTAGCTTTGACACCTTTAGCGACGATGACAGGCCAGTCGGAAGAGGCAGTCTTCCAAGCAGTCCCTGGGGACCCCGGCACGAAGAACAGAGGAGCTGTTCTGGAGCTTAGAGCGAGCTCCGACTCACACCAGCCCGATCCCTGGGAGCCCTGGGCCGTGGCCACACTCCGGCCCAGTATTGCGTGGGGCCTGCCGCTGGCCAAGGTCCCAAAGCCCCAGGGAACACTGGGGACGGAGAGGTGGTTCTGGACAGTTAAGTGAGTGAGCAGAGCATCCAGCTCCCTGGGGGCGGGGGGGGCGTGGACGATGCGCCTCGCTGGGCATCGCTGTGCTAGCTCCCGTGACGTCACTGGTTGGCCTGTGGTCCGTTGAGTGTGTATGTTGATCAGGATGTTCCTGTTTTGTGGTTGTGTGATCACTTGTTTTTGGCTGTGGGCTTCTGTGCGAGTGTTTATTTTTAGAGGCTGCCACTATCTGGCCTGAGGGCTGATCCTTGGGCCTGGTGTAGGAGCTTGTATTTTGTGAAATGACTGTGGCTTTAGATTGAAGTATTTATGTTGGGGCGTTGCTGCCTTTTTATGTGTTTAAGTGACCCTGTGTGTGCGTGTGATACGAGAGACCGTGTGGAATAATAAAAATTACATGGTTTTTTGATGTTCTGATTTTAAATTAATTTCGCTTTTAATTTCGTTTTATTTTAATCATACTTTAAATTAGTTCTGATGTTGAATCCCAGCTCTCCCGTGTATCTGCAGATGAATGGCCTCACTTCTGCGGACCTCAATTTCTCCCAACCTTAAAGTAGGCATAATACTCCCGACTCACAGGATTAGAAATAACGGGTGTGTAAAGGGCACCGTGTTTGGCGCCTCGGGGGCACCTATGCATCTAGTGTGCCCCGAGAGTGCAGCAGGGTGTTTGATTTGGGCGAATTCTGGGTGTTTGACTCGGGTGATTATTAGTTGGCGTGTGTGTCCCTGGATGTCTTTGTGTCTGGTTTTCCTGTGTGTGGTTGGTGTGTGAGTGACTCTGGGTGTCTGGCTGGAGTTTGTGCAGGGTTTGGGAGGGGGCTTCCTTTTCTTGCCAGCTGGGGGCCTGCCTTTAGAGCGAAGGGAGGGGAGGTGTTTGTGCGTGCACGCAAGTGTGTGTGTGTGTGTGTGTGTGTGTGTGTCGGGGCTGGAAGCTGGGCTGCTGACTGTACAGGGTGTGAAATCACTGAGTCCCTCTGGGTGGGGAAGTTCTTCATTCCTGAGTCAGCCCTTTGGCCCTGAGCCACCAGTGCTCACTCTTTCCTTTCAGAGAAAGTATTGCTCATGGGGTCCCCAGAGCTGTGCAGACAAAATGACACAGGGGACACCCCTCCCTGATGAGAACATCTCCTTTCGTGTTCTGGATGCTTCCCCTGCCACCCTGGTCTCTGAGTCCCCTTTCCGGAACCCCACAAGCTCAGCATTCAGAGGGAAAGCATGTCCTCTGTGACACGGGGACTGCTGGCTCTGCTGGACCCCATCCTGACCCAGTGCTTCCAGTCTTTGGGAAGCTGGTGAGATGCCAGAGCCAGGGTTTAGACTGGGGCATCTTGCTCCCAAGGCTCCCAGGACCCCCCCGCAACACCCACCTACCTTAGGCTTCACTGCCTGGCCCTGAGGCTGTGTTGGGGCCCAAAAGCCTGGGGTTGGGTCCTTTTTTCCTCCTCTCCCACATCCCTCACCTCAGCTCTATCTTGAGTCAGGAGAGGAGATTTTAGGATCCAGGGAATGGAAGCTCTTCACTCCTTTCCTCTGGGAGAAGAGAAGATGTCATGCCTCCCACTGACCTCTGTGTCTGTTGTCCCCTCCGGCTCTCTTGCAGAGGTGGTGGGACACACTCAGGGACCCCTGGACGGGAGCCTGTACGCCAAGGTGAAGAAGAAGGACTCCTTGCACGGCAGCACTGGGGCTGTCAATGCCACGCGCCCTGCCCTGTCGGCCACCCCCAACCACGTGGAGCACACCCTCTCCGTGAGCAGTGACTCCGGCAACTCCACAGCCTCCACCAAGACAGACAAGACCGATGAGCCCGCCCCCGGCCCCTCCAGCGCCCCTGCTGCCCTGAGTCCCGAGGAGAAGCGTGAGCTGGACCGCCTGCTCAGTGGCTTCGGTGTAGAGAGAGAGAAGCAAGGGGCCATGTACCACCCCCAGCATCTCCGGTCCCGCCCGGCGGGGGGCCCGGCCGTACCCTCCTCCGGCCGGCATGTCGTCCCAGCCCAGGTTCACGTCAACGGTGGGGCCTTGGCCTCTGAGCGGGAGACGGACATCCTGGACGACGAGTTGCCCAACCAGGATGGGCACAGCGTGGGCAGCATGGGCACACTGTCCTCCCTGGACGGGGTCACCAACACCAGTGAGGGGGGCTACCCAGAGGCCCTGTCCTCCCTGACCAACGGCCTGGACAAGCCCTACCCCGTGGAACCCATGGTCAATGGTGGGGCCTACCCCTATGAGTCCGCCAGCCGGATGGCACCTGCCCACGCGGCCCACGTGGCCCCCATGCGACCCTCCTACTCGGCGCAGGAGGGCTTAGCCGGCTACCAGCGGGAGGGGCCCCACCCAGCCTGGCCGCAGCCAGTGACCACCTCCCACTATGGCCATGACCCCAGCAGTATGTTCCGCTCCCAGTCCTTTCCGGAAAGCGAGCCCCAGCTGCCCCCAGCTCCAGCACGCGGGGGCAGCAGCCGGGAGGCTGTGCAGAGGGGCCTGAATTCCTGGCAGCAGCAGCAGCAGCAGCAGCAGCAGCCTCGTCCACCTCCTCGCCAGCAGGAGAGAGCCCACCTGGAGAGTCTCGGGCCCAGCAGGCCCAGCCCCCAGCCGTCGGCAGAGACCCCCACCCCCGGCCTCCCTGAGTTCCCCAGGGCAGCCTCCCAGCAGGAGATTGAGCAGTCCATCGAAGCACTCAACATGCTGATGCTGGATTTGGAGCCGGCCACAGCTTCCGCCCCCCTGCACAAGTCCCAGAGTGTCCCGGGGGCCTGGCCAGGGGCTTCCCCGCTGTCCTCCCAGCCTCTCTCAGGCTCCTCCTGCCAGCCCCATCCACTGACCCAGTCCAGGTCTGGCTACATCCCCAGTGGGCATTCCTTGGGAACCCCTGAGCTGGCCCCACGGGCCTCCCTGGCCGTGGAGTCCTTCCCTCCTGGCAGGCCTTACTCACCTTATGATTATCAGCCATGTCCAGCTGGGTCCAGCCAGAGTTTCCGTCCAAAGAGCCCAGCCTCCTCCTCATCTGCCTTCCTGTCAACTACCCAGAGCCCTCCAGGGCCTCAGCAGCCCCCAGCCTCTCTCCCTGGCCTCACTGCTCAGCCTCCGCTCCCACCGAAGGAGGCAACTTCAGACCCTTCGCGCACTCCAGAGGAGGAACCACTAAACCTGGAGGGACTGGTGGCCCACCGCGTAGCAGGTGAGAGCCTCAGGGACCATCAGTCCTGGCAATCCCCTCCCACCCCCTCTGTGCCTTCCTTCTTTGGTCTCGGTTGGTCTTGCTGGGGGGAGGTGCCAGGGCAGCCATCAGCCCTTGGCAGGTGCTGCTTTGACCTGGGGAAGAGGTGTCAGGAGCTCACAGGCTAGCCAGCCATCCCTTCCTGCATTCAATGTCTGTTAGGCTCTATGCCAGGCATTGAGATTCAAAGACTAGTGTCTCTCAGTTCCTGCCTTCAAGGAGCTTACAGTTTAGGGAACGGAGAGGTACACAGGAGTGTAAGGTGTGCCATGACAGGGGTGGGGACCGACACCCCAGAGCTGGAGGAAAAGCAAGGCTTATCAGCTAGGATGATCAGGGAAAGGTTCCTGGAGGTGGTTACTTTGGGGCTGGAGTACAGATTTTCTAGGCAGAGAGAAGATGCTCTTCGCAACTACCTGCAGCCCTCAGACTTCAGTTCCTGGGGGAAGGTGTGGAGAAGGCTGGAGGGGAGGTTTCTGTAGACTCAGGTCCTTGGGCCCTCCCAGGGGCATAGTAGAGAAGAGAGGGTGTCCTAAAGGTCTGGGCTCTACCTGAGTGCTCAACCCTGGTGGGTCCCCTCAGGAAATGTCTCATTTGGTGGGGAGACCAAGGTTCCCCTTCTTGTTCAACTGTCTTGTTGGTCCTTGCTTTTGGACCGGCTCTGTATGAGAAGCAGACACAGAAACGAAGCTCCATTTCCTATCAGAGAATGGGCTTAACTTTCTGGAGAGAGGAGAGAGAATGGAGTGACCAGAGAGCTTATTGGGGAGATAAAGGCAAGAAATGGCAGAGTGTGCAGGGCCACATTGGGAGGGATGGGAAGGGCTCCCTTCCTTCCTATTGGCCTAAGCCTATGACAATTCCATGGGGGCAGCTGAACTGGGTGGGAAATCCTGTGGGTTTATTTAAATGTTGGAGGTAAGGCCAGGCAGGGGTGGACTAGAGACTGCGGGTAGGGGACCTTGTGCCAAGCCCCTCAGCTGCCAGGGTGATGAGAGCTCAGGGAGGAGAAGAGGAGCCTGGGCAGCTGACTCTGCCCTCCACCTCTTTCCCTAAATGTAGGGGAAGCTGAGTCACCATACCAGCTGTAGGAAGAGAGGGAGACCCCTCTCTGGGGATGGACAGTGGGTTTGGGGAAATAGCTGAGGGCAGGCCAGCTGGCTATTGGTCTGTGTCTAGGACCTGTGTGGGGCATGGATGCCCTGCTATACTTCAGAGCAGAGTGCAGTTCCTCATTCCACTCTCAGTAACTTCAAATTGGCCACGATGGAAGTATTTATTCCATGGAAATTGGCAATCAGGGTTTCATCTTGCCTGGAGAGCTGGTCAGGGAGCACATTATTGCTTTTAGCTGAGAATCAAAACACAGGATGAGTAGTTCTCTAACTCTAGAAGTGAAAAGCTTTATGAGGTGGTCCACATGGGGCTGCCATCTTCTGGTTTTTCCCCACCTCTGGGCTCCTGAGATAAGGACCCCTGGCTTCTTTGTCAGAGATTTTGTTAAAGGGGGAAGAATGGGGCCCTCTTAATATTTCATAGAATTGAGGTGACCTGAGGAATAGTAACACTCTAACCTAATCATGGGCGGGATCTGGGGCCAGATTCTCTGGGGAAGCAGAGTGAATTTCCTCTCCCCTACCAGAAATCCCTTCTGTATAGCTCTCCTGGAGCTTGCTCTAAAGGAAGCTGTACCTTAATGGGTCCAGAAGGATGCCCATCATCCTTCTAATGGGTCAGAAGGATGGGCATCTTGTAGTGCATCTCCTCTCAGCCTTTTCTCTGCTACCAGTTTCTGAAGTCTTGACTGTCAGCCTCTATATCCTTAGCTGCTCAGGCTTTGGCTGCCAAGGAGTCATAGGGAGGGAGAGATGTTGGTACAGTGTCTCTGTCCCCAACCCTGCTATCATCCTCTCCACCAACTGTGAGTGACTCAGTCAGGAGAAGTGATGAGGTGTATAGAGTGGACAGATATATTTGGTCTCCAAGGCTATAGAGGGGCCTCTTTGGTCCACACCCTGTCATGAAAGTATTTCTTATGTCAGCAGGTCCTGTTTGCACAACTTCCTCAGTAACCCTGCAGAGGCAGGATCACTGTGTACAACAATCTGGGAGTCAGGGAACAGACTAGTACCACTTCCTCCTGCATCTTCTACATTTTTCTGCGAGAAGCTGGAACATAAGCTTCAGCATGAGTAACCCAGGAAGCTCAGATCTGAGGGAGAGCCTCTTCATGGCTATGAACTTGATCTGGTTTCTCCTGGCTCTTCTTCCTTGGCTCAGTATTTCTCCAATACTGTATCCTTGGTTCATTCTACTTTGATCCAACAACTCCTTGTGTCTTATTTCAGCTTGGATGTCAGAGAATATAGGAGTAGTTTTCTTAACTTGATAAAGGGTAGGTGCCAGGAATCTGTAGCATATACATCACACTTTCTTGTGAAACATTAGAAGCATTCTTGTTAAACCAAGGACAAAATAAATATGCCTGTTATCACCACTATCACTTAGCATTATATTGGATATCCTAGCCAGTGCAATAAGACAAGAAAAAGAAATAGGAGTCAGAGTTGTTGAGTCCATGTTATCTTATAATCCTGATTCTGTGACTGGACTGATCTCAGATGTCCCTAGAGGTAGAGATTTCAATGCATGTTGGAGATCAGATGTGCATCTTATCTTTAAGGAGTCTAGAGTTTAGTAAGAGGAGAAAGAATTGGAACTTTAAAATGAAGTCTTTCTTAATAAGTGAGCTATAGAGAAAATTCTGTGGGAGTAAAGAAAAGGTAAAGATCCATATCAGCTGAAGAAATTGAGGAGTGTGTTGAATGTGGGTTTTAAATAGAACCTTGGGAGAGGTGTAGGAGTTAGAAACTGGTTGGGGTCATTGGAGAGACAGGGTTCTTAGTGAAGACAGGGAAGCATAAGTGTTTGACGAACATAGTAGATTGAGAGCATATAGGCAGTGTGAGAGAGAGTCAAGGAAGGCAGCCTGGGGCCTGCAGGTTGTTGGTCTTAAAATACTAGACTATGGAGTTTGAATCTTGCCTGGTGGCAGTGTGGAGCCACGGCCTGTTTTAGTTGGAGTATGCCATGATCAGAGCTGTAATTTAGGAAGATGTATCTGGTGGATCTGGGCAGGAAGGATGCAAAATAGGAGAGTTTGCATCTTTGAGTTGGGAGAGAGTTTCTAACTCTGAGTTGGGAGATGTGGTCATTTATTAGATAGACTGGGTTGGGCCATTGCATGAGGGTGCTGACCATGGAGACGAAAAAGAGATGGGTGCTAAGGATACCACGAGAGTGGAACCAGTACACTTACAAATTGATTGGATATAGGAGGTGAAGGAGAGGAAGACACCAAAGATGAATCTGGTGCTCCATGAATAGGACCAGAATGCCAGTTCCATTAACAAGCCAGGCTTTAGGGGAAGTGGATTTTGTGTAAGATGAAGACATCAGTGTTCCATATGTTGAGTTTGAGGTAATGGCGGAGCCTGCAGGTAGTAGATGTAGGGAAAGCAGCTAAACATCTGGAATTGGAGCTTGAAAGAGTAGAAAGAACTATAGATTTTGGAGTCATCCTCACAACGATGTAGATTAACACTTGGCCATGAATGAGATCTCTATGTCAGAGGGCATGGAGAGAAAGGAACTTAGGGTGAAATGGCCATGAGGGGAATGGAGTGGGGGTGGCGCTGAGAAGGAATGTTCAGGACAGCGAGAGAAGACAAGGACAGTGGGTCACCACAGAAGTCAAGACAGTAAAAGGTTTCCAGAAGGAGGGGTGCGGGGCTCGAAATGTCACTGGAGAGATCACGAGGAGGAGGACTGGGAAAAATCCACTGGGCTTGCCAATTAGGTGGCCCCGGGGATTTTCAAAGACATATTTTCAGTAGAGTGGTCATGACAGAAAGCAGACCGCGGGATTGAGAAGTGAGTGCAGAGAGGCCGCGCAGACAGGATGTCAACTGTTCTTTCAAGTGGTTGTATGATAAAAGGGAAGAGCATGGGTAGCTAAAGAGTGTAGCAAGATGCTGGGAGTTTTATTTGTTTATTTTTTATTTTTTGTAAATATAGGAGCCATGAGAATGTTTTTTAGAGGAGGAGAAGCAGAGGTTGAATATGGAGGGAATCAAAAGTAGAAAAAGATGTAAGAGAAAGAAAGAAACTGCAAGAAAAAGATCAGTAAGGAAGTAAGAGTGGATATAGGCCTAGGAGCCCAAGTGGATGGGTGATTTAGGCTCAACGAGGAGGTGAGATACCTCTTCTGTGAAGTAGGAATAAAGGGTGAATACAAATTTAGGGAAATACCGGTATCAGGCTTTGGGACCTTGAACTGAGAACCCAACTTTTACATTTCATTGTGTGGAAATAGGAGATGATATCAAGGCCCATTCAGCCATTCATTCAGCATGAATTCCTAGTCTGTGTTAGTCCAGGCTCTGGAAAAATGGTGGTAAACAAAAGAGGTAAAAATTCTTGCCTCCATGAGGGGACAATAAACAAATAAGCAAATGCATGTATATTACGTCAGATGGATGATAAGTGCCACAGAGATAACGTAAAGCAGCAGAGTGTCAGTGAGCGGCAGAGGGAGGGTGGGTGGTTGCATTTTACACAGGATCAGGGAAGGCTACACTGGGCCGTGAGAGAACATGCAGATAGAACAGCAAGTGCAAAGGCCCTGAGGTGAGGAGTGTAGTGGGGCACCAAGTCAGAGAGGTGATAGGCCTGGGGGCCAGCTTGCGGGGGGCCTGGTGGGTGATTATACGAACTTGGGCTTTTGCTCTGTGTGCTGTGTGCAGAGCAGTGACATTGTCTGACTTGTTCTAAAAGGACCAGTGTGGCCAGGATGGAAGGAGGGAGACCGGTGAGGAGGCTGCTGCTATTGATCAGAGTGGTGGCTGTGGAGACGGGGAGAAGTGCTTAGATTGTAGACAGCTTTGGAGGTGGGGCCGTCAGACCTAGATGTGGGATGGGAACAAAAGTCGAGGACGGCTCTAGGGTTTGGGGGCCTGAGCAACTAAAGGGTGGAGCTGCTCTATATCGAGGAAGGGCAGACTTGGGGGGAACGTCCGAGGTGTGATTTTGGCCATGACAGATTGCAGATGCCCTCGAAAGCTCTGAGGGGAGAGGTTGGAGCTTAGAAGCGGTGGCACAATGATGCCAGTATACGATGTCGCCAGTGTATGATGTCGCATGCAGGTGGCACTGCGTGATGGCGCCCAGCGGGGACCACAGGTACAGAAGAGCTCCCAGGGCTGAGTCCCACAGCCTCCCACATTTGGCAGGTAGAGGCACGGGGAGGATGGGGCCAAGAAGCTGGTGTGGAGCAGCTTGTGAGGCAGAAGGTTGGTGAAGGAGCGCGGTTTCCCGTGCGGCCCCTGCGGTGTCAGGGGGTCTGCGAGCGTGGAGAACAGGAGGGCATGGCAGGTCTTTATGGGGCATCCAGGCGGGCTCATCTGAAGGACTTGTTAGTGGTGCCCGGCAGCTTGGGGGCAGGAGTAGAAATGTAAGGGACTCCGCGGAAGAGGGTTATGAAGGCGAGTGCAAGGGAAGGACTGACGGCCTGGAGATGATGGATGCTCGGGACTGTGGCCCCTGGGCTCAGGCTGGTGGGGTCACAGCTGAGTCCAGAAGGAGGCAGGTGACCATGAGAGAAGAGAGGTCCCAGGTTGGGGCCATGCTGACCGTGGGGGCAAGTGAGTTGTGGGCCAGTGGGACTGCATCTCCAGGTCCCTGACCGGCCCCTGCTTGCCCCATGCTGGGGTGAGAAAAGAGAGAGGTGTGGCGTCCTGCAGGACAGCAGGAGGCCCCCATGCCCCTGGGGAAGCAGGACCCTGGACGCACCCTCTTTTCTTGTCTGACAGCCCCCCCCCAACCTCTCTCCAGCGTGTGGCCGGCTCCCAGACTCAGAACACCAACTAATCTTGATTTTCTCTTTGTTTTTGTTTTGTTTCGTCTTGTTTGATGGCTTGTCCCTTGCGTTCTCCATGTGTGTGGTGTCCCTCGTCCCCTGTGCTGTGGGCGTGGTGCCTTCCTTGCCTGGTGTGGTCCCCTTGCCCCTGCCTTCCCTTCCTGCTTGTCCCCCTCCCTGCCGGCTCCCCCGGGGTGGGGGTGGGCAGCGTACAATGCCAAGCTGCAGGGCCTCGGGCACCCCGGCTCCCGGCTGCCTCCTCTCCACCGGCTCCGATCTTCTTCCCTCTCCGGTTGGTTCCCCTCCACCCCTCCACCCTTCCGCCCCTCCACCCCTTCCCTCTACCCCCTTCCCCCTTATAAGTCTCTGGCCCTCATTGTGGCTGTCAGCCTCTCTTCCCCCTCTCTCATGGGCCACTCCTTCAAACCCCTGCCCTCTCTCGTCCTCTTTCATTTTCCCGTCCACCTTCCCTCTCCTCCTCCCCTCTTTCTCCTCTTTCCATCTCTTCCCATTCTCTTTGCCCCCTCCTCCCTTCCTTACTGCCTCCCTGCCCTGCCCACTTCCTCCTCCCTCTCTCGAGACCCTCTCCCCTTCCTTTCTGCATGAGCGAGTGCTCCCACTTCCGCATGGACACAGGCCTGATGCTTTTGGCTTTGGCCTTACCTGCTGGGGACACAGGGTCTGGGGTGACTAGATGAGCTTCCAGATTCCCCATGGACACACAGGCTTTTGCACTGAGTGTGCTCGGTGAGGGTGGGGACAGCTCGGCTCTCCGGCCACCCTCGCCAGACCGCCCAGGCTGCTGGGCCAGGGTCTCAGCAGGAGCCAGGCTGTGCTTTGCATGGGCCACCAGGCTTCATGACAGACAGTGGCGCCCTAGCACCTGCCGCTCTGTCCACTCTCGAGTGCGGTACTCCGTGGGGACGCAGCATCCCCTCTGACCTCATCCCCAATCTCTGATCCTGGGACCCACGGCCAAGAGTCAGAAGCCCTGGGTGTGGTCCTGGCTCTGCCTGTGACTGCCTCTGTGACTCTGGGCAAATTTCTTAATTACTCAGCTCAATTTCCTGATGTGAAACATGGAGAGATCATAGCACTGCCACGTGTGTTTTGCACGGTGGCCTGACCTGCCCCAGTATGGTGCACCTTTCATCAAGGATCCCGTTGCTCTATTTGACGGTGATGCCCCCTCACGTCTGCCCCGGGTCTCTTGGACATACAGGCTGTTAGCTCTGGGGAGACTCACCTCACTGTTTTCCCTGTGCCTCTGAGCCCGGAGGCCCAGGTTAGGGAGGAGGCCGTGCTGAGCTTGCCCCATGCCGTGGCCTTGAGCAGTTCTGGGAAAAGGCTTAGGGGGTCATGGGGACTGGTGGCCACTGATGGCAGCATCTGGTGCTGGCACAGACCCTCCTCTTCCCCATCATGGAAAGTGGGGAGATGACTCTAGCAGAATGCCCCCTGTCCTCCACCTCCCCTCTCTCCCTTCACCTCTCCTTGACCCAGTGGTGGGGAGTGCAGTGTTCACTTGGACCTGGGGGTTCGGGGCAGTTCTGGGGTGGTGGGCCTGTCCTGAGGGGAGCTGGCATGGCTTGCCCTGGGGCTGCTAGTGTGATCGCCGTGTGGCTTTCTGGTGCCCTGGCCCAGCAGGTGGCCTCCCGGATACCCTGGCTTTCGGAGCCCCAAGCATGCCGTCGGACACCCAGCCCCGTCACCTGGAGCTGAGGAATCCAGGCTTCTGGAAATCGGAAGGCTGGAAAGAAGAGCTGGGTCTGTGGGGGTGGACACGGCCAGTCCGGGGAGGCACGTGATGATGCCTGACACCGGGGCGTTTGTCCATGGGACTCGGGTGGTGGGCCCCTGTGTTCTGCTGAAATGGGTGTATGGATGTGTGTTAGGGCTGCGGCCCCCAGAAGTGCAGTGTGTGTGTGTGTGTGTGTGTGTGTGTGTGTGTTAGATGAAGGGGATTCATTGCCTCAGGTCCAGTCCACCTCGGGGGGTGGGGGGGGTTTGGAGCCAGCTGTGCCACCCGGAGTGAGGACCCCCAGGAATGGGGCTGTCTTGGCACCCTGTTCTTTGAGGTCTGGTGGGTGGGGTGGAGGCCCTGGGCTGAGGTGACTGTCATCATCCAGGTGGTGGAATGGCCCAAAGCAGCCTCCAGAGGACACCGAGTGCTGCTGACTGTTTTGATCCTAAAGGCCACGTCCTCGCCATGAGGGCATCGCACTCCTCGTGCTCTGGCGCTAGGACGAAGACATCTCAGAGCCCCTTGGGCGGTTCTTTCCACCTTTCTTCACCAGCTTCCTCCAGCCCCGGGGTCTCCTGCTGGGGTAGAGGCTCTGAGGGCAACTCTGACCCACCGCCACTCCGGGTGAAGGCTGTGTGTGTGTGTGTGTGTGTGTGTCCATGTGTGCGTGTGCTGTGCGTGTGCGCCTGTAGGGAGCGGAGCACGTGGACGCAGAGGCCCCGGGCAGAGACGGGGGACAGGGCCAAGAGACTGAGAAAGTCCTGGGGTTGAGGGTGGCGTTGGGGAGGAGGGTGGCAGGGAGTAAGCCTGTTGTTATGGTCGGTCAGTCTCTGGGACATGAGGGAGGGGTGTTCTCTCTCTGACACTGGCTGTTAGCTTGTGTCCAGCTGTCCCAGCTTGGCCAGGGAACAATGGGGCTCTCTTCCCTCCCCCTGGCCATGCCCTGTCTCCCCTCCCATGGAGAAGGACAAGAGCGAGGGGACATGGCTCTCCAGCTCTCTGGGGCATATCTGGGCCTGCCAAAGGGGACAACAGTGAGATACTGTGTTCAAAGAATGTGAGAGGCTCTGACTGGCCACTGGTGCCTTGGGGCTCACTGTAGGGGAGAGGCCATCTCCGTGGGAGTGGAATGTGGGGTCTTCCCCCTTGTGCGGAGGCTAGCTCTTTGGAGATAGTCCTATCCATCCCCCTGCCTCAGGACTTGAGGAGCTGTGATCATCCTCAGATGTCTGTGCCAGGATCTCGCATCCTCCACAGCTGGGAAGCCCCCCACTCTGGCACTCTGGACCCTTCTCTGGGCGGCTGCAACCATCTGCAGCACCTGAACGTGAAGGATGCTTCTGGACACACCGGGGAGGATTTTCTCTGTCCCCCTGGGAGATTGAGGGCCTCGGATTAACACAGACCCACTTTCCAAGGGTGGACATCAGATCCCCGTGCAGGGAAGCTGGCCACCCCTTGCAAAGGCGCAGAGATCTGCCAGAAACAGGCTGCCGGGCTGGGTGAGCCAGAACTGAAACCAGCCCTAATGCATTTCTTTTAACCTTGGGGCCGAACTTAGTTCCAAACCCCAAGAGCCTTTCCCAAATGGGCCTCCTTTGTCACAATTATTATTAGAAAATCAATGGCTATGTCTGTTTCTTTCTGATGTTTTTGCCAGGAATGAGAGGAGCGGCAGCTCTGGAGCGGGCGGCCCAGGAGGCCTGGGAGGAGGGGGCTCAGTGCAGGGTGAAGGCAGGGGGCCCCGGGGCAGGCACAGCGGGCTGCTCTCTGAGGGCTGGGAGCCTGGGGTGGCCGCAGCCCGGGGTCCCAGGTGCTGCTCAGCCCGGTGAGAGCCTGCCTGCATCTTTAATCCGGGCTGATGGTCATAACAGACCCTTATTAGGACTATGTGACCCCCATTTTTCTCTTTGGAAAATAAGGGGCACATTCAGGGGAGGGTTTATTTGCCTTTAAGTAAAGCCGTTGGTGGGTCTGGTTTACTGTCCCCATCTGGGGCTCTTTTTTCCTGGTTGAGATAGAGAGCGGGCTGCCTCTGAGTGATAGAGACCCCGAAGTGGAGGCTCAAACCTCTGCCTTGTAACTGCCACGCCAGTCCTACTGCTGTCTGGACCGGGCCCCCAGTTACGCGACAATATGAGTGTGTGTCTCAGAGTGACTGTGTGTCCGCCCCTAGTTTGGCTTCGGCAGCCTCTTGTTCGTGACAAGTAGGAAGGCTTCCCAGCGTGTGCTCTCCCGGCAGCCTTAGTGGCCGCACCAGGCTGGAGCTGGGGGGCCGGGGTGCCGGGGCCACGCAGACCCCACCGTGGAGGGCAGATGACTCGGGCTGAATGAGGGTGATTTCTGCTTGGCTCCCGTGGTGCACGCCCAGGGGCCAGGAGTGTGCGCGTGTGCATGTGTATCTGTGTGCAGTGTGCCACGGGGCGGTGTTCCCAGACGCGTCGGCCTGAGGCCGGGGCGGCCAGGCGCGCACGTGCCCTTGGCCCTGTCCCAGCCCCCTTCCCCTGGCTTCACCTGCCCCCCCCTCCAGGGTGCGGGTTGGGCAGAGCTGAAAGTGTCCTCGCACAGGCTCGGGAAGACAGGAAGCCTGTCCTCAGGCTGGGTCTTGGCCTCTGGGACCCAGGGAGTGAGTTTTCTAGGATTCCGGAGCCAGCTCCATGAGGCAATGGGTTCCGTGCCTCAGCCCAGCTGTGGGAAGCCAGTGGGAAGGAGGGAGGGCGAGGCTAACGACATGCCGAGGCCTGTGGGATGGAAGGGAATACAGAAAAGCAGATGGAGAACATGACTTCGGGGCCTCTGCCTGCTGCTCTGCTGGGAGGGGCAGGGTGGGAGCCGGGCCATCTTCGGGGTGAAGCAAGGGGTGGGTAGACGAGGGGCCGGCACAAGGGGAGTTGGCAAGAGGTTTGGGGGTGCCGGCACGAGGGCTGGGGAACCCCAGAGAAGGCCAGCAGTATCCTAGGGGCCAGCTGGGGCCGAGGACTTCACAGGACTTCGTCATTTCTTTGTTTCTTCTCGAGAGCACCACTCGCAAGATGATGCATTATTTGCTCTTTCCAAAGTTCTTCCCCCGGGCCTGATGTTGCTTGTTGGTTGATGCGGTCACCTTGGAGACTGTCTCTCCTCTTTCCACCTTCCCTCATTTGCCTGGAAGCTCTGGCCCTCTGCCTCCAGGGTTTGCAAGGAGCTGACATCTGTTTCTTGTATCACCCCCTTTGCGCTTTGGGCCTCAACCCTGTGCAGGGCAGAGCTTCCTAGGAAAGGGCAGCCCCACCTAAGCAGATCCCCCACCCTGCAGAGAAAGCCCGGGGTGGGGGCTGGGCAGAGGGAGGCAGTGGGGAGTCCTGCGGGGGGACGGGCCCCCTCCAGCGCGGCCCCTGGCTACGATGCCCTGCCTTCTCTGGGGAAATGGGGCCTGACCAATCCTCTCTCGCCTGATATGCTCACTGCCCTCGCTGTCTTGCCTTCCTCCCAGGGGTGCAGGCTCGGGAGAAGCAGCCTGCAGAGCCCCCAGCCCCTCTGCGGAGGCGGGCAGCCAGCGATGGACAGTATGAGAACCAGTCTCCAGAACCCGGATCTCCCCGTAGCCCGGGGGTTCGTTCTCCTGTTCAGTGCGTGTCCCCCGAGCTGGCTCTCACCATCGCCCTCAATCCTGGAGGGCGGCCCAAAGAGGTGAGTCCCTGGGCAGCATCCTGTGGCCAGAGAGAGGGGTGGGGCCCATCTGAGCTATCCAGGAGCCAGATAGTCACCTGAGGGGCACTGCCCCTTCAGCAAACGCAGTCCTCCCCCTGTATCTCTTCTCTGGGGTGTGGAATCTGGCATTTCCGTCCCTAAGTAGTTTTTATGCTCCCACTTCTCAGATTAACACTGAGATTGGAGTTCCCTCCTGGATTCCTAAAGAACACCGCGTAGTAGGGGGGTAAGGGTCCCGGGTATGACCACCGTCTCTACCCTCCAAACCCGATCATACAGACTGACGAGAGCAGTTTTGGATTCCTTCTAGGTATAGGGTTTTCTTGGGAGATCTGATTCCAATGCCAGAAGGTTTGCATTTCTGAGACATTTCAGTAGTTGGAGGCAGCGAATTTTAGACTTCAAGGAGCATACCAACCACTGGGGAGTTTGTCAAATACATAGATTCCCAAGTCCACCTCCAGAGATTCCTGCATATTAGATCTAGGACAGCGCCCAGAAATATGCATTTTAAACGTACATCCTGGAAGATTCTGATCGGAGTGGCCCATGTCTGATAAAATCCAGGCTAGTGTGTTATTCTGGGTATAAATGGCTTTTGGACATCTTTTCTCTCCTGCCTTCTGGCAGGATCCGAGTCCCCTGTCCCCAGCCCCTTCTCTTTGGCCCTGTTGGGGAAATTTCCAAGGCAAGCATTCCTGATTTCCACCCGCAGGGACCGTGGGGGACCCAGGCTTTGCAAAGAGCCTTTTTTCATTCCGTCAGTGACAAAGGAGTGGGTGGGGCTGTGAATGGCTGGGATATCCCTTTGACCTTTGTGTTTACCGAGGAGGGACGGGTGGGCTGGTTACCTGGGAAACCGCTGCTCTTCAGGGTCACGGCCAGCAGTGGGCATCCCCCTCTACTCCCCTGTTCTTGTCCTGCAGCCCCATCTGCACAGCTACAAGGAGGCCTTTGAGGAGATGGAGGGAACCTCCCCGACCAGCCCACCGCCCAGCGGGGGTAAGAGCTGCTCACTACCCTGTCTTCCCTGGGTCCCCTCAAGCCCCTCTCTCAGCCCCGGCCTGAGTAAGCGCCCCAGGTTTGCAGGCAGGTACTGGTGGGGCGTGGCGGGGGGGGCATGATCTGTTCTTCCCCCCCACTGGATGGCTCATCGCACTTCACCATCCCTGCCCTGCTTCTCTTCCTTCCGTTGTCCCCGTGCACACATGTAAGGGGGCAGAAGCCACAGGCTCGGATCCTGCTGACCTTCTGTGGGGTCCCTGGCCTCCCAAAGTCTAGAATTTTCCTAAGCTTTGAGAGTGTTGGCATCCTGTGTGCAAAACACACCCCCTCCATCCGAAAGTGACTCTTGTGACTTGGTGGCATATCTCTGAGATGCCTCTTGACCTTTTTGCTCGTGACCCTCAATCCTGTCTACATCCAGGCACCTCTTCTGTTTCAGGCAACCTACTTAGTTGCCATCAGGGAAAGAAAGGCCTAGAACACTCAGTCTTGTCAGAGTCCCCATCTCATCCATTCTTGGCCTACGGGCAGGAACATTTAGTCCCTGATGCACTCACTGGAGAGGCAAATCCCCAAACGGCAGAGGCATTTCCACCCATAGAGAAGACCCGGATGAGTACAGCATAGAAGAGACAGGGGGAGCTGGTAGGGGGCAGCTGTGGGACAGCAGTGATGGGAGGATACTGAGGACTCAGAGCCCCTGTGACAGGCCTCCCGGCAGCAGAGGAGGAAGAGATGAGGGAGGGGAGGAGGGTGAGCACGGAAGAGCAGAACTGGCCGTCATGTTCTCCTGGGGGCTGGCTGTCCTGAGGAGGGAAGAATGTGGCACCCCTGTGCCAGCAGAACTTGTGTGGGCTGCCTTCTGGGGCCTGCAGGAGGCTGGGGTTGTGAGTGGGAGCCGTGGCTCTCCTCCCCAGAGCAGCATGGTCGAAAGGAAATAGAGCACAAGCCATGTTTGTGATGTAACGTTTTCTAGTGGCTGCGCTGAAATACGTAATAGGAAACTAGAGAAGTAGATTTAATATTTTCTACTTAACCCCAAATGTCTAAAATATTATTGATTTCAATAGGTAGATCAAGATAAACATATTAAGGACATGCCTTACCATCTTTTTTTTTAAAAAAACTGTAAAAAGAGTCCAGTGAAATTACTTTTAATTAATAGGTTTGACTTAATCCCCAAGATCTAGAATATCATAATTTCAACGTGGAATCAACCTAAGGAGACACGTTGCCTTCTTGTTTCATAGCAAGTGTTTGAAATCCGGTGTACGTTTTACACCGAGAGCGTGTCTCGGTTCTGGTCGGCTCCACAGCCGGCGCCGTAGCCCCATGAGCCTCCTCGCTACCACATTGGACCAGTGCAAGCCGGGGTGGTCCACTGAAGAGGCATCTCTGTGGCCTCTTGTGACTCCGTGGAATCAGTTGCTGTCCCTCCTGAGGGTGGTCTTCGCCCTCCCCCTTCACGCCTGGCTCTGATTTGCCGTTGGTCCAGTCAGCCAGGATCTTGGCCATCACCCTGTTTGGGATGGAAGCCATCTGGGCCGAGCGAGGGTGAGGTTTTGCCATCTGTGTCTGTTCCCATTCTTCTCGGCCTGCCCTGGCCAGCCCTGCTGCCCCAGCCTCCCGGAGAAGAAGTCAGAGGTTTCGTCAATGCACAGGCTTGGGAGAGAGGACAGAGGCGGAGAAATTCGAGGAATTCCTCTCTCGGGAAGCAAAAGCCTTGCCTGGCTTCAGGGCCACCCACTCGTCTGCCTCAGCAGGAGAGCCAGTTGCTTGGGGACCGGAGCATGAGCCACCAGGGAGCTGGAGGTGCTTGGGGTGGAAGCAGGAGAGCCCTCCCACCGCCTCTGGTCCTCTTCACCTGGTCGCACTGGTCCACCTGTGTCTCTCCTGTGCCAACTGGGCCAACACATGCTTCGCGGTCATTCCGTGGACAGTGGCCTCTAGGCTGGGCTCATTCCTCCCTGACTAAGTACATTCAAATTCATTCCCTTGACAAACATTAATAAGTGCTCCATAAGGGCCTATTGCAAGGCACCATTTTCAGTAGCTGGAGGGTGGTAGAAACCGAATCTGTGTGTGTACGTGTGTGTGTAAGGAGAGGGAGGGATGGAGACACGTGAGTCTAGACCTATCCCCTTTACCTGGATGCCTCTGTGCACATTTGTCTCCTCTGCTGTATTTGTCCGCTGGGCATCTAAGGACGGTGTGAGGGTGGAGTCTGCGCCCGCCCGGACCCCCGTCACCGCTCACTGCTCCTGTGTGGCCCTATGCACACACCCACGTGTGCACAGATAAGTTATGTGTGTTGCTTGCACCGAGGGACTGTAGCTTGTAGCCTTTCGTTTCCTGTAGGTCTCCCTGTCTTTTAGGGAAAGGAGGAGGGGCCGGGGAGGGTCCTGGAGCCGCTGTGCGGTGCTGGGCATCCGAGGGCTACAGCCAGGCTGTTGAGGCCATTGGTGGTGGCAGGCAGGCTGGGGCTCCGACTGACCTGTGCGGCGGCCTGTCCTCAGGGCCCGTGGCCTCTGCATGCTCCCGATTAGCTGTGACAGGGGACACAGAGCTCAGTTCTTTGCTTCTTCTCAGAGGTGTGTCAGGAGACGCAGCAGCTGCCACCGAGAAATCGCGT